>NC_083110.1:23835429-25131377 GCF_949774975.1 Lagenorhynchus albirostris | reverse complement strand
TATATATATATATATTTTATTATTTTTTTTTTTGCGGTACACGGGCCCCTCACTGTTGTGGAGCACAGGCTCCGGACGCGCAGGCTCAGTGGCCATGGCTCACGGGCCCAGCTGCTCCGCAGCATGTGGGATCTTCCCGGACTGGGGCACGAACCCGTGTCCCCTGCATCGGCAGGCGGACTCTCAACCACTGTGCCACCAGGGAAGCCCAAGCTTCTACCATATTAAGCCACTGAAATTTTGCAGTTTTTTTTACAGCAGCTAGCATTACCCTAATAGACCAAGTAAGCCTAGGAGTGTCTCCAGAGTAATGGAGTCAAGTTTCTCAGAATACATGAAAAGCAAAGTCCTTTTGAAAATGAAGTAAGAAGAATCCTGTAGATAAGAAAAATATAAAATTACAGGCATTTAGGAAAACATTTCAAAAGGCTGCTATGCAAACCCACATGGATCTAAGATACTTTTTAGATCTCACTGTGAGAGGAAAAATAATTCTATATCTTAAGAATCCATTCTGCAGAAGGTGATTTCTTTTAAATTGTATAACAGTAAGTGTTTTATTCTCCCTGAAAAGTACAGTTCACACTAGCAATAAAAAAGTCAAAGAAGTTCCACTGAAACAAGAAAATCAGTACAGTTAAATAACCAACTACCCTTTTAACTGTGCCCAAGGGAAGCAAGCTTTAACACTAAACCACCAAGGAATGTCTGAAGTTTAGGCCTACTTCTTGGTTGCATAGTTATGAATCACTGATGACTAATACTTGGACAGTTTTGGCTATAATCTATGTCCTAACCAAGGGTAAAATATATTTAGTAAGTGACATTCAACAAAATATTTATTGAGTACTGACTTTATGCAAGCTCTCTTAAGGGACACAATAATGTATAGGATAAACATCCCTCAAGGGACTCTAGCAGGAGAGAGAAAATAAATATATAGCTTTCACAGAAGGCGGTATGTGAAATGTGGGTTATAAAGCACTCTAGGAGAGTATTAAAAGTATAATCCTTATTTTAATAACCCAAAGACTTCTGTGATATACTGGAGGAAATGAATTTAAAGTCAACGTTTCTGTCTCATATACAACTCTGAGAGTGTAAATTGATATGATATTTTTGGATGGCAATTTGGAAATATCTATCAAAACGTGAAAATAAGCATCCCTTTCCCCTAGCAATTCCACTTCTAGGAATTTATCCTAGGAAGAAAAGGATATGTACAGGAATGTTAACTGAAAATTGTGATAAAATGGAATAATACACAGCTATTAAAAATAAACAGATAACAGTAGAAAAAATATATGTAGTAACAGGGAAAGATATTCAGAATATATTATTAAATAAGAAAAGCAAGGGCTTCCCTGGTGGCACAGTGGTTGAGAGTCCACCTACTGATGTGGGGGACACGGGTTTGTGCCCCGGTCTGGGAAGATCCCACATGCTGCGGAGCGGCTGGGCCCATGAGCCATGGCCGCTGAGCCTGCGCATCCAGAGCCTGTGCTCCACAGCAGGAGAAGCCACAACAGTGAGAGGCCCGCGTACCGCAAAAAAAAAAAAAAAAATAGAAAGAAAAGCAAGTAGTATTTGGTTAGTTTAGCATGATCTAATTAATTTATAAAGAAAAGGATATATACATACCAATATAATTAATTGGATATGTATTTATTTATATTTTTAAAATGACTAGAAGTCCACATACCAAAGTGTTAACGGTGACTAATTTGAAAGAGTGGGATGGACACAGGGATTGAAAAGGGTACTTGTAATTTTTACATTTCTGTACTTAAAAAAATTTTTTAACCATGTGTTCATATTTCTTGTACAATAAGATAGCATGTAATAAAATAGTAGTTCCCAGGACTAACTGCACTGTGAGGTTTTTTCCAGGCCCTTGTTCACAGTAGCACTTCATCTCATTCCCTGAGAACCATAGGGAATTTCTTTGGTGAGTTCCTCGAATTCCTTTGGTGAGACTGTAAGAGTTGTTTGTAGTTATGACTACCAACTAATCTGTGTGGTCCACTGTGCTTTGCTGCCTGACCTTAGCCAACTGTGGATTATCATGTCCTGCTGACTCATATGTTGGTGGTCACCGAGCTTGTAGAAGACATAGTAAAGTTCCTAATGTAGCTTAAAAAAAATGGATAATCAAGAGGAAAACCAAATATATTTTAACTGAGAATTGTACCTTCATTGGTACAGTCATAAACCCAGTAAAGATTAAGTCTAATACCTTTTCTAAATGGTCCCTTGTTTATTTTTTATACACATCTTATATAAAAGCAGTGTAGACTACTTAAAAGTCAAAGAAGAGAAAATGATTTCCTTAAAATTCAGCTTTAACCATATTTTTCTCTTTCAAATAGATCATTTAAATTATCAAGTTAATATAACTATATTATAGGACATCTAGAAAACAGAATTGTAAGAGTGCCCATAATATCACCCCATTAATATAACTTATAATTTATATACTAGTCTTTTGCACATACAACCTTTACACATTTATAATCAGTAAACATTTTTTCAAGTTGCTTTCATGAAACATATCATAAGCAGTTTTCCATATTTTTGTATAAATTTTACTTATTGATTTTTTTGACTGCATAATATTATACCAAGTAGACTCCCATCCTTATTTTTCTAAATATTCCCCTAATTTTAGACATTTAGGTGGCTCTGATTTTAAATTACCAGAAATAAAATACTGCTAAATACTTCTGTGCTGATATTTTCAGGTTACCTCTTTAAGATAAGTTCCCCTACATAGAACTACTGGGACAAAATTTGTTTTAAAATTATATGGCTCTTTCTACACATTGCCACACTTAACAAAATTTGATAGCATTTGGTTAAAAAAAAAAGAACTTTTATATTTCTTTGATCACTATTGAGATTCAAAGTGTTTTCAGATTTAATAGTTCTAGCACCCCTTTTGTAAAGTGTCTGTTTGATGTCCTGTGCTCATTTATTTATTGTGGTTTTACTCTACTTTTGACCATTCTAATTTTTAAAATAGCATAGTACATTTACAGCATTTTCCACAATATGATCACTGAAATGCATTGTAGGAACCACTGCTATATGTATTGCTTTTCTCTGGGAAGCTGCCATTCTGACTGAACCTCAGCACAAAAAAAGAGGCTTGTTAAAACAGTCAAGAAGCTATGTGAGATTACTTTTAGGATAAAAATATAATTTCTTATGGCCATATATTATTAGAAACCTCATGCAGGAAAAATTTGCTACTGCTTTTCTGAAATGGTTTGTGATTTTCACCTTTAGGGGTCTTCGGTGTGATATATTATTCAAAATGTATTGACCCAGGGGCTCAGACTTGGTAAACATGCTGATCAACAACTGGTAAACATGCTACATATGAAACACACATCCACCTGTTCAAATTCCCCATTAGGAACAGGATAGTTGTTTTTGTTTGAATTGTCAACTATTATTGTACTTTACGCCTGATGGCACACTGGGGATCAAAATGCACTATTCACAATATTACTCTTGGAAGAAAATATTAGCACCATTATTTTACTTTAGATGACAAGCTCAGGCCTGCCTTCTATTTTGTTTTCAGTGCAAATTCATGTCTCCTCCAAAGCAAGAAAGGGACAGGGAAGTAAGCACTGGAGAGACTCAGACTTTTGTTGACTGACTTTGTGACCTGGGGCTGTCACCTAACTTGTTGGGGAGCTTGGTTTCTGTCTCACTTCTCACAGGGGAAGAAAGGAAAGAAAAGGGATCTAAAGTGTGTTATAACTATGTCAGGTTTTGACATACCTAATTCTCAGATCTGTTAGACTGTAAAATCCTTAAGAGTTGGGATTGCATCTTCCCTATCTACAGCATCTTGCATAGTCCCTATCACAGTATAAAACACAATATATATGAATGAATGAATGAATTTATTCTATTTTACAAGAGAGGAAGATAAAGCTTTGAGAGTTTAACCATCTGAGATGACGATCTAGGGAGCAATAAATGGAAACTCAGGGCTATCTGTTTCCAAAGCTCATGTTTTGATGAGAAATACATGGGAAATCACCTTCCAGCATTCATGTACTATTTAAGTTTTTAGAAAGTACAATTTTTAAAAAGTACTTTTAAAAGTAAGTTTTTAAACAAGACTGGCAGGGACTTCCCTGATGGTCCAGTGGTTAAGACTTTGCCTTCTAAGGCAGGGGGTGCAGGTCCAATCCCCGGTCGGGGAGCTAAGATTCCACATGCCTCGTGGCCAAAAAAAACACAAAACAAAACATAAGCAAGACTGACAGAGATGAAAGGTAATATTATTTTGGCCAAAAAACTATTAAATAATGATGAGGAAAAGCCCTTAAGAGGAAGAATTTCTCTGAACTCCTGTAATAAATGATTCGCATATGCTTTGCATCCTGTTCATCTTAACAGAAGAAAGATTAATTTATAAAGCACTACAGCATGACAAAAAAGCCCATCTCGAATCTCTCTGTTTGCTTCTACGAAGAGGCAGGTTCAGTAGTGTTTGAGAGAGTTCTTTTCAGGGAGTCTGATTTTTCTTGATTGTGGACCTCAGTGGGATGGGAAATATGCAAAACTGAGGAGCTACTGGGAAACAGATTTCAAGGTCTCACTGACCAGCTTTATAGTTTGCTTTCTAAAACATAATTTTTCCTCCCTTAATTCAAAATAATTCAGGCACAATGCAGAGAAATTAACCAATTCCATTTTTAAACAACTCTCCTAAAAAGTATCAGAAAATTATTAGCTGTAGTTAATCTGATAGCTCCACAAGTTATGATACAAAACTGTGGTCATTGCCGGGTTTCTGCAAGAAGGAAGGGAGTCTGACAGAGAACATTTTTCAAGTTCTCATTATGTCTCCCCATAAAATTCTTCTTCCACTTAGAACCTGAATAGGTTTCTCTTCCGCTGTACTTACTCTGAATTCTCTTGGGGATGCCTGCCTAGGCCTCAACAATCAGCAGAACCAGCAAACTCCAAATGTTGGACTCTCTTTCCTCAGTGGATGATTGCTCCCTCTGCCACACTTCCCAGAATCCTCCTAGAGATGCACTCTGGGAAATGTAGTTCAATCCCCAGGCATGCTGCTATGCCCTCCAACTGCAAAGTTAACCGTGGTTGTCAAAAGCACAATCTCCTAAGATCTAAATTCATAACCAGGAGAATTACTGCGGTAGTTCTAGCATTAGATCCATTTTTCAATAACAAAAAATAGTCTTTAAACCCATCCTCCTACACGAAGGCATATTTGGGGTGGGTCATGTGGAGAGGAGTATTGGGATGGGAATTCAGATACCTTTCAACCTTTCTGGATCTCTAATTCTATCTATGTCTGCTAAGTTTAGAGCTAGCTCTAAGACTTCATGAAATTCTGCCAGTTTGAAAGGACAGGACTGTGTCTAGATGTGTTTGAGCTTTTGGCAGAATGCGTCTCTTGATGAACCAGGGCAAGAAGATTCCATCTGACTGAAAGCAGTCTCTCAACAAAACTACTCTGGTGCTGTTCCTTTTTCTTCTTACTACTAAAGTTATTTGTTTACATGGAAGACAGTTTTGAAGGCCATTCTTTCAATATATATTTAATAAGTACAATATGTGCTTGGAACTGTTATGTGCACAGGATACAGCAGGGAACAAAACACATGAAAATTTCTGTCCCCATGTAACTTACATTCTAGAGGAAGAAACAAATAAGTAAATATACAATGTGTCAGGTGGTTATAAGTGCTATTTTATATAGGGTGGTCAGCCTCATTGTTAAGGTGATATTTGAGTAAAGACCCTAAAGGAGGTGAGGAAGGAGGCCAAGTGGATATCTATGGGAAGAGATTTGTAGACAGAAAAAAATCAGCAGATGCCAAAGCCCTAGGGTGGAAGTGTTCCTGGCAGGTGTGAGGAAAGGCTAGGACAAAGCATGGTGGTCAGAGATGAGGTTAAAGAGTAGCCAAGCACCAGATCACGTAGGGCCTTGTAAGTCTTACTATTCTTATAGAGCCATTGTAATGCTTTCGGCTTTTACTCTGAGAAGATATGATGTTACAGAACAGTTTGAGCAGGAGAGTGAGATGATTTGACCTACATTTTATTTAAAAATTTTTTTTTTAGCTTTTTTTTAAAAGTTATTTATTTATTTTGGCTGAATTGGGTCTTTGTTGCAGTTTGCGGGCTTCTCATTGCGGTGGCTTCTCGTTGCAGAGCACGGGCTCTAGGCGTGCGGGCTTCAGTAGTTGCAGTGCATGGACTCAGTAGTTGTAGCTGGCGGGCTCTAGAGCACAGGCTCAGTAGTTGTGGCACACAGGCTTAGGTGCTCCACGGCATGTGGGATCTTTCCAGACCAGGGATTGAACCCGTGTCCCCTTCATTGGCAGGTGGATGCTTAACTACTGCGCCACCAGGGAAGTCCCTTGACCTACATTTTAAAAGAATCACTCTGTGTGTGATTAGACTGTAGGGGATAAGAGTTATTAAATCCTGAAGTCATTGTTAATATATACCTAGGTTACGTGGGAAGGAAGAGTAGTAGTTCTGGGTAGTTGACCAATTATTTCTTTTGGATCTTACTATTAGCACATGAACCCAAGGTTTTTATTAGATTGATTCATTAGCCTTAAGGAAGGCACAGATAATTTGAGGGAAATAAGATATAAAGTCAGAGAATTCCAAACAAATGGGGAAGAATGCTTAGAGAAAGTTAGGGCTCTAATAATTTTTTTAAATCAAAATAACTGTATTTTTGATCAATTAAGTGTTAAGTGCTATAATAATAAAAAATAGTGCTATGGTCTGAATGTTTCCATTCCCCCCCCCAAATTCATATGTCAAAACCCTAATGCCCAGTGTGATACTATTAGGCAGTGAGGACTTTGGGAGGTGATTATGTCATGTGGATGGAGCCATTAGGAATGAGATGAATGTCCTCACATAATAGGCCTGAGAGAGCTCCCTTGCCCCTTTTACCACATGAGGACACAGTGCGTAATCTGCAACTTGGAAGATGGCCTTCCAAGGACCTGACCATGCTAGCACCCTGATCTTGGAATTCCAGCTCCAGAACTGTGAGAAATAAGTTTGTTTTTTTTGTAAGCCACCTAGTCTGTGGTATTCTGTTATAGCAGCCCAAACAGACTGAGACAAATAGCTAAGATTAATTAAGCATTTACTGTATTCAGGCACTAGGCAAAGTGTTTCACATATTTATCATTAATCCTCACATCCTAAAAGATACATATTATTATTTGCACTTTACAGATGAGAAAACAGAGGCTTAGAAAAGTTACATAACTTGTCCATATTTACACAGCTAGTAAGTAGAAGAGCTGGATTTTAACCCAAGCCTATCTGACTCCAGACAGACCTTGTGTCTTTGACTACCGTAATGTACTATAGGCTTGGGTTATATCTGACTGGGTGTGGGGCAGGGAAGCTCAATAAAAATATTGGAAAATATTGGAATGATGGAAATAATCTCATGTTCATAAATTGGAAGACTTAATTTTGTTGAGATGACAATATTCCCCTAATTGATCTACAGATTCAATGCATCCCTGTCAAATCACAGGTAGCTTGTTTGCACAAGCAACAAAAGAGAAAATAGGACTTCACCAAAGTTGAAAACTTTTGTGCTGCCAACAGTACCACCAAGAACTTGAAAAGACAACCTACAGAATAGGGAAAAAATGTATTGCCAGTCATACATTTGATAAGGGACTTGTAACCAGAATTTGTAAAGAATACTTATGACTCAGTAATAAAAAGATGAATAACTGGATTTTAAAATGAGCAAAGGATATGAATAGACATTTCTCCGAAGAAGATACAAAAATGACCAATAAATACATGAAAAGATGCTCAACATCATTAGCCATCAGGGAAATGCAAATCAAAATTACAATGAGATAGCACTTCATACCCACTGAAGTGGCCACATGGAGAAAATCCTCATATACTGCTTACAGGATTGTAAGTGGTGTAGCTGCTTTGGTAAACAGGTTGGCTGTTCCTCAAACAGTTAAACATAGAGTTACCAAATGACCCACCAGTTCCACTCCTGGGTATATATTCAAGACAACTGAAAACATATGTCCACACAAAAACTTGTACACGAATTCTTATAGCAGTATCATTCAAAATAGCCCCAAAGTAGAAACAATCCAAATGTCCATCAACTGATGAAGGGATAAACAAAATGTAGTATATCCATAAACAGTATTTTATTTGGCAATATAAAGGAATGAAGTACTGATACATGCTACAACATGGATGAAGCACGAAACATTATGCTAAGTGAAAGAATCCATTCACAAAAGATCACATACTGCATTTATATAAAATGTTTAGAATGGGCAAATCTATAGAGGTAGAAAGTAGCTTAGAGGTTGCCTAGGGGTGGGGATGGGGGAAATGTTGGAGGAGAATGGGGAGTGACTGCTAGTGGAAACAGAGGTTTGTCGTTGTTGTTGTTGTTTTGGAATGATAAAATGTTGTAAATTTGATTGTGGTGATGGTTGCACAATTCTGTGAATCCACTAAAGATCACTGAATTGCACACTTTAAATGGTAAGTTATGTTATTTGAATTATAGCTCAATAAAGCTGTTAAAAATATTCAACCAAATCATTAATTATGTTAAACAATTATAGTACATGTTTAGTAAATACAACAAATATGGTGTAGGTAGCTGTAATCTTCATAGATTTTTTAGGTCATAAGGTAAAAATTTTCTTTCCTAGGGCATGCTTAAGTTCAAAGCAATGGCTTTATTTACTCACATAATAACTTAATACCGTATACTCTTTTTAAATTTATTTATTTGGCTGCACCAGGTCTTAGTTGAGGCACACGGGATCTTCATTGCCGCATGCAGGATCCTTGTTGCTGCATGCGGGATCCTTAGTTACGGCAAGTGGGAACCTTAGTTGTGGCATGTGGGATCTTTAGTTGCAGCATGCGGGATCTTTAGTTGCGGCATGCGGGCTCTCACATGCACCATGCGGGATCTAGTTCCCTGACCAGGGATGGAACCTGGGCCCCCTGCATTGGGACTATGGAGTCTTAACCACTGGGCCACCAGGGAAGTCCCCATATACTCTTTTTTTTTTTTTAACATCTTTATTGTAGTATAATTGCTTTACAATGCTGTGTTACTTTCTGCTGTATAACAAAGTGAATCAGCTATACATATACATATATCCCCATATATCCCCATATCTCCTCCCTCTTGCGTCTCCCTCCCACCCTCCCTATCCCACCCCTCTAGGTGGTCACAAAGTACCGAGCTGATCTCCCTGTGCTATGCGGCTGCTTCCCACTAGCTATCTATTTTACATTTGGTAGTGTATATATGTCCATGCTACTCTCTCACTTCATCCCAGTTTTCCCTTCCCCCTCCCCGTGTCCTCAAGTCCATTCTCTATGTCTGCATCTTTATTCCTGTCCTGCCCCTAGGTTCATCAGAACGATTTTTTTTTTATATTCTGTATATATGTGTTAGCATACGCCATATACTCTTTTAAGGGCACAAATGGAGCCTCAAGTCATTGAATCCCAGTCTAGTTTTTGGTGGTGAAAGTAACAATGTATTTTATTTATTGTTTTATGAAAATTCTCTTTATTTTTAATTTTTATTTATTTACTTTCATTTTTCTTTTTTGGCTGCGTCAGTTCTTACTTGAGGCATGCGGGATTTTTTGTTGTGGCATGCAGGCTCTTCGCTGTGGCATGTGGGCTTCTCTCTAGTTGTGGCATGCGGGTTTTCTCTCTCTAGTTGTGGCATGTGGGTTTTCTCTCTCTAGTTGTGGCATGTAGGTTTTCTCTCTCTAGTTGTGGTGTGCGGGCTCGAGGGCGCATGGCCTCTGTAGTGTGCGGCACACAAGCTCTCTGGTTGAGGCACATGAGCTCAGTAGTAACAATGTATTTTAGAGATATGTATTTATTAATTCATTGAACATATTCTTATTGAAAAGCTATCATGTGGCAAGCATCATGCTAGAATTGGGGACACATTGGTGAATAACATGCTGTCTCTGTCCGAAAAAATTAATTATGCTTGTACATGTGTGTATGGGGTATGTGTGAGTGTCTGTGTGTGTGTGTGTGTGTGTGTGTGTGTGTGTGTAAGCATGTGAGACAACAGCCCATTTACTCAGTGTTTGACCAGTTATAGGAATGGATATTGGGATGTAGGGGAACCTGAGCAAACTTGGAGAGAAATTGCAGGTTCATTCTGTAAGCAGGCTTACAGCTGGATATTGTCTCATTTCATGTGAGACAAGAAATAGATCTTAGCAAACAGGTTAGAAACCTGTTAGAAACCTCATGGTTTCATGAGGGCCCCTGAAATAAAATGAGCCACTGGCAAAGAGCCCTGTGTGTCTGCATAGCCAGTGGTGTCATATACACTGGGAGGTCCTTATGCTTCTCTTCAAGAGCAAAGTACAATAGGTTTCCTTCTCTTCCACCTCCCCAAATATGGAGTAATGTTTAGCACACAGCAGGGAATAGAACCAAGACTAAAGGCCATATTCAGCTGGAAGACAAGATGAAACAGGACAATTAAGGTATACCAAGGTAAAAATTAATTTGAATACATGATTTTGTTAGTATAATGCAGTCACTATACTGTGTGTTTCTATTTCCTGTTAATTGAGCTCTTACTCTCTTTGCTTTAATTCTTTCATTTAAAAAAATTTTTTTTAATTTTTACAACTACTTCTGGGGCATTTTACTGAGTCACTAGCAATTCTATCAGAAAGTTGGCAAAGTTAAAAAAGAAAAAGATAGAAAATTGTCATTTTCATTATCAGTTAAAAGGTTCAGCAAAAGGCTTTCAATAGTGGGTTATAACTATAGCTAACTTTCATTTCTCTAGTGTCTTGTATAGTGTCATCTTTACCCCAATATCCAGAGGGGTTCTAAGTATAAGACAAAGTGTACACTGTGTGTGGTTATATTCCCAAAGTAATTTTTTCTGTTACCTAATCTAGTGATTATTTCACTTTTACAGGCCTTAGTTAGAGATATCCCTAAAGCTCTAATATTTTATAATGTAATGATTATCCAAATAGATGGTCATTAAGTTTTCAATGTTGGATGAAAAGAATTTGGAGATTTCCCCTGATTGACAGTATCCATATGTTCTGTATTCCTATATCACAATGGAAGCTTAGGAGGTAGTTGTTAGCAGTTATCTATTGTCACAATAATGCTTCATAGCAAACAACCACAAAATCATAGAGGCATAAAACAAGGGTTTATTACTCACATACCTGGAGTGATTGGCTAGGTGCTTCTGCAGATCCTGATCAGGCTCATTTACCTGTCTAGGGGTGGTGCACTGTTGGATAATCTAGAATGTTCTTGGCTGGGACATTAGGGGTGAGTTGGCTGTGCTCCATGTGTCTCTCATTTTCTAGCAAGCTAGCATGGGGATATTCTTTTGAGAGTGATGGCAGAGGGTAAAAGCAGAAGTGGAAATATGCGAGTCTCTGCCTGCATGACAGTCAAAGCATATTATATGGTCAGGCCCAGAGTTACAATAGGACGGTATTACAAGATTTCATGGCAAAAGTTGTTGTTAGGGGTTTAGGTCAACTACAGAGTTATAGGGAACAGTCTCCAAGAGATCACTCTCACTTCCAATACCAACTGCAAGTTCAAGGGGTTTCGAAAACCATTCTCAATTTTGATAGAAGGACTCACAAAACTCACTGAAAGCCATTATACTCGTGGTTATGGCTTATTACAGGATAAGAATACAGATTAAAATCAGCCAAGGGGAGAAGCATATAAGGTGAAGTCTAGGGAAGTACTAAATGTGGAGCTTCCATTGTTTTCTCCTCATAGATTCAGGATGCATTATTTTTCCAGCAACAGTATGTGACAATACATATAGGATGTTGCTAACCAGGGAGACTCACCCGAGTGTTGGTGTCCAGAGTTTTACTGGGGATCCGTCACCCAAGGCCCCCACCCTAAATCACATTGTTGGTCTTTGTGGTGTGGCCACCCCCTACTCTAAATCACACTGTTAGACTATCCCCTGTGACCTAAGGCCCTCAGGGAAGCAGACACTCCTATCAGACATGAGATTACCTCCCAGAAAATGGCAAAAGCCAGACCTCATTTTGGGCGAGGTAAAATTTTTTACTATATAGGAAGTAGGGAAGTAGGGAAGAATTGGGATATAGGAAGTAGGGAAGAATCGGGACTATTAGTGCAATCAATCTGCCACAGTAGCTCTATTAAAAGCATTCCTTAACTTGGTATAGGATAGGAAGCAGTGTTCTTTAACTTCAGGATTGGCTTAAGAACTAACATTAACCATAGACTGCTTATAGATGCTGTAAGTAAGCATCCTTGTCTTTACCTCTTATACTTATTAAGATTAGGACTAATTGTTCCATTTCATAATTTTTTAAAGTCATTGAAACAGGTATAAAACACACGAAGTTGGTTCTATGATTAAAAAACAATAACGAAGCAAAACCTCACAAAATTTTATACTATACAGCATGCACTGATGGTTACTCATATTAATACAGTACTTCATACTTTCCCAAGAAACTTTCAAAACAGCTATCTCAATTGATTCTCATAATGTCTTTGTGTGGTTGATAAGGCAAATTTTATTATGGCCATTTGGTGGATGAAGAAATTTCAGCATAAAAGTTAAAGGGATTCACTGAGGGACATCTTGCTGAACTGTTAATGGTGCACAAGAACCTGGGCTCACTGACTCTATCAGTGTTCCTTCCAAAATAAAAGTGTTTCTTCTGACAAATACTATAATTCTGTGACTGAATGAATTCTGAGTCCTAAACTCTTGAGTCTTGCTTCACCAAGTAAAGATTTCTGGCATTCTTGTCTGGTTTGTTTGAGCTCTTGACAAGTTTTTTGGGTCAAAGAAATGCATGGACTGGCCAAGCCCTACAAATCTTTCTGACAGCCAAGTCAGATGCTGTTTGTTTATACACGGAAGCATTCTTCTGAAATATAACTTATTTTTTTCAGTGAAATATTTTTAAAATTTGTATCCATTTCCTATCCTTGACATAATAGCTGTTGGATATTCCCCTGCAAACTATAGCATTTGAAAATATTTAATATTTAGGACTCAAGCTATTTATGTTCAATGAGTTATACATTGCTAAGGAAAGATACCAGGAAATGGAAACAGAGGAGCAAATGGAGTCTGATACAGCTTTCATGCTATTCGTAAGTTTCACAAACAAAATAAATAACTCTTCCTTAATCACCAGTATATTTCCAATACCTGATACAATGCCTGGCCTATTGTAGGTGCTCAGTAAATAATTGTTGAATGAATGAATAAGTCATTAAAATAGGCCTCCAGTTACAGCCGTTTCTTGGTAGAAGGCAGTACTCTCCTGACATCATTGTTTTCCTCTTGGAAAACAACTACATTTCCTTTGGGAATTAGAAATTTGGCTCAAAACCAGAGAACAGTTAACAGCTGAGTTGGAGCCGTCTCCACAATGACTCATAATCATGTAGGGTACTACATCAGTTAAGATGTGTTTGGTTACTTGCAAATGAGATTTGAGAAAATACAAATTTAATTTGCTTAAACACTAAGGAAACTTATTAGCTTGCATAGCTAAAGCACCCAACTGTAGTTCAGGGCTCAGATACCACTCAATTAAAGTTTTACTCAGCTTCTCTCACCTCTGACCTACTTTGTGTGCTGTCTTTGTCCTCAAGCTGGCTTCCATCATGGTTGAAGAATGGCTGCCAGATCTTAGGGCAATTTACTTTCTTGTTCCTATCCAGAGAGTATGTCCACCCTCAGCCTTGAAGCAAAAGTATTGGTCTTCACTCTGTTTGGGTCAGTTTAGGTTATAATCCCCACTGTCTGAGCCCCTAACCAAACGATTCCTGAGGTCAAAGGAATGTCTTGAATTGATTGGGACTTGGGTTAAGTGCCCATCCCTAAACCAGTCACTGTGGCAAGACAGATTGTCATATTACTGATGTGAATCAGATTTATTAGGGTGGGGCCACCCCGGATTTTGGAGAAAAGTTTCTTGGATCTGCAGTTTGATATATTTTATCATTTTTGGAATGTTTTCTGCCATCATCTCTGCAAACATTTCTAAAGCCCCATTTTGTCTTTCTTCTTCTGGGACTCCGGCTACATAAACGTTGGATTGTTTGATATTGTTCCACAGCTTTTGGATATTCTGTTCTATTTGCTTTTCACTTTTTTTTTTTCCTGTTGACATGTTGGTTTGGATGACTTGATCTTCTTTTCTCAGCTGTGTCAAATAACCAATGAGTTCATCAAAAGAATTATTTGTCTCTGAATATCATGGGATTTTTTTCCCCTAGCATTTCATTTGATTAATTCTTTTTTTATTTTTTAATTTAAAATTTTGGGGGAAGATTAAAATAATACTAGTTGTTGAAGAAATAAATGAATGAGTGAGCAAAATTCAAGTTAGGCCTCAATTCATTGGACTATTTGTTGTAGTTTTCATCTCTCTACTGAAATTTCCCATTTGTTCAGGCATGCTGTTCACTTTTTTTTTTTTTTGCTAGTTAGTTTGAAGTCCTTATCTGATAGTTCCAACATCTGGCTTATATCTACGTCCATTTCTGTTGACTGCTTTATCTCCTGAAAGTGGGTTTTTTAATTTGTTTCTTTGTTTCCTGTGTCTAATGGGTTTCCAATGAATGCTGGACATTGTGTGTAGTGCAGTACTGTTTTCCGGTTAAGTCGTGCCCACACGTTGCGATGAACATACCTCTTCTGTCAGGTTCTTAATGTGGCGGGGTGAGGGGGGCGTCTCAATCTAATTTAGGAGTTGACCTGGGCTGAGGCTTTGTTGTTGCTATAGTTACTTTCATTACAGCACAGATTTCACATTCCTTTAGGAGGAAGGTGCTGTGCCCTTGTGCTTACTTAGTGTGGGGCTCATGTGCCAGAGCGTTTTTCTGTGTTCCTGCTTTCAATTGTCCCTGCATTCTTATGCCTTAGCCCTCTTTCTCTCCACTCGCAGCATTAGACTGTGTGTGTGTGGAGATTCTGTTGTCCTGGTCCAGTCTCAGTCTTAGGCAGGCCCTGTGTGCCTGGGCCTTGGGAGGTGGGACTTTTTCAGTCTCTCTTGAAAGGCAGCCACCTCAGCCTTTTATCTATGGTTGGTCTTGGGCAAGAGTTTCCTGCTTTTTCTTCAGCAGTAGTAGAACTCAGCTTGTTATCAGTGTCGGACCCAGGGTCCAAGAGGGTTTCCTGCCTCTCCCCCAAGAATAGAGGGTTGTCTTATAGTTTCTCCACCCACAAGGAATCTTCAACCTGTGCCCTGGGAGCCAAAGGGTTTGCTGCCACTTACGCAGTGGCTTAAGGCTTTTGCTTTGTAAGATAGAAGAGCCTGAGGAAAAATGTTTGGGGGGAGGTTTTATGTCCACTTCCTAGCTGCCTGCAATTTCCTCCTTTACTCCTGTACCATCCAGTGGAGCTCTATGATCTCCTGCCCTGTTCCCAGTCTTTCATCTGAGCACCACTAAGCTTGTGGGAGGAACTAGCAAGTACAATCTCCCCTTGTGCCTGAGGCTCCCAACTGACAATACTTGGATTTCAACAGTTTGTTAAAAGTTTTCCTGAGTTTTTTCTTACTCTGCAAAGGGCTAAACTTTGTGTTCCATTTCTCCTTGGAACTCAGGTTACTTGGTTGCTTTGCAACCTCAGCTGTATGATATGCTCAAGAACATTTATGATTTTGTAGATTATCTGCCTTTTTTCCCATTGTAAACATGGAAGCAAAATTCCTTTCAGTTTTTTACATCCTAAGCAGAAGTACAAGTCACACTGAAACTGAAAGGCTGGACAATTTGGGAAGTCTTAATAAGGTTGGTAAAGGGAGGAATGAATACTAGGTAGGCATCCCACAGTGTCCATTCCAGGTAAAAATATAACTAATAAATACAATTCTAGTAATAGGTTTTGTAAAGGAAAAGTTTGGCTGGCTTGTTTAAGCAGTATGTATTGATAGGTTAAGAGAGGCTAGGTAATGCTACGGTTACAAACAACTCTAACCTTTAGTAAGTTTACATTATAGAAGTTTATTTTTCACTCAAGCTGCATATCCAGTGGAGACTGTCAAACCAGTGGAGAGTTTAGGGCTCTGTTCATTGTAGGAACTCAGAGACCTGGACTGATGAAGATTTCATCTTGATACAGGCTTCCAGGGTAACTGCAACAGTGGGAAGGGAACATGGTGAAACACATTCTGACTTTCAAACATGTTGCTTTCATTGGCCACAGCAAGCAAGTTAGCCACAACTAACTTCAAAGACAGTGAAGAACAGACCTTTCTGTCTGGGAAGAGAAAAGCCCTAGAATTATTTGGTGAACAACACTAATGAACGCCATGGGGAGGTAACTTTACCTTCCCAACTAATAGCAGAAAGATACGTGCAGTTAATGTATGGTTGACTCAAGGTGAGCAGAACTAAATGTAAAGAAATCACAGATTAATTTTAAATTAGAACTTCAAGTAGATAGAAAGTCAGAATTTTAGCCCTTATATCAGTTCCTGTAGTGATGTGGAAATCTGCTTAATATTGACAAACTGGTTAGTAATTGGCAGAGTAAGTCTGTAGCCTATGATGGTCTCTGCCACTTCAAATCCATTAAGATTTAGAATCAAATTCTTTAGTTTCTCTACAAATTCAGCTCACTTTCCCAACTTCCTTATTTTGGTTGTTGTTACCACTATTTGTCCAGTTTTCCAAACTAAAGACCCTGGCACAATTTTTATGTAACTCATATGTCCTGCCTTATGAGGGTACAAGATGAGGAGTTCACATGCCTTTTAATATTAAAATTAGAGGTCTTAATGCTCCTATTGTGCTTATTGAGAGAAGATCTTTCTTCCTCTCTGGAGTCCTCTTCCTCAGACAATTCCCATGATTTCAAGAATGCTTATCTGGTGTAAAGGGTCTGTCCTAATAACTACATTCACCTCTAGGAGAGAACAGTGGGAAATTTACTCAGACCCTTGAAAAATGTCAGTCTTCAGCCACTGTTTCAGTCGTGATCATATACATAAGTTTATCAGTTTCTTATTGCTGCTATCACAAATTACCACAAACCCGATGGCTTAAACAATACAAATTTATTATCTTAACAGTTCTGTAGGTCAGAACTCTGACAGTGGTCTCATTGGGCTAAAACCAAAAGTATTGTCAGGGCTGCATTCCTTTCTGGAGGCTCTAGAGGAGAATCCAGTTCTTTGCCTTTTCCACTTTCTAGAGGCTCCCCATGTTCCTTGGCTTATGGAGCCCCTCTCTCCATCTTCACATCAGCAACATATCAAATATCTCACTTTGCTTCCATCCTCACATCTTTCTCTGATCAGAGCCAGGAAAAGTTCTTAGCTTTAAAAAAATCCATTTAATTAGATTGGGCCCACCTGGATAACCCAGGCTAATCTCCCCATATAAAGGTCCTCAATTTAATTATACCTGAAAATTTCTTTTGCCATGTAAGGTAACATATTCACAGGTTCTAGGGATTCAGATGTGGCCATTGAGGGGCCATTATTCTGCCTGCTACAGTGAGTGTCCCTATTGAGGCCACATGATGGAGGTGGTCTGGCTACCCCATTGCAGCCACTTTCCTCAGTGCCACAGTGACAGGATATTAGTGACTGGAATGGTTTCTAGTCTCAGCTACATTCTATAATACCTCATCTCTTGACTTTCATGTCCTTACTCATGATTAAAGAGTAAGTCCCTATCACTCCTAGTTCTAAGACCCATCCTATGTCAAGTGACATGGAAAACTCATATTTTTTTACATTGTGTTTTTACTTTGTTAACGATAAATAATGTAATTTTACTTCACTGTTTAAAATACCTCAATGCCTTTCCATTGTACTTGTTACAGTACTAAGCAGTCCCAGCTGATTGAGCCTTCACATACCGATCACACCAGTTTCTCCCTTGCTTATTGCACTACAATCACACTGAATTTCTTTTAGCTTCTCAAATGCACCAAGTATTTTCCTGTCACACGATTCTCACACATGCTCTTCTCTCTCTTTAGATTGTTCTTATTCACACACTTCGGCTGGCTAACACAGGTCTCAGTTTATGTCAGTTCTTCAGAGACACTTTCCCTCTGTTATGAATCTAAATTATGTCCTTCCTATTATGCTTTTTCATAGCATCTTGTCATTTTCCTTTGTCACATTTGTTTATTTACTTATTTATTTATTTAAGTGTGTTGTCGGTTTCCGTAAAAGGACTCCAAGTTCTGTGACAGCAGGAGACATACCCGGCATTTAGCATTATTTGGGTCATATAGGAAAGTATTTATTGGGTGAATGAATTCCCACTGCCACAAGTGTAGGTTTTAACTCTATCCAATAAGTTTATAAATGCTTTAAAAGCAGAGAATGTCTAATTAAAGTTTGACCTTCCACAGCCCAGTAGGCAGTGTCTTGGACACAGTGGTAAGCCTTCCATAAATATTTATTCAATGAATCGTGAACTACTAATCTAGATGCCACTTTCTTCTAATTCACATAGCATAATATTTCTAAAATATTGCCTCCATCATCTTAATCCCCTGGTAAAAAACCTATCCACCATTACCTATTTCATCAAATTTAGCTTTATTCACTCTCCTCACTATCAAGTTTATTTTATTTTAATTAATTAATTAACTAATTTCCAGAGAAGGAAGGATTTATTAATATTACTTGCAGCAAGTAAGGAGAACACTTGCTTTCCCAAAGCAGTGTCTCCAAGTATGTAGTATTTTATAATCCTCACAACACATTCAACACTTATTCACTCTCTCCAATAATTTCTAATTGTTTCATATGTATGAGTGCCTTCAATAAAAGGGTCTATGTCTTCTGTTTTCGCTGCCTTTTTTGTTGGGCACACAACAAAAGTGCTCAATGTCAAGGGAAGAAACCATCATTCAAAATGTGAAATAAAACGTTGATTTATTACTTTCTATGTGTAGAAAAGCACTATGCTTGTTTGACTGTCCCTCTGCTGATCTTATCTTGTTTTTGTGAAAGACAGAGTTCAGGGATTGGCTGACTTTCAAAGGTGAAAGTGGGTTGACATCTGCTGTGGAAGCATGATTACTCTGCTGGAGAGACTGTTGACAATTGGCTGAATTTCAGAGATGTGCTCACTAGAGTAAAGCTGTTGCTGTTTTGGCTAACTTTAAAAAGTGGGAGGCTGTCCCTGACTGGCTCGTTTTTCAGAAGATTGTTCATAGGGTTGAACAGCCATTTATCTATTAATTGAGTTTAGAATGACTTCTGCTCATTAGTTGTTACTGCGGCTACATAATAGGCTTTTCCTAAGAATATAGGACTTTCAATATTTCTTAAAGAAATATTTATTGATTGATTAATTTTTCAGATGTAAAAGAAGAGATTGAATGGTGCTTTACCTCCACTCTAATGTTTGACCATTCAGAGGGGAGTCATGTCATTCTTTTTCTACTCCCCAAGGTATTTGCTGTTTTCATTCTAACTAAGCAGGGATGATAGTGTTGAGTAGTCATATGTAGATTTGATACGAAGTGTCCTTTTTGGGCAACCAAATGATATTGATAGGGATAGGTTAGAAGTTTCTTTCAGCTTCACAACTCATGACTGATAATGTCACGTAAAGTTTTAGGATTGTTGTCACATTTCGGAAAATTTCAAATAATTTTATTTGTATGACTTAATAGAGTTCAGGGCACATCAGTTTTCTTTAAACTGATGACATTCTAATCAGCTTGTTGTGGATAGCCTCATTAAATTCTCACAAAAAAGGACTTACTTTTATTGGCTAAGCATTGATAAGTACTAAATCTTTAATTTTAAAATGTATACATCCAATAATTTGGAAGAATTTCTCACAGATTAGCTTTAGGCTCCCAAAGTTTCAACTTAGCTTCTCCACCACTATCCATATTTTTTTTTTTTTTTTTTGTGGTACGTGGGCCTCTCACTGTTGTGGCCTCTCCCGTTGCGGAGCACAGGCTCCGGACGCGCAGGCTCACCGGTCATGGCTCACGGGCCCAGCCGCTCCGTGGCATGTGGGATCTTCCCGGACCGGGGCATGAACCCGTGTCCCTTGCATCCGCAGGCGGACTCTCAACCACTGCGCCACCAGGGAAGCCCTCTCCATATATTTTTGATGCTAGAACACAGGACACATTCAAATAGCTATATGGTGTCTGGCCCTGTACCTTTGTTTTACAGTGCTGGGTGGGTCAGTACAATGGGTGGTAGTACATTCTTGGATGCCACTCCTACACTGGGACAGCTGAAAATATCTTAACTATACCTAGGAATGACTGTGAATTACAAAAATATATCCCACTAAACTCAAGCCAAATGTATTCTAACTCAAGTTCCCTACAGTTAAATTATAAAAATGCCGTCTAGCCACTCCAACACCACTAGACAAGGGGAAGTGTGATGTAGGGAAAATCAGTGAGGAAAGAATTAGAAGTCTAAAGATTGCCATTAAAATTTTTACTTTCACAAATTTTACAAAAGCATATGAACGTGTGAGCGTATTGTTAGGGCCCCTTCCAGGGTCTTGGAAAGGGCTAGTGCAAATGAAGTCCCCTGAAAATGAAGCTTTCTTAGCTTCACAGTAAATCTGCCTCAAGGTCTGGAGCCATTTTATTTACAGGGTAAAATGCAATTTTCAGAGTCTGCTCTATATAGGGCCAATGGATACGTTGATTATAGCTCCACTTGAGACCAAGATTTAAAGAAGAGATCTTTGCCTCGTTTGTGTCAAGGGCTCCCTGCTATTTGTTTAGACTAGTGGTTCTCAAACCCTTTGGTCTCATAACCATTTCACACTCCTAAAAAGCACTGAGGACTCCAAAAAGCTTTTACGTGGATAATACCTATCAAAATTTACTGTATTAGGAGTTAAAACAAACATGTAAAATATTTATTTATTCATTTAGAAACAATAATAAATCTGTTACATGTTAAATAACATAGTTTTTAATGAAAAATAACTATTTTCCAGAGCAAAATTAATTTAGTGAGAAGAGTGGCATTATTTTACATTTCTGCAAATCTCTTTAATATCTGGCCTAATAGAAGATTCTCATTCTTATGCATGCAATATCTTTAGAGTGAAAAAGGCAAATAAATTTTTAGTATGAAATAATTTTGCCCTGTGAACCCCCTGACCACACTATGAAAACTGCTGATTAGCGGTTCACTATATTTATTGCTGTATTTAATTTCTGGTTGCCTACTCTTCCACAAGTACCCTCTCTATGACTATTTCTGTATCTGTATAATCTACTTCACCTCCTAGATAAGAGTTAAATTTTAATTATTGCTGTGCTTTTTAGCATTCATGGAAAACTTTAGAAACAATTTTTTTTCACACACACACACTGTATTTTATTTTTACAAGAGATAAATAAACTGACACCAAGCATTGTAAATGGATGACAACAACAAAAGCAACAATGACTGCAATTACCAAACACGAAACACACTCACACTATGTCATAATATTGACATTCAGTCCAGTAATCCTCCACTGTAACAGCTCCTTTACTTTGCAGTGAAAATTGATTTGTATATTTTTTGCCTCTGAGTCCTTGTGGGATTTTTTTTTTATTATTCAAACAGAAAGTCACAAAAATTATAATCATCCTCATCAGTTCACTCAGTCCCATGTAATTAATTTTTTTAATCTTGATCTTTTGTTAACACTTTTATGAATGCATCAGTTTTCCATTAGAGTTCTGAAAATGCTTATTCATTCAGTTCAGCAGGATAGTCAGTTACCAGAAACCTGTACTTGTCAGTCTTTTCCATGAATTCCTTGAAGATGAAACGCTTTTATAGGAACATTTTTGCAAAAGCATCAGAGTACACCCAGAACTGTCTGTAAATGACAAAAGACTTAAAAATGACCACGGTTAAAGATTTGATGAAAGTTCATAATAATGCAATTGACAAGGAAATTTAGTTACTTCTGAGATATACATTTTAAAGTAATAACTAGAATTATGACTTATAACATTTTAATGACTAACAAGTCTTAGAGAAGTCTTTCTTCCCCTTCACTGACAAGGGAAAAAATATCTCCTACATTGTCTGCTCCCTGATAGTAAGGTTTTCTTCTTTCAGGATTATAATGACTAAGGCAAATATTAGACTAAACACAACACTGGGTTCCTTATATGCTACAACACCATCTAATGCTTACCAAGCCCTTTCTGTGTGCTAGGCATGGGCTAAGCGCTTTACATACATTATCTCATTTAATTCTCACAACAGTGAGGTAGGTACTGTGAGGTACCTACCGTCATTTTCATTTTGCAGATGAGGAAACTGACATACGGAGAGGTTAATGCCCAAAGTTTTACGGGACTGAGCCGTAAATTGAACCCAGAAAATCTCTGGAGTGCGCAGTCTATTATCTACTGTTAAAATATAAAAATGGGCGATAGAGCAAGATTCACATAAAAAGAGTGTAGGTGAGAGAGGGAGGTTAGTAAAGCAAAAAGCCTCAGGGCCAAGACAGCTGAGATATCAATACAGGATGTAGTGTTATTTTCCACCCGATCCTTCTTTTCTGCTTTATTTCCTACGCTTCCATGTTCCTCTTCTCAAATTTAAGCTATTTCCTTGCTGGTGGTTTCGTCGTTCAGGCCTGACTGGGGCTGATCCCGAAATTCAGGCGCTAAACAACCTGTTGAAAGAAGCGGGGCAAATCCGAGGTAACCACGGTGACGGCGGCTTGGCGAGAACCCCGCGCAGGCGCGTTACATCCCAGGCGCGACCGCCGGCCCCTCCTCTGGGCCTCAGACTCCACCAGCTGGTGGGGAGTCCTGGGCGTGGGGCGTGGGCCGCGGGTAGGGGCGGAGAGGGCCCGGGCTGGGCGCCTGCGCAGACGCCGGGACGCTGGTGTGATCGAGCTCACGTAGCGAGGGTTGCAGACGCCTCCTCCTCGGCGCAGCCGTCGCAGCCTGGAGGTTATAAAAGGGCTAACTGGCTCCCTCTGCTGCCCAGTCGCGCCGCCAGCGGGCTGAGGGAAAGGATTAGGTAGCCGGCCGAGCGCAGGCGACCGGGGACTGAAGAACGCGCAGCCCTCCCGTGCCACTTCCCAGGTGAGACGCTCCTCCGACCTTGGGGACTGAGGCTTAAATCCTTGGGCAGCCGTGGTCCTTCTCGGGTGGCTCTGGTGGTCTGGTCCCTGCCCCCTCTCGTGGTATGGCTCGGGGGCAGGGGGAGGCTCCCCCAGTTTACTACTACTGGCTCAGTACCGTCTCCCCTGGAGACTCGGCCCCTCGCCCTGCGCCCCGCGTCTCCTGGGTGCCCCAGAGGCCCTTCTGCCCTCCTCCGTGCTCCTCTTCCCACCGCCTCCCAGGTTGGCGCCCCCGACTGTTGGGGCTGCGGCAGCATCAGTCTCCGCCCCGGGGACCAGCACTTTCTTGAATATTCCTTCCTGAGGAGGAATCACCCTGTTGAGTTTTCCGAGCTCCTCTCCTACCTGGTCCTGCCTAAAAAGCTAAGGAGTACGCGAGGGTTTTCGGCCTCCACAGCAGCAGATGGTTAGCGTGTGGCAATGGAGAGCGGTTTTTAAAGCTTATAGCTGACGGGGAAGCGCTCGGGCATTTTTATCCTGCCGAAGAGTCGTGGGGTCTGGGAAGAGGACCTACCCGCGGAAGTTCAGGCTTTACTCATCTGTTGCGCGCAGCGGTGCTGCCGGAGCAGCTGGAGGTAGCCCCGGGCGGCGAGTTTCGGGCGGCTGGGTTGAGGAAGTCGGCTGTCAGATCCTCCAGTCAACTGGGAAGCTAGTCTTCTTCCTTCCTTCTTCTGCCACATAAATTTTTTAAAGGCACATGAGCTTCTCCCCTCCCCCTCTCTTTCTCTCCGCCAAGTTTGCTGCTTTTAAAAGTCCACATCAGTAAATGGAATTCTTTGGCTGTGTGAGAACTTTGAATTACGTGGATGGACCCCAGCTGTATGTTTTAAGGGGGAGGAAGAATGGTTCCATAAGTATGGGACCATTTCTCCTAAATAATCGATTGTATTAAATACAGTCAGTTTTTAGACACTAACAATTTAGGCGTTCTGGGTAGAGTGGTGAAGACTTGGAATTTTGCACTGTTTGCTTTAAGAAAGGGATGAAGAAGAAACTAGATCTCCTTTTAGGAATTGATCGAAAAGGCCAAAGCGGCTTGCCAATTTCGACTTAACTGTTTCTGGTTTCTCTGAGAGCTATGGACTTTCCCTTGGAATGCACTCTGAAGGGATGAAATAGCCACTACTGAGTGGGGGAAGGGAAAAGACGTGGCAGCAGTGTTCTTTCATCAACTTTTGCCTTTTTTTTTTTATAGGTTCGGGGAAGAAACGTATTTCCCTTTTTAGATTTAGATGTAGCTTATGAATGAGGCTAGTCTTTTCCTAATCTGATGAAATATTCAGTCCTCATAGCAGGAACACTGGAATTTAATTTATAAAACATTTAGAAGGGATTTTTCTGATCAAGTGTCTATGGAAAAAATGGATACGTTAAGGAGGAAATATTTAAGAAGCTGAAAGTGAACAACCGTGAATAAGGTTTTTTGCCTTGATTTAAAATTTAGACATTCAGCGATTTTTCTTTATCTTTGACTTTTAGCCTGTGAATATGATTTCTAAATCTTAACGATGAACTTCAAATTTTACCTTTTCTTTCTGTGGGAAGCATAGGTTTCATCATTTACCTTTGAAAGTCATGTCAGTTTTGGTTTTGGTACATTATGCTTTAAGTCCTGCCAATATTTTAGATGGCCGATGGCAAATGACTCTTTTATTTTTTAATCTATTTTATTTTATTTATTTTTGGCTGCCTTGGGTCTTCGTTGCTGTGCGCGGGCTTTTCTCTAGTTGCGGCGAGCGGGGGCTGCTCTTCGTTGCGGTGCGTGGGCTTCTCATTGCGGTGGCTTCACTTGCTGTGGAGCACGGGCTCTAGGCGCGGGGTTTCATTAGTTGTGGCTCACGGGCTTTGTTGCTCCGCGGCATGTGGGATCTTCCCAGACCAGGGCTCAAACCCGTTTCTCCTGCACTGGCAGGCAGATTCTTAACCACTGTGCCACCAGGGAAGCCCACAAATGATTCTTATAGATTTAACATAGTTACTAGGAAAAGTTACTAGGAAAAGGACTACTCTGTGTCTTTAGGTGAATAATGCTTTGATATCTTAAAATGAGTTTTATTTTGAAGTACTGAAAATCAAGGATTTTGGTAAACGGATAATTTTATTGGCCATTTTGTATTTTGGTAACTAAAGTAGTAACAAAAAAAAGATGAAAAAAAATGTGTACAACTTTTATTGCAGAAAAATTTAGACAGTGTAAAAGACTATTGAAAAAAGAAAGCTTTGTATTACCAGGGTAGTCCAGGTTGTTGCAGGGGAATCTTGGCTTTTTGGTAAGGAGATGTTAACCTTTTCTAATAGTGCAGAGTGGGTTGTATACTGACAAGCAGTATCTTTCATAGGGTAAATATGTTCAAGCTCCTGCTTTTATTCCAGGGATGCAACCATGAAGCTTGTGAGCCTTCACTTCTGTGGAAGGAATGCCTTATTTTACTTAGCAGTTATTAACTGGGAGGGATGTAATTACATCTCTTAGATTTGAAAAGTGTCCCTATGAGATACATAGTAGTAGTTCTCAACCTATTTTGAGGACATGAAATCCATTGAGAATCTGATAGAAGGTGTGGACCCTGGGTCTGAAAATACAAGTATACACATCTGTGTGGAATTTTAATTACCATTTTTCAGATACTCTCTCCCTCCACAAGTGCATCTATAAAATGCAAAACCCTAACCCTACAAGAACCAAAAAGTAAAAGGTATGGAGTAAGGACATCTAGGTATCTTGAGGCAGGGTTTCTTGAATATTTTTGAAAATTGAGCTGGGCTTGTAAGTCTGACTGGACTTGACTATATAGATGACCTTAATAAACTTGCTAAAAGGGTTTTAACAGAAGTAAGTTGGTTGGAGAATTGTTGAATTGCTAAATTGCCTAGGCAATGGTACATCATACTGGCCTCACCCCAACCCCTTATATGTTGTAACATATCTTTGGCTGTACTCTGAAAGTGGAAAATACTTTAAGGTAAAGAAAAAGTAAATTGAACAGGCCCTTGGCATTACACTTTATTGCTCTTCTGACAGTGAGATCTTGAATCTTATAATTACATAATGGTGTGTGTGTGTGTGTGTGTGTGTGTGTGTGTGTGTGTGTGTGTGTGTGTGTGTGTGTGTGTGTATAAAATGAATGTGTAAGAGACAAGCCAAATAAAGTATGTGTATTTGTGAAAGCTTCATTAGTTAAAGTTTCATTTGTGTTTCTACTCAGTGAAATTTATTTGTATAAAGGTATCCTCTCATTAATTTTCTTCTAGCCAAATATTGTGCCTCAATAAAAACTAATTGACGCTCAAAGGACTTCATTAAGGTTACTCCAGCAGTTTTGAACTTGATATAATGAAAAACATTCCTTTTCCTGATGTTGCTTTGGATGATCAGTATGACTATTAGTATATTTGGTTGTGTATTGGCAAAAAATACAGTATAGAGATTCATGCTTCTTACATAGTTGTTATCAGTGAATGAGCACTATCTTGGACTTCTTCTGCTTCCTGCTTAGTGTTTTATATAAATATGTCCATGTTTTGGTTTACATATTTTTCACTTAAATAGTGATATTATAATATATCAAAGTAATATACTCAGCCTTTCTTGTTGGGCATTTGAGCTATTTCTTCATTATAAGTAGTGTGAAGAAAAGGCTGTAATTTAGTGCTTTATTTTATCCACCTGTTTAGCTACAATAAACTTTGGGATTGGGCTCTGAGAAGGTTTTTAATCAACCTGATAACAACTAAAGCACTTTACAATTTATAAAATGTTGTTTCATAATATTATATAATTTAATCTTTAAAATAATTCTGTGAGGTGGTTTTATATCATCCCCATTTTACAAATAAAGAAACGGAGATTCCAAGTCAAGTAATTTGCCCAAGAATTAGTAGTCAAAATTAGTAGTCAACAGTGAACATTGAGATGAAGCATCAAATGGAAGAATCTTCTGTTATGTCTATAGCAGTGAAGAAATGGATTCTATTAAGTGTGTTGTAAAAATTTTGGGAGAAGATGCTTTTGTAAAGTTTCTGGGGAGTAAGTAATAGAAATGGAAACTTGTAAAGTATTAATCACTAATTTTCAGATGTCTATTTTAAGCTATTTTCTGTTTTTCTGAATCTATATTTTTTAAGGTTTTTCACCTCAGTACCTCGCACTGTTACCCTTATAATTTCTCAAGCTTTTCAACCATGAACTGTTTTCTGAAAAATTTTAAGAATTTCTGTTACAAAGGGAAATTTGTGTACAAAGTATGTTTAGTTTTAGAGAATGAGAGAAAAAGGTGTTTTCCTTGATTCAATATTGTGATCATTAAGTATTAGCATCTGTTACTATGTTCTGAACATTGTGCTGGAAGAATCATGATAACATGTTTGAATTAACATACAAAATAGAGGACAGCTACATAGATTTATATGCTTAATTGTTTTATTTGAGAGTGTTCAGTAAATATTGATTAACTGGTTTTAAGTAGGCTCAAGACTTCTCTTACACTCTAATCTTATATTAACTGGATTTTCAGGTCTGATTCTTTCAAACAATGATCAATAAATAATTATTTTAGTGCTTCTTAAACCTAGTTGTTGAATTTAGGTCCTCAAAGCATTACTTGCTGTATACATATGGCCTTTGTTCTTGCCCTCTTGTTCCAACAACCTCCCCCCTTTTTTAAAACACAGACAAGATTTTATTCATATTCAAAAGTTGCTTGAAGATGTTCTCAAATTTGCATACTCTCAAATTTACCAGTTTTTAAACCTCAAAGGTATTTTGAGAATAGATCTCAATTTACTGTTTGAATAAAAAAATCTTAAATAATGATATTTGTGAACAGTAATCATAGCTACCAAGTGATAATGTTTTATAGGTAAATAAAGACACTAACATATGACATAATAAGGGTGATTACTAATAAAGTAATTGGTATACTGTAACAACTTTATCGAGGTATAATCGATATACAGTAAACTGCACACATTTACAGTGTGCACTTGGTAAGTTTTGACAAAAGTATATACCCATGAGATTGTCAACACTGTCAAGATAAGGAACATTTTCAACACCTTCAAGAGTTTCCTCATGACTCTGTAATCCCTCCCTCCTGCTCCTTCCTGCCCTTTCCTCATCCCCAGGTAACCATTGATCTTTTTATGACACTTAAGATTTGTTTGTATTTTTGAGAGTTTTCTGTAAATGGACTCATATAGTATGTACTTTTTGCAGGGGGGAGGAGGGTGTCTGGCTTCTTAAACTCAGCATAATTATTTTGGAATTCATCCACGTTGTTATGTGTTTGTTCCTTTTTATTGTTGAGTAGTAGTATATTGTATGGATATACCACAAAACTTTTTTTTTTCCCATGTACTAATTGATGGACATTTGGGTTGTTTCCAGCTTTTAATTATTATAAACAAAGTTGTGATGAGCATTCGCAATTCACATATAAGTCTTCGGAGGAATATATACTTTCTTTTCTCTTGCATAAATATCTAGTAATGGAATAGTAACATATGTTATAGGGAAATATTTCTTCCCAGATTGTGGCTTGTCTTCATTGTTTTAACAGTGTGTTTCAAAGAGCAGGAACTGTCTCTAATCATGGACAGAATGTCTATGCAGAAAATCGGAAAGATTGTTCAGAAAGCTCCAGCCCTAATAAGTGAATTCTGCAAGGTTGAAGGACAGAAGGTCAATATATAACAATCAGTTGTATTTCTCTATAGTAACAATGAACAATTAGAAATTAAAATTTAAAAGTACTATCTCAATAGCACCAAAACCTATGAAATATTTAGTATTAGCTTTACAAGACATGTGCAAGATTTGTATAATGAAAATTATAAGACACTGGTGGAAGAAACCAAAGAAGACCTAAATAAATGGAGAGATATTCCATATTCATGGATTGGAAGACAATATTGTTAAGACAACCATTCGTCCAAGCTGATCTATAGATGCAATTCCAGTCCAAATCCCAGCAGGGTTTATTACAGAAAGTAACAAGCTGATTCTAAAATTGATATGGAAAAACAAAGGAACTAGAAAAAGGTAAAATAATGTTGAAAAAGAACAAAAAAGTTGGGAAACTCCTGATTTCAACTTAATTACTGCAGTACTCAAGGGTAAAGATAGAGAAAAGATAGATCAATGGAACAAAACAGAATTCAGACACACAAAATGGTCAGTTCGTTTTTGACAAGGGTATTAAAGCAATTCAATAGAGAAAGGATAATCTGGAATAGTTAGACGTTCATATGCAAAAACTGTCTTGCCCAGAAATTTATATAAATCTTGGGACAGATGACACAAAGGCACCAGTGGATATGAAATATGAAATAAAGTTTACTCACACAGTCAACTGAAAAAGGATTCCTCACGGAGAGGTCTTAGGTTTAGTCCAGAATGAAGCAAAAGTGAAGAAGGGCGGTTGGGTTTAATTTTTATTGTGGCCAGAAGGAGTGTGATAGTTCCCATGTGTGGGATTTACATGGTTTTAGCTTCCCACTGACGCCCAAGGAGGCAATGGCTGGGCTTTCTTACTGACTTATCCAGATGTGGGGCAAAAGGGAGAGGGAAGTGTGGGGCTTTAAGGCAATGAGCACTCAAATGTCAAAATAGAATATTTTTCTTTATTATAGCCTCAGTGCAAAAATTCCTCACCATCTGTGCAAAAACTAGTTCAAAGTCGTTCGTAGACCTCGAGATATGACCTAAAGCTAGAAAATAACTTGAAGAAAATATAAGACAAAATCTTTCTGACCTTGGATCAGGCAAAGATTTTTTTTTAATCACCAAAAAATTAGATACCAAAAGCATGATCCATAAATGAATAAATTGATAAATTCGACTTCATCAAAATTAAGAACTCCTGCTGTTTGAAACCATGTTATGAGAGTAAAAAGACAAGTCACAGGCTGGGAGTTAATATTCCCCTATCACATATCTGACAAAAGACTTGTATCCAGAATATATAAAGAACTCACAAAATTCAGTAGTAAGTGAACAACCTAATAAAAATTTGACAGAAGATTTAAGTAGAAACTTTACCAAAAAGACCTATGGACAGCAAATAAATATACCAAAAGATATTAAACATCATTAGTAATTGCAGAATTGCAAATTAAAACCACACTGAGATACCAGTATACACTTAAGTGAGAAAATTAATTAAGACATTAAGAAGAATGAAGGAAAAAAGGAAAAATAACAACAATACCAAATGCTGATAAGAATGTGGAGCAGTTGGAGCTTTCATCCATTGCTGATGGCAGTGCAAATGGTATAGTGATTTTAACATTTGGCAGTTCTTTATAAAGGTAAACATATGCTTACCATACAACCCAGCATCCCTACTCCTGGATTTACCTAGTGAAATGAGAATTTGTTGATTTCTTTTTTTAAAACAGCTTTATTGAGGTACAATTCACATACCATACAATTTACCTCTTAAAGTGCTTTTAATACATGCACAGAGTTGGTGTAAACATCATAACAATCAATTTTAGTACTTTTTTTTTATCACTCCAAAAAGAAACGTCAGAACCATTAGCAATCACTCTCCTCCCCCTCCCCCAGCCCTAGGCAACCACTAATGTACTTTTTATGTCTGTAGATTTTTTCACTTAACGTAATGTTTTCGAGGTTCATTTGCGTTATAGCATGTATCAGTACTTCATTTCTTTTTATGACCAAATAACATTCCATTGTATGAATATATCATATTTTATTTATTCATCATTCGATGCACATTTGGGTTGCTTCCACCTTTTTGGCTATTATTAATAATGCTGCTATGAACATTCATATACAAATATTTCTGTGGATATGTGCTTTCATTTGTTTTGGGTATAGACTTAGGAGTGGAATTGTTGGGTCATATGGTAACTCTATGTTTTCAGGAACTGAAAAACTGTTTTCCGAAGTAGCTACACCATTTTACATTCCCATCAGCAGTGTATGAGTGTGTCAGTTTCTTCACATCCTTGTCAACACTTATTTTCTTTTTTACTATACCTATACTAGGGGCTGTGAAGTGATATCTCATTGTGGTATTTAATTTGCATTTTCATAATGACTAATGATGTTGAGTGTTTTTTCATGTACTTATTGGCCATTTGTATCTTCTTTGGAGAAATGTCTCTTCAAATCCTTTTCCCATTTAAAAAATGGAGTATTTTAAATTATTTTTACTGTTGGGTTCTAAGAGTTCTGTATATATTCTGGGTATTAAACTTTTGTTAGAGATATGATTTATAATTTTTTTCCCATTCTGTGGCTTGTATTTTCACTTTCCTGAAGAACAAAAGTTTTAAATTTTGATGAAGTCCAATTTAATTTTTTCCTTGGCTTCTTGTGCTTTAGGTGTTATATCTAAGAAATTGTTGTCTAGGTGTTATGTCTAATTGCCTAATCAGGGTTATGAAGATTTACACCTCTTTTTTTCCTAAGAGGTTTATAGTTTTAAATTTCAAAATAATCTTTGCTATATTTTGAGTTAATTTTAGGGTCAATTTAAAGTTTTCTTAAGTTTATTCCCAGGTAATTAACATATTTGTTGCTGTTGCAAATGAGATAATTTTTCTGTTGCTTCCTGTGATTGGTTCTTGTTTGTATGAGCAGGTCCTTTTCTAAAGGGAATGCTCTTTCTTTCTAAATGATAATTTTTCAAGTAGTATAGCTTGCTTTAAAAATTCAGTCTTTAATGAAGTTTCATTGAAAGCTATGCTTTTGGAATAGTTTGCTTCACCACATATTCCTTACTTAAGCTTAAAAAATCTAAAATGTATATTGTACAAGATTTTATTTTCCACTTGTATCCTAAGGGTGGTGAAGACACTACAGTTGCCTTTTCAGGACTTCCTCTGAAAATCAAAAATAGATGCAATTTGTTTTGGAGCAAAAGGGATCGATGGTGGTATTATGCCAACTAGTAGAGGTGTGGTTGATCGTTTGGATTTTGCTATCTCTGTCTATGATTTGAATTTGTCTCTTCACTTCACTGCTACTTTGACTTCGTTTTTTAGCTCACTTATTTATTTGTAGAAATACAAATTTTCTATTAAAAATGTTTATTAAAATGCAGAAGTTGAGCGAAGAGAATTGACTGTGATCCCAACTCTCAGATAGTTGTTAACATTTTTTGAGTTCTTTTAATTGCTATATAAAGTTTTAAACTTTTTACATATATATCCAAGTATATTCTTTAACTTAGAAATTAGGCTTTAAACTTTCCCATATTTATGTTTAGCACTCTCCAAATTAGAAAACAAACTAGTTTTAAGAGTTTAAGTCTCCATCCGTGGTGGCACAGTGGTTAAGAATCCGCCTGCCAATGTAGGGGACACGGGTTTGAGCCCTGGTCTGGGAAGATCCCACATGCTGTGGAGCAACTAAGCCCATGTGCCATAACTACTGAGCCTGCACTCTAGAGCCTGCAAGCCACAACTACTGAGCCCGCGTGCCACAACTACAGAAGCCTGTGCGCCTAGAGCACGTGCTCTGCAACAAGAGAAGCCACCGCAATGAGAAGCCCACGCACTGCAACAAAGAGTAGCCCCCATGTGCGGTGACTAGAGAAAGCCCGCGCGCAGCGACGAAGACCCAGTGCAGCCAAAAATAATAAATACATTGGAAAAAAAAAAAACAGTTTAAGTCTCTAAAGAATAGCTGCTTTTTATATTACTGCTGTTTTTTAATATTCTAACGAATATTTATTGATATTCATGTTATGAAATACATAGTTTCATTAATATAACCAGTTTATACAACCAAGAGAAAATACTGTAGATTATTCAAATGAGAAATGTATAGACTATGTTAATATTTGGAAATACCAGCATTTATAAGCAACAAGGAAAACATGTATAATTTAATGTTTACTTCTTTTCCTTCTTCCCTTCCACTGCCTCTGTCCACTTTCTTCTCCCACTCAAATTCCTAAATTATAAAGACTGTGCATTTGTTTGCTAGTAGATTGGGCTGCTTGGTCCTTCTCACTGCCTTAGCCCAGGGTTGAGGTTGCCTGGGCTTCCCACAACTCTCCAAGTCTTTTCTTTTTCCACGTCCCTTGAGACACCCGTGGCAACATATCCAGCTATTCTTGAGCTCTTGCCCCACATTCAAAAGTAACATGTCTTAAGTGTCTTCGATGCGTCAGGCATCATCCAAGGTACTTTCATCTGAAGTACTGCTTTTTTTTTTTTTTTTTTTTTGGCCGCGCTGCGCAGCATGCGGGATCTTAGTTCCCTGACCAGGGATCAAACCTGTGCCCCCTGCAGTGGAAGCACAGAGTCTTAACCACTGGATCACCAGGAAGTCCCTGCTGATTTTGTATTACTGGCTGGTGGTCAAGTTTGGCCTCATATTTGATACCTTACCTTTTTGCTTATTCTGCTTCCAGTTAAAGGGGCCACCAAATAAAAGTGGACATTATTGATGAATTTTACTAAATTGCGGGACTCTTAGTATCACTTATGGTAAATTTTTTTTCTACCCTGGGAACAAGAATCCTGAACTTTTATCCTGTATTGGGAAATGTATGCATTACTAACTAAAGTGTTTGAAATAGTTGAGAGGTATACTATACAGTTTAAAATACACAGTTTAAAAGTCAGTGAAGAAGGGCACCATTTTAATTATAAATAAGATTCATTTCTTTCTCAAATCTTCCCCTCAGCCTACATTTATTTTTAAAATGTTTCTCGTTTAGGGAAACTTGACTTTCCTAGTTGAAACAGAAACTTTAAACATTGAGTTTAACTTCAATTGTGAATCCAACTTAAATCTTTTTTTAAAAATTGATTAAAATCATATTTATTCTTAACTTTGTATCTCAGATATAGAAGTAGCATGTATTGGACCTCCAAAGTTAAGAAAAACATTTAAAAGATAATTGAAAAATATCACTTTCTGGTGCTAGGGAATAGAGAGGGGTAAATATATGAGAATTATTTACCTTGTTATTTAGTTTGCCTCTAAAAATATTAACAACAGGGTTTATGAGAGAAACTATATTAATTAGGACTCTGGCTTAAACAGAAATCCAACTCATATTAGCCCATAATGGAATATATTTAAGTATTGTGGGGATAGGGAGTTGTCTTAACAACAGAGTTGTCTTAACAACAGCAGGTCAGGAGTGTGATTAAACTTCAAGAATAACTGGAGAATGTTTTTTTCTGTCTCTTGTCTGTCTTCTCTGCGTTATTTGCTTCATTTTAAAACCTTTCCAGATAAGCTTCATTCATTGGTCCCTAACTTCTCCTGAGCTTTATTTATAAAATAGTTGAGGCATTCACAGAGTGCCTGCCACTTCTTTCTCAGTTTCATTTTTAAATTTTCCAGCAAAGAACTTTGAATGGCTACTCAGTCAGGGAGAAGTATCATGCTATATAACATGACTGGTAAAACTATGGGGATGAATTAAAGATAGACTGGGGGAGTAAAAAAAGGTAGAAGGGGGCAGTTTCCAGAAGAAAGAGTAGGGGTGGTTGTGGTGCCATATAGGGAAAAACGGGTATGTGTTTTTGAATACATCTTATCATCAGATTACTTCTGACAGGGAAGACTTCGAACTTTGGAAGAATCTCCAAAAGAAAACCTGTGTAGCACTTTCTGTTAAGGGCAATATCTTGATTTAGAAGTTTTCAACTAAATCCTGAACTGTTTTTCCATTGGAATGATGCCAAAGACTGGGTTCACTGCTCAGTTACAGAAAGTTGTGGCAAAGAGGCTAGTATGATTTCTGAGGTATTTTTTGTTGTTATTTTTAATAACAACTCTTTTTTTAAAAATTTATTTATTTTTGGCTGTGTTGGGTCTTCATTGCTGCACACTGGCTTTCTCTAGTTGCGGCGAGCGGGGGCTACTCTTCATTGCAATGCACAGCTTCTTACTGTGGTGGCTTCTCTTTTTGTGGAGCATGGGCTCTAGGCACACGGGCTTCAATAGTTGCAGCACACAGGCTCAGTAGTTGTGGCTCGCGGGCTCTAGAGCACAGGGTCAGTAATTGTGGTGCACGGGCTTAGTTGCTCCGTGACATGTAGGATCTTCCTGGACCAGGGATCGAACCCGTGTCCCCTGCATTGGCAGGCGGATTCCCAACCACTGCGCCACCAGGGAAGCCCTGATTTCTGAGTTTTTGATCAAAAGGTTGCTCATACCATTAAAGCACTCATCCATCGTATTTTAAGTGTGTACTAGAGATGCATCTCACTCTCTTTGGGAGCAGAAGTATGACTAGAATTCATGGAGTTAAAACAAATGGCAATTTACAGAGGGATAATAGGGAAGAACAGAAACATAACTAGTTCTATTAGTAATCACTCTTAGTTGTCTTGGAAAATCCATCCTGCTTATATGGTAGAGACATGCTGTCTTAATGTATATACTACATTTCAGTGGCCTGAATTAGAAGCCTGAATGTGTGTTGGTCTTTTGTGTTGACCAAAAACTGTCAGAAAGATTAAAGTCTAACACAGACGTCAGGAAAACCAACAGTTGAATACGGAATTTGTATGAGGAAAAATAAACTTAAAGCTGGAGCCCTCTAAAAGAAAGTTTGGAACAGTTGTGGAAGGTGTGGAGAGACTGACTGTTAGAAGGAGCCCTGTGGAAAATTTTTTGTGTCAGAGAAAGTTTAGATTAGAATAACAAGCATTTTTTAGTCCACCTTATTAATTTTTGAGTGATTTGTCTGGGAAAGACAAACTTTTTTTTTTTTTGCGATATGCGGGCCTCTCACTGTTGTGGCCTCTCCTGTTGTGGAGCACAGGCTCTGGACGCGCAGGCTCACTGGCCATGGCTCACGGGCCTAGCCGCTCTGCGGCATGTGGGGTCTTCCCGGACTGGGGCATGAACCCGTGTCCCCTGCATCAGCAGGTGGACTCTCAACCACTGCGCCACCGGGGAAGCCCAAGACAAACTTTTAAATGTTGCAACTTTTTTCTTGGAAGGAAAATGTTAGACCAAAATTTGGCTAATAGAATTATTTGCCAGATGCCCTGTTCTAGTAATCCACTGAATAACTTGAACATACAGTTCAGTGAATCCTGATAACTCAAAGTCGTAAACATTTAGAATGTAGCAGAACTGTTTTAAAATCTGTTCCCAGATTTGATTGATCTGTGAGTATGTGGGACTGGACTTTCCTGGAAGAGAAGGACTGTAGGAAAGTTTTAGATAAATAGTACACTTTGCAATTTATTTTTGTCCAGGTCTACCTGAGAATATGTTTGCCAGGTTGTTGTTGTTGTTTCCTTACAGTTTTAAAAATATTACATTCATGTATATCAAACATTACATGTAATATACATGTGTTATAAAAATTAGATAAAAAACACTCATGAACCTACCATCTAACCAAGAACCAAAATATTATCAGTAATTTATCCATACTGTTTTAGCACTAAATTTTTTATCAGTATAAATTTGTCTTTGTATCTTTGACTCTTCTTTGGCTTTGTTTTCTTTCCCCTTTCCTCCCCTCCCTCCCTTCCTTTCATTAGGTCCTCTCAGGGATCTGAGATTTACCTTTCTTTTAAAGGAGATTGCATCCTCTTTAACCCATTTAAATTCTATTTCAAGCTTGTTTGAGGGTTTAAAAAGAAAGTGTCTTACTTTTTTTTAAATTAATTTTTATTGGAATATAGTTGCTTTACAGTGTTGTGTTAGCTTCTACTGCACAGTATATCTCACTATTTTTAATAAAACCCTAATGTCTTTTGGGATGCTTTACTCTTAGTTGCATATAATGATTTGCTTTGCAAGCTGGTAACTGAATGAAGGTGGTAATAAATGGAAGTGAGACATCATAAGTAAAGAAACCATTGTGTTTTAAAAACCTGTGATTGATAAAGGTATGCTTGCCTATTAACATGTCACTTAAGGTTTCTGAAAGAATGTGGATTAGACATAGTATTAAAACAGATCAGGGCTTCCCTGGTGGCGCAGTGGTTGAGAGTCCGCCTGCCGATGCAGGGGACATGGGTTCGTGCCCTGGTCCGGGAAGATCCCACATGCCGCGAAGCGGCTGCGCCCGTGAGCCATGGCCACTGGGCCTGTGCGTCCAGAGCCTGTGCTCCGCAATGGGAGAGGCCACAACAGTGAGAGGCCCACGTACTGCAAAAAAACAAACAAAAAAAACAAACAAACAGATTAGAGGAAGCATTCCCTAGATTAATTAGAAACTCAATGACATGTTCCAAAAAATAATTTGAAGTAAAATATATTTTAAAGGCAGAGAGCGTCTTTTGTGTGGTTTCAAGGGATGGTTGTATCCTGTGGTTCTCAAAGTGTGGTTCCCAGAGCAGTAGCAGCAGCAGCGTCACCTGAGAACTTGCATAAATGATCTAGGTACCTCAACCTTTAGGTGATCTGATACAGCTAAAGTTTAGAACCACTGCTATGTAGGCTACCTTCATTTTTATTAACCAGCTTACGTTGCCATGGTAATTTGGAGTAATGCTGTGAGGGTCTGAACTTTCTATTGTAAGTGACAGAAATCCAACATGAACTAGTTTCAGAAAAAGGGAATTTACAGGCTCCCTTAGCTGAGTTGGAAGATTATTGGGATAGCTCACAGATTCAAAGCAGTAATTGTAAGAATCAGGACTGTGGAGCTTGTAAAGCTGTTTGTCTCTGTATAACTTTGTCCTATTTATAGATTAGGTTACTATCTATCCTTGTCAAGTGGGAAAGATGGTCACAGGCAGCAACAGATTCACATCCTCTGAACTTAGCAATTCAGAAAGAGCTGCTTTTTACCATTTCACAAGCCCACTCCTCAACTGTTATGTTGGTGGGAATGAGAGTCAATGACTGCCTTAGCCTGGGTCATATGTCTATTTCTGGGAGGAAGGAGAATAGAAAAGTATGCTACTCTGACAATGTACAGTAGCTCACTACTTGATATCTGGGTTGCTTTCAAATAAGCTTAACAATCTTTGAAGCAGAGAAATCTAGAGGTTTATAGAGTTAGAAAATGGGACATGCTCAAACGTGTTAGCCACTTTATTGTGTTAGAGTGTAGTTAAGCACTTCATTAAAGGCTTATAGTGCCATAATATGGAAGTTGATGTTTTAGGTTTATTATTTTGTATAGAGTTAATTTTTGTCATTATAAAAGTAAATATAATTAGAGAAATGCAAATCCGAACTACAGTGAGGTACCATCTCACACCGGTCAGAATGGCCATCATTAAAATGTCTACAGGGCTTCCCTGGTGGTGCAGTGGTTAAGAATCCACCTGCTAATGCAGGGGACATGGGTTCGAGCCCTGATCTGGGAAGATCCCACATGTTGCGGAGCAACTAAGCCCATGCGCCACAACTACTGAGCCTGCGCTCTAAAGCCTGTGAGCCACAACTACTGAGCCCACGTGCCACAACTAGTGAAGCCCACGTACCTAGAGCCTGTGCTTTGCAACAAGAGAAGCCACCGCGTTGAGAAGCCTGTGCACTGCAACAAAGAGTAGCCCCCACTTGCCACAACTAGAAAAAGCCTGCATGCAGCAACAAAGACCCAATGCAGCGATAAATAAATAAAAAACAAATACATTTTTTTAAAAAAAGGTCTGCAAATAACAGATGCTGGAGAGGGTGTGGAGAAAAGGGAACCCTCCTACACTGTTGGTGGGAATGTAAGTTGGTGCAGCCACTATGGAGAACAGTGTGGAGGTTCCTCAGAAAACTAAAAATATTGTAGAATTACCATATGATCCAGCAGTCCCACTCCTGGGCATATACCTGGACAAAACTATAATTAAAAAAGATACATGCACCCCTGTGTTCATAGCAGCACTGTTCACAATAGCTAAGACATGGAAACACCCTAAATGTCCATTAACAGATGAATGGATAAAGAAGATTGGTGTATATATACAATGGAATACTACTCAGCCATAAAAAAGAAAGAAATAGGATTTCCCTGGTGGCTCAGTGGTTAAGAATCTGCCTGCCAATTCAGGGGACGTGGGTTAGAGCCCTGGTCCGGGAAGATCTCACATGCCGTGGAGCAACTAAGCCCGTGCGCCACAACTACTGAGCCTGCGCTTTAGAGCCCATGAGCCACAACTACTGAGCCCACATGCCTAGAGCCCATGCTCTGCAACAAGAGAAGCCACCGCAATGAGAAGCCCATAAAGAATAGCCCCCACTCGCCGCAACTAGAGAAAGCCCGCACACAGCAACAAAGACCCAGTGCAGCCAAAAAGAAAGGAAGGAAGGGAGGGAGGAAGGAAGGAATTTCTGCTTAAAGAAAAAAAAACAACAATGAAATAATGCCATTGCAGCAACATGGATGCAGCTAGGGATTATCATACTAAGTGAAGTGAAGTCAAAAAGAGAAAGACAAATACCATATGATGTCACTCGTATGTGGAATCTATAATATGACACAAATGAGCCTATCTACAAAACAGAACACAGACATAGAGAGCAGACTTGTGGTTTCCAAGGGGTAGGGGGCTGGGGGAGGGAAGGACTGGGAGTTTGGGATTAGCAGATGTAAACTATTATATATAGGATGGATAAACAACAAAGTCCTACTGTATAGCATAGGGAACTATATTCAATATTCTGTAATATACCATAATGGAAAAGAATATTAAAAAAAGAGAGTCTACATACAAGTGAGTCACTTTGCTGTACAGAAGAGATTGGCACAACATTGTAAATCAACTATATTTCAATAAAAAAAATAACCTATTACATGATGAGAAAAAAAAACATTGAGTATAAAAGTAAATATACCCTATGACATCTGGAAAATGCAGAGAAATAGGAAAAAATCACCTAATGTTCTGCTCTCCAGAGACAACTACATTTTGGTGAATTTCCTCTGCATGTTTTCTTGCATAGTTATGATCACATTATAATGTTAATTTTTTAAAATTTTATTTTTTTATACATCAGGTTCTTATTAGTCATCCATTTTATACACATCAGTTTATACATGTCAATCCCAGTCTCCCAATTTATCACACCACCACCACCACCCCTACCACTTTCCCCCCTTGGTGTCCATACGTTTGTTCTCTACATCTGTGTCTCAGTTTCTGCCCTGCAAACCGGTTCATCTGTACCATTTTTCTAGGTTCCACATATATGCGTTAATATGCGATATCTGTTTTTCTCTGTCTGACTCACTTCATTCTGTATGACAGTCTCTAGATGCATCCACGTCTCTACAAATGACCCAATTTCGTTCCTTTTTATGGCTGAGTAATATTCCATTGTATATATGTACCACATCTTCTTTATCAATTCGTCTGTCTGTGGGCATTTAGGTTGCTTCCATGACCTGGCTATTGTAAATAGTGCTACAGTGAACATTGAGGTGCATGTGTCTTTTTGAATTATGGTTTTCTCTGGGTATATGCCCAGTAGTGGGATTGCTGGGTCATATGGTAATTCTATTTTTAGTTTTTTAAGAACCTCCATACTGTTCTCCATAGTGGCTGTATCAATTTATATTCCCACCAACAGTGCAAGAGGGTTCCCTTTTCTCCACACCCTCTCCAGCATTTGTTGTTTGTAGATTTTCTGATGATGCCCATTCTAACTGGTGTGAGGTGATACCTCATTGTAGTTTTGATTTGCATTTCTCTAATAATTAATGATGTTGAGCAGCTTTTCACGTGCTTCTCGGCCATCTGTATGTCCTCTTCGGAGAAATGTCTATTTAGGTCTTCTGCCCATTTTTTGATTGGGTTGTTTGTTTTTTTAATATTGAGCTGCATGAGCTGTTTATATATTTTGGAGATTAATCCTTTGTCCGTTGATTCGTTTGCAAATATTTTTTCCCATTCTGAGGGTCATCTTTTCGTCTTGTTTGTAGTTTCCTTTGCTTTGCAAAGGCTTTTAAGTTTCATTAGGTCCCATTTGTTTATTTTTGTTTTTATTTCCATTACTCTAGGAGGTGGATCAGAAAAGATCTTGCTGTCGTTTATGTCAAAGAGTGTTCTTCCTATGTTTTCCTCTAAGAGTTTTATGGTGTCCAGTCTTACATTTAGGTCTCTAATCCATTTTGAGTTTATTATTGTGTATGGTGTTTGGGAGTGTTCTAATTTCATTCTTTTACATGTAGCTGTCCAGTTTTCCCAGCACCACTTATTGAAGAGACTGTCTTTTCTCCATTGTATATCCTTGCCTCCTTTGTCATAGATTAGTTGACCATAGGTGCATGGGTTTATCTCTGGGCTTTCTATCCTGTTCCATTGATCTATGTTTCTGTTTTTGTGCCAGTACCATATTGTCTTGATTACTGTAGCTTTGTAGTATAGTTTAAAGTCAGGGAGTCTGATTACTCCAGCTCTGTTTTTTTCCCTCAAGACTGCTTTGGCTATTCAGGGTCTTTTGTGTCTCCATACAAATTTTAGGATTTTTTGTTCTAGTTCTGTGAAAAAATGCCATTGGTAATTTGATAGGGATTGCATTGAATCTGTAGATTGTTTTGGGTAGTATAGTTATTTTCACAATATTGATTCTTCCAATCCAAGAACATGGTATGTCTCTCCATATGTTGGTATAATCTTTAATTTCTTTCATCAGTGTCTTATAGTTTTCTGCATACAGGTCTTTTGTCTCCCTAGGTAGGTTTATTCCTAGGTATGTTATTCTTTTTGTTGCAGTGGTAAATGGGAGTGTTTCCTTAATTTCTCTTTCAGATTTTTCATCATTTGTGTATAGTAATGCAAGAGATTTCTGTGCATTAATTTTGTATCCTGCAACTTTACCAAATTCATTGATTAGCTCTAGTTTTCTGGAGGCATCTTTAGGATTCTCTATGTATAGTATCATGTCATCTGCAAACAGTGACAGTTTTACTTCTTCTTTTCCAATTTGTATTTCTTTTATTTCTTTTTCTTCTCTGATTGTTGTGGCTAGGACTTCCAAAACTATGTTGAATAATAGTGGCAAGAGTGGACATCCCTGTCTTGTTCCTGATCTTAGAGGAAATGCTTTCAGTTTTTCACCATTGAGAATGATGTTTGCTGTGGGTTTGTCGTATATGGCCATTATTATGTTGAGGTAGGTTCCCTCTCTGCCCACTTTCTGGAGAGTTCCTATCATATATTGTTGAATTTTGTCAAAAGCTTTTTCTGCATCTATTGAGATGATCATATGGTTTTTCTTCTTCAGTTTAATATGGTGTATTGCATTGATTGATTTGCGTATATTGAAGAATCCTTGCATCACTGGGATAAATCCCACTTGATCATGGTGTAGGATCCTTTTAACGTGTTGTTGGATTCCGTTTGCTAGTATTTTGTTGAGGATTTTTGTATCTATATTCATCAGTGATATTGGTCTATAATTTTCTTTTTTTTTTAGTATCTTTGTCTGGTTTTGGTGTCAGGGTGATGGTGGCCTCATAGAATGAGTTTGGGAGTGTTCCTCCCTCTGCAATTTCTTGGAAGAGTTTAAGAACGATGGGTGTTAGCTCTTCTCTAATGTGTGATAGCATTCACCTGTGAAGCCATCTGTTCCTGGACTTTAGTTTGTTGGAAGATTTTTAATCACAGTTTCAATTTCATTACTTGTGATTGGTCTGTTCATATTTTCTATTTCTTCCTGGTTCAGTATTGGAAGGTTATACCTTTCTAAGAATTTGTCCATTTCTTCCAGGTTGTCCATATTATTGGCATAGAGTTGCTTGTAGTAGTCTCTTAGGATGCTTTGTATTTGTGCGGTGTCCATTGTAACTTCTTTTTCATTTCTAATTTTATTGATTTGAGTCCTCTCCCTCTTTTTCTTGATGAGTGTGGCTAATGGTTTATCAGTTTTGTTTATCTTCTCAAAGAACCAGCTTTTAGTTTTATTGATCTGTGCTATTGTTTTCTTTGTTTCTATTTCGTATATTTCTGCTCTGATCTTTATGATTTCTTTCCTTCTGCTAAGTTTGGGTTTTGTATGTTCTTCTTTCTCTAGTTTCTTTAGGTGGACGATTAGATTGTTTATATGAGATTATTTTCTTGTTTCTTGAGGTAGGCTTGTATAGCTATAAACTACCCTCTTAGAACTGCTTTTGCTGCATCCCATAGGTTTTGGATCATCGTGTTTTCATTATCATTTGTCTCTGGGTATTTTTTGATTTCCTCTTTGATTTCTTCAGTGATCTCTTTGTTATTTAGTAATGTATTGTTTAGCCTCCATGTGTTAGTGTTTTTTACGTTTTTTTCCCTGTAATTGATTTCTAATCTCATAGTGTTGTGGTCAGAAAAGATGCTTGATATGATTTCAGTTTTCTTAAATTTACTGAGGCTTGATTTGTGACTCAAGATGTGATCTATTCTGGAGAATGTTCCGTGCACACTTGAGAAGAAAGTGTAATCTGCTGTTTTTGTATGGAATGTCCTATAAATATCAGTTAAGTCTATCTGGTCTGTTGTGTCGTTTAAAGCTTCTGTTTCCTTATTTATTTTCTGCTTGGATGATCTGTCCATTGGTGTAAGTGACGTGTTAAAGTCCCCCACTGTTATTGTGTTACTGTCGATATCCTCTTTTATAGCTGTTAGCAGTTGCCTTATGTATTGAGGTGCTCCTATGTTGGGTGCATATATATTTATAATTGTTATATCTTCTTCTTGGATTGATCCCTTGATCATTATGTAGTGTCCTTCTTTGTCTCTTGTAACATTCTTTTTTTTTTTTTTTTTAAATTTATTTTATTTATTTATCTATTCTTGGCTACGTTGGGTCTTCGTTGTTGTGCGCGGGCCCTCTCCAGTTGTGGCGAGCAGGGGCTGCTCTTCATTGCAGTGCTCAGGCCTCTCATTGCGGTGGCTTCTCCTGTTGCAGACCACGGGCTCTAGGCACGTGGGCTCAGTAGTTGTGGTTCGCTGGCTCTAGAGCACGGGCTCAGTAGTTGTGGCACACAGGCCTAGCCGCTCCGCGGCATGTGGGATCTTTCCGGACCAGGGCTCGAACCCGCGTCCCCTGCATTGGCAGGCAGATTCTTAACCACTGCACCACCAGGGAAGTCCCCATTCTTTATTTTAAGGTCAATTTTATCTGATATGAGTATTGCTACTCCAACTTTCTTTTGATTTCCATTTGCATGGAATATCTTTTTCCATCCCCTCAGTTTCAGACTGAATGTGTCCCTAGGTCTGAAGTGGGTCTCTTGTAGACTGCAGGTATATGGGTCTTGTTTTTGTATCTATTCAGCAAGCCTGTGTCTTTTGGTTGGAGCATTTAATCCATTCATGTTTAAGATAATTATTGATATGTGTGTTCCTATTACCATTTTCCTAATTGCTTTGGGTTTATTTTTGTAGGTCCTTTTCTTCTCTTGTGATTCCCATTTAGAGAAGTTCCTTTAGCATTTGTTGTAGAGCTGCTTTGATGGTGCTGAATATTCTTAGCTTTGCTTGTCTGTAAAGCTTTTGATTTCTCCATCGAATCTGAATGAGATCCTTGCCGTGTAGAGTAATCTTGGTTGTAGGTTCTTCCCTTTCAGCACTTTAAGTATATCATGCCACTCCCTTATGGCTTGTAGAGTTTCTGCTGAGAAATCAGCTGTTAACCTTATGGGAGTTCCCTTGTATGTTATTTGTCATTTTTCCCTTGCTGCTTTTAGTAATATTTCTTCATCTTTAGTTTTTGCCAGTTTGATTACTGTGTGTCTCGGCGTGTTTCTTCTTGGGTTTATCCTATATGGGACTCTCTGTACTTCCTGGACTTGGTTGGCTACATCCTTTCCCATGTTAGGGAAGTTTTTGACTCTAATCTCTTCAAATATTTTCTCGGGTCCTTTCTCTCTCTCCTCCTTCTGGGACGCCTGTAGTGCGAATGTTGTTGCATTTAATGTTGTCCCAGAGGTCTCTTAGGCTGTCTTCGTTTCTTTTCATTCTTTTTTCTTTATTCTGTTCCATGGCAGTGAATTCCACCATGCTGTCTTCCAGGTCACTTATCCGTTCTTCTGCCTCAGTTATTCTGCTATTGATTCCTTCTAGTGTATTTTTCATTTCAGTTATTGTATTGTTCATTTCTGTTTGTTTGTTCTTTAATTCTTCTAGGTCTTTGTTAAACATTTCTTGCATCTTCTCAATCTTTGCCTCCATTCTTTTTCCGAGGTCCTGGATCATCTTCACTATGATTGTTCTTTTTCTGGAAGGTTGCCTATCTCCACTTCATTTAGTTGTTTTTCTGGGGTGTTATCTTGTTTCTTCATCTGGTACATAGCCCTCTGCTTTTTCATCTTGTCTATATTTCTGTGAATGTGGTTTTTGTTCCACAGGCTGCAGGATTGTAGTTCTTCTTGCTTCTGCTGTCTTCCCTCTAATGTTAATTTTTTTCTTTTTCTTCCTTTTTTTTTTTTTTTTTTTTGGCTGCGTTGGGTCTTCATTGCTGTGTGCGGGCTTTCTCTAGTTGTGGCAGGTGGGGCCTGCTCTTCGTTGTGGTGTGTGAGCTTCTCATTGCGGTGGCTTCTCTTGTTGCTGAGCATGGACTCTGGGCGCAGGCTTCAGTAGTTGCAACAAGTGGGCCCTAGAGTGTGCGGGCTTCAGTAGTTGTGGCTCGCAGGTTCTAGAGCACAGGCTCAGTAGTTGTGGCGCATGGGCTTAGTTGTTCTGTGGCATGTGGGATATTCCCAGCCCAGAGATTGAACCCCGTGTCCCCTGTATTGGCAGGTGGATTCTCAACCAGTGAATCACCAGGGAAGTCCCTCTTTGTTTTTGTTTTTTTTTTTGCGGTACGCGGGCCTGTCACTGTTGTGGCCTCTCTCGCTGCGGAGCACAGGCCCGGACGCACAGGCTCAGCGGCCATGGCTCACGGGCCTAGCTGTTCTGCAGCATGTGGGATCTTCCTGGACTGGGGCACAAACCCGTGTCCCCTGCATCGGCAGGCGGACTCTCAACCACTGCGCCACCAAGGAAGCCCTCCTCTTTGTTTTGATTAGTATTTATTTATAACTTTCTGTCAGAGTGTAGTAGAAACAATCTCATTCAATACAGATTCCAGCAGGGTTGTATGATGTTTATTTTTTTTCAGGAGTTCTTTTTTTTTACAGCAAAATTGTGAGGATGGTACAGAGATGTCCCATGTACTCCCTGCCCCCACACATGCATAGTCCCTCACCAGAATGTCATATTTGTTAAAATTGATGAATCTACATTGACACATTGTAATTGCCCAAAGTCCATAGTTTAACATTACCCCTTTACTCTTGGTGTTGTAAGTTCTATGAATTTGAACTAATGTATAATGACACGTATTCATCGTTATGATATTGTAGAATATTTTCACTGCCCTAAAATTCCTCTATGCTTCATCTGTTCATCTGCCCTCCTTCCATTAACCACTGATCTTTTTACTCTCTTCATAGTTTTATTTCTTCCAGAGTGTCATATAGTTGGAGTCATGCAGTATATAGTAGCCTTTTCAGATTGACTTCTTTCACTTAGTAATACACATTTCTCTCCTCCATGTTTATTTTTCTAATGGCTTGATAGCTCATTTCTTTTTAGCATTGAATTTTCTGTTGTCTAGATGTATCACAGTGTATCCATTCACCTACTAAAGGAAATCTTGGTTGCTTCCAGGTTTTGGCTATTATAAAATAAGCTGCTATAAATATACATGTGCAGGTTTTTGTGGGGACATAAATATTCAACTCCATTGGGTAAATACTAAGGAGCATGATTGCTGGATCATATCGTAAGAGTATTTTTAATTTTTTAAGAAACTGCCAAACTGTCTTCCAAAGTGGCTGTACCATTTTGCAATCCCACCAGCAATGATTGAGAGTTGATGTTAATTTTTAAATCTTGTTTTTCATTTATTTATTTTTATTTATTTTTTTACATCTTTATTGGAGTATAATTGCTTTACAATGGTGTGTTAGTTTCTGCTTTATAACAAAGTGAATCAGTTATACATATACATATGTTCCCATATCTCTTCCCTCTTGCGTCTCCCTCCCTCCCACCTCCCTATCCCACCCCTCTAGGCGGTCACAAAGCACCGAGCTGATCTCCCTGTGCTATGCAGCTGCTTCCCACTAGCTATCTACCTTACGTTTGGTAGTGTATACATGTCCATGCCTCTTTCTCGCTTTGTCACAGCTTACCCTTCCCCCTTCCCATATCCTCAAGTCCATTCTCTAGTAGGTCTGTGTCTTTATTCCTGTCTTACCCCTAGGTTCTTCATGACATTTTTTTTTCTTAAATTCCATATATATGTGTTAGCATACGGTATTTGTCTTTCTCTTTCTGACTTACTTCACTCTGTGTGACAGACTCTAGGTCTATCCACCTCATTACAAATAGCTCAATTTCGTTTCTTTTTATGGCTGAGTAATATTCCATTGTATATATGTGCCACATCTTCTTTATCCATTCATCCGATGATGGATGCTTAGGTTGTTTCCATCTCCGGGCTATTGTAAATAGAGCTGCAGTGAACATTTTGGTACATGACTCTTTTTGAATTATGGTTTTCTCAGGGTATATTCTGGCCCTACATTTAGGTCTTTAATCCATTTTGAGCTTATTTTTGTGTATGGTGTTAGGGAGTGATCTAATCTCATACTTTTACATGTACCTTTCCAGTTTTCCCAGCACCACTTATTGAAGAGGCTGTCCTTTCTACACTGTACATTCCTGCCTCCTTTATCAAAGATAAGTTGACCATAGGTACGTGGGTTTATCTCTGGGCTTTCTATCCTGTTCCATTGATCTATATTTCTGTTTTTTGTGCCAGTACCATACTGTCTTGATTACTGTAGCTTTGTAGTACAGTCTGAAGTCAGGGAGCCTGATTCCTCCAGCTCCGTTTTTCGTTCTCAAGATTGCTTTCGCTATTCAGGGTCTTTTGTGTTTCCATACAAATTGTGAAATTTTTTGTTCTAGTTCTGTGAAAAATGCCAGTGGTATTTTGATAGGGATTGCATTGAATCTGTAGACTGCTTTGGGTAGTAGAGGCATTTTCACAATGTTGATTCTTCCAATCCACGAACATGGTATATGTCTCCATCTACTTGTATCATCTTTAATTTCTTTCATCAGTGTCTTATAAATTTCTGCATGCAGGTCTTTTGTCTCCTTAGGTAGGTTTATTCTTAGATATTTTATTCTTTTTCTTGCAATGGTAAATGGAGTGTTTTCTTGATTTCACTTTCAGACTTTTTGTCATTAGTGTATAGGAATGCCAGAGATTTCTGTGCATTAATTTTGTATCCTGCAACTTTACCAAATTCATTGATTAGCTCTAATAGTTTTCTGGTAGCATCTTTAGGATTCTCTATGTATAATATCATGTCATCTGCAAACAGTGACAGCTTTACTTCTTCTTTTCCAATTTGGATTCCTTTTATTTCCTTTTCTTCTCTGATTGCTGTGGCTAAAGCTTCCAAAACTATGTTGAATAAGAGTGGTGAGAGTGGGCAACCTTGTCTTGTTCCTGATCTTAGTGAAAATGCTTTCAGTTTTTCACCATTGAGGACGATGTTGGCTGTGGGTTTGTCATATATGGCCTTTATTATGTTGAGGAAAGTGCCCTTTGTGCCTACTTTCTGCAGGGTTTTTATTATAAATGGGTGTTTAATTTTGTTGAAAGCATTCTCTGCATCTATTGAGATGATCATATGGTTTTTCTCCTTCAATTTGTTAATATGGTTTATCACATTGATTGATTTGCATATACTGAAGAATCTTAGCATTCCTGGAATAAACCCCACTTGATCATGGTGTATGATCCTTTTAATGTGCTGTTGGATTCTGTTTGCTAGTATTTTGTTGAGGATTTTTGCATCTGTGTTCATCAGTGATATTGGCCTGTAGTTTTCTTTCTTTGTGACATCCTTGTCTGGTTTTGGTATCACTGTGATGGTGGCCTCGTAGAATGAGTTTGGGAGTGTTCCTCCCTCTGCTATATTTTGGAAGAGTTTGAGAAGGATAGGTGTTAGCTCTTCTCTAAATGTTTGATAGCATTCGCCTGTGAAGCCATCTGGTCCTGGGCTTTTGTTTGTTAGAAGATTTTTAATCACAGTTTCAATTTCATTGCTTGTGATTGGTCTGTTCATATTTTCTATTTCTTCCTGATTCAGTCTTGGCAGGTTGTGCATTTCTAAGAATTTGTCCATTTCTTCCAGGTTGTCCATTTTATTGGCATAGAGTTGCTTGTAGTAATCTCTCATGATCTTTTGTATTTCTGCAGTGTAGTTGTTACTTCTCCTTTTTCATTTCTAATTCTATTGATTTGAGTCTTCTCCCTTTTTTTCTTAATGAGTCTGGCTTAATGGTTTATCAATTTTGTTTATCTTCTCAAAGAAGGAGCTTTTACTTTTATTGATCGTTGCTCTCATTTCCTTCATTTCTTTTTCATTTATTTCTGATCTGATTTTTATGATTTCTTTCCTTCTGCTAACTTTGGGTTTTTTTTGTTCTTCTTTCTCTAATTTCTTCAGGTGCAAGTTTAGGTTGTTTATTCTAGATGTTTCCTGTTTCTTAAGGTAGGATTGTATTGCTATAAAATTTCCTCTTAGAACTGCTTTTGCTGCATCCCATAGGTTTTGGGTCGTCGTGTCTGCATTGTCATTTGTTTCTAGGTATTTTTTGATTTCCTCTTTGATTTCTTCAGTGATCACTTCGTTATTAAGTAGTATATTGTTTAGCCTCCATGTGTTTGCATTTTTTACAGATCTTTTCCCGTAATTGATATCTAGTCTCATAGCATTGTGGTCAGAAAAGATACTTGATACAATTTCGATTTTCTTAAAATTACCAAGGCTTGATTTGTGACCCAAGATATGATCTATCCTGGAGAACGTTCCATGAGCAGTTGAGAAAAATATGTATTCTGTTGTTTTTGGATGGAATGTCCTATAAATATCAATTAAGTCCATCTTGTGTAATGTATCATTTAAAGCTTGTGTTTCCTTATTTATTTTCATTTTGGATGATCTGTCCATTGGTGAAAGTGGGGTGTTAAAGTCCCGTACTCTGAATGTGTTACTGTCGAGTTCCCCTTTTATGGCTGTTAGTGTTTGCCTTATGTATTGAGGTGCTCCTGTGTTGGGTGCATAAATATTTACAATTGTTATATCTTCTTCTTGGATCGATCCCTTGATCATTATGTAGTGTCCTTCTTTGTCTCTTGTAAGAGTCTATTTTAAAGTCTGTTTTGTCTGATATGAGAATTGCTACTCTAGCTTTCTTTTGGTTTCCATTTGCATGGAATATCTTTTTCCATCCCCTTACTTACAGTCTGTATGTGTCTCTAGGTCTGAAGTGGGTCTCTTGTAGACAGCATATATATGGGTCTCGTTTTTGTATCCATTCAGCCAATCTGTGTCTTTTGGTGGGAGCATTTAATCCATTTACATTTAAGGTAATTATCGATATGTATGTTCCTATTCCCATTTTCTTAATTGTTTTGGGTTCGTTTTCCTTCTCTTGTGTTTCTTGCCTAGAGAAGTTCCTTTAGCATTTGTTGTAAAGCTGGTTTGGTGGTGCTGAACTCTCTCAGCTTTTGCTTGTCTGTAAAGGTTTTAATTTCTCCATCAAATCTGAATGAGATCCTTGCTGGGTGGAGTAATCTTGGTTGCCGGTTTATCTCCTTCATCACTTTAAATATGTCCTGCCAGTCCCTTCTGGCTTGTAGAGTTTCTGCTGGGGATTCCCTTGTGTGTTATTTGTTGTTTTTCCCTTGCTGCTTTTAATATGTTTTCTTTGTATTTAATTTTTGACAGTTTGATTAATATGTGTCTTGGCATATTTGTCCTTGGATTTATCCTGTGTGGGACTCTCTGTGCTTCCTGGACTTGATTATTTCCTTTCCCATATTAGTGAAATTTTCAACTATAATCTCTTCAAATATTTTCTCAGTCCCTTTCTTTTTCTCTTCTTCTTCTGGAACCCCTATAATTCGAATGTTGGTGCGTTTAATGTTGTCCCAGAGGTCTCTGAGACTGTCCTCAGTTCTTTTCATTCTTTTTTCTTTCTTCTGCTCTGCAGTAGTTATTTTCACTATTTTATCTTCCAGGTCACTTATCCGTTCTTCTGCCTTAGTTATTCTGCTATTGATCCCTTCTAGAGTATTTTTAATCTCATTTATTGTGTTGTTCATAGTTGTTTGTTTCATCTTTAGTTCTTCTAGGTCCTTGTTAAATGTTTCTTGCATTTTGTCTATTCTATTTCCACGATTTTGGATCATCTTTACTATCATTATTCTGAATTCTTTTTCAGGTAGACTGCCTGTTTCCTCTTCATTTGTTAGGTCTGGTGGGTTTTAATCTTTCTCCTTCATCTGCTTGTGTTTTTCTGTCTTCTCATTTTGCTTATCTTACTGTATTTGAGTCTCCTTTTTGCAGGCTGCAGGTTCGTAGTTCCCGTTGTTTTTGGTGTCTGTCCCCAGTGGCTAAGGTTGGTTCAGTGGGTTGTGTAGGCTTCCTGGTGGAGGGGACTAGTGCCTGTGTTCTGGTGGATGAGGCTGGACCTTGTCTTTCTGGTGGGCAGGTCCACGTCTGGTGGTGTGTTTTGGGGTGTCTGTGGACTTATTATGATTTTAGGCAGCCTCTCTGCTAATGGGTGGGGTTGTGTTCCTGTCTTGCTAGTTGTTTGGCATAGGGTGTCCAGCACTGTAGCTTGCTGGTCGTTGAGTGAAGCTGGGTGCTGGTATTGAGATGGAGATCTCTGGGAGATTTTCGCCATTTGATATTATGTGGAGCTGGGAGGTCTCTTGTGGACCAGTGTCCTGAAGTTGGCTCTCCCACCTCAGAGGCACAGCACTTACTCCTGGCTGCAGCACCAAGAGCCTTTCATCCACATGGCTCAGAATAAAAGGGAGAAAAAGTAGAAAGAAAGAATTAGTAGAAGTAGAAAGAGAAAGAAAGAAAGGAAGGAAGGAGGGAGGGAGGGAGGGAGGGAAGGAGGGAGGAAGGAAAAAAAGAAGATAAAGTAAAATAAAATAAGATAAAATATAATAGTTATTAAAATAAAAATAATTATTAAGAAAAAAATTTAAATGGACGGATAGAACCCTAGGACAAATGGTGGAAGCAAAGCTATACAGACAAAGTCTCACACAGAAGCATACACATACACACTCACAAAAAAGGAAAAGGGGAAAAAATCATAAATCTTGCTCTCAAAGCCCACCTCCTCAATTTGGGATGATTCGTTGTCTATTCATGTATTCCACAGATACAGGGTTCATCAAGTTGATTGTGGAGCTTTAATCCACTGCTTCTGAGGCTGCTGGGAGAGATTTATTTCCCTTTCTCATCTCTGTTCTCACAGCTCCCAGGGGCTCAGCTTTGGATTTGGCCCCGCCTCTGCGTGTAGGTCGCCGGAGGGCATCTGTTCTTCACTCAGACAGGACGGGGTTAAAGGAGCAGCTGCTTCGGGGACTCTGGCTCACTCAGGCCGGGGGGTGGGGGGGCGGGGAGGGAGGGGCACGGAGTGTGGGGCGAGCCTGCGGCGGCAGAGGCCAGCGTGACGTTACACCAGCCTGAGGCGCGCCATGTGTTCTCCAGGGGAAGTTGTCCCTGGATCCCGGGACCCTGGCAGTGGCGGGCTGCACAGGCTCCCTGGAAGGGGGTGTGGACAGTGACCTGTGCTCGCATACAGGCTTGTTGGTGGCGGCAGCAGCAGCCTTAGCGTCTCATGCCTGTCTCTGGGGTCCGCGCTTTTAGCCGCGGCTCGCGCCCTTCTCTGGAGCTCCTTTAAGCAGGCAGGTCCAGACTTTTTCCCGGACTCCCTCCCGGCTAGCCGTGGTGCACTAACCCCCTGCAGGCTGTGTTCACACTGCCAACCCCAGTCCTCTCCCTGCGCTGCGACCGAAGCCCGAGCCTCAGCTCCCAGCCCCGCCGCCCCAGCGGGTGAGCAGACAAGCCTCTCGGGCTGGTGAGTGCCGGTCGGCACTGATCCTCCGTGCGGGAATCTCTCCGCTTTCCCCTCCGCACCCCTGTTGCTGTGCTCTCCTCCACGGCCCCGATGCTTTTCCCCTCCGCTACCCGCAGTCTCCGCCCGCGAAGGGGCTTCCTAGTGTGTGGAAACCTTTCCTCCTTCACAGCTCCCTCCCACTGGTGCAAGTCCCGTCCCTATCCTTTTGTCTCTGTTTATTCTTTTTTCTTTTGCCGTACCCAGGTACGTGGGGAGTTTCTTGCCTTTTGGGAGGTCTGAGGTCTTCTGCCAGCGTTCAGTAGGTGCTCTGTAGGAGTTGTTCCACGTGTAGATGTATTTCTGGTGTATCTGTGGGGAGGAAGGTGATCTCCACGTCTTACTCTTCCGCCAGCTTCCCTTCGTCTCCTTGTTTTTCATTTAAATTTACAAGTAAGGAATATGTTCACTTTAAGTTTCTTGACATATAACACTATCAGATATTTTAAATTAAGTTGTTAAATTTGTTTAATTGTTCATTTGATAGGCAAAAACTGGCTATCTTATTTCAATTTTTTGTGTCCTTGAATACCAATGAGTGAGTTTTTGTTTTTGTTTTTTTGGGGTTTAGTTAACTATAGTTCCTCTTTTGTGGCTTTCTGGTTTATTACTCCACTTATCTACTAACATCTTAGTAGTTTTCTTACTGATTTGTAGGAGTGCCTTAAATGAGCTCTGTTTTCTTTAGTTTCCTAGTTTGTAGTTAATTTTTAAAAAACATACATAAACCTAAATTATTTTGTGTATATAATTCCATCTGGCTTTTGATAGGTTGTCTTATCATTTTTAAGTTTAAAAATTCTTCTCTCCTTTCAGAGATCCAATAACTTTTCCTTTTGTTTTTTTTTTTGTTGTTGATTATAACTCTTTATTCCATCTAGAATAAAGCAGTTTTCAAGCTTCTTTTTTGTAATTTCTGTAGGCTAATGGTTCTTGATTCATTGTGAGGTTTAAGGATGATAAAAGTTGACAGAAACTTTAGGGACAAAATATATTTTAGCAGTGCAAAAAATGATAAGCTCTTATCTGACAAATGTAAACTTTCTCATCAGAGTTAAACGTTTAGACAACATTTCTGATTAGCCTTCTGTTAGTACAGCAAAAGCATTTGTATTTGCTGGAAATAACATTTATTTATGAAGAAATTATGGCAGAAATCTGTTTAAACAGTGAGAAAATTCTAGACTGTTGAGACAGCCCAGGATTTTGAAAAAGTCTTGGGCTTTGGCAGGAACCCAGGAGAGGATGTGTCTGCATCTGCTGCATGCTAGAAGCCTTCCCAAAGAGTTACTGTAAAGCAGCCAAGAGAACAGTGTATTTCACTACTGTGTGGTTCTGGAAGTAACTGGAAGTTTGCAGACTTGAGGGAGGAGACTTAGGAGTACTTCCAGGAGGTCAGTGTCAGTTTCTGTGGTGACCTATTTTTAGTGATTCAAGTTAAGGAAAAGTGTTTTGTGTGTGTATGTGTGTAATAGGGAGTTTTCCAATGTGGACTTGAACCTGTTGCTTTAGAAGTCACTTGGGAAGAGTCAGAGGTGCCTGTACCAAAGAGGAATAGGGTGACAAGTCAGAATAACCAGTGGGTGTCTGTTATTGGGGCGAATAGTACTGCAGTTGTAATTTATTTTCCTGTAAGGTAATAAAGGAGAAGGACTTAAAGTCCATGTATGTTGTGGAGAAGGAGCAAGAGAAGAGTGCTAACAGGGCCTTTGGGAAAGCAGGGTAAAAAACTTTCTACTGGTTAGTTGATAATCTGCATCTGCCATGAACAATCCATTCCAGAAAAGACAGCCCTACGGGGGACAAAGCAAAAAAGACAGAAGGGCTTTGCTGCCAGGTTTTAGAAAAAAATGCCATAACTTTGTACTGGGCTAAGGATTTTTTACATAGAACACAGTAGATAAGAGAAAAAGCTCAGCATTGGACCCTTTGAGAGAAATTGCTAGCTTAAATCGACAGGGTTGGTTGGTATTTTTTTTTTTAATTCTGTACAACTTTTAAAAAATAAAACAGCTTTATTGAGATATAATTCATATACCACACTATTCACCCATGTTCATGCTTGCGTACTTTTTAGTACTTTCACAGTGTTCTTCAACAGTTGATCACCACCGTATATTTTAGAACGTTTTCATCACCCCAATATCTGCAACTTTTAATTGAACTTATTTTAAAATTTAAGGCCATTGCAGGGAAAAGATGGAACAAGTTAGCAATTTAGAGGATTAATCAGAAAGCTCTGAAACCTTTTTTCCCTTTAAGCATATTCTAACATTTTATTTTATTTTATTTTAAATTTATTTCTGGCTGAGTCGGGTCTTTGTTGCTGTGCGCAGCCTTTCTCTAGTTGTGGCGAGCGGGGGCTACTCTTCATTGCAGTGCGTGGGCTTCTCACTGCGGTGGCTTCTCTTGTTGCGGAGCACGGGCTCTAGGCATGTGAGCTTCAGTAGCTGTGGCTCGTGGGCTCTAGAGCACAGGGTCAGTAGTTGTGGTGCATGGGCTTAGTTGCTCTGCGGCATGCGGGATCTTCCCGGACCAGGGCTCAAACCCATGTCCCCTGCATTGGCAGGCGGATTCTTAACCACTGCGCCACCAGGGAAGTCCTCCTTTTTAAAAATAATGGCCATATTTCTCTTATAGGTGTGCGATCCTGTAAAAGTAAGCCTCTGAAGATGATCTGGTGTATTTTAGTTGTAGGGTTTCTACTTCCCCAGTCTTTGGCTGATCCAGGCTTTTTTACTTCAATTGGTAAGTCTTAATTATTTTTTGTTGTTTTTGCATTTAAAAATTTACATTTTTTAGTGTTTTTTAGATCAGTAAAAACCAATACATTTGTGTTCCCAGAGACTGAAACATTACTTCAGTCCCTTTCCCTCTAAAAGTCTCTCTCATTTTTAAATTCAATTGTTTTCTTTAAATTATTTTCTCTGATTACAAAAGGAATACATTTTCAGATTAGAAATTTATGAAAATTTAGAAAAGCATACCAAAGAAAATTCTCTGGTAATGAGTCCACCCAGCAAATCATTTAATGTATATACTTAGTCTTTTATGTTTTCCTATATACATACTTCATATGTCTTAAAAGAGAAGTTTTCTGTCATCTTGTTGACCAGTTCTACCCTCACATGATTGTGGAGCTAAATAAAACACAAACAAGTACTATAGTTATGAAACCTCATTTTGGGATGTAAAATGATGAGTTCTGTTTTCCCCTTATGCATAACTAAATATGGATATTTGAATTGCAGTTGAGAAGTATACTTTTTGTTAGTGTGGTCTTTGTTTATTGAATAAAAATTTAGTTCTAAGTAGTTTCAAAACCACAAAAAGGTGAGAGGGGAGGTAGGGAAGAAGAAACATTGATCCTTGGAAAGTAAGGTTTTGAAATTAAAAAATAAATTTTTAGATGAAAGACAATTTGTCGATATGGTCCAAGCTTGCAGAATTAAGTAGCTTGAAAATTTGAATTGGAACACATGATTAGAAGAGTTTCCGGCTTTATTTTTATTTATCTGGTTTTTAAAAAAGGAAAAAAAGAAAAAAAAAATGATGCTCTCTCCAACATATCTGATTCATGCCAGGTAAGTCCTCTCAGAATGAAGCATTCTCAATCATTCTTAAATTATTCAAAAATACTTGTTTTGACCAGTATGGGTATTTGATTACTTTCTTCCCTTTTTCTCCTTCTAGGTCAGATGACTGATTTGATCCGTACTGAAAAAGATCTGGTGACTTCCCTGAAAGACTATATTAAGGCAGAAGAGGACAAATTAGAACAAATAAAAAAGTAAGCAAAGTGTTTTACTTATTATGACTCTGATTCCACCTTCATGTTTTCTTGGTAGAGCTAAAGCATTCTCTGAGTGAAAGTGAAAGCCCTCTGTCAGTCTTAAAAGGCCAGTTGAAATGGCTAAAGTAGGAGCACAGAAAACAGAAGTTAGGCCCAGGCTAAGACTTCAGTTGAAGAATATGGATTGAGATAAGAATATAAATGGGTATGGGTCATTGACTGACAATTTTTTTCAATGGTTGCTAATATCTTCTATCCTCTTCTAACCTCCCTAATCAAGCCACCTTCTGGAGCAATTTTCCACTGCTATTTATCCTTCAGTCCTATGGTTCCATTCTAGAGATTACAGTGATAAGTATAGTATTATTTAATTGATATAGTTTTTCCTTAAATGCTAATTTATTTATTTAAATTTATTTATTTATTTATTTATGGCTGCGTTGGATCTTTGTTGCTGTGTGCGGGCTTTCTCTTGTTGTGGCGAGTGGGAACTACTGTTTGTTGCGTGCGTGGGCTTTTCATTGCAGTGGCTTCTCTTGTTGCAGAGCACAGGCTCTAGGCGTGCGGGCTTCAGTAGCTGTGGCACGTGGGCTCAGTAGTTGTGGCTTGTGGGCTCTAGAGTGCAGGCTCAGTAGTTTTGGTGCATGGGCTTAGTTGTTCCGCGGCATGTGGAAATCTTCCCAGACCAGGGCTGGAACCCATGTACCCTGCATTGACAGGTGGATTCTTAACCACTGCGCCACCAGGGAAGTCCCCTAATTTATTTTTAATTGACTCAGGTTCATATTTAATTCTGACCTGAGAGTTCCTAGCCTTTGTTTAATGAGTAGCTAAGTATTCAGTATTTTTGTTTTAAAATACAGTTTCTAGATACTGAATATAAAATTTTGCTGTAAGTTTGATTTAAATGAACATGTAACTGAAATTGGATTGGGCTGATTACTTTGTAATAATCAATTATTTGGCTTTAAGGACCTGTAGGGAAATAAATTTTTCGATTCTTACTAGAGGGATCCAATCACAACTTTTACTAAGATAGGTTACGTTTACTGTAACCATTTGGGAGAAACAAAACTAAAACAAAAAGTCTTGTAGTTATATTTTGATTTTGCCAAGTTAGATTTTATCTGTAAGAGAATCTTGCTTTTTAAAAATCCTTTGTAATTTTACTTTTAAAAGGATTTTAAATATAGTTTTAACTCAAAACCCTCTAATCTTTTTTGAGTGCTTTACTAGTCTTCTTCCTCATTGAGTGTGTATATACTTTATGTAGATTCCACTTATGTCTTACATTTTTAGATGGGCAGAGAAGTTAGATCAGCTAACCAGCACAGCAACAAAAGATCCAGAAGGATTTGTTGGACACCCTGTAAATGCATTTAAGTTAATGAAACGTCTGAACACTGAGTGGAGTGAGTTGGAGAATCTGGTCCTTAAGGATATGTCGGATGGTAAGTCAGATGGTAAGACTAATGAGCCAAAAAAAAAAGTAAGGCTTTTTTGCTACCACCTGTAGACATGCCAGAAGAAGTGATAAATTCAGTTCCCAGAACATCAGGTGTTCAGCCTTGTAACTGAATTATTGCTGAGATGTATTTGATTTGACTAGAGTTAATTTAGTCTACATCCTGAATTCTTGATTTAAAAAAAAGATGAATAAAAACTGGAAATAAAGAAAGATAGAACTTTATTGTTAAAATGTAATTTCTGCTCTTCATTTAACCTGGTCCTTTTTGCTTTGAAATCTAAAAAAGTGAATCAGTGATTTGGCATACAGCTTCATTTCTGAGGGTAATTGTTTTCATTTTAGGATTACCTTCAGATTTAAAAAATTTTATGGGTAAGTCTTTATCTTCTAATCAATTTTTAATGTACTGGGAGTGATACTAATAAGGAAAAATGTTAGCTGTGTTTTACATAGTACTTTGAAGCTTAGGATTGTTTTGTTTAACATAGACAATAAATTTAAAAATTGAGGCTGCAAACAGTAATAATGAATGTCTTTCTAATTGAAACAATAAAATTGTAGTTGAAGTATTGAGATCTTTTAGATATTTTAGTAACAGACACAGAAAACTAAGGCTGGAGTTTAATGAAGTAGAGGTATTATGCTTTAGTACATAGTGTTTATTTGTTGAATGATTGAAGGTGGCAAAAAAAAGAGAGACAGAGAACTGAGCCAACTGTGTAGTAAAGCACTCCAAGGGTGCTTTCAAGTATTTGTGAGCAGTAAACTAAACTATTACGCATAGGACAGGAAACCTTGAAAAGAAAAATTAAGGCAAGCACTTGTGAATACTTCTTTGAGATGAAAAGGAAATAGTACCTGTGATTATTTGTTGTCATATAACACCATGAGAACATTTTTTTTTTTTTTTGCGGTACGCGGGCCTCTCACCGCTGTGGCCTCTCCCGTTGCGGAGCACAAGCTCCAGACGCGCAGACCCAGCGGCCATGGCTCACGGGCCCAGCTGCTCCGCGGCATGTGGGATCTTCCCGGAATGGGGCAGGAACTCGTGTCCCCTGCATCAGCAGGCGGACTCTCAACCACTGCGCCACCAGGGAAGCCCCATGAGAACATTTTTAAGATCATATATGTATGCGTTTGTATACATATGCACACACATTTGTTTATTATTTTTTTAAAAAAAATCTAAAAAAAAAAAATCTCAAGTATGAACTAAGTTTTTTTATAAAGTAAACCTTAAGACTTAGGCGTTTTAATCTGTGGCAGTCATCCCATAATGCTATAATAGATATACGTTTTTTCTTTTTATTAGAGAGGATTTAAGTTACTTCATAGATTTTGGTTTGGGGCATAAAATCGTTCCAGTCTTCTGTAAAACATGCTTGTAAAATTGCATGTGGATATTGTGACTAGGAGTTGGTCTTAAAACTAATGCTTTAATATGGACTTAGGCCTCTTCCATCTAGTTGTTCATCTGTACATTTCAATTAACATAAAAATGCCTGGCCTTTTGATGATCAAAGTATGCATAGTTGATTATAAGTAAAGGAGAATGGAGGGAAGTCTTGTACCTAATTTTGATTTGCAAATGATGACACATGTTATTAAAATTTTAAATCACTTTTTGTTGTATTGATTTCTCAAGGAGTATTTAGCATCTCTTCTCCTTAGGAGTTATATAGTTACCAGTGATTAGTTTCTTAGTTTTATTTTTGCTGTATTTTATGTAAAACCTTTTAAAATTAATATTAGGATTTATAGAGTGCAAACCATGATGATGAACACTATATTTAATAATTAAACAGATCTAAATATATTTTAATAAACTAGCTTACCTGATACTCTTACATATATAATAAATGTCTCTTCCTTCTCCTTAAAGAATTTCACCAAACTTTATATATTTACACATTTATGTGACATGTGGCACATGGAAGAAGAAAACATAACTTTAAGAGTGTACATTTTGCTTACTGTTATCTGAAAGTATAATTGGTTGCCAGTGAACATCGTTTTCAAATCTTTAAATGTTCACTTTTCAAGCTTAGTGGAGGCTGTGTTGTATAATTAAAAACTATTATGTTAGTTGATCTTTACCTATTAATACAAATATAATTTATGCAATGACCTCAGATTACTTAAGCAACATTAAAAATGGTTTGGGAAGATGAACAACTTAGAGGTATGTCAAGTCTCGTTCAGTATATTTAATTTTTTCTTGTTACACATGGTATGGTGGAAAATTATAATAAAATAGATTTTTAAAAATCCTTTTAAGACTATATTGGAAAATGGAAGTCTGTGAGGTTCTAAAGTCTTTTTTCTTCCAATTTTATTGAGATATAATTGACATACAGTACCGTATAAAGTGTACAGCACAATGATTTCACTTACACACATCGTGGAATGATTATCACAGTAAATTTAGTGATCATCCATCACCTCATATAGATACAAAATTTAAAAAATAGAAAAAAATGCTTTTCCTTGTGATGAGAACTCTTAAGATGTACTCTCTTAACAACTTTCGTATATAACATACAGCAGTGTTAATTATTTTTATTGTGTTGTACATTACATCCCTAGTACTTACTTATAACTGGAACTTTATACCTTTTGACAGCCTTCCTCCAGTTACCCTGCACACCCACCTCCTGCCTCTGATAACCATATATCTGATATCTTTTTGTATGAGTTTGTTTTTGAAATATAATTGACCTGCAACACTATGTTCCTGTTATACAAAATATTGATCCTGTATTTCTATATATTTCAAAATGATCACCGTGATAAGTCTAGTTCTGATATGTCATCACCATACAAAGATATTACATAGTTATTGACTATATTTCCCACACTGTACATTTCATACCCGTGTCTAGACTCTTTTTTTTTCCCCCCTATTTTAAGGTTTTATCTCTAACCTAACCATTCAGAGACAGTACTTCCCTAATGATGAAGATCAGGTTGGGGCAGCCAAAGCTCTGTTGCGTCTCCAGGATACCTACAATTTGGATACAGATACCATCTCAAAGGGTGATCTTCCAGGTAAGAATTACTGTAGTCTATAAAAATCCTATCACTTGGCTTCTCCGTTCAGTCCATTAGGGCAATGTTAATATAAAAAGACTTCCGTATTTTAAGATTTTTAACTTCACTTTGTTTCACAGCCTTTGAGGACAAAACAACCCTTTGTCTAGGACTGAATAGTTGTGGATAAGCTGCTAGCTTGTTACTGTGAAAGCTTATAATTATAGAGACTAACTTAAGTAGGCAATTTTAGCATGTAAGAAAAAGAAACCACCAGTTTTCCAAATGTCTGTCTTTAGAATACCCAGTATTTGTGCGTTAAGTTATAAGGAAATTGATAATCAAAGTTTATATATTCAATAATTTAAAACCAAGACATGTTGAGTATGTACTGATTTTTAGTGTTCTACAGTGTGAAGCATCCTGCTTTCTGACCTATTTTCGGCAAAACCCTCTTTTTTTAAGTTACAGCTGATTTCATGATAATTTGCTTAAATTTATTGTGAAAAAAACATAAAACAAAATTTACCATCTTAACCAATTTTAAATGTGCAGTTTATGGTATTAAGTACATTTGCATTATTATGCAGCCATCATTACCATCCATCTGCATAGCTCTTTTCATCTTGTGAAACTGAAGCGCTATACTTGTTAAACAATAACTCCCCAGTTCCCACTTACTCAGCCCCTGGCAACCATCATTCTACTTTCTGTCTCTATGACTTTGACTTAAGTACCTTATATAAGTAGAATCATACAGCGTTTGTGTTTTTGTGACTGGCTTATTTCACTTAGTATAATGTCCTCAAGGGCTGTAGTATACGTCGGAACTTCCTTCATTTTTAAGGCTGAATAATAATCCATTGTGTATATACCATATTTTGCTTATCCATTCATCTGTTGATGGACACTTGGGTTCCTTCCACACATCAGCTATTGTGAATAATGCTGCTGTGAACATGGGTGTGCAAATAGCTCTTCAAGACAATGTCTTTTATTCTTTGAGTATATACCCAGAAGTGGAATTGCTGTGTCATATGATAATTCTGTTTTTAATTTTTGAGGAGCCACCATACTCTTTTCCATAGTAGATATACCATTTTACATTCCCACCAACAGTGCATAAGGGTTCCAGTTTCTCCACATCCTTGCCAACACTTGTTATTTTCTTTTTTTTTTCTGATAGTAGCCACTCTAGTGGGTGGTATCTCATTGCAGTTCTGCATTTCCCCAATTATCAGTGATGTTGAGCATCTTTTCATGTACTTATTAGCAGCCGCCTGTACATCTTCTTTGAAGAAATATTTATTCGAGTCCTTTGTCTGTTTTTTTTTTTTTTTTTTTTTTTGCGGGTACGCGGGCCTCTCACTGCTGTGGCCTCTCCCGTTGCAGAGCACAGGCTCCAGATGCGCAGGCTCAGTGGACATGGCTTACGGGCCCAGCCGCTCCGCAGCATGTGGGATCTTCCCGGACCGGGGCACGAACCCGTGTCCTCTGCATTGGCAGGTGGACTCCCAACCACTGCGCCACCAGGGAAGCCCTGTCTATTTTTTAATTGGGTTATTCATTCTTTATTGTTGAGTTTTAGAGGTTCTCTATATATTCTGGATATTAATTCCTTATGAGATGTATGATTTGCAAATATTTTCTCCTATTCTGTGGGTTGCCTTTTTACTCCATTGATATTGTGCTTTGTATCCAAATTTTTAAATTTTTACGAAGTCCAATTTGTTTATTTTTTCTTTTTTTGCATGTGCCTTTAGGGTCATATACAAGAAATCATTGCCCAATCCAATGGTATAAAGCTTTTGTCCTATGTTTTCTTCTAAGAGTTTTATTGTTTTAGGTGTTATATTTAGGTCCTTGATTTATTTTGAGTTAATTTTTACATGTGGTATTAGGTAAGGGTTCAACTTCATTCTTTTGCATGTGGATATTCGGTTCTCCCAGCACCATTTGTTGAAAAGACCATCCTTTCCCCATTGAATGGTCTTGCCATGCTTGTCAAAAATCATTTGACCATATATACAGAGGTTTACTTCTGCCTCTGTATTCCATTAGTCTGTAAGTCTGTCTTTATGCTGGTAACACACTATGTGATTATTGTAGCTTTGTAGTAAGTTTTGAAATTAGGAGGTGTGAGTCTTCTGGTTTTGTTCTTCTTTTTAAAGATTGTTTTGGTTATTCTGGGTCCCTTGAGATTCCGTATGAATTTTAGGATGGGTTTTTCTGTTTCTGTTTTTAGTATTTTGATAGAGATTGTGTTGAATCTGTAGATTGCTTTGGGTAGTATTAACATTTTAACAATCCATGAATCATGGTCTTCCGATCCATGAACATGGGATGTGTTTTCCATTTATTTATGTTGTCTTTCAGCAGTTTTTTTGTAGTTTTTCACTGTATGTCTTTCATCTCCTTGGTTAAGTTAATTCCTAAGTATGTTATGCTTAGACTTCTTTTAGTAATTTTCTTTTAGATTGTTCATTATTGGTACATAGAAATGCAACTGATTTTTCTGTGTTGTCTTTGCATCCTGCTACTTGGCTGAATTCATTTATTAGTTCTAACAAGTTTTTTGTGGAATCCTTAGGATTTTCTAACCTAAGATAATTTTATCTGCTGGGTATTCCCTGGTGGTCCAGTGCTTAGGACTCCATGCTTTCACTGCCGAGGGTGCAGGTTCAATCCCTGGTTGGGGAACTCAGATCCCACAAGCAGCGCAGTGTGGCAGAAAAAAGATAATGTTATCTGTGAACAGAGATCATTTTACTTCTTCCTTTCCAGTTTGGGCACCTTTGAGCTTGTTCTTGCCTAGTTGCCCTGGCTAGAACTTCCAAGTACTAAGTTGAATAGAAGTGGCGAAAGTGGGCATCCTTGTTCTTGTTCTTGATCTCAAAGGAAAAGCTTTCAGTCTTTGACCATTGAGTGGGTTTTTCAAATATATCTTTTATTATGTTAAGGTAGTTTCCTTCTATTCCTAGTTTGTTGAGTGTTTTTTTTATCATGAAAGAATACTGAATTTTGTCAGTTGTTTTTTCTGCATGAATTGAGATGATCGTATTTTTTTCCTTTATTCCGTTAATGTGGTGCATTACATTGATCGATATTCATATGTTGAAACATCCTTGCATTCCAGGAATAAGTTCTACTTGGTCATGGTGTATAATCATTTTAATATTATATGCTGCTGAATTCTGTTTGCTAGTATTTTGTTGAGGATTTTTACATCAGTGTTCATAAGTGATATTGGTCTGTAGTTTTCTTGTAGTGTCTTTTTCTGGCTTTGGTATAAAGGATAATGCTGGCCTCATAGAATGAGATAGGAAGTATTCTTTCCTCTCTTTTTGAAAAGTTTGAGAAGGATTGGTATTAGTTCTTTGGTAGAATTCTCTGGTGAAGCCATTAGGTCCAGGGCTTTTCTTTTGTCAGGAGACTTTCGATTACTGATTGTCTCATTACTAGCTATAGGTCTATTCAGATTTTCTATTTTTTTCTAAGTCTTGGTAGGTTTTGTGTTTTTAGGAATCTGTCCATTTCATCTAGGTTATTCAATTTGTTGGTGTACAGTTTTTCATAGAACTCTCTTATAATCCTTTGTATTTCTGTAGAATCAATAGTAGTATCCCCACTTTTATTTCTGATTTTAGTAATTTGAATCTTTTCTTAGTCCATGTAGCTAAAGGATTGTCAATTTTGTTGACAAAATTCTTTTCAAAGAACCATCTTTTGTTTTCATTAATTTTCTCTATTGTTTTTCTTTTACTTCTCCTTTAATATTTCCTTTCTTCTGCTAGCTTTGGGTTAAGTTTGTCCTTGTTTTTCTAGCTTTTAGGTTGTTGATTTGAGATCTTTCTTGTTTTTTAATATAAGCGTTATAACTATAAATTTCTCCCTTAGCTCTGCTTTCATTGTGTCCCATAAGTTTTAGTATTTTGTGTTTTCATTTTCATTTGTCTTTAAGTATTTTCGAATTTTCCCTGTGATTTCTTCTTTGATCCATTAGTTGTTAAAGAGTGTGTTGTTTAATTTCTGCAAAATTTGAAGTTTTCCAGTCTTACTTGTGTTACTAATATCTAACTTCACATGATAATTTACTTTTGCCATCTCTCACTTTTTCTGTGAGTGTGTGGCTTACCCCATTACTACCTTCTTGTCATTATCAACTAGAGAAATAAAATATATTACCTCTATCATCATACTGAAATTGATTTTCTCCTTAAGAAAATATAGTGGGATGAGTTACTTGTTAAGGTGTTTTTCTTGCTCATTTTCCTAAATTTGCAGTGAAGTATCAAGTGGAAAAACTAACCATGGTATAATATTAAATAAAATTTCCTTTAAGCTGCAATGTAATTTCATCAAGTTGGACTTCCAAAAAAGTACAAATTTGCAAATTTTATTTTCTGTTTCTACTAATATGGTACATTATAACACTTCTGAAGATCACAACTTTGTTTTGTTTGGTTTTTTAAATTAATTAATTAATTTGGTTGCACCAGGTCTTAGTTCCGGTAAGCAGCTCCTGAGTTGTGGTGTGTGGGCTTCTTAGTTGCAGCTCACAGGCTCCTTAGTTGTGGCTTGCAGGCTCCTTAGTTGTGGCTCGCCAGCTCCTTAGTTGTGGCATGCAAACTCTTAGTTGAAGCATGCATGTGGGATCTAGTTCCCTGACCAGGGATTGAACCTGGGCTCCCGGCATTGGGAGTGTGGAGTCTTATCCACTGCGCCACGAGGGAAGTCCTGCCTTATGCTTTTTAGTTCACCTCTGGTTTAAAACATCAATTTGTTTAATAGATATTAACTATTTAATGTTTATTTAATATCTACTTAACATAATAGCCATTATGTTAAGTACTAGGGATGTGATAATGAATAACACTGCTTTTGCCCTTAGGATACTTATCTTATGATATGGTATGATGAATGCCTAGATGCAGATAACTTAGGATACTGTGGGAGCACATAGGAGAAAACTTAATTTTGGACTTGAGAAGAGAGAGGCATAAAGTAAGACTTCCTGGAATACAGGATATTTTTTAAAATTGAGATGTAATGGACAAGGAATTAGCTAGGAAATTGGGGGAGGGGGGGAAATAGTGGGCATGAGAAAAATATTCCAAACAGAACATATATATAGGCCAGAGAGGAGAGAGCATTTTATATCAGATATCTAACAAGTAGTTTGTTCAAGGGGTGAGTGCATGAACAGTGGGAGGGAGTTGGTTTTGTGAGAGTAGTGAGAGATGAGGCTAGATAGGTAAGCAGAAGCCATCTCCTGATGAACTTTGTAAGTCATGTGGAGGAGTTTGAAGTGTTCTGAGTGCAATGAGAAGCTATTGAAAAGTTTTAAACAGGGAGGTTATATGATTTTCATTTTAGAAATATCATTCTGGCTGCAGAATGGATTCAGATCTGGGGGTAGGGACAAAGAAATCAGGGAGGAGGCTGTTGTAAAAATTAAGTAAGACGTGATAGTGGTAGCTTAGGTTATTTCCAGTTTTTTGCAGGACCAAGGTTCAACAGACATCTTTATGTCTTCTTGTGTCTATTACACACATAAAAGAGTTTCTCTTGGATATAAGCTTCTCAAACTTTACTAGATGTGGCCAGATTGTTCTCCAGAGCAGATGTACCAATTAATGCTCTCACCCGCAATGTAAGGGAGTTCCCATTTCTTCATACCCTTGCCAACACTTGGCTTTGTCAGATTTAAAATTATAGCAGTTGAGGTGTGAAGCGATAGGGATGAGGGTAGGGGGAAGGATGATTTGTTTTTTTTAATTGCCCTCCCCCCAAAATCAGAGAAATGCTTATTTCAGTGGATTTATATTGATGCCATGTAACTCCTTGATTAATTTTGTCTGTTTCTTTCTCCTTTTTGGGCCTACCTTTTGAAATGCTTTCTTGATATTTTAATATAAAATCTGATAAGTTAAATGGATTTTAGCATTAATGATGCCTTTACAGTTCATATAGACTGTTCCTTTAGTTTCAGGTTGTTCCTAACCCTGATTTGTTGAGTAGATTTTTAGCTTCCGGAGATATTACACTTTTGGTGGGGCGGCGGTGAAGTAGAAAAGAATAGCTTTATTGCTTTGCCAGGCAAAGGGGGGTACCACAGCGGGCTAATGCCCTCAAAACTGTGTGTCCCCTACACTTTTCTTTTTGGATAGAAAATGTCTTATATATAAAATTTGATTTACTTCAGGTGGAAGTTGAAGGTTCTTCTTGGTCATTTGCATCACTATCTTGGTTAGCCGATAAGGTTAACTACACCAAGCAGTAGATTCTCTGCACATCTCTGGAGTGCACTCAGCTATGAGTGTACCATAGTGCCTCTGATGCAAGACGTCAACTTCCCAAGTGTATGCATTTTAAACATATTTGTCCCTTACAAATCAAGTTTTTGTCCACTAAATGTCCCTATAAATAATAGTGTAAGAATTTTTAAATTAAATCTCCCAGTTTATGGATGAGCCACAAAAAACGTATTTCTAAGTAAATTTTCCTATACTATTTTATTTCCTATTCCTATTTTCCTATATTATAGTTTATATTGTGATAATAAATTAAAAGGACTCTTTTTGGTGTTAGTTTTAACTGTAAATTTGGGTTACTACATTCGGTTTGACGGGCTAACATCAGTCATCCGTGCCACTTCCTTTGAACCAAAGGAATTTGCAGCTTATTCTTTTTTCTCATCAAATTCTATTTGTGCTTTGCATGAAAGTTTTTTATAGTCTTTTTCTGCCAACATCACTTTCCTTATCTCATTTTCTTTGTCTTCTTGTCCATTTACTTTTTCTTTTCATGTTCTCTATTTTGGAAGCAGCCTTCCCTTTCAAATGCTACATCACTTCATTTTCATTTTCTTCTTTAATACAATTCCTAGGCATTTTGCCTTTGATAATTGTGAATAGATCAATAGGTAAGATAACCAGAGATACTTTAACTACCAAGGCAGAATAGCTAAAGATACTCTACTATCCCCATTGTGCTTTCAGATAATGTTGCCAGGATATCAGGTCATGTAAAAAATATTTCTGGTGCTCTCTACAGGTATTAATGGCATTCTCTCCTCTTGTGCCTTTTGTATGTCCCTGAGAAAAAACATTCTTAATTACTGCTTTGTAAGCTCATCTTAGAACTGTATTCCAGTTCTCATAACTGAAAAATAATAGGAGAGTCAAAATTCAGTATGTTTCCTTTGTTTCTGAAATTGTGTCATGTTAAACTATTAATAAGTTAGTTTCTTGGTATCCTTTTCTAGATTAGAGTGTGGAGTAGAGAGTTAGTAACTGTCAAAGTATGGATCTTCATCTTCATTTTAGTAGTACACTGATAATCAGTTACTATCCATAAGTGACTAACAGGAGGCAAAAAAAAAAAAATAGTGAATGGAGGTAGTTGTATGATTTGAATATTTAATTGTATTGGTCCATGTGATCCTCCAATGCATACATCTCCATGCTAGGACTGTGCTTGGTACTAGAATGTAACAGGTCATATCCTCAGACCAGGGCATGCTATGCCCTAGACAGTGAATGTCTGATCACTAGCAAAATGTGCCCATTTTATTTCCTCTTTTTGGTTTTTTTTTTTTTTTTGCGGTATGCGGGCCTCTCACTGTTGTGGCCTCTCCCATTGTGGAGCAGAGGCTCCAGATGCGCAGGCTCAGCGGCCATGGCTCACGGGCCCAGCCGCTCCGCGGCATGTGGGATCTTCCCAGACCAGGGCACAAACCTGTGTCCCCTGCATCGGCAGGCGGACTCTCAACCACTGCGCCACCAGGGAAGCCCTTTATTTCCTCTTAATTTATATCTCATGAACTCCTTTTCTGCTAGCACTTAAAAAAAAAAAATGTTGATACCATTGGATAGGTTATAGCTAAGTCTGGTTTTAGCCAATTTACTGCCTTGTTGAAGTATAGTCAATCAAAAGTTATTAAGGAAAACACCATTGTATTCCTTTTTCTACCAATTTCCTTTGTGATGTTATCAGACATATCAGACATACGTTTCTTTTGGTTAAATACCTAGAAGTGAATTCTCTGGGTTGCATGGTAGGTATATATTTAATATTGAAGAAACCACCAAATTGTTGTACCATTTTATACTCTGGTCATCAGTGTATGAGAGTTTTAGTTCCTTCACATACTTGCAAACACTTGTGACTAAGTCCTCCAACTATGTTCTTTGTTAAAATTGCTTTGGCTATTCTAAATTCTTTGGATTTCCATATAAATCTTAGGATCAGCTTGTCAGTTTCTACAAAAATGCCTGTAGGAAATTTTATTAGGGTTGTTTTGAACCTTGGGGAGAATTTGGGCAGCACTGTCATTTTAAAAAGATAATTTTCTAATCCATGAACATGCTATCTCTTTGTTTATTTAGGTCAGAAAACTTGGTATAGGAGATAAGATATTTTGACATTAACATTAAACCACTGTGAGTCTCACATTTATTGTTTGAACGTTGGTATCAAAAGTTGGAAAAAATTTTCTTTTTCTTTCTCCCCTCCTCCTTTCCCTCCTCCTCCTTCTTCTACATCTTTCTCACTGAAAGCAAATTTATCACAGGCTCAGTTTTTAATTCATATCCTATCTTTGTCCTCTTCTGTTGTTCAAAAACTTTATATTGTTTTAGTTTCTGTTATATTTAGAAATGTGTTGACAAATGAAACATGATAACACATTGTCCAATAGAGGAACATGAAACTGTAACTAGCATAGTGGGCAGTATCCATTTTGAGGTCTGACATAATACCTTTTTCATTGGATTGCCATGAGAATCAAATGAGCTAAAAGCCTGTGAGAACTAAAACTGCAAAATGATGTTATTAATGTTTTATTTAAAAGAGGTGCCCAAATAAACTTTTTAAAAATTGAGACATAATTGACATATAACATTGTATTAGTTTTGGGTGTACAACATGACGCGGATATGTACGTATTGTGAGATGATCACCACAAGATGTTTAGTTAACATCCACCATCACACGTAGTTACAAAAAAATTTTTTCTTGTGATGAGGACTTTTAAGATCTACTCTTCCAGCAACTTTTAAATATAGAATACAGTATTATTAACCATAGTCACTATGCTATACATTACATCCCCAGGACTTATTTATCATATAACTGGGAGTTTGTACCTTTTGACCACCTTCACCATTTCTCTCATATTAGTTTTAGTCATGCAGAACTTTTTATATTCTTTCAAAGTCCAAACTATACTAATAAGGTCCACTGACAGAAGTCTCACTTTCATTTCTGTACTCCTCAACCTGTTCCTTTCTTCTTCCTATATGTAACTACCACTTTATTAGCTTTTTCATTTCCACTGTTTCTTTTTGAAAATATAAGCAAATGTATATATATTCCTGTTTCCTTTCAACATCAGCACAGAAGGCAGCATGGTATAAATACTTCCTGTACTTTGGCATTTTAATTTATTGATATGTTCTAGATAGTACTTCATATCCTATATAGAAATCCTCCTCATTTCTTTTTACAGCTGCATGTTACTCTGTTTTGTGGAGTTACCATAGGTTATTTAACTGGGTGCCTATTGATGGACATCTGGTTTGTTTGCAGTCTTTTGCTTTTATAAAAATAATACTTCCATTAACCTTGTGCATATATTATTTTGTTTTTTTGCTAAGTGATCTTTGGGATATTTTTTCTAGAAGTGATGCCATTGAATCAAAGAGGAAATACATAGGAAATTTTGCTAACATTGTCCCAGTTTCCCCCCATAATGGTTCTGTCATTTTGTATTTCTAGCAGCAATATATGAGAGTGCCTATTTCCCCACAGCATCACAAAAAATTTCAAACTTTGAGATTTTTGCCAATCTGATGGCTCACTTTTCTTTAAATGTATACCAATTTCTTTGGTTATCTTTTTTTTTTTTTTTTTTTGGTACCTCAGACTTCTCTTTTGGAATTGTTTTCTTCCTCCTTGAAACAAATCCTTAAGAAGCCCTTGCATGTACTTTGTTTGGCTTATTATTCTCTATGCTTCCTGAATCTGAAGTTTCATGTATTCTAATGCTAGAATATTGTCCACCAATATTTCTTTAAATAGTGCCTTTTCCACATTCTGTTGTCTTCTTCTGACACATGCTGTTGTCTTCTGTCTTCTTATTTTTTCTTCCTTGTCTTTTAACTAGAACTTCATATGTATTCCTCCTCTCTGCTGTATCCTGGGTAGTTTATCCCATGGTAATTTATTCACTTCTCACTTCTTGGTTTATTATTCTCTTTTTTTTGTTGTGTCTAACTTGCTGTTTAACCTGACCAATATGTCTTTATTTCATTGATAATATTTTTAATTTCTGGAAGTTCTATTTCTTCCCCCCACTCAAATCTGCCTGGTCTTTTTTAGGGTATCTTACATGTTCATATTTTCTATTTTTTAAAAAATTCTTTAAACATTTTAATCATAGTTGTTTTGTATTCTTAATCTGATAACACCAACATCTGAAGACTGTCTAATACTGGTTTTTAATAGTTTTTGCTAATTTTGCTCATAGTGGCTTGTTTGATCATGTGCTTTGTGATTTTGGATTGTATACATTTCTTCAGATTGTGTGTTGGAATATTGCAAAACCTGAGGTGAGGGTGCATTTTGCAGAGTATAAATGTTGCTTCTGCCAGTTGTCCTATTGCATTACCAACCTACGACTACTTTAAGTTAAATTCTTGGCTTTAGTTTTCCAGACCATGGAGATAGCATATGTTTGAAATGAAAACCTCCCTGAAAGCGTGCCTGTGGAGTTCTAAGGGATTGTCTTTCACCTACCTGCAGTGAAGACTGAGAAAAACAAGTTCTTTTGTTGTTTCTCTTTGCCAGCTGACAGAGTTTTTTTTCTAGTTCATTCTCCCATTCAAGATGTAGTTCTTCAAGGGTCTGCTTTGTCACTTTGCATGGGCCTGAGGCTTTATCTCCTGTCCCTTTGTTGGTGGTTAAAAATCAAGCTTCTAGTATTCTGATCTAGTGACTGCCTCCAGAGGAGATGCAGCTTCATCCTCTGCTTACCTCTCTAGGTTTCAAGTTCCTTTTTGGTTTTGGCCCTAAGAAATTTGCTTAATTCCTGTGAACTTGGCCATAGTACAAATGGATAATTGTTACATTTAATTCAGCATTTCTAGGTAGAGTCGACCCTTGAACAATGCTGGGGTTAGGGATGCTGACCCCCCTGAGCAGTTGAAAATCTGCGTGTCTATTTTGACTCTCCCAAAACTTAACTACCAATAGACTACTGCTGACTGGAAGGCTTACTGATAATTTAAACAGTTGATTAACACATATTTTGTATGTTACATGTATTATATACTGTATTTTTACAATAAAGTAAGCTAGAGAAAAGAAAATGTTATTAATAAAATCATAAGGAAGAAAAAATACATTTACAGTACATACATGTATTTATTGAAAAAAATCCACGTATAAGTGGACTCATGCAGTTCAAACCCTTGTTGTTCAGGGGTCAACTGTGTTTTATATCAGAAGCAATTCCCTCCCCACCACCCCAGAATATGTGGTCCAGATGTAATTTTCTCTCTGTTGCTTACTTAACATGGTATACACAAAAAACATAAAATACTCAGGCTCTTAAAGTCTCCACTTAACTCACCTGATTTACTGTTTATAAAAATGCAGTGTTATATGGTTGCTATCATTCAGAGTATATTTTTTACATTTATTTCTTTCTATAGTTCTTTCTCTATTTTTCCTTATTCTTATGAAAGTAATGGTAATTGTACAATATTTGAAACAAATAGTCAATAATAAAAAGACAAGTAACCAAATTTTTAAATGAGCAAAAGGATTTGAATAGACATTTTTCCAAAGATGAAATACAGATGACCAATAAACATGTGAAAAGATGCTCAACATCATTTAGGGAAATAAAATTTAAAAACCACGATGAAATACTACATCATACCCACAATGGCTATAATAAAGGTGGACAATAACAAGTACTGGTGAGGATGTAGAGAAATCAGAACCCTCATACATTGCTGGTAGGATTGTAAAAAGGTGCAGCCACTTTAGAAAACAGTTTGGCGGTTTCTGAAAATGTTAAGCATAGAGTTGACATAAGACCCAGCAATTCCACTGCTACATATACTCAAGAGTAATGAAAAAATGTGTCCACAGAAAAACTTGTACATGAATGTTCACAGTAGCATTATTAATAAAAGCCAAAAAAGTGGAAACAACTCAAATGTCCATCAACTGATAAGCAAAATGTAGTCTATCCCAATGGACTAGTATTTGGCAATAAAAAGAACCTTGAAAACATTATGCTGAGTGAAGGAGTCCAGTCACAGAAGACCATATGTTGTGTGATTCCATTTATGTGAGATAGCCAGAATAGGCAAACCTACAGATACAGAAAGTAGATTAGTGGTGTGTAGGGATAGGGCAGGAAAGGGGAGATGATAGGTAGTGACTGCTTAAGGTTACAGAGTTTCTTTTTGGGGTGATGCAAATGATCTAAAATTAGATTATGGTGATGGTTGTACAACTCTGTGACTATACTAAAAACTGTTGGATTCTTTAACTGGGTGAACTTTATGGTATATAAATTACATACCATTAGTGCTTTTGAAAAGGGTTACTGTAGGGGAAGGGAAGAGGGGAAAGAATCAGTTGACAGGTTTGTCTCTCTTCCTGCCCATTTATCCCTTGCCCAGATTGTTGGTTAAGAGTTAGATATATCTCATATGGTGATTCCCGCTGTGTTGGAAAATTGCATGCTTCAACTTAATTGATGCTTCATTTTGGTATGATGGCTGATAATTGAAGTCTCGGGTTCTATAGGTCCTACGTTACCTATTAGCTGTGTGATCCTTGCCATGTTTCACTACCTTGTAGATTGTTCCTTTGTTTATAAACTTAGGATAATTCCTGCTTTTCCTACCTCAGAAGGTTGTTGTGAGGTTCAAATGAGAGGGAGATAGTACTTTGAAAGCTGTGTAGTCCTAAATAAGTATATAATAGTATTAAGATTCCTAAAGTTCTCTGTATTTTGTTTCCATAGGAGTAAAACACAAATCATTTCTAACAGTTGAGGACTGTTTTGAGTTGGGCAAAGTGGCCTACACAGAAGCAGATTATTACCATACAGAACTGTGGATGGAACAAGCACTAAGGCAGCTGGATGAAGGCGAGATTTCTACAATTGATAAAGTCTCTGTTCTAGATTATTTGAGCTATGCAGTGTACCAGCAGGGAGACCTGGATAAAGCACTTTTGCTCACAAAGAAGCTTCTTGAACTAGGTATGTTAATTTGGCCTAATTCAAGGTTAAAGATGTGTTGGTGGATATATAGATATACTAATTATGTGTGACTGTATATATTTGTCATATAGCTTTGGTACTTTTTATTTGTTGTAAGTCAGGAGCTCATCTGTCAGACATACTTTATCTTTCTGTTTATCCTCTAAATAAATGGCAACTGGTCTTTCTCACCTAATAGTACTACAACAGGAGCTGTGTTTCTCTGCTCTGTACTCTTCAGGAATTTCAAAATTGGACCTAACCTAGCTAACTCAGTCAAAAATATTTGTTTACCCTGTTGCCATATTAAATATTGACTGGTGTTCTTTGAAGGAAGTTTTTGGTTTATTGCATTTCATATTCAGAAATAGTGATTTGAAATGTCAACCTAAATAAAAAGGTAAAATGAGGCAAACTCAAAATTGTCAAAAACATGAGTTTAGTAATAGCAGAGGAATTGCATTCAGGACCTGCAAAATGTAGGAAGCTACAGGTGAGTCCATTGAGGGATTGGGGTAGGCTGTGTTTATGGGCAGGGAATGTAAAGAGGGGAAAGTTCAGTTAGAGTCTGTTCAAATCAAAAACAAATGGGGACTAGCGTTGAACATTCCCTAAGCAGATAAAACCAGTCCAGTCATACAAACAAAGTTCAATTCAGCTTACTTTTTTTTTTTTTTTGATGGTACGTGGGCCTCTCACCGCTGTGACCTCTCCCGTCACGGAGCACAGGCTCCGGACGCGCAGGCTCAGCGGCCATGGCTCACGGGCCCAGCCGCTCTGCGGCATATGGGCTCTTCCTGGACCGGGGCACAAACCCGTGTCCCCTGCATTGGCAGGCGGACTCTCAACCACTGCGCCACCAGGGAAACCCTCAGCTTACTTTTAACACCAGCTCAACTTGGGTGATTTCTTGTTCATGCCCCTGGAACCATAAGCAACATTTCCTAAGATTGATATGAGGCAACCCTTGACCAATTCCCTATAATTTAAGAAAATTCCAATATTATCAGTTTTCTGAAAATCAGGCATTTATGGGAAATCAGTCTCTCAGTCCTTAAGTTTTGTGGTCCTGAGGGCACATGCATGTGATTTTCCATTTTATATCCTCTGGTTGAAATTCTTTCATAGAAATAAATAGACTGGAAATATATTTGATTGTCATATTCAAATGTTAGGAAAATATGATATCTTATGAAGATTTTACCACTAGTGTTTTGAACAGAGATATAGTATTTCTGTAAGTATGAGCCAGGGGCCACATGCATCAGAATTACTTGGATACTTGTTAGAAATGAAAATTCCTTGATCTCCATACCAGACCTACTAACTCAGGATCTGTGGTGGAGTTGTATGCTAAAAAAATTCATGTGGTCTTTGGTGTATAACGAAGCTTTAAAACTTAAAAAAAATTCTTTTTATGAATAGGTAAATATGTATATATTAGGAGAGTTGAACAGTTCAAAAACATTGGTCTTCTGAAAATAAGCTTTTTTTTTTTTTTTTTTTGCGGTACGCGGGCCTCTCACTGCTGTGGCCTCTCCCGTTGCGGAGCACAGGCTCTGGAAGCGCATGCTCAGCGGCCACGGCTCACGGGCCTAGCCGCTCCGCGGCATGTGGGATCTTCCCGGACCGGGGCACGAACCCGTGTCCCCTGCATCGGCAGGCGGACTCTCAACCACTGCGCCCAGGGAAGCCCTGAAAATAAGCTTTTGATAATTAGGTTATTTCTTAGTTGAGTGAATTAATAAATTGAGATATTAATTCAATTACCCTTTTTTCCCCAGTATTTTTTAGTGATATTTTTCCCCCTGACTTAAAAAATACTTCATTCATTGTAGAAAAAAATACAGAATAGTTATCACTCAGAGCCAATCACTCAGAGATACCCACCAATTTTTTTTGTTTCCTCGTAGTATACCCCCTCCCCCCTTTTCCCTTTCTTTTACAAAAGTAGACTCATATTGGGTATATCACAACATATATTATGAGCAGTTTCTCAAAGACGAAGTATTTTCCAAATCTAAGGCTAGATTTTTTAAACACTGCTATTAATGTCACAAGTGAAGTTTCTGTGTTCTGTCTTTTTCATTTGTGTGTGTCTGGTGGTTTGGATTTTTTTTTCTCCTGGATGGGTGGAGTAGTCCTCCTTTCCCCTACTAAAAGATAGCTAACAATTATGACTAGCAATTCCAAGGCAGTTAGTGGATTCTGGCTTATTTGAAAATTATATTTTTAGTTTCTCTTTTCCATCTCACTTAGAATTTTGGGACGGAAGTCCACTCAGCCCTCAGAAGTAGACTGTGTTCTGCGTTTATAATGTGTCTGCGGTAAAGGTTGCTTTTGAACTGTATACCTTGTCTTCCTCATGGTCATTACATTTCAATCTCAGAAAAATCTTTTCCATTGCTTCAAATAAGTGTAATAAGTAATACTTTAAAATTCATTTGACATCAAAGCTGATTAGTAACTTCTCACATGGAACATTCTCAAAGTAGAAGCGGTAATTGCTACTTTGAAATAAATGGCTGATTCCATCTCCAGAACTCTTTTTGTAGAGGGTGAATATATGTCTTGATGTGCTTTGGGCAGTACAGGTTTATACCTATTGTTTTGGTATAATAATTTTCATTAGTGCCTCCTTTCACTCTCAAAAGCATCCTGGTTTGGAAGGTAAATTTATATATTCCTCAATTTGTATATTGTTGTATTCTGATGCTTGAACAACTGTAAGCTTACTCATGGACATGCTTTCTTTCTTTTCTAATAGATCCTGAACATCAGAGAGCTAATGGTAACTTAAAATATTTTGAGTATATAATGGCTAAAGAAAAAGATGCCAATAAGTCTGCTTCAGATGACCAATCTGATCAGAAAACCACACCGAAGAAAAAAGGGGTTGCTGCGGATTACCTGCCAGAGAGACAGAAGTACGAAATGCTGTGCCGTGGGGAGGGTATCAAAATGGTAAAGTGGAAAAGCCAATTGTGTGTGTGTGGAAGTGGATGTGTGTGCGTGTTTGTACATAGTTCTAGAGAGATTCAGAATTCTTTTATTTTTAAAATTTGTGATAAAAATCAGAATTATTGATAAAGTATTACAGTATGCCACATCACTTTATTATAGGTGTCACACTTAATATGCTCCAACCCTTAGTAAAATAGCTTTAAAACAAAACTTGTGAATCATATACCATTACAATGCGTTTTTGGTAATTATTACCCTTTTCATAGATTTAAGGTGAAGAATCAGATAATTTTTTTTTTTTTTTTTTTTTTTGCGGTACACTGGCCTCTCACCGTTGTGGCCTCTCCCGTTGCGGAGCACAGGCTCTGGACACGCAGGCTCAGCGGCCATGGCTCACGGGCCCAGCCGCTCCACGGGACATGGGATCTTCCCGGACCGGGGCACGAACCCGTGTCCCCTGCATCGGCAGGCGGACTCTCAACCACTGCGCCACCAGGGAAGCCCTTTGTGCATTTTTAATATTTCTTAAATAGACAAAAACATTTCACTAGGCAATCCTGTCAAGGTTGACTAGGAGCAGAACCAAAAGAGATCACTGTATAGATAAATCCACTGTTTCATAGGGTGGCTTAGAATGGTATATTATTTCTATTTAAGATTGCTGAAATCTCTTTTGCATTAAGATATAAGAAAAAACTTTATCACTTCCCTTAAATTATCTAATTCTTGGGCTTCCCTGGTGGCGCAGTGGTTGAGAGTCCGCCTGCCGAAGCAGGGGACACGGGTTCGTGCCTCGGTCCGGGAAGATCCCACGTCCCGCGGTGCGGCTAGGCCTGTGAGCCATGGCCGCTGAGCCTGCGCGTCCGGAGCCTTTGCTCCGCGACGGGAGAGGCCACAACGGTGAGAGGCCCGCATACCACAAAAAAAAAAAAAAAATGCACAAAGACTTTAAACAGATTTTGGCTTTAACAGTTATTCTTTAAAATACTAAAACATGTCTATAAATATCTCTTTGTTTATTGTATATCTATATTTATGTATTCGTACTCAGATTACCAGTGCTTCAGGATACTTAATAGGTAATAGGCCAAAAATAATAAAGTTCAAGCGTGGGGAACATAGTTTTTGTTCAGCTTTAGGACTTTTCAGATCTTTTTTATGATAATATGCATTATGGATAGGATATACTTTGTTTCTCAGTATTAATTGATCATGGAATCCTTATTTAAGGAATATCATGTGGTACTAGTGTTCAGCTGAATGCGGGCATACGTAGAAGGAGTTAGTGAATTTTTGAAGTGAGCACTTTTAAGTGAAAACATTTGAATAGTGTTTAACTTTTTCTCTACTACTGATAAACTGAAGCTGGGTTTTACGTTTTTATGTTGATGACTTCCTGGTATTTGATGACTCACTGTTGACAGCCTAACCTGTAACAGCAAATAAGTAGATCATATTTATGTTGACATTTTTGATAAGTTTGTGGATTCCCAGAAGAACATGTTTACTTTCGCTTTGGGAGCTAATAAGTAAATACAAATTAGACTCATGAAACATTTTTTTAAAATTTCACATCTAAATATTTTAGTGTGTCTTTTAAAGATAAGGACTCTTAAAAAATAACCACAATACCATTATCATGGTATTTCCAGTATCACAGTATTCATAGTAGTTCCATAATATCATCAAATATCTAGTCAGTGTTCAGATTTCCAATAGTAAGCAGATATTTTTTATTGCCCTTAGAATCTCTTAAAGAAGAGAGCAAAATAGAACTACAGATATAAAAACAGAAGTCTGTTAATTTGCCAGTTTGTTGATGTAACACACACACGTCAACTCTGCCTCAGGTCAAAGGAGCATCCCTTTTCTCAGAATAGTTAAATTCATCTCATCATCATATAAAAAGCTTATTTGATATAAAACCTTGGATTTGATTCTAGGTAAAGAAAGTACAAGAATAAACATGAATCATTATTTGTTTTTGTGTAGTTAATAATTAAAACCAAAACTAATATTATTCCTACCTCATAATATGAAATATTTGTTTAATCAAGAGAAGAATCAGCAATGGAATAACTTATTTAGTTAATATACTACATAGATGATTGAAAGGAACCTTTATTTGTTTTGTTGACCACTCTGTCTTTAATACCTGCTAGTAAAAGCACCTGGCTTCTTTGTTTAATAACTTATTTTCTCTTTTTCAGAGCTACCTATTTTCTTCTTTACTTTAAAAAAAAAATCCCTTAAATTTTTTTAAAATTGGGAGGTATTTGGGAAAACCTGGTTAGGTTTTGTTTTGTTTTGTTTTTTTCTTTTAGACACTTTCTGAGTGCTCCCCGGTTACCTTGTGAAGTTTGGAGCAGTGCTGGCCATTCATTTCATATTTCTATAAATATTTTATTATTTCTTTCATATTTACAATGCCTGAACTTTATTTTGATGAGAGAAGGGGTTAAAGAGAAACCTCACCTTTTAAAAATTTAAGGCCTACCATCTCTTCCAGAAAATAATCATTAATAAGACTTTTAAAATCCTGAAGGTCCCATTTGATGCAGAATATTTGCAGGGTACTGTTTCTTTTGTGTGTTCTTTCTCAGATACTCTGTGTATACACTAGCATGATTATTGTTTCTTATCTTCATAGGAACAAGCATTAAAAATATTATTACTCTAATATATTTATAATATTTTTAACTTTATGTTTAGACTCCTCGGAGACAGAAAAAACTCTTTTGCCGCTACCATGATGGAAACCGGAATCCTAAATTTATTCTGGCTCCAGCCAAACAGGAGGATGAGTGGGACAAGCCTCGTATTATTCGCTTCCATGATATTATTTCTGATGCAGAAATTGAAATTGTTAAAGATCTAGCAAAACCAAGGGTAAATAATTTTTTTCTGTTTTTCTCTCCTCAATTTACTCTACCGGCCTTTCAGTTTTTTCCTATGCAAGATTATAAAAATGATAATTGACATGGCAATAAGCCCATAGATAGTTTTAGATATTGTTGTTGCAAACTAATGGCATTAACTAAGCTCTGTGCCAGTTGTTCTCTGTTATCAACACAAATAACATACCTTGCAACTGGGTGTTAAGCACTTATTTATGAAAATCATAGATGAGATTTTTATTCACACTTGAAAAATTTGTGTTTCAGCACCTTCCTGAAAAAGTTTTCTATGTACTTTGGAGCCCTTTAATCTCAGAGACTAATCAAAGACCAACTTTTTATATCTTCTGTAGTTTTATCTGAAATAATACTTGAAGTACTTTTATTCCTGTTTAGGTACATTATTACTAGAAGGATATAGCTGGGTACAAACATCTTGCTAATCTGAAATAAGGACATCATAGTTTTCTGACTTCAACCCACGTCATTTATCTTAATAAGAAAAACAATTTATTGTAAACACAATCATATAAACTTAGTGTTTAGCATAGAAATTCTTCTTTTGTGGGAGTGTGAGAAAGACTGCCCTTTATGCTCTTGCCTTTTTTCCCATCAGCTTGTTCTTAAAATCTGTTTGGTCTTATTGATAGTAAAATACAAACCGCCATCATTATCATAAAGAGATTGTTAAATAAACACTAGGAATATTTTTGCTCAGTTATTACACAGGAGTTGGCAAATTTTTCTGTAAAGGTCCAGATAGTGAATATTTTTTATGTTTTGCAGGCTGTATAGCCTGTTATATAACTACTCACCCCTGCTGTTGCAGTGCAAAAGCAGCCATAGAAAATACATAAATGAACGTGGCTATATTCCAATGAAAGTTTATTTCTAAAAGCAGGTGGCTGGATGAATTTGGCCCATGGACCACAGTTTGCTGTTCCATGTTATATCATAAAAGTTGAGTTGTCTGGATATCTGTACTGTAGAATAAACTTGAAGTCAGAATTGTTGTTGTTGTTAAGTTTTACTACTTTTCCAAATGGGTACTTTTTGTTTTTTACTAAAGATTACATTTTAAATGGAAAAGACGAGTCTAATATGTATGGATGTTGTCCAAGGGAGTTCTTATAAATCTCTTAAGCAGAATGCCACTTATAATCACATCATATTCTGTCATTCTCTTTTGGATTTTAGTTCACTACTTGTGGTCAGTAAACCAAAATTACCTTGGTAGAATATTTATTAGGAGTTCATTTCAGCTTGGAGATCAAGTCTTATATTTCTGGGTTTGGAGGCCTCAATCTTCAAAGTGGATGCCTCAGTTGGATTATTTGATCAAGAAATTCAATGGCAATAAAAATTTTATACTCTTTTGTTAACATCTGAATCATCCTTCATTTTTAGAAAAAAGTTTAAAATCATTATCTTGGCTGTCATCTCCTTCTGTTTTTTAACATTTATGAGTTCTTTTCATCTGTCTTTGTGCTCATCCAAGATTATTTCACTGTTTATGTGAAATATATGAGTAAATATCTTGAAGGAAGAAAAGATGACCTTGAAACAAATTTTGAACATTATCTTTGCAAACATTTCCATCACTGAAAAAATTAAAACAAAAAGTTTGGAATGGATTATTAACTGCAAATAACCATTCTTATAACTATAGATTAGACTTCAAATTTTAGAAATTTCTTTTCCTCACTTCACGTCCTCTAACCGTTGAAAGAAATTTAATTTCCAGTCTCTTTTGTTTGTGTACCCTCCATTCACACAAAACAAAAACAAAAAATTTTAAAGAACTTTTAAAAATATAAAATATTTAAAAATCAACAGGCTTTCAAGGCTAAACACAGGTGACTGGAAGTCTATGGAATTATTTTCTCTTTTTAGCCTCCTTTGTAAAAAAAAAAAAAAATCCCAGAATTCTGACTGATTGGATAAATGTGATTCTTTTTTTTTTTTTTTTTTTTATAATGCAACTATTTTGATGGTTGGCTTCACAGCTGAGGCGAGCCACCATTTCAAACCCAATAACAGGAGACTTGGAGACGGTACATTACAGAATTAGCAAAAGGTAAGAGATGTGTATGCTGCATATTTTGCCCTCTAATGAGTGTTTTGTACATCCTACAGGAATTATTCATTTAAGGGAAGTAGGTCATTTTCAGTCTCCAGTCAAGTCACCACCTATTTTTACGCATGGATAAACTGCTTTGTGTTTCACAGGTCTTTCCCTTTAACTAGAAGTTCTGTTTTTAATATTTAATTGGTCTGTTATTTTTAGGGAGTTAATATGCTTTGCATCGCTCTTCAGGTTAGGAATCAGATATCCAGGAAATGGCTTTTATACTTGTTTTCTTTTTCCTTTTTCTTGCCAAAGAGGGGGGGAAAGAAAGCAGCAGCCTGGATTAATCTGGGAGTAGTCTTTGTTTATGTAGTTCTCTCATATTCATAAATGCTGTGGTGAATTCACATCATTCTTCATGATGATTGTATTGGCATTTGTTCATGCATCTTATAAAATAACATTGTCATTTTGGAGTAATCTATTTCTCCTGTTGGAGTTTTTATTTTAAAAAACTTGCTGACTTAAAAGCTGGCAATGGAAAGAACAGAGTTATGCTTCAGATCTCAGTCTTTCAAATGCTATTACTTCTGAGTTTAGTTGCCTTTTACTTCACCAGAGAGATTTAACAACAGTTATAGCTTGGTGAGAGTTTTAAAAAATGAATTTAAAGAGACTAAAGAGACCACTAATTATTCTTTTGTCAAATAATTTAAAGAACATTAAACTTCTAGATCTGAGAAAGCACCTGTGAAACCCAGTGCTATAAAAAATTTACATAGAGCTTCAAATGATTTTTTAAAAAAAAGTGAAAGGACAATCTACAACAAAAATCTGTCAACCCATTTTCTCTTGATTTGCAAGTGGCTTTTCTTATTGCCACGTTTCTAAATGTTTTTGCTGATTCGAAACCATTACCTACCATCCAGACCAATCTGAACCCTTCCAATCACCTGTGGCTTGGCAAAACAAAACAAAAGCCCCAAATTGCCTGCTACGTGAGTAAGTCCTTGTCCTTTCTCTTTTTTTGTAGCTGAGCCGAGCTACAGTACATGACCCTGAGACTGGAAAATTGACCACAGCACAGTACAGAGTATCTAAGAGGTAAGGGAGTAATGGGAAGAATTTTAGTCATATTTGGACTATTTTCTTTCTTGAGAATCTAATTTTCATAAAACCCATCATATGATTTCTAAGAACTAGGGTGTTAGGCATAGGTATTTGATGACACCCGTGCCTGACTTTTCATGATGGACGTGGTTATGGGGCAGTTAATAGAAATTACTAGATTTTAAAATGCCTGCTGAGATATCCCAAACCCTACCTGATAAGTGAAGCTGTGTTCTCATGTTAAAGTAAGGGAAGTTCCCAAAGAGTCTTCATTGAACAAGGCCTAATTTGGTCTCTGTAGTAAAGCAGGGGTTGAAAAATCTCTGGGTTACTCAGTAGGTAGTGAGAAAATGAATGCCTTGAAGGATTACCTAACAAATCCTCTGCAAGTCAGTTGGTTTCAAATTCTTTGCTTTTAACAATATTTAAGAGAATCTCCTTAAGTTATTGGCTGATAGATCACTGAAATAATTTTTAATAAAAGGTCACTATGTAACTTATTAGTGTATATAACATATAGGAGCTTACAAAATAAGTGACATTATTTCAACAGAACTCCTTTTCCATCTACTTATTTACATAAAGTTTTCTCAGCTCTCATAAAAATGAAAATAGAAGTATCATTGAGCTGAATTCCATCTCATTGTAGCAATATTTATTCACAGATACAAAACCTAATTGAAAATAACAAAATAAGCTTTTATCCATTAATTAGGAATCTTTTAATATATTTTCACTTTTTATATTTGATGATGATTGTTTAATCATGTTCTTTAATGTATACTAATTATAATTGTAATAACCCATTCTAGGAGACATTTTTTTTTTAACACTTAGGCCTTTATGTTATAGGAAATTTATATTTTTATCAGTTTACATAAATATTTTTCTTGTAGAGAAAATGTGATGAATAAAAGACTTTTGGTCATAGAAATATATCACTCTAGGGCAGGGCTTCTCAACCTCAACACTATTGACATTTTGTATCAGATGATTGTTGTTTGTTGACTGACCTGAGCCTCATAGGATGTTTAGCAGCATCTCTAGTGCCCACTGGATGCCAGAAGCACCCATCATCCCAGTTGTGACAATCAAAAATGTCTTCAGACATTGCCAAATGTACCCTGGCAGGCAAAATTCCCACCACCATGCCTGGGAACTCCACCTCTCTACCCCTGTTGAGAATCACTGTTTTAATATAAAAATGGAATGAAAATGCAAGTTCAAGGAAAAAAAGAAAAGAATAATGTAAAATTTCCAAGTTTTTAAAAAATGCTTCATTAATTTTTTAAAGTGGATGATGGTGGGCATAAAATCATTATGGTATTTAGAGTCCACTGGATACATAAAATAAGTAATCATTTTTCAGAAATTACCACTGTTTTCAGTATGACAGAATTAAATCCTTTGAAACTCTTACGATGAAAAATTTCATTTGTCAACTAAAAATTGTGCAAAGGAGTACATAGATTTTAACAACTATCTTAGGCACTCAAACAAAAAAATTAACATTGTTGCTATGAGTCATAGCAAAAGTACTATAAAGGCTAGACAGAATGCACTGATTTCATTTTCTTAATTACTGTTTTTAGGCAAAGCTTTATGTCCTTCACATATTAACCTCCAGCATCCCCACACACATATTCTGGTCTCCTAACTGCCCTATACCACTACCTGTCCCCTTGCCCCTAATCACATTCCTATAATGTGATTTTGATTTTAGTAACACTAATACAAGGTAAGGATTTGCAGTAACTAATTTGGATAGACATGTTGAGCCATGGTTTATAATGCTTCTGTGCATAGTAATTAACCCTCGTTTTGAATAAGCTAATTTTCCATTTTACAGAACCTTATTCATGTCTAAAAAAATGAAGCCGTTATCTATTTTTAATAAAATAACTAAATCCATTGTATATTTTATCAGACATTACATGATGCTAGGCATTTTTACTGTCATAAACCTAGTAAGTATCTAAATTTTCCAGATTTTGCTGTTTTTAGGAATCATTTAAAACAAAATTTTATGAACTTAATGTTCTAGAAGTCATTTTTGGAAATTTTCTATATAAACAATAGACCTTTTGACAAAATATTCAGCCCACAGAGTCATTGGGCTTTTACCAACAAGTCAAAATAGATTACTCTCAGAAAGGTGGTCTACAAACATTTTTTCTCTCTTAGGAACTAAATACCTCTAAATATTTTGAACTTATTTTTTAAATATTATAATTTTATAGCTCTGAGAAGCAATTTTATTGGATTTTTGAGAAAGGCCCAACCATGCTTCATATTATTTATAATAGCAGAAGATATTTAGCCAGTAGCATTAGAAGCATTAGAAGACTGAGTAACACTACAATAAATTCACCCAGGCTTGGCAAAGTATGCAGTGTGGGTGTGTGTTTGTGTTCAAAACAACATAGTAAAAAGAAGAGTTCCACAGCACAGTGATTTTCATCTTTACTCTTAAGGAAAATTGTTCATCAGGCCTTTTAAAAATAAAATATATATTTTGAGAGAGAGCTCTTAACTGTTAAGGAAGGAATTTGCTCCATAAAATATCTAATACCTTTCATATTTTAACAAATTAAGTTTCTACTGTTTTGGAAATTTAATAGCTATGTCAAGACATTTTCTACCCATCACTGTAAATCTGAATTTTGAAGATTTTACAAGTGTAATAAATGAGTGTTTTCTGTTTCCTTCATATTTTATGCCTCTGAAGAAGGCATCTCAAATGCAAAATAGCAGAAAGAGTTTATGTATACTGATGTCAGTTAATGTGGTCCCTTTTACTCTGGGAACATCTGTATTTTGAAAGGGTCAGAAGGGAATTTCAAATATCTGTATTTTGAGAAATTTCTTAAGTGATTGCATCATCATCTGTGGAAGTAAAAATATGTTCCAGTGTTCTAGCAAATAGAATTTTCCTTGGGCAAAGTATTTGTGGAAATTCATTACTGTTTAAAAACATAAAGTTTTTATTTACTTTATTGACTGTCTGTGAACTTCTGGCAAATCATTTTTTGTCTTTTCCAATATTTAAAAAAAAATTTACTACGACTTGTTAATGGAGAAGCTAATAATTTTGACTAAATCAAAGAAATGGAATTTTAGTTTTTGAGAGGTAAACATTCAGTTATATGCTCTGAGAAGACAGTTTAGTTATTTGAGCTTGTAAGTCCAGTTAAAGCAAAATAAATAATGAGATATGCAAATAAACAGTCTACTTAGTGTGATAGAAAAAGCTTCTTTGATTCTGGTGGAATCAGAATCACTTCTTGGAAGTGATTTCATTTTTTTTACTTTCAAGTACATATTTCCTACAGTATGATATTTTATTATGCTTAAGATTTAATTTACCGCATGTTAAGGAGCAAATACAGTGTAAAAATATATTAATATTTTTACAATATAGAGATCAACGCAAATAGCTTTTTTTTTTAAATTTGATTTTATTTTTTATACAGCAGGTTCTTATTAGTTATCCATTTTATACATATTAGTGTATAGATGTCAATCCCAATCTCCCAATTCATCCCACTGCCATCCCACCCCCCGCAAATAGCTTTGAATGATAATCAGATTTTTTTTAAGTGTCATAATTTTTTTAATGAATAATTTTTAAAATAAATTTATTTATTTTTGGCTGTGTAGGGTCTTTGTTGCTGCACACAAGCTTTTCTCTAGTTGTGGTGAACAGGGTCTACTTTTTGTTGCGGTGCGCGGGCTTCTCATTGCGGTGGCTTCTCTTGTTGTGGAGCATGGGCTCTAGGCGCGCGGGCTTCAGTAATTGTGACACGCGGGCTCAGTAGTTGTGGCTTGTGGGCTCTGGAGCGCAGGCTCACTAGTTGTGGTGCACAGGCTTAGTTGCTCAGTGGCATGTGGGATCTTCCCAGACCAGGGCTGGAACCCGCGTCCCCTGCATTGGCAGGTGGACACTCAACCACTGCGCCACCAGGGAAGCCTGGCAGGTGGATTCTTAACCACTGTGCCACCAGGGAAGTCCAAATTGGCATAACTTTTAACAACAGCATTGCCTTCTTTTGGGTAGAACAGTGGTTCTCAGATTGAGACAACTGAAATGGATAGATCTATAGTGTTGTATAATTGTCCCACTAAGAACCAAAGGGACTGGATAAATTCCCAGTGTGGATGATTAGCCTTTCTTTGTTAACTATTAAGCACTTAGAGAAGAATTATTGAAAGTTTTGCCCTCTGTAATTGGCACTTTGGGCCCTGAATTATCTTTTGCCTTTGCAAAAATCACATAGTGGCATTCAAATTATATTAATCATATTTCCTTTGGAGGTTTTATAACAATCTCCAAAACCTCCAAAATGGTGTTGTCTGTTTGCTTGAGCATGCCTTCCTTAGTATTAGAAATATAGTCATGCAGTGTGAGAATGTTTCTCCTTATATAAATAAAGCATTCCAGTGATATTTTTAAAAGCATATATTAAAAGAATAATAAAGATTTTTTAACAGTAGAAATTCATTAGAAATGAAAAAAAAATATTGCAGTGTTACTCGGCATGTACAACGTAGCTCTCAGGTTCCTGTCATTAAGAACAAAAGAAATATATTTTGGGTTATCTAGTTATTAATGGAAAAAAAGGACACATATATAAAATTATCTGGAGAAAGAATTCTCTTTTTCTCCTGGCACTAAATTATGTTTTGTGGAAAAAACACTGTAAAACTTAGTTGACATTTTCAATTATAATTTTACAAAAGATAAAGAAGGTTGTTCAAATGATTTTTTTGACTGTTATAGTAAATATTATAACTTTACATTCTAACTCAGTTAAAGCACTGAGTACTAGAAGAAAGAATGTTGATTTCTGATTACTTAATTTAATGTAGGAGTAAGACTTCCAGATCCTAAAGAATAGACAGTTAACATATTACAGTACCATTGTCTCCACTGAATTTTTAGCAGTGTTAAAACAACTCAGAGCTAATTTCTTCAACTACCCGATAGGTCTACAATAATGTTGTTGAAGACAGATTAGCAGTAATGCTTTAAGGGTGGGATCTAGATGAATAAAATGTTTTACACATATGGAGTTCCCAAGCTTAGGAAAATCTTAGTATATTTTGGAGAGGTTTTCATGTAAAAGTCAAATTAAGTGAAATAACTTCCTATGTAGAACTCATTTTCCTCTCTAATGACTATGGCAGAACCACAGTTAAGATAAGTTTATATTTAAGCTGCAGTTATCAATGACTTTCTCTCATCTGAGGCTTAACTGCTAAGCCTCAAACCTTCTATTGAGATCATTTGTGATATAACAAGAAGTGCAGATTAAAACTTTTTTTAAAAAGTTAAAAAATTAAAATATTTTTGCCTCTAAGATTGGCAAAGATTGATACTGGCAAGGATTTTATGAAATGGACACTCTCATAAACAGTTGATAGAAGTATAAATCACTGAAACTTTTTTGGAGGGCAATTTGACATTTATCAAAATGTAAAAGTCGGGGCTTCCCTGGTGGCGCAGTGGTTGAGAGTCCGCCTGCCGATGCGGGGAACGCGGGTTCGTGCCCCGGTCCGGGAGGATCCCACATGCCTCGGAGCGGCTGGGGGCCTGTGAGCCGTGGCCGCTGGGCCTGCGCGTCCGGAGCCTGTGCTCCGCAGCGGGAGAGGCCACAGCAGTGAGAGGCCCGCATACCGGGGAAAAAAAAAAAATGTAAAAGTCATCTAGCAGTTCCACATCTAGGAATTTGTCCTACAGAGATATTCCCATAAGTATGCAAAGATATACAGAAATTTCTGTTACAATATTGTTTGTACTAGAGAAAAATTAGAAACAACCTTATTTAACCAGTGCTTTATTGACTGACCTTCGTGGTCATTTTGAAATTAAAGGTATTTTATTTTAAAAAGAAAAGCAGTAGTTTAAAACACAATGAGGAATGGAAATGTAAAGTGTTACAGTTGCTGTGGAAAACAGGCTGGCAGTTCCTGACAAAGTCAAACATAGTATTATGATATGATGCAGAAATTCCACTTCTAGGTATATACTCCCAAAAATTGAAAGAAGGGACTCAAACAGATTACTTGTACACCCATGTTCATAACAGCATTATTCACAGTAGTCAACAGGTGGAGGCAACCCACGTATCCATTAATAGATGAATGGTTAAACAAAATGTGGTATAAACAAATTATGGACTATATTCAGCCTTAAAAAGGAATGAAATTCTGATACATGCTATATGACACGGATGAACTTTGAGGACATTATACTAAGTGAAATAAGCCAGGTACAAAAGGACAAATATGGTATGATTCTACTTACAGGGGGTACCTAGAATAGGCAAATTCATACAGACAAAAAGTGTATTAGAGGTTACCAGGGGCTGGGAGGAGAGGGAAATGGCAAATTATTGTTTAATGGGTACAGAGTTTCAGTTTGGGATGAAGAAAAAGTTTTGGAAATAGATAGTGGTGATGGTTGTGTGACCTTGTGAGTGTACTTAACACCACTGAATTGTACACTTAAAAATGGTTAAAGTGGTTAATTTTATGTGTATTTTACCATATTTTAAAAAATGGTTAATTTTATGTTGTGTATTGTTTAACCACAGTAATTTTTTAAAAATGAGGCAGTGCTATGTGTATTGACTAGGAAAGATGTCAGAAGTATTTTCAGGGGGAGAAAGTGTATGTGTATATTATGGTGAAAGATTGAAGGGTGGATTCTTTTTTTTTTTAATTCTCTCTGTATGTTTGTTTATACACGAGGGAAACTGTTGAGAGGATACATATCTATTTGTTAATACGGTTTACCTGTGAGGAGTGGGACTAGGAAAGGAACTTCATACACTTTTATACTGTTCGAAAATTTTTAAATTTTGTTTAATTTTATTTTTGGCTGCGTTGGGTCTTAGTTGCGGCACGTGGAGTCTTTCGTTGCAGCGTGGGGCCTCTTCGTTGTGGCGTGTGGGTTTCTCTCTAGTTGTGGTGCATGGGCACCAGAGCATGCAGGCTCAATAGTTGTTGCTCACGGGCTTTCTAGTTGTGGTGTGTGGGCTCCAGAGAGCGTGGGTTCTGTATTTGAGGCACGCGGGCTTCTCTGTAGTTGTGGTGCGCAGGCTCAGTAGTTGGAGTGTGCTGGCTTAGTTGCCCCATGGCATGTGGGATCTTAGTTTTCCGGCCAGGGGTTGAACCCATGTCCCCAGCATTGGAAGGTGGATTCTTAACCACTGCGGCACCCTGTTTGAAATTTTTATAATAAGTATTTCTTTAAAAAATAGCTTTATTGATTCACCCATTTGAAGTGTACAAGTCAGTGGTTTTTAGTATATTCAGAGACTTGTGCATCCATCACCACAATTAATTTTAGAACATTTTCATTATACTCCTTAGCCATAACCACTTAATCCATAATCCTCTCCCTGCCCCAGCCCTGGGCAACCACTAAGCTGCTTTCTGTCTTTATGGATTTGCCTCTTCTGGATATTTTTTGTATACTACACGGACTTTTAGTGTCTGGCTTCTCACTTGGCATGTGTTCAAGGTATGGCTGAACAACATTCTTTTGTATGGATATGCCACCTTGTATCTATCTTATCTGTTGATAGATATTTGGGTTATTTCTACTTTTTTGGCTATTATGAATAATGCTGTTCTGAAATTCATGTCTTTTGAGGCACAAACGTTTCATTTTGATGATGTCCTGTTTATTTTTGTTGTTGCTGCTTGTACTTTTGAGGTCATAGCTAAACTGTATGCCAATTTTTTTTCTAAAAGTTTTGTAATGTTAGCTTATATATTTAGGTCTTTAATCCCTTCTGAGTTAATTTTTTTATTATGGTGTGAGGTAGGGGTCCATCTTCTTTGTTTTGCATATGGTTATCCAGTGTCCCTGAACCATTTGTTGAATATAACAAGCATTTCTTGCTTCCATAATTTTAAAACTATAAAAGTAAAGGATTGGAATGATAATTTGCTAAAATGCCAAAAGTAAATGTGTTCTTGATAACAGGAGACTTCAGTCTGAAGAGTTAGTAAGCAAGGAAAAGATTAAAGATAGAAAGGGAGGCAATAACTGCTGGAGTAAGGCCTATGGAAAAGGTAGATTCAAAAGCATAAATAGATGCTCTAGCCTCTGAAAGGCTGAAGGACAATGCTTCTACCAAAGTACAAGAGAAAAATGTAAGAATAGATGCTTAAGTATTGGTGGTAGCAGAGGAGAAAGTTGAAGATGTCAGAAGACCAGGTTCTCTTGGGTGATAGGTTCCAGGATGAAATAGGAACAGTTATTTTATCAAGATGTATTTAGTTTGAAACTTTATTAGAACACTTGCCAATCTTGTGTTGCAGTTATCTATAAAAATCAAGTCAGTAGTTGGTTGCTTATAAAATTCAAAAATCTATGAAATTGTTGCCAGGCAAAAAAGGTACATTGACATACGAGATTAGTTCTACCAGGAACTTGGTCAGAATTGGAAGAAATAAGTTCTTAGTGTGTTTATCAGCTACATCCTTTATAACAATAAAATTCTTGGATCCTTCCTATTTCTGTGACACAGAGGAATTCTACTTGGCCAATCCCTATAAATTTGCATGAGATCATCAGACAGATACTTATGGTAAAGTAAAATAAATCTTGGATTAGTTCTAAGACATCTTCAGGATTCATTCATTCAGCAAATATTTATTGAGCATCTACTGTGTGCCAGGCACTATGGATATAGTGGTGAGCAAAACCAGGCAGAATTTATACGTATTTGGAACTAGTAGTTGAATGAAGATGTCTTACCTTAATCAAATAACAAATTAATGTACAATTGTTATAAATGCCACAAAGGAAGGATATGTAGTACTATAAAAAACATATTGGGGTGGCTGCCTTCTCCACTTCCAGGTGCATGGAGGTAGCGTCTCCCTGATGTGCTTCAGGTTGCAGGTAGTTGCCAACCCTGAGATTAACGGAGGGCTGTGAGACGCCCACGATCGTTCTGCAGGCACAGGTGCCACTACTCTCCCACCTCCCAATATAGGGTGATTCTCATAGTAGCACCCAGTAGCTGCCCACCAAAGTCACCGTGATCCATTAGATATTAAAGGTACCACTTGATTAGTTTTGTGAAGAACAATTTCTTTACATCAAAGAAAACACTGAGTATCTTAACAAAGAGACAAAGATACTTCTTTCCTCTTGGAAAGAAGAGGAGTGCCAGCAGGACCTCAAAATTTTTAATATTTATTTATTTATTTTGGCTGTGCTGGGTCTTAGTTGCAGCATGTGGGATCTTTAGTTGCGGTATGCGCGCTTCTTAGTTGCAGTATGCAGACTCTTAGTTGCTTCATGTGGACTTCTTAGTTGTGGCATGCAAACTCTTAGTTGCAGCATGCATGCGGGATCTAGTTCCCCAACCAGGGATCGAACCTGGGCCCCCGGCATTGGGAGTGTGGAGTCTTACCCACTGGACCACCAGGGAAGTCCCAGGACCTCAGTCTTTTGGGGAAACAGGCTGAAGAGGATTCCCATGGGGTTGGGGTATTCTGATCCCTACAGCATCTGGGAAATGGAGTGGATGACGCAAAATAGATGGTCCGTGCTGTGGTAGATAATGTGTGCTGGCAAATGTCTCTGGACCAAAAGACCTTGGTACTGAAATAACTTCAGGGCTACGTGGCGTGGCGGGCAGCATTCACAGCTGGGTGCATGAAAGTAGCATTCTTTGAAGATGTAGTTCCAGCAGTTAGGAAATGGAGAAGCTGGAATGAACGTGTATATCTATTTTGGGCAGTGTACAGAGGAAGATATTGGTGAGTTGTCAATGTTACTTTGATACCAATATTGGGCAAAGTGGAGAATGAGTTGCTGAATGATTGCAAACAGTATTGAGTGCTTGGTCAGCAATGTCCTGTTTATGATAGACATTACACCTTGAGGCTAGTGCTACTGAGGAAGTGGACATGTATGTAGCTGTGGTGATAAGACATGACAGTGTGGGATTAACACATGATGAAAAGACTAGAGCTTCATCAAATCCTTCAGCAAATTGTACTTGCCCTTCTCAGCCTAGAAAAGGATTTCTAAGGAAGACAAACGGTTCCTCGTAGTTTCCCTGTTGTCTAGCTTTATTTTAATGGTAAAAGCGACTTACTTTAAAAAATGTATATGTATACACACAAATATGTATGCAAATATGTGTGTGCTCAAATTACCTTTCACAGGTACATGAGTGGAAAAACTCAGTTCGGTGAAATGAAAACTTACTCTATTATATGTAAAAATTGTTTGAAACCACAACACTAACCCTTATTGAAGGCAAAGTGTAGATATTAGAAGAAATGACTAAAATACAGATCAAATGTGTCAGGTATCAGGTCATGCACCAAAATGGAAAGCTAGTTTTGAGAAGTTATTCAGAAGCCTTGCTGTTTTAAAAGCTGGAAGTGTTTCAAAGGCTTATTCCTAATAATAATTAATTGCCCCCGTTTAATTGTGAGGGAATAAAATTTAGATCACCAAGAGCTGCATTTCACAATATTTGCCTAACTATATACAAAAGACAAAGATATTTGCTTGTTCTCCAAAAGAGGGCAACATTAGAAAGAAAACTCACTTCAGTTTTGAACAATTGAATGTATATTACTTAAGAAGAAGCTCTTTAAATCAGTGCACCTTTTCTGTGGTACAGCAAACAATTGCTTTACCAGTGAAAAGGTGCATTGATTTAACAGCCAAAAAAGAGATATAGTTCTTAATATTTCATGAAACAGCCCTAATCCTGTCAGTTGTTTTCATTATAGATTTTATAGTTGCCTTTCTGACCACTTCTTAGCAGTCTGAGAAAATATACTGTTATTTACTATTAAAAAAAAAACAATTTTACGGAAATCAGTCCATCAGATCAAGAGGAATCCTAATGCATTTTCCTCTGAAAGGGATGTGAGAAATGTAAATTTTGTAACAGTATTATTTATCTTCCTTTACTTATAATAGCATGTCATGTCAATTTAATGTGATTAGTTAAAAACTTTTCCCTCTTACTGTTCCAAAAACAAAACAAAACAAAAACCTGGTCTGGCACAGGGAGGAGTCAAGGAAGGCTTCTCTGAAGAAGAGACAACTAAAATGATCATCCAGAGCCTTAAATTTGCAAAGTTAAGCAGAAGAATACTCTGGGTAGAGATGAACATGTGCACTAGCCTTAGGACAAGAAGAAACATTGTTGAATAAGTGCTGCTGGGGCACTGGGAGAAAGACAAAATACAGTGTGAGAGGCTGTGAGGGAGACCAGGATGGAACATCCAGAGAGACTAAAGGAATACCTGGAGAATGAATGAGTCAGGAGGAGTTTCAAGAAGGATGAACATTCTGAAATGTTACTAAAAGAGCAAATACTATGAGAATGGGAAAATCTTGTTAGATTTAGGAGCATAGTAGGGTTATGGGTGAGATATTAGCAAGAGCAGTTTTGAGGGAGTGATGGGGACTAAAGCTAAATTGGAATGGATTGAGAAGTGAGGAGTCAGTGAAAAGGTTGACTTGAAGATGGAGGAGAAAGAAATTGGTGGCTGGAGAGAGAAAGAATTGAGGGAAAGAATTTAAAATTTTTGCTTATTTATTTAATGGGAAAGTCTTAAGCCCTGTTAAAAGCTGTGGGAGGAATTATTGAGAAGAGATGTTGATTATATGAGAGAGAGAAGGGCTCATCAATGATTTATGGTTCCTAAAATGGCAGGAGATAATAGAATCTAAGGCAGAGGATTGGCCTTAGATAATGGAGAGAAATCTCCTCTTGGAACTGGAATGAACTAGAATGAACTATGTATAAGGAAAAGATTGTATGGTTTCTATTTTATCTGTGACATAGGAGATATGTAATCCACTGAGTGAAGGAGTCTGAGGTGGGTTGGGGTTCAGAATAGAGGCAAGAGTAAGGCCCATTTGGAGTTAGTGTTCATGATTGTTTTGTTTTGTTGTTTTTGGCTGTGTTGGGTCTCGTTGCCGCTCGTGGGCTTTCTCTAGTTGCTTCGAGCGGGGGCTGCTCTTCGTTGTGGTGTGCGGGCTTCTCATTGCAGTGGCTTCTCTTGGTATGGAGCACGGGCTTTAGTAATTGGAGCCCGCAGGTTCAGTAGTTGTGGTTCGCGGGCTCTAGAGCGCAGGCTCAGTAGCTGTGGTGCACAGGGCTTAGTTGCTCCGCGGCATGTGGGATCTTCCTGGACCAGGGCTTGAACCCGTGTCCCCTGCATTGGCAGGCAGATTCTTTTTTTTTTTTCTTTTTTTAATTTTATTTTATTTATTTACTTTTGGCTGCATTGGGTCTTTTTTGCTGTGTGTGGGCTTTCTTTAGTTGCAGCGAGCAGGGGCTACTCTTCATTGTGGTGCTCTGGCTTCTCATTGTGGTGGCTTCTCTTGTTGCGGAGCTCAGGCTCTAGGCGCGCGGGCTTCAGTAGTTGTGGCACACTGGCTCAGTAGTTGTGGCTCACAGGCTGTAGAGCACAGGCTCAGTAGCTGCGGTGCATGGGCTTAGTTGTTCCACAGCATGTGGGATCTTCCCGGACCAGGGCTCGAACCCATGACCCCTGCATTGGCAGGCAGATTCCTAACCACTGCGCCACCAGGGAAGCCCGGCAGGCGGATTCTTAACCACTGTGCCACCAAGGAGGTCCCAGTGTTCATGAATTTTTAGTGGAACGTATCTGCCCTATCTCATGACTTTTTCCAATACGATTTGGTGTTATAGGTATAAGCTTGGAGAAAAGAAATTCATCAGGCTTGTTTTTTTGCCAGACAGGTGAGTTTAGGCTTTTAGTCAAGGATGCTGTTGAGGGAATTCTCCGGCGGTCCAGTGGTTAGGACTCCACGCTTCCACTGCAGGGGGCACGGGTTCAATCCCTGGTTGGGGAACGAAGATCCTGCAAGCTGCATGACGTGGCTCCCCCCCCCCCAAAAAAAAGAATACTGTTGAAATGATGGACCAAAGCTTGATGAGAGAAGTGAAGAAAGAAAAAGTCTAATAGACTGGGAAAAAGCATATGTAAAGGAGAGAGCTGAATTTTGCTGTGCCATGTTATTGAGCTATAGTTCCCATACCATAAAATTACCCTTTAAAGTATACAGTTCAGTGGTTTTTAGTCTTTTTTAGCTTTGCAGTCATCACCATTATCTAATTCCAGAACATTTTCACCACCCCAAAAGAAAATCCTGTACCCATTAAGAGTCATTCCTTAATACTGCCTTCTCGTGGCAACCACTAATCTACTTTCTGTATTGATTTGCCTGTTCTGGACATTTCATATTAATGGAATCATAATGTGTGACCTTTTGTATCTGACTTATCTTTCTTAACATAATGGTTTCAAGGTTCATCCGTGTGGTGGCATGTATCATTACTTCCTTTTCATGACACAATAATCTGTCTTATGGATATATCACATTTTATCTATCTGTCTATCAGTTGATGGACATTTGTATTATTTCCACTTTTTGGCCATTATTAATAATGCTACTATGAATACTTATGTACAAGTTTTGGTATGACCACACATTTTAATTTCTCTTCGGTATATACCTAGGAGTGGAATTGCTAGGTCATATGGTAACTCTGTGTTTAGCAATTTGAGGAACTGCCAAATTGTTTTCCAAAGTGGCTGCACCATTTTACATTCCTACCAGCAATATATGAGGGTTCTAATTTCTTCACATCATCACCAACACCTTTTTGGTTATAGCTATCCTACTGGGTGTGTTGGGTACCTTTTAAAACTTTTTTATTTAGGCAAGTAATACATGAATTTTTCTTATAAAACATTAGCATTATATAAATCAGGCTAAAACCCCTATGACCTTCACCTTGGCCAGTTCCTATACCTTATCTAGAAGGAACAGTTGTTTTCATTTTGATGTATGTATTTTTCCAGAATTAAAAAAATTCTCAGTGTAGATAGTCCTATATAGTCTTCTTACATTAATCCATCTGTTTTCATAAAAACTCAGTAATAAATGATATTAGTTTTTTTCCCTTTCCAACCTCTAACTGTAGAATGTAACATCTTTTAAAAATTACAACATCATTAGTAAAAATCGTATCAAAGGGCTTCCCTGGTGGCGCAGTGGTTGAGAGTCCACCTGCTGATGCAGGAGACGCGGGTTCGTGTCCCGGTCCGGGAAGATCCCACATACCACGGAGCGGCTGGGCCCATGAGCCATGGCTGCTGAGCCTGCGCGTCCGGAGCCTGTGCTCCGCAACGGGAGAGGCCAAAAAAAAAAAAATCATATCAAAGAAGCAAATGAAGTAAATGCCTATAGATAAAGCCTTAATGTCCTGTATATTAGGGCTTTTTAAATGACAGCTATTGGTCTTCGTGTATTGAAACTTTATCAGTAAAACTAATAATTTTTTTCTTGTTTTTAGTGCCTGGCTCTCTGGCTATGAAAACCCTGTGGTGTCTCGAATTAATATGAGAATACAAGATCTCACAGGACTAGATGTCTCCACAGCAGAGGAATTACAGGTAGGTAATCACATCCTACACTTCTTCAAAAGATGCTTCAGATGAGATTATTTTCTGTCACTGTACAGGCAGTACTCAATTTGCATGATACTTTGAGACTGTAAAAGTGAATATATAAGCTGAAACATGTACAGTGATCTTAATAATCAGTAGGAAAAATTGTTCTGTGACCTTTAAAATTTTTTGTCAAGACATTAAAAACTCTTACTGTTGAGTATAAATGTATAGGGAAATGAAAAATATGTAACACTAGTATTTATTAAGTACACTGTGATTTTTTTTTCCATTCCTAGGCCTGTCAGATGGCCATGGCAGTTTTTTTTTTTAATAAATTATTTTTTTCTGTTTTCTAGTAAGAAATAATTCACATACCATAAAATTTACCCTGGTTTTAATATTCACATGATTGTACAATCATCAACACTATTTTCATCACCTCCAAAGAAACCTCAGTTAAGTAGTCACTCTCCATTCCCCCTCCCTAGTGCCCCTGGCAACTGCTTCTCTACCTTCTCTATGTAAGTTTGCCTATTCTAAATATTTCATATAAATGGAGTAATACAATATGTGGCCTAGTGTATCTGGCTTGTTTCATTTGACAATGTTTTTAAGGTATATCCATGTTGTAGAACGTATCAGCACTTTATTCTTTTTCATGGCTGAATAATATTAACATTCTCTTGTTTGGATATACCACGTTTTATTTATTTATCAGTTGGAGGGCTTTTGGATTGTTTCCACTCCTTGGCTATTATGACTAATGCTATTTGTCTACAAATTTTCGTACAAATGTCATTTAAATTTCTCTTGGGTATAAACCTACATATGTAATTGCTGGGTCATGTGGTAACTTTAATATTTGAGGAACTGCCAAACTGTTTTCCAGAATGGCTGCACCGTTTTACAATCCCATTGGCAATGTATGAGGGTTCCATTTTCTTCACATCCTTGCCAACACTTGTTCTTGTCCAGTTTTTTTATTAAGGTCATTCTGGTATGTTTGAAGTGCTATCTCATCATGGTTCTTATTTGCGTTTCCCTGATGGCTAATGATGTTGAGTATCTTTTCATGAGTTATTGGCCATTTTTAAAAAATTTATTTATTTTATTTATTTTTGGTTCTGTTCAGTCTTTGTTGCTACATGTAGGCTTTCTCTAGTTGCAGAGAGCAGGGGCTACTCTTCATTGTGGTGCATGGGCTTCTCGTTGCGGTGGCTTCTTTTGTTGCGGAGCATGGGCTCTAGGCGCGTGGGCTTCAGTAGTTGCAGCACGCAAGCTCAGTAGTTGTGGCTCGTGGGCTCTAGCGCGTGGGCTTAGCAGTTGTGGCTCACGGGCTCTAGAGCCAGGCTTAGTAGTTGTGGCGCACGGGCTTAGTTGCTACATGGCATGTGGGATCCTCCCGGACCAGGGATTGAACCCATGTCCCCTGCATTGGCAGGCAGACTCTCAACCACAGTGCCACCATGGAAGCCCCAGCCATTTTTATATCTTTGAAAAAATTTCTATTCAAATCCTTTGCCTATTTTTTATTGGGTTGTTTTTATTGTTGAGTTGTGTTATTTATATGTTCTGAATACTTGACCCATATTAGGTGTATGGGTTGCAAATATTTTCTCCCGTTTTGTGGTGTGTCTTTCACTTTCTTGATGGTGTCCTTTGGCAAAATATTTTTAATTTCTATGAAGTCTGATAGGTCTTTTTTTTGGTTGCTTTGGCTTAAGGTGTTTAAGAAACCATTGCCTAATCCAAGGACATAAAGATTTACACCTGTGGTTTTTCCTACAATTTTTATGGTTTTCTTTCTTACATTCAGGTCTTTGATCCATTTTGAGTCAATTTTTATATATGGTGTAAGATAGAGGTCCAGCTTCATTCTTTTCATGTGGTTAGCCAATCGTCCCAGCATCATTTGTTGAAAAATAGTCTTCTCTATTGAATTGTCTCAGTATTATAAAATATTAGAAATATTGAGGATTACAGTGTTTTATTTCTTTGTAAACACCTTACCAAGAATAGTTTATGTTCCTTCATCTCATTTGTGAAACTTATGATACAGAGTGAGCATCTTTTCTCTTCCTTCGCAAATTGTCATACTTCTAAGTTTGGATCAGCTTTCAACATTTTATCCTTTGTGCTTTCAATGTTGTTAAATATCTCTGAGGGATCTTCTATTGTCGATTTTTTTCCAGTCACTTCCTCTAAGACATCTTCTTCATCCTTTTCATCATGATCACTTTCCTTATGTTAGTAAGTTTACCTTCACCACATTCCTCTGACTGCGTATCTAGAGTTTCTCAAACAGCAAAAGTTAGAAGTATTTTCCTTGTCAGCCTTTTCTTCTGTGTCTGCATTTAAGTCAGATTTCTTTTTTGGTGGGGGTGGGGGAGTGGGGGGTGGAGGAGGGGGGGCTCAGCATGAGGGGTTTTTTTTAGTATTGGAGTATAGTTGATTTACAATGTTGTGTTAGTTTCAGGTGTACAGCAAAGTGATTTAGTTATACATATATATATCTATTCTTTTTCAGATTCTTTCCCCATATAGGTTATCACAGAGTACCAAGTAGATTTCCCTGTGCTATACAGTATGTCCTTATTAGTTATCTATTTTATATATAGTAGTGTGTATATGTTAATCCCAAGTTCCTAATTTATCCTCCCCCCGACCTTTCCCCTTGGTAACCATAAGTTTGTTTCTGAAGTCTGCCAGTCTGTTTCTGTTTTGTAAATAAGTTCATTTGTATCATTTTTAGATTCCATGTACAGTGATCATATGCTGTTTGTCTTTCTCTGACTTCATTTAGTATGACAGTCTCTAGGTCCATCCATGTTGCTGCAAGTGGCATTATTTCATACCTTTTTTTATGGCTGAGTAAAATTCCACTGATACATGTACCACATCTTCTTTATCTATTCCTCTGTTGATGGACATTTAGGTTGCTTCCTAAGTGCCCAGGAGTGGGATTGCTGGATCATACGGTAGCTCTATTTTTAGTTTTTTAAGGAACCTCCATACTGTTCTCCATAGTGGCACCACCAATTTACATTCCCACCAACAGCATAGGAGGGTTCCCTTTTCTGCACACCCTCTTTAGCATTTATTGTTTGTAGACTTTTTGATGATGGCCATTCTGACCAGTGTGAGGTGATACCTTCGTAATTTTCTTGTTTCTAGTTGTGGCCCTTTGTTTTCTTCCTAGAGAAGTTCCTTTAGCATTTGTTGTAAAGCTGTTCTGGTGGTGCTGAGTTCTTTTTAGCTTTTGCTTATCTGTAAATCTTGTGATTTCTCCATTGAATCTGAACAAGAGCCTTGCTGGGTAGAGTGTTTTTGACTGTAGTTCTTTCCTTTTCATCACTTTAGATATATTGTGCCACTCCCTTCTGGCCTGAAGAGTGTCTGCTGGAAAATCAGCTGATAACCTTATGGGGATTCCTTTGTATGTTACTTGTTGCTTTCCCCTTGTTGCTTTTAATATTTTCTTTTTAATATTTGTTGGTATGATTAATATGTGTCTCAGCATGCCCCTCCTTGGGTTTATCCTGTATGGGACCCTCTGCTTCCTGGACTTGGGTGACTGTTTCCTTTCCCATATTATGGAAGTCTTCCCCTACTATCTCCTCAAATATTTCCTAAGGTCCTTTCTCTCTCTCTTCTCCTTCTGGGACCCCTATAATGTGAACGTTGGTGCATTTAATGTTGTCCCAGAGGTCTTTTATACTGTCTTCATTTCTTTTCATTCCTTATTCCTTTCCACAGCAGTGATTTCCACCATTCTGTCTTCCAGCTCACTTATCCATTCTTCTGCCTCATTTATTTGGCTATTGATTCCTTCTGGTGTAGTTTTCATTTCAGTTATTGTATTGTTCATCTCTGTTTGTTTGTTCTTTATATCTTCTAGCTCTTGTATCTTCTCGGTCTGTGCCTCCATTCTTTTTCTGAGATCTCGGATCATCTTTACTATTACTCTGAATTCTTTTTCATGTAGATTGCCTGTGTCCACTTCACTTAGTTCTTCTGGGGTTTTATCTTGTTCCTTCATCTGGAACATTGTCCTCTGCCGTCTCATTTTGTCTAACTTTCTGTGTTTGAGGTCCCACAGGCTGCAGGATTGTAGTTCCTCTTGCTTCTGGTGTCTGCCCCCTAGTGGATGAGACTGGTCCAAGAGGCTTGTGCAGGATTCTTAGTGAGAAGGACTGGTGCCTGCCCACTGGTGGGTGGAGCTGGGTCTTGTCCCTCTGGTGGGCAGGACCGTGTCAAGGGATGTGTTTAGAGGCGGCTGTGGGCTCAGGAAGACTTAAGCAGCCTGTCTGCCTGTGTTCCTGTCCTGTTGGTTTTTTGGCCTGGGGCGTCCCAGCACTGGAGCCTAAGGGCTGTTGGGTGGCGCCAGGTCTTGGCATCAAAGTGGCAGCCTTTAGGGCAGCTCACCCCAGTGAGTACTCCCCAGTGTCTCCACCACCGGTGTCCTTGTCCCCATAGTGAGCCACAGCCACCCCCACCTCCCAAGGAGATCCTCCAAGTCCAGCAGGTAGGTCTGACCCTGGCTCATATGAAGTCACTGCTTTTTCCCCTGGGTTCCCATGCACACAAGACCTTGTGTGTGCCCTCCAAGAGTGGAGTTTCTGTTTCCGCTAGTACTGGGGAGTTCCTGTGATCAAGCCCTGCTGGCCTTAAAAGCCAAATGCTCTGGGGGCTCCTCCTCTCAATGCCAGACCCCCAGACTGGGGAGCCTGACGTGGGGCTCAGAACTTTCACTCCTGTGGGAGAACCTCTGTGATATAAATATTTTCCAGTTTGTGGGTCACCCACTCAACACTTACGGGATTTGTTTGTATCACAAATGCATCCCTCCTACTGTCTTGTTGTGACTTCTTTGGAAGTAGCATATCTTTTTTGGTAAGTTCCAGTCTTTTTTGTTGATGGTTTTTCAGCCATTAGTTGTAATTTTGGTGTTTTCACGAGAGGAAAGGTGAGCTCAGGTCCTTCTACTCCCCGATCTTGTTTTGGAACCAAGTCCATTTAAATTTGATTTGAATTTCACTTACAGCATTATGCTTTCCATTTCTCTGCTGTACTGTATCTTTGTTGGCCAATTTCTTCTTCTAATTGTCTGTTTTTGTAAAATATCACATAGGTTTTTACTGGGAAATAAGGAGGCAGCATAACTACATGCTTTGCTGTCTGTGCATGAACTGAATAACAGATATGCAGTGACCAATCACTGATAAACTTTGAAAGAAGTGACATGACTGGTCATTGATCATGATATGTAGCTGTTATTTGTATAGTAATTTGTGGACTGAAGAGCTAGTAGCAATGTTTGCACTTTATGCAGTTACTCACAGTTAATGATGTAACATGGTAACTGAAATGTCCACTGTGTTGTTGGGGGTCTGGTGTCCAGGGTTAGCTAAACCATGGTATCTGAGATTTGTGCATTTTGAAACTGTGCAAAACAGGACTTCCCAAATTTAAATTTGCTTATATTAAGTTATTTACTCCATGGTCATCTACAACTTCCTTGGTACTCGTTTGGTTATTTAAAAAAACTATGATGTGTCTTTTTCTTTCCTAATTTGTATTTATTCTCACCTGCCTAACCTTCACAGGCTCTTTCAGGCTACTTGATATATTTCTAACTTAATAGTCTGATCCAACCCAACGAAGGCATCTACAACATAGGAAGTAAAATATCCACAGTAATAACAATTTACATAGGACTTGGACTTTGCTGTGGGCAACACTTTTAATTATGCACTCATTTCATTTCATCAATAATGCTCTTTAAATTACACTCTCCTTTCATTTTCTTAGCATTTTGTCATATTGGGATGGAAGGGAGGGAGTTAAGGAAGGTATCATTATCCTTATTTTACAAATAAGAAAACTGAGGTTGTATCCAAAGTTACATATACTGCATTGTAACTAAGAAATCTGGAACTTGAGCTCAGACCAAATATTTCTCTTACTTTCTTTTGCTGCTTCATGCTGGGGCATTGTCACATCCAAATGAAGTTGTCATGGCCTTCCAACAGGAATAATTAAATTGGTGTTAACTTCTTCCCTTTTTTACCTAAGTAGAGAAAAAAAAATATGTAGGAAACTGGATTTCATTAAAGTAGATTGGGAGTTTGCCAGCATTTTCGGCTTTGGAAAACATGAGTCTTGATTTAAATTCCCAAGGAAAGTGTTTAGTAAGAATTAATAATAAAAATATTGAAATTCTAATTCTAGAAATTTTTAATTCTAAAATTCAAATTCAGATTTTAGTTTCTTATATATTAAGGAAAAGCATGTCCCCCGAAACATTTGCTAAAGAAAAGCATATTAACTAAGGTTCTAAAATAGCATATAGTAGCTGTCCTTAGTTTTTCATCCTTGGTTTTTTAGGAACTCTTTATTGATTTAAAAAATGCTTTGCTTCTCATTTACTTAAAAGTACCTAACCGTGATATATAAGAGGCCAAAATGGGACTCGTAGGTTTTTTTGAATAGTAATCTTGATAGTTCTTTCATTCATGTTTTGTTTCTCTCCTTCAGGTAGCTAATTATGGAGTTGGAGGACAGTATGAACCCCATTTTGATTTTGCACGGGTAAGTAAAAAAAAAAAAAAAAAAAAAAGGCGAATGAAGGAGTTCCACTGAAGGTTAGGCATGACATGTTAATTCTGTTCTTTTAGTATTAAAAATTCATAGCTGGGCTTCCCTGGTGGCACAGTGGTTGAGAATCTGCCTGCTAATGCAGGGGACACGGGTTTGAGCCCTGGTCTGGGAGGATCCCACAGGCCGCGGAGCAACTAGGCCCGTGAGCCACAACTACTGAGCCTGCGCCTCTGGAGCTTGTGCTCCGCAACAAGAGAGGCTGCGATAGTGAGAGGCCCGCGCACCGCGATGAAGAGTGGCCCCCGCTTGCCACAACTAGAGAAAGCCCTCGCACAGAAACGAAGACCCAACACAGCAAAAATAAATTAATTAATTAATAAACTCCTACCCCCAACATCTTCTTTAAAAAAAAAATTCATAGCTTATTGGGAATTTGTGGAAGCATGGTGGAATAGATATTCTGTAAAGCCTTTTAAAGCAGTAAAAAATACCTAGAGACAGGGTAAAAGAACTTAGCATACTTTTAAATGCATTGCTGAGCTTTGAAGAAAGTAAAGGAAATTCTCAAAGGCAAACTGAACAGAGAAAACCTAGAAACTAAAATTAGAGTGTTTAAAGGGAGCAAAAAAGCTGAGGCTAGAGGCATGTACCTCCAGGAATCTAGAGCTTTGGGGATTAATAGCTCTGTGAGAGGACCTGCTATAGTGTAGGCTACTGAACTGAGATACCTGCATAAAGCCTAAATCTCCAAAAGGATTACACCTTCAGAGAAAGAAAGAATGGCCTAGAAAATCATCTGCTTTGAGTCAAGACCCTTCAAAAGAGTTTCCTCTCGCATCCTAGCTGGAGTATGATGTGTTATGGGGAGCTTTTTCTGGCAGTTTGAAAGCAGAGGCCTGCCAACAGATACAGATGCCCCCAGGATGTTAGATACTTCAGTTATCAGATACAGAATATAAAAAAACTATATAGGTCCAGTCTAGCCTCCTCTGGGAGCGGGCAGTCGGCGAGCCCACGCTAACCTGCGCAACTCTGTCCTGATCCCCGAGTTCTCACACGGTGCCCAGACAGATCAGATCGAAGCCATGGCCATTCTTTTCGCTGTTGCCAGGGGAACCACTATCCTTGCCAGACAAGCTTGGTGTGGAGGCAACTTCCTGGAGGTGACAGAGCAGATTCTGGCTAAGATACCGTCTGAAAATTACAAGCTAACGTACTTACATGGCAATTATTTGTTTCATTACATCTGCCAAGACAGGATTGTATATCTTTGTATCACTGATGATGATTTCGAGCGTTCCCGAGCCTTTAATTTTCTAAATGAGATAAAAAAGAGGTTCCAGACCACAAACGGTTCAAGAGCACAAACAGTGCTTCCGTATGCCGTGAATAGTGAGTTCTCAAGCATCTTGGCTGCACAGCCGAAGCATCACTCCGAGAATAAGGGCCTAGATAAAGTGATGGAGACTCAAGCCCAAGTGGATGAACTTAAAGGAAACATGGTCAGAAACATAGATCTGGTGGCTCAGCAAGGCAAAAGATTGGAATTATTGATAGATAAAACAGAAAATCTCGTGGATTCGTCTGTCACCTTCGAAACAACCAACAGAAATCTTGCCCAGGCCATGTGTGTGAAGAATCTCAAGCTCACCATCATCATCATCATCAGTCATATTCATCTATATTATTGTGTCACCTCTCTGTGGTGGATTTACATGGCCAAGCTGTGTGAAGAAATAAAGTTATCATTAACCAAGGATACGAGAGAACAGGGAGTTAAAAGCAATCCGTTTGATTCAGGCCTTTTAATACTGACAGATGGTGTCTGCCAGTCTTTTCAACCCTCTTCTTTCTCTCTTTTGTTTTAATATTGTTCTATGCCTCCAGATTTATCTTTGTCCTATCAACCAGTTTATTCCAGTGCACTTCAGACCGAACCATTTATTGCAGCAGTAGCCTTAAAAAGGCATTTTGTTTCCTTGGTTTGTTAACTAGTGTCATCTACTTATAGATACATTTTTGTTTATAATTGCACAAAGCTATCACAGCTAGAAACCACCTGTCTTATGAGCTGTCTACTGAAATTATGGATGACCTTTGTGCACACAAAAGTTCAGGAGACAGATAGTATTGCTAACATCTCATCTTAATGTCCTTTGATTTTGAAGGGTTTTAAGTGCTTGGAAACAATATACATGGAGAATTGTTGTTATTTTGGGAATTGTAATTAATTGTTGGTGTTTCTAGGAGCCCAAGCAGGTAAAGTATTAAACATTTTATCTCAGTGACATGGGGAACATTTTGCTAGCCTCTTAGAAGCAAACAGAATTATCCTTGTCTGCCTATTATTAACTTTTAGGAAGAAAGTTTTCATTCACAAACCTCGCAGAGCTTGATATCCTCTGTTTCCCCATTGCAGTTGATTTAAGAAGACAGTGGTTTAAATATTGTCGAAGGTTGTGGTTTTTTACATATTCCTTTTTCTTTGGTGGATATTTAGGGCAATTGTATAGATAATAGAATGGGTAGTGGACGGAATGGGGAGGCACATTCCTCTGGCTCACCAAAGAAAAAGAAGAGAACCACAGTGGAAAAGCCCAAACTGAATATAGTCAGCAATCAACTCCAGGATTTGGGTTTGACTGGTGTTGAATAATAGTTTGAGCATCCTTTGCGGTTTAGTAAGTTCTTTAATCTGCCTAGTTTTGAAGAATTCTTTTGTGAAACTTGAGAGTAGACAGTATGATACATGAAAGAATGCAAGACATTTTAGCTAACATCCATGTAACTGCAGCGTGAAAAAACTGGAGCGTAATCATACTGCTTTGGCTACTCTGGCATCTGTTAGCTAGTGTGTACTTTTAGTGCGTATCTGAAAGGACAATATTTGCTGCCCTAGATCTAATTGCACTTACTTATCAATAAATGCCAGTAAATGGACATTATATTACATTTGACTATTTTCCCAATGAAAGAACAAATTGGTCTGTAAAACCTAGTCACCTGTTTAGCCTAGTCATGTGCCTTGAATATTTATATGTGTCACATAATCTGGCACCTGCAACCTGTTCTTCCATCTGTACCATTCAATTCATGCTGGTTCATTTATTTGACATATATTTTCAACCCCCTGGAACTCTTTTCCTGGTGATCATGTATAGTGCAAATGTTTTTTCAGTCCTCTTTATCAACACTAATGCCTTTTAATTACATCAGCATTTCCTGTTGGAAAACACATTTGTTCCATGAAAACATTTGGCATTCCTTAATAATAATTTCCAAATGTCTTTAATCCCAAGACTTAAAGCTTATTTCCCTTTCTTACACACACGTGAATAAAAATGATGTGCATGTTTTAGGGATAAATTACTTAACCATCTCTTGATCTATTTATGTATAAGAATTCTTTTTAAAGCACATACCTTGTTTTAAATGATGCACAAACTGAAGGCATTAATAATATTTAAGAGTAATAGAAAAAAATAACTAATACTTTAAAAATAAAAGAGGATAAAAATTACTGAATTCTCAAAATGATTTAACATATTTGAAAAATAAACAGAAGCTTTAGGTCAAAAAATTGTTGAAATTTAAAATTTAGTGTATAAGTTAAACAGATTAGAGACAGCTGCAGTGAATTGGGCAATAAATCTGAAGAAATTACAGGAATACATTTTGAAAGACAGGAAGATAAAAAACATAAAATAGATGCAGAGGCTGGAGAATAAATAATATTAAAGCAGTTTGTTAAAAAGTTGTTCTTGCCCAAGTACTCTTGCTTAAGATCAATAAATATTTAACCTTTTAAATTAAAAAGTTAAGTAATTTTAACATATCAAGCTATAAATTGTCATTACCAAATCTTAATTTAAGATTTATCATAATTACATGAATTCTAAGGAATGTGCCAAGTATTCTAATAAACTTCTTGATCTATTACCATTTTTTAATAAGAGTGTATTCTTTGGAAAGAAAACAGTCTGTATTGTATTACATTCCTTGACTGGTTTAATCCCAGAATCCTAGACTCTTTCTCTGGGCAGGCTAGCAAAGAATATATTTTTAGTCTCTTTTCCATCTGTTTTCAATTATTGAAAAATGTCTGAGGATCTTGGATGATGTGAAAGACTACAGTTTAAGTCCTCACATTAATGTAACTAAATTTTTTTTCATAGCTTTTTATTTTGAAATAATTACAGATTCCTAGGAAGTTTCCCCCCAAATATACAGGGAGATCCCATGCACCCTTCACTCAACCGCCTTCAGTGTTAACGTCTTGCATAACTGTAGTACACTATCAAAACCAGGAAATTGGTGTTGGCACAAGCAACAGAGCTTATTCATATTTCACCAGTTATGCTCGCACTCATGTCTGTCTGTCTATACAGTTTTATTACATGGGTAGCTTTATGTAACTACCACCACAATAAAGATACATAACCTCACCATCACTGTGAGTCCCTTGCGGTACTGCTCTGTAGCTACATATACCCTTCTGCCTCCCATCCATAACTGCTGGTAACCACTAATCTGTTCTTCACTAAAATTATTTTGCAAATGTTATGTAAATATTACATACGGCATGTATCCTTTTAAGATTGTCTCTTTTCACTCAGCATAATTCCCTTGAGGTTCATCCATGTTTTTGCAGAACATATCAACAGGGTGTTCCTTTTTTTTGCTGCATAGTATCCTGTGATATAGGTATACGACAGTTTTAGTCATTCATCCTTTGAAGGACATTAACGGACAATTTGAGGATATGACAAATTGATGTGTATAAATTTCTGTGTGAAAAATACATGATTTTCATTTTTCTGGGAAAATGCCAAGAGACTATACTGTATTTTAATTTAGCTTGAAATAGCCAGACGTGAATTCTCCAGCCAGATTAAAGTGCTGACAGCCCAAAAGACAGTCAAGAATAGTAGCGGTGACATTTGAATGGATCATGAGTTCAAAGTAAATTTCAAGGTAAATTTTTTTTTACCCACAGAGAATTGACTTAATGAATGTAGCTGAGAGACTCTCATGTCTTGCTTTTTTGGAAGCTAAAACTATAGGTGTCAATTTTTAAAATAATCTGTGGGTAGTAGATATTGGTTCTCATTATATAGGCTAACAAATCTGTTTTTTCCCCCCGAATGGTCTTATCAAAAGTATTCAGTGTACTGGTTGAATCAACAACCAACAAATATCTGAACGCCTGTTGTATATATAGTGCACTGGACATTATAAAGGAACCTTTAGGGGCTGTTTTTAGCATACTATTCAGCATATTAATGATGTTAGTTGCCATTGGAGAATTTGCATTACTGAATTTTATACCACTGAGTTGTGTTTTATTCACAGAAAGATGAGCCAGATGCTTTCAAAGAGCTGGGGACAGGAAATAGAATTGCTACATGGCTGTTTTATGTAAGTCATAGCTAAAATTTTTAAGTTGGGATTTGATCACATGACTCATTTATTTTGATGTGTTCACATGTTTGTTCTGTTTAGCTCTTAACATCCTAGTTTAACATTTTTTTACAAGTGACTAAAGAATTTTTTCTTTGCATTTATAACTTTTTCAGATTGTACTTATTACAACCTGAAGAAGAAAGTTAAAATTACACCTAGTTCCAGTATTTGGAGGCAATGTGATATTTTGGAGTATGGACTGTCATCTATAGTCATCTATAATGTGTATATAAGCAACTCTATGTATTTGTAGGAATTTATGTGTATATATACACATTATCTTAATAAACTTTTGAATTTATTGATAAATATATCAGAAAAGTGTACAAATCATAAGTATATAACTTGATAAATTTTCACAAAGTGAACACTAGCATAATCAGCACCCAGATCAAGAAATAGTACATTAGAGCACGCTAGAAGCCCTTTCCTCAAGGGTAACCATTCTCCCATTGTTCATGAGTTTCAAAACAGTATGATCTTCATTTTTTTAAATTGTTTGTTTATATATTCATACATAAAGCTTTGATCATTTGCCCCAGTTATCTATTGCTGCATAACAAATCACCCCAAAACTGAATGGTTTAAAGTAACAGTTTGATTCTTACCTATCATGGTTGTGAGGTTGATTGGGCTTCATTTATGGTTCTTGCTCTGGATCTCTCATGCATTTGCAATCAGATGATGGCTGGCACTGGGGTCATCTTAAAGGCTGAGGTTGAGGCTGGTTGTTGGCCAGAATACCAGCATGTGGACTGGGCTTCCTCATAGCATGAGGCTGAATTCTAAGAGCAAGTATCCCCCAAAAGGCAGTACATAACTTTTTTTTCCTTTTGGCTGCGTTGGGTCTTCGTTGCTGCACGTGGGCTTTCTCTAGTTGCGGCGAGTGGGAGCTATTCTTCATTGCAGTGCGCAGGCTTCTCATTGCGGTGGCTTCTTGTTGCGGAGCACAGGCTCTAGGTGCACAGGCTTCAGTAGTTGTGGCTTGTGGCTCTAGAGCACAGGCTCAGTAGTTGTGGCACACAGGTCGCTGCAACTAGGGAAGGCCCACACGCAGCAACAAAGACCCATTGCAGCCAAAAATAAATACATAAAGTAAATAAATTTTTAAAAAAAAGCAAAGAAATACAAGAAAATTGATGCTATATTATTTGGTCCAATATCCATAAATGTTAGATTATTTGTGACTATCAGACTATATATTAGATAATTATATCCCCTTTTAGTTATATATAGCATTTTTATTAGATTAGTATTCATTTTTTTCATTATTTGAATGCTTTTCTCAGATGGGCCACATAGCACAACTTTTAAATTCCTCTGAAGTTAATTTTTTCATTGCTTAAGAGCTATTAGCTCTTTGATATCGATTATATATTTATCATGGTAAAATACACTTCTTTATATCACTGAATGCCTTTAGCGGTAAACTGTGCTTGATACTAAGATCAAACTCTTCTTTGGTACAGCATTTGCCTATAAATCACTTGTTTTAGATGTGACTCTTGAATATAGCATATAGTTGGATTTTGCTTTGTGATACATTAGTCTGACTCTACATTCTACTTACGTTGTTTTTGAAAAAAATCTTCACTATATGATCTGTGTTTCCTTTGCCTCATTTTATGCATGTGCTTCTTCAGTTAATTTGGAAGGTTTGTGTTTTTATTCTAATTCACCATTAAGAATATAACTTTATAAATCTTTTCATCTTCTAATTTTTAGTTAATATGTGTTGATAACCTACCATGAGAAATGACAAAACTGGTTTTAGTTTATTACTTTTCTCTTGGTGTTTAGTTCTATTTTGTTTGAATTCACTTATTTAAATATTTATTGAATACCTACTGTTTTGAGGCTATTCTCAGCAATAAAACAGATGAAAATTCCTGCCCCCATGGAGATGATATTCTAGTGCTATAGAATACATATTTATACCCCATGTTACTTGATTTGTCAGTTTTAAATCATCTCTTTTTACCTCTGGCTATAAAAGAAATAGCTATCCCAAAGTATATCCCAGTTTCCCTTGCTGACTTCCATCTTTCCTCTGCTTTTATATATCTATGTAAACCTAAATAGCATCTTGTTTTTTAAAAACTGACTAGCATGCACAAACCCATTTATGTAAGTAGAAGTCCAGATATTCTCATTCTAGTATTTAGTATCAAATCTACCTCACAGTGGCATGTTTAACTTTATTCTACCAGCACTTTCGATAATACTCTCATCTCTTATTAGATGAGTGATGTGTCAGCAGGAGGAGCCACTGTTTTTCCTGAAGTAGGAGCTAGTGTTTGGCCCAAAAAGGTAAGCTTAGCTTGTTATTTTAATTTGGGGGGGGGTCCTCTGTATTTTTTCCCCTGAGGAATATATGCACCTATATTTCATAGTCTAAGTAGTAAATAACATTTTTAAAGGTAGTATACTTAAGGACTACATTATGTCTAGGGAAGATTTTAGATATTGTACAATTTACCGTGAGTACCTAGAGGTATGAACAACCAGGGATTAGTATTTAGAAGTTTTCATTTCTAAAATGGGTTCCGTATGATACTTGCTATTGTAAGATGTGTTAGCTTTGGCAAATACACTTTTTTGTTAAGTAATGCTGATATTAATGCTTTCATGTGATCACCAAAATTTTGTACATTATATGATACTTTCAGAACTATATTAGAGGAAGATATAGTGCTGCTATAGAGAATTATTTCCATAGAACAGAGGAAAATTTAGTTACTATAAAAAGCAATAACCTGATACTTTATTTGGGGATAATTTTGTATTGTTTTCCACAGGGAACTGCTGTTTTCTGGTATAATCTGTTTGCCAGTGGAGAAGGAGATTATAGTACACGGCATGCAGCCTGTCCAGTGCTGGTTGGAAACAAATGGGGTAAATAGTTCCTATATTCTCTGAATAGAATTTGTGATTTTTGTCTCTTATTTAAAAATTATTATAATTTACATCTTAAAAGAAAGTGAAAAAAAACTCCTGACAGATTTGCCTAATATGACTTTAACACTGAAAGGGATTCAACCAAGCAAGTTTCTTATCTTAATATAAATTTGCTTTCAACAGATCAGATTTTTTATGACATTTTTAACACTATTTCCACTCATTATTTAAGAAACGTTAATTGACTCAAAGTTGAATCTTCCTCTCATGGGGTTCACAGTTGTCTCTTGTAGTAGATACTAATACAAAGATATAAACAGAAGACAGTAACTACTTACATTTAGGGAGGCTTCTTTGAAGTTTAATTAATTTTTATATTTAGTCTTGAAGATAGAGCAGTAGTTTTCCAGGCATGTTACGGACCAGGGCCAGGAATCATATGAAGCTAGAGAGGTACTCTCAGGTTCATGCAAGTATAGGACTGGCGACATTAAAAAAAAAAAAAAGAAAGAAAGAAATAGAAATGGGTGAACTTATTTTTATATAGATTTATTTAACCCCATGTATCTATTTCCGTATGTGTCACTTGGCCACATTCCACACTTGAAGTGCTTAGTAGCTACATGTGTCTAGAGGCTACCGTATTGGACATAGCAAGATTAAGGAGTGATACCTGATCATCAGGATTTAAAAGAACTCCCCTGATGATAACTAATGTTTGAGAACCACTGGACTAGCATGAAGAGAGGCTAGTGGAGGAGAGATGAGTTTAGAAGGCTGTTTTCTGTTGTCTAAATGGGTGATGATAAAAGCCTGGACTAAGGCAGCAGCAAAAGGTTTGGAGAGCAAAGAATAGATTGAAGAGATCATAGAAGTAAAATCAACAGGGTTTGATGAATAAAAGATTGGATACACAGGTTAAGAAAGGAAACAAAGTAGTTAAGAATTAATGAGTGCTAGTTTAAATATCTTATACATGTTGATGCCATTGATTGGGTTCTATGATATACGAGGAGGAGAAAGAAATTAATTCCTTTGGGGGTATATTAAAAAACAGTATCTTGGAACAAAGGAAACTTGATGAGCACATAATACGAGAGATTAATCATAGAGTTGTGTTCATTTTTAAAATGTCTTTGTATTAGAAGTGGTATTTTGCAAACAGGTAAAACAGTGTTTTGTTCTGTCTGTACCTACATCTCAAGTCTTACATTGAACATTAGAAACTTTAGGAAATACACATGCACAGATTCTCAAATGTACATACATATATATAAAATCTTTTTTATTTCCAGCATTTAGTGAAGTTCTTAAAAAGACAGCCTAAGTAGCATCTGTCTTTGTCTGGTTTTGGTCTTGAGCTTTTTTAGCCCATGTAGAAACTTCATTATAGTCCTAGCTCCTAGGAGTTAATTAAATACTAGTTAGAAAGAGGGAAGAGATATGGGAACATATATATATGTATAACCGATTCACTTTGTTATAAAGCAGAAACTAACACACCACTGTAAAGCAATTATACCCCAATAAAGATGTTAAAAAAATACCAGTTAGATAGTGGGGGACATTAATATATTATTTTCTTTCACAGTATCCAATAAATGGCTCCATGAACGTGGACAGGAATTTCGAAGACCATGCACCTTGTCGGAATTGGAATGACAAACAGACTTCCCTTTCTCTCCTGTTGTACTCTGATGTGTCTGATATACACATTTCCCAGTCTTAACTTTGAAGAGTTTACAGTTGACTAACACTCCATGATTGATTCAGTCATGAACCTCATCCTATGTTTCATCTGTGGACAATCGCTAACTTTGTGGGGTTTTTTTTTTTCTTTTAAAAGTAACACTTAAAACACCACATTTTACATATGAAACCTTAAAGTTCAGTTGGTATCACAGAGGACAAAGCAAGGCAGGGTAAAAAATGAGGAATTTTTACATTTATGGTATATTTTAAAGAACTTTTTTTGGTTGGATAAAAAATAACAATTTAGGCATCTGATTATAGTATTTCAGTACATCTCAGTTGGTGGGTGGTAGGCTAGAATGGTCCGTGTGATTAAGGAACAGATGCCGTATAGTATGGACCTAGGTATTATGTTTACCTAGTCTCAACAACTCCCTTCTGGATCTGCCTGAAGACTAGGAATAAATTAGCCCTGTAAAGTGGGTTCCATACAATGTTTGCCCCTCCATATGCTATTCTAATTTGATTTTTTTTCTCCCAAGTCATTTTTAAAGTATGCTTTATTTTACCAAACCCCTTCTTTCATAGCTCCTCTGTGGTGAATTAAATCTGAGTTACAATACCTTGATTAAAAAAAAAAATGTTTAACAGAAGGTCCTACCTTAAAAGCTTGGGCCTTCTTAACTAAAATGATCATGACTTAGTCTGTTTCTTGTTTTTCTTAAATGACTGATGATTTTGTCCAAAAAATTTTGCTGTTTTTCTTAGTGCTAATTCCTTCCCTCTTATTTCAGCTACCTACAGCAGGGGATGATGATGTTGGCATTCGGATTAAAAAAATATCGTGCCTTAGGAGACTGGAAATTTAAATATGTACAAGTCCTTTCAATGATGAGGGAATTAATATAAAAGGAGTTTTTCCTAAAAAGCCAAAATGTTTGTTTTTCAATTCTGAAATGTGTGTGACAACAGTGACCTATTTATGATCTTAAATCTTTTTTAAATGTTTCCGTTTTCTGTGTGGTATTTTTCGTATTTAAATGTGAATGTGTGCTATAGCAATAACAGGTTATTTCTTTAGAATTAGGACTTAGGTTTATCCTCCTGATTTTCATTCACTCTAAAGTCACATTGTTATGGTAGACAATTAAGGCTCTTTGAACTTTCAGATATTTAATCAATCAAAATATGTTACCTTCAAAGGGAGCTCTACAACTTTATTACTATGGTTATGGAGTTTTTACAGTAATGCTACTTAAGATTTTCTGTTGTTCAAATACATGGTATGGTAGTAGAAAGCTCTGAACCTAATGAAATATGTTAATTGACCCTTTAACCTTTATATTTCTTATGGTGAATCATAGTTCACATAAGGGCTCTTTATCCTTTATGCAGTATTTAAATAAGGAAGAATTTGGTTAATTCTCTGGGAAAGAGGGTATTACTTTACCATTTTTTAAAAAAAGTGAACTGTGAACTTTATTTCTCTGAACTATCCTTTGTTCCACCACAAGTATTTTAGTAAGAAATATTGAGAATTAAATTCATTAATCTAATCAGATTTTGTGACCACAGATTTTTTAAAAATCTTTTTTAGATGGAAGCAATGTAAATTCAAAATTGAAGAAATAAAATGGGTGTTCAAAGAAAGGATACTAATCCTTAATTGCCACGTGTTTTAGAAAGTAGAATAAAAAATATCTATTTCACAAGGAAACAACATATTCCATAATCTTACAAATTTCATTATATTCAACCCCAAACCCCACACAGGGATTGGTAAACTCTTGTCAGTGTTAGGTCTTACAGAACCCTCCCAAGTTTCATAATTACCAACTATTTTTCTTTCCAAATGAAAAGGAGAAAAAAAATTCCAGTATAAAACTTTGCAATCCTTTTTTTTATGCTGAACTTTAAAATAAATGAGGGCTAGAGCTATCATGGAAAATGTGGAAACTGTGGTTTCCTCACCAACCCTAAGTGTCCATCCTTTAAGGTTGGAAGTTTCATCATTGATTAACTTTAACCATGTGTTATCACCAATATCACCAAGTTAACTGAAGTATCCACCAGAACACTCAATCAGCAGGGTAAGTAAATGTCATAACTATGTAATAACCTAGTAGGATTATTTAAAAAAATAATGAAGTGACTTTAAGATTCTTCAGAAAGCTAGATGGTAAATGCAGTAATGAAAGACACAACCAACCATGAACTTTGGTGAATTTATAATAAAATGGTTACTACAATATAAAAGGATTGAGAAGAGTTGTTGTAAGCAGTAAACACACACACATATAATACCTTATATATGTGTGATATAAAAATATAATACCTTATATGTATGTGTATATAAGATATATATTATTGCTGCTGAGAAGAATCTAAATATCCTTACAGACTCATGTGTTGCTGGTTATATGTAAATTCCATGCCAGGTTTCCACTTAAGTCCATATAGCTGAAAATGAACAACCCATGTGTAGGGCCTAATGAGCTAAACAATTGAATGACTAGATGGCTGCCATTAAGAAACTTACAGTGTAATACCAAAATAACAACAACAAATACCCAATCATGATTAAATAACTAAATCACTTGAGAAGGAATAAACAGAATTATGAAATGGAGATTGCTAGGAGAAAGCAGAAAGAAAGAAAAATAACATCTTAGTCTGGATGCCCAGCAGCACAAGAACCAATCCCTTCTCTTGGCAGCGCTTACTTCACTGGGGTAAAAGTTTGTTATTTAGCAGGAGCAGTATTGGGTAACTTAGAGAAATAAGAGTGAACTGTCAGCACTAGAGAGTACTACTGTTTATTAAATTATCAGATTTATCAGAATGAAATAGATTTCATATTCCAATTTCCTAATGTCCTTGGATATTATTCTACCACACTAATGAGTTTTGCAAAAGTAACTGTAGTAGAACAGTAAATTTCTTGGCTGCCTGCTTTATTGACTTTTATTTGAGGACTTTGCAGTTTACTTTCTGTGTGAATGTAGCCTTCAATTAAATATACGTTTTGATGCAAGAAGACTAATTTGTAAAAAAAATTAATAGGCAGTCTTATCAAACGTAAAAGTTTAAATAAAAGGAACCACTGAAAAGGAGTGCTAGTCTCTATATTCTGCTTTTTGAGGCCTTGTTGAATTCCCATTGCAGCACTGTTATATTGAAGTCAGTTGTACAAAACAAGATAATCACAGATAAAATGAGCTCTAAAATCTGAAAAAAGAAAATCCTTAAATTTTGTCATTTGGTTGTTCCAATTCCTAACAGCCTGGTTTATAATACAAATCTGTTTTAGGCTAAACACTTTAAAAGATTCAGAATAGAACATTTTAAAGAGAATATGTAGAGTGATGTACACTTTGACGTTTCATGGCTTTTTAGGGAGATGAATTTTAGCTTTAGTCAATTTCTTCTAGAAAAGGCATTCACTTATTTAAGTCTACAAAGAGCAAAAATTATTATTTTAATATCTACCTTAAAGTCATAAATGTAATTAAGCTCCATTGCAATGTAGGTTTTACATGGGTTTGGAAATATCATGGGTTAAATCATATTATGTAAATAACCTTACAGTTGTTAACTCTTAGAAGATGAAATAATTAAATTCACCTATAAAGTAAGTTATGTTCTATTTTTACTTTACATTTAAAAGGCACAAAAGTTAAGGCTCTGTAACATGAAACACCTTTCAGATTTTTATCTATTTTACTTCTGCAACTATAGGAAAATAGTCTATGGAAAAGTTGAAGTAAGGCAATAATTAAAAGTGCTCTGAAACAGTCCTACTTAGAGTGTGGCTTGCAAAAGAGTTGCCATGGGGTTTGTTACTGTTCCACAATGAGATAAGGAGATTACATCAAAATGTAAATACAGTACATCAATAACTACATGGTTTTGTTCTGTTGACTTTTTTCATAGCAAGATTTTCAAGATGAAGAAAGCAATGTGTTATTTACATTGTGGTACAAGCTCCTTGTATCTCAGTGAGAACCAGCTTTAAATAGCATTGCTCTAGAACAGTACAAATTTTGTTTGATTCTACATTTTTAACAGCACTAAAGAGTTTCATATCTGTGGTTTGGATCTTGGTGGGGTAGTGGGAGCAGACTTTTTATGTCATGGCATAATGGGAAAAACAATTCAGAATAATTAATTAGCTTAGCGTATAATGTATCAAGGAATCAACATACTATCCTTAAGGTGATAGATTTGGATCAACATTTCCTCTAGTTCTAAGACCACTTAAACTTAATGTGACTTATTCTTGTTGGTATAAGACATATTTAAGAACATTGGTTCTAGAGGAAGCTAGTGGACTAGGAAGCTCCAGACCTTTGTTCCCCCATGGAAACATGAAACCAGCAACTAGAGCCTGGATGAAATAACTTTATAGAGGTCTGGAAAACAGCCAAAGGTTTAAATTAACCAAGTGAAAGCCAAGTTAAGAAAAAACCATGTTCAAAGTGGTAGGAAATTTCAGAGTGTTTTTACTTAACCTTGCCTCACCCCAAACCTGGTACAGCACAGGTGGGAGGAAGTAGCTGCCCCATTCCCAGTTCTTATCTTTAACCAGAAGGAGCAGAGCAGATCTTGTTTGTAACCTTTTAATCTGTTTGGAAGCTGTGTGAAGGACTGGTCTTTTTCACTTAATTCAGAGCTCAGAAGGAAAAGGGTATAGCTGGGGAAAGCCCTGGGAAGCATCAGACACTGCTTGTTAAAGCTGCAGAGGAACTACAGACCTGGAGTAGCCGGATGCAAGAGATTACAGGTAGTGGAATACAATAGAAGGCCCTGAAAAGTGGCTGAGATGAGACTTGTAGGGAAAACAAGACTTTAAAAAGCAGGAATGTATATGGGGAGATGGAGAAAAGCATCAACAAGGGTCCAGGCAAGATGCGTGCCAAAGAAAGACCTTGAGCCCCATGCTGATCCCAAGGATTAAAATATGCTCTTCTGCAAAGACTGGGAGAGGCTACTCTTTAAAGTACCTAATTTTCAGCACCCCGCCACACACACACAAATCACAAAGCATACATAGAAACAGGAAAACGTTTCTCATTTCTCCCATTCAGAAGGAGAAAATTAATTGGAAGAAACCATCCCTGAAGAAACACAGACACTGGATGTACTAAACTAAGAGTTTAAAACACCTGTTTTAAATATGCTCAAAGAGCTGAAAGAGAACATAGACAAAGAGCTAAAGAAGCCAGAAAATGATACATGAACAAAATAAGAATATCAACAAAAGGATAAAAAATAAGAAATTAGTTTAAAAGAACCAACAATAATTCTAGAGCTGAAAAATAAGTGAATCGAAAAATTCACTAGAGGGGTTCAACAGCAGGTTCAAATAGGCAGAGGAATAAATCAGCAAACTTGGGGACAGGTCATTTGAAATTATCAAGTCAAGTCCAAGGAGCAGAAAGAATGAAGAAAAGTGAACAGAGCCAAAGGGACTTACATGACACCATCAAACAGCCCAGTATATACATTATGTGAATCCCTGAAGAAGAAAGAAAATTTCTGAGAGATCATTTGAAAAAATAATGGTCAGTTATTTCCCAAATTTGTAATCATGGATTGACAAATTCCAGAAGCTTAAAGAATTCCAGGTAGGATAAACTCAGAGAAAACACTGAGACATATTATAATCATAGTACATAGTAAATCTATTCTACAAAAATGAGGGAGAAATTAAGACATTTCCAGATAAATAAAAGCTGAGGGAGTTCATTACCACTTGACCTGCCCTGCAAGAAATGCTTCAAGTTAAAAGGACTCTGGACATTGAATGGAAATCATACGAAAATATAAATATAATAAAGGTAAATATATGGAACAACAGAAAAATCAACATTGTGATTTTGGGTTACAACTCCACTCTTTTTTCCTAGAGGATTTAGAAGACAAATGCATAAAAAATTATAAATATGTTAATGAGTACAATATATAAAGCTGAATTTGTGACTTCATTAACATAAAGGGGAGTGGATCTGTAAAGGGGTAGAGTTTTTGCATGGGGTTGCAGAAACTGGTATTAATTCAGATTAGATTGTTATAACTTTAGGATGTTATGTGTAGTCCACGTGCTAACCACAAAGAAAGTATCTATAGAATATGCACAAAAGGAAATGAAAAATAATCAAAACGTGTCATTACAAAGAAAGTAAACAGAAAAGAAGGCAGTAATAGAGGAAATGAGGGACAAAAAAAAAGCTGTAAGATATAAAAAAAATGGCAAAAGTAATTTTGCCATCCCTAGCAGTAATTACTTTAAATGTAAATGGATTAAACTCCCCAGTCAAAAGACGTAAATTGACATAATGGATAAAAAACATGACCCAAGTATACGCTGTCTTAAAGAGACTCACTTTATCTAAAGACATGCATAAGTTGGAAGCAAAAGGATGGGAAAATATATTCCCTATCAAAATCCCAATGATTTTTTTTACCCATCATAAAATTAATATGTGGGTATAGAGGGAACAGATTTCAAGACAATAAAAGCTATTTATGACAAATCCACATCCAATATAATACTCACTGGTGAAAAGCTGAAATCCTTCCTGATAAAACCTGGAACAAGACAAGGATCCCCACTCTCACCTCTTCTATTCAACATAGTATTGGAAGTCCTAGCCACAGCAGTCAGACAAGAAAAAGAAATAAAAGATATCCAAATTGGAAGGGAAGAGGTAAAATTATCATTATATGCAGCTGGTATGATATTATATGTAGAAAACCCTAAAGACTCCACACAAAAATTACTAGAACTGATAAACGAATTCAGCAAGGTAGCAGGATACAAGATTAACATACAGAAATTGGCTGCATTTCTTTATGCCAACAATGGAATATCAGAAAGGGAATGTAAAAAAACAATATCTTTTAAAATCACACCCCCAAAAATAAAATACTTAGGAATAAAGCTGACCAAGGAGGTGAAAGACTTATATGCTGAGAATTATAAAACATTAATAGAAGAATTTGAAGATGATTCAAGGAAATGGAAAGATATCTCATGCTTTTGAATTGGAAGAATATTGTTAAAATGGCCATACTACCCAAAGCAGTCTACAGATTTAATGCAATCCCTATCAAATTACGCATGACCTTTTTCATGCAACTAGAAAAAATAATCCTAAAATTCATATAAACCAAAAAGACACAGGATCGCCAAAGCAATCCTGAAGAAAAAGAACAAAGCCAGAGGCATAACCCTCCCAGACTTCAGAAGATACTACAAATCTACAGTAATCCAAACAGCATGATACTGGCACAAAAACAGACATACAGATCAATGGAACAGAATAGAGAGAGAGGCCTGAAATAAACCCACACACCTACAGTCAATTAATCTTTGACAAAGGAGGCAAGAATATACAATGGGAAAAAGTCTTTTCAGCAAGTGGTGCTGGGAAAGTTGGACAGCCACATGTAAATCAATGAAGTTAGAATACACCCTTTCACCATGCACAAAAATAAACTCAAAATGGCTTAAAAACTTAAACATAAGGCACAACACCATAAAACTCCTAGAAGAGAACACAGGCAAAACATTCTGACGTAAATCATACCAATGTTTTCTTAGGTCAGTCTCCCAAGGCACTAGAAATAAAAATGAAAATAAACAAATGGGACTTAAAAGCTTTTGCACAGCAAAGGAAACCATAAGGAAAATGAAAAGACAACTCACAGAATGGGAGAAAATAATTCGCAGATGATGCAATCGACAAGGGCTTAATTTCCAAAATACACAAACAGCTCATACAACTCAATAACAAAAAAAAAACAAATAACCCTATCCAAAAATGGGCAGAAGATTTAAATAGACATTTCTCTAAAGAAAACATAAAGATGCCAATAGGCACATGATAAGATGCTCAACATTGCTAATTATTAGACAAATGCAAGTCAAAACTACAATGAGAAGAAGGGCCCCCCTTGTGCACACCACCTCCACAGACAACTGTCGCCACATGGTGGCCCAATTACAGCAGCACCGGCCACTGCTCTCTACCCCATTTTACCTCTCCTTGACCCAACCCAGAGGGGTCAGAAACTGCTGCTAGTTTTCCAGCCTGAAGTAGGCCGAAGCTCAGAAAGGGGGGGAAATTTAGAATTTAAATTAATTTGGAGTTCCAAAAAAAAAAAAACTACAATGAGGTACCACCTCACACCAGTCAGAATGTCCATCATTAAAGAGTCTACAAATAACAAATGCTGAAGAGGATGAGGAAAAAAAGGAACCCTCCTACACTGTTGGTGGGAATGTAAGTTGGTGCAGCCACTGTGGAAAACAGTATGGAGGTTCCTCAGAAAACTAAAAATAGAATTACCATATATCCAGCAATCCCACTCCTGGGCATATATCTGGACAAAAGTATAATTTAAAAAGATACATGCACCCCTATGTTCATAGCAGCACTATTCACAATAGCCAAGACATGGAAACAAGCCAAATGTCCACCAACAGATGAATGGATCACGAAGATGTGGTACATATATACAGTGGAATACTACTCAGCCATAAAAAAGAACAAAGTAATACCACTTGCAGCAACATGGATACAACTAGAGATTATCACACTAAGTGAAGTAAGTCAGACAGAGAAAGACAAATACCATATGATATCACTTATATGTGGAATCTAAAATACAGCACAAATGAACCTATGTATGAAACAGAATCATGGACATTGAGAACAGACTGATGGTTGTCAAGGGGGAGAGGGTTGTGGGAGGGATGGATTGGAACATTGGGGTTAGCACATGTAGGCTTTTATATATGGAAGAGATAAGCAGCAAGGTCCTACTACTGTATGGCACAGAGAACTATGTCCAAAATCCTATGATAAACCATAATGGAAAACAATATAAAAAAGAATGTATATATTGTATAACTGATTCACTTTGCTGTACAGCAGTAATTAACACAACATTGTAAATCAACTATACTTCAAATAAATAAATAAAATTAATATGGAATCAAAAGGGACCCTAAATAGCCAAAAATAATCTTGAAAAAGAGTAACAACAGAAGTCTCACACTTCCTGATTTCAAAACTTACTATAAAGCTACAGTAATCAAAATAGTGTGATGTTGGCATAAAGACATAGACAATTAGTATAGAATAAAGAGCCTAGAAATAAATCCGCATAACTCAACAAAATATAACCCAAATTTTAAAAAAAGATCAAGGACTTGAATAGACATTTCTCCAAAGAAGAAATACAAATGTCTAATCAACACATGAAAAGATGCTCAACATCACTAATGACTAGGGAAATGCAACTCAAAACCACAAAAAGTAATAACACAAAAAAATAAAAACAAAAAAATAACATAAAAAAATAAAAAATAACAAGTGTTGGTGAGGCTGTGGAGAAATTGGAATCTTCACACATCGTTGGTAGGAATGTAAAATAGTTTAGCCACTATATATTCCTCTTATGGGTATATATCCTAAAGTAATGAAAGCAGAGACTCAGAGAGATATTTATTTGTACACTCACTTTAATAGCAGCAGTATTTACGAGAGCCAAAAGGTGGAAGCAGCCCAAGTGTCCATCAACAGATAAATGGATAAATAAAACATAAAAAGGAGGACAGTTTTTAAAATAAAAAAGAAATTAATAAAACAATCCAAAAGAAAATGAAACTGAAAATAAGCAAAGAAGATCTAACAGAGATAATGGGAATCCCTAAATAAACAACACAACCAAGTAAAGAGAATCATGCTTAAAAGTTATATTTCAAGAAAACTGTCTGTAGTATGCCTGACATTAAGCTTTTGAGTGCTGAGACATCCATTTCAAAGGCATCCATCTTGAATAACCATATTGCCAGCTCTATGACACAGCTACAAGCAAAACAACTAGATAAGGAATCAGGCTGCCCCACACATGAAGTTTCGCTTTCAGAAAGCCCTGTGTCCTAGATAAATAACCACCTGAGCATACCTGCTTTTCACTTCCCATGCCCTATTCCCACTCTTATACTTGAAGCTTGCCAATAAAGAGTGAACCCACAAAATCTCAGGCACACCACCCTCGGAACTTAATAAAGGCAGACCACCAGGTTTGTGGTCCCTCCCTCCTACTCTACCCGTGACCTACTGTGTGGCCCTTGGTAGGTGCTGTGTACCCTCTAGGATATTTGAGTAATCTTGTTCTTCAAAGTTCCCTGATGGTTTTGCTGAGGTGCTCCTTGCAATCATAGTAAGAACCACAAGGGCTGGTCCAGCCACAACATTGGCTCCAGTCCAGAAAACGTCTGCGGGGACTCCCACAAGTAATAGGGACCCAGGCAAGTGTCTCAGGCATTCCTACCCAATAGCATCACTATCAGTAGGCTGGGACGGACACAATACTTTCTTAAAATAAAAACGTTTAAAACTATATATTGAAAGAGCACATTGTGTACCAGAGAATAACAACTCAGAATGACCAACATCAATACATACTCATAAAAGGACCAGATTTTAAAGAGCAAAAAAATTTCCTTTGAGCATTTTGGCAAAAAGACCACATTACTTATAAGGGAGAGAGAATTAGATCATTAGTAGATGTCAACAGCAACACTTTATCACAGAAGAAAATGGATATAAAATATATTTAAGGTAGTCAAGGAAAGAAAATGTGAATGAAAGGTTTTATATCCAGCATAACTACCCTTTAAGTATAAAGGGCACAGACAAATCTATCAATATGCAAGAACTCAGAAAATATTGTTCCTGTGACACTTTCCCACGAAATCTAGAGAATGAACATCTGACACCAGAATGGAAATTAGTTAGATATGAAAGATGATGAAAATACTAATTATCAAACCCATAGGATATAGCAGTAACTACAGAATAATATTTAACTTTTAACATTTACAGTATAAAACCAAAAAAAAATTTTAATTAGTGTATTTATGGTGCAGCTACTATGGAAAACAGTATGGAGGTTCTTCAAAATATTAAAAATAGAACTACCATATGATCCAGCAATTCCACTTCTGGCTGTTTATCTGCAGGAAATGAAAGCACTAACTTGAAAAGATATAGGCACCCTCATGTTCTTTGCAGCATTGAACATGAAAGCAACCTAAGTGTCCATCAGTGGATGAATGGACAAAGAAAATGTGATATATATACACACAATAGAATATTAATCATCCATAAAAAAGTAAATTTTGCCATTTGTGACACCAGAGATGGATTTCAGGATGTTATGTCAAGTGAAATAAGTGAGAGAAAGATAACTACTATATGATCTTACTTACTTACATGTGGAATCTAGAAAGATAACACAACAACAAAATACCTAAACTCATAGATACAGAGGACAGAGTTAGTGGTTTCCAAAGGTGAGGCATGGGGGTGGGGTCAAAATAGGTGAAGGAGGTCAGGAAGTACAAACTTCCAGTTGTAAGACAAAGAAGTCACATGGAAAAAGTGTAACTCTGGGTGGTGATGGATGTTAATGATTTACTGTGGTAATCATCTTGCAATATATATAAGTATTGAATGATTACATTGTACACCTGAAACTAATATAATGTTATGTGAGTTACATCTCAAAAAAAAATTATTAGTCCCAAGTGTCAGTAGTGCCAAGGTTGAGAAACCCTGATCGCATCAAAATGAGTACATTTCTTTCAGCTGTTCTTGATCAAGTGACTTAGTCACTTGATCAAGAACAGCTGAAAGAAATGTACTCATTTTGATGAAGTGCTGGTTTGAAGAACTTGTCTTTAAAATCTTCAGGTTGTATAACAGTTGAGCCTGCTAGATGTATTCATCAGATATCATGTTCTTCATCCTATTCCTTTTTTTCTTGGAACATTAAAGGCATTATAAAAACCAAAAAAATGTAATAATAAAATAAATGTATTCAATTAGAAAAATAGAGAAAACATTTAGTAAGTATGATGGAAATAATTCGTGCTTAGATGCAAGTTTACAGCACCAAATGTCTACATTAGAAACAAGAAAGGTCCAAAAATTAGTAACCTGGTTTCCACTTTAAGAAGCTGGAAAAGCTATACAATGGGGAATATTACTCAGCAATAAAAAGAAATGAAGTAGTTTCTCTGGTGGCGCAGTGGTTAAGAATATGCCTGCCAATGCAGGGGACACAAGTTTGATCCCTGGTCCAGGAAGATCCCACATGCCGCGGAGCAACTAAGCCCGTGCGCCTGCACTTTTGAGCCTGCGAGCCACGACTACTGAGCTCGGGTGCTGCAACTACGGAAGCCCGCGTGCCTAGAGCCTGTGCTCTGCAACAAGAGAAGTCACTGCTGTGAGAAGCCCACGCACCACAATGAAGAGTAGCCCCTGCTCAATGCAACTAGAGCAAGCCCACGCACAGCAGCAAAGACCCAACGCAACCAAAAATAAACAAATAAATAAACAAATAAATAGGAAATAGGTTTTTTTAAAAAAAGTGAAGTAGTGATACATGCTACAAGATGGATGAACCCTAAAAATACACTAAGCGAAAGAAATTGATCACCAAGGACTGTATATTGTATGATTCCATATATATGAATGTCCAGAATAGACAAATCTAAAAAAGAAAGCAGATTAGTGGTTGCCTGGGGTGGGGAAATTAGGGAGTGATGGCATTAGGTTTCTTTTTGGGTTAATGAAAGTGTTCTCAAGTTGATTGTGATGATGAAAACACAATTCTTTGAATATACCTGAAGTCATTAAATAGTACATTTTAAGTTGTTCACTTGTATGGTATGTGAATTCTGTTTCAATAAAAGTGTTTTGTTTTTTAAAGACTAGAAAGGAAGAACAAATTAAACCAAAAGTAAGCAGAAGAAAACTAAGAGCACAAATAAATGAAAGGAAAATATACAAACCATAGAGAAATTCAGTGAAACCAAAAGCTATTTTCTTAAATCCATCAATAAAAATTGATAAATCTTTAGACTGATAAAGAGCCAAGAGAAAAGAAACAAATTACCAATATCAGGCATCAAAAAAGGGACATTACTACAGCTCTTACAAGCATTAAAAGGATAATGGAGGGACTTCCCTGGCAGTCCAGTTGCTAAGACTTCACCTTCCAATGCAGGGGGTGAGTGTTCAATCCCTGGTCAGGGAGCTAAGATCCCACATGCCTCGGGGCCAATAAAACAAAACATAAAGCAGAAGCAATATTGTAACAAATTCAATAAAGACTTTAAAATGATCCCATCAAAAAACTGATAATGGAATATTATGAACATCTTTATATCAAAAATTAGACAACTTATTGACAAATTGACAAATTGATTTTATTTATTGAAATTGACAAAGTTCTTGAAAGAGAAAAATTACCAAAATTTACCCAAGAAGAAACAGTCTGGATAGCCCCATTTCAAGTCAAGAAATTGAATTAATAATTAAAAAGATTACCACATTATCCCAAGAATGTAAAGATGGTTCAATATTTTTAAAATCTGATGGCCAAAAAGCACATGAAAAGATGTTCAACATCACTAATTATCAGAGAAATGCAAATCAGAATGACAATGAGGTATCACCTCACACCAGACAGAATGGTCATCATCAAAAAGTCTACAAACAATAAATGCTGGAGAGGGTGTGGAGAAAAGGGAACCCTCCTACAACTGTTGGTGGGATGTAAATTGGTACAGCCACTATGGAGAACAGTATGGAGCTTCCTTAAAAAACTAAAAATAGGGCTTCCCTGGTGGCACAGTGGTTAAGAATCTGCCTGCCAATGCAGGGGACACGGGTTCGAGCCCTGGTCCGGGAAGATCCCACATGCCATAGAGCAACTAAGCCCGTGAGGCACAACTACCAAGCCTGCACTCTAGAGCCCGTGAGCCACAACTACTGAAGCCCGTGTGCCACAACTACTGAGCCTGCGTGCCTAGAGCCTGTGCTCTGCAACGAGAGAAGCCACCACAATGAGGAGCCCACACACTGCAACGAAGAGTAGCCCCTGCTCACCGCAACTAGAGAAAGCCTGTGCGCAGCAATGAAGACCCAACACAGCCAAAAATAAAATAAATAATTTTTTTAAAAAGAGACTTGAAAAACAACCCTAAAAGTAGAAATACCATATGATCCAGCAATCCCACTACTGGGCATATATCTGGAGAAAAGCATAATTTGAAAACATACATGCACCCCAATGTTCATTGCATCACTATTTACAATAGCCAAGACATGGAAGCAACCTAAATGCCCATCAACAGAGGAATGGATAAAGAAGATGTGGTACATATATACAATGCAATATTACTCAGCCATAAAAACAAAATAATGCCATTTGCAGCAACATGGAGGGACCTAAGAGATTATTATACTAAGTGAAGTAAGTCAGACAGAGAAAGACAAATATCATATGATTTCATTCATATGTGGAATCTAATTTTTAAAAATGATATAAATGAACTCATTTACAAAACAGAAACAGACTCACAGATTTCGAAAACAAACTTATGGTTACCAAAGAGGAGACGTGGAGAAGGGGGATAAATTAGGAGCTTGTAATTAACATACACACACTACTATATATAAAATAGATAACCAACAAGGACCTAAAATAGATAACCAACAAGGACCTAATGTATAGCACAAAGAACTATACTCAATATTCTGTAATAACCAATATGGGAAAAGAATCTGAAAAAGAATGAATATATGCATATGTATAACTGAATCACTTTGCTGTACACCTGAAACTAACATAACATTATAAATCAACTATACTCTAATAAAATTTAAAAATAAAATAAAATCTGTTAATTGAATCCACAGCCTTAATAAAGGTAATATTAATTGTTGGGGAAGGTGTTTGTCATCCATACATGATTTAAAAAAATAAAAACTTGGAAACTGAAGTAGAAGGGAACCTCCTTAATCTGATTATGGGTATCTACTATAAACTTCTAATAAATATCACACTTGATTATAAAACTTGTTTTTAAGAATTTCACTTAATACCACAAGTAAGGTCAAATGCTTGCTAGTACTTCTTCCATTCAAAATGGTGTCAAGGTTCTGGTAAATATAACAAGAAAAGAAAAGAGGTAAGTATAACAAGAAAAAGAAAAGAGGTACATGGCAGATAGTTTAGAAAGACTCACTCTACCTGTTTAAATTCTTATTTTGCTATACTGAATAGACTGAAAGCTATAATATTTTTAAGACTTCCTGTCTATAGGAATCCAGGTATGTTTTACCACGCAAACACACTTGACGTGCTAAACTGGATCTTTTTGCAAGCTTCATGGTGGTGGCAACTAGATCTTCTGGCCCTTCTATGGCAGAGTTTCATAAATATTGAGTGGCAGCATTTTTCCTTGCTATGTAGCATCCAAGCTCAGCATCTCCTACCTCTGTAGTTTTAGTGACCTAATTCATATCATTTTAAATAATCTTTTTGCTTAAATTAGACACAACTGCTTATAACATAGCAGTTACAAGTCTTGGCCAAGGAAAGAAATTATGATAAAAAGGAAAAAAATTTTTCTCATTATTTGCAGATATGATTGAATATAGAGGAAAATCTGAGAAACATACTATATACAAATAACTGTAATACCAGGTTGAAATGGTATTATGAAAGTAGAGAAAAAGTGCTACTTATGTTCAAAAGTGAAATTTAATTTCTAGCTTTGAGAGCCCAGTGGTGGTGGAATGATGCTAAGAGGTGGCATGCACATGGTTATGATATATAATCTTTTAAAATGATGATGAATTCAATTAGATATTTGATTAAGACATTTGCATCAATATTTATAAGAGATATTTGCCTGTAGTATTATTGTCTCTCACTGGTATCAGGGTGATACTGGACTCTTTCCTGTTTTTTTTGGCTGTGCTGGGTCTTTGTTGCTGCATGCAGGCTTTCTCTAGCTGTGGCGAGCAGGGGCTACTCTTTATTGCGGTGCACAGGCTTCTCACTGCAGTGGCTTCTCTTGTTGCGGAGCACGGGTTCTAGGTGCGTGGGCTTCAGTAGTTGTGGCACATGGGCTCAGTAGTTGTGACTCACGGGCTCTAGAGCACAGGCTCAGTAGTTGTGGCATATGGGCTTAGTTGCTCCGCAGCATGTGAGATCTTCCCAGACCAGGGCTTGAACCCGTGTCCCCTGCACTGGCAGGCGGATTCTTAACCACTGCACCACCAGGGAAGCCCTGGACTCTAAAATGAGTTAAAAGTGTTCTTTCATTTTTTGGGAAGAATTTGAGGATTTGTGCTAGTTCCTTTTTACATATTTTATAGAATTCACAGTGAAGCATCTGGTCCAGGGCTTTTCTTTGTTGGGACAGTTTTGACTATAGATTCAATCCCATACTAGTCATAAGTCTATTCAGATTTTCCATTTCTTTATTATCCAGTCTTCTAGACTGTGCATTTTTAGGAATTTGTCCCTTTCATCTAGGTTATCCAATTATTGGTGTACAATTGTTCATAGTACTCTTACAACCCTTTTTATTTTTGTAAAATTGGTAGTAATGCTCCCCCTTTCATTTCTGATTTAGTAGTTGAATCCTGTCTTTTTTTTCTTGGTCATTATGGCTAAAGATTTATCAATTTTGTTCTTCTCAAGTGGGATTTATTCTTGAAATGCAAGGATGGTACAATGTATGAAATGTAATACACCACATTAATAGAATGGAGGAAAAACCCACATGATAATTTCAAATGTTATAGAAAATCCATTTGACAAATTTTAACACCCTTTCATGGTAAAAACTTAACAAACTAGGAATTAAAAGGGAACTTTCTCAACATGATTTTAGAAGACCCCACAGTTAACAGCATACTCAAAGGTGAAAGACTGAAAGGTTTTTCCTAAGACCAAGATACTTCTACCACTTCTATTCACCACAGTATTGGAAGTCCTGGCCTGAGCAATTCAGCAAGGACAAGCAACAAAAGGCATTCACATTGGAAGAGAAGAAGTTAAATGATCTCTATTCACATATGACATGACCTTATATATAGAAAATCCTAACTATTACACAAAAAACCCCACTAGATCCAATAAATGGATTAAGCAAAGTTGCAGGATATGAAATCAATTTTAAAAAATAGTTGCAATTATATACAATAATAATTGACAATTGAGAGAGGAAAATAAGAAAAAATCCATTTCCAAAATCATCAAAGAGAATAAAATACTTAGGAATAAATTTACCCAAGGAGGTAAAAGACTTTCAACTGAAAATTATGAAACACTGCTAAAAGAAATTAAAGATATAAATAAATGGAAAACATCCTTTAATCATGGCCTAGAAGACAATATTATTGAGACGGTAGTATTACATAAAGGGATATATATATTCCATGCAATTTCTACTAAAAACCCAAAAACATTTTTTTGCAGAAATAAAAAACCCATTCTAAAATTCATGTGGAATTTTAAGGGGCCCCAAATAGCCAAAATAATTTTTAAAAAGAGCAAAGCTAGAGGATTCATACTTCCTGATTTCAAAGTTTACTACAAAGCTGAAGTAATCAAAATAGTGTGATATTGGCTTAAGGAAAGAAATATAGACCAGAATAAAGAGACTAGAATAAAGAGCCCACAATAAACCCCCTCTTACATAGTCAAATGATTTTGACAAAGGTGCTAAAGCCATTGAGAGGTAGAAAGGACTCTCCTTTCAAAAAATAATCCTGGAAAAACTGGCTATCTACATGCAAAAGAATGAAATTGGTCCTTTATCTTATACCACATGTAAAAATTAATGCAGAATGGGATTTCCCTGGTGGCGCAGGGGTTAAGAATCCGCCTGCCAATGCAGGGGACACAGGTTCGAGCCCTGGACCAGGAAGATCCCACATGCAGGGCTTCCCTGGTAGCACAATGGTTAAGAATCCGCCTGCCAATGCAGGGGACACGGGTTCCAGCCATGGTCTGGGAAGATCCTACATGCCACAGAGCAACTAAGCCTGTGTGCCACAACTAATGAGCCTGTGCTCTAGAGCCCGCAAGCCACAACTACTGATCCCGCTTGCCACAACTTCTGAACCCCATGTGCCTAGAGCCCATGCTCCACAACAAGAGAAGACACTGCATGGGAAGCCCGTGCACCACAACGGAGAGTAGCCCCCACTCGCTGCAACTAGAGAAAAGCCTGTGTGCAGCAATGAAGACCCAATGCAGCCAAAAATAAAATTAATTAATTAATTTTTAAAAATCTGGCCTTTAAAAAAAAAAGATCCCACATGCTGCAGAGCAACTAAGCCTGTGTGCCACAATTACTAAGCCTGTGCTCTAGAGCCCGTGAGCCACAACTACTGAGCCCACAAGCCACAACTACTGAGCCCATGTGCTGCAACTACTTAAGCCCATGTGCCCAGAGCCCATGCTCTGGGAAGCCACCGCAACGAGAAGCCCATGTACCGTAATGAAGAGTAGCCCCCGCTCACCGCAATTAGAGAAAGCCTATGTGCAGCAATGAAGACCAAATGCAGCCAAAAATAAATAAATAAATAAATTTAAAAGAAATTAATGCAGAAATGATCAAAGACCTGAACGTAACAGCTAAAACTATAAAACTATTAACAAAAACATAGAGGAATATCTTCATGACATTAGATATGGCAACGCTTTCTTGGATATGACACAAAAAGCACAGGCAACAAAAGAAAAACACAGATCAATTGGGCATTACCAAAATTTAAACTTTTCTGCAAAATTTAAAACTATCAAGAGAGTGAAAAGGCAATCCATAGAATGGGATGAAGTATTTGCAAATCCTATAAGAGACTAATATCCAGAGTATACAGAAACCCCTAAAACTCAACAACCACCACCACTGCAATTAAAAACTGGGCAAAGTAGCTTTCCCAGCTGTACAGGATACAGCCAATGAGGCCCATTTATCTCTTACTTCATCCAGAGTACTGAGTTATCAGCTGCATCACTGGGGGACAGGAAGAGGCCAGGAGAGTGGCAAATAGGACTCTTGGATAGCATAAAAGGGATGCAGATCCTACCCACATCAGGGACTGCGTCAAGAAGCCCACCCATGAGTCACTGGGGATGCCTCCTCACCCACTGATCCCCCCAACTCCAGCACTCTGCATGCTTCACCCATTATATCCCCACAACTTGTGGCTGCCTCTTGGTGCATGTTCCTGATGGTACCTGGAATGAGCTTTGGCAGATGGCTAGTGGGGACTTGCAGAAAGCCAGCCTGACTCTGCAGGCCAGGGAGAGACCAGAAACTTAAGTTATAAGTCTGCCCTTGGTTAAGCAAAAGGGAGGCTGTCAGCACCAGGCCTAGTGTATTGCAGGATTGAGAGAAGGCATATGAGTTTAAGAATTCAGCCAAAAGAGGGAGCAGGTAGCATGGAGCAGATGCATTCAAATAATCTGATAAATGCTGAGAATTTCTAGCAGAGCTGATGGAAGGTATCTCTCTCCTGAAGCCAGTTATTGAAGACAAGAGGAGGTAACTCCTGCTTTAAATGTAAAGAGAATAATGCAAGATTTAAGGAACATAAAAAAAATCAAGGAAACACGACAACACTAAAGGATCACAATAATTTTTTAGTAACTGAACCCAAAGACATGGAGATCAGCAATTTACCAAATAAAGAATTCAAAAGAATTGTTTTAAGGAACCCCAATGACCCACAAGAAAACACAGAAAAACAATTCAATGAAATCAGGAAACAATACATGAACAAAATGAGAAGCTTAATGAGGAGGTAGAAATCATAAAAAAGAACCAAACAGAAAATCTGAAGAATACAGTAAGTAAAAGAAAAATGCAGTAGAGAGCACCAACAGCAGGATGGATCAAGCAGAAGAAAAATAGATATAAATTAGAAGATAGGACCTTTGAAATTATCCAGTAAGAGGAGAAAAAAGAATGAAAAAGAATAGAAAAAGCTAACTTAATCTATGGGACAACTTAATCTATGGGACAACATCAAAAGAAAGTCTGTGAATTATTGGAGTCCCAGAAAAGACAAGAGAAGGAGAAAGAAAGCTTATTTAAAGAAATAATGGCTGATGGACTTCCCTGGTGGCACAGTGGTTAAGAATCTGTCTGCCAATGCAGAGGACATGGGCTTAATCCCTGGTCCAGGATGTTCTCACATGCCGCAGAGCAACTAAGCCTGTGTGCCACAACTACTGAGCCCACACTGTAGAGCCCCCGAGCCACAGCTACTGAGCCCATGTACCACAACTACCCTGGAGCCCACACGCTGCAACTACTGAAACCCGCACACTCTAGGGCATACATGTCGCAACTACTGAGCCTGCGTGCTGCAACTACTGAAGCCCACGCAGCTAGAGCCCATGCTCTGCATCAAGAGAAGCCACTGCAATGAGAAGCCCGCGCACCGCAACAAAGAGTAACCCCCGCTCGCCACAACTAGAGAAAGCCTGTGCACAGCAACAAAGATCCAATGCAGCCAAAATAATTAATTAATTAATTAAAAACCCTGAAATAATGGCTGAGAACTTCCCAAATCTGAAGAGAGATTTGGATATCCAAGTTCATGAAGCTCACAGGTCACCAAACTCTTTCAATGTGAACAGATCTTCACCCTGAAATGATACATTAAATTAAAGGAACTTAATAGATATATACAGAACATTCCACCCCAAAGTAACAATGCATATTTTCCTCAAAGTGCACATATCTAGGATATAACATATATTAGGCAAAAAAATACATCTTAATAATTTTAAGAATATTGAAATCAGATCAAGCATTTTTTCTGACATGAATGGTATAACTGGAAATCAATTACAAGAACAAAACTGAAAAATTCATAAATATGTGGGGATTAAACATGCTACTGAAGAACCAATGGGTCAAGGAATAAGTCAAAAGTGAAATTTTAAAAATACCTTGAGAAAAATGAAAATGGCAATACAACATACCAAAATTATGTAATGAAGCAAAAGAAGTTCTATGAGGGAAGTTCATAGTGATAAATGCCTACACTAAGAAATAAGATAGATTGCAAATAAACAAACTAACTTTATACTTCAAGGAACTAGAAAAAGAACAAAGAAAGCCCGAAATTAGTAGAAGGAAGGAAACAAAGATCAAAATGAAAATGAATGAAATACAGACTAGAAAGACTACAGAAAAGATCACTAAAATTAAGGGCTGTTGTTTTTTTAAAGATAACAAAATTGGCAAATCTTTAGCTGGATTCACCTAGAAAAAAAGAGAGGACTCAAATAAAATTAGAGAGGAAAGAGATGTTACAACTGATACCATAGAAATACAAAGGATCATAAGAGACTACTATCAACAATTATTCACCAACAAATTGGACAACCTAGAAGAAATTGATAAATTCTTAAAACATACAATCTACCAAAACTGAATCAGGAAGAAATAGAGAATATGAAAAAAAAAAAAAAACCCAAACAGTTACTAGTTAGAGATTGAATAATTAGTTGAAAACCCCCCAACAAAAATCCAGGACCAGATAGCTTCATTGGTGAATTCTACCAAACATTTAATGAAGAATTAATGTCAATCCTTCTCAAACTCTTCCAAAAAAATCAAAGAGGAGGAAACACTTCCAAACTCATTTTACAAGGCCAGCATTACCGTGATACCAAAAACAGACAAGAACACTACAAGGAAATAACAGTACTGGCCAATATCCCTGATGAATATAGATGCAAAAATCCTCAACAAAGTATCAGCAGACAGAATTCAACAATACATTAAAAGGATCATACACCAGGGAGGTGTGGCCAAGATGGCAGAGTAGGAAGACCCTGAGCACACTTACTCCCACAGGCACAGGAAAATTACAACTATCTACAGAGCAACTATCTATAAGAATGACCTGAGGCCTAGCAGAAAAGATTTTCCACAACTAAATATATAAATAAGGCACTACAAGATGATTTAGTATAGTCAAGACCAACATCCCCAGAGTAGGTGACCACAAATGGGAGGATAATCACCACATCCCCAGGGCAGGCGACCACAAATGAGAGGATAATCACAACTGCAGAAGTTCTCCTTGATGAGTGGGGAGACCGAGCCCTATGCTCTGCTCTGTAGCCTGGGGGTCCTTCACCAAGAAAACAAGCCTCAAGAATGTCCTGCTTTGAAGGCCAGTGGAGCTTGTGTATAGGAAAGCCAGAGGGCTGTACAAAGCAGAGACTCTGCTCTTAAAGGGCATGCATATAATCACACACACTCTGAGTTCCAGTGCAGAGGCAGTAATTTGAAAGGAGCCTGGGTCAGACCCACTTACTGATCTTGGAGAGCATCCTTGAGATTCAGGAGCCAACTGGAGCTCCCTCTGGGGACATGGATGCTGATAGCACCATTTTGGGGGGAGCTTATTCTACTACAAGGATGCTTGTGCTGGTAAGCTCCATTTTGGAGTCCTCTCTGTAGCCTATTAGCACCAGGGGCTTACACATCCACCAACAGGCTGGAACCAACCCTGTGATTCCCTTGACTACACAACCAGCCATGCTGGGACATGGCCCCACCCACCAGCAGGCTGAAACCAGCCCTATGACTACACATACTGGGAAGCCAGCTGTGGTAGCACCTGCCCACCAGCAGGCTATCACCAACCCCAGGGCCCTCCAGGCCACATAGGCACCTGAACTATGCCTATGAACTTGACCCCACCCACCAGTGATCTGGCAGCCACTGCATGAGTCAGGGCCTGGCAGCCAACCAGACCTGGGGCCAGCCATGCCTATCAGGACTCCCACATTAGTTGGCCTCACCACAACAGAAGGGCCCATGCAGCCCATATAGGGGGCACCCTAGAGTGTACAGCCTTGGAAACAAGAGGCGAGTGTGCTGCTGGGCCCCATAGGACATCTACATAAGGCTAGTTTTCTAAGATCAGGAAAAGTAACTGACCTACATAATATATAGAAATATACAGATAACTAGGCAAAATGAATAGACAGAAGAATATTTTCCACATGAAGGAACAAGACAAAACCCCAGAAGAAGAACTAAGTGGAAATAAGGAATCTATCCAATAAAGAGTTCAAGGTAGGACTTCCCTGGTGGAGCAGTGGTTAAGAATCCACCTGACAATGCAGGGGACACGGGTTTGTGCCCCAGTCCGGGAGGATCCCACATGCCGCGGAGCAGCTGGGCCCGTGAGCCATGGCCGCTGGGCCTGCGCATCCAGAGCCTGTGCTCCGCAATGGGAGAGGCCACAACAGTGAGAGGCCTTCATACCACAAAAAAAAAAAAAAAAAAAAAAAAAAGCCAAATGTGTGTGTGTTGGGAGGAAGGAGTAAAATTGCAGTGTTGTTAGAATGTGTTTGAACTTAAGATAACCATATATATTTTTATATATAGTTATACTTTTATATTTGAAGCTCACGGTAACCACAAACCAAAAATATATAATAGATACATACACACAAAAGACAAAGGAATCCAAACATAACACTAAAGATAGTCAAATCACAGAGAGCAACAGATGAAGAAACAAAAGAAAAATACAAAAACAACCAGAAAAGAATTAACAAAATGGCAATAAGTATATACCTAGCAATAATTGCTTTAAAGGTAAATGAACTAAATGCTCCAATCAAAAACATAGAGTGGCCAAATGGATACAAAAACAAGACCCATATATATGCTGCCTAGAGACTCACTTCAGATCTGAAGACACACACAGAAAGTGAGGGGGATGGAAAAAGGTGTTCCATCCTTTGGCATAAATGGAAATGAAAAGAAATCTGGGGTATCAATGAGACAAAATAAACGTTAAAACAAAGAATGTAACAGGAGACAAAGGATATTACATAATGATAAAGGAATAAATCCTACAAGAAGATATAACAATTGTAAATTTATATGCACTCAATATAGGAGCACCTACATACATAAAGCAAATATTAACAAACCAAAAGGGAGAAATTGATAGTAACACAATAATAATAATAGTGGACTTTAACACCCCACTTACATGAATGGACAGATCATCTGGACAGAAAATCAATAAGGAAACACAGGCCTTAAACAACAGCTTGGATCAGATGAACTATATATATATATATATATATATATATATATATATATATATATATATATATATATATATACACACACACACACAGAACATTCCTTCAAAAAGCAGCAGAAAACACATTCTTTTCAAATGGGCATGGAACATTCTTCACGATAGATCACATACTCAGCCACAATAAAAGTCGCAGTAAATTTAAGAAAATTGAAATCATATCAAGCATCTTTTCTGGCCATGACACTATGAGACTGGAAATAAACTACAAGAAAAAATTTGCAAAAAACAAGCATGTGGAGGCTAAAATATATGCTACTAAACAACCAATGTGTCATTGAAGAAATCAAAGAGGAAATTAAAAAAATACTCAGAAACAAATGAAAGTAGAAACAATGATCCAAAAATCTATAGGATGCAGCAAAAGCAATTCTAAAAGGGCAGTTTATAGCAGTATTAGCCTACCTCAGGAAACAAGAAAAATCTCCAATTAACAATCTAACTTTACACCTAAATGAACCAGAAAAAGAAGAAAAAACAAAACTCAAAGTTAGTAGAAGGAAAAAAATAATAAATATCAGAGCAGAAATAAATGAATCTGAGTCTAAAAATAATAATAATGATTAATGAAACTAAGAACTAGTTATTTGAAAATATAAGCAAAACTGATAAACCTTTAGCCAAACTCATGAAGAAAAAGAGAGGTCCCAAATAAATAAAATCAGAAATGGAAGAGAAGAAGTTATAACCAAACCATAGAAATACAGAGGATCATAAAAGACTACCACAAACAATTATATATCAATAACATGGACAATCTAGAAGAAACAGATCAACTCCTAGAAACACACAATCTCCCAAGACTGAATCAGGATGAAACAAAATATGAAGAGACTGATTACCAATAATGAAAATAAACCAGTAATAAAAAAACAAAAACAAAACACAAAACTCCTAACAAAAGTCCTAGACCAGACAGATTCACAGGTAAGTTTTGTCAAATATTTAAAGAAGAGTTCACACATATCCTTCTTAAACTATTCCAAAAAAACTGAAGAAGAAGGAATACTTCCAAACTCATCCTATGAGGCCAGCATCACCCTGATACCAAAACCAGACAAAGACACCCCCAAAAAAAGAAAACTACAGTCCAGTAACACTGACGAACATAGACGCAAAAATCCTCAACAAAATATTAGCAAACCAAATTCAACAATACACTAAAAGGATCATACACCATGATCAAGTAGCATTTATTCCAGAAATGCAAGGATGGCCCCATATACACACACACAAAAATCAATGTGATACATCACATCAACAAATCGAAGAATAGAAATCACATGATCATCTCAGTAGATGCAAAAAAAAGCTTCTGACAAAATTGAACACCCATTTATCATTAAAAAAAAAAAAACCTCTTAACAAAGTGAGTATAGAGGGAACATACCTCAACATAATAAAGTCTACGTGTGACCAGCATACAGCCAACATCATACTCAAGGGTGAAAAGCTGAAAGCATTTCCTCTAGGATTAGGAACAAGACAAGGATGCCCACTCTGACCACTTTTATTCAACATAGTATTGGAAATTCTAGTCATAGCAATCAGAAAAGAAAAAGAAACAAAAGGAATCCAAATTGGAAAGAAAGATGTAAAACTGTCATTGTTTGCAGATGACATGATACTATATATATAAAAAAATCTTAAAGACACCACCAAAAAAAATAGAATAAATGAATTCAGTAATGTTGCAGGATGTTAAATTAAAATACAGAAATCTGTTGCATTTCTATACCCTAACAACAACTATCAGAGGAGTTAAGAAAACAATTCCATTTACAATTGTGCAAAAAAGAATAAAATACCTAGGAATAAATCTAACCAATAAGGTATAAGGCTTGTATTCAGAAAATGATCGTACAATGATGAAAGAAATTGAAAATGACACAAGCAAATGCACATGGATTGGAAGAATTAATATTGTTAAAATGACCATACTACCCAAGGCAATCAACAGATTCAGTGCAATTCCTATCAAAATACAAATGGCATTTTTCATGGAACTAGAGCAAGTAACTCTGAAATTTGTATGAAAACAGAAAAGATCTCAAATAGGCAAAATAATTTTGAGAAAGAACAGAGGTGGAGACATCACTGTCCCTGATTTCAAACTATGCTACATAGCTACAGTAAACAAAACAGTGTGGTACTGGCACAAAAACAGACATAGATCAGTGGAACAAAATAGAGAGCCTAGAAATAAACCCACATTATATGGTCAATTAATCTACAACAAAGGAAGCTGGGAAAAGACAGCTTCTTTAATAAATGTTGCTGGAAAAACTGGACAGCTACGTGCAAAGAATCAAACTGAACTACTTTCTTACACTATATCACACAAAATAAACTCAGAATGAACTAGATTCAAAGGTAAGACCTGAAAACATAAAATGCTTAAAGGAAAATATAGGCAGTATGCTCTCTGACATCAGTCTTAGCAATATTTTTTTCGATATGTCTCCTCAGACAAAGGAAACAAAAGCACAATAAACAAATGGGACTATATTAAACTAAAAATCTTTTGCACAGCAAAGGGAACTATCAACAAAACAAAAAGGCACCCTACTACATGGGAGAAGATATTTGCATATGATTTATCTTATAAGGGTTAATATCCAAAATATACAAAGAAGTCATACAACTCAACATCAAAATAAAAAACAAACAAAAAAACCCAGACAACATGATTTAAAAAATGGGCAGAGAAAAACAAACAAACAAAAATGAGCAGAGAACCTGAATAGACACTTTTCCAAAGAAGACATACAGATGGTCAACAGACACATGAAAAGATGTTCAACATCACTCATCAGGGAAATGTAAATCAAAACCATAATGAGATATCATCTCACACCTATCAGAATGGCTATTATCAAAAAGACAACAAATAACAAGTGTTGGCAAGGATGTGGAGAAAAGGGAACTCTTGTGCACTGTTGGTGGGAATGTAAATTGGTACAGCCACTATGAAAAAGAGTACAACAGTTCCTAAAAAAATTAAAAATAAAACTACCATACAATCCACCAATTCTACTTCTGGGAATTTTTCTAAAGAAAACAAAATCACTAATTTGAAAATATATGCACCCCTATGTTCACTGTGTGAACATTATTTACAATAGCTAAGATGTGGAAGCATCCTAAGTGTCAATGTATAGATGAATGGATGTATATAGATGAATGGATAAAGAAGTATATATACACACACACAATGGACTATTAGTCAGTCACAAAAAAAGAATGAAATCTTGCCATTTGAGACAAGAAAGATGGACCTAGAGGGTATTTATACTAAGTAAAATTTAAATCAGACAGAAAAAGACAAATATCATATGCTTTCACTTATATGTAGAATCTAAAAAACAAAACAAATGAACAGACATAACAAAATGGAAACAGAGTCATGGATACAGAAAACAAACAGGTGGTTGCCAGAGGGGAGGGGGTAAGGCTATGAGTGAAAAAGGTAAGGGAGATTAAGAGACACAAGCATCCAGTTACAAAAATAAATGAGTCACAGAGATGAAATGTACAACATGGGGAATAAAGTCAATAATATTGTAATAACTTTGTATGGTAACCAGACTTATAGTGATCATTTTGTAATGTATAAAAATATCAAATCACTATGTTGTACATGTGAGACTAACATGATATTTTAAGTCAATTATACTTCAATAAAAAAAGAAAAAGAAGAAATATATAATTACTCAGAAGCTGGAATCAAATGTTTAATCTGTTGACAAAAACTGATTCTCTGATACCACTTAATGACAATATCAGTCATGCCATTTTAAAACTTTCATATGTAAGAAAAAATAGGTGGCTAATCACGTTTAAATGAAAAATTATAGAAAAAAAGTTTGCTTTGAATTTGCTGGGGGTTTTTTGCTTACAAAAATTGAATTTTGATTAACCAGAGACATGTGTCTTTTATCTGTTGATGACATGTATTGATTTGTAATGCTGTCTCTTGCATTAACCTAGAAGGAGTTGCCTTCATTATTTCATTTCAGCAGAAATAAATGTGAAATCTAGCATCCTTTTAAACCTCAAAACAAAAGGATCATACACCATGATCAAGTGGGATTTATTCCAGAGATGAAAGGATGGTTAAATATCTGCAAATCAAGCAATGTGATACAGCATATTGACAGAATGAAGGATGAATATCATATAACCATCTCAATAAATATAGAAAAACAGTTGACAAAACCCAACAATCATTTATGATTAAAAACTCTCAACAAAATGGGTACAGAGGGAATGTACCTCAACATAATAAAGGCCACATACAACAAACCCATAGCTAACATCATACTCAATGGAGAAAATCTGAAAGCTTTCCTCTAAGATTAAGAGTAAGACAAGGATGCTGACTATTACCACTTTTATTAACATAGCATTGGAAGTCCTAGCCAGAGCAATTAGGCAAGAAAATGAAATAATGGCATCCAAATTGGAAAGGAGGAAGTAAAACTGTCACTATTTGCAGATGATGTGATACTATATGTAGAAACTCCTACAGATTCCACAAAAAACTATGAAAACTAAAGACAAATCCAGTAAATTTATAGGATACAAAAATCAATGTACAAAAATGTTGCCTTTCTATGTGCTAATAACAAACTATCAGAGTAATTAAGAAAACAAACTCATTTACAATTGCATCAAAAAGAAAAAAATACCTAGGAATAAATTTAACCAAGGCAGTGAAAGATCTATACACTGAAACCTGAAAGACACTGATGAAAGAAATTGAAGATGACATAAATAAATGGAAAGATATTCCATGGTCATGAATGGGAAGGATAAATGTTGTTAAAATGTCCATACTATGCAAAGAGACCTCTAGATTCAACACAGTCTCTATTAAAATTCCAATGGCATTTTACACAGAAAGAGTACAAACAATCCTAAATTTTGTATAGAACCAAAACAGACCTGAAAAGCCAAAGCAATCTTGAGACAGAAGACCAATGCTGGAGGCATCACATTTTCTGATTCCAAGCTATATTACAAAGCTACAGTTATCAAAACAGTATAGGGTTGGCATAAAAACAGACACATAGATCAATGGAACAGAATAGAGAGCCTAGACGTGAACCCCCATATATATGATCAATTAATTTGCAACAAAGGAGTCAAGAATATACAATGGGGAAAGGGCAGTCTCTTCAGTAAATGGTGCTAAGAAAACTGTATAGCCACATTCGAAATAATGAAACTGAACCACTATCTTACACCATACTCAAAAATCAACTCAAAATGGATTAAAGCCTTGAGCCTAAAACCTGAAAGCATAAACCTCCTAGAAGAAAATACAGGTAGTAAGCTCCTTGAAACTGGTCTTGGTGATGATATTTTTGGATTTGACACCAAAAGCAAAGGCAACAAATGCAAAAATAAACAAGTGGGACTACATCAAACTAAAAAGCTCTGAACAGCAAAGAAAATGATCAACACAATAAAAAGGCAACCTACAGAATGGGAGAAAATATTTACAAATCATGTATCTGATAAGGGTTTACTATCCAAAATATACAAGAAACTCATATAACTCAGTAACAAGAACACCTAAACAGATTAAAGAATGGACAGACAACTTGAATAGACATTTTTCCAAAAACAATATACAGATGGCCGACAGGCATATGAAAAGATTTTCAACATAACTAATCATCAGGGAAATGCAAATCAAAATTACTATGAGATAAACTCACACCTGTCAGAATGGCTATCATCAAAAAGACAAGAGTTAGGGCTTCCCTGGTGGCGCAGTGGTTGAGAGTCCACCTGCTGATGCAGGGGACACGGGTTCTTGCCCCGGTCCAGGAAGATCCCATGTGCCGCGGAGCGGCTGGGCCCGTGAGCCATGGCCTCAGAGCCTGTGCTCTGCAACAGGAGAGGCCACAACAGTGAGAGGCCCACGTACCGCAAAGAAAAAAAAAAAGAAAAAAAAGAAAAAAAAAGACAAGAGTTAAGTGTGGGCAAGGATATAGAGAAAGGGAGACCCTTATGCACTGTTGGTGGGTAAATAAATTGGTTCAGCCACTATAGAGAACAGTATAGAGGTTCCACAAAAAGTTAAAAGTAGAACTACCATATGATTAGCAATCCCACTTCTGGGCATATATCCAAGGAAATATAATCATGATCAAAGAGATATCTGCATCCCCATGTTCACTATAGCATTATTCACAATAGCCAGTATATGGAAACATCCTAATAAAAAATTATATATATGCAGCCATGAGAAAGAAAGAAATCCTGCCATTTGCCACAACATGGATAGACCCTGAGGGCATTATGTTAAGTGAAATAAGTCAAAAAGAGAAAGACATACACTTTATGATATCACTTGTATGTGGAATCTAAAAATGCAAAACTCAGAAACGGAGAATAGAAAAGTGGTTGCCAGGGGTTGAGGGCTGGGAAAATTGGGGAGATGTCAGTCAAAGAATACAAACTTTCAGTTACTAAGTGAGTAAGTTCTTGAACTGAGGTGTTGACAGAGCCATTTCACACCAGGAACTCTGTTCTGAAGGGCCAGGTGACAGGCCTCTGGATGTAGTACCCTTAAGCAAGTGAAACTACACTGAGAACAAAGGAAAAGAAAAAGAACTACAATGTGTTCCACCTGAACGAAAGGAAGTTGGGTTGTGATAATATAATTCTGGATTCCATGGACTACTGTGTCTCAGAGAGATAAGAGATAAAAGAAAGAGAAACAATATCGTGACTGGGCCCCACCCAACAACCTGCAGGCTCCAGCACTGGAACTCCTCAGGCCAAACAACCAGCAAGATAGGAACACAGCCCCACCCATCAGCAGACAGGCTGCCTAAAGTCATACTGAGCTCACAGCCACCTCAAAACACACCCCTTAACACAGCCTTGACCACCAGAGGGACAAAACCCAGCTCCACCCACCAGGGGGCAGACACCAGAAGTAAGAGGAACTACGACTCTGCAGCCTGCAGAAAGGAGACCACAAATACAGAAAGTTAGAGAAATATGTTGTAGATGAAGGAACAAGATAAAAACCCCTGAGAACAACTAAATGAAAAGGAGATAGACAATCTATCTGAAAAAGAATTCAGAGTAATGATAGTAAAGATGATCCAAAATCTCGGAAAAGAATGGAGGTGTAGACTGAGAAGGTACGAGAAGTGTTTAATAAGGAGCTTGAAGATTTAAAGAACAAATAAACAGATGAACAATACAATAACTGAAATGAAAAATACACTAGAAGGAATCAATAGCAGAATAACTGAAGAAGAAGAACGAATAAGTGAGCTGGAAGACATAGTGGTGGAAATCACTGTCACAGAACAGAATAAAGAAAAAAGAATGAAAGGAAATGAGGACAGTCTCAGAGACCTCTGTGACAATATTCAATGCACCAACATTTGCATTATAGGGATCCCAGAGAGAGAAGAGAAAGAGAAAGGGCCTGAGAAAATATTTGCAGAGATTATAGCCAAAAACTTCCCTAACATGAGGAAGGACACATTCTCTCAAGTCAAGGAAGTGCAGAGATTCCCATACAGAATAAACCCAAGGAGGAACATGCTGAGAAACATATAATCAAACTGACAAAAATTAAATACAAAGAAAAAATATTAAAAGCAACAAGGGAAAAGCAACAAACAACATACAAGGGAATCCCCATAAAGTTATCAGCTGAGTTTTCAGCAGAAACTCTACAGGGCAGAAGGGAGCAGCGTGATATATTTAAAGTGATGAAAGGGGAAAGACTACAACCCAGAATACTCTATCCCAGTAAGGCTCTCATTCAGATTCGACAGAAATATCAAAAACTTTACAGACAAGCAAAAGCTAAGAGAATTCAGCACCACCAAACCAGGGTTACAACACATGCTAAAGGAACTTCTCTAGAAGGGAAAGAGACCAGCAACTTAAAACAACTATATATATATATATATAAAACCTCATGGGAACTGCAAACCAAAAATAACAAAAGAGGAAGGGAAGAAAAAAAACCTACAAAAACAAATCCAAAACAATTAAGAAAATGGCAATAGGAACATACATATTGATAATTACCTTAAATGTAAGTGGATTAAATGCTCCAACCAAAAGACATAGACTGGCTGAATAGATACAAAAACAAGACCCATATATATGCTGTCTGCAAGAGACCCACTTCAGACCTAGGGACACACACAGACTGAAAGCGAGGGGATGGAAAAAGATAGTCCATGCAAATGGAAATCAAAAGAAAGCTGGAGTAACAATTCTCATATCAGACAAAATAGACTTTAAAATAGACTCTTACAAGAGACAAAGAAGGACACTACATAATGATCAAGGGATCAATCCAAGAAGAAGATATAACAATTGTAAATATATATGCACCCTACATAGGAGCACCTCAATATATAAGGCAAATGTTAACAGCCATAAAAGGGGAAAATGACAGTAACACAGTAAGAGTGGAGGACCCTAACACCCCACTTACACCAATGGACACATCATCCAGATAGAAAATCCATAAGGAAACAGAGGACTTAAATGACACATTAAACCAGATGGACTTAATTGATACTTACAGAGCATTCCATCTGAAAGCAGCAGAATACACATTCTTTTCAAGTGCACACACAACATTCTCCTCATAGATCACATGCTGAACCATAAAGCAAGCCTCAATAAATTTAAGAAAACTGAAATCACTATCAAGCATCTTTTCCAACCAAAACACTATGAGATAAGAAATAAATTACAGGAAAAAAAACTGTAGAAAACACAAACACGTGGAGAGTAAACAACCAATGGGTCACTGAAGAAATCAAAGAGGACATCAAAAAATACCTAGAGACTAATGACAACAAAAATACAATGATCCAAACCTATGGGATGCAGCAAAGAGGGAAGTTTATAGCAAAACAATCTTACCTCAGGAAATAAGAAAAATCTCAAATAAACAACCTAAACTTACACCAAAAGCAAACAGAGAAAGAAGAACAAACAAAACCCAAAGTTAGAAGGAAAGAAATCATAAAGATCAGAGCAGAAATAAATGAAATAGAGATGAAGAAAACAATAGATCAGTGAAACTAAAAGCTGGTTCTATGAAAAGATAAACAAAATTGATAAACCTTTAGCCAGACTTATCAAGAAAAAAAGGAGACAGCTCAAATCAAAAAAATTAGAAACGAAAAAGGAGTTATAACGGACACCACAGAAATACAAAGGATCATAAGAGACTACTACAAGCAACTATATGCCAATAAAATGGACAGCCTAGAAGAAGTGGACAAATTCTTAGACAGCTGCAACCTTCCAAGACTGAACTGGGAAGAAATAGAAAATATGAACAGACCAATCACAAGCACCAAAATTGAAACTGTGATTAAAAATCTTCCAACAAACAGAAGTCCAGGATCAGATGCTTCACAGGCAAATTCTACCATACATTTAGAGAAGAGTTAACACCTACACTTCTGAAATTATTGCAAAATATTGCAGAGGAAGGAACACTCCCAAGCTCATTCTATGAGGCCACCAAAATCCTGATACAAGAACCAGACAAAGATATCACAAAAAAAGAAAATTGGGCTTCTCTGGTGGCGCAGTGGTTGAGAGTCCTCCTGCTGAAGCAGGGGACACGGGTTCATGCCCCGGTCCGGGAAGATCCCACATGCTGCGGAGCGGCTGGGCCCATGAGCCATGGCCATTGAGCCTGTGTGTCTGGAGCCTGTGCTACGCAATGGGAGAGGCCACAACAGTGAGAGGCCCGTGTACCACACAAAAAAGAAAAAAAGAAAAAAAGAAAATTATAGGCCAATATCACTAATGAACACAGACGCAAAAAATCCTCAACAAAATACTAGCAAACAGAATCCAATAACACATTAAAAGGATCATACACCATGATTTCAGTGGGATTTATCCCAGGGATGCAAGGATTCTTCAATATATGCAAATCAATCAATGTGATACACCATACTAACAAACTGAAGAATAAAAACCATATGATCATCTCAATAGATGCAGAAAAGGCCTTTGACAAAATTCAACACCCATTTCTGATAAAAACTCTCCAGTAAGTGGGCACAGAGAGAACCTACCTCAACATAATAAAGGTCATATATGACGAACCCACAGCAAACATCATTCTCAATGGTGAAAAACTGAAAGCATTTCCTCTAAGAACAGGAAAGAGATGAGGCTGTCTACTCTTGCCACTATTATTCAACATAGTTTTTGAAGTCCTAGCCACGGCAATCACAGAAGAAAAAGAAATAAAAGGAATCCAAATTGGAAAAGAAGAAGTAAAATGGCCACTGTTTGCAGATGACACGATGCTATACATAGAAAATCCTAAAGATGGTACCAGAAAACTACTACAGATCATCAGTGAATTTGGTAAAGTTGCAGGATACAAAATTAATACACAGAAATCTCTTGCATTCCTCTACACTAACAACAAAAGGTCAGAAAAAGAAATTAAGGAAACAATCCCATTTACCATTGCATCAAAAAGAATAAAATACCTAGGAATAAAGCTACTTGAGGCAAAAAACCTGGACTCAGAAAACTATAAGATACTGACGAAAGAAAGAAAAGATGACACAAACACATGGAGAGATATACCGTGTTCTTAGATTGGAAGAATCAATACTGTGAAAATGACCCAAAGCATTCTACAGATTCAATGCAATCCCTATTGAATTACCAATGGCATTTTTAACAGAATTAGAACAAAAAATTTTACAATTTGTATGGAAACACAAAAGATCCTGAATAGCAAAATAAATTTTGAGAAAGAAAAACAGAGCTGGAGGAATCAGGCTCCCTGACTTCAGACTATACTACAAAGATATAGTAATCAAAACAGTATGGTACTGGAACAAAAACAGAAATATGGGTCAATGGAACAGGATAGAAAGTCCAGAGATAAACCCATGCACCTATGATTACCTAATCTATGACAAAGGAGGCAAGAATATACTAGATTGGCCAAAAAGTTCATTCAGGTTTTTTCCATATGATTACTCTAGTAGTGCTTAGTTGTCTTTAACTTCATTTGAAACAATTTTGTTAGATTGTATTGTGACAGGTATCATATCAGCATGCATTTAAAAAAAAACCTTAAAGTTGGTGAATTTTAATATTGAAGATGGAAGAAAAAACACAACATTTTCCACATATTATGCTTTTACTATTTCAAGGAAGGTAAAAATGCAACTGAAATGCAAGAAAAGATTTGTGCAGTGTATAGAGAAGGCGCTGGGATGGATCGAACGTGTCAAAAGTGGTTTGTGAAGTTTTGCGTTGGAGATTTCTGGCTGGACGATGCTCCACGGTCAGGTAGACAAGTTGAAGTTGATAGTGATCAAACCAAGATATTAATTGAGAACAATCAATGTTATACCATGCAGGAGATAGCCGACATACTCAAAATATCCAAATCATTTGCACAAGCTTCGTTATGTTAATGGCTTTGATGTTTGGGTTCACATAAGTTAAGCAAAAAAAACCTCTTGCCCATATTTCTGCATGCGATTCTCTACTTAAATGTAATGAAAATCTTCCGTTTTTAAAGCAAATTGTGATGGGTGATGAAAAGTGGATACTGTTCAATAATGTGGAACAGAAGAGATCGTGGGGCAAGCAAAATGAACCACCAGCAACCACACCAAAAGCCAGTCTTCATCCAAAGAAGGTGATGTTGTGTACATGGTGGGATTGGAAAGGAGTCCTCTATTATAAGTTCCTTCTGGAAAACCAAATGATTAATTCCAACAAGCACTGCTCCCAGTTAGACCAACTGAAAGCAGCACTCATGAAAGCATCCGAAATTAGCCAACAGAAAACGCATAATCTTCCATCAGGATGACGAAAGACCGCATGTTTCTTTGATGACCAGGCAAAAACTGTCACAGCTTGGCTGGGAAATTCTGGTTCATCTGCCATATTCACCAGACATTGCACCTTCGGATTTCCATTTATTTTGGTCTTTACAAAATTCTCTTAATGGAAAAAATTCAATTCCCTGGAAGACTCTAAAGGCATCTGGAATGGTTCTTTGCTCAAAAAGATAAAAAGTTTTGGGAAAATGGAATTATGAAGTTGCCTGAAAAATGGCAGAAGGTAGTGGGAAAAAACGGTGAATACATTGTTCAATAAAGTTCTTGGTTAAAATGAAAAAAGGGTCTTTTACTTTAACTTAAAAACCAAAGGAACTTCTAGGCCAACCTAATACAATGGAGAAAAGACAATCTCTTCAATAAGTGGTGCTGGGAAAACTGACAGCTACATGTAAAAGAATGAAATTAGAACACTCCCTAACACTACACACAAAAATAAATTCAAAATATATTAAAGAACTAAAAGTAAGGATGGATACTATAAAACTCTTAGAGGAAAACATAGGCAGAACACTCTCTGACATAAGTCACAGCAATATCTTTTTTGATCCACCTTCTAGATTATAATGAAAATAAAAACAAACAAAAAAAACCAAATGGGACCTAATTAAATGTAAAAGCTTTTGCACAGAAAAGGAAACCATAAACAAAACGAAAAGACAGCCCACAGAATGGGAGAAAATATTTGCAAATGATGCAAGTGACATGGGATTAATCTCCAAAATATACAAATAGCTCATGCAGCTCAATATCAAAAAAACAAACAACCCTATCAAAAAATGGGAAGATCTAAATAGACATGTCTCCAAAGAAGACATACAGATGGCCAAAAAGCACATGAAAATATGCTCAACATCACTAATTATTAGAGAAACGCAAATCAAAACTACAATGAGGTTTCACCTCACACTGGTCAGAATGGCCATCATCAAAAAATCTACAAACAGTAAATGCTGGAGATGGTGTGGAGAAAAGGGAACCCTCCTACACTGTTGGTGGGAATATAAATTGGTGGAGCCACTATGGAGAACAGTAGCCGAGACATGGAAGCAACCTAAATATTCATCAACAGAGGAATGGATAAAGAAGATGTACATCTGTACAATGGAATATTACTCAGCCATGAAAAGAAAAGAAATTGAGTTATTTGTAGTGAGGTGGGTAGACCTAGAATCTGTCATACAGAGTGAAGTAAGTCAGAAAGAGAAAGACAAATACCGTATGCTAACACATATATATGGAATCTAAGAAAAAAAAAGGTCATGAAGAACCTAGGGGTAAGATGGGAATAAAGACACAGACCTACTGGAGAATGGACTTGAGGATATGGGGAGGGGGAAGGGTAAGCTGTGACAAAGTGAGAGAGTGGCATGGACATATATACACTACAAAATGTAAAATAGATAGCTAGTGGGAAGCAGCTGCATAGCACAGGGAGATCAGCTTGGTGCTTTGTGACCACCTAGAGGGGTGGGATAGGGAGGGTGGGAGGGAGGGAGGGAGGGAGACGCAAGAGGGAAGAGATATGGGAACATATGTATATGTATAACTGATTCACTTTGTTATAAAGCAGAAACTAACACACCATTGTAAAGCAATTATACTCCAATAAAGATGTTAAAAAAATAAAAATAAAAAAATAAACTTGGTTAGACTACGACTGTCAAAAAAAAATAGAACAAAATAATGCCATTTGCAGCAACAGGGATGGACCTACAGATTGTCATACTGAGTAAAGTAAGTCAGACACAGAAAGACAAATATCATGTGATTTCATTCATATGTGGAATCTAATTTTAAAAAATGATATAAATGAACTTATTTACAAAACAGAAACAGATTCACACATTTTGAAAACAAACTTATGGTTACCAAAGAGGAAACGTGGAGGGGGAGGGATAAATTAGGAGCTTGTGATTAACATACATACACTACTATATATAAAATAGATAACCAACAAGGACCTACTGTATAGCACAAGGAACTCTACTCAATATTGTGTAATAACCTATATGGGAACTGAATCTGAAAAAGAATGAATATATGTATCTGTATAACTGAACCACTTTGCTGTACTGCTGAACTAACACAACATTGTAAATCAACTATACTCCAATAAATTTTTTTTAAATCTGAAAAAGTATGTGTGTGTATATATATATATATATATGTATATATATCTCATTCACTTTGCTGTACACCTGAAACTAACACACTGTAAATCAACTAGACTCCAATAAAAAATTTTTTTAAAGTTCTGAGGATGTAGTCTATAGCACATTGACTACAGTTCACAACATTTTATTATATATATTTGAAAGTTGCTAAGAAAATTGATCTTAAATGTTCCCACCACAAAAAGGAATGATAATTATGTGAAGTGATGGAGGTGTTAACTAACCCTACTGTGGTAATCCTTGCACAGTATATATAAGTATCAAATCATGATGTACACCTTAAATTTACATAATGTTATATTCCAGTTATATCTCAATAACACTGCGGAAAAAAACTAGGCAAAGAGGGACTTGAATAGACACTTCTCCAACGATGACATACAAATGACCAAAAAGCTCCTGAAAAGGTGCTCAATATCACTAATCATTAGAGAATGCAAATCAAAACGGCAATGAGATACTACCTCATACCCATTAGGATGGCTGTTGTCAAAAAAAAGGAAAATAATAAGCATTGGTAAGGATGTGGAGAAATTGGAACCCAGTGCATTGCTGGGGGCAATGTAACTGGTGCAGCCACAGTGGAAAACAATATGATGATTCCTCAAAAAGTTAAATGTAGAATTACCATATGATCTAGCAAATCCAATTCTAGGTATGTACCCAAAAGAATTGAAAGTAGGGACTCAAACAGGTATTTGTATACTAATTTCACAGCAGCATTATTCACAATAATGAGTACTGACACATACTTCAGCATGGATGAAACCTGACAACGTTATGCTCAGTGAAACAAGCCAGACACAAAAGGACAAATATTGTATGAGCCATTTCTATGAGGTACCTTGTATAGACAAATTCATATGGACAGAAAGGAGAATAGTGGTTGCCAGAGGCTGAAGGAAAAGGAGAATGGGGAATTATTGTTTCATATGCATAGAGTTTCAATCTGGGATGATAAAAAATTTCTGGAGATGTGAAGTGACGACAGCTGAACAACATTGTGAATGTACCTAATGTACTTAAAGACACTGCACTGTCCATTTACAAATAGTTAAAATGGTAAGTATGAATAGTTTACTGCAATTACAAAAAATTTTAAGGTATCAAGAAATGGGGGAAAAATACTATTACTAGCTCCAGTAAGAGCTGGATCAGCAGAGCCTTCGCAAAATTAAAGATTATCAAATATTATTTGTGACCTTGCATTTGCCAAGAGCAATTGACATTGCTTTCAATTGTATGAATTGAAAATGAAGTTATTAAAAGTATAAATTTTGATGACCTAATAGATGAATTTACAGAAAAGCAAGTCAGAAAAATGATCAATCATGACATCATATGTTAATAAAGTATTACACATCATATTATATAAAATTATGACACCAAAAATTGTTACTCAGTTATCACTATTACCCAATTATATTTTACAACAGTGATAACACAATAAAACATTTTTAAAGGAAAACTTTGTATTTTAGGTCCCTTAATGGCACTTTTTCCCTGCTTTTTGAGAAGGAGCTCTGCATTTTCATTTTGACTGGGCGCCCCAGATGATGTAATAGCTGGTTCTGACCCTCAGCTCTTATCCTTGATAGCCTGTTTATCTTTGACTGAGTCATTTAAACTTTGTATCTCAGTTTTCTCACCTCTCAAATGGGAATGGTATTTACCCTCCTTTGTAGAATTGATGTGAAATTTAAAAAAATATATACACACACACACAGTGGTTTTAAAAATTGTAGGTACTTTAAAATATTGGTGGCATTGTTGCTGTTCATATGATATATTTTATAACTACTACCCTTCCTGGAGTCTGAGTCTTTAGACAAATAGATTTCTTATCTACAAGGAAGAAATTTAATTCATTATTTTCTCTGCGGCTTTCCAGACTTTTGAGAGAGAAGCTAAGTAACTCATTTGGTCCATAAAGCCATCGTTTTTTAGCTTAGTGATTTCATGGATGGAATTTATTTCTTCGCATGACTAAAAAAGCAAAGTATAAACTGAAGATGATGCCAAAACACTAGACTTCGGTCAACACTTCTTTTTTTTTTTTTTAGGGATCTTCCCGGACCGGGGCACGAACCCACGTCCCCCGCACCGGCAGGCAGACCCCCAACCACTGCGCCACCAGGGAAGCACCCGGTCAACACTTTTAAAGTCTAAAATTTCAAATAGTGTTTCTGATAAACTCTCTGACTTTTAAGCAACTCAATGGAAGAACAATACTAAGAGCGCTGAGTTCCCCCAGCTCTATCTCAGGGCAATCTGTAGATACCAGATGCTGCTGAGTGTAAATAAAAATACTGCTGTAAATACAGAGGCAAAAATGCCCCAGCACTAGGATGGCTTTGATGAGGAGCTCTGCCAGATTAGAGGACTGAGTCTGAGAGCCAAGCACTGACCGACGCAGAAGCTGGGGTCCCGAATCTGAACCCTCCCATCACGCACACTTAGAGCAAACTCTGACAATACCCGGACCATTGGTACAGGTGACACTGTTGACCCGCCATCACAGGGGGCTTCCTGAGTCCTTTACACATCTTCCTGCATCTCCCTACATCTCCCTAGTTACCATACGTAGGTGACTGGCTTAGGGGTGCGGCTACGTCCTTTGTGTCAAGAGGCCTGTCCTAGGGGACCAAACTCGTAACTAATCCATAGGTTAACCAGCTGGTTGGGGGTAGAATTCCAATTGCTCCACAACTCATGCCTCTGAAAAGTTGGCTAACATCCCCCTGCTCAGGGCTGGGGAATCCGCTCTGAACTGTTCTCTCCCTCACTGGCCATCCCTCAGATAGGCCCTCCTACTGCCTAACCTTTGCCCTTTCTAATTGCCCTGATCTCATCCCAACCTCCATAGCTGTGTTTAAAGTCCACCTCTGGGGAACACACAGACTGAGTGCTCCAGATAATTCCTTTCCCAGTCTTGCTTGGCATCTGGCCGGTGGGCCGTGTACCCAGACTTCCTGGGACACTGGCTGGGGTTTGAGGAGGGACCTCAGTACCTACCTGGCTACAGGATGACGCTGGCCACTAGCTTCTTGATTTTGTGGCTCAGCCTGGGGGGTGGCCTGGCTCAGAGTGACACCAGCCCTGACGCAGAGGAGTCCTATTCAGACTGGGGCCTTCGGCACATCCGGGGCAGCTTTGAATCTGTCAACAGCTACTTCGATTCCTTTCTGGAACTGCTGGGAGGGAAAAATGGAGTCTGTCAGTACAGATGCCGATATGGTGAGTGCACGGTCTCTCTTCCGGTGAGACTGTCACTGGTGGACCTGTGAAGAGCTTGAGCAGGGCCACAATCTGTCATGCACTTTTTCCTGTGATCCACCTCTTAGAGGGGTGCCAGATTCGGCAACTAAAAATATAGGACACCCAATGAAATTTGAATTTCAAATAAACAACCAAGACTTTGTTAAGATATGTGAGATATTTGGGACACAATTATAGTGACAAATTACTGGTTGTTTATCTGAAATACAAATTTCACTGAGCTTCCTGTGTTTTTTCTGGCAAACCTATTCCAAGGAGTTTTGCGAGAATTGTTTCCCTGGGGACAATTTAATGGGTTTATTGTGAGGCAGGTAGGTACTTAGGAAAAGGTGGCAAGGGTGGGGAGAAAGAATAAGAGATGTCTTTGGGAGGTGTTCCTAGGGATGGAAACTCAGCTGAACATTCAGGGAAAATTCTGCCAGAAAACTCTGCGCTTCCTCAGTTACTCTGCTCCTAGCTTGGAAATGGATTCGCCTCTCCCCCTGAATGCAGTTCACACCTTCCTTCCAGATCTGTCAATCTCTGATCAATTTGCCTAACCACCCCCACCCCCAAGAGAGCTGTCCCTGCCTCAGTCAGCAGTGACAGTCCTTTGGTGGGTAGGATGGGTGTCTGCCAGCTGCCTCTGTCCACCAGGGAGCAGGCCCCAAGCAGGCCTGGGGATGTGGAACTGAATGGGTAGGAGCACTACCTCACCTGAGTTGTAAAGAGGGTACATGGGAGCCTGCGTGCAGGTCTGGCTGCAAAAGAGCAGACCCTGTGGCCCGTTCTTCCTTCACCTTGCACTGGAATTCAGTGTAACGGGAGCAGAACGTGGAGCCCTGGACCTTGCAGCTGGGAGGCAAAGGGTAACTTCAAACGCAAACGAAGGTATTTCTGAAAGCATACACAACCTCATACAGCATTTGCATCACTGTTTAGGTTATCAGATGTTTCATCGTGGGATTAAGAGATGAAAATGGTGAGTTTAGCCTAGCAGGAAAACGCTTGAGAAATATTTTCTCCAGACACTCAACAGATAAAACTCAGCTTGGAGAGAGACTCAAAAGAGCTACACACTTGCCGGACTCACCCAATCAGTCTCACAGTCCCTTTTTTAACCTTTGAGCAGGGGAAATCCCTTCCTTATAAACGGGGAGTGACTAAGAGACCATGGTTAATCCTCCAGAACCAAGTTTTACAGCACAGAAGCTTTCATCTCAGAGGGGAATGTTGAAAAAAGGAAGCTACAGCGTCTCTGTGACGATTCCATAGGGTAAATCTGTGCTAGGACCCACCTGTACCGCTAGCAATGTCTTTGTCTAAGGTGTGTTAGACTAATGCAGAGATGCCTTGTCACAGGGACTGTTCTCACCTAGTTTGCATGGATGGGGCAGGAAAGGGTTAACTCACTTCAGATATTTGATCAACACTGGTGCTATTTTCCTTCCTGGAGGCAACACAAGACTTAGGTCTGTGGCTTAGCAAATAGATAACGGCAGGATTTTTTTTTTTTTTTAAGGGAAACGAGAACCAAACCCTCTTTTTCTCTAGCAAAACAGCATTAAAAGATTTGAGCAAATTTTGGTTGCAAGCCTGCACCTGGGTCAGTCGATGCAGCAGCCACGGGTGGGGGATGAGAATAGTCGACAGAGAGATTGCAGGAACACAAATAACTCCACTCACTCTACAAAACAGGACCTGTCCGACCAGGGGTCTGAAAAACACGTAGGAAATAGGGGGTTAAGCCTTGTTACCTCTGGAACGCAGCAGAGCCAAGAACCTGGAGGCTGTGCCCAAGCAGTACAGAACTTCTTCTCAAGTTGATTGTGGATCAAGCAGGCTTTTGAACAGATAACGTCTAATAACCAACTGAGTCTCTGTTTCCTTTGTGATACACTTCTTGTGCACAAGGCTTCTCTTTCTTCAAAAGAAACTTGCTGTGCTGCAAATCCCCTGAAGGGCTTGTTTAAACTGACTGCTGGCCCTCACCCCTCTTATACTGATTGGGTAGGTCTGGGGTGGGACCAGAAAATTTGCATTCTTAATAGTTCACAGGTGATCCTGCTGCTGGTGGTCCCGGGACCACGCTTTGAGGAAAAAACTGCTTTAAAAACTGCAATTTTTTTTTTTTTGTCAGAAGGAACAATTTAGGAACAGTTAGTCTACAAGAAAAAAAAAATTGCCATTTGGTAGGTACTTACCACTGCTTAAAACAGTGGTTCCTACCTTGCTCTGCACTTAGAATCACCTGGGGGAGGCTTTAAAAAATGCCTGCTGCCCAAATCAATTAAATGGGAATCCCCATGGGTTGGACCTAGACATCGTTCTTTTTAACGTTTCCCAGGTGATTGCAAAGTGTGACCAAGGTAGAGAGCACTATTTAAGGGGTCATTCAGCCCATAGATTGTTCAAACAGACAAAGGTATATTTGTATCCTGCTAGCCTACGCTAGCGTATCAATATTGCTTTCCACACTTCTTGTATCTACAATTCATTTTCAGGTCAACACACAACATCTGAACTTGCCAAATGATCGGGCTGTAAATATAACGAGATCCAGCATGGATCAATAGCATACATGGTACAGCTGGGTTAAGGGGTCTGCACTAATGTGAACACGATTCCCTCTCCCACCTCAGGGATTCTGATTCAGTAGGCCTGTGCTAGGAACTGCACACGTGGTCCTCGAACCAGATTTTGAGAAATACTAGTAATGGAAAAATCAGGGGTTTGTACTGGGGGTGGGGGTGGGGGTTGGGGAATCTCATTGCTGATGACCTTGGGCAAGTTACGTCTCTCAACCTTTGTTTCCTCGTGTTTATAACTAATGTTAATAATACCTACCTTACAAGGTTGTTGTAAGAATTAAAGATAATATATATAAAGAATTAGTGCCGTATGGAACATGGCAGATACCAAACAAATTTTATAAATGTTATGAGAAAATCTGGTGAACAGGTTAACTATGCATTCGGATTCTTCAGATTCCCTTTCAAAATAAAATTAAAAAAACATGAAATCCCAGTGGCTGGACAACATCCTCTCAGCTTCTGGAAGAAATCATCAAATGATGATTTAGGTGTTCTGTGCCTTTATGAAGGTCTGTGACGCAGAGTTTCTGTGTCTTGTAAATCATGATTTAAGCTATCAACCACACCGTCACACTTTGATAAAAGGACCTCATGATGATTTTCTTCTTGGGTTTAGTTCTAGAAAGGAAGGTATCCTTAAATATCAGCATTCTTATTTTCAGGAGAATTTTTATCTGTTTGAAATCTTAGAGCAAAATTTTATGAACCTGTGAATTTATACATTTTTCTAGACAAACAATTCACAGCCTTCATCAGATTCTTAGAGGACCTGGGGCCCAAAAAAAGAAAACAGCTACTGACTTAGAGGGTAATGGTTGTTCTCGAGAAGGGTGAGGAAATGTCCAGGTTTGCCGGTGATGGAGGGAAGGGGTGCGCATTCCTGGAACGTGGGACTTTAAGTACTAAAACAAGGATGGTCCCAGGCAAACCAGGACAAGTCGCTCGCCTTACCTCATGCAGTAACTTAATCTGTTTTAGTGACTGAAATAGAGTTTATTGCTTCAGTTAAATTGTCACAGTTCTGTTTTGTTCCCTTGTTGTGTTCCTCATGCTGTATTTGAGGGTTTCTGGCAGGAAGCAGGATGTGCCCTTCAAATATGGCCCTTGGACTCCTAGGCAGACCTCTAGTGGAGCACACAGAGCCACTTCTGCGGGAACCAGCTGGGTGGGGAGAAGGGCCACACCCTCCTAAGAGGTTTAACCGTTGGCCTGGGTGATAAAACTGCCAGACAGTTTTACTGTTGTTTTCAGTGACAAAACAGAGAGAAAAACGGTGGGGCCCAGGAGGTAGCGGACCTTCCTGCGGGTAGAACTTTCGGGTTTCATGCCTAACTCCCTCATTTGTCTTTTAAGTGTTTTGTGGCGTTTCACTTTATGCAGAAGCTTTAAATTTTCCTAAGAACCAGTCTATCAGTCCTTTTCTTTATAGCTTCTGCATTTTTTGTCTTGCTTAAAAGACCATCCTCACATGAAGGTTATTAACAACATTCGGCTCTTTTTTCCGTGAAAGCAGCTGTAGCTAATACGTAAGGAATGAGTGTTGCTGTGTTCTGAAAAAGAACTTTCTGGTGAGCACTAAAGTTTTAATTTCAAATAATTTTCATATGTCACACAATATTATCTTGTTTTGACTTTTCCCCCAATCATTTAAAAATATAAAAATCATTTTTATCTGGCAGGTTATACAAGAACAGGCAATGGGCTGGACTTGGGCCAGTGTTTGCCAAGCCCTCATCCAGGAGATCAGATGGTCAGCCTCCCACTCCTATAAATAGCCAAAACCAAAAAATAAAATTAGTTTGTGGACATTGTACATTATTGATGCTTAGACTCAAAACATCAAACTGAAAAGACTCAACACAACTCAAATCTGCTCCGACTGTAATATGAGGATATAGTACCTTATTTCTGTCTGGACTCAAACCATCACTTTTTTTCTTAGAACTTTTAATTCAAGCTTCAAACAGAATTTCTACAGCTTTCGTAAAATATTAAAAAAAAAAACCTGTCATCAATATCAGGCCAGGTGGGACGTATCTATAGTTGGTGTCCCATTAACTTTCAAACTGGAATATCAGAGTTTTATCTTCTGTGAGTTACCTACTGCAAAAATGGCAGAGGGTAACTCAGGAAACTGGACTGAGTCTGCTGCAAAAGCCCTTTATCAGCGAAATTATTAAAGAGCTAAATTTCACCATCAAATTTAGACATTTGTTTCTTCATTGAAATTTTTTCCCTGATTTCTATAAAGCTAGTATAGGTAGAACATTTGTAAAAGAACAATCTGAAGAAAAAATAAAATCACCATAGTCTCACCTCCAAGAGACAATACGCTTTAATTGTATGACATAGTGTGATTATTTTCATATGTGTAATTTGATTACTAATATTATTTAATACACTTTACCCATTCCCCTATTCCCAGTGCTACACACACACACACACACACACACACACACACACACACGGCAGGTTAGTAGAGTATCAATGCTAAGTTATATTTCTCAAGACCTTTGAAAAGTAATGCAGGGATTACTGGTAGGTTGGTGGACTCTGTGTCAACAAGTACAGGACCTCTCCATTACAAATAACAAGAAAGACAGGGTGGAAATAAAATATTAAAACAAAAAACACACACTCAACCTAGAATGAAATAAAGGGAAAACTTCAAGTTCTATAAATGAAGGGGAAACAAAAAGCCAAAGTGGTAGCAGGAGCTGATGCTGCCATGGCCCTTGGGGGTGTCAGTCTGGCACATATATAGACTCCAGGGGCTGAGGAATGGGCTTTATTGCTCATACAGAGAGAGGAAAAGTAAATTTCACCTCTAAGAATTGGGAAGTTGGAACTGAACAGTCTGCATAAAGCTTAGAGCCTGAGAAACTGTCTAGTCTGTTTAAAAGGGATTAGATTACTGGATTATCCAACATTCCAAGAAGTAGCAAGAATGCTTTCTGTCCACCTGGGGCTGGAGCTTGGAGGAGGAATAAAGAACATCCACTAAGAAAAATCACTACCTGGGCTTCCCTAGTGGCTCAGTGGTTAAGAATCCACCTGCCAATGCAGGGGACATGGGTTCGAGCCCTGGTCCACGAAGATCCCACATGCTGTGGAGCAACTAAGCCTGTGCACCACGACTACTGAGCCTGCGCTCTAGAGCCCGTGAGCCACAACTACTGAAGCCCACGCACCTAGAGCCTGTGGTCCGCAACCAGAGAAGCCACCGCAATGAGAAGCCTGCGTACTGCAAGGAAGAGTAGCCCCTGCTTGCTGCAACTAGAAAAGGCCTACACACAGCAATGAAGACTCAATGCAGCCAAAACAAAAAAAATCACTACTTGAAGCATACAATATGCATAGGTGAGGAATCTGAATCTATACAGCTGGCCTGGTGTGAGTATCCCAAGCTGAGAAATTAACATAAAGACATGTGTCTCACTTATCTTGGGACTCCTAGAGCCACAGCAAAAGCAGTTAGGGACTACTCTGTAGTATGTGACACAGGGCACAGGAATTCATTTAGAAAAACAAGCCCTCCAGAAAACAATTATATACCATTCGAAAAGATAATCCGCCATGCGGGAGAGTCAGTAGATGTCGAAAAATGAAACGGCATCCCAAGGAAGGGAGATAATAAAAAAAAACAACATTTGAAATTATTAAAGAAATAAAAGAAACAATAGAAAACATAATTAAAAAACAGAACTCAATGAAAATGAATACACAGATTTAAAGAACATTTACATAGAACTCCAAGAAATGAAAATTATAGTCATCAGAAGAAAAAAACTCAGTGGATGGGTTACATAGCAGATAACCTAGCAGTTAGTCAACCTAGAGATAATTAGTAAAATGGAAAATAAATTTGATGAAGCTAGTAAAAATTCAGTACAGAGAGAAAAAGATAGAAAATATGAAAGAGAGATTAAGATATATGAAGGACAGGATTAAAAAGAATCACCATTCAGTATAAGAGGCCCAGAAGGAGAAACTATAATGAAGAAAATAAAAAATTCAGACAAGGGCTGTGAATTCTCCAGAGGTGAAAGACACCCGAGTCTTCAGATTATTCCAAGTGGGGTAAGGATACACAGTCCACCTATAGATACATTGTAGTGAAACTGTGGGGATTGAGGAAACTGGAATTTTTGTGCATTTCTGGTGGGAATGCAAAATGGTACAGCTGCTGAAGAAAGCCTGCTGATAGTTCCTCAAAAAGTTAAACAGAATTACTATGTGACCCAGCAATTCCACTCCTTGGGTATGTGCACCCAAAAGAACTGAAAACAGATATTCAAACAAATACTTGTACACAATTATTCATAGCAGCACTCTTCACAATAGCCAAAAGATGGAAATGACCACCACGTCCATCAATGGTGGATGAATAAACAAACTGTGGTACATCCAGAGAATGGAATATTATTCAGCCATAAAAATAATATGGATGAACTGTGAAAGATCGAGCGTGACTGCTAAAGATGGGTACGGGGATGATAAAAATGTTCTAAAATTAGATTGTGGTGATGGTCTCACAACTCTGTGAAAAGCTAAAACCCATTGAATTACACACATTAAACGGGTGAACGTATAATACATTAATTACATCTCAATAGAGCTGTCGTAGGAAAAAATGTAATGAAAAAGAGATGCAAATCATAATGGCAACTGCAATAGTTAAGTATTGTTGAGTAGCAGGTGACCCCCAAACTTAGCAGCAGAAAATAACAAACATTTATTGTATCACACAGTTTCTGAGGGTCAGGAATCTAGGGGCTCTGCTGGGTGTTTCTGGCTCTGAGTTTCTCATAAAGTTGTAGTCACACTGCCTGTTGATATTAGTCTCTGAAGATATGACTGAAGCTGGAGATCTCCTTCCAAACTCATGTGGCTGTTAGCAGGAAGCTTTAGTTTTTTACCAATGGACCTTTCCATGACAGAAGTTGTAGCCTTTTTTTTTTTGACATCTTTATTGGAGTATAATTGTGTTACAATGTTGTGTTAGTTTCTGCTATATAACAAAGTGAATCAGCTATATGTATACATATATCCCCATATCCCCTCCCTCTTGTGTCTCCCTCCCACCCTCCCTATCCCACCCCTCTAGGTGGTCACAAAGCACCTAGCTGATCTCCCTGTGCTATGCGGCTGCTTCCCACTAGCTACCTATTTTACATTTGGTAGTGTATATATGTCAATGCTGCTCTCGCTTCGTCCCAGCTTACCCTTCCTAGAAGTTGTAGTCTTTTATAATGTAATCTTGGAAGCAACATGGCTCCACTTCTGCCATATTCTGTTGATCACACAGACCAACCCTAGGACAATACACAAGGTTATGAATACCAGGAAATAGGGATCACTGAGGGCCACCTTGAAACACCATCATATACACATGTTGTACCACAGCAACAAATACCCAAACAGACTGTGGCAGAGACTGCTTATTGTCCCCCTTTTCTACATTCATAAGCCCTCCTCCCAACTTCCAGCAGGGCTCATGGCTGCCTCCATTGAAGAAAAACTTCACTTCCTAGCCCACCTTTGCAACCAGGTGTTGCCATTTGATTAAGGTCTGGCCAAAGGGAAGTAAGATGAAGTGATGTGTGTAACATTCTGGAGTGTGTTTATTAAAGAGAGGAGCTCTGACCTTTCCACCTCCTTCTTCCATCCTGCTGCTTGTAATATGGATGTGTTGGCTGAAGCTCCATCTTGGACCATGAGAGTCAGGGCTAAATTCCAGGGCTGGTAGAGCTGAAGGCTAGAAGCAGCCTGGGTTCCAGAAAAGGTCAGATTTATCATTCCAGCCTTCTGAGCCTTAATTCTGGATCTTGATGAGATATCCTATCTTGTTTAAGCATCTGAATAATACAGTATGTAGGAGGTATAATAAATATATGGAGAAAATTATAACACTGTTGAAAGACATAAAGGAAGACCTAAGTAAATGGAAAGCTATATTAGGCCCATGTTTGGGAATCCAGAATATTATAAGAAAGTCAGTTGTCTCCAAATTAATCTATAAATTCAATGTATTTTAAATACAAATCCTCATTTCATCTCTTGTAGACATAATCTACATGTCTCATGTAGACTAATTTGACTCTCAAATTCATATGCAAGAGTAAATGTCCAAGAGTAATGAAGGCAGTTTTTAAGAATAATAAGGAGGGAGGGCTCTAAAGCATAGACTTCCTACCTAAAAATTAAAACAGAAAGATGGGGTGCAAAGGGGCTTCGACTGTACTTACACCATTTAATTAAACAGAAGAAATACAGCATGTTTGGCAAGTTAACATTCATTGTGTTTGTGTAGTGGGTACATGGGTATTTGTTTCTCTGACTTCAGTTTTGAAATATTTCATAATACAAAATAATTGAAAATAAAATACCTGGCAGGAGAAGATTAAAGAAAAGAAAGAGAAAATGCCATGTGTCTCACTTGGAGGATTAATTCTTAGCTTATTTCCTCCGTCTTCTGTTATGTCTTGCATATCCTACACGAGGCAAAGGAACTGGGGAAAGAACATGGGCTTTGGAGACAAACAGGATATATCTGGATTTATATCCCAATTCCCCCCACTTTCTATATGACTCAGGCAAGTCACTAAACCTCTTAGCCCCATATTCCTTATCTGGATAATGGGATAAAAATACTAACTGCAGATGACTGTCCTGAGGTCATCTCAGGTCAAAGTTATCTTTATCTATAATGACTACCCTTGACACACTGACAAAGCTTCTCTGTATGCATTTGCAAGATTATAAAATTACCCAAAAGCCAAGTAGGAGAAACTAAGAAATCCAAAGCTTTTCGGATAGTTTCGCCTTAGTTCTGTGACACAAATGCCTAAAATGTTTCAGTGGGGTGTTTTCTTTGCCCTTTGGTCAACAATGTTTTGTCTGCATTTATGGAATCTTGCAAAATTTCCTTCACGTTATTCTAAAAAAGTTTGTGGTACTGTTTTAATTCTGATCCCTTAAGTGTATGATCAGGTCTTTGTGCATAGTATGTGGTCTTACAGTGGATAGAAGAATGAGAAACCTTGAGTTTTAGTTTGGTTTTGCCACAGACCTTATCTTCAAGGTTGTGCATGTAAGAAATATTAGAATTGTTAGTAAATAAGTGCTCATAAAATTCTTCAATATTCGGAGAAAAACGCTAACCTGGTTTGAAGGTTATTACTCTTTTATGATATCATCATAATCATCATCACCACCTAATTTAAGTCTGGTGAGGAGCAGTGACTTTTTCTTTTAATTTTAAAAAAAATTTTCTTTATTTTATTTTCTGCTGCATTGGGTCTTTGCTGCTGCCCACGGGCTTTCTCTAGTTGCGGCGAGCGGGGGCTACTCTTCGTTGCGGTGCGCGTGCTTCTCACTGCGGTGGCTTCTCTTGTTGCGGAGCACAGGCTCTAGGCGTGTGGGCTTCAGTAGCTGTGGCACGCAGGCTCGGTAGTTGTGATTTGCGGGTTCTAGAGCCCAGGCTCAGTAGTTGTGGCACACGGGCTTAGCTGCTCTGCAGCACGTGGGATCTTCCCGGACCAGAGATTGAACCTGTGTCCCCTGCATTGGCTGGCGGATTCTTCACTGTGCCACCAGGGAAGTCCCAGGAGCAGTGACTTTTTTTTTTAGTAGTCAACAAATATTTATTAGTTTTATTTACATATCATAAAATGTATCTGTTTTATGGTAAAATTAAAAAATTTTAGTACATTAATACAATTGCTCAATGTCATCACAACCCAATTTTAAAACATTTCCATCAGGGCCAAAAACCAAAATCCTTCTCCCCATTTACAATCATTCCCCTTCTATAGATGATTAAAGCTATAAAATTCCTTTTAATCACTACTTTAACTGCATCACATAATTTTTGATACTTTGTATTTCTTTTCATTCAGTTTATTTCCTAATTCCCTTAAAATTTCTTTTTGACCTATGTTATTATTAGAAGGGTGGCTTTTAATTTCCAAATATTTGGTACTTTTTAATATTTCTATTATTGCTTTAACAATTTAACTTTGTTGTAGTTGAAGAATATAGCAGTGACTTTTAAAGGAAAAACTGAACATGCTTTTTAGATCATTTTTATTTGGTGAATGTTCCCAAATGCTTAATTTCTAAACAGTTCTTCCCGCTTCTTTCCTCTCTTTCCCCTGCTAGGAAAGGCACCAATGCCCAGACCTGGATACAAGGCTCAGGAGCCCAACGGCTGCAGTTCCTATTTCCTGGGTCTCAAGGTACCAGAAAGTGTATGTACACCACCATTGTTTTCTTAGTTGATTGGTTTTAACTAAAACCAATCCAAGAGTTACCACTGATGGAACTCAACACTTAAGGAATATGATTGAGAAATATGATTAGTATTTTAAATTGGATACAGAGAAAGGGAGATCATTTTCAAAGAAAGTTTCTGATTTCCTTTTCTTAGAGGCAGCTATCCCCCAGAAAAGCCGTTGTGTAGTGAACTCTGAAAGCACCAATGCAAATATCAGCTGAGCCTTAGTGAACCAAACATAACTTAATTTGAAATACATCTGACAAGTTTGACTTATTTAAATTGGTGAGACTTTCCAGTGATGTACTGGAGCAAACTGGTACTGACCAGTACCAGTGAGGGCTGATTGCTGTATCCTCAGCACTTTTGCAAGCGGCTAACTTGGTGACGGTACCATCAAATCAACTATGTTTGGAGTATTAACATTATGGGAACCTGCAAACACACCTCCATCCACCCACATGCCCATACACACAACCAGCCACTGGCTAAACATTTATCATTTTGCCTCTGACTGTTTCTCAAACTGTCGACTTCCTCTAAAAACAAGGAATAATTAATTTCTTTTAAGACCCCTTGGAAGCCCTTTTACCTTTTTCACTTTAGAAAAGAGGTTTCATGTAAAATGTAGGTAGAAGGATTTCATATCTAAAATCATAGTTTAGCTATGCCTTTAGTTGGTGTCTTAATCAGGCTAAACTTCACTTTTCTGCTGGTTCAAAAGATTTTTGTAGTAATTTTCTAAGCAGCATAATGTTTATTCTTCTAACTAAAATGCTGCTCACCCATGTGGCATTTTTGTGCAAATTGAAAAAAAGTTCCCTTTCCTCAAGATGGTTTTCTTCCATTTGTCAGAAACTAAGCTTAGGGCTTCCCTGGTGACGCAGTGGTTGAGAGTCCGCCTGCCGATGCAGGGGGCACAGGTTCGTGCCCCGGTCCGGGAAGATCCCACATGCCGCGGAGCGGCTGGGCCCGTGAGCCATGGCCGCTGAGCCTGCGCGTCTGGAGCCTGTGCTCCGCAACGGGAGAGGCCACAACAGTGAGAGGCCCGCGTACCGCAAAAAAAACCCCAAAACCAAAAAAAACCAACTAAGCTTAATATACTGATTTTGTAAGAAAAGGAAATGCCTGCCACTGGCTGGATATTTTTCTTAATAAATATATAAATCTATGATGTCTTGTGGGAAGGTGCCCCCTTAGATACGACACTCTTGTTCACTGCACAACCTTCACAGCTGTACGCCTAACCTGGTCCACAATCATCAATACGTGAATGGACACAGAAGATAATCCTTCCAAATATACATTAGAGAAACAATGTATTTTTGGCTAATATCTTTTACTTGATATCAATTTAGTAGCTAAGAAGGTGGTATGCACTCTATTTTGGGAGTAATGTCATTTTGTTTACTGGTACAAATATTATTTAGAACTAGTTCAAGAATTTCCAATTGAGTTGAATTGAATGATAGCCACTATACTCATCTAATTCTGTTACCTCTGTTGTGATGTATTCTTAGGTTTAGGGGTGAGGTGCAAGAAAAGTAGCTTGCTTCAGGTGTCAGATGATGGGAATTTACCCAAAATTGCTGAGTCCAGGCCTTTGCCTAGTCTAATGAGTTAGATTATCTCTTAATGTAATAATGCTTTGTTTTGGTTTTTGCTTAAAAGGGCCTTTTAAACTACCAAAGTCCATATTCTGCTCTAGGTGGTCTTGTAGTAAAAGTTCAAACAAGAGAACACTTAAGGAGACCCAAGAGGAAAGGATCTATGATAGCTGGTTAATCAATCCCCACCCATACCTCGAAACCAGATTTTCACAGCTTCCATCCAAGTCCAAGTCTATATTATGAGAAGAACTGCAAAAGATCCATGTCAATGGAAGCAACCTAACTGTCCATCGACAGATGACTGGATAAAGATGTGGCACATATATACAATAGAATATTACTCAGCCATAAAAAGAAATGAAACTGAGTTATCTGTAGTGAGGTGGATGGACCTAGAGTCTGTCATACAGAGTGAAGTAAGTTAGAAAGAGAAAAACAATACTGTATGCTAACACATATATAAGGAATCTAAAAAAAAAAAAGAACCTAGGGGCAGGATGGGAGTAAAGATGCAGACCTACTAGAGAATGGACTTGAGGACACGGGGAGAGGGAAGGGTAAGCTGGGACAAAGTGGGAGAGTGGCATGGACATATATACACTACCAAATGTAAAACCGATAGCTAGTGGGAAGCAGCCGCATAGCACAGGGAGATCAGCTCTGTGCTTTGTGACCACCTAGAGGGGTGGGATGGGGAGGGAGGGAGGGAGACACAAGAGGGAAGAGATACGGGGATATATGTATATGTATAGCTGATTCACTTTGTTATAAAGCAGAAACTAACACACCATTGTAAAGCAATTATACTTCAATAAAGATGTTAAAAAAAAAAGATCCATGTCTAAACTCACCCTGTTCTCATCTGTTTTATAAACCACAGAATGATTACTCCTCTTTAATCACTTATTGCATCATGTCCCTTCCTTCCTCAAGAGTCTTTATCAAATCTAACTTGCTATTTTGGATGTCAAGGCCATCTGTCAACTTGCCTTTCTCCTTAATTAAAAAAATAAAATATATAAATAAATATATATATATATATATAATAAAAATATATAATACATCACCCTGCTAAGACCCTTGAAAGACCAAACAAACTAATTGACTTGCTCATATATGATATGCTCATTATTTCCTTTCTTTACCTGCTGTATCTTAAGTCTACCATCATCTCTAATAATCCTTTCAAAAAAATTCCTGTTTGGTAACTCTACATGTGGCAGTCTATGAACTTAGTTTATGACACATTTGTAATTGTTTAGGATGCTTTATAAATGTGTGTGTGTGTGTGTGTGTGTGTGTGTGTGTGTGTGTGTTACTTTGTTGTTTGATCATAGTCCCCTTGTGGTCAGGAACTATGTTCTATCCCCAGTCTGCTCCTCGACACATACAAACACATATACACATACTTAAAACAGTGCTGCATGGGATGGATCCCTGATAAATGCTGGTGACCTCTTTATGAACTGAGGCTTAATTTTTCATACTTCTGAGACTTGGAATCTTTTGTTTAAACAAAATCTCATATAGCATAGGTTTTAGTTGAATTTGCCAGTCTTGAAGCTATGTCCTCTTGCCTAACTTTCTGATTTCTATTTTTAGCACTATAGTGGCCTGTGAATTTGAAAATTACTAAACCCCAAAAGAAAAAGAAGAAAAGTGGGCCATTCAAAGTTATTAAACTAATAACTAGATCATGATCAAAACTTAGCATCCTGTGACTGTCAACCTGATGTATTCTTTCCAGTCATTGGTGCTTCTGAATAGATCTGAATCTGTAACAGGAATTTGAGAACAAGGTAGGCAAGGTTGCCTAAGGTCCTTGGTCTAAACGTGGCATTTTCTTCCTTCATTTTTCTTCCTTCACTTTTCCTCAGATGGACTTGGGCATTCCAGCAATGACCAAGTGCTGCAACCAGCTGGACGTCTGTTATGACACTTGCGGTGCCAACAAGTATCGCTGTGATGCAAAATTCCGATGGTGTCTCCACTCTATCTGCTCTGACCTTAAGCGGAGTCTGGGCTTTGTCTCCAACATAGAAGGTAGGAATCTTAAGTGCATCTACCCGTGAGCAGGGAGTTTTATTCCTGTTTTCACACAGAAATGTAGCCAGAGCCCTTTTACTCAAAGAGACCATCAGAGCTCACTGATCTTTCTTTATCCTGTGACCAATGCAAGCAAGGGGGAAGGAAGATTCTGGGCAATCCTTCACTAAAGTTCTTGCTGTCCTGCCCAGGAGCTGCTGGCGCCACTCCTGATGGACAGGGCCATACCAAAGCCTTCCCAGAGAAATAAAATCTATCCTCTAAGGACAGAGCAAGAGTTGCCCAACTGGCTTTCGTGATCCATTCCAGTGTTAAATAATTTTCCATATCAGGAATTATTCCGTATAGGACTACATACTTGGGTTTAAGCCTTTTTTTTTTTTTCTTATTTTGTTCTCGTCAGGGAAAGAATTTTAATTTAAAAATCTATCTTTTTTGTGTAAAGGTCTCTATATCTTTGAGGATAATTATTTTCAAACTGCTTACCTACCTAATTTCTAGCACTGATTCTGTAATTTCTTTTTCCTAATTTACCTTAGGAAAAGTTGTAATCCTTTAGTTTCTGAAGCCCGAACATTACATCCAGGTATTAGCATTGTATATTTTTAGATGGTGAAGTTTGAAATTCAGGCTTATGAAGAGCTGGCCCCATGCCATCGAGAAAGTCAGCTGCAGGAAGAATCTCGGATCTTGTTATAGATCAATGTCTAGAGTGCCGTCCTGAAGTGAATGTGTGAGGGCTTGAAAATATGAATAATTAATTAGGCCCTGTAAAAGGGAGTATCATTCTATCTGTACCTACAAAGGGGGAAAAAGTGCCTGCTGCTAATCTAGGGTCAGGTCAAGTTACTCCCTCCAAGCAACATCCTATTGATTCTTTCTCCTAAATATCTCTTTGATAGATCGCTTGCCTGGTTACTACAGATTAACCCAATCTCTGGGTCCCATCCAATCTATTGACCCCATAGAGACCAGGTATATTTTCATACCAGACGAATCTGATCATCTCCACCCTCCATGTAAGTCTTTCAATAGGTTCCTCTTCCTTAGGATTAAATCCAAGTCCTTAGCATGACATTCATAGCCCTTTCTGATTCAGTCCTAGCCTACCTCTCCAGCATCATCTTGCTTATTTCTGATTTCTTTCCTGACTTCTGCTATTCCAAGCTATGTGGGTTGATGGCGCAAATCTTTCTGCCTCTTCAGTTCCCTCTGCTTGAAATACTCTGATCATTCATTTTGTTGTTGTTGTTCAGTTTTATTGAGATATAACTCACATACTATAAAATTCAACCATTTAAATGCTTTTTAAAATATGTTCACAGAGTTATGCAATCAGCCCCACAATTAATTTTAGAACATTTTCATCACTCCAAAAAGAAACTCTAGAGCCATTAGCAGTCCCACTACATCGTTCCCCTGGCTAGCTCTAGGCAACCATTAGTCTGTTTTCTACCTCTATAAATTTGCCTATTCTGGACAATTCATATAAATGGTATCATAAAATATGTGGTCTTCTGTGACTGGATTCTTTCACTTGGCAAGGTTTATCCATATTGTAGCATGTATCAGTATTTCATTCCTTTTTATTGCTGAATAGCATTCCATTGTATGGATATAATATGTTTTCTCTATCCATTCATCAATTGATGGACATTTGGGTTGTTTCCACTTTGGGGCTATTATGAATAATTCTGGTATGAACATTTATGTACAAGTTTTTGTGGTGACATGTTTTCATTTCTCTTGGATATATATCTAGGAGGGGAATTTCTGGGTTATATGGTAATTTTATAACAAACTGATTTCCAAAACAGCTATACCATTTCACATTCCCACCAGCAATGTATTATGGTTCCAATTTCTCCACATCTTTGCCAACACTTGTTATTATCTATCTTATTACAGACCCTAGTAGGTGTGAAGTTATATCTCATTGTGGTTTTGATTTGCATTTCCCTGATGGCTAATGATGTTGAGCATCTTTTTATGTGCTTATTGGCCATTAAATAACTGCTTTGGAGAGATGTCTATTCATTTGCCCCCTTTTAAATTGGGTTATTTGTCTTTTTATTATTGAGTCATAAGACTTCTTGTATATATTCTGGATGCAAATCTTTTATCAGATATATGACTTGCAAATGTTTTCTCTCATTTTATGAGTTGATTTTTCACTTTCTTGATGATATAATTTGCAGCCCAAAAGTTTTACATTTTGATTAAGTCCATTTTATCCTTTTAAAAAATTTTTCTTGTACTTTTGGTGTCATATGTAAAAAGGCTTAGCCTAACTCAAGGTCACAAAGATTTACTCCTAAGTTTTCTTCTAAGAGTTTTGTTGTAGCTCATATATTTAGACCTATGATACATTTTAGTTAATTTTTGTGTAAGAAAGGGGTCCAACTTCATTCTTTTGCATGTGGACATACACCATTTGTTGAAAAAGACTATTCTTTCTTACATTTGTCCTGCACCATTTGTTGAAAGAGACTCTTCTTTTCCACAATAAATTGTCTTTGCACCCTTGCCAAAAATCAATTTGCCATAATTGCAGTGTTTATTTCTAGACTTTCAATTCTATTCCATTGATCTATGCCAGTACCACACTGTTCCTATTATTGTAATTTTGTAGTAAAGTTTGAAATCAGGAAGTGTCCTCCAACTTTGCTCTTTTTCAAGATTTCTTCAGATATTCTGGATCTTTTGCATTTCCATATGAATTTTAGGTTCAGCTTGTCAATTTCTTCAAGAAATGGCAGGTGGCATTTTGATAGGACTCTTGTTGACTCTGTAAATCCATTTGAGGAGTATTGCCATCTTTTTTTTAAAGATTTATTTATTATTCATTTTATTTATTTGGCTGCTTTGGGTCTTAGTTGCAGCACACGGGATCTTTGCTGAGGCATGCGGGATCTTTCATTGTGGCGCGTGGGCTCTTTGTCCTGGTGCACAGGCTTCTCTCTAGTTGTGGCGTGTGGGTTTTCTCATCTCTAGTTGTGGCACGCAGGCTCCAGGGCGCATGGGCTCTGTAGTTGTGGCACACGGGTTCCAGAGCATGTGGGCTCTGTAGTTTGCAGCACGCAGGCTCTCTAGTTGAGGTGTGCGAGGTCAGTAGTTGTGGTGTGTGGGCTTAGGTGCCTTGCAGCATGTGGGATCTTAGTTCCCTGACCAGGGATCGAACCCGCGTCCCCTGCATTGTAAGGTGGATGATTCTTTTGCACTGGACCACCAGGAAAGTCCCGAGGAGTATTGCCACCTTAACAAAATTATGTTTTCTGATTGATGAACATGAATGTCTTTCCACTTATTTGGGTCTTCTTTAATTTCTTTCAACAATGTTTTATAGTTTTCACAGCACAGGTCTTATACTCCTTTGTTTAATTTGTTCCTAAGTATTTTTTCCTTTTTGATGCTTTTTTTTTTTTTTTTTTTGGCTGTGTTGTGTCTTTGTTACTGCATGCAGGCTTTCTCTAGTTGCAGCAAGTGGGGGCTACTCTTCATTGTGGTGTGCATGCTTCTCATTGCAGTGGCTTCTCTTGTTGCAGAGCATGGGCTCTAGGCATGTGAGCTCCAATAGTTGCAGCATGCAGCCTCAGTAGTTGTGGCACAAGGGCTTAGTTGTTCCACAGCATGTGGGATCTTCCTGGACCAGGGATCGAACCTGTGTCCCCTGCACTGGCAGGCAGATTCTTTTTTTTTTTTTTTTTTTTTTGGTGGTATGCGGGCCTCTCACTGTTGTGGCCTCTCCCGTTGCGGAGCACAGGCTCCGGACGCGCAGGCTCAGCGGCCATGGCTCACGGGCCCAGCCGCTCCGCGGCATGTGGGATCTTCCCAGACTGGGACACGAACCCATGTCCCCTGCATCGGCAGGCAGACTCTCAACCACTGCGCCACCAGGGAAGCCCTGACAGGCGGATTCTTAACCACTGTGCCACCAGGGAAATCCCTTGATGCTATTATAAAGGGAATTGTTTTCTTAATTGTACTTTCAGATTATTTGCTGATAATGTATACAACTACAATTGATTTTTGTATACTGATCTTTTATCTTGCAACCTTACTGAACTCATTTATTACCTCCAAGAAATTTTTAGTAGATTCCTTAGGCTTTTCTGTACACAAGATAATGTCATCTGCATATTGTCTTCCTTTTCAATTTAGATGCCTTTTCTTTCTCTTGCCAATTGCCCTGGCTAGAACTTCTAGTAGAGTATTGAATAGAAGTGGTGAGAACAATGTGGAGATTAAACAACATGCTACTGAACAACCAATATGCCAAAGAAGAAATCAGAAGAGAATATAACACACCAAGACTTATGAGAAGCAGTAAAAGCAGTCCTAAGAGGGAAGTTTATAGCAATAAATGTCAACATCAAAAAAAAGAAGGATCTCACATCAACAACCTAACTTTAAACCTCAAAGAACTAGAAAAAGAAAAGCAAATGAAGCCTAAAGTTTGTAGAAGGAAGGAAATAAGAAAGATCAGAGTGGAAATAAATGAAATAGAGACTAAAAGGACAATAGAAAAGATCAGTTAAACTGAGAGCTGTTTTATAAAATAGATAAAATAGACAAAACTTTAGCTAGGTTGGCCAAGAAAAAAAAAAAGAGGATGCAAATAAATAAAATCAGAGGTGAAAGAGGAAACACTAAAGCTAATATCACAGAAATACAAAGAACCATAGAAGACTACCATGAAAAATTATGCACCAAGTTAGACAGCCTAGAAGAAATAGATAAATTCCTAGAAACATACAACCTACCAAGAATGAATCATGAGGAAATAGAAAATCTGATCAGAACTGTTACTAGTAAGGAGATTGAATCAGTAATCAAAAATCTCCCAACAAACAAAAATTTAGGACCAGGTGGCTTCACTTTTTTTTTGGCTTCACTTTTAAAGTGGCTTCAACATTCAAAGAATTAGTCAGCCATTTAAATGGCTTCAACAGTTAAAGAAGAATTAATACCAATCCTTCTTTCAAAAAGCAGACGAGGAGGGAACACTTCCAAAGGCATTTTAAGAGGCCAGCACTACCCTATTCCAAAACCAGATAAAGATATTACAAGAAAATAAAATTACAGGCCAATATCCCTGATGAATACAGATGCAAAAATCCTCCACGAAATATTAGCAACCTGGTTATTCACCCCACACTTGAATAGGGAAAGCTATAGGAAACATAGTAGTGTTATTTGAGGGAGTATTCTGAAAAAAAAAAGGTAAATTTTCCATGGAGTGAGCACAGTGATGTGGGGCATTCTGATTGCTAATCATGGTTTCTACCTGGAGGCCCATAAAAGGAGGGCATCCCAAAGTGTGTTCTGCTTTACTAGATTGGATAGAAGCTCCTCTGAAAAAGCTTCTCTTAAATCTATTTTTTCATTTTAATTCTGTATTTGGATCACTGCCTCTACTTTCCTCTGGGTATCATGTTATCCTTGGAAATACGCTGCCTCTTCAAAATTACTTAGACTTAACCTTTATATTTCTCTTAATCTTTTTCAAGTAGGCTGTGATTCTCTGGCTGATACTGTGTTCAACACTGTATGGACCTTGGGCTGCCGGCCCTTTATGAACAGTCAGCGGGCAGCCTGCATCTGTGCAGAAGAGGAGAAAGAAGACTTATGAGGAAGAGGTGATTTCTTTCCCATTTTGAGTGACACCACAGCCGTCTGTCTGGGAGATGGTAGTACGGCAGATGCGTCTCATTCTTTTTTCCAAAAGTTTGGATACCGCAAAGCAGGAGAAAGGAAACACTATTCTACAGCTGAAAAGTGAGTCATCGTTTGAGGAGAATTGGAAAAAAGACATGGAGTGATTTGAAGACTATGCTTCACTTTAACACTGGTCTCCCCAGCCAAGACATATTTGCCTGGAAATTCAGTTCTTAAAGACTAAAATACCAGAATTTCTGGAATTAATAATTATATTCATAAGTGAAATTTTGCAGAGTCCAACCATTTGGGAGGCAATGACTTTCCTCTGGTCCATGTTTCAGTTGCCAGTAAGCATCTCACATTTAATAAAGTGTACTTTTTAGAAAATTTGAAAAGAGATGACTGAATTCCATTATCACCAATATGCTTCCATTTCACTTAGAAGAGAACAGAACCCAACCTGGTAAATTCCATCAATGATAACAGTTATTCCCACTGGTGCTGAAGAGATAAGAACAAGGCAAGGTCAGAGGCTTACCTGATTGAAGCCAATGGAGGTAGAGGTCAGGTGGCGTTAGGCCTCTAAGGTTCCATTTTTTTCCTTCATTGAACTATTCCTGTTGAAATTCCCAATTACTAAGCAGTATTAGTGTCCTGTTAAGATGAGAAGCACTTGGTAAAAACTGCCACTGAAGACAGCTTAGGAAAATCCCTGAAAACTGAGAGGAGTGAGAGACTGAGGGCTATTCCCGAAACTATGGTTCTCAGCCCTGATTGCAGATTAGAGTCACCTGAGGAGCATTAAAAAAAACAAAGAATCTCTGGGAGGGGGGTGGGGGGTGGTACCTATGTATTGGTATTTTAAAAACACCCCCCAGTGATTCTGATGCACTGTGAGGCCTGAGGGCCACTAAAGTCAGGGACTGACAAATGAAGGCCCATGGGCCAGATCAGGCCCAACCCCTGTTTTGGTAAAGTTTTACTGGAACGCAGCCAGGCTCACATTTGTTTACGGCTGTTCCTGTGCTAGGACAACAGAGTTGAGTAGTTGTGACAGGGCCTGTATGGCCCAGGAAGCCTAAACTAGTTACCCTTTGGCCCTTCACGGAAAAAGTTTGCCAATCTTCGATCTACATCATTTTCTCCTTTCCCTTCCTTTTGTTAATTATTTCACTGGTTCCAATACGAAGTGTTCATTGCAGTTGTTTCTAAAAAAAAAAAAAGAAGAAAAACTGTTTTCTGATCTTATGTAAAGCCATAAAATGAATTGGCATATTAAGAAAGCAGATTTAACTGCAGATAACATTAATCTTTGTGGTTTAGGATATTTATCTCAATAAAATTTATTAAGCACCTACAAAATAGAGTACGGTATAGTTTTATACCCTTTTCTATTGTCTTACCAATCTGAGGGCATAGAATGCCAAATAACAGGGCATATGGTACCACATTTTAATTCTGTCTACAGTTCAGTCATTGAACCACTTAAATGCAAGTTAGTGAATTTATTAACATTTATTAATTGAAAATAGTTTATTTAGGACAGCATAAAAACCTCAGAGGAAAATATTGTTCAGGAGAAAATCCAAATAGTATTTTTTTAGTACACACTTACAGTGATAAACTTCCAAATCCCCTATAACTACTCTGTCTTTGAATGGAAATTTCAGGGTATAATTATTGTTTACATATTTAAGGAGTCAGTGGGTATTTAAGTCATAATTTCAAGCAACTATTTAATTTTTTTAAGTTCCTAATTTGAAATACTATACCCAACTTCTGATTTTAGTCAGGCTACTGCATCCAACACTAGGTGTTTTATTGCAGGAAAGAAATGGGGGGCATGGGGTCAGCTGCTTTCTTGGTGCACAGCGCAGCTTTCCACATTAGGAAGATGAAGCCCCACCTGGGACAGGTTGGTCATCAGTGAGGTGGTCTTTCCCGACACAGTGGGCTAGAGTCAGAGTGAGTCCGTTCTGGGAGTTTGTCTAAACCCACAGTATAAGGTTTAAAGCAGCGCTGTGCTCTAGGGTGTCGGCTGATGTTCTCAGAGGGCGAGGGGAGAATTCCAAGGAGATAGGCAGCCAGAAGTAGGACTCGGGTGGTGGGTTGTCCTAGTCCTCCCAGTCGATGCTGATGGGGCCGCCTGTCAACATCTGGCTCTCTGGACCACTGTCATTCTCTCCTCCTACTGCCTCACGACGCATTCGCCGGTGGCAGCCCTGGGCACAGCGGGAACGCTCATCCAGCATCCCGCAGACAAGGACCCGGCAGTGCAGGAACACTTCCTAGAAGGATCATAATGATAATGAACAAAAAGAGTGAGAAGAACTGCCGCTTGGGAGCTGCTTACTAGGAGCCAGACACAATACCAAACGTTACATATGTATTATCTCATTTCATCTAAACAACTACCCTTTGAGGTAGATATCGTCATCCCCATTTTACAGATGAGGAAACTGAGACTTAGGAGGTTAACGAACTTGCCCATATTCACACATTTAGTAACATGGCAAACACACTGAGTCATGTGGGTGATTTAAAACCCTACATCCATAACTTCTGCCTTTGTGCAGGGACACAAGAGACCTCTGTGAAGACATCTAACAACGTTAACATCTTGGTTCTTCACATCAAGGTCTGGGTATAACATGGGCTCCCATGCATTTCTGTGTAAAATAACAAGTTCTTTCTCCAAGCTTCTTCCTCTAAGTAACTTCCCCATGCATGCTGCCTAGCTGAGGAGGAAGATCAGGGTTAGTCATCATGGTTAACAATTGTTCTAGAACAGTGATGTAGCTGGACAGGACATAAATCCACTTAAATGCAGTATGGAAAAGACTGTTGGTCTCTTAAACTTCCTTTTGTTTATGTGTTTCAACAACTCTACTAAAACAAAAATCAAAAACCTTCTACCTTACAGAGTATACAAAGCCTCTTACAACCTCTATTCATGTATATACATTAAAAAAAACTGTATCACATTCAATTTGCATGTAAATTTTTATGACAATAGTTTTTTCATATCTCCTTTTTCTATATTTCATTCTGCATTAACTGCTTAATATTGCATTAATTGATACACTATTTGGTGTAAGCAACACCTCTCTCATAACAGTGCTCTATAAACACATTCAACAAGTCATGTTTTACTTTTTGTTTTTGAGAAGCTGTCAGAATTGAAATTTTTAGATGATCATAATTTTATGGTTATTACACATTGTCAGACCACTTTCCAGAAAGTATACCAATTTATACTGCCACTGTATACATCTCCCTATAGTCTTGCAAGTTGGGATTTATAATTTTTATAAATTTAATATGTATAAAATAGTCTTATAATAATTATTTTAATTGGCATGTAAGTACTATTTTCACTGAACATTTCACTATTTGTCTTTTCTGCAAATATTCTGTCCATATACTTTGCCACGTGACCACTACACAGGCTTTTTCAACCACATCTGCTCACGAGGATTTTATATTATAATCACATAGTACTTTCTTTGAACAAGCCCAGTTATTTTACTGGGTGGGGGCAGATAATTGTACATTCATGGAGGTGTTAACCTTCTAGATGGCCAGTTTTATAGTATTTTTCATAGAGGTGATGCAGATCTAACTGTGGGCTTGCAGAATGTGAACAAACTGGGACACCATGAAGGAAGGCTGGGGAGGAGAGGTACCTTTACAAGGTAAAGATGTTCAGCTCACCTTGTGGTCTTTGCCCACAAACTTGAAGACAGGGACCTGGAAGTGCTTTGCGAGGTGATCCCGTGATGTGTACTGCTTTACTGAGTCATCTGAAACACAGCTGGAAGTAGGGCAGGATAGCACGTAAGACTTGATTGTTTAAACAGAGGTGGAAAAACAATCCAGTCCAACGTGTTTGGTCCAAGGAGAGGCAAACTGGGTGGAGGAGGCTGGGCTGCACTCAAGATTTTTGAGAATGAAAGAAAAATGAAATCCCCTCCCTGTGAAGGCATCTTCAGACACAGGCCTGCTCATTAATGCTGTTGGTCCCGTCTCTCATTCTCTGTACCCACAAACTGGGCACAAGGACCTCCTGTTAAGTCATTGTATTGAAGTATTAGCAACAGCAGCAACATTTGTTTCAGAGATATCTTTTGAAATCAAGGTATCTTTTTTTTTTTTTTTTTGAAATCAAGGTATCTTTTTAAGGCTGTATTTTAATTTGTAATATATTGCAGGAATTCTGCATTTACGTACTTTATTATTGATTTGAGAAGGCTTTTCTTTAACTAGATTTCACTGTATTTATGGACACTCGCCCCTGAAGGGGATCCAAAGGTGAGCAAACCCCAATTTGTACAACAAAGAGCTGAAGAAAGATGTCAGTTTCTTAGAGAATAACTGGATCTATTGGGAAAAATCATTCACCTCCAAAATGTTTTAATTCCTCTTTTCCCAGATTTAATGCTAAATTTTAGTTTGATAGGGCTTTGGGGTTTTAATCTCAGGTCTACCACTTAAAGTGAAACTCCTAGGCTCGCCTCAGGATTACTTGAGGGTAAAGAGGGGTTAGTGACGCTCCACTTTGAGGCGACGGTTTAGTATTGATGAACCATTTCTCCTAAAGGCCAGGGCTCACACATGTATTATGTTTTCCATTCTGAATTCAAAAGGAACTTTTTTCCTGACTGTTTTCCTTTTATGGATACTTAATAGTTCCCGTCTACCAGGCCAGTAAAAAAGTGGGATCAGATATAAAAGTTGATACTTGCTCCACATGCTTACAGACCGCTTTCTAGTTCATTGGTAATTGCTGTTTCAGGGCAGTTGAAAAATCCAATAAAATTATTTAAAAATAAGACATCTTGACTTGTATTACCACTACTACCTTATTCCCCTAAACTGAAGAGGATCTAAACATATAATGTGGTTTCTGTTATTTCCTGTATTTATGTACGGATTTTCATTTTCCTGAAGTTAAATGAATTTATACCATCTTCTGATTATGTTCTCTAATAAATACCTAATGCATACCTAATCTGTGTGACACACTCTGCTGGGGGCTGCACAGGAGATAGAGATGAACAATATGGTCTGTGACGTCAGGGAGCTTAAAGCCCAGTACCTATGATAACAATAGTAACGTGACATTAAAATGGCACTTTTCATGTGAATGCCTCAGCATTTTCAATTTATCTTTACCTAAAAATACTATTTTTAAAAAATTGAAGTATAGTTGATTTACAGTGTTGTGTTAGTTTCTGGTTATACATATATATTCTTTTTCATATTCTTTTCCATTATAGGTTATTACAAGACAGTGAATATAGTTCCCTGTACTATACAGTAGGACCTTGAAGTTTATCTATTTTATATATAGTAGTTTGTATCTGTTAATCCCAAACTCCTAACTTTTCCCCCCATTTCCCCTTCGGTAACCATAAGTTTGTTTTCTCTGTCTGTGAGTCTGTTTTTGTTTTGTAAATAAGTTCATTTCTATCCTATTTCAGATTCCACATATAAGTGATATCATATGAGATGTGTCTTTCTCTGTCTGACTTATTTCACTTAGTATGATAATCTCTAGGTCCATCCATGTTGCTGCAAATGCATTATTTCATTCTTTTCTATGGCTGAGTAGTAAAAATACGATTTTTTTTTTAAAGAGAAGATGTGGCAGAAAGAGTTACAGGGCAACACGTTACGGAATAGAACCCAAGACAAATTCTGTCTCTTGATTTGGTGTTTGCTGTGATTAGACAATGCTAGTTCATCAACTCCAAGTTCATGTGCTAAAAGAAAGTAACAATGGTATAGGAAAATCCAAAATAACTGATTACCCAGAAGTTGTCCAATATTTGACTTTGGAATTCAATGTTTCTTTTTCTGGAGATAAACTTTCTAATTCTACTTTGCTTAGGTTTGCATTAAATTATTTTGCATTCTCAGAGCATATGCCAACCAAACTAGAGGGAAGTGAACCAGATGTGTTAAATATCAGCCTGAATTAAATTTAAGCTGAGGACAGTGAATAATCAAATAGTTTACAAATATAAGTAAACTGCATTAGTTTATTTTAGGGCTCTGAACTAGCTCCAGATTAGTATTATGATAAATACTCATTCAATAGTTCATCAGACAAATATTTAATGACTTTTACTGTAGGCAAGGCATTGAGGAGGAAGAAGGAAGGAAGATATCTAGTTCAGGTCAGAAGGAATCAGGGAAGGCTTCATGGAGGAAAGAAATCCCAATGTGTCTCAAAGGACCAGTAAGAATCAGACAGGAAGAAAAAGGGAAGAAGATTTCAGGCAGTGGAAACAGCAGGTGCAGAGTCAGGAGGGTGTAAGGAACAACAGAATTTGGGAATTGCCCATGGTTCCCTTTGGCAGGAGCAGAAGCTGGAGAAGGTAGAGGTCAGAGGGCGAGGAAGAGCAAGCCAAGCTGAGAGTTGGATTTTATGTTGAAGGATTATCTCAAATGCACCATTATTGTCCTAGCCAATATTGTATTATACAATATTGCACCGGAAATGGGACTGTTTTCCTGTGAATAGTAGAAACAGGCCCACACAGCAGTGTTTTTGAGTTCTGTCTATGCTTTTTAACAATTTTAACATCTTCCATAGCATTTTGTTGTTGTTTTGTGTGTGCTAACGGCTGGAAAATTAAATAGCACAGCTTCTTCTTAGAACTGTCTAAAATAAAAATATATAGTCAGTCCTAACTGAGGGTCTGAATAACAAGCTTTATTGAGATTGCAGGTTACATGTTTTCCCAGTAAATGAGTTAAGACTATACGTTTATGTTTGCAAAAAGTAAATACGAGGGGCAGGAGAAAACTTGGGGTAAGAGAAATATTCACTGTCTTGATTGTAGTGATAGCTTCACCGGGGTGTATACCTCAGAATTTATCAAACTGTACACTTTAAATATGTACATCTATTGTATGCAAATAGCACTGCAATAAAGCTGTAAAAAAATTTGAAAGGAACCCAAATCCATTCTCCCCCAAAAGTAAATCCATTTCCTAATCTACTTAGCACTAATTATGTGACTTAAAAAAAGACATAAAAATTGATGCTTCTACGTTTCATTTTAAAACTTTGTGGAGAACCCTTTAAGATGGCAAGAAATCTAAAGGGCTTCAGCCCTCTATGAGACCTACTCTTAGCCATCCAAAGCAGCTCAGAGCGATGCATTTTCCAGATTCTGAAAACAAGCTAAGGAGGCTACAGGAATCTGAAACTAGAAGTACTCCTGCTGATAAACAGTTAAATTTACCAACCAAAGGAAATCAAGAGGCATCAAAATGTTTTCAGCAGGGATCTGACTATACATATAATATTTTTTCTTTTGGCTGGATACCCAGGGCTCTGTGGAGCTGAGACTTGAGAGCTGGGATTTAGGAGGCTGTTAGAAAGCGTTTTACCTGTCCGGGTGACAGATAATGAGAGCTGAAATTAGGGCAATAAGAGTGGAGAACCAGGTTGGAGTATTGCTACTTTTAGAAAAGCTTCTCAGTTGATCCTAATGTGCATCAAGGGTTGAAAATCATTGTGCAGGAGATCGATAGCAGCAGGTGAAGCTTGCCTGTGGTGAGAGATCTGGGGAGTTAAAAGCAAAGGAGAAATTTCAGAGTCTACCAGGCCAATTAGCAAAGGGCATGAACCGGGGCACACCTATGGTGCTCTGACTAGACTATTTGCCTTTTCTTAAGCTGCAGGTCCTGATCTGCCTGAGATGTGTCCCATCTGACATTGAGGATGAGGAAGAAACTGATGAGATACTACTATGAGTTTGGGATGTGAGTGTAATTTTCCTGGGAATGTAAGCAGTGGGTGTGGTAACTGCGGCTTCCAATGATACACGGAGACAAGCAAAGTTCTCAATCCAAGCATCCTCAGGGAATACGGAAATCTCCTTTGTATAAAACAAGCAAACAGAAACGAACTTCACCTGATCTTTCTTCTCCTAAAACTGACCAAGTGTTTCTTCTCTCTCCTTCACTACCAAACTTCTTAAAAGAGGGGCCTGGGGCTTCCCTGATGGCGCAGTGGTTGAGGGTCCACCTGCCGATGCAGGGGACATGGGTTCGTGACCCGGTCCGGGAAGATTCCACATGCCGCGGAGCGGCTGGGCCCGTGAGCCATGGCCACTGAGCCTGCGCGTCCGGAGCCTGTGCTCCGCAACGGGAGAGGCCACAACAGTGAGAGGCCCGCGTATCGCAAAAAAAAAAAAAAAAAAAAAGAGGGGCCTGCATTTGCTGCTCCCACTTCCTAAGCCTCTTGCATTCTCAGCCCCCACTTGCCACCCATGCTCTACAATCTCTCTGGGCAGGTTAATCCTATAGTTTTGACTATAAACAGGGGCGATTCTCTGTCCTTTGTCTCTAGTCTTGACCTTGTTCCTGGGTCTGACACGCATTTCCAACTGCCCACTGAACTTCTCTGCCTTAGTATCCTGCAGGTATTTACAATACAATATTATTACTTGGAATTATCATATTCAATATTTTCACAGCAAATCTGCTTCTCCACCTGTGTCCTTTCATCTTGGTTAAGGGCATCCAGTCAGTCACACGAGCTAGACCCCTTGGAGTCATTTTGGACTCCCCTCTCCTTCACCAGTTTTTACCACCAAAATGCGCACAAACGGTTTCTGAACTAATTAAGAGCTGGTGAGAGTGCTGCGGTGGTTTTAAGAAATGACTGAGTTTGCTCTTGTGCCCAGAGGTCGGATGTAAACTGGGGCTAATCCATCGTCCAAGCAGCCTACTTACCCATCCCGGATGAGGTAGTATTTCAGGATCTCGTCAATCTTGGACGTAGGGGTGGCAAAGCAGCTCTCCACAAGGCTCTCTAAGCCATTCACGTGCACCAGGGGCTCAATGCCAAAGTAGAGGGAGTCTCGCAGCTTGAGGGTGGGCAGAGCTTCCCGGTAGGGCTCTTCGAACTCATGGTCCTTGAAGATCTCCAGAGTGAAAGGGAATATTCCGTGACTGCGGCTCATGATTTCCAGCGGGGTGTTGCGAAGGTTGGGAACGTAGCCTTCGGAAATGGTGTACAGGCGCGGGAACTCACACGTCACAGGGATCAGCAGTTTGCTGGTTCGGATGATGATGTCCCCGCTGCTCCCTGGGGTCTGCTTGGGTAGACCTGTCACAAGGTTGCTAGCCACGATTTTGTCGTTCACCACCTGAGCCAGGCCAGGGCCAGGAGAGGAGAGTCTATGTTTATTTCCACAGAGCACCTCAGCCCCCGCCCCCCGCCCACCGTAACGTTCTCCAAATTTCTTTTTACATCAAAGCACATGAGAGATTTGGTTGCTGAAGCCTGAGGCTTCTTTTTTTTTTTAATTGATTCTCCTCCTTTTAGCAAGATATTTTGACTGTTAAAGAGTTTTACATACCACTTCATGGTCAACCCACACATTCTTTTGGAGTATTAGTCATAAAAACCTGAGCTATGCAGAATCAGCCAATTCAAAGCTCTGATATTTTAGAAAAGAACAGCTTCTGTACATTATTCTTTTTCTGGAATCCTAGACCTGGTGATGGTGCTGCAGCATGACATTGTGCTGGGCTCAACCCCACGCAGACTTCAGCTGTCGCGTTTACCCAGATGATTTTTCAGTTCTTCATCTGCAGCCTTGTCTGCTCTCCTGTGTGCCAGAACCCCTGGCTCATCGTAGGGCATTTCCATTTGATTATCCACAGATACAACAAACACAATTTGCCTAAAGCGGGGCCTTCTCCTCACATATCTCCCCCATGTCTCACCCCAAATCTCATTAGCTCTCTGACTTTCTCTAAGTTGGATTCAATAAGTAAGTAGTTATTTCATTGCAAGGGCCTCTACACTTATCTCCTGGGTCCAGGTCCTCTTTTTTCTATCCATCTTGCCCACTTCTGATTTCATTATGACAGTGCCTGCTTAATCCCATTCCTATGGGAAAAAGCCCAAACGTCTCACCCCAGCACACAAAGCAGATGTCTGGAAGCATAGTCTCCCCCCATCTATTTTTCCAGTCTCCTTTTCCAGTCAGGCTGTGTTGCCCATTCACTCAGCTTAAGCCTCAAGAGTTCCCATGTCTGAGACTGGCTCACTTGTTTCCCATCTGAAATGCCCTTTCCTTTCGTCTCCGCCTGTATAAACCACACACATGCTTCCACCCCAATTCAAGTCCCACTTGTCGTGACTGTTCCATTGTTTGTCCCTTTCTGGACCCCTATACCACCCGTCAACTGTATCACTGTCTCTTATTTATAATTTGTGTGTGTTTTCATCTCAATACTACTGTGGATATTCCTAAAAGTCAGGAATCTTATTTCACATATCCCTCAGGCTCCCAGCACAGGGCTGTGCACAGATTCTTGCAGGAAAGTACAAACCTTTTACCTCTAACTGGTTCAATCCCTGAACTCATTTACTACCTCATAAATGAACCATCATCTATATCAGTCACTATCTTCAAGTATAATAATTGGTCAGAGGAGACATAGCCAGCCTCCGGGTACTGGTGCTGATGCACTCAGAAAAATGTCTGCACATATTGGAGAGATGGTACCATTTGAGAACAGAAAGAGCAGAATTCTTTTTAAGCCACTGTCCTCCCAGTGTCGGGACCACAGCACAGCAGATGCTCAATAACACATTTGTTAAATGAATGGTATATGATTTTTTTAACTCCATTCTTTTATGTGGAAATATTTCATCTATGACGCAAGCCACACTGCACACCTCTGTCAACAACTTCCCAAATAACTGGATTTGGTCATTCCCCAAGGGTCCTTCAGGAAGAACCTACATCGACCACTGTGCCACATGTCTTGAGGGAGAAGAGGATGTTGACGTGGGTGCCATTGGACACGCCTCGGCAGGAGGTGTTGGTTAGGAAGAGCTCCAGACCGCCGACCAGGTCCCTGGGGATGCTCACTTCAATGGTGTTCGATTTGCAGAACACGGGGACTGTGGGGACAGGAATTGCTGTTAGAACCGGAAAAGTGGGACTGGGAGAAGGGAAGGAGGATTCTAGGAGAAATAACTTCTCCCTTCCACAACTTGAACTTTTTGTTCTATCCTCAAGGAAACCTCTGAGGCTCAAAACAAATTGGTGAATAAAACCTGGACTCCTAACTCCCAAGGTTGTGGTCAAATAATGCTCCTCAAATACTATATTGTTTCCCAAATGAGAAAATACTGTATCAAAATTTCAATCCAACAAACATTTATTTCAAAGTGTGTCTAGCATAACTCCATGCGCTGAAACACCTAAAGGATGAACTTTTAGCACAAACACAATTTATTGGCAATACAGAAAAAGCACTGCTTTGATATAGGCTTAAATTACATAACGCTACCACTTTGACTTTCCCATTAATTACTGCCCCATAAAACAGAGGTAATAAAAACAGCGTTAGCGCACTTGGGGAAGAGTTCTAAATTGTCCTTGCATTGCTCAATAAACCATAAACTATAAAATTCACTTTAATTTAATATAAAAAGATTGCTCTTCCTTAGCATTCACTCCTCTAGACTGTACAAATACTCTAAAAGGAGTACAAAGGGTACTGTCAGACAATATGTGAGGGCAATATCAGTATGTGAGGGCATATCACAGCAACGGCTTAGTATAAAGAAGTCACATATAGGTGCTCATTAAATACTTGATGGATGAGTGAATTAATTTTCTGGACATAAATAACTAGATTTCCAGAAAATAGTTCTCAGAGGATTGTTGATGATCAGATTGTACGTGTAGGGGGAAGAATCAGTTCCCTAGGGCTTTCAACTTTTCATAAGCCAATTATCTGTTAGAAAAGAGAGGAATTCCATCTAAATTAAGTATTAGTTATACAACTAATAATAGAAATTAGAGAAAAAAATCAAAAGTAAAAAGCAAAGGAAACTGTATGATCTAGCAATCCTGTTTTTGGGCATAGGTCCAAAAGAGTTGAAAGCAGGACCTCAAAGAGATATTTGCACACCCGTGTTCATAGCAGCATTATTGACAAGCAATCCAAATGTCCATCAATGGATGAATGGATAAACAAAATGTGGTATACCCATGCAGTGGAATAGCTTTATAAAGGGAAGGAATCCTGTCATATGCTGCAACATGGATGAACCTTGTAGACAATTTGCTAGGTGAAATTAAGTCAACCACAAAAAGACAAATACCGTAGGAGTCCACTTATATGAGGTACCTAAAGTAGTTGACTTCATGGAAACTGAAAGTAGAATGGTGGTTGCCAGGGGCTGGAGGGAGGAAGGAATGAGGGGTCCTTGTTTTAATGGGTATAGAGTTTCAGTTTTGCAAGATGAAAAAGTTCTGAAGATTCGTTGCACAAAAATGTGAATATATATAACACTGCTGAACTATACACTTAAAATTGGTTTAGATGGTAAATTTTATGTTATATTTTTTTACCACAATTTTTAAATGATTCCAGAGTGTACACATGCTGCTAAAAGAGGTGGTGTTCTAAAAGATGAGAATCTTGACACACTCGGTTGAGGAAGGCAGGGAGATTAAGAGGGAGGAATTAAGAGCAGAGGTTGAGCATGTACTACCTTGGCAAGTGTGGTTATCCTCAGACAGCACCAAGCCCCGGGGACATTCACACTGATAGCCCTTCTCAGACATAAGGCAAGAATGGCTGCAGCCGCCATTGTTATTGTGGCATCCTTCAATGTCTGCAATAAAAACCAAAAGAAAAGGGAATGATATTGTAGCCCTCTTCCCCAAGAATTCTGGTTCTTGGACTGGTGCTTTGCATCAGGCATTGTACTTGACTTACCACAGTATCATTGGGGCCCAACTCAGTCACTGAGACATGATGTCCACAAAGAAGTTTATTAAATGTTAAAGCTACAAAGAGCAATCTTACAACACACATAGCTCTAACCATTTAAGCTGGTCATTTTGTAGAATGCCCTTCAATCCAGCTTTGTCTGTTTTTCTCATGGTTAGACTACAATTTTGGGGAGGAAGACCCAAAAGTCATTTCTTAATTTCTGTAACATTTAGTCCACCCAGTTTGAAATTTTATAGAGTATTATTGATGTAAAAGGGACTGACAGAATATAAATTCACCTAGAGCAGCTAAATGGATCAGAGTTAGTCAGAGCTATTACCAGTGGTTGGATCACCAGCCCCTCTCCTCAAATCTCTAGGAATAATAGCACTGGAGATATGTTTCTTGGGCTGACAGCACATTATAAAAATGAAACCTGGACAACACACTGAAAGATTCCACTCAGCTGAGCTCTTTGTGACATTCCTCTTATGACATAGTTTTTTAAAGTTTTCTTTTTAAAAGTTTCACATTTTCAAAAAGCATACTCAATCAAAAGTGCAAAAAGGAAAAATATTCAGTTGAAAAATGAAGAAACTACCACATAATGTCATAGTTAGCGAGGAAACATAATGACCTTTGTGGGCTCTGGATATGATCTTCTAGATCATGGGTCATCAAACTCTGGCCTGCTACATGTTGTTGTAAATAAAGTTTTATTGGCACACAGTCATACCCATTTATTTCCCTATTGTCTATGGGTGCTTTCTCATTACAAGGGCAGAGTTGAGTAGTTTCAACAGATTCCATATGGTCCGCAAAGCCTTAAATATCTACTATTGTGTTTATGCAGAAAAAGTTTACTGGTCCCTGTTTTAGGGGTAAGATAATAAAAGGGAATACGTTCAGGAATCCCCTGGTGGTCCAGTTGTTAGGACTCCACACTCTCACTGTCAAGGGCCTGGGTTCGATCCCTAGTTGGGGAAATAAGATCCTACATGCCGCATGGCATGGCCAAAAAAAAAAAAAGGGAATGCTTTCAAATCATTTAAGATGTTCAAGGAAAGATATGAGCCAATTTCCAGTTATAGCTATTAGTCTCAGTTCATTAATAATAAAAATATTAGTCCTTAGTAAATTAACTTGAGATGAATCAATTTTTGTGAAACAGGGAGAGAGAATAAATTTGCAATGAATTAATCTTTGCAAAACTTAGGAGAGATTAAGCTATCACCTGTTTATAAATCTGTACAATTAAAAAGGATAAGAGTATTCCTATGGGTTTTTGAAATAGCTGAAAATGATATATAATGGTATAGAAGAAAGCATAAAATATGCTATAAAATATTAAAGTCAACATTAATAGGAAATTTTTTTCTTAAAAATGGTCTTCCTTAAGTCAGTTAATTTCCCTGGGCCTCAATTTCAATATATGTAAAATGAAAGGGTTGGATTAAATGTTCACTCAGGATATTTCCAGGTCTAAAACTGCAAAGCACAAAATAAACAGAAATCCTTATTTGGTTTAAAGGATTTTAAGTCTCTTCCAAGGATGTACCAAAATGTTTAGAATGGCTATATCTGCAAGTGGGATTGTGGTCATTTTGATTATCGTTCTTTTACTCCTTTGTATTTTCTTCTATGAACATAACTCTTTCATAATAAAACAAAACAATAAAAGTTACTTAAAAATTAAAAAGAGCTTTTTATTTTAAAAAAGAAGATATGCTAATCTAACAGACTAGCTAAAGAAACAAATATGTTTGGACTATCAATAAAATGTAAGGGTTTCCATAAAAACAAATAAACAAAAAAAAAAACCAAAAAAAAAAAAGCAGGATTTCAAATATGAATCTTAATCCTAAAGTGTAATTCATACTCAAATTTTATCTTCTGCTAAAATACTTTTCAGTTATGATTATTAGGTTCTAAAATTATATGAGGATTAACTTAATATTTCCAATGAAATACTCATGAGTAATTATAAATGTTCGTCATGGAACATTTCATTAATATTTAAATATGTAAAGATTATTGCATAAAATAAGATTTAAGGAGGATTCAGGACATCACTCTTACTCAATAAAATTTAAAGTACATTTAGTCTTTTTACAAGGGACAGTAATTTGATATCCTGGTTAATGGTCCCTGAGTTAATAACGCAAATTTTGTTGCATGAAATGAATTGTGAGCACTAGCCATAATTTTTCCTTTTGGGGTAGTATTTTATTATTTTGAATATAACTAGAATAAAGTGAAATCGTAAGCAGTATTATAATCTGTTATGCCACAAATTCAATTACCCTCTGGGACAAATCATATGTCCTCTGTAAATAATGATAATTAAGCCATTTATCTCTTCATATAATCTGCAGAATTTTTTCCTTTTTTGGTCTCTCAACTCCCAATATCATGAGATTCAGACTTATTAAAGTGGAAGTGATGAAATTTTATTTGGGATAATTTGCAAGGGCCTTAGAGAAGGGACATTATCTAAGTTTCATGTCGTAATAGTAGACAATTTCCATTTCAATTATTTGACATACATTACAAATTCTTTTTAGTACTTAATTATATGAAATGTATACAGCATTTCTACTATCAAAAATAGATAAGTTTAGGGCTTCCCTGGTGGCATAGTGGTTGAGAGTCTGCCTGCCGATTCAGGGGACACAGGTTCGTGCCCCGGTCCGGGAAGATCCCACATGCTGCAGAGCGGCTGGGCCCGTGAGCCATGGCGGCTGAGCCTGCACGTCCAGAGCCTGTGCTCCGCAACGGGAGAGGCCACAACAGTGAGAGGCCCGTGTACCACAAAAAAAAAAAAAAAAAAAAGATAAGTTTACTTATCTCTAAAAATGTATTAATCTCTAATAAATTCAAAGCATATGAGTAAAAAAAAAAAAGGCTTCATGTAAGCCAGTTTCCCAAACTTCCAAGATGGTAAGACTCACCTAGAAACTTGGTAAAAACACAAACTGTAAGGCCCCTCCCACCCCACTGAACCAGAGTTTCCAGGAGAGAGGCCTGGGAAAGGCCAGCTTTAAAGGCACCCAGGTGATTCTCAGCAGGGAAGTTTGAGAAACACTGCTGTAAACCATTTGTTATGCTACCTACCTCCATTATCTTGCTACTCCAGATGTGCTCCCTGGATATGCAGCACAGGTGTCACCTAGAAGTTATTTAGAAATGCAATATCTTCACCCCAGACCTACTGAATCAGAACCTGTATTTTAACAAGATCCCAGGTGATTCGTGGGCACATTAAAGTTTGAGAAACACGGAATACCCTATTTTTATACCACCAATTAAAATGCAACTCTCTGCCTCTTGCAAAATGCAACAGCTCCCTCCTGCTAAAGCTTGGAGACAAAATCAACACTGCATTCTGTCTGCAACACGAGCATCCTGCAATGATTCTCAGTGATGATGATTTGTGGTTTCTTTACACAGCCAGATTGTTACTCTCTTCTGACGTTGGCCAGTTTTATGAACATCAAAGAATAAGCCAATGGCTTACTGGGGGCTCTTGATGTGAATCCCTTCTTGCCCATCTCACCTTCACATGTCTTGCCATCACTTCTTAGCACACGGCCAACCCCACACTCACAGCGATATGAATTTTTGAGGTTTACACAGATCTCACTGCAGCCACCATTGTTTTGTTCACATTCATTTTCATCTGTAGAAGAGAGACCACACCATTTAGATACTGCTGAGCCATGCAACCTTTTCCCAAGCCCCTTAGCAGAAACTCCACATCTTTTCAGATCCTGTCCATAGACTTTCCAGAAACCAACTCCAATATAATCAGTTTTATTAACCTGGTCTCCCCACCAAGTTATTTGTCCCTCTGCCCTCTGCTGGAGCAGAAGGCAGTTAGTTGGTTGCTTGCCAGTTCCCTCCTCAGGGCAAAACTGTTGGGGAAATGAAGTCCCCTTTGGTATTTGGGTTCACCTGCTTGTTTGTATTGGAGAGTCTCACTTTCTGCAATTCCTGAAGATTTGCTAAATAAATAAAACATAAATCAAACTGTGTTTTAAATGCATTAAAGGAATTTGCATTGCAGAGGATACGTTGGATAAAATTTTTTGCGAAGCAGTCTTCTTTAAAACATGAAGAACTGCCCTCAAATCTATTTTAAATATTGGAATATTCCCCCATTGTACTTAAGCAATGATTGCTAACATTTTTAAGAATCTGATGAAGGACATGGACTCTTGCTATAAAAAGAATAAGCACAGTTGGCAACAAATGTCGATCCCCTTCCTTCTACAAACAAAAACAGGGGAGCTTGAGGAGTTAAATTTGCCATGGCTTGGATACAGGATATAAACCAGGGACTGGGGTTTAAACACCCACAAGGTGACAGGAGGCATGGCCTTGGGCCCACGAGAGGAGATGAGCTAGAACTGAAACCCTGCTCAAGTCTAGGACCCTGGAAAACGGATCCCCACAATGAAAGGGGGAGGAGAAGGACTCTGCTCCGAGGCCCAGGAAAGAAATAAGGAGCTCTCTGCCTGAGGCTCTAGGAAAGAGAAAAGCCTTCATAAACCCCAAGTTGGGCCCTGCCACGGTTGAAGTATGAACTCATAATTCCCACATGGCGTGGGGATCTTGAAACTGAGAAACTGATGTCAAGTTTGGCCTGGACTGGTGAAGCTTCTGTGACACAAGCAATCAAAAAACTCTCTGTAGTAAAAAAGAACTCCTCAAACCAGATAATAAGAGTGGAGGACCACAGAAAAACAATGACAACAGAAGGTGGTTTATCATAAAACATATGCAGGAGGAGATGATCCACTATGAGAAAGCTGACAAGATAACCAATGGGAGGCTCTGAACTGGAGAGAACAGAATAATCCAGAAAAATCCATAATACAAGGATTTAAAAAATTACTAAACAGATAAGAGTAAGGCCAGTAACCAAAATAAAATTGTGTAGGAAGACAAGGCAGAATTGAAACAAAACAAACACACAGAACTCGTAGAAATGAAAAATATAGTTGCTAAGATTAGATCCTTCATCAGGGCCCCTACTGCCTGGACAGTGGATAGCTAGAGGTGCTAGCAGCCCTCCTGGGAGTGGCCACACTGGTGCTTGGGTTCACCCTCTGTCGAAAGCCTGGATTGTTTACCTGGAGACTGATTATTTTACCTGAGAGAGAAATACGCTTCTACTTACTGAAGCCATTGTTATCTGGGAGTTTATTGTCACTTACAGCCTTAGAAACTCTATGCCCCAGCAATTCCACTTTTATGGGTATACTCTAGAGAAAATCTCACACGTGAGGTAAGGTATCATTTTTATGTTAATTTTAAGAACACACAAAACAATGCTATATATTGCTATTGTTATGTTATATTATTATTGTTATTTATTACATAGATAATAAAAGCATAAAAACAGGGACCAGAAGGACACACACTAACTTCAAAACTGTGATTTTTACCCCTGGAGGGTGAGAGAGGTAAAAGAGATGGAGTGAGATGGCTTTATTTGTATCTGTAAAATTTTATTTAAAAAAAAGGAAGAGGGACTTCCCTGGTGGCGCAGTGGTTAAGAATCCACCTGCCAATGCAGGGGACACGGGTTCGAGCCCTGGTCCGGGAAGGCCCCACATGCCGCGGAGCAACTAAGTCGTGCGCCATAACTACTGAGCCTGCGAGGCACAGCTACTGAAGCCCGCGTGCCTAGAGCCCACGCTTCACAACAAGAGAAGCCACCGCAATGAGAAGCCCATGCACCGCAGCGAAGAGTAGCCCCCGCTCGCCACAACTAGAGAAAGCCCACATGCAGCAATGAAGACCCAATGCAGCCAAAAATAAATTAATTAATTAAAAAAATTTTTTTTAATTCAAAAAGGGAGAAAAATTTAGCTATAAATCTGGGTACATGAGTGTCTGTTATATTATTTTCCTATACTCTTCTCTCTGCCTGAAAAAAATAATTTATAATAAATAATTTAAATTGTTATATATTTTTTAAAAAACTAAAGTAACATTGACACATGCACATAAACACAAAACTTTGCCTCTAATTTCAGGGAGTTCATGATCTCCCTGAAACCAACAGACAGACTCCAGGCAGGAACTGGGGGCTTTTCCCTATGTCCCGATAGGCAGATATGTCCAAGATAAATTGTTAAGCAAGAGATGTGTATGGTGTGTATAATATGCAAGCTTTGGTTTAAAAAACGGCAACAAATAAATAAATATGTATATTTTTATTTTTATATCTGCCTGAAGAAACCCTGGAAGCATACGTAAGTAAATAATGTAAGAGTTTACTTGGGGGACTTCCCTGGTGGTCCAGTGGTAAAGAATCTACCTTCCAATGCAGGGGACGTGGGTTCGATCCCTGGTCAGGGAACTAAGATCCCACATGCTGTGGGGCAACTAAGCCTGCGCGCCAAAACTACTGAGCTCATGCGCCTCAACGAGAGAGCCCACGGGCCACCACAACTACAGAGCCCACGCGCCCGGGAGCGCATGTGCCACAACTAGAGAGAAGCCCGTGTTCCACAACGGAAGATCCCGCGTGCTGCAGCTAAGACCCGACACAGCCAAAAAAATAAAGAAAAATAAAGAAATAAAATAAATATTTAAAAAAAAAAGAGTTTACTTGGGATGGAGTTGGAGGAGAGGGAAGTGGAGCAAATGGGGGACAGAGAGCTAGATATTTCACTGTATACCTTCATGCTGTTTAACTTGGGAGCCATTTAAATACATTACCTATTCAAAAGTTATATTAAAACAAAAGAAGAGATGAATGAACAACTCCTGCCTTAAGAGGAAGCCAAATATTTTCCAACAGACACGTGTGTGTGTGTGTGTGTGTGTGTGTGTGTGTGTGTGTGTGCAGTGTGAGGGGTTGGGGGGAATTGTAGGAACCATCGTCCCCCACACCCTGAACCTGTTTACATTAAATCACATAGTCAAAATCAACCAGGCAAGAGCCCTAACAACTGTTATGGGAGCGCCTAACCATGCTCCATGGGATGGCTAGTGGGGTTCATTAAAGAGACTGAGGAACAAAAGCTTTTCTAAAATAAGAACCCTTTGATATCCCTTTCATCCTGATGCCCTAACCCATCCTGATCTTGTTACTCTTCTTCTGGAGGAGGCAGCTGTGGGGTAGTCCTCCCCTTTCTCTCTAGACTTGTTTTAACTCTATTTGAGTCTGAATACAAAAAGCTTCATAACACTAAACAGAAAATAGATGATCTTCAGTCCTGGGTTTTTCAACTCTATTTTCTCCCTGCTGTAGACAACAAAACATGTATACAATTGGACAGCTCTGGATTTCCTACAAATAATCTGACTCCCCTTTCTTGCTACTCAGACAAACCAAAATTATATTAGTGAAGCTATAGGAGTATGTCCTTAGATAATTCTAGACCAAAGCTACCCAACAGAAATACAAAGCAAGACACACATGTAATGTAAAATTGCCTAGTAGTCACATTAAAAAATCTGTTAAAAGACATTGGTAAAATTAATCTTAATAATGTATTTTAGGGACTTCCCTGTTGTCCAGTGGTAAAGAATCTGCCTTCCAATGCAGGGGATGCAGGTTCAATCCCTGGTTGGGGAACTAAGATCCCACACACTGTGGGGCAACTAAACCAGCGTGCCACAACTACTGAGCCCGCGTCCCTCAACAAGAGAGTCCTTGTGCCACAAACTACAGAGCCCACACACTCTGGAGCCTGTGCGCCACAACTAGAGAGAGAAAAACCTGCACACCACAACCAGAGAGAAGCCCGTGCGCCTCAATGAAAGATCCTGCATGCCACAACTGAAGATCCCATGTGCCTCAACGAAGATCCCACATGCCGCAACTAAGACCCAGTGCAGCCAAAAGATAATACATAAACAAATAAAATAAATTAAAAAATAGATTTCATTTTATCCAGTATGTCTAAAATATTTCATTTCAATATATAATCAATATTAAAATTATTGATATCTTTTTCTGAACTAATCTTCAAAATCTGGTGTGTATTTTATACTTATAGCGTGTCTCAATTTGGATGATAAATTTTCATCAGAAATACTTGAGCTGTATTTTAGAGTCATAAAATTTACAGTTCACTCAAGTTGCCCCACACATTTTTAGTTTTCCAATGACTGAATCAAATATTAGCTTTTAAATTAAAATTAAGTAAAATTACAATTCAGTTTTTCAGTCACACAAGCCACATAGCCACACATGGCTAGTGGCTAGTGTACTGGACAACGCAATCCCAGACTGTCCCGACACATGATATAAATTTGGCTTGAGGCTTTAGTTATGACCTAAAAAGACAAACCCCATTCTGAGTTTTCAGAGACACAAACTGGAAAAATGATGGTGCTCTGAGTCAGGAAGAGTTTTTGATTTGTCCTTTACTCCCAATAGCCTGTTTCTACCGCAAGATGGGTTTCTTACCAAAGCATGTCTGTCTGTCGGGGCCTAGCATGGTTCCTGGAGAGCACGTGCACCCACTGGTATCCAGGCAGCTGCCGTGGCAGTCCTCATCACAGATGTCATAAAAATCTATGGAGGATAAAGAGGACCTTTCAGGAAGGGCGAGGACCAGAGGACACTCTCATCCATGAGAAAGCCTCATGAGTTCAATCATGGGGTATGAATTCCCAGCCAACATCAAGAGAATTCTCATTGATCAGAGTTTATATAGCCCAATGGCAAGAGGTGCTGCCTAGGGACATGTTCTGTCATTGAGTTCAATGAGTCCCAACTTCAGATCCTTGGGTGACCATGGAGTTTCTGCAAATCTAAAACCTCACCAAACATGAGCTGTAGATTAAGTAAGCATTATGTCCTACTCTTCTATGTAGTCTATTTTTTAAATGTATACAGATTTTTATGGGATTAATAACATGAAAATTCACTTAAAAGTATTACTGATCTCAAGTGGCTTCTTCCCATTATACATCATTTAAAAAATCAGTGGGCACTAAGCACAATGCTACCGTATGGATGTCTGAAATATATATTGAGAAGGGGTCCTCCATGCTCAAAAAGGCTGGAAATCCACACTAAATAATCTAAGTCAACATTTCACTTTCTACTGTTCTGTTTGAATGGAGTGGAAGACAAAGTAAAACTGATCAAAGTCATAGCTCCTTTCCCTTTCTATTCTTCAGGAATTTTTCAGAAATCTAAGGACAGACCTCAGAAATCATGATCTGGAGGTATCCGTGGCCCTAAATCAATGTTCTTCAGGCTCTGAGATACTACCATAACCAAATTTCCTATGGTGTTTTTCTCTTTGATGCCATATGTGGCCTTGTGGGGGGAGGGAAAAGAGCCCAGGGAAGGTACTCACGACCACAGTAGACGTGAAAGCAGACGCTGGGCTTGGCCAGACGATACACATAGTAGCCTCCAGGGCAAGCCTTGACCTCCACCGTGGTGTTCCAGAGGCAGCAGTTCCCACTGAAGCTCGCACAGGCCTGGCGTTGCACAATGCCATCGCCTTCCAGAGGGTGGCTGCCATTGAGCCAGACAGGTGCATGGGTTCCGCAGTGGTTATCTGGTATGCAGAAGGTGGGCATGGCATCCCCTGCCATGCCTGTGAAGCGGTACCACTCCCCATCCACATTGTTGTCACACAGAGGGGAACCTTGAGACTCATCAAATTGGTGGTCAGTGTTCCTCCACGGCTCATTCAGACTGATGTAAGCAGAACAAGGATCTAGGGCTGGGAATGAAAAGGACACCTCAGAGGCACCTTATGATGTTTCAGATCACAGTGGCAATAGCCTGAGTCCACCTTCTTGGTCTTACATTCTGGCTTTTTAGTTCAAGAAAGAAATAATCTAAAGTCCCCAAAAGTAGCTGTTTAAGATTCCTCAAGTTGACGTAAACATATTTCATAAATGCCTTTTACATTTGAAAAATTATTTCAAATCTATTTAAGGTTTTGTGTTTGCATTGAACTAAACCTTTCATCCAGAGTAATCATCTGATAGAATAGTTGTTCAGACCAAGGGAGGTTATAGTCTCACTGAAATCTGCACTGGTCAGACTATATTTTGAGTACTGTGTTCACACCTGGAGGCTATATTTTATGAAAGTAATGGACAAACTTGATGTCCAGAGGAAGGTGATCAGATTTAGAAGGGAGCCTAACAATTATTTACTGGGGAAGAAGCTGAGAACTACTGTTTGGAGAAAAAAAACCAAACCCTGAAGAATATGCATCAGTCTTCAAAAATCTGGAATGGCTTGTGAAAGAGGAATTAGCTTTCTGTTACAATGACAGGAACAAATTGTTACAGGGAAGTGCATTTCAGTTCAGCTATCTAGTAATGGAGAGGCTGTATCATAGAGTGGTAAGCTCTTCATCTTTGGAAATTTTCAAAAAGTAGTTGGATGGTCATTTGTAAGCAAGATTTTGGATGGAATTTTGCACTAGCAGGCAGTTTGGCTTGATAATGAATGTGTAAAGCTCATTCCACCTTAGAAGGAATAGGCCTCTGGCATATGTCAGCTGCTTTGAAAAACACAGTATAGTGTCAAGTAATTATCAAAGATATTCTCCATGTGAATGTTGGTACATGTTCCATCACCTATTGAAAACACCATGAACTTTGTGTCTTCACAATTAGCCAGGGCATCACTGTCTAGAATATAGCAACATTTCAAGCATGCATTTTTAGTGCATAAATAACATGGACAAATACCTCATCAAAAACATTTTAATGACTGAATACACCAATATCCCCAGTTCACTGCTTCTCTCAATTTCAGGAAAACATTGAATTAACACAGGCAAATTGTTCTTACAAAGAATCTATAAAATCAAGACATTCTAGAAAGGAGTCCTAGCCAGAGTACTACGCTTCTTAATGCATGTGAGGCTGACTTAATAGACATTGTAGGCAGGGAATTCATATTAAGGCTGAAATACTTTGTGGGCAGGAAATTCAGCTTCAGCAAATACTGCACAATAATTAAGTGTGGATAGGCCATGATCAAAAAATCTAAGTTGTCTAGAAAATATTTTGGGTTTTCCCAGTCTACATTTCAATTTCAAGTTTAATCTCAAAACTTCAGTCACATGTAGAGGATGGTGTAGCCTAGTGCTAAGGTTCCCATTTAGAGTATAATAACTGTTTGGGACAAGAAATAAGTAGGATATTGCATATTCTGGAAGTAACACTTTTGCAGAATTACACGTGCCAGGAGCAACCCTCTCCTTACAATGTCCCTGCGGTTTCCTGACTGTGCCCTAGACCATGGTTTGATGTCCCTTGAGAGGAAGAAATGTCCTCATACAGACTCTCTACCCTCTGAAAAGGGAAAAATTCCCTTATCTGCTCTCCCAGTTGTGGTTCTCTTAGGAAGACAGATTTCCAGGGCAATTTCACAGGTGATTATAAATTCATAGAAATATTTGGTTCATCTCCTTGGCTCTAATTTTATAAGAAATGGTTAAGTACTCAACTTTTAATAGCTTTTACAGAAATTCCTAAACCTCCCTCAATAACTATTTCATGATTTATAAAGTTTTTCCTTAAATTTAACTATCATTTCTTGTGCTATTTGTTGAAAGTTTACTTCCTCTCTTGTTGTAGGTGATACATGCCACAAATAGGAGAAATTTACTATCTTCTGTAAACTAAATACATATTTTAAAAGTTACCCATGCAATATTTCGTAACATTAAATAAACCCATTCCACTCACCCCCTTTAAAGGGAGTAATTTAATCCTTTAATAATCTGGCCGCTGGCGTTAATTCCTTTTTTCAGTCTCTCAATGTGGAGCCCGAATTCGGTTATGCATGTTGCGTCCTGAATTACTGACGTATATATACACATGCACACATAATACATCCCTCAAATGAGAGAGCTTCAGAGAACAGCCCGGTGGGCAAAGTTCGAGTCAGGGGGCCCCAGCTGGCAGACAGCCGGTCAGCCTTTATTTACTAGGATATTCGCTCGTCAGCCCGGACGTCCGTGCGCCCCAGGGCCGGCACCTCGCCGTGGCCGAAAGCAGAGAGCAAACGTCAGCACCCCCGCCCTTTCGTCCCGGGGACCAGGACTCCCTGACCCTCCAGGTCCGAACCCCGGGCACCGCCCCTCGGATAGTCCGGATCGCCAGATTCTGGCCCTGCGCACTCGGGCCGGAAGCCCCTCCTCTCCTTCCTTCCCTCTCCCCCTTCGCTTCCCGCCTTCCGCCCTCCCCTCTTCTGCTTTTTTCTCACTTACCCTTTCCTCTCAGGCAACTGCACCCCCACCCAATCCCTAGCCCCCAAAGTTCTCCCTTTATCTTGTTTATGGCGTTGAGTCAAACGTCCTAGAAGGGCTAGAAAAAAAATAATAAAATAAAAAAGATTTGGGAAAGGAGAAGGTGTCTGATGGGAGGATACAGGAGGTACTAGAGGGAGGAGTAAGCCAGGGAAGAGAGTGGGGAGAAAGCGGGGAGGAAGTTGAGGGCAGGACCACTTTGACTCAAGCGACTCTTGGTTACTTACTGGTAGCAGATACAGGGTGATTAAACTTAGCTCAAACCTATCTTTAAGACCTTTTAAGACCAGTTTTAGATTTAGAGAATAATTGAGGAAATTGTACAAAAAGTTCCCATTTTCTGGCACCCAGTTTCCCCTATTATGAAACCATTGTACACTAGTGTGGTATCTTTGCCACAATTAATGAACCAGTGTTGATACATTATTATTAACTCAAGTCCATAGTTTAGATTTCTTTAGTTTTTGCCTGTTTTTGTCTATTCTGTCATCCCATCCAGGATACCACATGACATTTAGTTTTACATGTCTCCTTAGGGTCTCAAGCCTATTTTTAATGTTTATTCTTAAAGGTACTAGAGCAAGGCCTTAGTTACCCGAAGAAATAGGGGCAATTAAACACTGAGATTCTCAGAGGTGCCAAGAAGGATGGTTCTCGCCATCTCACTCTCCCTTCTAGTTAGAACTTAAATTCTAATGGGAAAAGGAGAGAGACATTTGTTACTAAATGGAATTAAAACTTTGCTTTGTTGGCCAGTTTTGTATCAAGTCTGGAGGTACCAAGGGGGGAGACAGTTTAAGATTCACTCAATCTCTGCAAAAAGTCGTATTTTCAGATGTCAAGACTAAGAAGTCTGATTTATCCAGATCTGTGCCTTTAGGGGCACACTCAGTCCCTTGTATTAATGAAAGAAAAAACTCTATCCTCTGCTCTAAAAAAAATTTTTTTTCCCTCTTAAAGTTGGGACTATACAAGTGCCTAAAATATAAAGAGGTTAGGATTCCTTTTACAGATACTCCAAGAAATATTTAGCTCATGGAAAGTTGTCTGGATTTGGCAGATCCATGGAAATTTTGGATGCCCAGGCAAAAGGCTAAACGGAACATGAAATGAAATTCTCTGAAAATATATCTCCACAGGTTTTCAATGACTTTTCTTCTCCTATTCTAGAACCAGTATTTAAGATACTGGAATCTTGCTCTTAATTACCTGTACATAACAGCAAATTCCTCCAACAAAAAGTACATCGTGTAAAGTACTTGACACAAGACTTACCCGTTGGTGACCCCAGTGTTACTGTGGTGAGAAGGCAGGTGAAGAGCAGGAATTGAAGCATCCTTTTGGACCAGCCACCAGAGACAGACTGGAAAATTCTCTTAATTTCAGTCTTCCTTTGTCCGCTTCTTTTTCAAACACTTTTTAAAAAGGCCTCTAGGCTCTTGTGAAGAAGACTTTTCAGTACTGGCTGGGGCTTTATCAGAGGAAGAGGATGAGTGGGATAAGGTGTCCATTGCTCTGGCCTTGACCCCAGATAGAAGCACTGCTTTACACTGTCAACAGAGTTAGTTTATTGATATTTTTCTTCAGGGGAAAAAAAAGAAAAACCCTCACAATCCCTCATCCTCCTATTGTTTTTTTCTCAAGACTTCCCTGCAATGAGGCCTCCAGTATCTTATCCAGAAGGGAACTCTAAAAGAGGGACATCCCCTCACGTCAAAATCTTGTTTTGTGATTTCAAGGAACTGATTTCATGATATTGCAGCCATAGCATTGCAGATTACATGAGAATGGGATAAAGCCTAATTTTTGGAAATGATCTTTAGAAAATGTCTTGGTCAGGTGGTCAAGGAGTTTACAATAGCACACAAAAGAGTAGTATGGACAGGTGTGGAATGAGGACAATATTCTCTTCAAGCAAACATCCAAGTCTGTTTCATTATGGTCTTTGGTATCAAAACTTCCTAAAGAAACAAGGTTCAAGTTGTGTTTGAGCAGCAGTATCTCATGTTTTCATAGTGCCTGTCTTCTCCAAATTTAAAATGGTTTAGTGTTATTTATTTCACTAATTCTCACAGTAAGATAGGGGTAGGGGCTTCAGATTAGGAACTATTCATTAAATTGACGACACTGAAAAGTAAGTGACAAAGTTTACTAGAGTTTCAGTTTTAGACAAGAGAGGGACAATGTAGGGTCCTGTATATGACATGTCACTAGACATAACCTTAGTAGTTACACGTTTGGAGTTTTCCAGCTTCCTGACATCCTACAGTGCGTAGAATGAGAATTGGCAAGCACTATTACTTAAGATAATGTGAAGGGGAAGGATAAAAAGAAGGGTAGAGAATAGGTTTTTGTTTGTTGTTTTTAAATATGATATTAAACAAGGATGCACATGAAACCAAAATTTTTCTCTCCTAATCTTACCTTGACATGATGCTTTGGGCTTCTATTATTTCTAAACTTTCTTCATCTATGCTTCTTTTCCTAATAACAGAACTTCTAGTGCCTGGGAAAGAAATATTATTGTCATTTAGGAAGTAGTCCCTAAATTTGTCTTCATAATCTTTTAGCACATTTTCTTATTACACTAAGTAGCATTCAAGTTACTGTGGCCCCTTTCCTCTAGGGTTTCGGTTCAGTTAAACAGTAATGCTCACTAAGGGCCAGGTAACATGCTGGTCACGGGTATTTGACAGTGATTAACGTAAAAGAGGTTCCCACAAGCAGACTTTACAGTCTAGCAAGGGGTTTCCATTGATTTAACTTGTACTCAGCTACTTTATCACTAATGCTAGTGGGACACAGGCAACTTGATCATTATTAGCTTATTAAGTTGCAATCTGATGGCAGCAATGGATGACTCTGGGACTGAGGAACTGTTTCATGGCAGGGTAGTGCTGCTACGTGTCAATGGTCTTAACCGAGGAACTGTTTCATTGCAGGGTAGTGCTGCTAAGTGGCAATGGTCTTAACTTGAGGAACTGTTTCATTACAGGGTAGTGCTGCTAAGTGGCAATGGTCTTAACAGAAATAACAAAACCGTGCAATTTCCTGTCCCTGAGAAGCCATCTGACTGCTTCATATGTGTTGCAGAGAAACAGAGGATGTGTGTGTGAGATAAACCCAGATTTGCTGCCAGGATTGATTGCTAGAGTCAAGGACTTTTACCAGATAGTCCTTTGGTTCTGTAAACAAGTCTTCCCAGGATGGTAGGATATTTTTCTTATTCCTATTTTTTCCTTTTTAGTTGACTGGCCTTTTCATTTTAATTTTTTATGAGGAAAATTTCAAATATATACAAAGTAGAAAAAACAATAAAGAGTACCCAGCTGCAATAATAGTTAACATTTTGTCAATCTTATTTCATTTATACAGCAGTATGTATTTCTAACAAATGGCCTTTCTTTTTTATATAATCGTATTGTCATTATTACAACTATGGAAAGTAGCAGTAATTCCTTAATATCATCTAATACTCATTCCATATTTACATTTCCCCAGTTGTTTCAAAAATTTCTTTGTATTGCTAGCTTGAGTCAGGATTCAAACAAGAGCTATAGGGGCTTCCCTGGTGGCACAGTGGTTAAGAATCCACCTGCCAATGCAGGGGACACGGGTTCAATCCCTGGTCCAGGAAGATCCCACATGCCGCAGAACAACTAAGCCCATGCGCCACAACTACTGCACTCTAGAGCCCGTGAGCCACAACTACTAGAGCCTGCGCACCAAGAGAAGCCACCGCAATGAGAAGCCACCGCAATGAGAAGCCCGCGCACTGCAACGAGGAGTAGCCCCTGCTCACTGCAACTAGAGAAAGCCCGTGTGCAGCAACGAAGACCCAACGCAGCCAAAAATAAATAAATAAAATTTATAACAAAACAAAACAAACAAGAGCTATACATTGCTTGTGGTTGGGTCTCTTAAATTCTTTTAATCTATAACAGTCCCTCCACCTCCCATGCTACTTGTTGAAGAAACCCAGTCTTTTGTCCTATAGAACGGTCTCACATCCTGAGTTTCACTGACCACTTCGTGTGGTGTCTTTTCCCTTCTCTCACATTTATTTTTTAGTTTTTTTAATAAGTCATTTTTATTATACGTTATAAAAGTAGTGGCCCATAACACATTGGAACAACGTTTTTTTAAACTGGTTTTCACCACAGACAGTTTGAGAAGCACTGATTTGGATGACTTGCTTCTCATCTGTACCACTGTGATTTGACAACAAAGGTTACTTTCCCACATTAAAAAATTTTTTTTCTTGCCAATATTCTAGATAAAAGCAAGAATCACCCATACAACACTCTAGCCTCACAATTTCTTGACTCATTTATTCCAATAAAATATACCTTCAAACAATAACCTTGGCCATATCTTGTCCTTAGTCCTCTTTAATCCTTAACTCTGAAACTCTGCTCTTGGATCACAAACTTTCATTCTCCTACCTTCTTACTAAAACTGCTCTTTACTCTTCCTACTGGAATAAACACTTTGTCTGGATATGGACTTGCTTCCCTGAATGCAATGCTTATGCAAAAACAGCCATCCATGGACTTATAGAATGCCTTACATATCACCATGAGATTCCACACAGCATTGTTTTGATCAAGGAACTCACTTCATAGCACATGAAGTGTGGCAATGGGCTCATGCTCATGAACACTGATCTTACCAAGTTCTGCATCATCCTGACACAGCTAGTTTGATAAAACAGTGGAATGGATTTTTGAAGACTTGATTATAGTGCCCGATATGTGGCAATACCTGGTGGGGCTAGGACAAGGTTCTCCATGACAGTGTATATGCTCTAAACCAGAGTCCAACATATGGTACTTTTTCATCCACAGCCAATATTCACGGGTCCAGGAATCAAGGGGTTGAAATGGGAGTGGCTTCATTCATTATTACCGGTAGTGATCCAATAGCAAGATTTTTGCTTCCCATCTCTGCAAACTGAGATTCTGCTAATCCAGAGGTCTTATTAGTCCAAAGGGAGAAAAACTTCCACCTGAGACAAAGCAGCATCCCGTTCTTCAATCACTGCATTCATTTCTTCTGCAGTTATTCTCTTTTTACATTCCTTGGTCTTGTAGATTCTATCCACAGTTATAGCTCCATTCTTCTGAATAGCTATCCCTGTGTCTGCACTGTTTATTCTGTTCAGTAATTCCTGTAATGTCATGTCATTTTCTTCAGGGTTAATATTTTCTAGCAGTTTTAGAGATATTTCCATATGCTTGGCTCCTGCAATTGCTTCATCTCTCTCCTCATTGGCTAACTGCAGTCGAGACATAATAGCTTCATCACGTTCCCTCTGCGAAATACACCTCTTCAACCAGAGCTGCTGTTTTTTCAGCAATTTGAGCTTCTGTTGCTTTTTCTTGGAGTTCCAGTTTAAGCTTTAGTTTTCTCTGTTCTTTATCTTCTTTAGTCAGTTTTTCTTGAAGCTTTTTTTTTTTTTTTTTTTTTTTTGCGGTATGTGGGCCTCTCACTGTTGTGGTCTCTCCCGTTGCGGAGCACAGGCTCTGGACGCGCAGGCTCAGCGGCCATGGCTCACGGGCCTAGCTGCTCTACGGCATGTGGGATCTTCCCAGACCGGGGCACGAACCTGTGTCCCCTGCATTGGCAGGTGGACTCTCAACCACTGCGCCACCAGGGAAGCCCTTCTTGAAGCTTTTTATTGCTTGCTTTGAGAATGTCCAATTCTTTTAGAAGCAACGCTATTGTCTCCTCTTTAAGTCTGAAGTAACTTGACAAGGAATCATACATTTGTAATGCAAATCATTATTTCTATGTTCCCTAATGTTGGATTTTTCTCTGGTACAGTGAGCTTTCTCATCACCTAGATGAGGACTGATGACTTGAAAATTCCTTGATCTCTGCTCTGGCAGTTCTATGCCCTCATATGTAGCTTCATTAACTAATTCATTGGATTTCTGTTGCATGCTTCCCTTAGAATTCACAGGCAGTTGCTCATCTGGCTGTGTACTTTTATTTCTCCCAGTGGTCTCTTGTTCAAGATAACTATGGGTTATGTCTGGACTAATGCAGCACTGTCCTGGTGTTAAAATATACTGGTTGGTTATAAAATGCAGGCAATGAAGGTTTCTTTCATAGCTGGTTGGAAGAACAATAACAACCACCACTTATCTAGGCCCTTTTGACCAGTCGTCCATTTGTACTTCTTGTTTGCTCTGGCAAGGTCTCTGGATTTTGTGCCAAGATTTGAAGCTTTGTACGGCATGGCTCAGGGTGCCTAAAGAAGCACAGCATTCTTTGCCGAAACTTACAAGTGTGAGACCTGAGATGCGCCCCGCACCGCCCCAGGAGCCGACTCTGCGCTCTCGCCCAGAGCTTCTCAGGCCCGACGCGCAGGCACCACGTCCACCAACCGACGCTTACTCGGAGCCTCCCTGCCCGCCTGGGGCTCCTCTGTGCAGGGAGGTGCGCAGGGAGATGTAAGCATCTATTTTTCTAAAGTATGTGCTATTAGAAATTAAATCAAAAATACTCCGGTGACAGTGAACAAATTTAATGCACAGGCAGGAATGGTGGAAGTAGATCAGTTAGGAGATAGATTAACCAATGTACTCTTCAGGAGAAATCTGAGCTAGGATAAAATTTGAGAGAGCTACCAGCATATAAATGGTAACTGAAATTGGGGGAGGAGAATGGATGAGATCATTCATGGAAAATGGGGTCCAAGATGGAACCTTGGAGAAGCCTAATACAAAGATGTGGGCAGAGGAAGAGGATGCTGCAAAATAGGCTGAGAAGTAGTCAGAGATTTACAGAGAAGTAGTCATCACAAGAGCTGAGGGCAGTTTCAAGGTGGAAGGATTGCTCGGTGGATGATGCATTTATAAAACATACATAAATGAATATTTATAAAGTGGGTCATTTTATATTCAGTAGGTCTTGTTAAAATTAACCTATACATTTATCCTAAGGAAATAACCACATAGTCCATTTTGGAAGACAAGGAGTTTGGACTTATTTGGGGAGCAATGAACTAAAGGTTGTTGGCAGTGATAAAAATGAATGACAACCCGGGTTTCCCTGGCGGCTCAGTTGTTAAGAATCCGCCTGCCAATGCAGGGGGTACGGGTTCGAGCCCTGGTCCGGGAAGATCCCACATGCTGCGGAGCAACTAAGCTCGTGTGCCACAACTACTGAGCCTGCGCTCTAGAACCCACGAGCCACAACTACTCAGCCCGCGAGCCTAGAGCCCGTTCTCCACAAGAGAAGCCACCGCAATGAGAAGCCCGTGCACCACAACGAAGAGTAGCCTCCACTCACCGCAGCTAGAGAAAGTCCGTGCAGAGCAACGAAGACCTAATGCAGCCAAAAATAAATAAATAAAAAAAAAAAAAAAAAAAAAGAATGACAACCCTTAACAGTTTTGGTGAAACTGAATTCTGAAATCTAAGAAGTTCCACATTTCTGTGAAATCTTTCCAGATTTTAAAAATTCAACCTATTTGTATTTGTTTTTGTAAGCATCTACTGTGTGCTTACCACTACACCCTCACAGGCAAGATAAAATAGTACGCACGTGTGACATGATCTCTATCCTTTCCATTTACCATAGTCACCATACTCACCAATCCTCACTCAGTCTGGTTGTTTGATCATAGAATTCACTGATGAGTTATGACACAGATGCCCTCTCTATGCCTCAGTTTCCTTCTCTTTAAAGCCACGGTTTGATGAGGTCAATGGTTTGCATCAGAATCACCAGGAGTGCTTGCTGAACACAGATTGCTGGTTCCACTCCTAGTTTGATTCAGTAGGGAGTGGAGAACTTGCATTTCTGGAGAGGTAAGTTGCTGTTCTAGGAACCATACTCTGAGAACACTTTTACTTTCTCCAGCTCTAACAGTCTATGATCCCTTAGTGAAACTGCATTACCTATGCTCACTAATGGATTTAACACTCTCCATTATTCACCAGAGCCTAAGAGGATGTTGTGGAATATGTAGTTATTATTTGCCTTAAAAAATTTTTTTTTTTTACTGGAATATAGTTGACTTAGAATGTTGTGTTAGTTTCAGCTGTACAGCAAAGTGAATAGTTATATATATACATAGATCCATTCTTTTTCAGATTCTTTTCCCATATATGTTATTACAGAATATTTAGTAGAGTTCCCTGTGCTATACAGTAGGTCCTTATTAGTTATCTATTATATATATAGTAGTGTGCATATGTTAATCCCAAACTCCTAATTTATCACTTCCCCCCATGTTTCCCCTCTGGCAACCATAAGTTTGATTTTGAGATCTGTGAGTCTGTTTCTGTTTTGTAAATAAGTTCATTTGTATCACTTTTTTATTAGATTCCACATATAAGTGATATCATATGATATTTGTCTTTCTCTGTCTGACTTACTTCACTTAGTATGATAATCTCTAGGTCCATCCATGTTGCTGCAAATGGTGCTACTTCATTCTTTTTTATGGCTGAGTAATATTCCACTGTATATATGTACCACATCTTCTTTATCCATTCCTCTGTTGATGGACATTTAGGTTGCTTCCACATCTTGGCTATTGTAAATAGTGCTGCAATGAACATTGGGGTGCATGTATCTTTTTAAATTATGGTTTTCTCCAGATATATGCCTAGGAGTAGGATTGCTGGATCATATGGTAGTTCTATATTTAGTTTTTAAGGAACCTCCATACTGTTTTGTTCTCCATAATGGTTGTAACAATTTACATTCCCACCGACAGTGTAGGAGGGTTCCCTTTTCTCCACACCTTCTCCAGCATTTATTGTTTGTAGGTTTTTTGATGATGGCCATTCTGACTGGTGTGAGGTGATACCTCATTGTAGTTTTGATATGCATTTCTCTAATGATTAGTGATGTTGAGCATCTTTTCATGTGCTTTTTGGCCATCTGTATGTCTTCTTTGGAGAAATGTCTATTTAAATCTGCCCATTTTTTGATAGGATTGTTTTTTTGACATTGAGCTGCGTGAGTTGTTTGTATATTTTGGAGATTAATCCCTTGTTGGTTGCTTTGCAAATATTTTCTCCCACTCTGTGGGTTGTATTTTCATTTTGTTTATAGTTTCCTTTGTTGTGCAAAAGCCTTCAAGCTTAATTAGGTCTCATTTATTTTTGTTACTCTAGGAGGTGGATCAAAAAAGATATTGCTGTGATTTATGTCAAAGAGTGTTCTGCTTATGTTTTCCTTTAAGAGTTTTATAGTATCCGGCCTTACATTTAGGTCTTTCATCCATTTTGAGTTTATTTTTGTGTATGGTGTTAAGAAGTGTTCTAATTTCATTCTTTTACATGTAGCTGTCCAGTCTTCCCAGCACCACTTATTGAAGAGACTCTTTTCTCCATTGTATATTCTTGCCTCCTTTGTCGTAGTTGACCATAGGTGCATGGGTGTAGTTATTATTTGTTGAATGCAAACAATGGCTTAATATTTTCAATTTTATCTTCTTAAACCTTACATATCTTAGGGATGTTTGTGTTTGGTTGCTGTGAGCTGCCAGGAGAGGCAGGACCGTAGCTGTGGAGGTTCTTAGTACATCTCACACTGCACTTAATGCAGACATTTAATACATGCTTTTTGATATGCCTTCGATGGACTAGGTGGCATGTGATATTTTCCCATTTGGTGATCATTATAAATTTGATACAAACTCTTAAAATAATGAGTATTTGATCTTAGTTCTTCCTTGAACAAGTTTCTGGAGTCCAGGAGACCACACTGGGCAATCTGATGATCTGATATAATGGAGATATTTCCTGTTAATCAGGAGATAAGGATATTAGTGTCAGTGCTGTCCTTGGCTCTATCACAGTTGCAGAGGTCACCGAACCCCTAGTGGCTCTGGAAAACTAGGAAAATATTGACCATCTTAAGTTCAGGAAGAATTCATGAAATGCCTTGTAAAAATATAGGCTCCAGGAACAAAACTTAATTTCAAAATGGTATTTTTATAAAAATTAATTTTAGAGGTAAAAACTTTTCCACCTTGAATCAGAATAAGCTTGTTTTTGTTTCTGATCTTGGTTGTTTTGCTTTAAAGAATGATATGCTATAGTTCAAAAATTGAATAAGTATTTATTGTTCCAGAAGGTACATTGCTTTTTATACATATTTCATAAATGATACAGGATTTTACACATGTTCAATATTTTGCTATTTGTTTAAAGGACTTTTCTCCACGTTCTCCCTCCCCTTGCCTCCCACACACCCTGAAAGGATTTGCTCATTGCACTGTGCTGTTTCTTCTTAAAAACCCTGCGTACAAACAGGATAAATGGTTTAAAAATAATTCACACAACTTAACAGAAATAAATGAGGGAAGGGGGTTGAACGACTGCGGGGGCGGGTGGGGAAGGAAGTGGGAGGAGGGATGAGAAGTGGAGACATGCATCCTTTCATTCCGTCATGCCAGTGGAAGGGGTGGTGGCTGGAGCAGCAGCAGCAATCCTGGCTGGCCTTCAACCTCTGCAAGGCACCTGCAGTCTGGGTTTGTCGTTTAAAGTGTTTCTCTTCATACACAATGATCCCAAAGGAGGAAGAAAAAGAGAAAGAAACCCCTTGCCACAATGAAGAGGGATCAATCATGTGAAAGAAAAAAGCCAATCAATCAGCTGTGCGGCAAGCCCCAACATCCTTTCCATCCTGCCCCCGCAGTAGTTAAAAGCAGGATAGTAGACACAGATTCCTTTGACTCTTCAAGTGTGATGTCATCTGGAAATATGGTAGAAAATATTTTGATAGAGTATAAGATTAACTCCTTTTTCTCTCAATTTAAGAAAAAATAGGGTGAAGAGGGTAGGCTGAAAGAAGCCATAGAAATGTATTCCTGTACAAAGATAAATTGCACCCTTTGAGATCCACACACTTGATTTACAACTACTGAAGTGGTGGAGGTGGGAGGGCTCACAAACAGCGTGGGAGTGTGTGTCCTTCGAGATTAACAAGGCCTCCAGACAAGGTAGTGCCATCTGGGTGGCCTGGAATGCTGTCACACAAACAGATTAACAGCAGTGAAACTATTCTGGTTCTGAAATGGCTACAGAGCCATGGTTTTTAGCCATTTTGTAAACCTTACATCTTCCTGATTTGGTAATACAGCTGAACACTCCGCCTCTGGCTTTAGCTGTGGAGGGAGAGGGGAGTATCAATGGGATAGTCAAATAAAGGAGGGAAATCTGTCCTCCTCTTAAAGATTAATTAGTAAAAAACAAAACAAAACAAAAAAACCTCATGCATTGTTGCCAATTATTTCTAGACAGTGATCCAGAGAACTAGAATATTGAGACATTTAAGAAGGTATTAAGGGATAATCCAAAGTGTCAATTATCGAACAGTCATAAGTTGGTTCCAATTATCATATGGATAAAATTAGTGTACCAACAGGTGTGGGTGGTCAGAAATGGGGCACAAACGGGAGAGATTCCTGGTAACTTTGCAGAGACTGGGTCCAATCTAAAATAAATGCTAATGACATGGGCTCAGACTCTGTTTGCCACCCACATATCTCGAGGGTTTGCTTTTCTGGTATATTTATTTACTGCTATGTCAAAAATAAGAAAAGTTAAATTAAAAAAAAATTTAGAGCTGAGTGGGGTGCTGGTGTGTTACTATTTTGCTGACCCTGAAAAGAAGATGCAAGAAACAACACCCCTAGCATCACTTTCTCTCAACTATAATAATAATACATGATTTTCATCCAGAAACTGAGATTCTTGATTAAGACAATATTCACTAAGCCCTTTGAGCTTATATTCCACAAAGCCTGATGGTCAGATTTTAACATTCCTTTCTTCCCTAAGATCTTTTTGTTTTTGTTTTTTAATTAAAGTTAAAAACCCTCTACCCAGACGTGGCTCCCAGCTTCCACCTGCAATGCTTTAATTAAAAAGGCCATAGTTATAAACAGGTGTTCTTTCTGCTGGGATTCAGAGGCTCTCTGCAGATCAATCTTCCTCACCAATCTGTCGGAGGGGCAGATGCACTTGTAATGGGTCTCTCAGTCTCTTAAGATCCATTTCTGCCTAAAATAGAAACAAAAGGTGAGAAAACTGGCTAGCCAAGCTTTCAATGATATTACTGTCTCCTGAGAAGAGGAAACTGTCTGTCCTCCATCACTATGAGTCAGAGAAATCATCTCAATCACTCTCAAAGTAAGAGTGCCTCAGAGGCAAAGAATGTAAAAGGCACAGGACAACAAAGCAGGACAGAAACAGAAGTCTGTCCTGGCAGTTTCAGCTATCAACAGAGCCTCCAGAAAAGACTGTGCAATCAACAGGGCAGGATCAGGGGCTCAAGAATGTGGGAGCAACTGATGCACCTTGATGGCATTTCTCCAGAGAGAAGCCCTTTTACAAACTTTTTGCCTGGAGCCAGAATTCAAATTTATGCTCCTCAAGGCTTTAGTTATTTGTCTAGTGGTTGTTTAAGTTTTTCACTTATCAGGAACTTTTAAAACAGGGATGTGCAGTCAACTGCAGCACTTTCAAAACTCACACGTGCTTGGGCCTCACCCCTGAGGAGTTGGATTAATAGGTTTGGGGGGGCTGAAGCACCTGTATTTTTAATAGCTCCAGAGATGATTCTGACGCATTCCCTCCAGTTGAGAACCACCACACAGAGCAACAGAAGGTAAGAATTCACTTAGGCCAAGGCAGGGAGATGAATTAAGCCTATTCAAAGCACAACCCCAAAAGCACAAACCCACCAAAAAGGGACAGAGAAGGCGGAGAAGGTCCAGAGAAGAGTAATTAAACATTAAAGAGAATGGAAGGGCTTCCAGAGGTTTTAAAAAAAATCTCTAAAGTCATGAAAGACTGCAGAGAAAAGAAATGAGGATTTCTTCACCAAAATCAAAGATATCAGAGTGAGGGGGAGGCACAATCAGAAATGTGAAAGAGGTAGCTGTTATGAAAAATAAGGTATCAGTCTTTAAAAAAACATTTCTAGCTCAATAATCTCTCACCTGCACCTAGCAAACATTTCTAGTAGTCTCTCTCTGACCTGGATTTTATTTTGGCTCCATTGCTACCACACATCTCAGGTGAGAGATCTTTGGGTCAATTGCAGAAAGAATAAAAAAAGAGAGAAAAGTAAAAACAGACCTCTCTAAAGAAACAAAATGAAAAATATAAAAATAGGTTTAAAAATTTCAATATGCTAGTGATAAAAGGATAGATAGGACTCATTATCTTTTCATCTGCTTGTGTTATAAAACTTTCTGGAGCGTTGACCATGCTAAAATAGTCATTTTTATCAACTGAGGAATAATTTACATAGGAAGAAGAGGATTGGATCATTCTTTCAGAGTTTACCCATCTAAGTACTTGACTGTAGACGATGATGATGACGATAATGCCATACAAGATGAGACTGGGATTTACTTTAATTTTTGTAAAACTTACCTGAGCAATTGCATCTTTGAGTTGATTGTATTTCTCTAGGTCAAAACGTGACTTTTTGGCTCCTTTATGGAAAAATAATAAGTATTGTCTGTCTCTGGCTTCTGGATAAACATATTCCTACAAAAATAAAGAAGAAATTAAATTATACTCCTCAGCACACTATCTTCACAAAATAAGCATTTACTGTTGATTAGATTCAATATACATGAGCATATATAAAGATATACTACTGACATGTGCTGTATTAAATATTTATTTCTTAAACATTTTTTTGTTTTGTTTTGTTTTTTGTTTTTGTTTTTGCGGTACGCGGGCCTCTCACTGTTGTGGCCTCTCCCGTTGCGGAGCACAGGCTCCGGATGTGCAAGCTCAGCGGCCATGGCTCACGGGCCCAGCCACTCCGCGGCATGTGGGATCTTCCTGGACCGGGGCACGAACCCGTGTCCCCTGCATCGGCAGGCGGACTCTCAACCACTGCGCCACCAGGGAAGCCCTCTTAAACATTTTTTATTGCACAACACACACAGAAGAGTACACACACACAAAATGTACATCATAAAGAATCATCATCACGTAATAAATGTTAATCATCACCAGACAGAGAAAATAGAATACCACCAGTAACTCACAAGCCCCCTTCCTGCCCCTTTCCAATTACTAACCCCTCCTTCCCCACCAAAGTAATCACTATCTTGACTTTTATGGTAACTGTTTTCCTGCTCTCTTTACAGCTTTCTTACTTAAGCATACACTCCCCTGAGCTCTACAGCTGAGTTTTACCTGTTTTTTGAAATTTATAAAAATGGAGTCAGATAGTATGCATTGTGTATGGCTACTTTCACTCAATATCATGTTTGTGATATTCATCTTTTGCGTGTAGCTGTAGTCTGTTCATTTCCATTGATATGTTATATTCTATTGTGTGGCTACATCACAATTTATTTATCTGTTGTACTACTGATAGATTTTTGGGTTGTTTCTAGGTTTTAGCTGTTGTAAATAATGCTGTCAAGATCATCTCTGGACTTATCTTCTGTTCGGTATAAACCTATGAATGGAAATTCTGGACCATAGCGTATGCTTGTGTTCAAATTTAAGGAGTGATATCAAAATGGTTGTACCAGTTATACTCCCATAAGCAGGACATGAGTTGCCATCACTTCACCTACTTGCCAATACCTGGTATTGTCAGTTAAAAAAAGAGTTAGGCAGAAATACTACCTCAGGTTCTGTTCCCTTACAGGTTATTACAAAATATTGAGTATAGTTTCCTGTGCTATACTATAGGTCCTTGTTGGTTATCTATTTTATATAGTTTGTATATGTTAATCCCAAACTCCTAATTTATATTACTACATTTTAAAAACAACTTTACTTGAGATACCATACAATTTACCCATTTAAAGTATAATAGTCAATGCTTTTTAGCATAGTCAGAATTGTACAACCATTACTACAATAATTTTTAGAATATTTTCATCATCCCCCAAAGAAACCCCATACCCTTTAACATCACTTCCTATTTCCCGCCATACTTCTAGTTCTAAGTTAACTACTAGCCTTTCTGTCTCTATAGATTTGCCTTTTCTGGATATTTCACAAGTGGAATCATAAAAAAGCCTTTTGTGTCTGGCTTCTTTCAAGGCTCATCTATTTGTAGCATGTATCAGTGCATTATTTCTTTTTATTGACAAATAATATTCCATTAAATGGAATATGCTACATCAGGGGTCCCCAAACTCCCGGCTGCAGACTGGTAGCAGTCCGTGGCCTGTTAGGAACTGGGCCGCACAGCAGGAGGTGAGCAGTGGGCGAGCCAGCAAAGCTTCATCTGCCGCTCCCCATCCCTCGCATTACCGCCTGAACCATCCCGCCATCCCCTCCCCCAGGGAAAAATCATCTTCCACAAAACCGGTCCCTGGTGCCAAAAAGGTTGGGGACCACTGTGCTACATTTTATTTATCTATTTGTCAGTTGATAGACATTTGGGTTTTTTCCACTTTCTGGCTATTATGAATAATCTTGCTATGAACATTTGTGTACAAATTTTTGTGTGGACACGTTTTTATTTCTCTTGAAGAGATACAGCATTTTCCTGATCACTCATGAGGCTGAGGCCTTTTCATATTCTCTTTTATATTATTGGCCATTTGCATATCCTCGTTTAGAAGTGCCTGTACAAACCTCTTGCCATTTTTTTCCTACTGGATTGTGTGTCTTTTTCTTACTGATTTGTAGGATTTGTTACTATATTTTGGATATGGATCCTTTGTTGGATATACATACTGGAAACATCTCCCCCAGCCCACTCTCCCTCTTCATGGTGCGCTTTAATAAACAGATGTCCTTAATGTTAATATAGCTTAATTTATCATTCCTATTCTTTATGGTTAGCATTTTTCATTCTGTGTAAAAAATCATTCCCTATTCCACAGTAATTAAGATATTCTATATTATCTTCCAGGAGCTTCATCGTGTTACCTTTTATATTTAGATCAACAATCTGTCTGGAATTAATTTTTGTTTATAGTGTAAGGATGAGGTCATTTCTTTTTTCTATATGGATATTCAATTGTCCTAGCACCATTTATCAAAAAACTCTTTCCCTGCAGTGTCATTTTTTTAAAATCAAAAGTTCATTTATACTAGGTCTATTTCTACTTCTCTCTTCTATTCCACTGGACTATTTGTCCATCCCTATGTCACTGTCTTAATCACTGCAGTATTGTAACTAAAGCTGCAGTCTTCATATCTGAGAGTAAATCCTCTTACCTAGTTTTTCTTCAAGTGTTTATTACTTTTCTTAGTCCTCTGTATTTCAATATACATTTTAGAATCAGTTTATTAAAATATCTTCCTCCAACTCCAAATCTGTTGGGATTCTGACTGGGACTGCACTGAATCTAATAGATCAATGTGGATAAAACCAACATTTTTGCACTATTTACTTTTCTAGTCCATGAACATGCTCTATCATTATATTTATTAACTCTCCTATAATTTTATGTTTCTCTACATAGAGGTCTTGTACATATTTTGCATGATTTATTTATTTGGTTACTTATTTATTTTTTAACATCTTTATTGGAGTATAATTGCTTTACAATGGTGTGTTAGTTTCTGCTTTATAACAAAGTGAATCAGCTATACATAAACATATATCCCCATATGTCTTCCCTCTTACGTCTCCCTCCCACCCTCCCTATTCCTCCTCTCTCGGTGGACACAAAGCACTGAGCTTATCTCCCTGTGCTATGTGGCTGCTTCCCACTAGCTATTTTACATTTGTAGTGTACATATGTCCATGCCACTCTCTCACTTCATCCCAGCTTCCCCTTCCCCATGTCCTAAAGTCCATTCTCTAGGTCAGCGTCTTTATTCCTGTCCTGCCACTAAGTTCTTCAGAACCATTTTTTTTTAGATTCAATACATATGTGTTATCATACGGCATTTTTCTCTTTCTGACTTACTTCACTCTGTACGACAGTCTCTAGGTCCATCCACCTCATTACAAATAACTCAATTTTGTTTCTTTTTATGGCTGACTAATATTCCATTGTATATATGGGCCACATCTTCTTTATCCATTCATCTGTTGATGGACAGTTAGGGTGCTTCCATGTCCTGGATATTGTAATTAGAGCTGCAATGAACATTGTGGTACATGACTCTTTTTGAATTGTGGTTTTCTCAGGGTATATGCCCAGTAGTGGGATTGCTGGGTCATATGGTAGTTCTATTTTTAGTTCTTTAAGGAACCTCCATACTGTTCTCCACAGTGGCTGTATCAATTTACATTCCCACCAGCCTTTATTGTTTGTAGATTTTTTGATGATGGCCATTCTGACTGGTGTGAGGTGATACCTCATTGTAGTTTTGGTTTGCATTTCTCTAATGATTAGCAATGTTGAACATCCATCCATGTGTTTGTTGGCAATCTATATATCTTCTTTGGAGAAATGTCTATTTAGGTCAACTGCCCATTTTTGGATTGAGTTGTTTGTTTTTTTGATATTGAGCTGCATGAGCTACTTGTAAATTTTGGAGATTAATCCTTTGTCAGTTGCTGCGTTTGCAAATATTTTCTCCCATTCTGAGGGTTGTCTTTTGGGCTTGTTTATGGTTTCCTTTGCTGTGCAAAAGCCTTTAAGTTTCATTAGGTTCCATTTGTTTATTTTTGTTTTTATTTCCATTTCTCTAGGAGGTGGGTCAAAAAGGATCTTGCTGTGATGTATGTCATAGAGTGTTATGCCTATGTTTTCCTCTAAGAGTTTTATAGTGTCTGGCCTTACATTTAGGTCTTTAATCCATTTTGAGTTTATTTTTGTGTATGGTGTTAAGAAGTGTTCTAATTTCATTCTTTTACATGTAGCTGTCCAGTTTTCCCAGCACCACTTATTGAAGAGGCAATCTTCTCTCCATTGTATATTTTCCCCTCCTTTATCAAATATAAGGTGACCATATGTGTGTGGGTTTACCTCTGGGCTCTCTATCCTGTTCCATTGATCTATATTTCTGTTTTTGTGCCAGTACCATACTGTCTTGATTACTGTAGCTTTGTGTAGTCTGAAGTCAGGGAGCCTGATTCCTCCAGCTCTGTTTTTCTTTCTCAAGATTGCTTTGGCTATTCGGGGTCTTTTGTGTTTCCATACAAATGGTGAAATTTTTTGTTCTAGTTCTGTGAAAAATGCCATTGGTAGTTGGATAGGGATTGCACTGAATCCGTAGATTGCTTTGGGTAGTATAGTCATTTTCACAATGTTGATTCTTCTAATCCAAGAACATTGTATATCTCTCCATCTGTTTGTATCATCATCTGAGAAGGTGATCTCTACGACTTACTCCTCTGCCTTCTTGAAGCTATCTCTTGCATGATTTATTTTTAAAAGTCATTTTGAGTTGCATCTCTTAAAAAGTTTCATTTTCTAACTATTTTTGGCTGGCATATAGATATGCAATTCATTTATATATATTGACCTTGTATCTAGTAAACTTATAAAACTCACTTATGAATTCTAACTAATTATCTATATACGCTTTTAAAATTTTTCTATGTACAAAATCTATGAATCATGCCAGTTGTTTTTCTTTCCAATATTTTCATCCTCTGTATCTTTTTCTTGCCTTCCGTACTGGCTAGGACTTCTCATTCAAAGTTGAATGGAAGTGGTACTTTTACCCTCTTCCCAGACAATGAAGGAACATTAGAACATTTCAAGTTCACTTACCTGCTCCAGACGTATATGCTATTGTCATATGTCTTAGTTTTTTCTGTATTTTAAATTCCATAAGAGTTTATTATAATTATTTTATACATTTAATATTCATTTAGATTCACTCACAGATTTACCATTTTCATTGCTCTTCATTCCTTCCTGCTTTTTTTTTACTTTCCACTTGTGATAATCTTCTTTCTGCACAAAGAACACTCTCTAGTATTTCCTTTTGTACAGATCTACTGGTGACAAGTTCTCTATTCGTTTGTCTGGAAGCATCTTTATTTCACCTTTATTTTGGAAGGATATTTTTGCTGAGTATAGAGTTCTAAGTTGACAGTTATTTTCTTTCAACACATCGAAGGTACCATTCCATTACCTTCTGGCTTTCATTTCTGCTGTTGAGAAGTCAGCTACCTAACAGTGACTCCTTTGAAGGCAAGCCTTTCTTGTTCTTCTTTGGCTACTTTTAAGATTTCTTCTTTGTCTTTGTCTTTTGCAGTTTTACTATTGATGTGTCTAGATGTGGATTTCTTTTCCTTTATATTGGTTGTATTTGATGGAATTCTTAAATCTATAAATTAATGTCTTTCATCATTTTGGAAAATTCTCAGCCACCATCTCTGCAAATATTGTTTCTTCCCATTCTCTCCCTCCTCTCCTTCTGAGATGCTAATAAAATTAAAAATATATTAGGCCTTTTCACTCTATCCTCTGTATCTCTCACCCTCTCCTATATTTTACTTCTTTTTGTCTTTCCATACTTTATTTTGAATGGTTTCTTCTGATTTATTTCCAGGTCACTCTATCTCTCTTCTGTCTAATCTGCAGTTAAATCCATCCATTAAATTTTATTTCTAAAATTTTCATTTGTTTTTTAAAAAATCAAGTTATCTGCCAATACTCTCAACCTTACCTTTTATCTCCGTGAATCTAGCAAGTATAATTATTTTAAAGGCTATGTCTGATAAATCCAGTAACTAGATCTCCTATCTGTGTCTGTTTCAAATGTCTACTGTTTCTGTAGGTGTTTTCCTGTATATCTGCTTATTTTTTATTGTATGACTAACTTTGTATTTGCAAAATTATTTGTAGAAATAATGTAAGGTTTAGGATAATGTTATCTCCTCCCAGGGATGATTAATGTTTTCTTTGGCCTGGAACCAGCGATATCAGCACTCTGGGATCACCAGCATTCTAGGACTACCTCAATCCAATTTACAAGATTGGGATGATCGAAAGATGAGCTACAGTCTCTGAGAGAGCCTACAACGGGTTCTTCTGTTCTACAGTAGTGGCCTTTAAAATTCCAAACCAAAGCAAAAATGTTTCAACCTACTTTAGCAATCCTTGGACATGAATCTCTATGGCTTTGGTCTTTCTAGGTTATCAAGTATAGCTCAGCTTCTTGGCCTCTCAGCCTTACCCTCTTTAATCAATACAAATCCCCAGAGGAAAAAGCACATCTAAACACCAGCTTCACCTTCAGGGACTTCTCTTCTTCTGGTTCTTGCCTGGTAATTTTTGCTATCTTGTTAGCTCTCTAGAGTCTACAGGCAGATTTTATGTTTTGTCTAACTATTTTAACATTTCCTAGTGGGAGCATTGTTCTGATTACCTAGGATGCCATAACTAGAAACAGAAGTAAATATTTAATTATTGATGACGACAGATAATGAACAAATAGTGGTTGAAGGGACTGTGGAAGCTTTTTAAAAATGGACAGAATCGTGGTCTGAATCAAGTAATACTGACCTAAGGGATAACTGTTGGATTAAAAACTTGAGGGAAAGCCCTCTAGGTTTCATCTAAGTTGCTATTACTAGGCCACTTACCTATCTTTGCTGAGGGTGTAAATGTACACACTAATTCAATTTATTCAGATATATTCTATGCTTCCTCTTTTGGGCAACAAGCATTTACTAAGCGACTACATGCTAGACTCTCTTCTAGAAATTTGGTAATTTGATAATAAGTGAGAAGAGATACACATAGAGCTTGGTTATGAAGGAAAGAGAGTCAGAGAGGGAGAGTTTGATAACATAGGGAACACAGAAAATATACTGGCATAAGATTCTGGAAGGGGGTAATGGGATTAAGAACAGGTGGAAGAGCTAGCCCTGAGCAGGAAAATGCCACCTCTTACTTGAATTTAAGGAAATAGTGTGAAAGTAGGTATGGATACTATTAAACTCACAGGGTTTAGGAATTTGCAAGCTTGTATCTGTTAAGCTCAATTTTCCAGGAGAGGTAGGAGGCAAAGTTAAATGTGGGATGAGGAGCCTGATGTGAAGTCTTAGAATAACTAATGAGAGGGTTATGGGGGAAGAAAATCTAATTAGAAACACAAGCAGTGGTCCAATCCACACTATTACATGATTTTTCTCTAGCAATGTTCAGTAGCCTGGATATAGGATAAATGGCTAAATTTATCCAAGATTAGGAGTTTATAGAGTATATACGGTGGAAAGACAATGGAGCAGAGATTGAACAGAATGACACTATGGTCTAATTTCGACAGAAAAGGAAGCAACACACGAGGAAGGAAGGAAAACAGTTGAGAGACGTCAGGAGCCTAAAGGTTTAGGCATACTAAATTATTAGGCATGCTAATTTTTATTCTAAGTAGGTCCTGAATGGCCACTGAAGTAGTTTGCTGGAGTAGAATATAAATGCTGGATGTTGGAATTGAGATGACAAAGGGTATTAAAGGCTAGGTCAGTGTTTCTTAATCTTTATTCATCATTGTTCCCTTAAGTTGCCTTTTTAGATATATTTTCCTTAATTGCCCCTCCTCCCCAAAGAAGTTTTTTTAAAAAATATTTAAATATTTATTTATTTATTTAGGTTGTGCCAGGTCTTAGCTGCAGCACGTGGGATCTTTGTTGTGGCATGCGGGCTTTTTAATTGCAGCATGCATGTAGGATCTAGTTCCCCCACCAGGGATCGAACACGGGCCCCCTGCATTGGGAGCGTGTAGTCTTACCCACTGGACCACCAGGGAAGTCCCTCAAAGAAGTTTCAACACCACAAATATACTGTGTATCTGTTTATCTGTTGTAATATCTAAGATGTTTTACTCCCCCAGAACCAATTTTCACACCCTTGAGGGTGACCTCCCCTTTGTAGAAAACTCCTGGGCTAGGGGGCTGAATGGTGGTTCACATGCCTGCTGAAGTAACTTTCCTGAATGGCAATTCTTATTGTCAGGCTCCTTTTTCACATGATAGAAAATGGTACTCAGGTCTCACTGAAATATTAGTCAGTAAAATTCAATATTTCACTTGATTTTATGATGTCAAGGAACTTATCTTTTGAAAATTCTTTGGAACTTAATATACTTTTGGAATATATTTAGGTTGCTAATAAATGCTCATTGAACAGTTTAAATGCTGTTGAACAGGCATTTTGTTTCATGGGTGTTAATTATGGATACTGATATGGGGAAGAATATTTAACATGAGAAACTATTTACATTTTATTTGGTCAGTGTTTTCCTATTCACAAAAGACTAAATTGTTTACTACTGCTATTTTACAACTTGTCACTTGGGGGCAGCAAAAACGTTGAGGAATCACAGAAGTAGGACAGCATTTAAACAGTAGGGCAGATAGGCACTGTATTAGGCATGGTAAGGAAATAAAAATTGAAAAAATCACCCGAACGCCTTGCCTCAAAAGATATCATAGTCTAGTAGAGGGGAAAAGACATTGAACATGAATAATTATAATACAAGATGGCATAGGATAAGTGAAATGAGAGGCACAATGTGCTATAGGTATTCAGAAGAGGGATAGATCAAAGTTGGCTGCAGGGAAGTAGTCAAAGGTTCATGAAAAATAAGCATTTAAGTAAACCTTGAAATATGACAGGTAGCGATCTACAGGGAAAACCTTCCCAGTTAATAGAATGATATGAAGTAAGGAAGGAAGTGGTGAAAAACTCAAGGCATTTTGGGGGAAATACAGACTACACAGTTGCCCCTTGAACAACATGGGTTTGAACTGCAGAGGTCCACTTATATGCGGATTTTTTTCAATAGTAAATACTACAGCACTACACGATCTGCAGTTGGGTGAATCCCCAGATGTGGAATCATGGATATGGAAAAACTATGGATACAGAGGAACCATGGTATGGAGGGCTGACTTTAAGTTATACATGGATTTTTTTACTTCACAGAGGGTTGACGCCCCTAACCCCCATTGTTCAAGGGTCAACTGTAATTTGATGTGTTTAAAATACCTAGTACATACACAGAGGAGCTGAGAGACATTTGGAAAGGACAGCAACCAGTTATGAATATTGGGCTAAGGAGTCTGGATTTCAGTCGATAAAAAGAATCCATTAAAGGGGTATATGAGGGACAGTGACAGGGCAGAGGAAGAGGGAAAGAAACACAGACAGACATATACACATATGCAAGCCATGTCCAGAGGTGTGGTTAGATAAGATTGATTTGGCTGTCAGCTCTGTTCAGGTAGAGTGACGAACATGAGCCAGACAAGGGATTAGGTGCTAGAGACACTGGGCAAACAATAGCAAGACACGAACAGTTTACTGTCTCTTCTCCACTAAACATATTTGGGAGGCCCGGAAAGGTTAAATAACACCCTTGGGCTTTCATTTTCCTGCACAAAAATAGGCCTATGACCATTGGTCTAATGACAACAGAAACAAAATGCCTATGTTCAATAACGGCCATATAAAAATATAAGAGAAGCAACTCTCAGCTTTCTTCTGATACCTAAGAAAATAGAAAAGGTTTCTCGTATCTCTCAGCTATTTCAGATACTTTTTTTTTTTTGCGGTACGCGATCCTCTTACTGTTGTGGCCTCTCCCGTTGTGGAGCACAGGCTCCAGACGCACAGGCTCAGCGGCCATGGCTCACAGGCCCAGCCGCTCCGCAGCATGTGGGATCTTCCTAGACCAGGGCACGAACCTGTGTCCCCTGCATCGGCAGGCGGACTCTCAACCACTGTGCCACCAGGGAAGCCCTCAAATACTTTTTATTCAAGGGAGCCTGGATCTGTGGTTGTATCACACATGGCAGTAATAAATAAGTGATAATAAATCCTTCATACTTCCTAAAGTGACCATTATGGATTTCCAAGCTACTAAAAATACAGCACTAACAATAAAAATTAGTTCTAGACACTGATATTTAAAATATGAGCCTTGGATGATAAAGAATAGAATAGTGATTAGATATCTAATTTTCACCTCTCTTCCATGAAGTAAAAACAACAACACACACCTACACTCCTAATATATTTAGAAGTAGCCCAGAGTTTAGTTTAACTATTTGATTAGTTATCACCAATTCTCCATTCCAAACATTCAATAAAACCCAAAAGCTTGGGACTTCCCTGGTGGTGCAGTGGATAAGGCTACGCGTTCCCAATGCTGGGGGCCCGGGTTCGATCCCTGGTCAGGGAACTAGATTCCACATGCATTCCGCAACTAAGACTGGGCACAAACAGATAAATAAATAAATAAAATTAAAAAACAAAACAACAACAAAAAAACCCAAAAGCTTGGGACTACACTATCTGACTGCTAAATTAATTACACAGTACATAAAAAGACAAGCCAACTGAGCAAGTTATCCTACAGCTGACCGCTCTTCTCCTTTGCCTTCTTATTCTATATCTTACTATAATAGTTTTACGAATTTAATGGTTTATATGGCTCTCTTAATAGTCTGTTTGCTCCATGGGGGCCAAAGCCATGTCATATCTCTCTATCTCTAGCACCTAGACTAGTGCCTGATACATAACTGGCATGCACATGCATGTGCACATATGTGTGTTTGTATGAGTGAGTATGTATAAAGGATAAATGATTACTTCAAGGGAACTGGCCTTAGAAAGAAGATGAGAGAAAAGAGAACTACTTTGACAACCAACATTGTACTATCTCATGGGAAGTTACTTGAAGAGGAATTCTTACCTGGCGTGTCATTACAAAATATGCATACATTGCCATGGCACTTCCATAAGTGATGAAGTAGGTAACTGGCTCCATGATGTCCCAGGAATATTCCCACCAGGTAAGCCGGGCCAAAATGCCAAACTGTGTGGCCATGTAGGCAAGTCCACCCCATAGCACCAAAGTGGTCCTCTTCTCAGCTTTTCTGCTAATCTCAATTCGTACCTACAGGGCACACGTGACTGGTCAACTGTAAAGCATTTTGACATAGAACCAATTTTAAACTCTTATTTAAACTGTTCAATGTTCACTAAAGAAACAGCGCTTGTAATCAAGATATGTTAGTCTCAATTCTAGGAAATATAGTTTGTCTTCCTAAATAATATCTGTAGTTTTTACTGAGTACTATTTTATAGGCATAACATTTTTGATACACTTGTGTTTTATGTTTCATCCTAGAAGTAGCTGAAAATATGGTGAAATTATGGGAGTGAATAAGTTAGTTTCAGCGGGTCTTTATCCAACCACAAGATTGCTTTCTTTGAAAGAGAGAAATAAAAACATGCCAATGTTCTCTCACTGTAGCGTACAAGATTTAATCTATCATTAGTTTTTTACTCAAAAGGTCTACTAGGGGCAAAACAGCACAGTGGGTCAGAGCATGGACTCTGGATTCAGAACGGCTGAGTTTAGGCCCTGATCTGCACATTACCATAACTTCATTAATGAGTTGTTCTGAGGATTAAATAAGAGAATACAAGTAAAATACTTAGGATAATTCCTAGCACATAGTAAATATTCAATAAGGGATGATAATTATTTTGCTATAGTTGGTACATTAAAAAATGCTTTACATTTTGAAAATACCAGATTTAAATTTCATCCCCCTTCACAACAGTTCCCCAAATTTAATTTATCCAACATTTCTAATGGTCTTAAATTTAATGAAAACAACCTTGAGATATGTGTTCCTTACTTTTAAAGAAATCAGAAAAAGCACAGTATTAAGAGTATTTGTTCCCTTCCTTAATCTCTAATATAGTTTGGTTTCTTAAAATGGAAATACTTGTATTTTTATTAAAAAAAAAAAAGGATGACACACGTTCATTGTAAAACACTTACTAGGAAAGTATAAAGAAGAAAAATCATTCATAATCCTACTATTCTATTAGCATTTGGGAATATGTTCCCTCTGATTTTTTTCTTTGTATATATGTGTATGTGTGTGTGTGTGTATGTGTGTTGTGTGTATGGCTATATGCATAATACACTTAAAAACTGGATCATAGTATGCACTAATATACACATTTTGTAATTTACTTTTCATAAAATATCATGAAGTGTTTTCTATAGAATATTAGATCTACATGATTGTTTTTAACAGTTGCATAATATTCCATATAGTATTAATTCTTAAGTTGGCTAAAATGATTATCCACCTCACTTAGAACCCTTCTTGATCAGCAATTATTCCAATCTTTGTTGTAAAAGTAGTAAGTCTGGTTAAGGGCAGTATATTTAGATCTCAAAGCTCTATGTCCATTATCAAGGCTCCAAACTATTCCTTTTTAAGTCCTTTCTTAGCTTTAATCAGAAGCTTTTTATGATTCAGTTCCCAAAACTAGTGGACTAGTTTGATTGACACAATGCAATCACACAAAACTTGGAGGGGAAAAAAGCAAACATATATGCTCTGGAAAAAATACTGGTGAAGAGAAAATTGTGAAATTTGAATCTGCACCTTTTCCAGGGGCGCCAGTTGTTCTTTGAGATCTTCTAATCTTTCGATAAGCTCCCTTTCCTTGTTTAACTGGTGCTGCTCGATGCACAAAGTAGTGTATAACTGCTGGACCAGTGTCTTTACATCGTTCAGTGTTGCTGCGTTTTCATAGCTTAAGAGGTCTGAAAGAAAAAGATTACATTTAAAAAAAAATATGCCTTAAATGAAGAGCTGCTATTCTTAGGGCTATTAGTGATAAGAACAAGGCAGATCATCCACTATAGGGGTCCCACCTTCAATGTTAAACTGAAGGAAAGGGATAGTTCCTTTTTAAAAAGGAAGAGTCTATAAATCCTACAAAGTAAGTTCATATTTGGGCAACTTGAAAATTTTGAAGCCAACATCACCATTATATTCTTGGAAGTATAAGTGCTACAAATGAGGCTACGAGTAATAATAATCTTCATTAGATAAAGACAAAAAATTTAAAGTAATATGTCAAAAACTAGTAGAGAGGCTTAGAATTAATCTGATTATCATGCTTATTAAAATTCAGATCTAAAATTTATCTGTGGTCTTGCCATTTTAAGTGGTCATTTTTTCCCTTTAGTAACCAACACTTAAGGAAAAAATATACAGTATTTCAAATTTGCAAATACAAGGGTATAAATAAAAATACCATTATCCTAATAATCTTAGCCCCTATATACCTTCCCCCTAGCATATCAATTTTTATTTATTCCCGTTGGGCAAAGACATAGAATAGCTGTATGGATCTCAATATCAAGCTTGAAAGGGCATGAAGTTATGAGAATAACTAAAAAGGTAAAAGATTAAATAATTCTTTGATTCAATATCCTCTTCTGTGAGTAGCATGTGCTTCTAGAAATCTAAAAATTATGTTTTGAAAATTTAATAAAAAGTCAGCTGATCTCAGCTGTCAAATAACTTTTTAAAAAGCACCAGAAGTAAAGCTTTTGTTTTAGAATCTTATTAGCCTTAAATGTGACATTTTGTTAGCTACAGCAGAAGGTCAGCCTTTTTCTAAGTCAAAGTAAGCCACAGTCAGAATTAGTCATGTGTATATTTCAAATATTCTTCAAGGACGTCCTTTAGTACAGTTATCACAGAAATTCAATCAATAAAAAAATTCAAATAAGGGTAGCAAATTGGATTAGAGAAGAGCTGATATAGTAAAATGGGATATAGCACCTAGCATAGTATCTTGCATGCTTCAATGAATGTGTGCTGCATTAATGGGAACAGATAAAAGCAAGAACACTTTGAGTTCTAGAAGTCGTCTATGTCAACAGAGTCTGCTTTGCACTAAAGTTGCAGCTCACATTCACATATGGTTCTACACTTTCCAAAGTTACAAAAAGAGAAAACTGTACTCTAGAATGTCATAGTGAAGTGGTAGAGTCCATGCCTCCTGACCCCCCAGGCCTGGAACTGAGTTATGAGGCTTTTACTATATCAATATTAATATTTCTCCTGCAAGCTCAGTCCTTTCTTTCTTTTTTTATTATTTATTTTATTTTTTGCTGCGTTGGGTCTTTGTTGCTGCACGCGGGCTTTCTCTGGTTGCAGTGAGCGGGAGCTACTCTTTGTTGTGGTGCACGGGCTTCTCACTGCGGTGGCTTCTCTTGTTGTGGAGCACAGGCTCTAGGCGCGCGGGCTTCAGTAGTTGTGGCTCACGGGCTCTAGAGCGCAGGCTCAGTAGTTGTGGTGCACAGGCTTAGTTGCTCCGCAGCATGTGGGATCTTCCCGGACCAGGGCTCAAACCCGTGTCCCCTGCATTGGCAGGCAGATTCTTGACCACTGCACCACCAGGGAAGTCCTCAGTCCTCTTTCAAAAAGATAATTTTTTAGGTAGGTATAAATTATCTATGGTAAACAAAATTCTCTCACATATATTATCCCATATTTATCCTCATGGCAGCATATAATCCACAATTTATAAATGAGGAATTTTGAGTCCTAGAGAGATAAGATGAACAAACATTTTTGTGTTAGGTACTGATCTATTCACTAGAGAGGGGAAAAAAAATCAAATATGAGGTGGTTTCTCTCCTTAATGAGGTCTAATAATGATATTCACAAAGCTGCATGGCTAGCAGGGAGTGGGAAAAGATCTTCTGACTGGTAGTCCAATGACTTTTCTATTCCATGTCCTTTCTTTTTCCATTTCCACTTTCAATACCATAATTACACTGTATTTGCTTAGAAATCCAAGGAGGGAGAAAAGGAGGGGGGAAGGGAGGAAAGAAGGATGCAAGCAAACAAACTAAACAGACCCTCTCCTCTTCCTTTTCCTAATGAAGCACACACACGTTAATGATCAAATATGTATAGACAATCATAACCTGAAAATCTATAAAATCTGAACTCAGGCTTGGTATTTGTTTTATAAAAGAGCTTCTATTAGAATGTCGTTCATCGAAGACTTATTCTTTTAAAATTAATATTCATATTACAGGTTCTCCTGTGTAGAAAATTTATTTTTTATATCAGTCTTTTCTCTCATGGCTTCTTCTGTGTTTTATGTTATAGGTAGAAACATATTTCTCACTCCAAGTTTGTAAAACTATTTCTCTTTTGATTTTTTTCACTATGATAAATTATAAAATAAGCAGCTAAGTGAATGATAATATACATTCATACAATGTAACACATAGCAGCTGTGAAAAAGAATAAGGAATTCTTTATGTTCTGGTATTTTAAGATCTTCAGAATACACTGTTAGGTAAGAAAAGCAGTTTGGTGGTTTTATACCTTGACATCTAGTTAAACTGGAATTATGTTTCCCCATATATCCCAAATTCCCCCAAATTCCCTGTATGGTTCTGAATTAGAGTTAGCCAAAACAGAGATTCAAGTGAGGTTTTAGAAGGCAGAAGTGAAGCAGAAGCCATCATGCTCTGAAGGTTGTCGTTAGTAGTGAGAGACAGATGCAGAGGTGCCTGGAGATGCCAGTGTGTGCCTGCTCTCCCTGGCTCTGCATCCAGCTCTTTTTTCTCAACTGCCACCTCTGATGATTAACAGCAAATCCACACCCACAGCCAGATGCAGCTTTCTAAAGCTGTGCTGTCCAAACAGGAACTGTTTGCTGTGTGTGGCTATTTAAATTAATTAAAATGAAATCGAATTTAAAATTCAGTTTCTCAGCCATACTAGCCACATTTCAAGTGCTCAATAGGCACATGTGACTGATGGCTACCATACTGGACAGTGCAGAAATGGAACATTTTCATTGTCACAGAAAGTTCTATTTGATAACACTGTCCTAGGGATCTCTCTACCAGCCCTCCTTTGTTAATTTTTCTTATCCTAGTAGTTGGACGCACTTGAATTTCCAGGTTCCCTGGCAAGCTCTGATTTGTCCACATGTGCCATCACTTCAAACTTAGTAACTTTTCTCTGATCTTCCAAGCTCCCCTTTACAGACTCTTACTTCTTTACCTTCATCTACAACTGTACAAAGTCTCATTCCTATAATCTTTTATTCCACTTTATTCACATGCTTCTGCTTCCCAATTGAACCCTGACCGACATGAACAGTATATGTATGATATGTTATTATTTGCATAAAAAGGGGAAAAAGATTATGCATTTACATTTGCTTATGAATGCACTGACTCTCTGATAGGAAACAAGAAACTAAGAACAATGCTTGCTGGTAAGAGGAGAAAAGGGTGGCTGTGAAACAGGGATGAGAAAATCTTTTCCCATATGTTCTTTGACTTTGGGAGTTGAACATTGTGAATGCATTATCATTCAAAACAAATAAAATTTAATGTGCTACAACATACATTCAAACAGCAATGAAAAGACTATAAAATGATAATTCATAGGAGATCAATCTCACAGATGTCCAATTCTAGACCTGGCTGAACAGAGAGTTGTTATCTTTCTGATCAGTAAAGCCCTGGTAAACTCAAGAGACTTAGCTTTATTTTGTTAGATTTTCTTGACAGGAAGAATATGCTTCCAAGGTATTGTCATGGTGGAGGAAAACAACAACCTCAAACCCTTGACCCTCAAAAATCTGCCTACTATTTGGAGATGAAATTATAGGAAGAGAGAAGGTAAATCTGCTAATGGCTTAACAAAAACACTTCTGGATGATCCGTGTATGCTTCCCTAAAAATGCAATTAAGATGTTTATTAATGTTTCTTCACATGCCATCAGTGCCAGGATAATTAAGGTACACAAAGACAGGAAGATGTGCACAAATAATGGGGATTAAAAAGTCTTTTCAGCTACTATAATGGTTTGGGAAGGATTCTGGCTATCTGAGTCTCTGATAAGGTATTCATTATAGTTGATATTTGGTTTGTCTGTTCAACATTTTCTCTCAATTACTTACATTATTAGGAGAGAAGCAAGGTCTCCAATATCCTCTGGATGGATAAATGGGGGAAAGGGCTTAGTGTTGCCAATCAAGATGAGTTTCCTTAGCACAAAAACTTTCAACGACCAGTGGTCACAGGGGAACCCAGCCATATACAGCTTTGGTAACCAAAAGAATGCAATGGAACTTGCAACTAGCCTTGCTGCTATGACCTGCCCCCTTGTGCCATTTCAGTTTTTTCCTGCCTCTTCCCTCCAATTTTGGCATTAGGTACAAGGGTTGTCAGTACTTAGGTATTCGTAATACCTATGACTGCCAATCCCACATAAACATCAAACATGGCTATATTAGATCCTATATGAATAAGCCCTCTATCCTCAGTGCCTGGTGAAGTATGTGAAGTTAAGGTTTACTGGTGCACAACATTCATACAGCATTTTTAGTTCTAAAGTGCTATCCATGCACAGGGAAAAGAAAAATAGGAGAGAAAAGAGAAAATTAAAGGGGAGTAAGGAATGAGTAGAAAAAAACTGTGTCAAAACTTAAAACTATTCTGGAAAAGTTTTCCTTCATTAACTATTTTAACTTTTATTAGATAAAGTATATTTGTTCCATCTGCTTCATGTATATATAAAATCCTAGCGTTCTTCTCATTATCTAATACCCAAAACCTAGTGCCTTCAACTTCTTTTCTCCATTCAGCTTTTTCACTAAAAACAGTTACAATGTGGGGAAGAGTTTACTCATCTGTATGATCGGCATCCCTCTCAAATACAGAAATTCAACTGTCCTCTTACTCACCACAGCTGACAAACAGTGGTGACTTGGAGGAAGATAATATGATGGAAACAAAATGAAAAACTATCTTACGTTTATTTCAAAAGAAAAAAAGATTTTTTTTACTATGTTTTAAAAATGGAGGGAAAAGTGTTTATGAACTTAAAACAGTATTATTTAAGCTTCTGTGAAAAAAGTATATAATGACATAATTGCTCATTGACTAATAATAACAGAACTGAGAGATTTGATGTCTAAATTTAAATATTAAAATGGTCTTTTAAAGTGTTATACTAATGCTACTATTGAGCTTACCAAATTTCATACTTCAAATTACAATTATCCCATGAATTATAGACTTCTGACCCTTGCAAACTTCACATTCTAATTGACTTCTAGGGAAGGTGGACAGATATCCCACAGTTCTGAGATACAGATAAAACAAAGAGTTGTAAGGCTGCCAAACTGATTACCAGAGAATCAAATATAATTTCTCCCCTTTTCAGTTTCTACCTTTACTTTCCCTATTCAACTTGAGAATAGCCTTATTTAAAAAATTAAAACTTTCATTTCTCTTTTAAAAACACAGTATTAGACAAGATGGTTAGAATTATTCATTGATTAAAATACCTCTAGTTTTTGACAACATAAATCTTTACTTTCCTGACTGTTATACTTTATATAAGAATATATTAGTCAACTTTTAATATTTTACTAATGCAGTAGAAAATCAAAATAGAAGGAACTCCCTAGGAAATTCACACACACACATAAGGTCTATCCATGTTGTTGCAAATGGCAGGGTTTCCTTCTCTCTCATGGCTGAATAATATTTTAGATACACACACACACACACACACACACACACACACACTACATCTTCTTTATCCATTCATCTGTAGATGGACACTTAGGTTGTTTCCATAGCTTGGCTATTGTGAATAATGCTGCAATGAACATGGGAGTGTAGATATCTCTTTGAGATTCTGATTTCATTTCCTTTGGATATATACACCAAAGTGGAATTGCTGGATCATACAGTAGTTCTATGTTGGTCAAAGGGTACCAATTTTCCAATTATAAGATGAATAAGTTCTGGGGATCTAATGTACAGCATGGTGACTATAGTTAACAAAACTGTAATGTATACTTGAAAGTGGGTAAGAAAGTAGGTCTCAAGTGTTCTCATCAAAAAGAAATGGTAATTATGTGAGATGATGGAGGTATTAACTAATCCTGTTGTGGTAATCATTTCTCAACATATAAGTGTATCAAATCATCACACTGTATACTTTAAACTACACAGTGTTATATGTCAATTATATGTCAATAAAGCCAGAAAAAAATAAAGAGCAAATTTAAAGAACAACAACAACAAAAAAAACTGAGTAAAATAAGGCCTGTACTTCTGTTATTTTAAAGAGAACGTCTAGTCCAAGAATCAGGGAATAAAGAAGAAAAACATATTAGTATAGCTAATATATAGCTAACAATCCTTGGTCTACATGTTCAATTATTCCAACTTAATAAAATCTGATTCAGTAATGTCTTACTATTTAAAGGATTCTTTAACTCATTTATCTCGCTCAATATAGGATGACTACCGAAGTCAATGGGGTATACAAAAATCACAGTGCCTTCCCTCTGATCATTTGAAAAGAAAAGGAATGAAGAATTCAGAGAAGAGAATAATCACTTCTGGTTGGCTGGGAGTAAGAAAAAGAAAGAATGGGATCACGGAAGAGTCGACATTGATGATTTTGACCTGAGGAAATAGGAGGTTAGGAATAAAAGAAAAAGGCATCTTAGAGGAAAGGTGAGAAAACACTGAGATGGTAAAGGAAAGAGCAAAAGAACTAGAGGGTGGAGGAAAAGTAGGAATCTTTTAAGAGGAAAAGAGAAAAACTTTAAAGGTAGATGTGGACCAGATTTTGGAGGCATTCAATACTTAGGCTTTTACTTAGAACTTTTTCTACATTAGACACAATTCTCAAAAGCAGAATGGAAAATAACAAATGTCCTAGGAAGCTGATGGAGGGGGTGGTGGTGGTGGAAGGGGAATTAACGACAGCAGTGAGTGACAATGAACATCAAGGGCAAAGAGAGAAAGATGACCAAAAGAGACACACTTCAAAATGTTATTTTAGAGGGCTATTTAATAGCATCAGTACTGTGCAAAGCCATATTGGAGTGTGAGATGAAAAGAAAAATCAGTAAAACTAACTTTGTCTTTATTTAAATTTTTGATAGTTTGTTTATCATAGATTTTTTGCATTAACTTTGGTTTTTAAAAGTAGTTCATGAAAATATTTGATTACTGAGTTTTCTGGCACTGGAGGCAAATATCCCATTTTTTCGCATAAAAGCATACTCTCGTCCAAAGTTCCCAAGGACTATTATTGTACAATAGTTGACTTTCAAACTGCTAACCTTGAGCCATCAAAAAAGGGGGTTAATTCCTGTTACAAATGTTTAAGAGGACAGGGAATTCCATAATTTTTAAAAAAGATTCCCCCAGTGGGCTTCCCTGGTGGCACAGTGGTTGAGAGTCCGCCTGCCGATGCAGGGGACACGGGTTCGTGCCCCGGTCCGGGAGGATCCCGCATGCCGCGGAGCAGTTGGTCCCGTGAGCCATGGCCGCTGAGCCTGCGTGTCCGGAGCCTGTGCTCCGCAACGGCAGAGGCCACAACAGTGAGAGGCCCGCGTACGGCAAAAAAAAAAAAAAGATTCCCCCAGTAACGTTATTAAAATAATATGACTTTTAGCTTGTATGGAAGGAAGGAGTTTAAGTTATGTAGAACACTCATTTATGCGAAACAGTGACAAGAGCCGATAATAAAGCATTCTGGTGTCTATGTTTTAGTCAGTGTACTAGCCAAGTGCTACCTATATGTAAAACTTTGACTGCTCTTTGAATACTGTTTCTCAACTTTACCCAGGGGAAAAAAAGTTCTTTCCAAAAGCCGTTCTCACATTTCTCTGACCTTATCAAGGTTACTTGTTACCTCTCTTTGGTGGTCGTACATGATACGTTAAGTCATTAATGACCAGTTTAAAGTCGTCAAGGAGGAGGAGGTCTATTCCTGTTGAGGCAGCAACTCGAACGCCATCTGTGAAAATTTTAAGGTCATATGTCCATAATTATTCAAGAATGGTCAGGAAAAGAGCAATCCTCAAAATAGATTTTAAAATTATGTCTTCTCTTTTAAATTTCAGTTAACTTTTTGCCTTACCCCTAAATTCTATGCTAAACAAAGCTTATACTATCTGAGGCTTTTTGTTTTCATGGCAATCTTTTTGGTGAAGATTTAACAACGTGTTTTTCTGGAAGAACTTTATGAACAAGTGAAATAATTACATAGATGTATAGCTGTCAGCTGGAAATCTAGGGTCACTGGGAGAGGTGCATGGATGTCTATGATGGAAGTTGGTTGAGTAAAACACCCAATGTTTTCTAATATATGGTACTTTGCAGTATAGTTACGGATTAGTTGCCAATAATCCAGTAGGGGCAGATGCTAGGGTTAGCAAAGTACACCAAGCTGATCTATTAATTACATTACAAGATGAGTTGAGAATTAAGAATATTTAAAATATTTAAACTACAGAAATGTGGCAAATTAGCAACAACTGAGTAAATCCAAGGGTAAATAGGTACTTACTGTACTAGGCTTTTACGTTTTTCTGTAGGTTTAAAATTTTTCAAAGTGAAAGTGGGAAAAATGTAAGGCGCTTAAAAAGTAAATAAATGAAATGGATATCATGTCAAATGGGAATTTTTAGTGCCTTATTTTATATTGTTTTCAAACCATATGTCTTCATTTTGTAAACATTTATGTGAAAGACCTAAGAAGATTTAAAAAGAAGGCGTAATATTTCATATCTTCAGAGATGATGGCTCAACTACTAGAAAAGTTTATTCTACACCTAAGGTAATGACAAAAGGTCTCAAAAGTATAAATGTGATTGATGGTTCATCTTTGCCCATGGCATTATATGTGAGGTGCTTTTGAATGAGATCCCTGTGTATATACCCTTGCTAAAACTGAGCAATCATATTCTGAAAACTGGGAGAGAAATCACTGTCTCTCCTGACATTTGCTAAGCAAAAGATTGTGTCCTAAAGTTAAGAGCATGGGATTCTTTTGCAGTGGTGTATGTGTGTGTGTGTGTGTGTGTGTGTGTGTGTGTAAAAACAATTTGGAGTGAAATGATGGGTGGGTGGGAATTAATAATGAAGGTGTATGCCTAGTAGTGGGATTGCTGGGTGGTATGGCAGTTCTATTTTTAGTTTTTTAAGGAACCTCCATACTGTTCTCCATAGTGGCTGTATCAATTTATATTCCCACCAACAGCATGGGAGGGTTCCCTTTTCTCCACACCCTCTCCAGCATTTATTGTTTCTAGATTTTTTTATAATGGCCATTCTGACTGGCGTGAGGTGATGCCTCATTGTAGTTTTGACTTGCGTTTCTCTAATGATTAGTGATGTCGAGCATATTTTCATGTGCCTCTTGGCCATCTGTATGTCTTCCTTGGTGAAATGTCTATTTAATGGTCTATGTGGGAAAAGAACCTAAAAAAGAGTGGATATATGTAAATATATAACTGATTCACTTTGCCTTACAGCAGAAACTAACACAACATTGTAAAGCAACTAGGCTCCAATAAAAATTTAAAAAAAAAATAATGAAGGTGACTATACCTGGTGAATAGATTGCAACTCTGTCAATTCCCCGATCCTCTTCTTGTAGTTGTCGTAAAAACACACCAACAGAGTCTGAGATAGGTTTGAGTGTGAACTGGCAGCGTTCACGCCGGGATGGTAGCCTCACAGATATCACAGGTAACCCATTTTGATACACCACTGTCACATCTGAATGAAAAAGACCCATAACCATATGATAATTAGATTTCATTATAAGTTAAAGTGACATTATTAATCTTCTTAAATGGGGGTTTATTATTATTAGTGTGGCTTAAAATGTTTTCTAAGGTTCAAGAATATGCCCTTTAGCTTTAGTTGAAGGTTATTCCAGGAAATGGCTTATGGAAGATCATATCTATCACACAACACTTTGCAGAAAAAAGAAAATATGCAAAGGATTATCTTTTAAGTGGGTCAAGGAGACGCTTTCCCAGGAATTTAAGGTAAAGTTCTTGGTATTGGTGAATACAAACCCTGAATCCATTTAGTAAATTTTTATTAAGTAGCCAGAGATTGCTGGGCCAAATTCTATACCCTGTAGGAGGTGGCTCTCGGGAGCCAGAGCTTTTTTAAGAATCTGTGGGGAATGACATGTGAAAGTACACTAATAAGTGAGACTTACTCAAGGACAATCAACTCATATTTCTGTAGTACGTATAATATTATATCCAAGGTGCTTGATAAGTAAGCATTCTTATACAACTTGGACATATTATGATATAATAAAAAACAATTCCTTTTAAGTTCTCTTGAACATTTTCCTGAGGTTAGCAAGAGGCCAAAGCTCAACTTTTGGGATTTACTAACAAAACGTTATTAAGGGAACCATTATCATAAGCTACACAACTGAAAGGATTTTTTACAACAGAACGGCACAGAATTCCTTATTTCCTTATCTTGTTCCTTAACTGTCTTGATTTATAGAACCTTAGTCCCTAAAACAAATGCCAGAATAACTCTTTCAAAAAATTTTTCAAATGAATCTTTTAATAAATAAATTTTGAACCAGAATTTTTTACACAAGCAACCAAGCATTTAAAGATGATAATTTAGGGATTTCCCTGATGGCACAGTGGATAAGACTTCGTGCTCCCAATGCAGGGGGCCTGGGTTCAATCCCTGGTCAGGGAGCTAGATCCCACATGCATGCTGCAACTAAAAGTTCACATGCCACAACTAAGGAGCCCATGTTCTGCAATTAAGGAGCCCACCTGCCACAACTAAGACCTGGTGCAACCAAATAAATAAATAAATATTAAAAAAATAAAGATGATAATTTATCACTAGTCTGTGAAAGGAAAACAGGGTTTGGAATCAAATCTGGTATGGAATCCAGCCAAAAATAATAAATAAATAAATTTTAAAAACCCACTTAGCATACTGCTTTAAGATGAGTGATGTCTCTTTTTAAAAAATGTTTTTAAATTTAATTAATTAATTAATTTTTGGCTGCGTTGGGTCTTCCTTGCAGCACGCGGGCTTTCTCTAGTTGCAGCGAGCAGGGGCTACTCTTCGTTGCGGTGTGCAGCCTGCTCATTGCGGTGGTTTCTCTTGTTGCGGAGCACAGGCTCTAGGCGCCCAGGCTTCAGTAGTTGTGGCTCATGGGCTCTAGAGCACAGGCTCAGTAGTTGTGGCACACGGGCTTGGTTGCTCTGCGGCATGTGGGATCTTCCCAGACCAGGGCTCAAACCCTTGTCCCCTGTGTTGGCAGGCGGATTCTTAACCACTGCGCCACCAGGTAAGTCCCTAATAATGTTTCTTTATTAGCTTTTTTTAAGACTCAAAAGATACACTCTATAGTTTTTAAGGATTCGTATCCCTCAAAATTGAAGAGCCGAGAGGAAATATACATAGAATAATAATGTTCTGGAGATTCTAAATGCATCAAACTTTTCATAGTTGTAGTCATTTACATCTTATTTCCTCGCCTGGTCTAGTAAATTATAATGCCTACAATGAATACAAAAGCCTCACACTACATTGTTCCGTGACTTAAATTTTAAAAGTAACCCTTATTGAAGCATAGTTTATAAATAACAATGTACACTCTTATTTTAAATGAACATTTGATGAATTTTGACATAATAATCAAGATAAAGAACATTTCCATTAGCCCCCCCAAATTCTCTTGATCCGATTCAAGTTAACCCCTGGGCAACTATTGACTGGATTTTTTCACCACAGATTATATTTAGTTTTTCTAGAGTTTTACACTACTGGAATCATACAGCATGTACTCTTTTGTATCTGGCTTCTTTCTTCCAGCATAATGATTCTGAGATTCACCAGTGTTGCTGCATGCATTAGTAGTTAATTTGTTTTTATTGCTGAGTAGCATTTAAAATTGTGGATACACCACAATTTGTTCAACCATTCACCTGTTGATTGACATGTGGATTGTTTCCAGTTTTGGACTACTATGAATAAACCTTTTATGATTATTTACTCACAAGTCTTTGTGTGGACATATGGTATACCTTTTCTCATCCTTTTACGTTTAACCTACCCACGTCTTTATATTTCAAGTGGGTTTCATGCAGGCAGCATATGGTTGAGTCTTCCTATTTTATCCAATCTGACAATCTGTCTTTTAATTAAAGTGTGTATATCATTAGCATTTAATAAATTATAAATATTGTTGTGTATGTCTGCCACCTTGCTACTTTTCTTGACTCAACTCTTCTTTCTTCCACTTTTCTTCGATTCATGCCCTCTTTTAGATTAACTGAGTATTTTTTTTTACTACATTTAATCTCTACTATTGGCTTATTAACTGTACCTTTTCATGTTTTGGGGTTACTCTATAGCAGGTATTGCCAAATTTTTTCTGTTAAGGGTTAGACAGACATTAAATACTTTAGGCTTTGTAGGCCATAAGATCTCTGCTGCAACTTTAGACTCTGCACTGTGGTGCAAAAGCAGCCCTAGGCAATATGTAAACGAATATGCATGGCTGTTTCAACAAACTTTATTTACAAAAATAAGGAGTGCACTGGACTTGGCCTATTGGGTTTGCTGAACCCTACTCAAGGGTTTACAATATACATCTTTAACTTATCACAGTTAACCTTCAAGTAATATCATACCACTTTAGGTATAGTGTAGAGAACCTTACAACAATATACTTCCATTCCCCCTGTATTGTTCTATATTTTATTTCTACATGTTATAAACCACACATTATTTTTACTTTGATAACTGATTATACTTTAAAGAAATTTTAAAATTAGAAAAATGTCTTTTATATTTATACACATATTTACCCTCTGGTGTTCCTCATTGTTTCTGGTATAGATCCACATTTCCATTTGGTATCATCTTCCTTTTGTCTCAAGAGCTTCCTTAAACATTTCTTGTTGTGCAGATATGTTGACAATAAGTTCTCTCAGTTTTGGTAAAGTGAGAAAAAGTCTTTATTTCATCTTCAATTTTGAAAGACATTTTTGCTATGTAAAATATTATAGGTTGGCTTTTTTTTTTTCCTTTTAGTGCTCTAAAGAAATTCCCTTCTGGTTTGCACAGTATATGATAAATTTATGTACATTCTTATCTTTGTTCCTTTGTATGTGATATGTCTTTTTCCCTCTGGCTGCTTTTAATATTTTCTCTTTATCATTGGTTTTCAGCAATCTGATTATAATGTTCCTTTCTATGGTTTTCTTTATGATTATTCTGTTTGGGAATTGTTAAATTTCTTAGCTCTGGGGGCTCATCGTTCTCATCAAATTTGGAAAAATTTTGGCCATTATTCAAATATTTTTTATGTGTCCCACCCCTCTCCTTATGGGATTCCAATTACACTTATATTAGACCATGTGGTACTGTGACACAGGGCACTAAAACTCTGTTCATATTATTTTAGTTTTTCCCTCTCAGATTCATTTTGGATAGTTTTAATTGCTATGTATGTCAATGTCACTGATCTCTTCCTCTGTAGTGTTTAATCTTTTACTAATTCCATTTATATTGGTTTTCATTTCAGATATATTTTTCACCTCTAGAAGTTCCCTTTGTTTATTGTTCTATTTTCTATTTTTCTTCATATTATGCTTATGTTTTCTTCTCTCTCTCTGAATATAAGGGTCACATTTATAATAACTATTTTAAAATCCTCTGTTAATTCCATCATTTCTGTCATTTGTAGATCTGGTTCTATTGACTGATTCTGGCACCCCCCACCCCCCACCCTGCAGTTTCTTCACATGCCTAGTAATTTTTGATGGGAGATTAGACATTGTGACTTTTACATTGCTGAATACCAGATCTTGTTGTATAGTTAAGTTGCTTGCATATTAGCTTGATCCTCTCAGGTCTTTTAAGACAGATCTAGAGAATCCTTTATTCTAGGGCCAATTTGGCCCCACTTCCAAGTTATGGTTCTTCTGGGAGTCTCTGCTGAATGTTCATGTATTCAGTGATGTCTCTCCTCTCTAGCTGCTGGGAAGTCAAATGATTTCTGGCCCTGAGTGAGCACTAAGAGTTATTCATTTTACAGCTTCTGGTAGTTGCTATTTCCTTGGAAGTTGTTATAGCCTGGCCTTGTGGTTTAGAATTTAACCAAACCCTCAGGCTACAAGCTGAAGCAATGTAAGATTAATTTCATTTGTTTCTCTTTTCTCAGAGATCAAAGTCCTGTCTTGCCTACTGTCCAATGTTTAGAAACAGTATTTTCATGTATTCTATCTGGTGTTCTAGCTGTTGACAGCAGGACAGCAATTCCCACAGCAGTTAATCCTTTGTGGATACATGATTTGAATTTTTACATAAAAACTAAAAAGAAGCAAAGTCAGAAATCTCTGTTTATTCCTTCCAAAAGGAGAGTCTGAGTTTCCTAAGGAAAAAGAGGCCAAAAATAGTAATATAAACTTAATACATAGCATGTACCACCTAAAGTTTTCAATATCTAAAGTAACTTGAAATTTTTTTCATTTTCTTTCTCATTTTTAAAAGAATCCTTAGCAATCCATTGTTTCCGTAAGGTCAGAGCCAGCAACATAAATATTCCTATTAGTTCTATAAGCAGTAATGATGATGGGGTCATAAAATTAGGTGATTAACTTGTCTACCTGGTGCTTTCTTCCCTCCAATCCAGTCTTCTTTCTATTGATATATGCAAAAATATTCACACACAGATTTCAAGAAGTAGACAGAGTTGGATTTAAATAAAAGATAGGAATCTGTGAATCTTAAACACATAAAGTATGGAAGATTTCACTAATACATCAGTTTCACAGGAAAGTGCTTAGGGGTTACTGTTTTTAAATAACTGAGACAAAGTCAACAGATAAAATTAAGGTCTTTATCACTCAGTTTAACTTTTTCCTTTAAAGATTATGAAGCCTTTAAAAGGAATTAAATATGAAAGCTTTGAGAAACTCTGCATGGATAGCACATTTCAGAACTGACAAACCTTTATTACAATACTGCTTTTGAAATAAATCCCCAGGTCTCCTTCTTTCCCACACACTAGATTGTAATGCAAATGTTAGATTTCTTGTTTTGCAACCAAAGAATAACAATTACCATAGTTCCTCAAGTTTAACAATATAAAAAATTGCTGTTGGTTGTAGTGAAGTCACAATGGGAATTTACAAGCTAATGATAGCTGTCAGCTACTATTCTCTAGAGATAAATACTCTTTTTAAGTGTAAATTGCATCAAGTAACTTTTTGGTTGGTTAAAAAAATCTTTTGCTTTGATTTCCATTTCAAATAAGTAAGAAATAATCTAAGTATGTTCTATAGCAGTGTGGTTCAAAGAAACCTAGAAATTATGGGGCATCCCATACAAATACTGAGGGACAGAATATGACAACTGATTTAGGAATAAAAAGTAAAGACAAGGAATTTTCCTGAGTAAGAAGAGAAGTGCAAGGACAACAGACACATGGGGTTGAAGAAGTAATATATTAAAAAAAAAAAAAAGCTTTGGAGCATTAGGTGTAGAAAAAGTCATATAATACAAATGCTTGTTATTTAGCCAACTGTTAAAAACTCAGAGTAGGAAAATTAGTTGGTGCTCAAAATAATTAGTAAAATCTCCTCTAAAATATATCATTTTATGAACACTGTTACTGAATACAAATTCGTATGCCTGATGCACAGTGAGGCCAAACAAACCGAAACGTCAGAGTATGAAGCAGAGAAAGGTTTATTGCAGGGCCAGTCAAGGAGAATGGGTGGCTTGTGCTCAAAAATCCCAAACTCCCCAATGGTTTTGGGGGAGAAGTTTTTATAGGCAAAGTTTGGTGTGAGGGCTGCAGGGTTTGTGACTTTCTTCTGATTGGTTGGTGTTGAGGTAACAGGGCAGTGCCCCAGGAATCATGTGCCCAGCCTGAAGTTACCATCTTCCACCTGGGTCGGGGCCTTAGTTCCTGCAGAAGAACTCAAAGATACTATCATGTATATTCCTTGAGGAGGAACCAGGACCCTGCCCCAAGGCTGCACTATTGCTTCTTAACTGTTCCTCCCTTGTTTCTGCATTCCCTCCCCTCCCTGATTAGCAACTGTTTGAATCAGCCCTTTGGAACTCAGGGAAGGCTGAGGCTGAATGAAGCCCATTTTCTACAAACAAGAAACAGGGACACAGAAAGGACTTGTACCCAGGAGCCCCACAGGGTCCTGCTTGGTTTCAACATGACCGTATATCTCTTAAGGACTTATTATGAACGGGAACTGGTACAATAAGGAAGCACATTTAGGGTGTTTTCTGCAGAGATACTTTGAACTGAACTTTATATTATATGATGGATGATTCCAGTGGTTTATGATCTTGCCATCATCTGTTTCTTTTCTTTCCCTTTTCTGTTCTATTCTGCATCAAGAATGTGAAATACAATAATAGAATTTTAGTGTTGGAAGGGTCAGAGAAATCATACAGACTAAGCCCTTCTTCTACAGCTAAGAACAATAAAGTCCAGCAAGGTTAGATGAAGTTCCTAAGATCCACCCATGTTGTCCCGCATGGCAAGACGTCCTCCTTTTATATAGCTGAGTAATATGCTCTTGTACATATATACCACCTCTTGTTTATCCATTCATCTACCTATGGACACATAGGTTGTGTCAATATCTTGGATATTGTAAATAATGCTACAATGAACACAGGGAAAAATACCTGGAAGTAGAATTGCTTAATCATATAGTAGTTCTATTTTTAATTTTTTGAGGAACCTCCATACTGTTTTCCATAGTGGCTACACCAGTTTATCAATACATTCCCACCAACAGTGCATGAGGTTTCCCTTTTCTTCACATCCTCCCCAAAACTTGTTATTTCTAGTCTTTTTGATAATAGCCATTCTGACAGGTGTGAATGATATCTCATTGTAGTTTTGATTTAAATTTTCCTGATGATTAGTGATATTGAGCACATTTTCATGTGTCTGTTGGCCATCTGTTTGTCTTCTTTGGAAAAATGTCTCTTCAGGTCCTTTGCCCATTTTTCAATCAGGTTGTTTGTTTCTTTGATATTGAGTTGTATGAGTTCTTTATATAATTTGGACATTAACCTCTTCTCAGATATATCATTTGCAAATATCTTCTCCTATTCAATAGGGTGCCTTTTCATTTTGTTGATAGTTTCCTTTGCTGTGCAAAAGCTTTTTAGTTTGATGTGGCCCCATCTGTTTATTTTTGCTTTTGTTTACCTTGCCTGAGATGTATCCAAAAAATATTGCTAAGACCTATGTCAAAGAGTGTACTGCCTATGTTTTCTCCTAGGAGTTTTATGGTTTCAGGTCTTATATTTAAGTCTTTAACCCATTTTGAGTTTATTTTTGTATATGGTGTGAGAAAGTAGTCCATTTTGATTCTCTGGCATTTGGCTGTCCAGTTTTTCCAACATCATTTATTGAAGAGGCTGTCTTTTCCCCATTGTATATTCTTGCCTCCTTTGTTTTAGATTAATTGACCATGTAAGTGTGGGTTTATTTCTGCAATCTTTATTCTGGTCCATTGATCAATGTGTCTGTTTTTGTGCCAGTACCACACTATTTTGATATGGTAGCTTTGTAGTATAGTCTGAAACCAGGAATACAATACCTCCAGCTTTGTTCTTCTTTCTCAAGATTCTTTTGGCTATTCGGGGTCTTTTGTGTTTCCATACAAAGTTTGGGGTTATTTGTTCCAGTTCTGTGAAAAATGCCGTTGGTATTTTGATAGGGATTGTGCTGAATTTATAGATTGCCTTGGGGAGTATGATCATTTTAACAAGATTAATTCTTCCAATACATGAGCATGGTATATCTTTCCATTTGTTCATGTCATCTTGGATTTCTTTCATCAATGTCTTACAGTTGTCTAAGTACAAGTAGTTACCTCCTTGGTTAGATTTATTCCTAGGTATTTTATTGTTTTTGATACAATTGTAAATGAGATTGTTTTCTTAATTTCTCTTCCTGATAGTTCATTGTTAGTTTATCGAAACATAAGTTTTTTTTTTTTTTTTTGGCTGCACCATGCGCCTTCCAGGATCTTAGTTCCCCAACCAGGGATCAAACCCGTGCCCCTGCAGTGGAAGTGCAGAGTCCTAACCACTGGACCACCAGAGAATTCCTGCAAGAGATTTCTATATATTAATTTTGTACCCTGAAATTTAACTGAATTCATTTATTAGTTCTAATAGCTTTTTGGAGGCATGTTTTAGTTTCTGATATAAATTAGGCTAACTTTTTTTTTCTTTTAGAGCTGTTTCACATTTTACTCCTTATGCCATCTGAAATATACTTTTGTGAAATAACAAATCAATTGTAACAGCACCATTGACTCTGCCCCTTCTCCAGATTTTCAAAGCTAATTCTATCACATGTCACATTTCCATATATGCAAGGTTTCTCTAATCTGATCCTACAATCTTTCCTGTACCGATACTCCACTGTTTTGATTATTATGGTTTTAAAAGTACATCTTAATATGTGGTTTAGGTAAATCTTTCCCCCCCTTTCTACTCCAAATTTATGTTAAGTATTTGTATAGTTTTAGTCTTTCATATGAATTTTTGAATAAGTTCATCAGCTCCTATTGAGGTTCATATTAGCACTGTAGTGAGTTTATAAATTTATGTGAGGGAAACTGACAATTGTTACAATGTTGTCCTCATATTCATTAACATATTATAACTCTGCATTTATTTCTATCTTTTTTTAGGTCCTTCAATAAAGTTTATTCTTCTAAATAAATGCTTTACAGATTTTTTAATTAGTTTTCACTCATAGATACTTTCAAATAATTTATTTTTAATATTCACTTCTCTGTTCATAAATATAATTCCAAAAGTCCATATCCTTTTTCATTAAATTATGATATATTAGACAAAACATAAGATTATCATTTTAATAGAATAAATTAAATATTATTTAGGTGATAGTAAGGCCCTTCCTTATACATTAAGGCAAAAACATCCTCAAATTTACTTAGATATGTAAAATAGATGATTTAAAATTTCTTTAAATTATTCATAGTATATTAAAAATGCTAAATCTGTCACATACTATCATTTGAAGAACACTCATTTTGAAAAGCAGGTAAATATTTATGTAAAAAATATCTTTTTATATCAGTATAAGAAAGTCCAATTATAGAATCATAACTTTAGTAGTTTGATAAATCCAGTCATTTGGGTCCTTCCAACTGGTAGTATAAATGAACTTAGTGAAATCAGCTATATATTTCATTGTGAACCTAAGGTGAATTAGTATTTGTATAACTGAACCTCTCTCTGTAGAACTATGTAAAAACATTTGTGTGAAGTTATTATGAGGCTTAAATGATAAAAGTTGTGAAAAGACTTAAAGTTATAAATCTTTTTAAAATGCATGGTATTATTGGTTTTATGTTAAATAGTAGTACAACCTATGTACCTTTCATTAAATCTGGTTCTTTTAGAATCTGTTTATGAAGATAATTAATCTCTCATAAATGTTAAAAGCATTTGTGCTAAGTAAAAGGTCATCCTCTTCCTTCCTTCCGTTCATCTACTCATTTTACTGAGAATTAACTATTTTATTTTGCTTTTGTAAAAATAAAATCCTGTCCTAATATAGTGCTCTAACATATTTTTCTTTCTACAAATAATGCTTTTGGGACTTCCCTGGTGGTGCAGTGGGTAAGAATCCGCCTGCCAATACAGGGGACATGGGTTCGAGCCTTGGTCTGGGAAGATCCCACATGCTGCAGAGCAACTAAGCCCATGTGTCACAACTACTGAGACTGCGCTCTAGAGCCCACGAGCCACAACCACTGAGCCTGAGTGCCACAACTACTGAAGCCCGCATGGCTAGAACCCGTGCTCCGCAGCAAGAGAAGCCACCACAATGAGAAGCCCATGCACCGCAATGAAGAATAGCCCCCCACTCACTACAACTAAAGAAAATCTGCACTTGGCAATGAAGACGCAATGCAGCCAAAATAAATAAATAAATAATATTTAAACAAACAAAAAAGAATAATGCTTTTTATGGTGCTGCTTTGAAAGTAACTTCATTAAACCTTGACCCTTGGTCCACTTTAATTTCTGGGTGGTAAAAAGTTGAATATAATCCTAAAGTACAAAGAGTGAAGTGCAGTAGAAGAATGATGGATTTTGGAATCTCAGATTTAGTAGTACTGAAGTTCTACCACAGGAGACACCTTGAATACATGAGCCCATTACTGAATATAACTTTACCTCCGTTTCCTTACCTATAATGCAGAGAGTCTAATACCTCAGAAGGCTGCTTAGGAGATTCAATGAGAATATGGAAAAACGCTTGCCTTAATAGTTTTTCTTGCTTTTCCTAAAATCTACAGTCTTAAAACCCAAAGCCTAAAATCATATAAGTTTCCGTGAGAAAATTTCCAATCATGCCTTTAAACCCCAAGAGAACAAAAATGACTTGTTCCACTGAGGGCAACAAGGGGAAGAAAAGCTTAAGTTATACAAACAAATTCCATGTGCCTAGGTATTTTTGGATAATAGACCTCCTTGAGAACCTGAAGAAGGTATGGATTCCCTTCTGAGACCTACTTCCTGAAAAAATTCAAAACGATTTATACATAAAAATTTTAGATACAATCATTTTGTTGCATTGGAAAATGATTTCCTTCATATTACCTGCTATGGACTGAATTTTGATCTCCCAAAATTTGTATTTTGAAGCTCGAATTCCCCCATGTGATTATCTGGAGATAGTGTCTTTAAGAGGTAATTAAGGTTAAAGGAGAAGATAAGGGTGGGACTCTAATCTGATAGGACAATGGCTTTACAGGAGGAGTAAGAGCTTTCCCCAGCCCCCACCATGTGGGGACACAGTGAGAAGGTGGTCATCTGCAAGCTAGGAATAGTTCTTACCAGAGCCTAACCATGCTGGCACCCTGATCTTGGACTTCTAGTCTCGAAAACTGTGAGAAAATAAAATTTTGTTGTTTAAGCCACCCAGTCTACAGTATTTTGTTATGAGCAGACTACTGCATTGAAGTATTTTAAAAATAAATGTTTACAAAAACTGAAGCATTTTACCTCATTTTAAATCAAAATTAACAGCCATTTTCTGTTGTGTTTTTTTTAAGAAATAAAACACAAATTTACAAATTAAAACAGAAAATAAACTTTAATTCTATATAAAAGAACATTTCAATTACAAGGCTGCTATTGTTTGGCTTGAATAAAGAAGTCACATAATGGCCTGGTTTTGGAACATGATAACTTGGACATTATCTTTGATATCTAAAAAGGTTGTACCTTTCTATTTTGATGAAAAGAAGTTGTAAAAACTCTGAGACTCTGGGAAAGGTATGTGGTAACAAACATAATCACAGCTCTCATAGTTCACTTCACCAGATGATGCTTGGCTAGGCATATGCAAGGAACCAAAGATTTTTCTAAGACTCTTAGAATTGAATTCATATCACTCACTGTTTTGATGCAATATCAATAGTGAAACGATTGGAAATCCGAGTTCCAGTTTTAAGGTTTCTGAGTGGAGGTAATCTTCAAGAGCTCTAAGGTTTTTCTAATTCTTGTAGAGAAACTGACAAACCTCTCCATTCGTGACTAGCCTAGAGAGAAACTTCATCCAACAGCTGGAAAATTCACAAGGTTGTCTATTTCTACCTACTTCAGAGCTACAGCTTGGTTGAAAGGGTTCATGATTTTTCTACCAAATCCATAATAATGACTGTAAGGTCTTGAATTGGAAGATTATGCTCATTCATAAAGGCCCAAATATCCCCAAGTAAATCAAGCCATAACTAAACACTTCCTTGTGATAAATTTTCTCTTCTCTTAAAAAGCAAACTCCTGTCCAAAGTTTAATCTAGCAAAGGAAAAATTTCTATTTTGATTCTTTTTCTCATAAAATCTTGTTCTCATAACAGTGACTACTTCTGTGGTAGCAGGCAGGCCTTCTTTTAGGGCTGTTCAAAGTCTTCACTGCCAGTATGTGCCAATGAAAAAAACCAATGTATTATTGCACTGGGTAGAGCTCCTTTCTTCTCTGAGGCCATATAAGTATGCATGGCTCTAAGTTTGGAAGATGTGCCATCTGTTCGTAGAGTACCAAGATCTTCCTTAGAGTAAAAAAAAAAATTTTTTCCTGGTAGTTATTTTGGAAAAGAAATTTAACACTATTTCAAAGATGGTAATAGCCATTAATGTTAACAGCTTTTCTAATTTCCACCAGAAATCACATATTTGGGATTTTTCTTTGTATCAACATGCGTATTAACAGATAAAAACTAGAAACTAACTCCTTAGAGCAATATCAGTAGTTTCATGAAGTCACATGCACTCTGGACAAAACTGGATAGTTTCCAAATTCCCTCAAAACTTACTTCAAAATATTGAAACAAATGACAGCAATCCTAGAATGGATAATATCATCTGAAATTTGACATAAATTTACTTCTGCTCCACACTAAGCCAGTTTAAATACTGTCAGCACATAAAGCTTAAACGTCTTTCCATGTTCATGTGGCTGTTTTTCTTAGCAATGTGAAAGCCAATTTTATACAAGCCTTCAAAAAAAGACTTTTGTGATGGAACATGTTCAACCATATTTTGGTATTTTCAAAATATGAAACTTCTACTTACAAAAAAAAATTCAAACTGTAGGATATATTTTTCAAATGGAAAAATAAAATGGTGTTTCAGCTTTCCCAACTTCACATTTGGGTTGATGAGAACTCTGCCCACATTAAAACACTGTGGCTTTCTCTTCTATCATTTTTCATGATTTCATTACTTTCATTTCTTTTTTGTTTTCAAGTTTTTAAAAGTTGGAATGAAAGACAGTGGTGGGGTATGTTTATGTCCTCAATATAGTGACGACAATAAATATAGAATCTCCAACTGTATATGAGCAGCCATTAATAATAAAACATGATTTAAAAAGTCCACCCTTTCCCACAAAATTATTTTAAAAGTAACAGGAAAAATTCTAGAATAAAAAGAACCCTTACAAATTAATACTAAAAAGACAGTTCATTTTTTTAAATGGGCAAAAAGTTTGGGCACTTCATCAAAGAAAATATTTGAATGGTTAATGAGTACATTAACAGATGCCCAACATCTTGGTCATCAGTGAAATGCAAATTAAAACCACAATGAAATAATACTACAAATCCACTACCATGTCTATAATCAAGAAGACTGACCATACCAAGTGTTGGGGAGGATATGGGGAAACTGGAACACTTAAACACTGCTGGTAGGAATGCAAAGTGGGACAGCCACTTTGGAAAACAATTCTGCAGTTTCTTAAAAAGTTAAGCACATGATGAAAGAAACTGAAGACCACACAAACAGTTGGAAAGATATACTGTGTTCTTGGATTGGAAGAATCAATATTGTTAAAATGACCACACTACTCAAGGCTGTGTACAGATTTAATGCAATCCCTGTCAAATTACCAATGGCATTTTTCACAGAACTGGAACAAAAAATTTTTTAAGTTTGTATGGAAACACAAAAGACCCTGAATAGCCAAAACAATCTTGAGAAAGAAGAACGGAGCTGGAGGAGTCATGCTCCCTGACTTCAGACCATACTACGAAGCTACAGTCACCAAAACAGTATGGTACTGGCACAAAAACAGACACATAGATCAACGTAACAGGACAGAAGGCCCAGAAATAAACCCACGCACTTACGGTCAATTAATCTATGACAAAGGAGGCAAGGGCTTCTCTGGTGGCGCAGTGGTTGAGAGTCTGCCTGCCGATGCAGGGGACACGGGTTCGTGCCCCAGTCCAGGAAGATCCCACATGCCGTGGAGTGGCTGGGCCCGTGAGCCATGGCCTCTGAGCCTGTGCGTCCGGAGCCTGTGCTCCACAACGGGAGAGGCCACAACAGTGAGAGGCCCATGTACCGCAAAAAAAAAAAAAAAAGGAGGCAAGAATACAATGGAGAAAAGAAAGTCTCTTCAATAAGTGATGCTGGGAAAACTGGGCAGCTACATGTAAAAGAATGAAATCAGAAGATTCTCCAATACCATATACAAAAATAAACTAAAAATGGATTAAAAACCTAAATGTGAGACTGGATACTATAAAACTCCTAGAGGTAAACATAAGCAGAACACTCTGACATAAATCACAGCAATAATTTTTGGCTCTGTCTCCTAGAGTAATAGAAACAAAAGCAAAAATAAACAAATGGGACCTAATTAAACTTAAAAGGTTTTGCACAGCAAAGGAAACCATAAACAAAATGAAAAGATAACATACAGAGTGGGAGAAAATATTTGCAAATGAATTGACTGACAAGGGCTTACTTTCCAAAATATACAGTTTGTACAGCTCAATACTAAAAAAACCCCAACCCAATAAAAAAAATGGGCAGAAGACCTAAATAGACATTTCTCCAAAGGAGACATACAGATGGCCAAGAGGCACATGGAAAGATGTTCAACATCACTGATTATTAGAGAAATGCAAATCAAAACTACAATGAGGTACCACCTAACACCAGTCAGAATGGCCATCAACAAAAAGTCTACATACGCTGGAAAGGGTGTGGAGAAAAGGGAACCCTCCTACACTATTGGTGGAAATGTAAATTGATGTAGTCACTACGAGAAAAGTATGCAGGTTCCTTAAAAAACTAAAGATAGAGTTACCATATGATCCAGCAATCCCACTCCTGGGCATATATATGGAAAAGACAAAAACTCTAATTTGAAAAGATACATGCATCCCAATGTTCACAGCAGCACTATTTACAATAGCCAAGACATGGAACCAATCTAAATGTTCATCGACAGATGAATGGATAAAGAAGTGGTATATATATACAATGGAAATAATGCCATTTGCAGCAATATGGATGGACCTAGAGATTATCATACTAAGTGAAATAAGTCAGACAGAGAGACAAATATTATATGATATCATTCATATGTGCAATCTAAAAAAAAATACAAATGAACTTATTTACAAAACAGAAATAGACTCACAGACATAGAGAACAAACTTATGGTTACCCAAAGGAAAAGGGGGGTAAGGATAAATTGGGAATTTGGTATTAAGAGATACACACTATGGTATATAAAATAGTTAAAAAACAAGGACCTACTGTATAGCACAGGGAACTATATTAAATATCTTGTAATAATATATAATGGGAAAAAAATCTGAAAAAGAATATATATATGTGTGTAAACTGAATCACTTTGTTGTACACCTGAAACATTATAAATCAACTGTACTTCAATTAAAAAATATTACGCACATACTTACCGTATGACTCAGTCATTCTACTCCTAAGCATCTACCCAAGAGATATGAAAACATATATCCATACAGGATATGTAAAAGAAGCTAGATGCAAACGACTACATATTGAATGAGTCATTTATATGACATTTTTAGAAAAGGTTTAACTACAGAGAGAAAAAGCAGACTAGTGTTTGCCTCAGGTTTAGGGTAGGAGCAGGGATTGGCTGCAAAACAGGAACAAGAGAACTTTTAGGGGTGAAGGAAATAGTCTAAAGCTGGATTGTTATTATGCTTGCATGATGATAGGTGAATTTTATGATATATAAAATATACATCAATAAAGTTTTTTAAAAAAGGAATGGGACAAAAACCAAAGGAAAAACTGGGGCATATATCCAGTTCCCCAAACCATCCACAGACTTAACTTAGGTTAAGAATTTATATATATTATCTATATTTGGGTTAGTTAAACAGATGATTGTTTATTATTAAACAGGAATTTCAATAACTGTTCAATGCTAAAATTATTTGTCCTCAAACAATTTTTGTAAGGAAATCTTACATTTTTTGTTAACTACACAAAAGACACAGCTTTCTACCACAATTCCCAATACAAGGCTAATTGAGTAACATTACATTTCTGGATAGAGAAATGAAGGCAACAGAGAGACTATTTTTCTTGCTCTTACTCTAGCTTACCTACAGTGAAGACGTGTCCTGGTTTACCATATTTAAAATTGTCAGGACAACTCTGGGTGTCCTCTTTTTACTCTCAAAAGTGTCCTGGGTCGAGTGAGAAATAATACAGTCAACCTGTCTATAACAGAATTACTTTCATCATTAATCCTTAATTTTCATTACCATGAAGGGGAACTCCTGAAAGATTTGAAAGACCTTAAATAAGCTACAAGCCATACAATCATAAAAATTTCAGTTAGTCATTTTACAATTGAGGATATGGGGCACAGAAAAATTAAAACAAGAAGCCCCAAACCACATTTTTTGATTAGGGGTCTTTAACACTACCACAGCACTTTTTATAGAATAAGAGTTTCTGGGAACTTCCCTGGTAGAGCTGCGGTTAAGACTCCGAGCTCCCAATGCAGGGGGCCTGGGTTTGATCCCTGGTCAGGGAACTAGATCCCACATGCATATCGCAACTAAGAGTTTGCATGCCACAACTAAGGAGCCCACGAGCCACAACTAAGGAGCACACGTGCCACAACTAAAAGAGCCGGTGAGCTGCAACTAAGGAGCCCACCGGCCTCAACTAAGGAGCCCACGTGCTGCAACTAAGAAGCACATGTGCTGCAACTAAAGGAGCCAGCAAGCTGCAACTAAGAAGCCCGCCTACTGCAACTAAGACCCGGTGCAACCAAATAAATAAATTAAATAAATAAATATATATATATATATTAAAAAAGAAAAGAATAAGAGCTTCTGATGGGTAAGTACTATTTCTGTAGGCAAAGTACATTTTTCTCTTGGAGGTGGTAATTATTACTATCTCCGTTTCACACATGAGGAAGGAGGTTTTAAGAAGTGCATTACTTTGCCTAAGGTTAAAAGGTGGTTAAGTTGTGGAATTGGGATGCAAACCTTGATTCCAAAGCTTGACACTTAACCTCTAAGCCTAACGCCTCTCATGAAAGGGAACACGGGCTTGGGTACAGGGATGTGCATGTGCACCTGTGTGCAGTGTAGCCAAAGCAGTTCTTGAGTTGAGGTTCATGAGACTAGGGATTCCATGAGCTGGTTTGAGAGCCTGTATCATTAAGAAATTATATATAACATTTCCTATGTGTATATAAAAATATTTTTTTTTGAGAGAGAATCTAGAGCTTTCACCAGATCCTCAAAAATATTTATGACAGAAGAAAAATTAAGAACCTTTTAGATTGCTTTGGTAGGGAGGTTAAACTTTTAAGATAACCTATATATTTTACATATCGGATATCAGTCATATCTAGATTTTTTTTTTTTTTTTTTTTTTTTTGCGGTACGCGGGCCTCTCACCGTTGTGGCCTCTCCCGTTGCGGAGCACAGGCCCCGGACACGCAGGCTCAGCGGCCACGGCTCACGGGCCCAGCCGCTCCGCGGCATGTGGGATCCTCCCGGACCGGGGCATGAACCCATGTCCCCTGCATCGGCAGGCGGACTCTCAACCACTGCGCCACCAGGGAAGCCCTCTAGAAGATTTTGTCAAACAACAAAACTAACAAGCAAGTATCGAGAGGCAGTATATATTAGGTATATATATTATATACTAGGTATGTAAATATCACAATTATATAATGTGGTATTTTAGATTTTGTATTTAAAAAAAAAGGGTCAAGCTCTCACTTGCTATAGAATATGACCCAGTAGTCATAACAAGAAGCAATGAATGATGGTAGAGATGTTTACTACTGGTGGCTAAATTCTGTTGAAGTAGCTGTGTATTAAGCAGAGTTTTCATATATGCTATACCAGCCTAAGGTAAGATTAATTTAGAAGTACAACATAAGAAAGGTATATAATTTGGGAGTAGTAAGGACACTGAGTTGCATTAAATCAAATCATTTTCTGCTTCTGTTTCTTGATAATGAACAGGAGTTGATTTTCTTAAGAAGGGCAATAGTATTGGTAGGAATTTTGGGAGCATCTCTTTCTTTTTTTTCTTTTTTAAGTATGTATCCTTTTACCTCTGTAAAAATATTGTCTTCAACCCCTCACACAACATAGAGGCAACATACTAGCATTTTTGTCCTGGGATAACATTCAGCCAGATACCCCAGTACAACTGTACATTGTTACATTACTGAAAGGCTTCTATACAGATTGTTATTAGGATAATAGTAACTGTATTACATGGTAAAATTCATAATAAAAATTTCAGTATGAATTCATTAGTTCAAATTATTTGCCAGTGAATGTAATAACAACTACTGGCACAAGTGTCCTGTTGTAGTGTGACTTAGTTGCCACTGAATATATATAACTTAATGAATATATATAAATACTGACACTGAATATTTAACAGTTTTTGACAACATTATAAAAATAAGAAATTTTTAAATGAATTGCTGCTAGTTCAGCAAAAGCTGAGAGGATTTAGCACTATGAACAATATTTTTATATTGGAGAAATTCTCTCTTTATTGAAACTATCCAATGATGTAATCCTGCAGTGGCAATGGAGGACAGTAATAAGACCTTGAAGTGGTGCTGGTATAGATGTGGACAGCCCCCATTTGGCTGTTTAATGGGCCAAGACAGTTCTAAGGGCAAGAGTGATACCCACCTACTGCTTTTTAATTTATATACTAATATCACTTTATCAACTCTCTATGTCTCTAAGAGATAGGAAAAAGAAAGCCAGCTACCATTTTTCATTCTTTTGATTCTGGCCTATTTTTCCTTTTAACCTTTCCATACTACAAATGAGTAATCAAAAATGGATACTTCCTCCAAGTTCAGGGAATATGAGCACACTGTCTGTGTATTCCAATAACTAAACAGCTTTGGGACAGGTTCTGATAACACTGCAAATAGCTACACTGATTAAATACAGGGGATCCTAGGAGTTTCAAATGGTTCATCTGAGGTTTCTTCAACTTCAGGTGTCCTTGTAAATTTGCAGGATGCTCCTTCAATGGTTGCTATGCCTATGAATTAATGTTTATAAGGTTGAAGTTAGAGTTCTATCACACTAAACTTTACAAAGAGAAAATATATTTAACAGTCAACCCTAAGCAAAAAGTCTAAACTGTAAATGTGTAATGCTAGGTAAAAGAAATGACAAGAAGAGTTGTAAACTTATCTCCTCCACTACTGTAAATAAAATCAAAGCTTAGATCCTCTTGCCAATTTGCATCATCATGGACTTTTCCAAAGGACTGTGGTCCCCAAGCATCTTTTTTCAATTTTTTCTCACAACAGAGAAGAGTATTACAGCCCTGAGCGTAAGGGAAGAAAAAGACAAGAGAGGACAGGAGGTTTCAGACTTTGAATTGCTTCTGTCTAGGCTCTGATACCCTGAAGGAGCTGGAGTGTTTGATCATTATCCATAGTATGAAGACTCAATGGTTAGGAAATTCCAAAGGTGGTCCTTCTGCGATCTTCACATTAACTATGTTCCCAGTTTTAAAACATAAATGGAAAGAGTAGACAGTATTATTCCATGATCTATGAAAACTTAAGTCTATTAATTTTTCTTCCTGATTTCTCTTCTAAATTTACTATATCCTCATTCAAATTTTATTTCTCTTCTTTAGTCCCCCCCAACACCTTCTCCCTCTGACTCCAAGCCCATCTCAAGTGAAAGAGTATGGTTTATAAATCTATATGTCAGTTTGAGAATGGGAAACAGTTAAAGAAAAAAAAGCATTGGACATAAAAATGGATTTGCCAAAACTCACCATCAGAGGGCACAACAGTACTGCAATAAACAACTCCGCTAGGCCAAGAAGAGAGCCTTTGGTGCACCTAGAAAATACATAAAGACACATCCATTGTCAGTACACAACAACAAATGTTATATGCACATGTGTATGTATATAATAAATAATAGCTTTTTAATTATTTAAATAGTATGTATTCTTTGTAGAAAAATTTAAAAATACAGATAAAAGAAAAGTCTCTCAAACTCCTATCATCCTAAGATGATAGTGATGAACATTTTGGTTTATTTCAAGATAAACCAGTATTTCACCATAATTATAATTTGCATTTTTTGTACTAAGAGTGATAATCTATACATGTTTTAATCTGAGTTACTTGTATTTGCTTTTCTATGCACTGAGTATTTACATCTTTTGCCATTTTTAAAATTTGTATCTTGGTCTTTGAATATTATTTTGTAGAAGTTCTTTAAATATTAAGAAAATTATCCCTTGGTCAACGAAATATGTCATAAAAATTTCCGTTTTTATTTTTACTTTGTTAATGGTGTTTTTGTATGCACACAATTTTCATGTTTTAAGAGTCAAACTTTTCAATCTTTTCTGTGTGGTTTAACGGTCCTGTGTCATGTATCAGCAGCTTTCCCTACTTCGAGAATACTATAAAATTCTTCCATGGCTTCTAGTTTGATTTTTCAAGTTTAAATCTTTGATTTATTAGGAATTAATTTTAGTCAGTTAAGAAGCAGCAATCCAATCCAACTAACCTCTAATGATAACACAGCTAACCGTTATACTTAATAATTCATTTTTCCCTCTTATTTGAAATGCTACCTTGATAATTTTCCAAATACCTATATGAATTTGGATCTTTTTCTGTCCAATGATCTATATGCTCATGTTGTAGTAGCCACACTTTTTTAAATATCCTAGCTTTATATTTTTACATCTGGCAGGGTGGGATAGTTTCCCTTATTACTTTCCTTTAAGAATTTTCCTGGCTATTTTTGCTTATTTGTATCTCCATATGAACTTCAGAGTCAGTATTTCCAGTTACACACAGATACACACACACACACAATCAGCTTCAAAAATAACACAGCACTGTGATTAAAAGCATAGAATCTATAATCACTCCTGAGTTCAGATTCTGATTCTGTAACTTACTCTAACTGCAATCTTTGCAAGTTCATTAGCCTCTTTGTGCCTCAAGTTTCTTCACTGAAAAATGGACAAAACGTAATACTAGCACCTACCACATAAAGTTGCTGTGAGGACTAAATGATGAATACACATAAAGCACTTAGAACAGTGCCTGGCATAGAATAAGTATTCAATAAATGTTAGTTTTTTTGTTTGTTTGTTTGTTTTGAAGTTGAGATCTTATTAACTCAATGGATTAACATAAGGAAACTGACATCTATGTGATTTTTGAGTCTTTCTTAATCAAGAACCTTGTAAGCCTTTCTATTTTAGTCTTTGTGTTCCTGAGAAGCATTTTAAGGTTTTCTTTATTCAGATCTTATATGTCCCCTTTAATCTAATGTAATTCTTTTTGTACTAAGTCTTGTCCAATACTAGGATCATGACCCCTGAATTTTTCCTTTTAGTTTGCAAATGCCTGTTAATGCTCTGCCTGTCCTTTAATTTTATTATTTTTCCTGAGTTTCTTTGTTTTAGCAATGACTCTATAGTTTTCTTTGTGATCTAATCTGGGATTCTTTTAACAGAAAAGTTTAGCCTGTTTATACCTATTAATATAATGTATATTTAATGTCCTTTCAGTCATCAAATTTTATGCTATAAAATTTTTATGTTTTTTGTTTTTATTGCTGCTCTTTCTTCTTAAAAATAGTTTACTAAATGGTCTATGTTTTAGTTAAACATGTACTTCTAATATTAATATGGAAAGTTTATTTTTATTTTTTTTTTGTATTAGTAGTCATTTTAGAGTAAGATCTAAGTTCTTTGAACTGCCTTTAAGGCCCAATATTATCTGATACCCTGTTATCTCTCTGACTTCACCTCCTACCATTCTGCCTCTCAATCATTCTGCTTTAGCCCCTAGGCTCTTTTCTGGTTTTTGTATGGACCAGCTATACTCTTGTTCCAGAACCTTTGCAATAGCTATTACCTCTACTTAGAATATTATTTCTCCAGAAAACTATCAAGCTCCCTCACTTCCTTCAAATCTTTGTTCACATTTCACTTTCTGAGTGAGGTCTACTCTACCCAACCCAATTAAAAATGGCAATTCCATCAGTTGGTACTCCTGATATATATATATGTATATATATATTTTTTCCATCTCTTATTATGAGCAATGATGAACTTATAGTTATGTGTCTTTTTCCCTCCCTTCTATTATCCAGTTTATTTTATTTATTATGTAACTTTTCTTGGTGTTTATCTATCTGTATACCTCCCCCCAACCCCACATACTTCTTTTATTGAATTTATTGATTTTAGATGACATATTTTGACAGCGTGTTAAAAAACTGGGGTTTCTACCACTTTACATCATTTGTCCTGCACCCTTCCAACTTTCGTTAGAAAACTGTCAACATTGTCAAAATTTTAAACATTCATACTCTGCTCTGCAAAACCTAATCTTCACATTTGTTTTAATCTTAATTTTATAGATTGATGGACTCTAGGCTTACTACCAATACTTCAACTGTCGTTTTTCCTTTCATTTCTTGGTTGGCTGAACTTCATCTTATAGAGGTAGGACTCATGAGAGCTAAATTCCCTAAAGCTTGGCATGTTAAAAAATATTTGTCTTTGCCTTTATATTGAATGATTATTTGGCTTGGCACAAGATTCCTAAATTAATCTTTCCTTGAGGACTTCGTGGGTAAAGTTTTAGTGTTGATTGCTGCTGTGGAGAAGTCTGAGGCCAGCCACTTATTTTGGAGAACCAAGCTCTCTGAGCTTTGCTGGGGATCTGCAACCATATCATAGGCATCCTCTTTTGGGGTCTTCTCACACACTCCCTTTACTATATCTGGCAGCCGTTCTTCAGTATTGTGCTTTGGGATTGCAGAGATCTCTCTGGTCGTACTGAAGATGGAGCTTGTATTTCTGTTTCTTATTCTCCTTTCTATTTCAAAGTGATTCCAAGAGAAGGAAGAAACTGCTACCACTACTGGGCCATTATTTCTTTAAGTGGTAACTTTTTAATATGGACTTTTTCAAATTTACACAGAAGTAGAGAACACAGTGTGATGAATTTCTTCCATTCACCCATCACCTGCTTCTATATTTACCAACATTTGGTCAAACCTGGTTCATCTATATGAACCAGGTCTTTTCCACAGAGTATCTTAAAGGAAATTCCAAACATCATATTGCTTTACCTGAAAATATTTCAGTATACATCTACTAGGCCATTTTAAAACAGGAAATCCTCTGTCCTCTATGATTTTACAGATTATCCTCAACATTAATAAAAGATGTGTATCTGGGGCAGAGAACTAAATAAATACATGGCTGTTTATGAATATTGTTTGTTAGAATGCTATAGAACATGGGTTGGCAGGCCAGCCACCAGTTTTTGTAAATGAAGTTTTATTAGAACACAAACTCATTTATTTACTTACTATCTAGAGCTCATTCATCTACTTTGACACTACAACAGCAGAATTGAGTAGCTGTGTAGTTGCAGGAGAGTTGAGTAGCTGCAACAGAGACCATACGGCCCACAAAGCCCAAAATATTTACCATATGGCCCTTTAAGAAAATGTTTGCTGATCTTTGCTGTAGAACCCCTCTGTTGTTTTGAGATAATTCACTTTCCCACTTTCCCAAAGTCTTCCCAGTCACTTCTACAATGACATTGGCAATTACAAAATATTACTTAGTAAGTGTCCACAAACACACATAGGTCCTTTTCTTTCTTTAACCCTTCTAACAGCCTATAGTCTAATAAGGCCAATGGGAACAAAAATGATTTTGCTCTTGCCTTTTTTCTTTGAAATATGGCAACAATAACAACAACAAACAAAAGCAAAACAAAGACAAAAAAATATAAGGAAAGGAATATAAGTGTTCAAGACCAAAGAGGCACTGGCATTCTAAATTGTATTCCATGACTCTCCTAGACTGAAATGTATTTTGTTGTTTAAATTGTATGTTCTTAATAAATCACAAGAAAATAGGAAGAGTTTAATAAATAATTGATGCTGAACGTTTTAAAAATATGTCAAGAAAGTAAAAAAAGAAAAACATTCAGGCAAATGGCATGTATTATTCACATATTTAAACTTCATAGGCAGAGAACAAGATTAAGGTTAAGAAAGTCAATATTCAGAATGAGCAGAAATCATCAGAGAAAGAGTAAACCTCTAGGCAATCAATGCCAACTGAATAAGGTGATTTGGTGCCTACTCGGTCCCTTGAAAAGAAAATACAAGTTTATACTTTTGGTATGATATAGTCCACATCTTTGATAAGTAACTTGAGAACCTCTAGGAAAAACAGGGATTCGAGTGAAGTAAAGGAAAGTATTAACAACTGCCCTGGTATTACAACCACTACCCTTAAATCTTAACCCCAGGAGAAGAAAAATGCTAGCATTATCAAGTTAAGAGTCTGAGTACAAAGCACTGTAACTTTATTTTCCCAAGTCATAAGATTCAAGATAATTTTAAAAATCAAACTTTATTATTATAAAAAGACATTCCATGACCCCAGAGCAAATTATTAAATTCAAGTCAAAACTAACTTTAAAATCCTTTAGTTCTATCATAAATTATGCAATTTCCCCTACACACACCATTCACTGTTCAGAAGAGCAAACTCAGCAATGTATTCCTGCCAGCAACTTGGGAAGACTGTCAAGTCTAAATAACCTGTCAATACCCTGCAAATATTCACAGCCAGTTGGACATTAAACCAGAGGCGGGGAAATAGAAAAAAATAGAGAAAAAAAGAAAGAGGAAAAAGGTATTTCCTTATCAACCCAGTTCCCTTTATTTACGAAAATCTTGGGACCTAATTTTATTAGGAAACAAATATCTGTTACCTATGTTAAACTGTATAAAAAATACTACATTAATTATGTCAAAAAGCTTTAGACGGAATAATTATATATACTTGTCCATGGCTAAAACCTTGTTATAAATAGCCTTACTATATCATGAGTTTAGATGTCAAATGATATTCCCATTACATTTCCCGTAGTATAACAAGGAATGCTTATGAGAATGGATCCTTTCAATACATGTTCCAAAAGTTTCTCTTCTTTAAGACCAGGGTACCCAGGTTTCAACAACTTTGCCAAACTTACCTTTAGAATCCAGTGCTTACAAGCATACTAGGATTAACAGTGTAAAACTATTTCAGGTGTTCTAAAGCAAGACACACCTATAACAGCTTCTACAATTTGGCATCAGTTTTATCTGTACCCTTGACGTAATAAAACTGTTGAAGCATTACATCGGCAATAATTTTTCACTACTTCAACTCTACAAACATACTAAAATAAGCACCGTGACTTCAAACCCGCAAGATATAGGAGATTTGCAGTTAGAAGAGTTGGGGCCAGCTGAAATCTTGAATTTCAACCCCAAAGTCTCAGTTTCCCCAGCTGTTAAATTAAAGACAGCAATGACAACAAAACTGACTATTTCACAAGGCTGATTTCATTTAAGGATAAGTGACAGTATAAATGGGACATGTGAATGACCAACATCCTACCAAAATTTAAGATATTCAGAAATATAAACTCAAAACAGGGACTTCCCTGGAGGTCCAGTGGTTTCCACTGCAGGGGGCACGAGTTCGATCCCTGGTCTGGGAACTAAGATCCTGCATGCCGCGTGGCACAGCCAAAAAAAAACCCCCCAAAACTCAAAACAAATCAATCTCTTTAAGGGCCTCTTATTAAAAAGAATTTAGTAAGTTTAACACATTTCAAAAGCCAAAACTATCTCTAAACAAAGAGATATTATACAATATAAACACCATGTGATGTTAAAGTTAGAAACCTGAAGGTTTAAACGAGAATCTCTTCAGAAAGCACTGTAAAAAACACTTAAAGGGTTAGACTACCTACAGGGCATATTTTATTCTTCTTTCAATAACTCACCAAGGAAACAAAGTTCCTGATACAGTTTAAGTGAAAGTATGAGTTAAATTGTATAATACAGTTTAATACTGGAAAATTATTTTCTCCTTGAATATATTATTTTAAATGGTTCCTACATTTTATTATAACATTGGCAACATTTCCCTCTTAGAATATATTGTGACTTCATAATGGAAGTCATGATTCAATTTATATACCTTTGATTTTCAAGAGAATTTCACATCTACAAAACAAGGCAATATGAAGGACTTTTCATTGTATCTTTCAATATCATTTTTAATTAGGAAATCAAATCTAGCTCCCAAATTATCAATAAGGTATTTAAAAAGTAATACTTGTTCAACAACTCACAGTGCTCTGAGGATCAAACGTACACAAAGACATATGTATATAATAGCATACATGTATATAAAAGCATACAAAGCCAAGACCTTAGCCACAAAATCTTCACTGCTGATCTAACAACAGACTAAAATAATCAGAGCATTTAAACCTTAACCATAACTAGCTGTATATCATATCATTTAACATAATATAAATCGACATAAAGGTCATTTTAAAATCCAAGTAAATACAAATAGCTATCCATTTAATAGTATCAAGAAATGCTCATTAAAGCAAATTCTCTTAAATTAGGTTTTGAAATCAATATCTAGGCTCTAAGATTGAAAATATTACCAATATTTCTAGTATATCACTACTTATTAAGTTAATTTGGTATAAATTCATTGATAAACAATGTTTCTATTTAAGATTTTGATATTACCCCAAAATTACAACCTATCGTTTATACTGCATAAGAACTAGAGTCCAATATCTATTAAAATTTCATTGTGTAGTCGAAACCCCTAGTGTCTGAGGCAATTCTACACCTACGTTTGGAATGTCCTCACACCCTGATGGTTGCTACATTTTCCTTAATGGATGCACTTTTACTCTCTTGGGTCTCGGGACAGACACGTTACAGATACCAGTGCAGGGTTTCCCTGGTGGCGCAGTGGTTGGGAGTCCGCCTGCCCATGCAGGGGACACGGGTTCATGCCCCGGTCTGGGAATATCCTACATGCCGCGGAGAAGCTGGGCCCATGAGCCATGGCCGCTGAGCCTGCGTGTCCGGAGCCTGTGCTCCGCAACGGGAGAGGCCACAACAGTGAGAGGCCCACGTACCGCGGAAAAAAAAAAAGATACCAGTGTAAGGCATTTCTGCTTTACTTCAGTGACAACCTGCCTTCCCCACTGTAAACTGGGAAGATCTCTTCTATTTTGTTCCTTTCCTTCTATTTATTAAGAACCTACGCTCACTCACAAGAAAAGTAAAAATTGTGACCACTCTATATCATACTACCTGTTTTTTTATAACTATTATTTTACCCAACATTTTATTATGAAACTTCAAACAAACAGCAAAGTTGAATTTTACAGTCAACACCCTTTATACCTTTCACCTAGACTCTATATTATCATGTTATCTATCCATCCTTCTCTTTTATAGAAATTCTGAATTCTCGTAGTTTCTTTAATCATTTTTAAAATATATTACATTCTCTAACTCCATTTCCTCTGCAACTTTCCTGCACTGCTCCTAGATTTTGTCCATACCTGTTTTCATTTGTCACACTGTATTCTAATTATGTTTGGATGCCTGCCTCCCCTTCAGAGCAATGATCACCTTGAAGACTGCCTTCATTTCTTTATATATTGGTACCCCACCCCCCTACACTAGGAGAAAGTAGAAGCTTAATTAATATTTACCTAATTGAGTTGTCTTCCTCCTTATACCTCACTATCCTTGACATGTTTTATGACTTTGCCTTGTTATTTTACTGCTAAAACTACTCTGAGTAACAATGAAGTAATTATTACTTCTATAAGCATTTTGGGAGATATTCAGAGAACAAATTTCTTCATATATATGAAATGTCTTTTATTTTTAGTTGCTCCAGGTACAAATGTATTCCATGTTGTATTGAGATGGCACTAAGTATACTGCTAGTTATTCTTTTTTAAACAACAACAAAGAACCTAAATGCAAAATCCTTAACACCTAGCATTTGTACCTTTCAATAATCATTTAGACAATTCAAAACAGCATACAGACTTAGACATAAAGGAATGAAATCAGAATGTAAACTACATGGGAGTGTGAACTCTCAGTATTTGTTAAATGAATAAAGGTAGCTGGTTTAAAAGATCTTTTTATTGAGAGTAAAAATGGAACTTCATTGGTTGTGCTTTTTGACTGACAGTTCAGTTTGACTATGGTTCTTTTCATCACCTGAATTAATATTTCCTTCCATAGTACCATTAAAGTCTGTGGAATCTCAGTATATAACAATATTGGGGAAATAGGTAGTTTCATCTGTAAATTAATGTATTGGGATAAAACTCCCTTCTCTAAAGTGACATAAAAGTTAGGAAAACAAGAACTCTAAAAAAAAATTTTCTTTTGCTGGTTCTTATTAGTTATCTATTTTATACATATTAGTGTATATATGTCAATCCCAATCTCCCAAATCATCCCACCACCACCCCCCACCCCTCTTTCCCCGCTTGGTGTCCATACGTTTGTTCTCTACATCTGTGTCTCTATTTCTGCCTTACAAACCAGTTCATCTGTACCTTTTTTCTAGATTCCATATATATGCGTTAACATACGATATTTGAGGAAAACAAGAACTTTTAAAAGTATTTTATTTTGGCTTGATGATGAGTAAATAGGTATTAGTTATGTTATTCTCTATACTTTATATAACCTACGTATTTTGTAGTTTTTTCTACTTTGCCAGTGTCTGGAGGCTATGAGATTTCTGTGCTGGTTCTAGATAACTGCTACTCAACATGTAGTTCATGGATCTGCAGCAACAGCATCAGATGAATGTGTTAGAAATGCAGATTCTCAGGCCCTATCTCAGACTTACTGATTCATTATTTGCATTTCAACGACATGACTAGGAAATTCACATGCACATTAAAGTCTGAGAAGCACGGCTGTAGTTCATCCAGATGAGATTACATTAGGGATACATTAGTTAGTTAGGTGTCTTAGTCTCAGACATTTTACCTTTTGCATTTATCAAGACCCCAACATATGCAACAAGAGCTCATGGGGAGGCAACATGACATAAAAGAAAGAATATTGCATTAAAAGTTTGAAAAGCCAGATTCTAATCTCATCTCTGGTGTGTGACCTTGAACTTCAGTTCTTCTCATCCGTAAAATGAATGAGTTATACAACATACATTGTAAGGCCCTTCCAACTCTGAAAGTCTATGAATATATGAAAATAAATACTAATAGGTATTTGCGGAAATGATTCAACTGTATGCGGTATCTTACGAAATAGGGCTTACTTTTAATGCTACAGGGGCCTTGTCCATCAATTACTTTATATTTATTTAGGTTTGAAAATCAACCTCTATCTTTCATTTTCACACTTGGTTTCCGAAAGATGCATAGTGGTGAATAACTTAGGAAGTGGGTGGCTGCTATTAATAATTCCCCTCACTGCTTCCTTTGTTCTTGAATGCTGATAAGACACAGGTAATAGACAGGATTCACGAAAAAGTAAAATCAGAGTCTGTATTTTGAACAAGAGCAGGAGAATACTTTTGTTCTTAGGAAAAACATGGCTGAAGCATTTAGAGCTGAAGGATTAGGATATCTGACACTGTCAAATAAAGCAGAAAATAATAAATAATAGTATGCCTGTATACATATATACACGTGTGTGTAAAGAGAGAGAAATAAAGCAAATGTGGCAAAGTATTAATAATTGATGAATCTAGGTAAAAGGTGTAAGACTGTATATTGTAATCTCTCTGCAACTTTTCTGTAGGTTTGAAATTTTTTCCAAATAAAAGTTGAGAAAGAAAAATAATTAACATAAATATAATATTTACTGACCCCCAAATATCTTGTTGTATTCTTCTCTCTTTTTTAAAGTATAGTGGATTTATTTATTTTTCTGAAACCTTTAAAATGCATGAGAAAAGCTAGGATGGAAGGGGAAAAAAAATCATTACATATAAAATTGCAGTAACTTATACTCCCATATTGCTTCTATATTTTGTCTTTTAGTTACAGACTTGCTTAATTTTTTATTAGCTTAGGATAAAATAAAAGGGGAGAAAGAAGTGGTAGTGAGAAGTTGTGTCACATCTTCCTTACATTAATGAAGTAAACGATTTCAAGCCAAAAGTAGGCTTTCTGTGATTTTTTTTTTTTTTTTTTTTTTTGCATTACACGGGCCTCTCACTGCTGTGGCCTCTCTCGTTGCGGAGCACAGGCTCCGGACGCATAGGCTCAGTGGCCATGGCTCACGGGCCTAGCTGCTCCGCGGCACGTGGGATCCTCCCAGACCGGGGCACGAACCCGTGTCCCCTGTATCGGCAGGTGGACTCTCAACCACTGTGCCACCAGGGAAGCCCATTCTGTGATTTTTATTTTCACTCTAGCTTCAGCTAATAATGAAAAAGAACGTAGTTACCAGTCACGAATATAAGTAACTACAGGCTCTTTTTATTCCTCTGCAATGAGAGGGACACAACAGCTGCTATAAAAATCACTCTCTACCCTCCCATGTATTGTGTAAGTGTAACAGACTTATACCATGAGAAGAGCAAAACATAAAATGGGAAAGTAGCTATTTTGTTTCAGAATTCCGTCTTCGTTTCTTGTAAGTTATTGTACCTAATTAAAAACAAAATAAACGTGCTGCCTACATTTCTAACGTTAACTGTCCTGTGTAATTGTAAATCTCAATTTGGAATACGAGCAAAAGAATCATGTACTAGCTGACTGGTGTTCTTCCTTCATTCCTTCCAGAATTTATCCAACGGGAACACCATAAGAACAACAAATCCAGCTTCAACTAATTGGAAATTTTAAAACATTCATAAGTCTTATTTGTCTTTACCACTCTGGCCTCATATAGATGCACAGATTTTGGTTAACTTTCCTCCTTTTACTATCTTGAGTGAAGGGGATTTATTTTAATTTGTTTGATCTTTAAAAATATTCTTAACAAAGCTGTTCCAGGGTGTAACTTCAGATAATAAATACATTACTTAAAATTAATACAAAGGAATAATAGTCATTAAAGGTTTTAGTAAGTACAAAGGGTAAGAACAAATATGATAGTTAAGATGATTTTCATATAATTCAAAGCTGAAAACACTCAACCCAGAATGTTCCTCAGCCCACTCTGACTCCAGCTGACCTCTCCATCTGTTTAGGAATCACAGGGGGGCCAATCTCTTAGCTAACAATTCTTTTTTCTTTCTTTTAAAAAAATTTTTATAGTTGTATAGTTGATTTACAATGTTGTGTTTAAGTTCTGTTGCACAGCAAAGTGACTCAGTTATACACATATATATTCTTTTTCATATTCTTTTCCATTATGGTTTATCACAGGATATTGAAAAGCTCCCTATGCTATACAGTAGGACTGTGTTGTTTATCCATCCTATGTATAATAGTTTGTATATCCTAATCCCAAACTCCCAATCCTTCCCACCCCCACCCCCCTCCCCCTTGGCTACCACAAGTCTGTTCCCTATGTCTGTGAGTCTGTTTTTGTTTCTCAGATATGTTCATCTGTGTTGTATTTTAGATTCCACATATAAGCGATATCATATGGTATTTGTCTTTCTTACTTACTTCTCTTAGTATGATAATCTGTAGGTCCATCCATGTTGCTGCAAATGGCATTATTTCATTTTTAATTTTCAAAATGTTTTTAATTTTTGGTTGGGTCTTGGTTGCTACACGCAGGCTTTCTCTAGTGGTGGCGAGCAGGGGCTTATATTCATTGCGGCGCGAGGGCTTCTCATCGCAGTGTCTTGTTGCAGAGCACGGGCTCTAGGTGCATGGGCTTCAGTAGTTGTGGCTTGCAGGTCCTAGAGCACAGGCTCAGTAATTGTGGCGCACTGGCTTAGTTGCTCTGCGGCATGTGGGATTTTCTCGGACCAGGGCTCGAATCTGTGTCCCCTGCATTGGCAGGCGGATTCTTAACCACTGCGCCACCAGGGAAGCCCCCATTCTTTTTAATGGCTAAGTAATATTCCATTGTATATAAATACCACACCTTTTTTCTGTGTGGCTTCATGGGGTCTTTGTTGCTGCGCGCAGGGGCTGCTCTTCGTTGTAGTGTACAGGCCTCTCATTGCAGTGGCTTCTCTTGTTGCAGAGCATGGGCTCTAGGCATGTGGGCTTTAGTAGTTGTAGCGCACAGGCTCAGTAGTTGTGGCTCATGGGCTCTAGAGCACAGGCTCAGTAGTTGTGGCGCACAGGCTTAGTCGCTCTGTGGCATGTGGGATCTTCCTGGACCAGGGCTTGAACCTGCGTCCCTTACGTTTGCAGGGGGATTCTCAATCACTGAGCCACCAGGGAAGCCCAAATAACACATTTTCTTTATCCATTCCTCTGTTGATGGACATTCACGTTGTTTCCATGTCTTGGCTAACATGTTAATAGTGTGCTGTCTTAGCTAAAATTCTGGTCACAACTTTACGCAATTGAGACTGAGATTGAGAGACTAGCAGATCCTTATCTATATACAGAGAGAGGTCATTACCACTATCATTACCATCATCTTCATCTTCTAAGCATGCACAAGGTCTAAGTTTTCAAATTATTTTATTTATCCTTCATCTGTTGTACAAAGAATTTGAGGTAACTACAATATAAACACACCATAAAATGGTGGTAAATTTTTTTAGAATTCTGAAATTGAAATTAAAAAACCAGGACCAATAAAAATAAAAATATTAGAAAATAAAAATTGGGAGAAAAGTTTTTTTTTTTTTGAGAAAAGAAGTTTTGATGTGGCCCATCAAAATCTTCAATGAGGTCAAGACTTCCCTGCTGGCACAGTGGTTAAGACTCTATGCTCCCAATGCAGGGGGTCCAGGTTTGATCCCTGGTAGGGAAACTAGATCCCACGTGCATGCTGCAACTAAGAGTTTGCATGTCACAACTAAAAAGTCCGCATGGGGCTTCCCTGGTGGCGCAGTGGTTGAGAGTCTGCCTGCCAATGCAGGGGACGCGGGTTTGTTCCCTGGTCCAGGAAGATCACACATGCCGCGGAGCGGCTGGGCCCGTGAGCCATGTCCGCTGAGCCTGCGCGTCCGGAGCCTGTGCTCCGCAACGGGAGACGCCACAACAGTGAGAGGCCCGCGTACCGCAAAAAAAAAAAAAAAAAAAAAAAGTCCTCATGCTGCAACTAAGAGTCTGCATGCCTCAATGAAGATCCTGTGTGCTGCAACTAAGACTCAGCGCGCCTAAATAAATATTAAAAACAAAACCAAAAGCCTTCAACAAGGCTAAATTAAGTTCCATACTTGGCTCTAAGTCTCTGCAGTAGCCAGAATAACACCCTTCCCCTGCCGCCCCCCCCCCCCCGCCCCACAAGATGTCCATGTCCCGATCTCTGGATTTTGTGGGCATGTTACTTTGGCAAGGGAAAATTAAGGCTGCAGATGGGATTAAGGTTGCCAATAAACTGAGTTTAAAATAAGGAGATTATCTGGATAGGACCAATGTTATCACAGGGACCTTCAAATAGAGGAAGGTGTGGCTATAGAGAACCAAAAAGATGTTAAGTGTGACAAAGACCAAGGACTCTCCCCAATGTTGCTAGAGGAAGAGGCCATGGCAAGGGTGTAGCCTCTGGAAGCTGGAAAAGGCAAGTAAACAGAGTCTCCCTTACAGCCTCCATAAAGGAACACAGACTTGCTGACACCTTGGTTTTAGCCCATTGAGACTTGTATTGGACTTCTAACCTACTGAACTATATAAGATAATACATTTATGTTGTTTTAAGTCACAAAGTTTGTTGTTATTTGTTAGAGAAAAAATAAAAAACTATTACAGCCTCCTAGCCTCCAAGACAAAAAGGCGACATAATCAGTGATAATTCTCATTAATAGAAGGGACAAAGCATAGCAATTTGTCAGGAAAGGCAAATATTTTCTAGCACAAAGTTCTAAAAGAAATTTTTGATGCAGCGCTTGATATAGTAAGCTCTGAGTAATAATAGTGGATACAAGGATTCCCCCCAAATTCTGGATATTAAATAAGAAATTTCACAAGGTTGTTTCTTATATCACTTTTTGATAAAAGATGAGACTATCTTTATCATCTTAAAATACAATTGAGTAAAGGCAATCTTTGAGGGAGTAAAACAATATAAATCAAGTTGTCTGTTTTTTTTGGCAGAGTCAGCTTGATTTCAAAAGATTATAATTTAGAACAGCATACAATATTATGGACAATTAAGTGCAATAATTCATATAGTAAAGTTCATTTAGAATTAAGAGCTATTAATAGATCTATAAGTTGATAAATCTCAAGATTTAAAAATTATAGAAGGATAAGCAAATTAGAGTACTCTGTATGTTAAGTTTAAAAGAAACAAATATATACATATATATTATTGTTTTCCTTTCACATGTATTTATATATAGTATATACAATAATATATTTAAATATTAACTATTAAAATAAATGGGAAAGATATCATTTTTATGGTAATACTCTCTGGGGAAAAAGGGTTTTGGAATTGGGGATGGGAACAAAGGTAGCATTAACTTTACTGTATTGTACTGTATATTTATTGTTTATTTTCTTAGTAAAAAAGATCTGATGCAGGGCTTCCCTGGTGGCATGGTGGTTAAGAATCCACCTGCCAATGCAGGGGACATGGGTTCAAGCCCTGGTCCGGGAAGATGCCACATGCCACGGAGCAACTAAGCCCATGCGCCACAACTACTGAGCCTGCGCTCTAGGGCCCGCGAGCCACAACTACTGAGCCCACGTGCCACAACTACTGAAGCCCTCGTACCTAGAGCCCGTGCTCCACAACAAGAGAAGCCACCGCAATGAGAAGCCTGCGCACCGCAACAGAGAAGCTCCACCTCACCGCAACTAGAGAAAAGCCCACATACAGCAACAAAGACCCAACACAGCCAAAAACAAAATAAATAAATTTATTTTTAAAAAAAAGATCTGATACAAATATATCAAAATATAAATATTTAGATTAAGTGTGAGTTTTACTGTATAATTCTCCATAATCTTCTGTGTTAAAAATTTTCAAATTATTAAAAAGGAAGGAAAAAAAAGAACAGTTTATCCTTTAAACAGTCTTTGACAAACACCATTTCTCCAGTTAGGCTTTCCATGGGAGCTGGAAAAATGTTAGATTTTGTTTTCTGATAAAGGCCTGGACTTTATTTTAATGGAACCATACAGAATTTATTAATTTGAATTTGGCTTTTGTTTTCAACATTATATGTATTAGATTCATCCATGTTGTTGAGTATAGCAGTAGTTACTTCTTTTTCATCATTGCATATCTGTGTATCCATTATATGAATCCATTGAGTGAATATTCCAAAAGGGACATGTGGGCTATTTCCAGATTTGGCTAATAATGCTCTGATGAACATTCTTTACGTCTTTTGGTGCACTTATGTATGCACATCCTCTGTCTGAGTATATAGCTAGGAGTAGAATTGCTCGGTCACAGGATATGCGTATGTTCAGTTTCAACAGATATAGCCAGTTTTGCAAAATAGCAGGTAACAACTTAGACACCTACTAGCGTTAGAGCGTTCCAGATATTCCATATTCTTTTTTTTTAAATTTATTTTATTTATTTATTTATTTTTGGCTGTGTTGGGTCTTTGTTGCTGTGCGCAGGCTTTCTTTACTTGTGGTGAGCAGGGGCTACTCTTCGTTGCAATGCACAGGCTTCTCATTGCGGTGGCTTCTCTTGTTGTGGAGCACGGGCTCTAGGCATACAGGCTTCAGTAGTTGCAGCATGTGGGCTCAGTAGTTGTGGCTCACGGGCTCTAGAGTGCAGGCTCAGTAGTGGTGGCGAACAGGCTTAGTTGCTCCATGCCATGTGGGATCTTCCCAGACCAGGGTTCGAACCCATGTCCCCTGCATTGGCAGGCAGATTCTTAACCACTGTGCCACCAGGGAAGCCCAACTCCACATTCTTGTGAATACCTGGTACTGTCAGTTTTGTTAAATTGTGGCCATTCTGGTAGGTGTGTATGTTATCTCCTAGTAGTTTTACTCCTTGATGATTAATGAGGTTGAGATCCTTTTCCCATATTTAGTGAACACTTAGATACCCTCTTGTGAGTATCCATTCAAGACTCACTCAGTTTTTTGTCAGATAACCTTTTTTTCTTATTGATTATTAAATTTCTTAGTATAGTTGGGATATGAGCTCTTTGTCAGATACACATATTGTTAGTATCTTTTCTCAGTCGGTAGCTTGCTGCTTCTTTCTTAATGGTATCTTGATGAACAAAAATTTTTAATGTTAATCCAATTAGCAATCTTTTCCTTTATCGTTAGTACTTATTGTATCTTATTTAAGATATGTTTTCCTACTCCAAGTTCATAAGGATATTCTGTGTTTTAACAAGCTTTATTATTTTACTTTTCACATTTATATCTATATTTTACCAGGAAGTTTTTTTTTTAATCTGCTGTGAGGTGAAGCCAAGATTAAATTTATTTTTTCTATATGGCATCAAATTGACCCAGCACCATGTATTGAAAAGACCATCCTCTCTCCACTGAATTGAGATGGAGGATTTGCCATAATCAGGTGTGTGGATCTATCTCTGTGTTTTCTACTTTGTTCCATTTGTCTATTCATCTATTCTTGCACCAGTTCTACATTATCTTACTTACTATAGCTTTACTAAGTCTTAATATCTGATATTGTAAATCCTTCAATTTTGTTTTCTTAATGATAGTCTTGACTATTCTTAGCCCTCTGCATTTCCTTATACATTTTAAAATCAGCTTATTAATTCTCACAAAAATTTTTCCTGGGGTTTGTACTGGATACATAGATCAATTTAGGAAGAAGTGACAATCAAACAATGTTTAGTCTTCCAAGATTTGTTTTATGGCCTAGCTTATGGTCAATTTTGGAAAACGTTCAATGTGCATTTGAAAATAGCCAAGTACCTACAGTTGTTGGATGTGGTGTTGCCAGAGGTTTTTAATACCACTGAGTTAAAGCTGACAATTTTGGGTGATAATTAAAGGGCTTAACTTTGTTTCTTGCTTGACTGGAAAGCAATTCTACTCCTGCAAAGAAACATGCTGTTTCAAGAAACTATTGTGGGGAACTTTCCAAACAGAATAAACTGCTTCCCTAAACACGGTGGGGTTAAAGTCAAGCAGAAAAGCATGTTTGTTTCCTTCTGATGATTAGACAGATTTCATGTTAAGAACCCAGGCATGCACATTAATCTTACTGAGGCTGGAAGCGAAGGTTGGACTGGTTGTTTTACTCTTTAGAGCTACATGACTAATTGGTTTTTAAACCAGTTTTCTAGAAAGAATATACATTCTTCAAAAAGCTTATCACATATAACTGATAATACTTAAACACCAGATGAAGTTTAAAATTAGTTGATTACTTCACTATATTTTACATGAAGGGAACACTTCATTAAGAAATATCTATCTTGTATTTCATGCAGGCTTTGGGGACCAAATGTTTTGATGAAAAAGAATTTTTTAAGCCCTTATAAACTTTTGCTCTTTGAGTTTCATCACAGATCATTGTTCCCTTTCTAGTCTTTTTCCTGCAATACAGAAGCCTATTGCTTCTCCTAGACAGGAGTAATGATCACAAAGGAGTTAGAAAGTTAAAAATGGGACAACGCTTTAGAGATAAAGTAAAAATTAATTTCAGTTGGCAGAATGGGCACTGAATTGAGGAATAGAATTTGATGTACAAAGTTCAAATCCTGGTGTCAAAACTGAGTTGAAAGCATATGACTGTGTGGAATCTAGTAGCATGTCAGCATTTGGGGAAAAACAAACAGACAAAACACATACAGGATGTGGTAGGGAATAACTACTGACCAAAACACTGTGAAACTTCATGTTATTATTCCATTAAAAAAATCCTTGTCAAATGGATGAATAAGAAGTCCAAAAGGAGACATCTACCTGACCATTTGCCAGTAAAATATAAAATAATTCCTTGTTATGCCTCTCTTTCAAAGCAAAGCATGAGTAATTGTGACAATCAGCTAATTGTTTGCCCTCCAGCTAATATAAGCATGAAGGCAAAGCAGCACCGAGATACAAAAAATATTTATTTCCTTCCAACAATGAAGCTGGGCAGTTCATGAGTATAGCTTGTCTAAGAGGAGAATGAGAAAAATTATTAAGAATCAAATCTAACAGTCCTTATGATACATGGCACATAATATCTTATTTCTTACTGATGAAATTCTCTACAAATGTTAGCAAGCAATAGCAATAAAAACAAAAGGTTTGTAAATATATATTACACACATGCACAGATGAAATATTCTTTAAAGAACAAATGTAAGGCAAATGGATTGCGCCTTTCAACAGATTTTCACTGATAATAGATGCCCAATTCAAGCACAATTATTACTTCCTGCACTGTAATGGATATATACCACTCAAATTCATAGAATAAATGGCAAACACTTTCCCTTCAAACTGATTTTCTCTTTTTTAATATAATTTTTTTAAAATTTATTGATTTAGGGGGATTGGTTCAAGATGGCAGAGTAGAAGGACAGGCTCTCACTCCCTCTTGCAAGAACACTGGAATCACAACTAACTGCTGAAAAATCACCGACAGGAAGACACTGGAACTCATCAAAAAAGATACCCCACATTCAAAGACAAAGGAGAAGCCACAGTGAGATGGTAGGAGGGGTGCAATCACAATAAAATCAAAACCCATAACTGCTGGGTGGGTGACTCAAAATGGAGAACACTTATACCACAGAAGTCCACCCACTGGAGTGAAGGTTCTGAGCTCCACGTCAGGCTTCTGAACCTGGGGGGTCTGGCAACGGGAGGAGGAACTCCTAGAGAAACAGACTTTGAAGGCTAGTGGGATTTGATTGCAGGACTTCGACAGGACTGGGGGAAACAGAGACTCCACTCTTGGAGGACACACACAAAGAACTGTGTGCATCGGGACCCAGAGGAAGGAGCAGTGACCCCATAGGAGACTGAACCAGACCTACCTGCTGGTGTTGGAGGGCCTCCTGCAGAGGCAGGGGGTGGCTGTGGCTCACCATGAGGACAAGGACACTGGCAGCAGAAGTTCTGGGAAGTACTCCTTGGCATGAGCCCTCCCAGAGTCTGCCATTACGTCCACCAAAGAGCCCAGGTAGGCTCCAGTGTTGGGTCTCCTCAGGCCAAACAACCAACAGGGAGGGAACCCAGCCCCACCCATCAGCACACAAGTGGATTAAAGTTTTACTGAGCTCTGCACACCAGAGCAACAGCCAGCGCTGTCCACCACCAGTCCCTCCCATCAGGAAACTTGCCTCTTAAATAGCCTCATCCACCAGAAGGCAGACAGCAGAAGCAAGAAGAACTACAATCCTGCAGCCTGTGGAACAAAAACCACATTCACAGAAAGATAGACAAGATGAAAAGGCAGAGGGCTAGGTACCAGATGAAGGAACAAGATAAAACCCCAGAAAAACAACTAAATGAAGTGGAGATAGGCAACCTTCCAGAAAAAGAATTCAGAATAATGATAGTGAAGATGATCCAGGACCTGGAAAAAGAACGGAGGCAAAGATCAAGAAGATGCAAGAAATGTTTAACAACGATCTAGAAGAATTAAAGAACAAAAAACAGAGATGAACAATACAATAACTGAAATGAAAAATACACTGGAAGGAATCAATAGCAGAATAACTGAGGCAGAAGAACGGATAAGTGACCAGGAAGACAGAATGGTGGAATTCACTGCTGCAGAACAGACTAAAGAAAAAAGAATGAAAAGAAATGAAGACAGCCTAAGAGACCTCTGGGACAACATTAAACGCAACAACATTCGCATTATAGGGGTCCCAGAAGGAGAAGAGAGGAGAAAGGACCCGAGAAAATATGTGAAGAGATTATAGTCGAAAACTTCCCTAACATGGGAAAGGAAAGAGCCACCCAAGTCCAGGAAGCGCAGAGACTCCCATACAGGATAAACCCAAGGAGAAACATGCCGAAACATATAGTAATCAAATTGGCAAAAATTGAAGACAAAGAAAAATTATTGAAAGCAGCAAGGGAAAAACGACAAATAACATACAAGGGAACTCCCATAAGGTTAACAGCTGATTTCTCAGCAGAACCTCTACAAACCAGAAGGAGTGGCATGATATACTTAAAGTGATGAAAGGGAAGAACCTACAATCAAGATTATTCTACCCAGCAAGGATCTGATTCAGATTCGATGGAGAAATCAAAAGCTTTACAGACAAGCAAAAGCTAAGAGAATTAGGCACAACCAAACCAGCTCTACAACAAATGCTAAAGGAACTTCTCTAAGTGGGAAACACAAGAGAAGAAAAGGACCTAAAAAACAAACCCAAAACAATTAAGAAAATGGTAATAGGAACATACATATCGATAATTACCTTAAACATGAATGGATTAAATGCTCCAACCAAAACACACAGGCTCGCTGAATGGATTAAAAAACAAGACCCATATATATGCTGTCTACAAGAGACCCACTTCAGACCTAGGGAGACACACCGACTGAAAGTGAGGGGATGGAAAAAGATATTCCATGCAAATGGAAATCAAAAGAAAGCTAGAGAAGCAATACTCATATCAGATAAAATAGACTTTAAAATAAAGAATGTTACGAGAGACAAGAAAAGACACTACATAATGATCAAGGGATCAATCCAAGAAGAAGATATGACCATTATAAATATATATGCATCCAACATAGGAGCACCTCTATACATAACACAACTGCTAACAGCTATAAAAGAGGAAACCGACAGTAACACAATAATAGTGGGGGACTTTAACACTTCACTTACACCAATGGACAGATTATCAGGACAGAAAATTAATAAGGAAACAAAAGCTTTAAATGACACAATAGACCAGATAGATTTGATTGATATTTATAGGACATTCCATCCAAAAACAGCAGATTACACTTTCTTCTCAAGTGTGCATGGAACATTCTCCAGGATAGATCACATCTTGGGTCATAAATCAAGCCTCAGTAAATTTAAGAAAATTGAAATCATATTAAGCATCTTTCCTGACCACAGTGCTATGAGATTAGAAATCAATTACAGGGAAAAAAATCGTAAAAAACACAAACACATGGAGGTAAACAATACGTTACTAAATAACCAAGAGATCACGGAAGAAATCAAAAAATACCTAGAGACAAATGATAATGAAAACACGACGATCCAAAACCTATGGGATGCAGCAAAAGCAGTTCTAAGAGGGAAGTTTATAGCTATACAAGCCTACCTCAAGAAACAAGAAAAATCTCAAATAAATAATCTAACCTTACCCCTAAAGGAACTAGAGAAAGAAGAACAAACAAAACCCAAAGTTAGCAGAAAGAAAGAAATCATCAAGATCAGAGCAGAAATAAATGAAATAGAAACAAAGAAAACAATAGCAAAGATTAATAAAACTAAAAGCTGGTTCTTTGAGAAGATAAACAAAATTGATAAATCATTAGCCAGACTCATCAAGAAAAAGAGGGAGAGGACTCAAATCAATAAAATTAGAAATGAAAAAGAAGTTACAACAGACGTCGCAGAAATACAAAGCATCCTAAGAGACTACTACAAGCAACTCTATGTCACTAAAATGGACAACCTGGAAGAAATGGACAAATTCTTAGAAAGGTATAACCTTCCAAGACTGAACCAGGAAAAAACAGAAAATATGAACAGACCAATCACAAGCAATGAAATTGAAACTGTGATTAAAAACCTTCCAACAAACAAAAGCCCAGGACCAGATGGCTTCACAGGTGAATTCTATCAAACATTTAGAGAAGAGCTAACACCCATCCTTCTCAAACTCTTCCAAAAAATTGCAGAGGAAGGAGCATTCCCAAACTCATTCTATGAGGCCACCATCACCCTGATACCAAAACCAGACAAAGACACTACAAAGAAAGAAAATTACAGACCAATAACACTGATGAATACAGATGCAAAAATCCTCAACAAAATACTAGCAAACAGAATCCAACAACACATTAAAAGGATCATACACCATGATCAAGTGGGATTTATCCCAGGGATGCAAGGATTCTTCAATATATGGAAATCAATCAATGTGATACACCATACTAACAAATTGAAGAATAAAAACCATATGATCATCTCATTAGATGCAGAAAAAGCTTCTGACAAAATTCAATACCCATTTATGATAAAGACTCTTCAGAAAGTGGGCATAGAGAGAACATACCTCAACATAATAAAGGCCATATATGACAAACCGACAGCAAAAGATCATTCTCAATGGTGAAAAACTGAAAGCATTTCCTCTAAGATCAGGAAAGAGACAAGGATGTCCACTCTCACCACTATTATTCAACATAGTTTTGGAAGTCCTAGCCACGGGAATCAGAGATGAAAAAAAAAATAAAAGGAATACAAATTGGAAAAGAAGAAATAAAATTGCCACTGCTTGCAGATGACATGATACTGTACATAGAGAATCCTAAAGATGCCACCAGAAAACTACTAGAGCTAATCAATGAATTTGGTAAAGTTGCAGGATACAAAATCACAGAAATCTCTTGCTTTCCTATACACTAATGATGAAAAATCTGAAAGAGAAATTAAGGATACACTCCCATTTACCACTGCAAAAAAAAGAATAAAATACCTAGGAATAAACCTACCTAGGGAGACAAAAGACCTGTATGCAGAAAACTATAAGACAGTGATGAAAGAAATTAAAGATGATACCAACAGATGGCGAGATATACCATGTTCTTGGATTGGAAGAATCAATATTGTGAAAATGACTATACTACTCAAAGCAATCTCAGATTCAATGCAATCCCTATCAAATTACCAATGGCAGTTTTTACAGAACTAGAACAAAAAATCTTAAAATTTGTATGGAGACATAAAAGACCCCAAATAGCCAAAGAAGTCTTGGGGAAAAAAAACGGAGCTGGAGGAATCAGACTCCTGACTTCAGACTATATTACAAAGCTACAGTAATCAAGACAGTATGGTACTGGCACAAGAACAGAAATATAGATAAATGGAACAGAATAGAAAGCACAGAGATAAACCCATGCACCTACGGTCAACTAATCTGTGACAAAGGAGGCAAGGATATACAATGGAGAAAAGACAGTCTCTTCAATAAGTGTTGCTGGGAAAACTGGACAGCTACCTGTAAAAGAATGAAATTAGAATACTCCCTAACACTATACACAAAAATAAACTCAAAATAGATTAGAGACCTAAATGTAAGACCAGACACTATAAAACTCTTAGAGGAAAACATAGGCAGAACAGTCTTTGACATAAATCACAGAAAGATCTTTTTTGATCCACTTCCTAGAGTAATGGAAATAAAAAAAAATAAACAAATGGGACCTAATGAAACTTAAAAGGTTTTGCACAGCAAAGGAAACCATAAACAAGACCAAAAGACAACCCCCAGAATGTGAGAAAATATTTGCAAACGAATTAATGGACAAAGGATTAATCTCCAAAATATATAAACAGCTCATGCAGCTCAATATTAAAAAAACAAACAACCCAATCTAAAAATGGGCAGAAGACCTAAATAGACATTTCTCCAAAGAAGACATACAGATGGCCAAGAAGCTCATGAAAAGCTGCTCAAAATCACTATTAGAGAAATGCAAATCAAAACTACAATGAAGTATCACCTCACACCAGTTAGAATGGGCATCATCAGAAAATCTACAAACAACAAATGCTGGAGTGGGTGTGGAGAAAAGGGAACCCTCTTGCACTGTTGGTGGGAATGTAAATTGATACAGCCACTATGGAGAACACTATGGAGGTTTCTTAAAAAACTAAAAATAGAATTACCATATGACCCAGCAATCCCACTACTGGGCATATACCCAGAGAAAACCATAATTCAAAAAGACACATGCACCCCAATGTTCATTGCAGCACTATTTACAATATACAGGACATGGAAGCAACCTAAATGCCCACAGACAGACGAATGGATAAAGAAGTTGTGGTACATATATACAATGGAATATTACTCAGCCATAAAAAGGAATGAAATTGGGTGATTTGTAGAGACATGGATGGATCTAGAGACTGTCATACAGAGTGAAGTAAGTCAGAAAGAGAAAAACAAAATTGTATATTAACACCTATATGTGGAACCTAGAAAAAATAATGGTACAGATGAACCTGTTTGCAGGGCAGAAATTGAGACACAGATGTAGAGAACAAACGTATGGACACCAAGGGGGGAAAGCAGCGGGAGGTGGGGGTGGTGGTGTGATGAATTGGGAGATTGGGATTGACATGTAAACACTGATGTGTATAAAATGGATGACTAATGAGAGCCTGCTGTATAAAAAAATAAATAAAATAAATTTTTTTAAAAAATTTATTTATTTATTTTTGGCTGTGTTGGGTCTTAGTTGATGCGTGCGGGCTTTCTCTAGTTGTGGCAACAAGGGACTACTCTTCGTTGCAGTGCGCGGGCTTCTTATCACAGTGGCTTCTCTTGTTGCAGAGCACAGGCTCTAGGCGCACAGGCTTCAGTAGTTGTGGCACGTGGGCTCAGCAGTTGTGGCTCGTGGGCTCTAGAGTGCAGGCTCAGTAGCTGTGGCGCATGGGCTTAGTTGCTCTGCAGCACGTGGGATCTTCCTGGAACCCGTGTTGCCTGCATGGGCAGGCAGATTCTTAACCACTGTGCCACCAGGCAAGTCCCCAAACATTTTCAAGGAGGAAAATGTATTTATCTTTGAGATGGGCAGAAAAAACATGTTTCCTTAAGTCAACAATACCATCTAATTATGATATGTTTCAATACACTGTCTATTAGTTAATAGCATTGTTTCAATGTTAAATTTCTTGAGTAATAATTACATTATGGTTACACAGAAAAATGTTCTTATTCTTGGAGAACACAGGCTGCACTTTTTTATGGATGAAGTGTTAATGATGTCTCAAAAGGCTCAGTAGGGGAAAAAAATCATAATTTGGCAAAATGTTAACAATTAGTGAATCTATATAAAAGGAATTTGTATGTCCACTATACTATTCTTTCAACTTTTCTGTAGATTTAAAATTTTTCTACATAAAAAGTTAAAAAGGAAAGCATTTACTAAAAATCCACAAGTGCAAAGGCTGGTAGGTTATTATAGACAAGAGAACTGCAAGTACTAAATACTTATACTATTCTAAGCTCCTTGAATGAAAAAACTTTTTTCTCTGACTGCTTCTTATATTTATCTTGATATTTTAAACTTAGTGTGCTGATATCTAAACTTCCTGATGAGTATTTAACATGTTGGGGTGAAGCAAACAGTGGGAAATAGGAGTAGCAACAAGTGATGAAAGGACTAACAACTTGCCTTAACATTGTGTGTTTGTGCACGTGCATACATGTGTGTCTTAGTTCTTCCTTGAAAGCCTTGCCTAAAAAAATACTCTTAATTTTAGGACAGATTAAGATCTTCAATATCCCAAAGCTAATCTAAGCAGAAGAGAAGGAAGGTAATAAATTCCTCTATTAATAAGTCAAATAGGAGCTGCTACAGTCATGATGGGCTATTTTGTTAGTCAAAAACACTTTGCAATATCTAAATGGAGGTCTAATGGTGACAGACTGGCAGTGGTTCAGGAGATTTACCTCTGCCCTCACTACTCTCCAATGGGAGGGTCTCAGTAATACCTCCTTTAGTGCTTCTATATGAAATGCAGTGTCAATCCCTAAAGCCCATCTTTCATTAAATAAACATGCAAACATGTTTTCTCCTCTCTTTTCTTTCTCTATTACCATTCTCCCTTCTCACCAAAATGTTGGACTTGCACTGAAAGCTATTTCCTCAAAGCAGCTTCTCAGTTGAACTATGCAAGTTATAAGGCCTATCCTGGTTCACCCCAATTTGTCAAAATAATAAAAATTGACCTAAATCTCTCTTGGCTATTGATTTTTAGAGATGCTGGTTAGGATCCAGAAACCATTCTCTATGAGGTTCACCCACCAAATTTTCAAATGGCACTCAATATCTCAAATCTTTTCCTATCATACGGAGCAGAAGAAAGTATTTTAGAAATACAACAATCAAAACTGACATCTGTTTATATATTGAATTAATGTTCTTATAAAAGGAGGAGTAAGAGCATTAAGAGTTAAAAGTTACTTCTGGGACTTCCTGGTGGTTCAGTGGTTAAGAACCTGTTTTGCAACGCAGGGGACGCGGGTTCGATCCCTGGTCAGGGAACTAAGATCCTGCATGCCACGGGGCAACTAAGCCTGTGCGCTGCAACTACTGAGCCCATGCGCCACAACAAAAGAGCCCGTGTGCTGCAACTAGAGATAAGCCCGTGCGCCACAAACAAAAGATCCCGTGTGCTGCAACTAAGACCTGACACAGCCAATAAATACATACATACATACCTGACCTGATCTTTTTTTTTTTTTTGCGGTACGCAGGCCTCTCACTGTTGTGGCCTCTCCCGTTGCAGAGCACAGGCTCTGGATGTGCAGGCTCAGCGACCATGACTCAGTAAACGTTAATTTCCTTTGGGATAACATTTCAGAGTCCTCTGGGTCACTCAAGTTCACTAAGTCTCCACTACTCTCCCTCTATCACTTTATTAATACAAACTAAGATACTTCCAGCTTTTACTAACATTTATAATACTTTTCCCAAATAGACTGCAAGCCCTTTGAAAACAGTGTCATGTACTTCTCTTAATACTAATTTATAGTAGCCACTTAGTAACTGTCATGTTAAAGACAATAATAATTCTAATACCAAGGCCATTGGCCACCGCAAGCAACACCTAAAGAACAGATTCAAATGCTTATCCAAAATAAAATAACATTAGGTTTCCTCATAAAGTATTAGCAAGCCAGCATACTTCAGGCTACTATCAAGAAGGTGGTAAGCCTGGGACTTCCCTGGTGGAAGTGGTTAAGAATCCTCCTGCCAATGCAGGGGACACGGGTTTGAACCCTGGTCTGGGAAGATCCCACATGCTGCGGAGCAACTAAGCCCCTGCACCAAAACTACTGAGCCTGCACTCTAGAGCCCGTGAGCCACAACTACTGAGCCCATGAGCCACGACTACTGAAGCCCATGCACCTAGAGCCCGTGCTCCGCAACAAGAGAAGCCACTGCAATGAGAAGCCCGTGCACTGCAACAAAGAGTAGCCCCCACTCGCCGCAACTAGAGAAAGACCGCATGCAGCAACGAAGACCCAATGCAGCCATAGCCATAAATAAATAAATAAATAAATTTATATATTAAAAAAAGAAGGTGGTAAGGTCAATAAAACCAAATAATATTGGCACTCTGCAGGGAAAGGGTATGTGATGAGATGAAACTAGCTAAGACTATAGGGTTCTATTACTGTATTGTGTAAATGCTGCCAGGTAGAAAGGTAAGAAACAAACATACCTGAGGAGAGTCTACCCTCCAAAGTAAAAACTTACTTACATAATCATGTTATTTGAAATGTATATATACAAGGCAACAGAGTAATAGAGGTTATAAGGAGAGAACAAACCAAACACTATTTTCTGAATCCTTCTGGATTAAATGGACTTTAGAGTGTATGCCAGGGGAGGAGTATGAAGGAAACCAACTCCAATAAGTAACTATAAATTCACAGCAATGAAAAGAAATAGAAAAAAAAAAAGATTGACAAAAAGTTTGCTGCATAACACTTTTTGTTAATCAATCAAACTGTTAGATTCAACTATTTAAATTATGACATTATGCTACCAACTCCTCATCCTGCTTATATGGACTTGCTTGTTTGCCTGGTTTCTCAGAAGACTTTTTATAATGAAGCTCAGTAACTTCACCAGTTTATGCCTTAGGTTATGCCTTATAATTATATCCTGTATTAGCTACTCGAAAGCACACACCAAATGGAATACTTTTCAGTGACTGAAGTACAGGAAGCGAGACGAAATTTCATTTTATTTAAATGACTACTAAAAACTCTACTATACAACCAAATGAATTCTTATTTTTGGACCCTTCCAACACATTCTTAAATGTTATTCTTAGAGTACATAAAAGCTTTCATTGAATTATCTGAAGAAAAAGGATCTGATGTAAAATTGAAGAATTGCTAATGAGTGCTGCATCATATGACATTCTTAAAAGATCCCTCTAGATTAAAGAAAAAACATTATGAAAAATATTAAGAGCCCAGAGCAATTTTTTACCTATGTTCAATTTTAAGGAGTATTTATTGATTACATGCTATGAAAGATGAAGAAAGGAGCACATTTATACTTGCTTTTATCCCCCTTCCCCACCTGATTTGTTAATTTTATTATTTTTATAATATTACAGTTTATAAATTTATAATCTATTCTAAAAGTATAATTTCCACTGAGGGATATAAGTTCTGTAATGAAATGAATTCAATTTCTCACTGTTACACTATTTCGTCATGGTTTATTTCTGAATATTTTGATTCATCTTTTGATTATATCGTATTTTATTCTGATATAATTTTTTTATTTTTAAAATTTTTAAAATAAATTTATTTATTTATTTTTGGCTGCGTTGGGTCTTTGTTGCTGTTAGTGGGCTTTCTCTAGTTGCAACGAGTGGGGGCTACTCTTCATTTTGGTGCGCAGGCTTCTCATTGAGGTGGCTTCTCTTGTTGCAGAGCACTGGCTCTAGGAACGTGGGCTTCAGTAGTTGTGGCACACAGGCTCAGTAGTTGTGGCTTGCGGGCTCAAGAGCGCAGGCTCAGTAGTTGTGGCACACAGGCTTAGTTGCTCTGCAGCATGTGGGATCTTCCTGGACCAGTGCTTGAACCCACGTCCCCTGCATTGGCAGGCGGATTCTTAACCACTGCACTACCAGGGAAATCCTATAATTTGTTTTAAAAAGGTCTTATGGGTATTATGTTTGTTGAGCTTTTCCATGCTAGAGTACATTTATGTGTTGTAGTCATGCTTAAAGTATTTGGCTGGTTGAAAAATACTAGATAAACCTCAGGACATGGTAGACATTCCCCTGCTGTTTTCTAACATTGTTTCTTGTTGAAGAAAAAGCTAAAGTTCTGTCCCCCACCCCACTATCTAGATGTTCACAGAACTCTTTCTTTATTCTTCAAGTTCAGTAATTTGGCCAAAACATGCCTTGATATCAGCTCATCTATATTAATTATTCCCAGGCCAAAGGGTAGTCGTTTTGATTCAAGGTTTTGATTATTTCAGGAAAATTTTTCTTCTATTATAGTTCTAAATATTTTGTCAGTTCCATTTGTTGTTTTCATTAAGAACAGAGGTTGGCAAACAGAGCAGGCAAGATCCAGCCTACCACTTGTTTCTGTATATAATTTTTTATTGGAACAAAGCCATACGTAGCATCTATGGCTTCTTTTGCACTATAAGAGACAGAACTGAATGGCTGCAACAGAAGCTGTACTGACCACAGAGGCCTAAAATATTTACTGTCTCTTTACAGAATAAGTTTGCTGACTCCATATAGACGTTAGATCTCCTTTATTTTCCCTTATCATCTTCTCTATAATTTTTTTTTTTTTTTTTTTTTTTGCTATATGCGGGCCTCTCACTGTTGCGGCCTCTCCCGTTGCGGAGCACAGGCTCCGGACGCGCAGGCTCAGCGGCCATGGCTCACGGGCCCAGCCGCTCCGCGGCATGTGGGATCCTTCCGGACCGGGGCACGAACCCGTGTCCCCTGCATCGGCAGGCGGACTCTCAACCACTGCGCCACCAGGGAAGCCCTTCTCTATAATTTTTATCTTATATTTTCTTATTTAACGTTATTAAATTTCTTCAAGCCTTTCAGCCATGTCTCTGTAGTCTCTGACTACATTTACTCTCTCTTAAAATTTCTAATATGATTTTCATTATTCTAATGCTTTTCCTTTTCTCTTATACTTCTTTCCTGAGGTTTACCCACTGATATTTCATCTCCTTCTATTGTCCTAATATCTCTTAACATTTGTGTTGGTGAGGTTTTAAAAAATTGTTACTATATTTTCTGTTACAGATCATACGTATAATTTCTTTGAGTCTATGAACAATGACATGTCACAACTCCAATAAAGGCTCACTGGTTAGACCTTTAAAGTATTACAACACTTACTTTTAGTGAAATCAGTATATTGCTTGGGATTCCAAGGAGGGGTTCAGACATCCTCCTGCATGTGGTCTAGATTTTATAGTATTTACAGTATGTTTCTTTCCTTTTTAAATTATTTATTTATTTGTCTGTCTATCTATCTGTCTGCGCCGGGTCTTAGTTGTGGCACACAGGATATCTGTTGCCGCATGCAGGATCTTCCTTGCGGCATGCGGGCCCTTTTAGTTGCGGCATGCGGGCTCTAGTTCCCTGACCAGGAATCAAACCTGGGCTCCCTGCATTAGAAGCGCAGTCTTAACTAATGGACCACCAGGGAAGTCCCAGCAAATTATGTTTCATTGTTTGTATTTTGGGGCTTAGCCTTATGCCTCATTTCTCTAATGATGGACTTCTTTTCTATTTTCCTGTCTTCTTATTTTTAGTGAGTTTCAAAGGAGAAGGGAAGAGTAAAACTTTCTTCACTCTGCTACCTTTAACTGAAGTCTTCTCCTCACACACTATACTTTAAAATGAGTTAATCTTTTAAAGCAATAAATTATAGGCTTGATAGGTTTTAATGCATAGGGGAATGGAAGATAAAAATCCAACATCAGCAGTGTGAAAGAACTGCTTAGAAGAAGCCTGTGCCAGGAACATTTGTTTGGAGATCTGTTCGAGCAGCTGTGCCAAATCAGTTGTATCACTTGGATTAAATGTAGTTGCAGAATGCTGTACTCTAAAAGACTTCCACAGCACGCTTACAATTAGGTTTAGGGTTACTATTAGCAGTTTCACCTGAGCATCCCTGAAATCCCTTGTTGTACTCTTTTATTTGATTTGGCCCTTATTTGTTGACACATATGTATATAATTGCTTTTACGTTTCCATCTTCTGCCACTCTGGTTCAAATATCTCCTCCAATTTTAGAAGGTTAGATTAAGTGATTTTTAATGCTTAAAATTCTTTGGGTCTAGGTCATGCTATTAGTTATAATACACATTGTGCAGTATGAAGCTGAATTATGTTTTAAAAACATCTATGTATTGACTTGAAGGACATGTGCCAAACAGATTTTAGGTGATTATATCTGTATAGTTCCCAAATTATTTACAGTAATCATGTATTATTTCACAATCAGAAAAAAAATCACAAAAATATGCTATCCATAGTGCAGATATCAAAAGATATGGTATTCACATTAACAAACCTTCTTACATCCTTTCCCAAATTTTGCCTCATTTTTTAAAATCACTGTCTATAATTGAAGGTTTGGGTTTCTGCAGTCTTCAGAGTTGTTTACATGTAGCTCTTGAGTCTTACATCACATTGCTGGTTGATGCCTTCGCTCATAAAAGGATCCTCTGTCCCTAAGTGTTAATTTCCAAGTTAGCTGGTCAGCAGCTCTCACCAGCAGTGTATGGCTGACTATATCATTTGAATTTGTGTTCCAGTGGGTTCTATTCATCTTGCTAAAAGCTTGCCTCATTTCAGCTTCCTTCTGGGAATCTGTTTGGATGACATGAGTCATCCTCAATATATGAAATTCCAGAACATTGGGCTGGGCTTCTGGACTAACAAATAGACTGTGTTCCAAGTGCTGGCAGCAGTGCGTCCTCATGCTATTTAATGTTTATTACAGCTTAGAAATGACACTGATGAAAGTGATCCAGGAATAAGATGTGACAGTTAAAGCACATTTTCAATCTCCAAGCCACAGAGATGACTAAACCGTCAAGCTGTAGATCTTATGTTTACTCAAGGGCTGGATGTCCCGCTCCACCAATCTCCCACAGGACACTAATAAACAGACAACATAAAACCTAAGTATTTGATAAAATATTATTTAAAGCAGTAATGGGGAGAAAGCTCACTTCCTCTTTATATTGCTTTGCAAAAATTTGCTTCATATTGCAACAATAATATGTTTTGTTAGGTATTATCAGAAAACAGCCCCTCACTTCAAATGCTATTTTAGAGCATATCTTCAATAATGAATACTAAAGATTATTCACTAGAGACCACCCCTGAAGCTCCTTTGCCCCTTCACATCCTGTATTCAACCTTTAAATCTCTTTATAGAATTCTGTTCTCTCTGGTCACTGATCAGAGGTCCCTTTTCTTCCTTTTGTCTCTTGCCCTGCCCACTGTCTCCACCTCAGATCGATAATGAAGTATAAGAAACACTGAAATTACAATTAAAAGCATTATACTTTCCATATTTAAAAAAAATCACTATACACATCCAAAATTAATAGAGATAATATCGTTTCCTAAAATATATATAAATATATCTAATATATATAAAATATTAAATATATAAAATATAGGAAATTGCCTTCAAGTGTATCGAGCATATAAATGACAAGGAACACAGGCTTGGCTGAGTGAAATTTGTTTTTCTCCTGAAATGTAAGGAAGACACAGGGGAATGTTTTAGGTTATAGCTGTAATCAAAGAAAAGACATCATTTAGAATTCTACAGGTACCAAAATTAGACTGAAAAAGCAAGTAAGGTCTTTTGGTAAAATTCTTTTAAAAAAATATTCATGCTACCTTGAGAAATTATCATTTATCTTCAAGGATAAGTTGGTTAATATGAAATTTATTTTTCAAATATTTAAACAGTCTCATTACTCAGTCTCTGAATACAGAGATAAAAGGAAAAGCTCAAAGACAACTTACGCATTTTTATAACAGTGTGCCTTTTCTATCAAACTAAACCGAGTTTGAAAGATTCCTTTCCTCCTGCTCTGAAATTCAAGTGCACTGGTTGAAAGAAAAGCAAACAAGGATTGGGTGGCTGCCTGATCAGGAAAAGGAAATTCAATTGTAAAAATGATCTGAATGAGTCCCACTGATCTTACAGTACAAATCTTATCAAACGTATTTATAGAAGATCAAGTCTACTGGTTGTTACCTGAATAACTACAAAAGGCACAAGAAAATGCTTATCTCATAAAAATGCCAATTCAGTTCAACAAAAAACACATATGAACACATCAACAAGATATCAACAAATGTTATTTTGGCTCATCGACACTACAATGTGAGTTTCCTTTAACATCAATAACCTTTTTCTCAAAACAACAACCATTACAAAAAAAACTGAAAGGCAGTGTGTACTTAAATCTGATCATCTATTTTATAGTCTGTTTTTCTTACATTATAAATTATGCATTTTCATTTAAAGAAACTGGCAGTACAAGATCTGAGTTTAAACTCCTATCATAGGATGAGGCAAGGATTATTAAAAAAGGCAATATAATTGTCTTAACAGATATTGTTTCAAATTCACATCATCCAACCTTGGCCAGATGATGAAGTTTGCTCAGTAAATGCTTTCACACGTTTCTAGTAGACACTCAGACTTTTTCCCTAAAGAGCCTTACAGAATTGCTTCCTATACTTCTCAGTAAATGACCTCACCTCCTACTATACCAAGGTCAAGACCTTCTGAAATTCACTCCCAAGACTTCTTTCTTTTCCATAGAAAAGTTTCTCAATTTTCTTTCTTTCTTCCTCTCTATCTACCTCCTATCTATCCATCTATCTATCTATCCATCTATCCGTCTATCTATCATACAGTTGAATTACAATGTTGTATTAGTTTCTCTCTTAATCTATATCAGGAGATGAAGCATCTGTATTCTTTTCAAAGTTAATCTCTTTACTCCTTCAGTTCTGGCTCTTTTCCCCAACCTTAAACATGTCTATTTATGTATTATATACATTCGTCCACCTCACAAACTCTACCTTCACTGATACTACTATCGACCCAAACTAGTCTTTTCACTGTCAAATTTTCCATTACCCTTTCCCCATTTCTCATATATTAATACCTTTTGGCAACATTTGACACTATTGACTACCTCCTCCCTCTTGAAATTTTTTTCTTTGAATTTTATCACGCTATAAGAATTCCTGAATTTACTTCTTTTCCTACTGTGTCTTTGATTAGTTGTCTCCTTCATTGACTATTGCTCTTTCAGCTATCCCCAAAATACTCCTTATTTAGGTCTCTTCTTTGCCTTTCTCTTGTCACACTTCATTATGCCTAGAGACCACAATCTTTTTTAGAACTTCAAGTTATTATCACAATGAAAATAATAACTTGAGTCCTTTCTGTACTGATTTTCGGATCCAAATTTCCAATTGCTAGGTATCTCTGTCAAATATACCTACATTTTCTTGAACTATATGTTCCCAAACCTGTTCCACTCCTGTGTTTCCCATTTTGATTAATTAACTCCAATCTTCTGGTTATTCCCTCAGGCTTTAAGCCTCACAGCCATCTTAGAATCTTCACTTCCTACTCCTAGCCAATTCCATAGCTTATTAAGTCCACCACCACCCTTTTAGCTCCTTTTTTACTCCTTTTAAATCTTTTTTTTTTTTAAACCAACATTGGTATAATTCAGAGGTTAAGATCACAGGCCCTGAAGTTGCAAATGGAGTTGATTCTCAGCTCCCCCATTTACTAGCTTTGTGATTGTGAGCAAGTTTTGTTTTTGTTTTTAACTACCTCAAACCTTAGTTTCTGCATCTGTAAGTCCAGAGGTGAGGTATCAAAGGGCTAATGTATAAAAGCACTGACACTCAAAAAACACTAAAAAAAAAATTTTTTTTGCTATTGTTAACTACTCCTGCAATAGCCCCATCCTTCTAATATATTCATCAGAGTGGTACCAGTCACCCCCCTAAATAAAGACGGGATGATACTATCCCCTCTTCAAAACACTTTCATTCGCTTCTCTTTGCTTAAAGGATAATGCCAACACTTCTTATAATTTTCAATGTTTTCCACAAAATAAACGAACCCAGCTCTTCCTCAAAGTACTAGAAGGATACTTCCTTCTAAATCATAAACTTAAAAATGTGTGTTATTAGAGGCTTATTGTTTCCTTTATCTAACAGCTGTCTACCCCATGAATGTGAAGAATTCACCTGAAAATTTAACAATTCTTTTTTCTTTGGGAAACTTTGTTCTTGTGTCAAATTGTAAAATATTTTCTTGGGATTCTATAAGCCTTCTGAAGTTAGTATTTCAGATGCCCATAACTGTTCCTATCTCACAAAAAACTTCTACAGTAGATTCATCTAATTTCAGGGCAAACATTAACTTGAATCCTTTTTTTATTTGGCTGGTCATGAGCTCTGCATCAGAGCTAAAGACAAGAGGATCTGGCTGAGTTTCAGAGATAGCAGGTGGGAGAAAAGGTAAGCCAACTTCTAAATATAATGACAAAAGAAACCTAATATCCATTAGGGATGATCTGTTGTTGTAAAATATATCTATTTTTAAAATTCATGTTATTCTTTTCCTAAGTATTTCTTACAGAAATCATTTATAATCAAGTAAACTAAAATAAGTGTGTCTAAAAATTATCAAAAAGTTTCCTATTTCATCTTGCTTACTGACTAGATTGTATCTAAGTGACTGTTTCTATTTGGAAAAGTAATTAGATGTTTAAATAAATAAATAGAATCTGGACAGAAATCAGTGATTGCTTTTCAAGTTTTTTCTTTCATTAGCTGTAAAGCCCTTCATGACCTATTGCTGACCTATGTCTCATACCAGACTTCTCCTCACTCTCTGTAAGTCAGTATACACTGCTTTTGCACTTACTTACATTTGCACTTACTTACATTCTACATTCTCCTCTTTGGGCATGGGGTCTTTCCTCATTCAGTCCATTTAAAGAAAGACCCCAGTTTACTCCTTCAGCTGATTAATGACTATTCATTTTTGCAGATCTCATTCAATCACTACTTCCTTGATAACCAAACTAGGACAATCCCCTTAAAAAATGCTCTCAGAGTTCTTCATAGCTCTATTCTAAGCAATTAAAAATTATAACTTTATATTTAATTGCTAGATTATGTGATTAATATCTGTTCCTTTACTGGACTATAAGCTCCATGAAAGCAGGAACCATGTTACTTTTACAGCACCTGGCAGATAGCAGGCTCTCAATAAGTATTTATCATATGTATAAATACCTCTGGAATGAAGAAGGAAAACAAAACTTAAGAGAATCTTCCTCAATGTAACTAAGTAGCTTTTTCATTGTATAGTTTTCATTTAAGAAAGTCTATTCTGAAGAAAAAAGAATGAAAAGAATTGAGGACAGTCTCAGAGACCTCTGGGACAACATTAAATGCACCAACATTCAAATTATAGGGGTCCCAGAAGAAGAAGAGAAAAAGAAAGGGACTGAGAAAACATTTGAAGAGATTATAGTTGAAAATTTCCCTAATATGGGAACAGAATTAGTTAGTCAAGTCCAGGAAGTGCAGAGAGTCCCATACAGGATAAATCCAAGGAGAAACATGCCAAGACACATACTAATCAAACTATCAAAAATTAAATACAAAGAAAAAATATTAAAAGCAGCAAGGGAAAAACAACAAATAACATACAAGGCAATCCCCATAAGGTTAACAGCTGATCTTTCAGCAGAAACTCGGCAAGCCAGAAGGGAGTGGCAGGACATATTTAAAGTGATAAAGGGAAAAACCTACAACCAAGATTACTCTACCCAGCAAGGATGTCATTCAGATTTGACAGAAAAATTAAAACCTTTACAGACAAGCAAAAGCTAAGAGAATTCAGCACCACCAAACCAGCTTTACAACAAATGCTAAAGGAACTTCTCTAGGCAGGAAACACAAGAGAAGGGAAAGACCTACAATGACAAACCCAAAACAATTAAGAAAATGGTCATAGGAACACAGATATCAATAATTACCTTAAATGTAAACGGATTAAATGCTCCAACCAAAAGACACAGACTGGCTGAATGGATACAAAAACAAGACCCATATATACATTGTCTACAAGAGACCCACTTCAGACCTACGGACACATAAAGACTTAAAGTGAGGGAATGGAAAAAGATTCCATGCAAATGGAAATCAAAAAAAGCTGGCAGAGCAATTCTCATATCAGACAAAATAGACATTAAAAGACAGACTATCACCAGAGACAAAGAAGGAAACTACAAAATGATCAAGGGATCAATCCAAGTAGAGGATATAAAAATTGTAAATATATATGCACCCAACATAGGAGGACCTCAATACATAAGGCAAATGCTAACAACCATAAAAGGGGAAATCGACAGTTACACAATCACAGGAGGGGTTTTTAACACCCCACTTTCACCAATGGACAGATCATCCATAATGAAAATAAATAAGGAAACACAAGCTTTAAATGATACATTAAACAAGATGGACTTAATTGATATTTATAGGACAGTCCATCCAAAAACAACAGAATAAACATTTTTCTCAAGTGCTCATGGAACATTCTCCAGGATAGAACATATCTTGGGTCACAAATCAAGTCTTGGTAAATTTAAGAAAATTGAAATTGTATCAAATATCTTTTCGGTTTTTTGTTTTTTTGTGTGTGTGTGGTACGCGGACCTTCACTGTTGTGGCCTCTCCCATTGTGGAGCACAGGCTCCAGACACGAACACTCAGTGGCCATGGCTCACGGGCCTAGCCACTCTGTGGCATGTGGGATCTTCCCAGACTGGGGCAAGAACCGTGTCCCCTGCATCAGCAGGTGGACTCTCAACCACTGCGCCACCAGGGAAGCCCTCAAGTATCTTTTCTGACCACAACGCTATGAGACTAGATATCAATTACAGGAAAAACTCTGTAAAACATACAAACACATGGAAGCTAAACAATACACTACTTAATAACCAAGAGATCACTGAAGAAATCAAAGAGGAAATCAAAAAATACCTAGAAACAAATGACAATGAAAACACGATGACCCAAAACCTATGGGATACAGCAAAGGCAGTTCTAAGAGGGAAGTTTATAGCATACAATCATACCTCAAGAAACAAGAAACATCTCGAATAAACAACCTAACCTTGCACCTAAAGCAATTAGAGAAAGGAGAACAAAAAAACCCCACAAGGTTAGCAGAAGGAAAGAAATCATAAAGATCAGATCAGAAATAAATGAAAAAGAAATGAAGGAAATGATAGCAAAGATCAATAAAACTAAAAGCTGGTTCCTTGAGAAGATAAACAAAATTGATAAACCATTAGCCAGACTCATCAAGAAAAAAAGGGAGAAGACTCAAATCAATAGAATTAGAAATGAAAAAGGAGAAGTAACAACTGACACTGCAGAAACACGAAGAATCATGAGAGATTACTACAAGCAACTCTATGCCAATAAAATGGAAAACCTGGAAGAAACGGACAAATTTTCAGAAAAGCACAACCTTCCAAGACTGAACCAGGAAGAAACAGAAAATATGAACAGACCAATCACAAGCACTGAAATTGAGACTGTGATTAAAAATCTTCCAACAAACAAAAGCCCAGGACCAGATAGCTTCACAAGTGAATTCTATCAAACATTTAGAGAAGAGGTAACACCTATCCTTCTCAAACTTTTCCAAAATATAGCACAGGGAGGAGCACTCCCAAGCTCATTCTACGAGGCCACCATCACCCTGATACCAAAACCAGACAAAGATGTCACAAAGAAAGAAAACTACAGGCCAATATCACTGATGAATACAGATGCAGAAATCCTCAACAAAATACTAGCAAGCAGAATCCAACAGCACATTAAAGGGATCATAAACCATGATCAAGTAGGGTTTATCCCAGGAATGAAAGCATTCTTCAGTATACGCAAATCAATCAATGTGATATACCATATTAACAAACTGAAGGAGAAAAACCAGATGATCATCTCAATAGATGCAGAAAAAGCTTTTAACAAAATTCAACACCCATTTATGATAAAAACCTTCCAGAAAGTAGGCATAGAGGGAACATTCCTCAACTTAATAAAGGCCATATATGACAAACCCACAGCCAACATCGTTCTCACTGGTGAAAAACTGAAACCATTTCCACTGAGATCAGGAACAAGACAAGGTTACCCACTCTCACCACTATTATTCAATACAGTTTAGGAAGTTTTAGCCACAGCAATCAGAGGAGAAAAAGAAATAAAAGGAATCCAAATTGGAAAAGAAGAAGTAAGTCTGTCACTGTTTGCAGATGACATGATACTACTATACATACAGAATCCTACAGATGCTACCAGAAAACTACTAGAGCTAATCAATGAATTTGGTAAAGTAGAGGATACAAAATTAATGCACAGAAATCTCTTGCATTCCTATACACTAATGATGAAAAATCTGAAAGAGAAATTAAGGAAACATTCCCATTTACCACTGCAACAAAAAGAATAAAATATCTAGGAATAAATCTACCTAAGGAGGCAAAAGACCTGTATGCAGAAAACTATAAGACACTGATGAAAGAAATTAAAGATGATACAAACAGATGGAGAGATATACCATGTTCTTGGATTGGAAGAATCAACATTGTGAAAATGACTATACTACCCAAAGCAATCTACAGATTCAATGCAATCCCTATCAAACTTACACTGGTATTTTTCACAAAACTAGAACAAAAAATTTCACAATTTGTATGGAAACACAAAAGACCCTGAATAACAAAAGCAATCTTGAGAAAGAAAAATAAAGCATGAGGAATCAGGCTCCCTGATCAGACTATATTACAAAGCTACAGTATGGTACTGACACAAAAACAGAAATATAGATCAATGAAACAGGATAGAAAGCCCAGAGATAAACCCACGCACAAATGGTCACCTTATTTTTTAATTTATTTATTTATTTATCCTATTTTTGGCTGTGTTGGGTCTTCGTTGCTACGTGCGGACTTCCTCTAGTTGCAGTGAGTGGGGGCTGCTCTTCCTTGTGGTGCATGGGCTTTTCATTGCGGTAGCTTATCTTGTTGCGGAGCACGGGATCTAGGAGTCCGTGCTTCAGTAGTTGTGGCATGCAGGCTCAGTAGTTGCAGCTCATGGGCTCTAGAGCCCAGGCTCAGTACTTGTGGCTCATGGGCTTTGTTGCTCCGCAGCATGTGGGATCTTCCCAGACCAGGGCTTGAACCATGTCCCCTGCATTGGCAGGTGGATTCTTAACCACTGTGCCACCAGGGAAGCCCCTGGTCACCTTATTTTTGATAAAGGAGGCAAGAATATACAATGGAGAAAAGACAGCCGCTTCAATAAGTGGTGCTGGGAAAACTGGACAGCTACATGTAAAAGAATGAAATTAGAACACTCCCTAAAACCATACACAAAAATAAACTCAAAATGGATTAAAGACCTAAATGTAAGGCCAGACACTATAAAATTCTTAGAGGAAAACATAGGCACAACACTCTGACATACATCACAGCAAGATTCTTCTTGACCCACCTCCTAGAGAAATGGAAACAAGAACAAAAATAAACAATTGGGACCTAATGACATTTAAAAGCTTTTGCACAGCAAAGGAAACCATAAACAATACGAAAAGACAACCCTCAGAATGCGAGAAAATATTTGCAAATGAAGCAACTGACAAAGAGTTAATTTCCAAAATATACAAGCAGCTCATGCCGCTCAATATCAAAAAAACAAACAACCCAATCCAAACATGGGCAGAAGACCTAAGTAGACATTTCTCCAAAGAAGATATACAAATTGCCAGCAAACACATGAAAGAATGCTCAACATCACTAATCATTAGAGAAATGCAAATCAAAACTACAATGAGATATCATCTCACACCGGTCAGAATGGCCATCATCAAAAAATCTACAAACAATAAATGCTGGAGAGGGTGTGGAGAAAAGGGAACACTCCTGTACTGCTGGTGGGAATGTGCATTGGTACAGCCACTATGGAGAACAGTATGGAGGTTCCTTAAAAAACTAAAAATAGAACTACCATACGACCCAGCAATCCCACTACGGGGCATATACCCTGAGAAAAGCACAATTCAAAAAGAGTCATGTACCACAATGTTCACTGCAGCGCTATTTACAATAGCCAGGACATGGAAGCAACCTAAGTGTCCATCAACAGATGAATGGATAAAGATGTGGCACATGTATACGATGGAATATTACTTAGCCATAAAAAGAAACAAAATTGAGTTATTTGTAGTGAGGTGGATGGACCTAGAGTCTGTCATACAGATTGAAGTAAGTCAGAAAGAGAAAAAGAAGTACTGTACACTAACACATATATACGGAATCTAAAAAAAAAAAATGTTTCTGAAGTACCTACAGGCAGGACAGGAATAAAGATGCAGACGTAGAGAATGGACTTGAGGACATGGGGAGGGGGAAAGGTAAGCTGGGATGAAGTGAGAGAGTGGCATGGACTTATATATACTACCAAATGTAAAATAGATAGCTAGTGGGAAGCAGCCGCATACCACAGGGAGATCAGCTCGGTGCTTTGTGACCACCTAGAGGGGTGGGGTATAGAGGGTGGGAGGGAGACACAAGAGGGAGGAGATATGGGGTTATATGTAAATGTATAGCTGATTCACTTTGTTATAAAGCAGAAACTAATACACCATTGTAAAGCAATTAATCTCCAATAAAGAAGTTAAAAAAAAAAAAAGGTCTATTCTGGGTACTCGAATTGACCTGAGTCTTTTTTTTTTTTTTAAGAAAACATTACATGTCTAACATTACAAAAGAAAAACATAAATTTGTTTTGGGATGTTAAAAGTTCCAAATTGATATATTAAAGCAAAGTTTCAACATCAGGTTTTTAGACTGCTTACAAAAGTTAAACTGAAAATTGGGGGTAGTGTTAATATATCTTAACAAAAGGAGAGATATATAAGCATTGTGCCCTCTGATGTGATGCAATAGGAAGTATACAGGATCACCTGTGATGTATTCTTGCCAAAAAATTGAACTAGAATGTGATTGCACCTCTACATTTAATTAACAATATGTAGGAATACAGGTGAGAGGAAAATATGTTAAAAGATATCACAAGGATTAGCAAAGTTTATAGGGAATTTCTACAGCACAAGTGATCTGATTTGTCTCAACAAATAAATGACAAGGGGAAAAAATTTAAGTGGAAGATTTAGTTCTCAATCATACCTAGGCAAAATGAAGTTCTCTTTTGTCAGAAATATATTTGATAACACATGCATACAATTATAATGCACCATACCTTTTTTCATTTTTGTTGGAAATAGCACAAAACAGAATTACTTGGTACTCCTATGTGTAGTAATACTATAAACAATAAGTGCATCTGTGTGTCAATTTGCTTTTTTTGCACCCAAACTTTCGACAATAAAAAACAAATTTCAATCAACCATGCTAGAGAAAAGGCTGAATTAGTTTTTGCCCTCTATAGAAAAATACCTTAAAAAACTGTTGTCATATGAAGAAGTGATCAAAGAGTATGAAGACAAAAATATGTAGGCATCAAAAAGTACTATAGAAGTGTTTCAGGAAGTCAATTAATTAAAAATTTTGTTATTATTCTGGAATATGTATTTGTTGGCTTTTGAAATGTACAAATTGTTAGAGCTCTTTTCTCATTCTAAATAAATATTCACTTACATTGCTTAAAAAAAAGGTGAGGGAATAGGAACCTATAGATTAAAAGAGAATATAATGTATGGTCCTTGTTTGGATTCTGCTTTAAGTGAACCAACTCTAATAAAACATGTATGGGACAATTAGGAAAATTTGAACAATTACTAGTTAAATATGATATGAAGGAAATATGTTGATATTTTTAGATGTGATGATGGTACTGTGGTTATCCTTATATGTCAGAGAAATACACTGAAGTATTTTTTTGAAAATGATATGATAAATGATTTGCATAAAACAATCCAGTATCTGTTTGTGTGTGTGCAAGGAAATAGGTGAGGGTAAAGATGAAATATCGGCCATAGGGTTGATAACTGATGACGTTAGGTAATGGATACATGGGATTCATTAAGCTATTCTTCCAACTTTCACAAAAGTTTAAAATTTTCATAATAAAATACTAAGAATATAAAATGGAAGCTTAAAGTTATTGATTACAAAAAAACTAGGAGGACAGGAATTCGGTACATACTGGGATTCTCCAAGAAAAGCCTTCAAAGACAAGCCCCCTTTCCTGAGTTTTCAGTGTGCATAGATAAATTAATAGTAGAGGATGCTACTCAGGAACAAACAGAACAATCCAGATTCACAGGTTTGGATTTTTGTTTCTTTGTGGCAAGTATTTTTTCATTCTTTCCACTACCGCATTATTCAATGAAAGTTCTGCAGTGTCCTTAGGCTCACTGAGTCTTTATTACAATAGGCAAGCAGAAGGCAGGGGAAAATGAGAGCCAATTGGATGAAAAAATACAGGAAAAATTAGAGAGAACTGCTGCTGATTTTGTGAAGAAATGGTTTCTAAAGCAAACACACAAGCAGGAAAAAAATAACCATCTACTCTGTGAGCTATATTCTCCTCCACAATAACATAAAACAGATTATTCAGATGGGAAAACCCACCTAATTTTGCTCCTGCAAAATATTCTGTTTTAACTCTATCTTCTCTGATAAAGAAGACAAAGAAGAATGGGGCAGGGTATTATTCTATTATAAGAGAAATAGAGAAACAATGAGTCATGAATAATACAAATGAAATAAGATACAATTCTTTTGGTTCTTTTGGTACATGACCTGAAGGTTGTACAGGGAATGAAACCACGTAGATTAAGCTGTAGTGAAAAGCTACTCAACCCAATTACATGGGAGTTACAAATATTTCAAAATAAGTTTGAGTGGTGATGTTTTTGTAAAGGATTGTACAGATTTATGAGCTCACTTTTTATAGGCATTTATAGAATAAGAAGAAATATATAAACAAATATTATTTTAATGTTGAAATAAAGGCATAAAACAGAAAACAGAAGGTGAATCTTTAAAGATTATGCAAAGAAATCAACGTTCTGTTTGCTTTTAAAAACAAAGGCTGAGGGCTTCCCTGGTGGTGCAATGGCTAAGAGTCCGCCTGCCAATGCAGGGGACACGGGTTCAAACCCTGGTCGGGGAAGATCCCACATGCCGCGGAACAACTAGTCCCGTGCGCCACAGCTATTGGGCCTGCACTCTGGAGCCCGTGAGCCACAACTACTGAAGCACGCATGCCTAGAGCCTGTGCTCCGCAACAGGAGAAGCCACCGCAATGGGAAGCCCACGCACCGCAAAAGAGAGTTGCCCCAGCTCACCGCAACTGGAGAAAGCCTGCGTGCAGCTGTGAAGACCCAACACAGCCTAAACAAACGAACAAACAAATAAATAAATAAAAACAAAGGCTGAATATTTTGAAGATATATACATACTGAATACAGTGGCACAAGGCTGTCTCTGAGAGCAGCGGCTATCCAACAGCCTAGAGCAGCTAAGTATTTGCCTTCATCATAATTTTCCTTTTTCACTCAGTTTCTGATGAAATTACAAATTTGTCGGCCTCATTTATAGGTTCCTGACAGTTTCACTAAAGAACTTTTAAGACATTCAGAAGCCCTGACCAGAGCTATTAGCTTTGAGTCACTCATTAACCTTTATTTCCTTTTTTAGAGAAAACTCAAATAGGCTTGATTTGTAGTTCAATTAAATATAAAATTATTTTTAAATGTAAATGGGGTTAACAAAATTTCTTTGTCTTGTTTATCTTTTATGCTTGCTAGACTCACTGAAAATGCTGAAGTTACTGAAGCAAAGGATAGATGATTGTCTCAAAGGAGGCAAGGAAAATCCTCAGAATACACTAAGAGTCTGCCTCTAGAACCATTTGTATCAGGAAATGCCTTATGGCCTTCAGGATAGTACGGGCTGATCTCTCAACTGTGGAAGTTTCCATTTTTCAGTTGAACACTTGGTATCACAATTCCTCAAAGGCCACATATGTATTCTTAAAGGAAATCTTACATGAATGTGGAAAACATGCTTAATTGAGGGTTACCTTGAATTAATTACCTAGAACCCTCAAGAAACAAGATATGTTTCCTATTTTCTTTTAGAATATTGTAGCAATTTTCAAGAAAACAAGCTGGCAAAGAATTACCAAAGATAATCTTCTAAGAAATCTGTGGGTCAGAGTCAGTCCAAGCCTCTCAAAAGGAAATTGGGCTTGTGGGAAGAACACATGACTCGAGTCAGAAGGCCAGAGTTCTAATGTTAGCTCCATTACTGGCTAAGACCACGACCTCTCTCAAGTCCCTCACCTTTCTCTGAACTTCGGTTTCTCCATCTGTGACGTGAGGACTGGATTAGATGATTTTTAAGGTCCTGACTATAAAATTCTATCAAGTCATTTTGATCCTACAGTTTCTATAATACAATCCTAGAAGATGAAAAATAAATTTATATTCAAAATAATGTCCCTGAAGTTATTATACCTGGCATTATAATCATTCAAAAGTCATATTAACACACTGTATACCTATAAAATCAACAGAATAGATCTTTTGAAAATACTTTCAGCAAAAAGGACTAGAAGTGTCGAGTTAATACTAATTATCTAGAAAATTATTTAATCAATTTGAACCCCTCACCACCTCTATTTTTAAAGCATTTTAAATTTCTATCACACAGTAATAGTTACCTAGCTTAACAGATGATATTGTATTATAACACTAGAAGTACTATAAATTTTTTAGAGGGCAGTCTTCAAAGCACCATGGATATGGTCTCTGCCTACCCCCACCTCCCCAAGTTAATGATAATATGCTAAACTTTTTGGTTTCTCCCTTCACTGAAACAGTTTTTAAAAAATCCAACACCTAAAATTTGTGTGCTTATTTGGATGTAAATTATATTTCGGTTAAAAAAATGTTTTAGTGCTTGCTGGCAAGGTTAAAAAAATCATCCAAACACAATTCAACTCAAAGATTTTCTTTAGGAAAGTACAACTTTCTCTTTTTTCAGTATTCTCTTAGAGGATGTTTGCTTTTATTTTCAGTGATTTTCAGGCTTTCAAATGAAGAGACTAACTCAGAGGACATAATTTCTAGACAGCGTAGATATATGGATTCATTAAGTCATTCAGTAAGTAAATTTTTACTTGTTGATAGATGAAAAAGAGGCTTTTCCATCTTTTTGCATTACTTGTCAGATTCACTATAAAAAAAATAATAGAAACTATAATGATCCAACCAAGTGTTAGATGTCTAATATATTTCAAAAGTAATTTATGACACACTTTTCATATATTATTTACAATCCTTAAGATACAAATAAGCAATTCATAAAAGAAATACAAATAATCAGAAAAAATGTTCAATCTTAATAATGACAATTATTAAAAACAATGAAATGAGTTGGGCTTTTCTTTAGAATAAAGAGATTTAGTAGTATCTAACAGGTGCTCTTTGCCCCAACAATTCTGCTTTCATTTTTAATACTGAACTTGTCACAAGTATATAGATATGAGTGTTCACTGGAGAATAACTTCATGAAGGCTCCAAATTTAGTTTTGTTTACCACCATGGTTTCAAAACCAAAAACAGTGCTTAGCACACAGAGGGTGCTCATTAAATATTTACTGAATGAATGAATGTTCACTATAGCACTGTTTATTATAGTGAATATTTGGAAACAATCTAAATAAATTATGATATAGCAATACAATGAAATACTATATAGCTGTTAAAAAACAATGAGGTTGATCCACATACAAATCTTTGAAAAGAATGTATCATGGACCTCTTATGTACAAAAATTAAGTTATAAAATTAAATACAGTGTTAAAATATATAATATGATCCTGTATTTGCGCTTAAAATATATCCACACATTTGTATATGCATAGAGAAGTCTGGAATCTACATCTAACTGTTAATGGTTTTATCTCTTAGGAGAGACGACTCGCTTTTTACTCTATAACACTTTTGTATTTTCTGACTTACTTACAAATATCACATATTACTCTAATAAGAAAAGATTTCTAAAATTAAAAAAAATTTTTTTTAATGCACATAGAAAAAAGTTCTGGGAGGATGCAATAAAAATACAGTGGTTACCTGTGGATGCTGGGATAATGGGTAGCTTTTTTTTCCCTTGCATTTAGTTTAATAAAAAATAATGCCACACTGGATAGTTTTCTTACCCCTTTATTCATTTCTATAAAAATCAAATTGAAACCTGCTGTATAGCACAGGGAGCTCAGCTCAGTGCTCTGTGATGACCTAGATGGGTGGGATGGAGGTGGGGAGGGAGGTCCAAGAGGGAGGGGATATATGTGTACCTATAGCTGATTCACTTCATTGTACACCAGAAACCAACAAAACATTGTAAAGCAATTATACTCCAATTAAAAATAAAAAAATCAAATTGGGAGAGTACCCCAGTGGCCTAATGGTTAGTATATCAGGCTTTCACTGCCATGGCCCAGGTTCAATCCCTGGTTGGGGAACTGAGATCCTGCAAGCTACATTGTGTGGCCAAAAAAAAAAAAAAATCAAATTGTATGTATCAAGAATATGAATTATTTTTGTAATTAGGGAAAAATAACATAAAAAATGTCAAAACCTCAAGTTATTTAACTATGTTAACACTGTTTTGCCATCAAACTGAAGCTCACAGAGGTTACATAACATTTACAAGGTCACATAGCTAGAAAAAGATATCTAAGGCAGTTCCCTAAGAGTTATGATTCACAACAAAAATATAACAATTATGAACATCTGTGCACCAAATAGCACAGAAGCTATTTATCATAAAGTAGAGAGAAGAGATACAAGATGAAACACACAGAAATATATTAGTAACAGGAGACTTTCACTTCTTAGACCAACATGATCAGGTAGACAAAAATAATAGGGAAAAGGCTAGTTAATCTAGTTAATAAGCTAGAATATGTATGTATATAGATATGTGGGTATATTCTGTACCTATCAAATGTCCATGGAACATTTATGAAAACTGACCACATTAAGTCACAATGAAAATACAAATAAATTCCAAAATGTAGCAAAAATAAAGGAAACACTCTGTAATCATAGTGCAATAAAACTAGAAATTTGTAGCAAAACCAGAAAATAAAAAAGTCCTTCTGCCTGGAAATTCAAAAACTATTTGTTAAGCAATTCTTGGTCAAAGAGGAAATAAGGATTGTTTAAATTTCCCTCGTAAGGCTTTGGCCTTGCCTTATATAGGATGCAATATCTCTATAATTGTTTTAAATGTTTCTATTCAAGAAATGTTAATGTGTGTAGTTTAGGGCAAAGGTAATCAGAGAATGGACCTGGCTTTCCTGGTGTTTTGTGGAAAACCCTGGTGGATCAATGAGCTCTAACAGTTACAAAGTAGCATTATTTTAAACCAATCTGTTCACTTGGCCCAAGAAACAGATACCACATCATAGGCACCTTATCAGAAGCCAGCATCTCCAGTCACCAGGATCTGTGATCCAACTGAGGGATGAATAAGTTAACAGTGTGCCCAGGTGTTATTTGGTGTTAGAGGAAAACTTGGCACAACTCCCTAGAGTTTATTTATCTTGGAATCTGATAGAAAGTATTTTGATATTCCCCCACTTTTTGAAAGTTTGCTTTACCTACTTCACTTTTATGGAAGACTTACATTAGTACCTGGTTTCACTAACGAAAAGAAATCTGAAGATGATTTTCATTTTTATGAAAAAAGGCAAAAATAGCATTCAGTATTTGTTTTGCAATGAGCCATGGTACAGGCAGTGCACAACCCGAGCTATGAGAGCGGCACTGCCAACCTCCTTCCCTGGGAACAACACTCAGCATCTTGGCATCAAGCCACCAGAGCTTTCAATTGTGTCTGTGAGAATCTGTGCTTTACTTAGATTTACTTTGTGCATCCATTAGCAAGAGCTGTCCTAAAGTAATTGCTTCTTTGTTTTATGCCATTTCTGCTTACAAAGTTTCATAGGAATGCTCTACTTTTGGATACCAGTGAAACCTTATACATAAAAAGATAGGGCTTCCCTGGTAGCACAGTGGTTAAGAATCTGCCTGCCAGTGCGGGGGACACAGGTTCAAGCCCTGGTCTGGGAAGATCCTATGTGCTGTGGAGCAACTAAGCCCGCGTGCCACAACTACTGAGCCTGCACTCTAGGGCCTGCGAGCCACAACTACTGAGCCCATGTGCCACAACTACTGAAGCCTGCGCACCTAATAAATAAATTTATTTTAAAAAAAGATATACATAATTAGTATATAGTAGAATTTAAAAATGTATGCAAGCTTCAAATGGGAATTTGAAAATGGAATTTCAAAGAAACTTCATACCTGCCAAAGATACCCTAGGATCCTGAGGGGGTCTATTTCTCACTCTCTGTAGTTAGAGGTACTGCAGGAGAATAGCTTGAAAATCACCTGGTATAGTAACTTTTTTGGTTACAATGCCAGGCGAGATCCAGTAAAGTAAACAATGAGGTAGCTTTTGTGGATAAATAAAGTAATCATAAAATTAAGAAAAAAAAAAGGAAAAAATTGAGAACAGAAGTTTCAGTGCACAACTGTAAGTGACCAAAAGCACCATATAATAATACCTCATTTGCTTGGCACGATCAGAAAATTGAGTATTCCACATAAGTGACTTTTCCATGAAACTAAAGCTTACCCTTTTAAGTATAAAACCTTTTTAAGTTTTAATTTTCCTCTGAAGAACTCCCAAAGTATTTTTACTTTATATTTTATTTTATGCAAATATATTGTACAATGAATTCCCATGTACCCATCACCCAGATTCAACAATTGCTAACTTATGGTTGATCTTATTTCATCTGCCCCACACTCCATTTCCCCCACTTATATATTATTTTGAAGCAAGTTCCCAGAAGCTATATCATTTTATACACTAATATTTCAATATCTCTAAAAGATAAAATTATTTTAAAACATAATCACAATGATCACAGACACACATTTTCAATTTTTAAGCAGTTTTAATGGAAATTTTTCTTAAATTTACTCATTTTAGTTATGGATTATGAAACAACTTTTATTTGACAATCCAAAGTCAATATTCCTGGAAGTGGGGTGCTGCTATATCAAAAACCTAAAACATATGGTGCTGACTCTGAAATGGGGCGGCAGGTGGAGGCACAATAGGCCTCAAGGAGACTGCTGTTGAGAGCTTAAAGGAAAATGAGGACAATTTCATCAGAAGCTAGAGGAAATATATGTAGTGGTGGAAATTTTGGCAATATTGTAACCTGCGGTAACATAGAAAAAAGGAAATGTACCTAATGAACTCAATGTTCTAGCTAAGGAGATTTTGAGGCAGAGTTTTAAAGGTGCTACCTACCTTCTTGTAGCTATCTATAGTAAAATACAAGTGGAAGAGAGAAGCTATTTAAAAAAAAATCTACCTTTTTTCTTTTCAAAAAAATTTTAGAGGATATATAAATAACCTGGGATTTTCTGGGTTTGAAAATAACTTTTTCTCATTTCAAAACTTATCTCTACAGTAGGCAAACTATTCTCAAATTAAGAAATAGGTTCTAATGTAAATAAAAACAAAAATAAACAAATGGGACCTAATGAAACTTCAAAGCTTTTGCACAGCAAAGGAAACCATAAACAAGACGAAAAGACAACCCTCAGAATGCGAGAAAATATTTGCAAATGAAGCAACTAACAAAGGATTAATCTCCAAAATATACAAGCAGCTCCTGCAGCTCAATATCAAAAAAAAAAAAAACAACCCAATCCAAAAATGGGCAGTAGACCTAAACAGACATTTCTCCAAAGAAGATATACAGATTGCCAACAAACACATGAAAGAATGTTCAACATCACTCATCATTAGAGAAATGCAAATCAAAACTACAATGAGGTATCACCTCACACCAGTCAGAATGGCCATCATCAAAAAATCTACAAAACAATAAATGCTGGAGAGGGTGTGGAGAAAAGGGAACCCTCTTGCACTGTTGGTGGGAATGTAAACTGATATAGCCACTATGGAGAACAGTATGGAGGTTCCTTAAAAAGCTACAAATAGAACTACCATACTGACCCAGCAATCCCACCACGGGGCATATACCCTGAGAAAACCATAATTCAAAAAGAGTCATGTACCACAATGTTCATTGTGCCTCTATTTACAATAGCTAGGACATGGAAGCAACCTAAGTGTCCATCGACAGATGAATGGATAAAGAAGATGTGGCACATATATACAATGGAATATTATTTAGCCATAAAAAGAAACGAAATTGAGTGAGGTGGATGGACCTAGGGTCTGTCATAAGGAGTGAAGTAAGTCAGGAAGAGAAAAACAAATACCGTATGCTAACACATATATATGGAATCTAAACAAACAAAAAAATATGATTATGAAGAACCTAGGGGCAGGACAGGAATAGAGACAGAGACATAGAGAATGGACCTGAGGACATGGGGAGGGGGAAGGGTAAGCTGGGACGAAGTGAGAGAGTGGCATGGACTTATATATACTACCAAATGTAAAATAGATAGCTAGTGGGAAGCAGCCACATAGCACAGGGAGATCAGCTCGGTGCTTTGTGACCACCTAGAGGGGTAGGATAGGGAGGGTGGGAGGGAGACACAAGAGGGAGGAGATATGGGGATAGATGTATATGTATAGCTGATTCACTTTGTTATAAAGCAGAAACTCACACACCATTGTAAAGCAATTATACTCCAATAAAGATGTTAAAAAAAAAAAAGAAGTAGGTTCTAGGCAAACATCAAATTGAAAATGAACCTTTAAGATCCTTCATTAAGACCTTGACAAGACTTAAGGTGATGCCTTATAGATCCTTTCAAACAGAAACAAAAAGGCTATCAATGAGGGTATGCCTCACAGATACTCTCCGTTAAACAACAGGGTTTCTGAGAATCTGAAGGGTCTTGTCCCACTGCAGTCTCACTGGGAGCTTGAGGTTGAGAAGGGCTTACCTTGAAGAAAATTTTGGTGCGGGTTTGTCTAATGGAGTGAATTTATAAACTGATTTAATAAGAAGCCCACAGAAGTTGGGTTGCAGAAACTGTACCGACATGGACAGAAAAGGTCAGAAACAAAACAAAATGAAGGGAGGCTTTGGACCTCCCAAACTTCTATAAGGTTACTCAAGAGCAAAAAAAAAAAAAAAAAAAAAAAAAAAAGAAAAAGAAAGAAAGAGACTAATAGAGACTAATTTTTAATGCAAAAGAAAGGATGACTCAGCAGAATCAACAGTCCAGAGGGCAGAGCCAAGAATTTTAGCAAACAACTTCAAAGACACAAAGATTGAGCCTAATCAAGCAACTGGCAATATGTGTTTGGCTGGATTCCAGAACTGCTATCAATCCGTGACTGCTATGTATCGCTTGTTTTTCCCTCTTTTTCAATGGGAGCATCTATCATGGTTATCCTATAGTACCTGTACTGCCATTATATGTTGCAATGTATGTGGGGCAGATAACTTATCTCTTTAGTCACAGGCCTTCAAATCAAGAAGGGATGGTTCTCAAGGAGTTGTATGCAGGGAATTGTACCTGTGGTGCCTCATTCACACCTGGACTTGATATAGATAAGATCCTAGACTTGGAGTTGCTGCTGTAATGGAATGTGAATTGAGGATCTTGGTAGAGGAGTTGAATGTATTTTGCATGAGGAAAATGAATGCTTATGGATAGAGAGCAGACTGGAAAATTGTGTTTACTAAAGATGGCCACCACAACATATCCTATCCCACAGGTTTTTCTCACAATATGATGAAGCCAATAATTCTTTCCATCAAAAGAAGGATCTATGATTCTTCGAACCTGGGTAGAACAGTGAACATGGAAGGAGTAACAATATGACTTCTGAAACTAAGTCATAAAAGGCAACAAAGCTTCCACCTGGCTCTTTCAAGAGATTCACTCTTGAAAGCCAGTCACCATGTGCTTAGGAATTCTAGGTCACATAGAGAGGCCACATATAGATATTCCATAATACAGCCCCAGCTGAAGTACAAGCTGACAGCTAGCCCAGCCAGACATGTTGAGGAAGACCCCATCATCATCTGACTGTAACCACATGATACACCCCAAGCATGAACTATCTCACTGCACCCAATCAACCCACAAAACCATGAGAGATAATAATAACTGTTGTTGTTTTAAGTCACTAAATTTCAAGGTGATTTGTTACAAAGTAATATATAACATGAACCCAGTCTACCCCTCCTGAATAAACTAAACCCTCATGGCCACAAAAGGATACAGGCCTATTTACCTATATATTAAGTGGCCCAAGACTACTGAGCTTCTATAAAAATTTTCTGATAGTTCTTCCTTTTTCTGGTTATTCTCTTTTTGAGTGGTTTCAATAGCTGTTGCTCCTACTCAGATTACTGCAGTAAACCTTGAAAAGCAGCATAATCATCATTGCCACCAGCGTCTATTGGGCACTAACCATGTAACACACTATACCTTACATGCATTGATGTCATTTAATCTTCAAAAGAAACTCCTGAGGTGGTACTACCATTATTCCCATATTTACATGGAGATACTGAATGACTTTATCCAAGGTCACACAGCTAGGAAGCGGAATAGCCAGGATTCAAACTTGACTTCAAAGGCCCCACACTTTATTATTCATATGGTTCCTGTTGATAAAGGGAACTGAGGTAGCAATCTCCTCTGGATAAAGTCATTTAAAAATGTCTGTTGCTTTTCAGCATTTAGAAAGAATTTCCCACACAGAAGAAAACATGTTCAGAAGGGGAAAATTTTTTAATAAATTAATAGAATTTCATATTCTTACATAAATACGCAGAGATCATCTTACAAGTAATATACCTGCACTCAAATAGTAATTATTCAGATTAGTCGTACTTGGTGATTCATGGAATTTCAATAACTAAGGGAAAGCAAATTGGCTGAAAGCCTTCCTGATACAAACAAAAGTAATTTATCCTATATCTAAATAGGATATATAATTAAGCAGAAACTTCAAAGAAAGAGAAAGAGAAAGAGTATAACTTTTTCAGCACTGTTTTAAAGAGAAAAACATTCTCTAAAGAGAATCCATCTAAGGACTAGCATAAAAAACTTTGATACCCTTTCCCCTAGACTAGGTGTATAGATAGTATGGTAAGGAGAGTAATAATACAGAAAGGAGTGAAAATAATAAATACTAATGATTACAGTTTGCAGCCCATATATGGCATTAAATGAAAATTCTCTTTTGTCCATTTTGCACAACTTTAAGAGGCACCTGGCCAGCAGCTGAGTTTTATAGACTTAAATTTGACTTGAAAACATTATAGTCATTTAATAATATAAAGAAACTTAAGACATAAGACCCTTCACTAATTTTAAATTGTTGGGAACAAGTAGGGCAACAAAGACAAAAAGTGGCACCCACCACTTCTTAGCCCCCAACAATAAGATCATTTCTCTTAAAATACTTTCAACCCCTCCCCATCTACAAAGACTATCAAGAGTATATCATATGAGGGCTTCCCTGGTGGCGGAGTGACTAAGAATCTGCCTGCCAATGCAGGGGACACGGGTTCGAGCCCTGGTCCAGGAAGATCCCACATACTGCAGGGCAACTAAGCCCATGTGCCACAACTACTAAGCCTGCGCTCTACAGCCCGCATGCCACAACTACTGAAGCCTGCATGCCACAACTACTGAAGCCTGCGCACCTAGAGCTCGTGCTCCACAACAAAGAGAAGCCACCGCAATGAGAAGCCTACGCACCACAGTGAAGAGTAGCTCCCTCTCACCGCAACTAGAGAAAGCCTGCACACAGCAACAAAGACCCAATGCAGCCAAAAATAAATAAATAAATTTATTTTTTAAAAAAAGTATATCGATATGAACATTATTCCTTCCAGGGAGAATCAATCACTCTGAAGAATATCCACTAAATATATACCAATAGAGCAAGGCTTTCACGATTTTGAAATGCCTCTGAAGTACCTGATTTATCTTTGTCAGACCACAATATATTTCTTTGCTTCTTATTTCTCTATAATCAAAACGAAAAGCACTATTAAGATTTAAATTATATACTGGATATGAGATCCTAGGAGATTACATTTCAAATGAAGTGCTATTATTCACAAAACTACTTCTGCAATCAAAGCTTTCTGAGCATAGTGCCATATAGTATGCCTAGCAGCTCTTACTGTGTAGCCAGAGCTTTCCCTAGATACAAACTTATAAATAATGAAGACAAGGGAATCCCGGGAATACCCAGGGTTATTATTTTATAAAGCAAAAAGAGATTCAGTTTAACAGGAATGGGGACTTCCCTGGAGGTCCAGTGGTTAAGACTCCGTGCGTCCACTGCAGGCGTGCAGCTTCAGTCCCTGCTCAGGGAACTAAGATCTCATATGCTGCACGGCGCAGCTGAAAAGAACCAAACCAAACTAAACCAAACCCAACAGGAGGTGTGTATTTCAACTCCACACTTACTATACTTTCATCTGCATTTACTTACAAGAAAATAGAATTCAAAAATAAAACACATCAGAATTATCTTGCAGAGTTTTCTTTTTAACACCACAGTTTCTAAGAAGAGTATATATGATTCACCTTAGACCTCATTCAGGTAACAATCTTCGTATGTTTGTTTAGGCTGCTGGGAAGTACATGACACATACAACTTCCTGTGTATCTTACCCCCCCCCACCCAACCCCAAAGGGGGGTGGAAGAAGGGGGACAGAAAGTACTGAAAATAGACAAGTCTGGAACTAGCCTAAAGGTTACTGCCCTTCTCATTCTATTGAAAAAAGCCAACATTCACTTGATACAGATTCAGGGAACAGCTTTTCCTCCCTCTCCTTTGCTAAATTTTGCAACGTGAAAGACATACACTAGAACCAGACCAAAATGCTGGACTGTAATGCTGTAGGGGTAAGAAAGATCTACAGAATTCAGAATTCTGATGTATATGTCTACAGTTTAAGTGGTCTATGACAATGCATGGTACAGAACAGGTTCCCACAAAGTCTCCTGAATTGAGCCACTGTTCAAACCAGAACCAAAGCCAGTAAATATATCATAAGTGGCTGGTGGGCCATGTGGTGAGAAGAAGAACTGACATCCTTTTGAGGATCTCTGATCATGCTAGCTGGTCTTCAAATTTCTTTTCTAGTACTCCATATTTTATTGTGTGACTTAGATGGCTTGATGAAGTCCGAAATGCCTTTGAAAGAGGATAATTGCTTTAAGTACCATGATTAGAAATATGAATCTAATTTCAGAAGCCCAGAAGGGTCACAAAGATTAATGTAGTGATAGTCTATCTTTTTCTTGGATGCAAATTTGATGGAGAATTCTGAGAGAACAGGACTCAATAGGGGTTAATAGGAACAGAAAGGGAAAGCTAGAAGCCTTGGAGATGAACTTCCCCAATCTTACATTTGAATGAAGGGATGAGAGGAAGAGCTAATCCTGTGTGTCAAATATGGTTTAACCTTATTTTATCTGGATGTAGTATGAAAATGGAGTAATTTCCCCATAAAACAAAATCAGAGACAGAAAGCTCAAATAAGATGATTAGGCTATAAAATAATATAAAGCTAGCATTATAAATTCTTATAGCTTCAACACTTGCTTGATATCAAGCTAAAGCTAATGTAGTTCTAAATACATCACAGAAGCTATAGACATTTGAGGAATGCCGTAATATAATGAATATGCATTAGCAATCACTCAAATTCCAGCCATTTGACTGTTATGTATTAACTGGTACTCAACTACCAACGATAGAATGTGAATTACATAATATTATTTAAATCTAAAACATCTTACTGCCTATTGTGCTAAGCTTATACTCTTAAGTACCCTGTTTCCAAAATTTCTAGCCATTCAATCCCATTTTTGGAACTGGTCAAGTTATCTAGCGTCTCAGTTCTGCTCACTTGACTGTGGTAGGTTTTAAGGTCCCTAGAGTGTACCTGAGCATTGGTGAACTTAGAGATAGTCAATGGGAGGACCCAAAGAAAAGAAGTGAGAAATTACAAGTCTGCCCTCTAATTTTTACTCACCTAATACCCCAAACTCACCCCTTATAACCCTCAAGGAGTAGACACAATAATCATTCAGATAGGCGCAAATGAACCAGTTACAGGACTCAAGGACTCTAAGCACCGTCTTATTCTTCCACTTAAGGAAAGAGATAACAAGACATAAAAGATTCAGGAAAACAGCAAAACTGGCTCCAAGACATCATGCCCCATTCTAGACTGTTGCCAGAGGAAGAAATTCAGACATACCCAATGCTTATTCTCTCGAGTCCCTACTTAGCAAATGTGAGGTTTATTCCAATAAACCACCTGGTCCGTTACAGCAGCTTTTAAAACAGGGGATGTTATAGACTACCAAGCAAAGCACTCTGTTGAGTCAACTACTCAAGATGTGCTACTAGGTGACAATGCAAAAGTACAAAATGATTTTTTAAACACATCTTCTTTACCTATCCCTTAGCAATATGTTGTGGTGTAACATTTCTAAAGAGAACGTATTAGATGAAATGTACTCATCACTAGTTTGTATGTGCAACTATTTATACAGTGAAACCTATGTGGTTTCACTACAATCCCATAATTTCAGTGCTACATTGGAAAGCAGTCACTGAGTTGTTTAACTAGCTGGAGTCATATTCTCAAAGTCAACAACTACTTGTTTAGGTAATGGCCTAGATACCTATTAAATGAACAAGCCAGAATTCCCTCCACAGACTAGAGTACAGAATAGACTCTGTCCTTGTTTCCTGAAAATTGTTATCACTTTCCTCAAGAAAAAGGTATCAATTCAGTATGTATTATGTACAGAGCAACACTGGGGTGCTGTGAAGAAAATAGAGAGGATTAAGCCAAGGTCTGTGATGGCTAAGAGGATACAATCTAATTAGCAAGATGTGATACAATCATAAAATGCACATACACTGGTTTATAACAATGTTTAAGTGCCAAATCAGAGGAAACTCAATGAAATTTAAATAACCAAGAGAAACTGAATTTTCAGTGAGTCAAGATTATTGTGGGCAGGGGTTACCAGAGAAGCCTTCTTGGAGGTGGGACCTCAGCTGGGTCCAGCAATATATTTTATAAGGTGCAGGGGGCAGCAGGTTTGTCTTTCAACTTATGTTTTGTTTGGCTTAATACTAAAATCTTTTTATATTACATTATTAAGCTGAGAGAAGGTTTACCCTTTTAAGTTTGAGATTAAAATATGGTCCCTGAAAAATCTTTCCCTCTCTCTATAGAAATTTTCTTGGCTATTTTGCTGTTTGAAGTTCAGAAGGTATAGATTTATAAGAGAGGGTAGGAAAGCACTAATTTGATGGTTTGCATAAGAACAAGTACTGTAGGAAATACCTAAAGCTTCAAACTCACATTTTCTACCAGTGTTGGCATGTTTCCAGGAGGACTGAATTCAGTGAGAAAACTGGAGAAACAATGTTTGTGTTTCAAAATAATTTAATCCCAACAAATCTGTGAATTAGTAACTATTATCCTAATCCTTCCAATGAGAAAACTGAGGTGCAGGGAAGTTATACAGCTAAGAATAAGCACAGCTAGGATTTGAAATCAGATGTATCTGATTCTAAAAACTCATCTCTTTCTACTATATGTGACTTGTTTTTAGGTAGCAAAAAATAATGGCTGCTCACTCCAGGCTGATGTGTTCAAATACAGCATAAAACAGGTATGTGTGTGTGTGTATGTCTGTGTGTATAAACCTAGCCAGAATTCCACCAACAGCTACCCTGAACTACATTAACTAAACTGGGTGACATCTCTGAACACTAATCTCATGTCTAATGAAAATATTTCTATGGCAAATCAGTCCATTATGTATCATTCTATTCTTGAACTTCTACTGCATTGCTTAATACCTTATTTAAAACAGTCTTGTTCACTTACTGTTCCATAGGCAACTTTCATCTCCTCAAATTGGTAAGAAACACCTTGTAGACAAGGACATATTCTTCTTCTTTAGAATCTGTAAAGTGCTCAATATGTTCCCATAGTATATATTCGATAAACATCGAAGAATTAAGAGTTGCTGAGCAACACCCCTTTAATTTCTATTAAAAAAAATCTCCTTTCCAAAAGGATTCCTTCAACCACTTCTACTATTAGATAACTAACACTAAATTAAAATAAGTGGCTACACATATAATGTTTTTTTTTTCTTTTTTACAAATTATACTAAGGTGAATATTGCTGCTCTTGTAGGATCTTACTTGTAATAAGAAAAGGGTCAGAGATAAAGTGAGCCCTTATTTCCATGAAAGGAGCCAACAAAAATTACATAAACACTAAAAAGTGAATACAATTGCAACTCTGGAATATATGCCAACACACAAAAGCAGCTCATTTCAATTTGTCGGATAAATGCCTACTCAACAAGTGTGACTTCCTAGAATATAGTCTATTTTATATTGTTTCCTTAATCTGCCACTAACTGCGACAATTAGAGCATGTTTTTGGACATTGAAATATATTTCTGTAATACACTGTTTAAAAAACTCTAAAATGTATTTTTTAAATGCACATCTAGTCCCTGCATACCATTTGCAAGTTTATAAACCTAAGTGGTAGGGGGTGGTAGCAGGAGGGGAGGTGGGGAGATGTGTGGAAGCAGAGAGAGAAGAGAAAAAGAAAGTTGTAGCTTCAGTAAATACACAGCCACTAACCTTGCTGCAGAGACACCAAGGTTACAGGAAACCTGCTAGCAGTAGCACTGCCAGGTTTGTGTGGAGCTGCCACTATAATCATTTGCTTCGCTGACCCTGTGGAAATTGGGGAGATTCTCCTGCTGGATCATGAAACTGCATCTGCATGCTAAATATTTAAAGGAAGGAGGAGCCCTGGGGAATGGAAAAGAAGGGCAATCCCTGAACTATGTGGAATCCCAACTCCTTTGACAACAGTAAGACTCTGCTTGAACAGCTCTATCAAGCAAATAAACGACATACACGAGGAATTGGTTGATTCATGTTTTAAAATAACCCCCTATGTGCTTTTTGCTCCTCACTCCGACAAGGGCATTATCACTTTAGAGCTGAAAATATATCAGCATTTAGGAATCTCCCCAAATTCACTGGGTAGCACGAATTCCCCACACCAGTGCCCTGAAAAGGCAAGGTCGCTCTGCAATCTACTTCAGCCAGAGAGGCAGATCACCCAGCAGCCCTCTCACACTCACCCACGCCTACCCAGGGACAGGCTTTTCCCCAGCACTGGCTCCCTGCATAGTGCAACATTAACATTTATGGGAGCTGCTGGGTGCACAGAGGGCTTTTCCTGACAGACAAGGGCATCCAGAGATCTAATCCCTGCCAACAACTGCTTTGCAGGACTTTCTGCCCTTCTTAGACATGCCAGCAGGCAGCCAGCTTACTTAAATCTATTCCTTAACCTCTCCTAAAACTATATGTAGCCAGTTAAAAAGTGTAACTACCTTCAACGAAATGCTCAAGAAAATTATGCATGGCTACAAGACAGCTTGATTTTAAGTAAGTAACTTACACACATTAGCTTTTAAAAACCACAATTACTATCTGCATAAGACACGTGCTTCTAAGAGATCTATTAAGAAAACAGAGCCACATTTTCCCAAATTTGACAGTATTAATTTGAGAAGATCTGAAAAAAAAAAAGTAAAGAAAACAAAAGCCTATGTACTTCCTTTTAGTCAAATTCAAAGCAAGCAATCTCTCTCTCTCTCTCTCTCTCTCTGAATTAGGCATTCTCTTTTCACTGGTTCTCAAGAGGGAGCAGAAGTAAGTATCTTAATGCAACCCCTCACAGATGCAAGTAAATGGTCTATTCAACCTTGCAGCACAACATGAAGGCTTAAGCAAGGAGCTACATCATCCAACAGTGCCTGGTCTCCCCCTGGCTTCCCTTGGATCAAGCAGCAGGGTTAATTATGTGGAACAGCCAAAAAGGTACAGTAATTAGATATTGACTTCTGGGGGCTGGTAAATTTCAATAATGCCTATGGTTCTAGACTTCATAATAAGCTTCTATTTAACCTGCTTTTGAAACCAAAAACTCAAAGTAAAAGAATTTTTTAAAAAAGAAAAGAAGAAAGAAAAAAACAGTATTGCTTTTTTTTTTTTTAAACATTTGTAGTTAAGTATGAAGAAGATCCTTCCCACATGCATCTGATTTTAGGGACTTAACATTTTGTTCTCCACCTCACTCCACTCTTGTGTTTTTCTTGGTATGAGCTCTGCTCTCTCCCTTCCTCTGATAACACTTTGGATACTACAGCTCTCCCCATGCCCCTGCTCCAAAAGCCTCTATTCATCCTGCAGTGTTTAACTTGACAGATTTTTCCCTCAGCAGAAAATGGGCTAGAAATCCCAACACTGTTCCACTAACCAAGCTCTCCTAGGGAAGAAGAGAGTGTTCACACAGTACATGCAAAAGTCTCTCAGATGCTAAAGACAGGCCCAAAGTAGTGGCATGTGGCAATTCCATATCTGAGTCTAAAACACACTCCTTCAAGGAGCCACTAGTTTGCTTTTATCATACCTTTTGTCCTAAATAATATTCTAAAATGAATAGCATCACACTTGTTTTGGACATGAGGGTAGGGGTGAAGGAACGGAGGGAATTAAAAACCATAATCTAATCCTTCAAATATCTAGAAGTTTCACTAGATGCACCCAGATGGCATACCTTTGTCAGGTAATAAAATCCAACTTGAAAACAATCTACACAATGACATTCTCTAGCCAAGGTGGAGCACGAGCAATGCAGTGGTTTCATTTAAACTATTCAGTGAAGTACTTAGGGTGGATATTGATTATGCTTAAAGTACATTCAACAAAAAATTCAAACCACTTGAGTTACTGTTTCTTTTTGGTCTGGGAATTCCCTTCACACTTTCCTGTAGAACTATAGGCTACAAATTACTCAGGTTTGCCATAGCAGAAGAAGGGTCCAGTGAGAGACACCACCAGTCACAAACCTTTCTAAATTCTCTGGATTCTTGATCATTTATCTTTTGATAAATGGGCTAGTCCCTGACATACTACTGTAGGAAGTTGGCTCATGGTTAGACAGCTACACTAAAATCACAATAACCTCTGTTGTTCCTGGCTTTGCTAACTACCAGCCAATATACAAATAAAGCATGAGTCCTACATATAAGGGACTTAAAAACTAGTAAGGGGGCTTCCCTGGTGGCGCAGTGGTTGAGGGTCTGCCTGCCAATGCAGGGGACACAGGTTCGAGCCCTGGTCTGGGAGGATCCCACATGCCGCGGAGCGGCTGGGCCCATGGGCTGCAACTACTGAGCCTGCGCGTCTGGAGCTTGCGCTCCACAACAAGAGAGGCCGTGACGGTGAGAGGCCCATGCACCGCGATGAAGAGTGGTCCCTGCTCGCCGCAACTAGAGAAAGCCCTCGCACAGAAATGAAGACCCAACACAGCCAAAAATAAATAAATAAATAAAATTTAAAACTAGTAAGGGAAACTAGACACACATCCTTGCAACGTTAAATAAGAAAATGAAAGTTAAAACTGGGTTCCTCAGAAGAGGTAGAAATTCAGTTAGACTTTTAAAAATAAGTAGGATTTAGAGAAAGAATAAAGAACATTTGGGAGTGCATGGGCTAAGGAATACATATGGTATGAAGGTGAGAATGTACCAGGCACACTATAAGTGGAAATGGACCAGTTCAAGTACTGCTACACCTCTATAACCACTTCACAACAGAGATTTTTGGGTAAACTGAGAAGGGATATGCATTCTTCTGTATTGCCAATTCTTGAGTGCCTCCCACTGGATGTGTGGTTAGGGTATATTTTGTGGAATCAGCAATGGTAGAGAACAGATCCAGGACAGAGTATGGAGAATCATGATCCAAGGACTACAGAGAGGAGTCTGTAGTCCTGGCAATACCCACTGGTTTCCCTCATGGAAGTGAGCCCCCACTCTGATGAGAGTGAAAAGGACTTTCCCCTTTTTGTGGTCTCTGCATGACCACAGATCACAGTGTCCTCATTTCATTAGAACTGACCATTTAGATCATCTACAGATCCTCTCACTAAAATGGGTTCCAGGATCACTGGCCCTTTGGCCAAGCCACAAAGACTTTAACTATATCAGAGCAACCACAGGAAGGAAGGAAAAAAAAAAAAAAAAAGGAACTGACATGAAAAGTAGATAGCTATTTTTCTAAAGTATGTTTGGGAACTGAGCAACTTGTCTTTCTCATCCTTCCCTAAGAATTAGCTCAGGTTAAGCTTTCACACTTAAGTCTCAATCAATTCCCAGAAAAACAAAACATCTGCTTCTAGTACAACCACACAACCATCTGTTTCTGAAAACAGACATAAACACCCCAACTCCCAAAGCCTTGTTTTAATAAAAAATGGAATGAATGGATGATGTTTCACACACAGTATACTTTGTGTATATTTTGCCTTTGAGAATACAACCTAAAACCTGGCTGGTCTTAAGATGAATTTAACCCCACAATTCATTTAAAATTATTAAATCTAAGAAACTGAAAAGGCTGTATCAAAAAGCAAAGTGTCAGCAGCAAAAAGTAACACATGGGGAGAAATTTTAAAAGCTGGCAACCCAGGCTGAGGATATGATCAGTTTATACATCTAAACAAAGAGGTCCCTACTGGCTCCAAGTAGCCTCAGCCTCAACAACTTCTTATCCCCAAACTCCTTGCCTGACAAATTCAAACCATCAAATCTTTCCTGATTACCAATAACAAGACCCCAAATTCTACAGCAAAAAGCTCTCTATCTAACATTCCCTCCATAGTATCATCCCCCTTCACCCCATTCCAGTGTTCCAATTCTTAAAATTAAATTAAGGTGGCAAAAATATCCAGAAATAAATGAATAAACTATTCATTGAATTACTATCTCTAGTGCCTGTCAGACCAATTAAATGGGCATCACAATATCACCAAACTAAAAAAAACATTCTGGGGACTTCCCTGGAGGTACAGTGGTTAAGAATCTGCCTGGGGCTTCCCTGGTGGCGCAGTGGTTGAGAATCTGCCTGCTAATGCAGGGGACACGGGTTCGAGCCCTGGTCTGGGAGGATCCCACATGCTGCAGAGCAACTAGGCCTGTGAGCCACAACTACTAAGCCTGCGCGTCTGGAGCCTGTGCTCCGCAACAAGAGAGGCCGCGATAGTGAGAGGCCCGCGCACTGCGATGAAGAGTGGACCCTGCTTGCCACAACTAGAGAAAGCCCTCGCACAGAAACAAAGACCCAACACAGCAAAAATAAATTAATTAATTAATAAACTCCTACCCCCAACATCAAAAAAAAAAAAAAAAGAATCTGCCTGCCAATGCAGGGGGCCTGGGTTCGAGCCCTGGCCCAGGAAGATCCCACATGCCGCGGAGCAAGTAAGCCCATGTACCAGAACTACTGAGCCTGCACTCTGCAGCTCATAAGCCACAACTACTGAGCCCACGTGCCACAACTACTGAAGCCTGTGCGCCTAGAGCTCGTGCTCCACAACAAAGAGAAGCCACCACAATGAGAAGCCCGTGCACCACAACGAAGAGTGGCCCCTGCTCACCGCCAACTAGAGAAAGCCCGTGTGCAGCAACGAAGACCCAATGCAGCCAAAAATAAATAAATTTATTTTTTTTAAAAAAACCGAATTTCCTTCAAAATTTAGAGGTTATTTCTCCAATATTTAGTAGATTTCACTGTTGAGAAGCTTGAGCTTTGATTTCTGATCTTTTGCAGTAAAACTTGTTTTTCTCTTGATTCTGTAGGATTTTCTTTTTTAAAATCATGACTATGAAATTTAAGAGGTCCTTTGATGTGGATCTCACTATGCTTGGCAATTGTTGGATTATTTCAATATAGAAACTTGTATTTCAGTTATGGAAAGTTTCTTGGAATGGCTTCTTTGATGATTTCTTCTCCTCCATTTCTACTATTCTCTATTTCTGGAACTCCTATTACTTAAACCTCTTTTGGTTACTGAATCTCTTGGACGGGTCCTCTAATTTTCTTACTCTTCTCTCCTAAATTATATTTCTTTCTTTTAGTTCTAGTTTCTTGGTCACTTCAAAACTTTTATGGAATACTCTGTTATGTTTTTAATTTCTAAAATCTGTTTGGTTTTCTGAAAGTTCCTTTTTTAGAGCACCCTATACTAGATGCATTACTTTTTTTCTGAGGATTATTAGTGATACATTAAAATTTTTTTTCCTTCCTCCTTCATGAGCTCTGTTCCCTTTAACTTGCTGTTTCCTATTTGCTTTGGCTTTGCTCATATTAAAATTGTTTTTCAAATATCTAGTGATCTTTCACTGATTCCTCATATTTAGGAGTGGGGAGTGATGGCTAAAAAGCTGATTGGAAACTTTATGCAAATAGTGGTCTTCACTGCAAAAGTGCTCTGGTTGTGCTATTTCCCTGGGGATACCCAAATGATTAGTATCTTTAAGTCTTTTCTTTCAGATTATGTCAGGTTCTCCAGAGAAACTTACCAATCTCTTACTTTGAAGGTAAAAGCTTGTCTGCCAATGTTCTCAGATAAATGAGGGAAGCAGGCTAGAAATACCAATATTCAATACGTCAATTTCCACTTATTCCTCCTCTTTCAGTACATTACCCCTGCCCTCATGGTGTCCAGGGTTCCTCATTCCAGAAAATCTGTTTCATTTTTTGGGGGTGATTGAATTTTCAGTTTTCTTCCAGGATGGGGGAAGAGAATCTGGGGGACTAATTACCATGTAAAGAGATTTTCAATGAATCCTTCAACTAATTTCTCCTGTTGTCTCATTCCCATTTCACGAAGGTATTGGAAGATGTTTCAGGGTAAGCCAGGTTCCTTTTCAATTTACACCATTATTAATTTCAGGATTCAGTAAAGAAGTACTCATTCTTCTTCTCTTCAGATTTCTAAACCTAAAATTTCCAGCCCCTTCCATTTCCCTCCCCTTTCCTTTGTCTTTTGTTCCCATTGTGGATTTATGCCTAAAAAACCAAAAACCTTTGTTATTTTAGTGGAATTTTGAGAAAGAGTGAAGGTAAATCTGTGTTCAATGAACCATCTGACTATAGTTAACGATATACAGTAGTCCCCCCTTATCTGCAGGGTATATGTTCCAAGACCCCCAGTGGATGCCTGAAACTGTGGATAGGACCGAATCCTAGATATACTATGTTCTTTCCCATACATACGTACCTATGATGAGGTTTAACTTATAAATTAGGCACAGTAAGAGAATATCCAAATTTCCAGCATCACTACTCTTGTGCTTTGGGACATTATTAAGTAAAATAAGGGTTACTTGAACACAAGCACTATGATACCAAGACAGTCCATCTGATAACCTAGATGGCTATTAAATGACTAATGGGAGAGATATGCTGGACAAAGGGATGATTCACATCTTGGACAGGACAGAGCAGGATGGCAAGCACACTACTCAGAACAGCTCACAATTTAAAAATTATGAATTGTTTATTTCTTGAATTTTTCATTTGATATTTTCTGACCATGATTGACCATGGGTAACTGAAACTGCAGAAGGCAAAACCATGAATAAGGGTATACTTATAAGAAAGTTGTTAACAGAATACATCCTAAGAGTTCTCACCAAAAAGAATTTTTTTCTTCTTTTCTTTTTACTGTATCTATATGAAATGATGGATGTTAACCAAACCTACTGTGACAATCATTTCACAATATATGTAAATCAAACTGTACCATCATGCTCTACACCTTACATTTATACAGTGATGTATGTCAATTATTTCTCAATAAAGCTGGAAAAAAAATCTACCATCTTTAACTGGAAGCACCCACATTTATTTAGATCATATCTGAAATCCAATACTAAAATCCAGGGACAGATCAAGCCACAAAATTCCAAAAAGCTATCTTGGTGATAATAGTAACAGTAAAGTTAAAGTACACTGTCTACTATACTTTCCCCCAGCCTTTAAAATTTGCCACAAAGCTGAGAAAGAAAAAAGTATAATATTCTAATAACCATTAGGTGTTGATGGCCAATGGTAGCTGGAAGGTTAACTTCAAGGTTTTGTGATGTTTGTTATTGTTTTAAAGAATGATAAGAGTAATGGAGGTGGCACTCATTGAAATGCATTAGCATATGCTAAATGACACACCCACAGGCACCAGAACAGTTCCAAGCCTAACCATAAAAAGCCAAAAAGTGGGCGGCGGCCCATATCCTGGAAATCCCCACTCCTTCTCCAAAATAGTTGGAATAATCCTCCCACTTGTTGGTCTATGAAATTACCCAGCCCATAAAAACTAACCACCCCGTATTTTGGGGCTGCTCTTGACTTTTGAGATGGACTGCATTCTGTCTATGGAATGTGTATCTCTCTAAATAAATCCACGTCTTACCTATCAAAAAAAAAAAAAGAGTAATGGAGGTGGGGAGACATAGGGATGGACTTGAGGAGAAGCAAATCACTTCTTTTCAAAAGTTATTTTTCTAAATGTTTTCCACTGGGTACCATTTTCCTTACTGTCTTTAAGTTTCATAAAGAAAATCTATTTTGTCCCGCCCCTCAGGCTCCTTTTGGGTGGCGGGGCTGGTTGGGTCTCTGCTGTGCTGAGGCTGCTGGCTTTTGCTTTACTCCCAGCCTCACTGGCTCTGCTGGCAGACTCCCTGCTGACAGCCAGATTCCTGGGCTGCTACATTCCTTATATAGGAATTTTACTCCCTGGAGTTATGCAGTACAGAGTTTGAAGGACTGTATGAATTGGTCCTTCCCAGAAATAAGCAGCTAAACATTTACTATTTTGGAGTTTAAAGCATGCCATCATCGAAGTTTCAAAAAAGGACTTGTATCATTTTGTCACTTTCTATTCTATTTATTTTCTCTCCGATGATAGGTTTAAAAATGGGAAGACCAAATAAAGCTACTTTTGGAGATCCTTTTGGACTTGATCTTCTTCCAGAACTTCATTGATGAACTACTCACTTGGTGGAAAATTTTGATTCCCCAAAGAGTGACACAATCAGCAGTGAAACAAATATCAAGAATTTAAAGCTGTTGAGATCACTATGAAACCCTCCAAAACCTCTGAACCTTACCTGGGAGAACTGTCACTTCTGAATTATTAGTTACATGTATTTTATTACAGTTGGTACAGAAATCTACAATTTGGTGGAACCATCTAGTCTTGGAGCTTTGGGACCCTAGAATAGCCAGTAATTATCCACAAGGGAGACCCAGCCCCCAAGATGACAGTGGCTCCAGCTTTTACCCTGAGACGTTCTCAGTGTCCTTTGGTCATAGAAACTCACATGAAACAAATGCACTCAGCTTCAATTAATGTACTAGTATTAACCCTATCTTGGTACACACCTGATTCAAATGATGAGAATGATGAAACTACTGATGACTTAGTACCAACTATTTTGGATAAAGATCATATATATAACCTGAAGCAGAAAAGAAAGAGGAGTAAAATGTTCTTTTGTGAAGATAATACAGAAATTAGTGAAGATTTACATACTAAATTTCTTATGTGTCTACTAAAAACAAGAGTTGTTAATTGTGAGAATTTAAGTATTTATAAAGAAGTTAAAAAATAAACTGCTCCAAAGAAGGAAGGAAGGAAGGAAGGAAAGGGAGGGAGGGAGAGAGGAAGGGAGGGAGGGAGGGAGGAAAGAAGGGAGGAAAGAAGGGAGGAAAGAAGGAAGAAATCTATCTTAACTAATGAATAAATGAAACTTTTGAAAGTTTCTTAGTACATATATTACACTGACCCTTCACCAGGCAAAGAAAATTCTACAATGGAACAGTATGCTAAGAAAGTAAGCTTAGGGGTACATGGAACAAGGAAAATCTGGGGTCACTTTCCCTCAGGACTTGGGCTTCTATCACCAGTGTAAATCAAACATCTAGTGGTCTCTAGGTTATAAAAGACAACTAAGTAAAGAATGGATGGGGGATTGGAGGATTCCCTTATAACATGTACCCAACTTTGATTGTTATTTCTCTTGTCTACCACCTCTGGCATGTGACTGTCAGGTAACAAGTGTTGGTCTAGATAATGACTACACAAAACTTGCATGCCATGAAGAAATGGGAATACAAACAGCCCAGCAGATTTTCTTCTCATAAACTAGTTTAAAATCATGAATGAAATCACAGTACTGCTCAAGTAAAACAATTCTCGTTTCACTAGAACACCATACTGAGAGTCAAGAGAAGATTCTTCCCCCGCGCCACTCACCAAATTAGGAAATCACATAGAAGAATATTTTCCCCACAAATCTGCTCTCTCCCTTGTACTCCTCCTTTCAGAAAATGGTACTATCATTTAGTTGTTGAAATTATAAACTTGGCTATCATTCTTAACTCCTTCCTCCCACCTTCCTTCCTTCAGTCACCAAAAACTGTGAGTTCTAGCTTTTATATAGCTGTTAAATCCATCTGTTTCTATATCTCCAAGTCCCTGCCTCCCATCTATCCTCCATAACATAACCAAAATTATCTTTCTAAAATGTTAATCTTTTCATGTCACTCTCTTGCTTAAAACCCATTTCACTAGCTTTAAGAATTTTTAAAAGTGCAAATATTTAAGGGGAAGAACAAAAGCAGTAACAGATTTCCAAGAGTTCACTGTCATGAGTATATACTTGGGAAAGGGCCAAAGGAAAAGATATGGATTAGTAAAATGCCAGGAGGAAAGAGAGAAGCAGCAGTGGGGGCCAGGCTGTGATTAAAGCCAATGCTAAAATTAAAGGCAGCATAAAAACTATTTTTAAAAATGAGTAAATTGCCTTTAATTTTGCACATTAAAATTGTAATATTACTTCACACAATAACTTAGATTTTTCAATTCAATAAATATTTAATAGAGCTTCTACTACATGGAAGGCTTTGGGTTATCCACTTATTTGCAATAAGCCACCATTCCAAAGACTTGCCACAATTCCACTTCCCCCATAGCGTACCCACAAGATAACACCTTCTCTGACTTCACTTTAGTTACAAAGTATTTATGGATGGAATAATATGATGTCTGTAATTTGATTTAAAATAATTCTGGGAAGGGAGATAGTGGGGGGAGGGGAAGATATAACAAGATTAGCAAAATGTTCATATGCTGAAGCTAAATAATGGGTACGTTGGGGTTCATGGATTAATTATATTATTCTCCTCACCTTGTGTATTTTGAAATTTTTCTATGATAAGAAGTAAAACTAAACCAAAAAATATTAAAAGAAAAAGCGACCCTAGTGCTAAAACACAATGCTTTTTTCATTCAGCAAGGTTTCATACAGGATAGGTAGGTAGATTTTCATATTTCAGGCATCGCTTTGATATGATTTTGAACCACAATTAGAAAGGTTATTCTTTCAAATTCAATTGTGTAACATAAAGACTTATACCAGAAATTAAAGAGAAAATGTATGAGAAATCAAAGTTTATTTTCTTAGGTAACAGCTTCTGCAACTGACATATAGAAACCACATTTGCTTTAAGAAAGCCTGAGTAGTGGGCTTTCCCTGTGGCGCAGTGGTTAGGAATCCGCCTGTCAATGCAGGGGACACAGGTTCGAGCTCTGGTCCAGGAAGATCCCACGTGCCGCAGAGCAACTAAGCCCGTGTGTCAAAACTACTGAGCCTGCACTCTAGAGCCCACGAGCCAGAACTATTGAACCCGCGTGCCACAGCTACTGAAGCCTGCGCGCCTAGAGCCCGTGCTCTGCAACAAGAGAAGCCACCGCAATAAGAAGCCTGCGCACCGCAACGAAGAGGAGCCCCCACTCACCCCAACTAGAGAAAGCCCGCGTGCAGCAAGACCCAACACGGGCAAAAAAAAAAAAAAACCCGAGTGGCACCATACTTGCATTCTTTTGTTCCTCGATCCATTACAGAAAAAAATTTTTTTTCTTAAAGTTAGTATCTATTTCACAAATACTTGATTTTAAGTAGTCCTGGTTGATATTATAGGATAAGCTACAGGGCGTTTTTTACTTCCAATAATGAAGTTTTTATGAATATGATCATGCTGTTCTCTATCTCTAAAACTACCCTTGGTTTTGGTTATAATGCCCTACAGCAGCAGTGGGGGGTGGGGGAGGGAGCATGGTTCAGGCGGTAATGTGAACGATGGGGAGCAATAGGGAGCAGCAGATGAAGCTTCGCTCACTCGCCCGCCACTCACCTCTTGCTGTGCAGCCTGGTTCCCAACAGGACCGGTACCAATCTGGGGCCCAGGGGTTGGGGACCCTTGGCCTACAGCAGGGTTTCTTAACTTCAGTACTACTGACATTTTGGGCTGGATAATTCTTTGTTGTAGGGGGCTGTCCTGTGAATTGTAATATGTTTAGAAGCATCCTTGGCCTCTAGCCACTGATGCCAGAATCAATGCTGCCCCCAATCAGTTTTTGACAACCAAAAATGTCTCCAAATATCTACGGGCTGGGGTGGGGGGGTGGCAAAATTACCTCCTCTTGAGAACCACCGCCCTCCAGCAATTAGACAATATAATTTTTGCTTACTTAAAAAATACCCGGGACTTCCCCAGTGGTGCAGTGGATAAGAATCCGCCTGCCAATGCAGGGGACACGGGTTCGATTCCTGGTCCGGGAAGATCTCACATGCCATGGAGCAACTAAGCCTGTGCACCACAACTACTGAAACCCGTGCGCCTAGAGCCCGTGCTCCGCAACAAGAGAAGCCACTGCAAGGAGAAGTCCGTGCACAGCAATGAAGAGTAGCCCCTGCTCGCCACAACTAGAGAAAGCCCCACGCAGCAAGGAAGACCCAATGCAGCCAAAAATAAATAAAATTAAATCTTTAAAAAAAAAATACCCTTACTTCATAAATACATTTTCCTAATCTAAGAGAGTAAGACACCCTGGAATGTGTGGATATGTTGCCATCATTACTTACAGGAACAGCTTCCTAGTCGCAGAATCATAGAAGTGTCTTAATGATCTAGTTTGATGTTCTCAGTGTGGACCACAGCCCAAATCTGTGGCTGTATATTCAAGAATTTAGGAGTTTTCTATAAAACGTTTAAAATTTTCTGCATTTACCACGGATGATCTTTGAAAATTTGGGTCATCTGAATGAATACTTTATAATTAAGTGTTGCCAGGATATTTGTGCCCATATTTGTATTTACCAACACAGGAAATCATCAATTTCCCTCACTATCCTAGGCTAATGAGAAAAGTAGAGAGGCAGGCGATACAGTTGAGCCAGTGAAGGCCAAATGATATCATGATACACTAAACCAAAGATTTATAATAGTTTTAATAAAAACAACATGTCAGGAGAATTAAATTGGCATCTCATGCACTGTAGTCTAGGTAGCCCAATGCAAAAGAACCTATAGTGTAGCAAGGAATAACATATTCACATGGGAAGCAGCAGCATTTTAGTTTCAGCAAACCATTATCATTCATCATGCTGATGTTGTTAATACATTGGTTTTGTAGTTTTGTTTGTACTATACTTGTTTTGGTTTTGTAGCTCTACATGGATGCAGCAGAGGGAACTTCTTATTTAGCTTCATGTTTGTCTACACTAAAGCTGAGTACATAATTAAAAACAACAATATAGTTTAAGAATTTGAATATTCCTTTGAAAGGATCTGCACAATACTCAAATTTGAAAATTGCTGATCTACTCCACTGTCTTCATTTTACTCAGAAGAAACTATAGTCCAGTGGTATTAGTAACTTGTCCAAAAATCACACACCTAACCACTGGCAAAGAGAGCATTATAACTATAGGTCATCTCATGCACCAATTGTTATTGTATACCTCAGTGTCCTGTTTAAACAACATAGTTAAGTAAACATAACTGGAAGTTTTTTCTTTTCGCCTACCACATTCTAAGTTGAACTTATAAACAGTGAAATAACTCAGTATTAGAGATACAGTATAAACAGACTATAGCAGTACATTATTTTACATGTATTTGCCTACAAAATAAGACTGAGCTATCATTCTATTAAAAACTAAAAAAGAGTATATGGATGTTACTCTTGATCATGAGCCGTCCCAAAATTCAATCCTCCAATCGTAAGGCTTCTTGGCATTTTAGAGGTTGCTTAAATGTTGCATTTTTTTTTAACTGTGAAACATTAGAAAAAGTTTTCTAACAATAAGGAATTGTTACATTACCAATAGTATGTTCATGTAACAGAACACCTGAATAAAGATAGTGACCATTTATTAAATGATACTGTATATCAGATTTTGTGTTAAATGCTTCATATGATCTCATTTAATCTTTACAACAATCCTATAATTTATCTCCATTTTACAAATGAGGTTTATTTTCCAACTCATGTGTTAAGTTGAAAAGTCCAGAATCAAAGTCTGATTCTAGATTCTGAACTTAAGCTTTATGAAAAACTGCCGCGTATTAAAATTCTCATGTCAGTGTCACATGAAAAGATATTCAATGTAATGCTATGTGATAAAAACAGCTTAGAAATAACATATACAGGAAAAGTCAGGAAGGTTCTATACCAAACTGTTAAAAGTGAATGTATCACTAGGTCTTATTTTCACACAATTGCATGTTCTAATTTATTTGTAGTGAATAAATATCACTTGCTAAACAACAACAGAGTTTTAAATAATAAAAATCAAACCAGCCAACAGACTTAGCCTGGGCAACCTAGTCATTCAGGGCAGTCTTGGCAAAAAGACCCCCATGCTCTAGTTACAAATTATGACTTAGGTTCCAAACAGCTTAAAAATAAAAAATCATCCTTTCCCTGTTTCTTATACTAGGTAGTCTCAGTGAGGATTTACCTATAAATAAGCAAAAAAAAAAAAAAAAAAAAAGAGAAAAGAAAAAAAGGAAAAAAAAAAGCATGTCATTTTACAAATTTTCTTCTCAGTGTTGAACATCTTTCATGTGATAATTACTTAATATATGGCAGTTTTCATACAGCTTCCCAATGACACAATTTGAGAATTATGCAGTAAATTTTATAACTGCATTAAATGTTAATCAAAAAAAATTAAATGTTTTCAAAAAAAATACTGTATTTGTGACACTTATTAGCTTACCATTTAAATGGAACATTCCTTTCATTGTGCTTTTAAAATCCATTTACTTCTGAAAGAAGCCTGTATTTGCTCAGAACAGAAGTCTCAGATAAGCCTGTGATGACAGAACTTATTTGCCTTTAATAGTTGATTTTAAGTCCTGGTTTTGAGGCAACAATGTAAGCAATCATATTAGTAATACAGAACAAAAAGGAAAGCATTAATTTGGTAATGTATAATACTAACCTATGGGATTATTTGTGTGAATTCAATTAAACCTTTCTGCTCTGATCTACTTCTCATTTCACTTTTAGAAACAGAAGAAAGGTGACATCAGATAATCCTAGTGCAGTCTAACTGCTAGGATATAAAACTATGAAGATGCCTAAAACTTTAAAAGTCAGACAAGTTTTTCCTGAAACAAAAATCAAAGTACTCAGAAAATACAAATATTTTATTAGCACTAGACTACCTTTACCACACTGTTACGGTAAGTCAGGTCTTCCTTGTTTTATTCGTTTCTTATTCTTTCTGTAATAAATTACCACAAAATTAGTGTTTTAAAATAACACATTTATTCTCTTACAGTTCTGGAGGTCAGAAATTCGAAATAAGTCTCACTGGGCTAAATAAAGTCAAGGTTTCAGTAAGGCTAGTTTCTTCTAGAGGCTCTGAGACAAGAATCTGTTTCCTTACCTTTTTCCACTTCTAGAGGCCTCCTCCATTCCGTGGCTCATGACCCCTTCCTCACATCACATCTACCACTAACTTTCATCTCCTGTTTCCCTATTATAAGGACCCTTGTGATTATATCAGACCCATCTATATAATCCAAAATAACCTTCCCAAAGAGTAGCAAAGATTTGTCATTCAGCTGTGAGGTGTGTAACTATATTGCATCAAGTCTCTGGAACTAATGAAACTAAGTATTTCACCTTCTGCTACCTAATGCCTAAAGGCATTTTTCTATTTGATAACAAGTAACAGCAATAAAAGGCAACCTCATTGCTTAATGCTGTTATGAGCTAATCACAGATACCCTAGATCCAAAAAATACTTCACTGCATTCAACATCCAATAAGGCCCAAGGACAAATGGTTATACATTTTCAGTATTTTCAACTGTTTAGGCATAATAGAAAACAGTAAATAATATATCCTCTCATGTGTGTGCTGCATGTTCTTCACTAGCTTGTAACATATATAACATATAAAAACCCTATGTAAAAAAATTACTGCAACTTTTGCTATTTTAAGCTATCTTGATATTACTACACTTTTGTATGAGTGTTAAAGACATTATTAGAGCAACATTATGCAGCTTACAAATAGATACTGTTTTCTAAATTTGTAAATAAGTTGTAAGGAAATTTAGATACTATCAAGCCACAGTTGCTATTTCAGATGAGAGCAACCAAGAATGTAGGCCTTCCTCTACACCCAAATCCCAATTGAGGATTATGATATCTGCTAGGAGGGGCAGTCCACCTGCATTTCTCTTACTTCCACCTCTTTGTTGCAGAAGCTCTGTAAGAGACAAGAGCAGCTGAGAGGTCTGGTCCTCACTTCTTCCAGCCAGCCTCCACTTGTGGGACAGAAGTTCTACCACAGCAGGCAAGCCAGGAACACTGGGATCCCAACTGCCCTTGCCCCAGCTTGCTCATACGGTTAAAGTTTCTGCAACAGAAGACACCCAGAAGACCAAGCAGCAGTGTCATTCCAAGAGAAGGGGCCACTAGCTCACTTCCTACTCCAGGCAGTGGCAGAGGTTTAGCCCAGGGGTAAAGGCAGGACAGAAAAAGAGAGAAAGCTCCAAAGTGTTCCCCAAGGGAAATGACTTTATTTGGAACACAGTGTGGGAAAGTTAATAGTGAGGGCACTACAGAAGATAATAGAGATTTTGGTGGTAAGCAATTAAGAGACTGGTAAATCTTTGAGAGTAACAAGCTACAACAGCTAGAATTTTACTAGGGAGAACCAGGGAAAGAAGCAGCTAAAAAGAGTCCTCCTGAGAAAAAAACCTCAAAGACTGGCTGCAAAATTACACCTGCAATGAGGCCCAATATTAATTGCATCAGCCTGTGGAAGAATTTATGTTACAGGCAGTACTGATAATGAGCTAATTATAATGATAATGAGCAATTAGTGGAAGCTAACAGATGGGTGTGATACCTATAGAGACAGACAGCTAAACAAAGAGAACAGAGAAAGAGACAACCAAAGACAGCCCTGCTAAAACCACCATCATCCTAGGATGATTCTGTGCATGCCAAACACTGTGACTCCTGATCAGTAGCTACACACTATAGAGAAAACAGACCACTAAAATGGTCCAGCCAAGCCACTAAACAAATAAACAAGTAAACAACAACATCCAATTTGGTGAATGTGTGGGAATTGGGGGTGGAATCATATCCTCAGTTGCTACGTTATCTAAAATATCCAGTTTTTACTATATATAAAATAGATAACTAATAAGGACCTACTATATAGCACAGGGAACTCTACTCAATACTCTGTAATGACCTATACGGAAAAAGAATCTAAAAAAGAGTGGATATATGAATATGTATAAATGATTCATTTTGCTGTTCAGCAGAAACTAACACAACACTGTAAATCAACTATACTCCAATAAAAATTAATTTAAAAAATAAAATAAAATAAAATGTCCAGTTTTTGGTAAAAAGTTATGAAACATGCAAAGAAACAGAAAAGTATGGTCCCTACATAAGAAAAAAGAGCAAGCAACAGAAATTGCCTTTGAAAGAGTTCAGATGTTGGACTTAGCAGGCAAAGACTTTAAAACAACTATTATAAATATGTCTAAAGAATTAAAGGAAAAAATGCTTTAAAAAAGTAAAGGAAGCCCTGATAATTTCTTGTCAAATAGACAATATCATTAAGATATAGAAATTATTTTAAATAATGGAAATTCAGGAGTTGAAAAGTACAATAACCAAGAAGAAAAATGCATTCCAGGGACTGAACGGTAAATATCAATTAGCAGAAAAATCAGCGAACTTGAATATAGATGGATAGACATTGTACAATCTGAAGAACATAGAGAAAAAAGAAAGAACACATATGAACAGTCTCAGAAAAAAGTGGAAAAGCATAAAGCACTGTAACATATACATGGTGAGCAGAGAGAAGAAAACTTTTTTCACAGAAGTAGAGAAAGGAAGAGAAAAAATATTCAAAGAAATAATGGCTAAAAACTTACCAAATTTGATTAAAACAATCTACATTTCCAAGAAGCTCAACAAATTCCAAGTAGGAAAGCACGAAGAGACATCATACATATACAAGACATATCATAGTAAATATCTTGAAAGCAGCAAGAGAACAACTTCTCACTCACAAGGAAATCCCAAAAAGATTACACCAGATTTTTCATCAAAAATAATGAAGGCTAAAAGGCAGTGTGATGACATATTCAAAGTGCTGAAACCCAAAAAATACGTCAACCAAGAATCTTATATTCAGGGGACTTCCTTGGTGGTCCAGTGGTTGAGACTCTGCACTTCCACTGCGGGGGGCATGGGTTCAATCCCTGGTTGGGGAACTAATATCCAACATGCCATTTGCTGCAGCCTCCCCCCCAAAAAAATAGAATCTTATATTCAGTAAAACCATAAACCATCTTTCAAAATGAAGACAGATAAAGACATTCCCAGATAAACAAACACTGAAAGAATTCATTGCTGAGAATTCATTGCTAGCAGACCTGCCTTACAAGAAATAGTAAAGGAAACTATTCAGGTTGAAAGCATATGACCCCCAAAGTAATTCAAATCCACTTTAAAAAATCAAAGATATAATATAAATGCACATTTCTTCACCTCTCAACTATTTAAAAAGCAATTATTGAATATATAAAACAATATGTATATAGTTGTATTATTGAGCCTGCAACATTTAGGAATGTAATATATTTGATAATAACAGCATAAGATAAGTAAGAAGAAGCAAAGTTGTATTGGAGTAAGGAAATGACACCAAAAAGTTACTTGAATTCACAGAAAGGAAGATAACAAATGATAAATAATAAGATTTAGTATAAGAAACTCTAAAAAAAACTTGCTTCCATTCTTCTCTCTGCTTCTTTAAAAAGCATAAAATTATATAATTATTATTACACTATTAGGTTTTTAACATACATAGCTATAATATATATAATAACAATAGCACACAAGGGGAGGAGGAAATAGAGCTAAATTGGAGTATATATATATATATATATATATATTTTTTTTTTTTTTTTTTTTTTCAGTACGCGGGCCTCTCACTGTTGTGTCCTCTCCCCTTGCGGAGCACAGGCTCTGGACGCGCAGGCTCAGCGGCCATGGCTCACGGGCCCAGCCGCTCCGCTGCATGTGGGATCTTCCCAGACCGGGGCACGAACCCGCGTCCCCTGCATCAGCAGGCGGACTCTCAACCACTGCGCCACCAGGGAAGTCCTATTGAAAGGTTTTTAAATCAAGAAATGAATTACCAGAATCCCGAGTAGAGAAATTCTTCAGAACCTATTATTACTGACTATAAAGCAGATTTTTTTTAAAACCTATTTTTTGTTTGTTTTTTAAAATTAATTATTTATTTTTGGCTGTGTTGGGTCTTTGTTGCTGCGCACGGGCTTTCTCTAGTTGTGGCAAGCGGGGGCTACTCTTCATTGTGGTGCGCAGGCTGCTCTTTGTGGTGGCTTCTCTTGTTGCAGAGCCCAGGCTCTAGGCGTGCGGGCTTCAGTAGTTGTGGCTCGTGGGCTCTAGAGTGCAGGCTCAGTAGTTGTGGTGCATAGGCTTAGTTGCTCCACGGCATGTGGGATCTTCCTAGACCAGGGATGGAACCCGTGTCCCCTGCACTGGCAGGCGGATTCTTAACCACTGCACCACCGGTGAAGTCCCTATAAAGCAGATTTTTAAAGAGAACATGTCTATCTTGCAACCTGGGCAAGAGGGGTGAATTTTTATAATAGCAAAATGACATCAGAGTCAAGTAGTTTCATTTAAGAGGATTCTAGGATTCCAGAGATAGGATGTATGAAAGATTCTATGGTAATTTTATTTTGAGCAGAAATAAATGCAATTTTAAAAAAGAAAATTATAAGTCATTTTTTTTCTTGTTTTCTTCTCAGGATCAAAAATTGACTACTCTTTATTTCCAATCTTCTTCTTTCCCCTTAGAAAATTTTCACTCTAACAGATAGTACATGTCATTTTAAGAGTCTTAGCATTCTCTATGTTCCCTTAGAGGTTGTTTTTTTAAGTTGATCTGATCATCTAGCATGTGCCTAAATTAAAAGAACCTAACAAGAAGAAGACAAAACAACCAGTACAATCTCTCCCAAAATTAAATAGACTTCTGTCCATTCATACACTTTGTTTTAATTCCTATGACAACTCTGAATTTTAATTTTCATTTTGCAGATAAGAAAACTAAACTTCAGAAACTTGGTGATTTGATCAAAGTCACTTAAAAAGTGGGGGAGGGGGAGAGACTCAGCACAAATCCTAAACCCTTATTTTCATTCTTTATAAATTTATCAGAACTGGGACTTTCCTGGAGGAGCAGTGGTTAAGAATCCACCTGCCAATGCAGGGGACACAGGTTCGAGCCCTGGTCCGGGAAGATCCCACATGCTGCCAAGCAACTGAGCCCATGTGCCACAGCTACTGAGCTTGCACTCTAGAGCCTGCGAGCCACAACTACTGAGCCTGTGTGCTGCAACTACTGAAGCCCGCACGCCTAGAGCCTGTGCTCCGCAACGAGAAGCCACCACAAATGAGAAGCCTGAGCACCGCAACAAAGAGTAGCCCCCGCTTGCCTGAACTAGAGAAAGCCCACATGCAGCAACGAAGACCCAATGCAGCCAAAAATAAATAAAATAACTTAACCAAAAAAAATCAGAACTTAATGTGCTAGAGACAGAAGAGGTAAAAAGAACTGATTTGAAACAAAAATGCACAGACACAGTCAAATCAAAATAGATATTTTCATTCCCTTCATAAAACTTCCAACTGAGCTCCTTTTTCAACAAGCAAGAATTCACACTGTCCTATACTAACTCTGGGTCTCTATAACTGTGTCTCAGTTTTCTTATCTGTAAATTGCAGGTAATATCTTTCCTAGGAAACCTCAGTGCTGAGAGGACCAGCATAACAGCAGAAGGAAAACTGTTTTAATTTGGAAACCCCTGAAGTTCTAAACCAACGTAATCCATTAAAATAGTTTTAAAAACCATAAAATAATCCGAATTTCAAAAAAATAATACTTTTTAATACAGAATCTATAACTAATCTGTAATGTCAGAAGCAGGTTAACTGCCATTCTGTGGCCAGAAACAGAAAGAAATTAACTGCAAAGAGGCACAAGGAACTTCTGGAGCAATGGAAATACTCTATGTGACTGTGGTGGTGGTTACATAGATTTATATGCTTGTCAAAACTCAGTAATTGTACACTTAGGCTTAGTTCTTTGCATAGTAAATTATACCTCAAAACAATTGATTTAAAAAGGAACAGAAGCCACAGAATCAAGGCCAGGTGCTTTAGAAGAGTTTCCCCCCCAACACCCCCCCCCACAAGGAACAATCTCTTGAGTAACACTTTCACATCTACTGGTTTTTGCTAAACTATTTGAAAAATTGGTTCCGATGAACCTAGGGGCAGGACAGGAATAAAGACACAGACATAGAGAATGGACTTGAGGACACATGGATGGGGAAGGGTAAGCCGGGATGAAGTGAGAGAGTAACATTGACATATATAGACTACCAAATGTAAAATAGATAGCTAGTGGGAAGCAGCTGCCTAGCACAGGGAGATCAGCTCAGTGCTTTGTGACCACCTAGAGGGGTGGGATAGGGAGGTGGGAGGGAGACACAAGAGGGAGGAGATATGGGGATATATGATATGTATAGCTGATTCACTTTGTTATAAAGCAGAAACTAACACACCATTGTAAAGCAATTACACTCCAATAAAGATGTTAAAAATAAATAATCATCCAGGATTATCCAGGTGGGCCCAATCTAATCACATGAGTCCTTATAATCAGAACACCATTCCCAGCTACAGAGACCCAAAGAGATGGCAGTGTGAAAAGAACTGGACCCCCATTGCTGCTGGTTTTGAAGATGGAGGAAAGGATTATGAGCTAAAGAACATGGGTGGCTTCTAGAAACTAGAAAAGGCAAGGAAATGAATTCTCCTGTAAAGTGTCCAGAAAGGAACACAGCCCTGCTGACACCTTGATTTTAACCCAGTGAGATCCACATAAGATTTCTGACCTACAGAACTGAAGCTAATAAACTTATGCTCTTTTAAGCCACTAAGTTTATGGTAATTTCTTACTGCAGCAATAAAATCTAATATACTTAGGGACTTTTTCTATTACTGTCTGTGTCTGCTTGAGGGTGGGAACTCTATCTTACTTTAAATTGTATTCCCAGTAACCTAGCACTGTTCTTGTCTATAGAGATGCTCAGTAGTATTGAACTGATACATGTGCATTATTTAATTACAAAGATCCTACTACTATAATTAAAACATTTTTCTTCAATTCAGAACTGGCAACATGAACTGCTTTCATTCCTCACCAGTCATTTCAGGCACAGAGATCTATTAATACTTGTTTACTTCTTTTGACTTGTCTCCTTTTATTAACAGGTAAGTACTCACTCACTATGACACAGTCTTCTCATGGAACTTAAGGTATGTAGCTTTTTTTATCCATGTTCCTGTCCTACCACCTATATCAATATTTTTTAAATCATATATATTGTCATTAGGAACATATTTTTAGTTCTATCTATCCCAATATCCATTAAGAACTACAGTTAACCCTTAAACAACATGAGTTTGAACTGCACAGGTCCACTTACACGTGGAATTTTTTCAGTAGTAAATACTACAGTACTACCCTATCCAAGATTAGTTGAATCCGAGGATGCAGAACCACAGATAAAGAGGAACTGCATACATGGAAGGCTAACTAACTACTAAGTTATACAGGGATTTTCCACTGCATAGAGGATCAGCGGCCCTAACCCCAACTTGTTCAAGAGTCAACTGTATTTTATTTCTCCACAGTGTTTTTAATTTAGGTATCCTGAGTATCTGACAAAATAAATTAGTACTGGAAGTTCATCTCCTGAATCAAGGTTTTAGAAATATTCAGAAGGTACAAAGTACCATTTTATAACCCTCTAAAATTGATGTTATTTTCCCATCTTCAGAGGTATGGTCAATACCATAGTTCACAATGAGATCAGCTAACATTTCTGAGGCCATAATATGTGCCTACCTTGTGGTAATTGTTTCACAAGCATTCTTTTATTAAAAATTTTTATTTATTTTTTGGCTGCATCGGGTCTTAGTTGTGACACGCGGGATCTTTCGTTGTGGCATGAGGGCTCTTCGTTGCAGTGTGCAGGCTTCTCTCTACCTGTGGCACGCAGGCTCATTAGCTGTGCCATGTGGGCTTAGTTGCTGGGTGGCATGTGGGATCTTAGTTCCCTGACCAGGGATCGAACCGATGTCCACTGCATTGCAAGACGGATTCTTAACCACTGGACCCCCAGGGAAGTCCCAAGCGTTCTTAATCTTCACAATGACCCTTTGAATGTGATTCTATTACCCCCAATGGGTTGGGGGTGGGAGCTCAGAGGTATTAAGTATCTTGCCCAAGATTAATTATACAGCTCAAAAGTCGTGGAGTTGGGAATTCAAATCCAAAGTCAATTAAAGAGTAAAAAGAAGTGAACTTTTCAGATCAATACCTATATAGCTCATTCTACTAATCAAAAATGGAATTTGGGAAAAGTAAACCTTCACACTTGACAAAGAGTTTTCAGAGTGACAAGTACCCATGAAGGTATGGCAGTGGTTATCATAAAATACCAAAAAGTACCATCATTTGAAAGTGAGAAAAGGTATCTAGCCATAACTTCATCTTCTTTGTACCTTAGAATCTGTTTTCTAGGATGAAGACAGGTCAGTACATCATATGTCACTACTATCCATCTTTCTTATCAACTGTTACTTCCATTCTTTGAGAGACAAAAAGTAGAAAGATTCTAAATTTCAGGCTCATTTTATGGTTTAAGATTGGTTCCATATGCAACTCATTTTGTTCAACATCTTCTGATATTTCTCATGACTAATGGTTAGCACTTACACAGGCTTAAAAATGGAGTGCAAAACGTGAGCAATATTGATCTTCACTTCTCTAATTAGCTCTGCGATCGTAAGTCACTTCACTAAGTTTCTGGTCTTTGCACTCTGCCTGGCATTCTACTGAGTGCAGTACAGTAGTAGAAACACAGAAGGAATTAGAGTGTAATTTAAAAGCTTCAGAGGGACTCTGAATCTCATTCCTATCACTTAACTAACTATACAACCTTGGGTAAGTCTTAGTTGCCTTATCTGTAAAATAGGGACAAAAATATCTACCACCTACAGTTCTTCTGAGGGTTAAATTATTAAATACATTTTTTAAAATGCACCTAAAACAATGTCTGGTGCTAAGTAAGTACTCATTAAATATTCCTTTCTTTCTCTTTTAAAATATATTTTATTGAAGGATAGTTGATTTACAGTGTTGTTAGTAGTATTCCTTTCTCTTAAAGTGTGACTTTTAAGTGGTAAAACCAGGTTTTTCAGTGAGTCATTTCTTGAATGAAGATTTTAAAGTTTTGTAGGATTTAAAGATAATGTAATGTCAAGGGTACCTTAATCTACATGGGCTGCCATAATAAAAATACCACAGACTGGGTGGCTTAAACAAAAGGCTTATTTTTCACAGTTCTGGAGGCTAGAAGTCCCAGATAAAGGTCTGATGGGATTGGTTTCTGGTGGTAACTTTCTTCCTGTAGACAGCCATCCTCATGCTGTGAGTTCTAGCGTTCCTTCCACTTCTTACAAGGGTGCCAGCCCTGCTGGACTGAGGCCCGACCCTTATGACTTCATTTAATTTTTATCGCCTCCCCACAGGCCCTGACTCCAAATACAGTCACATTAGAGGTCAGAGCTCCAACGTACGAATTTTGGGAGGACACAAACATTCAGTCCATAACAAAGAGTATTACTGTATTTTTGTACTGAGGGGATTTTATTTTAAAGCAAATTTTATAGACCTCATTCAAACCTCATGCAAAGTTTCTGCAATGAATAGAAATACTATTATCCTACATGCAGACTCGGGGAACAGACATGGAAAGGTTAAGGAATATAACATTAACAATACAACTGAATAGAGGCAGAATTACAAATAGAATTTGAGCCTTTTAACTTTGAAGCTCATCCTATTAAATAACATTGCATTTTTCAAACTTCTATTTCTAAATGTTTTATCATTGTCCTCTCTCACATTACTTCTAAAATCTGTCTTAAAATTCTTTCAACAGAAATTTTAAGTAATATTAAAGAAACGGAAGAGTTGAAAAAAATGAAGTTCTCAAAGCCAAGGAAATAGATTAAACAGAGCCATGAAAATCAGTTTAATTAACCTTATGGTTTGTGATTTCTTCTTTTAGAGAAAGCCAAAAAACTGGCACATTCAGCAAAGTCATTGGCTTCTTTCTTGACCAACACTCATCAAGGATGCTAATCCACCCACGGGCAAGTTGGAGTTAGATAATCATTTCCAGAAGCTAAAAGTTGCCTATTCATGCTTGCAGAAAACAGGAATGTATTACTTTAATAACTATATTTCACTTCCTCTGAGTGGCAGAGATTTTATAAACCATCTCTTTGAGAATCAAATAATAGACCATACCTTTGGTCATGATACAGCATAAAGGTTACTTCAAAGAACATTCTCATGGGGTGGGGGTATGCACTTCTTCAGTAGGGAAAAACACTGGCTTATATGTGATCGGTATCACTCCTCACACTACTTTGGCTACGCATTAAGTTCCTTCCCTCTTTTTAGAGATTTTTTAAAAACCCATAAAACGAGGTGATGTGATTACAATTTTTATGGCTTTTTAAAAATACTTTTACCCTTTAGCACTGACATGCAGGCTGGCACCTCCTAGAAAAAGTGAGAAGCTTCCTCTTCAAAAATAGCAATTTTTACAGGGCTTTCTGTGCTTCTGGGGAGCAGGGGAAAGAGAAATAGAGAGTTGAATCACATTGTACTTCTCTCTACCTAACCAAATTAAATATTCTTTCTTTTTTTTTCCTGAAATGATGTTTGTACTCTGTGCAATAATGTTGTACCTCCCTGAGTTTCTTCATATGGAAGGGGTGGTGGTGGTAGTAGTGACCTTTTTCTTTCTAACATCTTTATTGGAGTATAATTGATTTACAATGGTGTGATAGTTTCGGCTGTATAAAAAAGTGAATAAGCTATACATATACATATATCCCCATATCTCCTCCCTCTTGCGTCTCCCCCCCACCCTCCCTATCCAACCCCTCTAGGTGGTCACAAAGAACAGAGCTGATCTCCCTGTGCCATGCAGCTGCTTCCCACTAGCTATCTATTTTACACTTGGCAGTGTATATATGTCAATGCTACACTCTCACTTCGTCCCAGCTTACCCTTCCCCCTTCCCGTGTCCTCAAGTCCATTCCCTACGTCTGCATCTTTATTCCTGTCCTGCCCCTAGGTTCTTCAGAACACTTTTTTTTTTTTGATTCCATATATATGTGTTAGAATATGGTATTTGTTTTTCTCTTTCTGACTTACTTCACTCTGTATGACAGACTCTATCTAGGTCCATCCACCTCACTCAAATAACTCAATTTCGTTTCTTTTTATGGCTAATATTCCATTGTATATATGTGTCACACCTTCTTTATCCATTTCTCTGTCAATGGACACTTAGGCTGCTTCCATGTCCTGGCTATTGTAAATAGAGCTGCAGGGAACATTGTGGTACATGACTCTTTTTGAATTATGGTTTTCTCAGGGTATATGCCCAGTAGTGGGATTGCTGAGTCACATGGTAGTTCTATTTTTAGTTTTTTGAGGAACCTCCATACTGTTCTCCATAGTGGCTGTATCAATTTACATTACCACCAACAGTGAAAGAGGATTCCCTTATCTCCACACCCTCTCCAGCATTTATTGTTTGTAGATTTTTTGATGATGACCATTCTGACTGGTGTGAGGTGATACCTCATTATAGTTTTGATTTGCATTTCTCTGATGATTAGTGATATTGAGCATCCTTTCATGTGTTTGCTGGCAATCTGAATATCTTCTTTGTAGAAATGTCTGTTTAGGTCTTCTGCCCATTTTGGGATTGGGTTGTTTGTTTTTTTGATATTGAGCTGCATGAGCTGCTTGTATATTTTGGAGATGAATCCTTTCTCAGTTGCTTCATTTGCAAATATTTTCCCCCATTCTGAATGTTGTCTTTTCGTCTTGTTTATGGTTTCCTTTGCTGTGCAAAAACTTTGAAGTTTCATTAGGTCCCATGTGTTCATTTTTGTTTGTATTTCCATTTCTCTAGGAGGTTGGTCAAAAAGGATCTAGCTGTGATTTATGTCATAGAGTGTTCTGCTTATGTTTTCCTCTAAGAGTTTTATAGTGTCTGGCCTTACATTTATGTTTTTAATCCATTTTGAGTTTATTTTTGTGTATGGTGTTAGGGAGTGTTCTAATTTCATTCTTTTACATGTAGCTGTCCAGTTTTCCCAGCACCACTTATTGAAGCGGCTGTCTTTTCTCCATTGTATATTCTTGCCTCCTTTGTGAAAGATAAGGTGACCATATGTGCGTGGGTTTATCTCTGGGCTTTCTATCTTGTTCCACTGATCTATATTTCTGTTCTTGTGCCAGTACCATACTATCTTGATTAGTGTAGCTTTGTAATATAGCCTGAAGTCAGGGAGCCTGATTCTTCCAGTTCTGTTGTTCTTTCTCAAGATTGCTTTGGCCATTCGGGGTCTTTTGTGCTTCCGTACAAATTGTGAAATTTTTTTGTTCTAGTTCTGTGAAAAATCCTATTGGTAGTTTGACAGAGATTGCATTGGATCTTTAGATTTCTTCGGGTAGTATAGTCATTTTCACAATGTTGATTCTTCCAATCCAAGAACATGGTATATCTCTCCATCTGTTTGTATCATCTTTAATTTCTTTCATCAGTGTCTTATAGTTTTCTGCATACAGGTCTTTTGTCTCCTTAGGTAGGTTTATTCCTAGGTATTTTACTCTTTTTGTTGCAACAGCAAATGGGAGTGTTTCCTTAATTTCTCTTTCAGATTGTTCCTCATTACTGTATAGGAATGCAAGAGATTTCTGTGCATTGACTTTGTATCTTGCTACTTTACCAAATTTATTGATTAGCTCTAGTAGTTTTCTGGTAGCATCTGTAGGATTCTCTACATATAGTATCATGTCATCTGCAAACAGTGACAGATTTACTTCTGCTTGTCTGATTTGTATTCCTTTTATTTCTTTTTCTTCTCTGATTGCTGTGGCTAAAACTTCCAAAACTATGTTGAATAATAGTGGTGAGAGTGGGCAACCTTGTCTTGTTCCTGATCTTAGTGGAAATGGTTTCAGTTTTTCATCATTGAGAATGACCCTGGCTGTAGTTTGTCATATACGACCTTTACTATGTTGAGGTAAGTTCCCTCTATGCCTACTTTCTGGAGGGTTTTTATCATAAATGGATGTTGAATTCTGTCAAAAGCTTTTTCTGCATCTACTGAGATGATCATAGGCTTTTCTCCTTCAGTTTGTTAATATGGTGTAACACATTGATTGATTTGCGTATATTGAAGAATGCTTGCAATCCTGGGATAAACCCCACTTGATCATGGTGTATGATCCCTTTAATATGCTGTTGGATTCTGTTTACTAGTATTTTGTTGAGGATTTTGGCATTTACATTCATCAGTGATATTGGCCTGTAGTTTTCTTTTTTTGTGACATCTTTGTGTGGTTTTGGTACCAGGGTGATGGTAGCCTCATAGAATGAGCTTGGGAGTGTTCCTCCCTCTGCTATACTTTGGAAGAGTTTGAGAAAGATAGGTGTTAGCTCTTCTCTAAATGTTTGATAGAATTCACCTGTGAAGCCAGCTGGTCCTGGGCTTTTGTTTGTTGGAAGATTTTTAATCACAGTTTCAATTTTAGGGCTTGTGATTGGTCTGTTTATATTTTCTATATCTTCCTGGTTCAGTCTCAGAAGGCGGTGCTCTTCTAAGAATTTGTCCATTTCTTCCAGGTTGCCTATTTTATTGACATATAGTTTCTTGTAGTAAACTCTCATGAACCTTTGTATTTCTGCAGTGTCAGTTGTTACTTCTTTTTCATTTCTAATTCTATTGATTTGAGTCTTCTCCCTTTTATTCTTGATGAGTCTGGCTAATGGTTTATCAATTTTGTTTATCTTCTCAAAGAACCAGATTTTAGTTTTATTGATCTTTGCTATCGTTTCCTTCATTTTTTTTCCATTTATTTCTGACCTGATCTTTATGATTTCTTTCCTTCTGCTAACTTTGGGGGTTTTTTGTTCTTCTTTCTCTAATTGCTTTAGGTGTAAGGTTAGGTTACTTGAGACGTTTCTTGTTTCTTGAGGAAGGATTGTATTGCTATAAACTTCCCTCTTAAAACTGCCTTTGCTGCATTTGTTTGTAGGTATTTTTTGATTTCTTCAGTGATCTCTTGGTTATTTAGTAGTGTATTGTTTAGCTTGCATGTGTTTGTATTTTTTACAGATTTTTTCCTGTAATTGATATCTAGTCTCATAGCATTGTTGTCAAAAAAGATACTTGATACGATTTCAATATTCTTAAAATACCAAGGCTTGTTTGTGACCCAAGATATGATCTATCCTGGAGAATGTTCCTTGAGCACTTGAGAAAAATGTGTATTCTGTTGTTTTTGGATGGAATGTCCTATAAATATCAATTAAGTCCATCTTGTTTAGTGTGTCATTTAAAGCTTGTGTTTCCTTATCTATTTTCATTTTGGATGATACGTCCATTGATTAAAGTGGGGTGTTAAAGCCCCCTACTATGATTGTGATACTGTCGATTTCCCCTTTTATGGTTGTTAGCATTTGCCCCATGTATTGAGGTGCTCTTATGTTGGGTGCATAAATATTTACAATTGTTATATCTTCTTCTTAGATTGATCCGTTGATCATTATGTAGTGTCCTTCTTTGTCTCTTGTAATAGTCTTTATTTTAAAGTCTATTTTGTCTGATATGAGAATTGCTCTGGCAGTTTTCTTTTGATTTCATTTGCATGGAATATCTTTTTCCATCCCCTCACCTTCAGTCTGTATGTGTCCCTAGGTCTAAAGTGGGTCTCTTGTAGACAACAAATATATGGGTCTTGTTTTTGTATCCATTCAGCCAGTCTGTGTCTTTTGGTTGGAGCATTTAATCCATTTACATTTAAGGTAATTATTGATAAGTGTGTTCCTATTACCATTTCCTTAATTGTTTGGGGTTTTTTATTGTAGGTCTTTTCCTTCTCTTGTGTTTCCTGCCTAGAGAAGTTCCTCTAGCATTTGTTGTAATGCTGGTTTGGTGGTGCTGAATTCTCTTAGCTTTTGCTTGCCTGTAAAGGTTTTAATTTCTCTGTCAAATCTGAATGACATCCTTGCTGGTAGAGTAATCTTGGTTGCAGGTTTTTCCCTTTCATCACTTTAATTATGCCTGCCACTCCCTTCTGGCTTGCAGAGTTTCTGCTGTAAGATCAGCTGTTAACCTTATGGAGATTCCCTTGTATGTTATTTGTTGTTTTTCCCTTGCTGCTTTTAATATGTTTTCTTTGTATTTAATTTTTGATAGTTTGATTAATATGTGTCTTGGCGTGTTTCTACTTTGCTTTATCCTGTGTATGGGACTCTGCACTTCCTGGACTTGACTGAATATTTCCTTTCTGATATTAGGGAAGTTTTCCACTATAATCTCTTCAAATATTTTCTCAGTCCCTTTTTTTTCTCTTCTTCTTCTGGGACCCCTATAATTTGAATGTTGGTGCATTTGATGTTGTCCCAGAGGTCTCTGAGACTGTTCTCAATTCTTTTCATTCTTTTTTCTTTATTGTGCTCTGTGGTAGCTATTTCCACTATTTTATCTCCCAGGTCAGTTATCCGTTCTTCTGCCTCAGTTTTTCTGCTATTGATTCCTTCTAGAGAATTTTTCATTTCATTTTTTGTGTTGTTCATCATTGTTGGTTTGCTCTTTAGTTCATCTAGGTCCTTGTTAAACGTTTCTTGTATTTTCTCCATTCTATTTCCAAGATTTGGGATCATCTTTACTATCATTATTCTGAATTCTTTTTCAGGTAGGCTGCCTATTTCCTCTTCATTTGTTTGGTCTAGTGGGTTTTTACCTTGCCCCTTCATCTGCTGTGTATTTCTCTGTCTTCTCATTTTGCTTAATTTACTGTGTTTGGCATCTCCTTTTCGCAGGCTGCAGGTTTGTAGTTTCCATTGTTTTTGGTGTCTGCCCCTAGTGGGTAAGGTTGGGTCAGTGGGTTGTGTAGGCTTCCTAGTGGAGGGGACTGGTGCCTGTGTTCTGGTGGATGAGGCTGGATCTTGTCTTTCTGGTGGGCAGGACCACATCCAGTGGTGTGTTTTGGGGTGTCTGTGAACTTATTATGATTTTAGGTTGCTTCTCTGCTAATGGGTGGGTTTGTGTTCCTGTCTTGCTAGTTGATTGGCACTGGGTGTCCAGCACTGTAGCTTGCTGGTCTTAGCTAGTGGAGCTAGGTCTTAGCATTGAGATGGAGATCTCTGGGAGAGCTTTCACCGTTTGATATTACATGGAGCCAGGAGGTCTCTGGTGGACCAATGTCCTGAACTCAGCTCTCCCACCTCAGAGGCACAGGTCTGACACCCAGCCAGAGCACCAAGACCCTGTCAGCCACTCGGCTCAGAAGAAAAGGGAGAAGAAAAAGAAAGAAAGAAAGAAAAATATAAAATAAAGTTATTTTAAAAAATGAAAGAAAATATTATTAAAAATAAAGAAAATTGTTAATAAATAAAAAAAAACAAAAGAAAGAAGAGAGCAACCAAACCAAAAAACAAATCTACCAATGATAACAACTGACAAAAAACTATACGAAAAAAAAAAGGACAGAAAGAACCCTAGGACAAATGGTAAAAGCAAAGTTATACAGAAAGAATCACACAAAGAAGCATATACATACACACTCAAAAAAAGACAAAAAGGAAAAAACATATTTATATATATATAAAAAGGAAGAGAGCAACCTCATCAATAAACAATCTACCAATGATAATAAGCTCTAAATACTAAACTAAAATAAACATAAAACCAGAAACAAATTAGATGCAGAAAGCAAACACCAAGTCCACAGTTGCTCCCGAAGTCCACTGCCTCAATTTTGGGATGATTCATTATCTATTCAGGTTCCACAGATGCAAGGTACATCAAGTTGATTTTGGAGATTTAATCCACTGCTGCTGAGGCTGCTGGGAGAAATTTCCCTTTCTCTTCTTTGTTCGCACACCTCCTGGGGTTCAGCTTTGGATTTAGCCCCGCCTCTGTGTGTAGGTGGCCTGAGGGCGTCTGTTCCTCGCCCAGACAGGACGGGGTTAAAGTAGCAGCTGATTAGGGGGCTCTGGCTCACTCAGGCCGGGGAGAGGGAGGGGTACCGAGCATGGGGCGAGCCTGCGGCCGCAGAGGCCAACATGACGTTGCAACAGCCTAAGGCGCACCGTGTGTTCTCTCAGGGGAAATTGTCTCTGGATCACGGGACCCTGCCAGTGGCGGGCTGCACAGCCTCCCGGGAGGGGAGGTGTGGATAGTGACCTGTGCTTGCACACAGGCTTCTTGGTGGCTGCAGCAGCAGCCTTAGTGTCTCATGCCCGTCTCTGGTGTCTGCACTGATAGCCACGGCTCGCAGCCATCTCTGGAGCTCGTTTAGGTGGTGCTCTGATTCCCTTCTCCTCGTGCACCCTGAAACAATGGTCCCTTGCCTCTTAGGCAGTTCCAGACTTTTTCCTGCACTCCCTCCCGGGTAGCTGTGGCACACTAGCCCCCTTCAGGCTGTGTTCACGCAGCCAACCCCAGTCCTCTCCCTGGTATCTGACCTCCGAAGCCCGAGCCTCAGCTCCCAGCTCCCACGCACCCTGGCGGGTGAGCAGACAAGCCTCTCGGGCTGGTGAGTGCCTGTTGGCACCGATCCTTTGTGTGGGAATCTCTTCACTTTGCCCTCTGCACCCCTGTTGCTGTGCTCTCCTCCGTGGCTCTGAAGCTGCTCCTCCCCGCCCACCCCGTCTCTGCCAGTGAAGGGGCTTCCTAGTGTGTGGACACTTTTCCTCCTTCACAGCTTCCTCCCAGAGGTGCAGGTCCCATCCCTATTCTTTTGTCTGTTTTTCTCTTCTTTTTCCCTACCCAGGTACGTGGGGAGTTTCTTGCCTTTTGGGAAGTCTGAGGTCTCCTGCCAGCATTCAGTAGGTGTTCTGTAGGAGTTGTTCCATATGTAGATGAATTTTTGATGTATTTGTGGGGAGGAAAGTGATCTCCACGTCTTACTCCTCCACCATCTTGAAGGTCCCTCCTAGTAGTGACTTCTTGTTGCTAATCTCTAGATTATTTCACCATCTCTTATTTGGTTCTCAGCTCCTTCATTACCTGTGTTACAATTTTCCTGCATAAAATTCCTTGTGTTGTAAATACCTGAGAATCGCTGAGATGGTTTGTCTTCCTAGTGAGATTTTGACTGATAAAACCACTTACTGGCAATTTGTATCATTTATTGCTTTTTGAAATGTTAATTAGCTTTTTCACATACTCTGTGCTTTAATACTGAATGTAATTCCTCAAGTAAAAATCCTAAACTTGGGGCTTCCCTGGTGGCGCAGTGGTTGAGAGTCCGCCCACCGATGCAGGGGACACGGGTTCGTGCCCCGGTCCGGGAAGATCCCACATGCTGTGAAGCGGCTGGGCCCGTGAGCCATGGCCACTGAGCCTGTGCGTCTGGAGCCTGTGCTCTGCAACGGGAGAGGCCACAACAGTGAGAGGCCCGCGTACTGAAAAAAAGAAAAATCTTAAGCTTGAATTTATGGATTCTGAGATCAAAATTTCTCAGGGCACATGCTGAAATAAGGACGGAGAGTGGAGAGGGGAGAAAAGGCAGACGGCGAAGGTCAGCAAACAAAATGGATGGCAAAACCTTCTCAGGTATTATGCTGGGTGTGCCAAAGTAATGTCAACCAGGGAGTCTCTATGGTTGAGCTATTCTTTGAATACAGCAAAAGTACCATTAAAAACAGGTAAGGGGGACTTCCCTGGCAGTCCAGTGGTTAAGACTCCGTGCTTCCAATACAGGGGGTGCAGGTTCAACCCCTGATAAGCGAACTAGGCTCTCACATGCCACACGGCACTGCCAAAAAACAAAACCAAAAACAACCAAACAAAAAACAAACAGCTAGGGCTTCCCTGGTGGTGCAGTGGTTGAGAGTCTGCCTGCCGATGCAGGGGACACGGGTTCGTGCCCCGGTCCGGGAAGATCCCACATGCCGCGGAGCGGCTGGGCCCGTGAGCCATGGCCGCTGAGCCTGCGCATCCAGAGCCTGTGCTCCGCAACGGGAGAGGCCAAAACAGTGAGGGGCCCACGTACCGCCAAAAAAAAAAAAAAAAAAAAAAAAAACAGCTAAGTATACTGACAATGAATACAGCAAATGATGATAATGCTATTATAACCTCTAAAAACTTCCACTGAATTATGAAGTTTCTTCAGAAAGGCTCCCCAAACTGGCTAATGATCCAAAAGAAATTTTTTATGTATGAGTAACTGTTAGTGGCTATAACCTAGAGCAATCTACTAAAACTGCAATTCTTAAAGCACAACACAGCACAAACATTATTTATTCCAGAAAAAAATGAATGGAGAATACTATATGGCTATGCAAACCTCTTTTAGGAATTGGGCTAGTATCCCTAAAGCAAGTACTTTGACACAATCTTTGAAAACTCCTGTTTGGCAGGGAAAAGTCCCAAGAGACCATATGTATTTTTGTTTTGTTTTTGGGGTTTTTTTGGCCACGCCACGCAGCATGCAGAATCTTAGTTCCCTGACCAGGAATCGAACCCATGCCCCCTGCAGTGGAAGCACAGAGTCCTAACCACTGGACCGCCAGGGAATTCCCCCAAGAGACCATATTTAGATGATCATTGATGTTTTAGCAAATCAAACTGCTTTGACTTATAGACACAAACTCATAATGATGTAATACTAATAACAATAACAACAAAATATAAACTAACGCTTAAATAGTACTTATTATATTTATGTGTCAGGCATTGTTCTAAGTACTTTATATATTTAACTCATACAGTAATTCTCACAACTCATTGGGATGGGAACTATTTTTCCCCACTCCACCTCTAAAATTATAGACAAGGCTTAAAGACATAAAGTAAATTTCCCAAGTTCACATAGTTAAGTAACAGCTAGAATCTGATCCCAGGTAGTCAGAGTCCAGAGTCTGTGCTCTTAACCATTATACTATATTTCTTCCCTAACATGGTCAAGGTCATACAGTTAAGCAGGTGGTGAAGCCAGGAATTCAGTATAAGTTACACTTTGTTATGAGACATGTGGGTTATAACTCTTTAGCTCTTCCCTGCTAAACCCTCAGAAGTCTTTACCATCACACCAACAAACAATGCCTGTGAAACTGGGCAATGGGCATAGCATAGTATGGGAACTCCAGTGTCATTTGTAAGTCAGCCAACCTGCATGGTATACAACAGAAAGAGTAAAGTGTTTATGGTCAGAAAAACTGGTTTGAAGGTAACTTTGCAATTAATTGGCAGTATGCTATTAAACAGACTACAGGCTCTAGAGTCAGATAGACACGTTAGGTTGGCCAAAAAGTTCGTTCCATAACATTTAACGGAAAAACCCGAACGAACTATTTGGCCAACCCAATAGATTGAAATCCTGGCTTTGAGACCACTGTGTAGGGTGATAAAGTTTATGCATAGAACAAAGGCACCTGATCAAGAAAGCAAAATGGGGATGAAATTCTGCCCATGTTCAGCACACCAAGCCATCCACCCTGGAAGGGAAGCTCCATTTTCTAGAAGAGGTGGCACCTAACCCAGGCCCTAAGCTGCTGACTAGTGTGGCAGCCCAGAAGAAGTTTCAGTTATTTTACTGGTTCACCACAGGGGGTGCCTTTTTCTATTTGAAAAGTGTCTCATAGGGCTTCCCTGGTGGCGCAGTGGTTGAGAGTCCGCCTGCCTATGCAGGGGACGCGGGTTCGTGCCCCGGTCCGGGAAGGTCCCACATGCCGCGGAGCGGCTGGGCCCGTGAGCCACGGCAGCTGAGCCTGCGCGTCCGGAGCCTGTGCTCCGCAACGGGAGAGGCCGCAACAGTGAGAGGCCCGCGTACCGCAAAAAACAAAACAAACAAACAAAAAGTGTCTCATAAGCTAGTGGTGACTTCCTACTCCAGTACTTACTCCTAGTTAGGTAATCTGGGGCAAGTTACTTAACCACTCTAAACCTCAGTTTCCTTTTGTGGAAAAAGTGTTTGAAAATAGTAATTCCCTCATGGTGAGGTTTTTAGGATTACATAAAATGATGCAAGTAAAGTGTGTAGTACAGTGCCAGGCACTGAATAAGTGGTCAATAAATTGTAACCAATAAATTTTAACAACCATGTGTAGTATCACACCTCTCTTGAGCCTCAGATTCCTCATCTGTTAAAATGAATACCATCTACTTCGTAAGCCATTTCCATGAATGTTGAATTGTGACAATAAGCTACTTCATGTTTACTTATAATTTTTATCTAAAGCATTAGCAAATACAGAAAGTTCTTGGTACCTAGTGCTTAGTAAACGCACGATGAACGTTAAACAATATTGTTGCTGTTAGAATTGACAATTTATTTAACAGTTTTACACCATATATTCATGTTTGGCGTATTACTTATTTTAGGGAGAATAATCATGCTCATGGGTCATTTTAAATTGTGAGAGGAAAATTAACTCATTAGAGAGCTCTGTAAACAATACAAATTTAAGGGGTCTAAGACTAAGTGGTATCCAGTCCAAAAAAAAAAAAACCACAAATCCTACAATCTATCAGGTTTGAGATAATTTCTAAAAAAAAAAGGAAAAATCATCTCAAAGAACACTAAACCTTCTTGCTTAATATTAGAGCCTCTCAATAGGAAAGACTGTGTTTTATATCCACGTAACACACATAAATCACCAGATTTACACATAGTGGCAAAGCTGCAGTTTCTCTGAACTTGGAAACAGTGTTCCTTAGAAACTGCCTGTTGATTCATTTCAACTTCAAAATAGATACTTGATCCTGGTCCCTTAAGAAAAGAGCTCCTTCCACCCCTATGGCAATGTTTGGGATATTTAAAGCTTCTATTACCATAAATTCCAAGCTTATAGTCTCACAGAAGCCATAATTCAGCTACAAGGAACATACACCACAGGCCTACAAACCAGTGGATTTAACAGGTCTCCAATTCTGCAACTGAATGATGCTTACTGTGACCATACAGCAGGAAAAACGCAAAATAAAAGACCTAAGATTGCTATCAGATCTTATCCCACCAGCAGAATGCTTGCTACACATTTGCTGATACAGTATTAAAGAACGAAAAGAATGTTTTCCCAACTTTATGCCTGTATCTTCTTGGCACTCTAACAAAAAGCACATTCTATATTTACTGTGGATTATTCTCCCCATCAAGACACATTTTGATAGGACAGAGACCAAGAAGCTCTGTATTCAAATCTGAATCTGTCACTAAATAGTGTTATGTCCTCAGTAAATCATTTAACCTCTGTGAGTTTCCCCGAGATAATGTATGAAAAAGATTTTTTCTATTATAAAATGACATACATATGGAAATAATTATTTCTGCCAATACTATGTCATACAAATAGGTATAAAAATTCCTGTTTTATGCATATGTATGGCTGAGTCGCTTTGCTGTGCACCTGAAACTATCACAACATTGTTAATTGGCTATACTCAAATATAAAATGTTAAAAAAAAAAGAAAGTAGAATGTCCAGTGAGGAAAAAAAAAATCCCTGTTTTAGTTATTTCAATGAACGACAAAAGAAAAGTGAAAGTGCTTTTCAAGAATAGAAACATTCTAATGCAAGTCTTATGAATTGCATCACCTTTTAATTCTTCGGAATCTTATTACAGTACCTGCTACAGGTACTACACACAAATGGCTCAATCAAAAGGTAATCATAATTTGGAAACTTCTGGAAGCATAAGTATTGACAGTTGGGATAATCAGCTTCAACAGCAATACAATCTGTTTGCCAATACCTGCTGCATTCTTTTGGCTTGTTTAGTAGCATTTCATGTGGCGCATGCTATCCCACAACGGCAGTAAAAGTAGAGCTTCAAATATGCCTATCCTCACATCTCTCAGGGTTACTCAGGGCACGGGACACCTCCATTTAATAAATGAGGAAAGTCTGAGCAATCACCTAAACATATGAAATAAAAGATAAAGCCAGAAGTGGAGCAATAAATAGGCTAAATTCACTGTTATTTTTCCTAAAATGCACTGCCTTCCTTGGGGCAGGACAAACCTCCAAACTGCAAACAACAAAAAACCTCCCTGTTCTTTCTCCCAGGCTTCTTTACTACCTGAGAATCATGCGCAACAGAGCACAGAAGCAAAAAAGTTTGTCCTATGAGGCATTTCAAGGGATTAACTTCATGTAATCTTTGGTTTCTACTTGGCAGCTCTACAAACTATATATAAACTGACCTCCAATAAGATCAAGGCCAGACTCATGTGACTCAAGCTTCTCCATTTGGGAAGGAAACACTAGACATCCAGCAAAATAATCTGTCAAAGGACAAGTCTCCCTGTGTCATGAACAGGCAGATGAACACAGCTGCCAAACGTCAAGTGTAATACTGAACTGCTATTGCTAATGTGCACTTTCCACATTTAGAGAGGAATTATTTTCTTTACTTAATGTGTATTAATTATTACTAAAGCACAACATCTCTAATCTCACATATAAACATACCCCTAAGAAATAAAACAACCACCTCAAATGGTTTTAAAAGACGACTTAGCTAGAAGCCAGAAACACAATAGTTCCAAAATTATATTCCAAAATGAAATACTCGTGTGCTAAATAGTGTACAAATATGTTGTCACTGGCACAATATTTTGCTAACAATGTACGGCAACACTGATATCACATATCACAAGTTTAAAATGGCTGCTCATCTAGACCTGAGGTCCACAGATGAAGTAAATGTTGATTTGGTTTTAAAACACTAAATATGTTTCAGCTGCTGAAATGCATCACCAATTTGAATTTATACAGAGAACACAGTCCATAAAATATATAATAAAACAGTGTGCAAATTTTCAGAAGGCAGAAATGAGCAACGTTTTGTTTTGCTTTTTTTAACTAGATGTGTGTTTAAAGTTGAAACACAGAGGTTTTGACACAGAGGTTGTTATTGAAGATTTGCATCTGATAGACGATCTATGCTCCTGTGGCCATAGTTTATATGAACTGTATTTAAAAACCATTTAAAGTCAAATTTAAATTTTGAAACTCTTCAAGGTATAGTCTATTCACTTTAATTTTTCTCTCTTTCATGAAAACTGTGTTATGGTTTCTGAGGAGCTGGCTGGCTGACTCTGATGGTTCACAGATGCTCCAAACCTCATCTGGGATTGTTCTCCTGTGCCATCTTCCCTTTCCTGACACATAACAACTATTTTGGGCTCCAGGACTCAATTCCAACATATGTGCATGGAGGGTTTTCCCACACCACCAACAAGCAATTCTTGAACACCAGCAGGGTGTCCGAGAATTCAACTTAATTCTGACACTATCTACCTGGAGAGAGAGTCAGAAACTTAGGAACAGCCAGATGGAACAGATGCACAGGGCAAGGTGTGTGGGCAGGAGGGCCTCTCCAGGCAGATCATTTTCCCTGCATGTCCACATGTTCACCAACCTGGAAGCTCCAAGCAATGATCTCTGAAGCAGAAGATCTGAAAAGACAAACTAAGGACCACTGATTTCATATCAGAGGCCATTAAAAGGGTTTTTCTGATGTAATGACATTTAAAACAGTGTAATTATACAGAAAGCATTTAAAATTGATCCTGAGAGCTGATTTTAAATAAAAAATGGATTAAAGGTATAAATGGGCAACTCACAGTAGGAAAAACATGAATAGCTAACAAATATTTTTAAAATACTCTACCTCACTCGTAATCAGGAAAATGATTTAAAAGACTTTTAAGATTCCATTTCATATACATCATATAGGCAAAAAATAAAAAGCCTGACAATAACAAGTGTTGAAAGGATATGGAACAATGTAAACTCTTAAACGCTGCTGGTGAAAAAGTAAATTGCTACGACCACTTTGGGCAGCATCTGTAAAGAAAAATATGTAAACCCTATATCCCAGCAATCCTAATCACAGGCAAACCACAGAGATAGCCTGGCACATGTACCAAAGGAGACTTGTACAATAATGTTCACAGCCACATTTTTATTAAGAAAAAAAATGGAAATAGCTGTATGACGATCAATAGATGAATAGATAATGTTCAAAAACTGCTTGCTGAATGAATGACACTGAGGGATGAATGGCAATGTTCTCAAAGGAGGTCAGAGCCTCAGGAATCTGTGGGACAATACCAAAAAGCACAACATCCATGTCATCAGAGGAGAAAAAGATATGGTACACAAAAATGGAAGACAAACTGTGGTACATCCATACAATTGAATACTATTCAGCAATAAAAAAGAACAAACCATTGGAACAACATGGAATATGTTGTTGGAACCACTGGAACAACATGGATGAATCTCAAAGGCATTATGCTGAGTAAAAGAAGCCAATCTCCAAATGTTACAAACTATTTTATTCCATTTATATGAAAATCTGCAAAAGGCAAAAGTATAGGAACAGAACACAGATCAAAGGTTGCCAGGGATTAGGGATGAGAGGAGGGTTTGAGTATAACAGAGAGCACAAGAGAATTTTAGAGGTGATGAAACTGTTTTGCACTCTGACTGCTGAGGTGGTTACACAAATCTCCATGTGTTATATACACTACCAAACGTAAGGTGGATAGCTAGTGGGAAGCAACCGCATAGCACAGGGTGATCAGCTCCGTGCTTTGTGACCGCCTGGAGGGGTGGGATAGGGAGGGTGGGAGGGAGGGAGACGCAAGAGAGAAGAGATATGGGAACATATGTATATGTATAACTGATTCACTTTGTTATAAAGCAGAAACTAACACACCATTGTAAAGCAATTATACTCCAATAAAGATGTAAAAAAAAAAAAAAACTCCATGTGTGTAAAATTCATATAAATGTATACCCAAGAAAGCCAATTTTATTATATATAAGCTTTAAAAGTCTGAAAAAAATCAAGCTCTCCTCCAGAGAGATATATATCTGAGATTTACGACACCATATATCATATAACTTTTATACATAATACATATAAATATATAAATCATAGATCATATACTTTTATACATAATATAAAAGGCCATCATGCAGTTAGATGACCATCCACATAAATACTATGACATCTCCCTCAAAGATGGTTAACAAAAAGCCTAAATAAGGGCACTGAACAATAAAAGTCAAATATGTAATCAATGTCTTACAACAAAATTTTCTTAGGAAGAATGTGCTCAGTTTTTTGTACTTGTTTTATGAAGTTAATTTGGAACTTAAAGACAATAACTTTACACAATTAAAGGAAACATTTTTCTGTCACAATGGTTTCATGCCTGCAAAACTTTCTTGCAGGGATGGGAGACACTGCCAGTCTGTTAAATTAAAATTCTCTATCTTTTCCTTCTCATTCAACTTCTCAATTTCAGTGTTCCCTGAATAAAAAGTTATCTAAATCCTTAGATGAAGGAGACCCCACCCACAGATCAGGACATTAATGGTGAAAACTTCCATGAATTCACTTTCCACAGCCTACCAGGATTACCTAAAGAAAAGGTAGCAAAGCTAAAACAGCGCCCTTTAACTCAGGTGACCATGTGTCCTAGTCTGCCTGGGACAGCCCTGGTTTAACACCTTCTGTGCTGACATAAGTTTTAACAGCACCTTCTTTCACCCTAAAGGTGCTGAGGTTTAGACAACAAATTATATGGCCATTCTACCCTTAACCTATTTCCCTTTAGAAACCTAACTCACAAACCCTACCTATCACCAAGACATACAAAGTAGTCCTACAAAGTGAAGCACTTGTACTAGTTTTTTTTTAAAAAAAAGGCAGGAAAAAATGAATTTAATTAATCTAATGTGTTGTACTTATTTTGTGAATTATAGCTAATAAAATTCTCTTCTTGGGATTCTATAAATAACCTGAAACTCTACTTAATCCATACCCATAGGGTTAATACTTTAGGAGAAACTCTCCTATGAGTCATGTTGAAGAAAAACAAATCACCCATTTAAAATCTCTACCCATGTCTCCATTCTTGTTTTAAAGCCATTTAATGTGTAGAGAAGCCAGTGCTTTTTTTAAAAAACTGGAGTATAGTTGACTCACACGCTTATATTAGTTTCAGGTGTACAACATAGTAATTTGATATTTTTATAGATAATACTCCATACAAAGTTATTATAAAATATTGACTATATTCCCTGTTCTGTCCATTACATCTTTGTAATTTATTTATTTTAATAACTAATAGTTTTTACCTCTTACTCTCCTTCACCTATTTTACCCCTCCCCCATCCTTCTTCCCTCTGGTAACCACTGGTTTGCTCTCTGTATCTGTCTGTTTCTGTTTTGTTATATTTGTTTGTTTGTTTTAATTTTTAGATACCATATACAAGTGAAAACATACAATATTTGTTTTTCTGTCTGACTTATTTTTCTAAGCAGAATACCCTCCAGGTCCAAATGGCAAAATTTCATTCTTTTTTATGGTTGAGTAATATTCCATTGTGTATATATGCCACACCTTCTTTATCCAAGGCCAGTGCTTTTAGGGTGCTATTTTCCAGATGGAAAGTTTACCTCTGTTTCTTTGATGTGCTATCATTATCAAAGAAAGGACAGGTTTCAAATTACAATTATTTCTTGAGACTATAACAAACATGGACCAGGATGAATTTCTTTTAAAGTCTATCTAAAACAATGAACTTAACATCCTCAGGGAATGAACTACCCAGCCTCCTTATATCTCCTTCTTAACATTCACCCTTTGTACAGGTCACTGGACAGGAAACAGTTAACACTTGCTATCATTCCTTGGTAATAGATGTGATGGGATAAAGAGAATAAAACAATAGACCTACCCTGTATGTTACGACAGCCATTAGTCACGTGATAATTGAGACATGTGGTAAGATTTTGAGGACTTAGTACCAAAAAATGTAAAATAACTCAATTTTTTTCACCTGTTTCTTTTTACCTTTTCTAATGTGGCTACTAAAAAGTTTTAAATTACATATATGTCTGCATTATATTTCTACTGAACAGTCCTGTAATAGACTATGTTTTGATGTGTTTCCATAATCATTTTCATAGTAACAATAGCAGTCATAATACTGAGTTAGTTATAAAGTCTTTGCAATTGCACCAAAAGTTCCAAAGCAACAAAATTATCTGTAACAAGAACAGATAATTCTGTTATCTGTTATCTCTATAGTATCTGTTATCTCTATAGTATCTGTTATCTCTATAGTAATAAGTCCCTGTTATCTCTATAGTAATAAGCACTATACTCTCTTTAACAGATTTTTAAAAGAAGAAAATGAAAACCAAAGCAAAACTTGGAATATTTTTTAAATGTAATGCTCCTCATTTTTTTGGTTCTTTTTTTTTTTTTTTCTTTTTAAAAATTACTGGTTCAAGGAGTATTCTTAACTACTTGTCTGGGCACTCTGCAATCTCTGAAATATCTCAAAGCAACCAACCATAGATTTAAGACCACAATGGCAGCTTAGGAAACCCACATCTACAGAGGAGTACTATGCAAGATGAGGAAACAAGACCTCGGCCATGTACACAGACTAAATCGGGGTCCCCAACCCCTGGGCTGTGGACCAGTACAAGTCTGTGGCCTGTTAGGGACTGGGCTGCACAGCAGGAGGTGACTGGCAGGCGAGCGAATGAAGCTTCATCTGCTGCTCCCCATGGCTCCCCATGGCTTGTATTACCGCCAGAACCATCAATTGCATTACTGCCTGAACAATACCGCCCCCATCCCGCCCCCGTCTGTGGAAAAACTGTCTTCCACAAAACCAGTCCCTGGTGCCAAAAAGGTTGGGGACCGCTGGACTAAATGCAGCAAATAGGAGGCAACCTAATTTCAAACAAAAATAAGTGCAAACTATTACTCCATAACACTTTGTCCTGCATCTCCTCCTAAACTTTTCCTTTTTTTTTTAGTTTATATTTTTAGCTGCTTTGGTCACATCTCCAGATTTAGGCTGAAAAGGCCTAAACAGTTTCATTGTTGAGTTCAGAATTCCCCTTTTATTTCCAAATTTCAAATAAAGTAACTTCATGCTTCACAACCTACCATGAAGTGTTTACCAAACTCCTAAGTGAGAGATAATAAATCAGGCCCCGCCCGATCCCCCTAAGTACTGACAAGTCTTGATATCTCAGAGTTGGCATTAGAAGAACCAAATAAATTCTTTCTCCTATATCCTGGCTTACTTTACATGGTAGCAATTGTAACAAATCTGCATTAATTTCAGATGGCTCCTGACATTACAATTATAAAAATAGCATAAAATCTCCAAACACAAAGCAGCTAGTATAATCTCTGTTTGGAAGCAATTTCAGATATTTCAAGCACTGAATCTTATTACATATCCTAGAAGGAATAGGAGACCTAAAAATAATGGACCTTAGACTTACTGCTTAGGACAGACAGAGCTTCAAAAAATACAATTCAGGGCTTCCCTGGTGGCGCAGTGGTTGAGAGTCTGCCTGCCGATGAAGGGGACATAGGTTCGTGCCCCGGTCCGGGAAGATCCCACATGCCGTGGAGCGCCTGGGTCCGTGAGCCATGGCTACTGAGCCTGCGCGTCTGGAGCCTGTGCTCCACAACAGGAGAGGCCACAACAGTGAAAGGCCCGCGTACCACAAAAAAAAAAAAAAAAAAAAAATTCAAATGATATATCTCTCTAGAGCCAGATTTATCCAATTTAAAAAGGAGGTACTATTTATATAGACAGCAGGTGACATTTATGCCTCTTTGATACTTAAAGTTAACTAAAAATCTACTGTACAAAGGTTTTTTTTTTTTACAACCACAGAAAATCTTTTGGATTCTCAGGTATGTGCTATGACTTAAAGCTTCTGATCAAGTATTTTTTCCTTTTAAGTATTTTTCCTTTAAAATCTGGCCACATTCAAATATTTTATGGAGGCTTCTTCTTTTTATTTATTTATTTTTTTAGCTGTACACGGGCCTCTCACTGTTGCCTAGAGAAGTGGACTTAATTGATATTTATAGAACATTCCATCCAAAAACAATAGAATATACATTTTTCTCAAGTGCTCATGGAACATTCTCCAGGATAGATCATATCTTGGGTCACAAATCAAGCCTTGGTAATTTTAAGAAAATTGAAATTGTATCAAGTATCTTTTCCGACCACAACGCTATGAGACTAGATATCAATTACAGGAAAAGATCTGTAAAAAATACAAACACATGAAGGCTAAGCAATACAATACTTAATAATGCAGTGATCACTGAAGAAATCAAAGAGGAAATCAAAAATAACCTAGAAACAAATGACAATGGAGACAACGACCACCCAAAACCTAGGGGATGCAGCAAAAGCAGTTCGAAGAGGGAAGTTTATAGCAATACAATCCTACCTTAAGAAACAGGAAACATCTAGAATAAACAACCGAACCTTGCACCTAAAGCTATTAGAGCAAGAAGAACAAAAAAACCCCAAAGTTAGCAGAAGGAAAGAAATCATAAAGATCGGATCAGAAATAAATGAAAAAGTAATGAAGGAAACGATAGCAAACATCAATAAAACTAAAATCTGGTTCTTTGAGAAGATAAACAAAATTGATAAACCATTAGCCAGACTCATCAAGAAAAAAAGGGAGAAGACTCAAATCAATAGAATTAGAAATGAAAAAGGAGAAGTAACAACTGACACTGCAGAAATACAAAGGATCATGAGAGATTACTACAAGCAACTCTATGACAATAAAATGGAAAACCTGGAAGAAACGGACAAATTCTTAGAAATGCACAACCTGCCAAAACTGAATCAGGAAGAAATAGAAAATATGAACAGACCAATCACAAGCGCTGAAATTGAAACTGTGATTAAAAATCTTCCAACAAACAAAAGCCCAGGACCAGATGGCTTCACAGGCGAATGCTATCAAACATTTAGAGAAGAGCTAACACCTATCCTTCTCAAACTCTTCCAAAATATAGCAAAGGGAGGAACACTCCCAAACTCATTCTATGAAGCCACCATCACCCTGGTACCAATACAAGACAAGGATGTCACAAAGAAAGAAAACTACAGGCCAGTATCACTGATGAACATAGATGCAAAAATCCTCAACAAAATACTAGCAAACAGAATCCAACAGCACATTAAAGGGATCATACACCATGATTAAGTGGGTTTATTCCAGGAATGCAAGGATTCTTCAATATACGCAAATCAATCAATGTGATACACCATATTAACAAATTGAAGGAGAAAAACCATATGGTCATCTCAATAGATGCAGAGAAAGCTTTCAACAAAATTCAACACCCATTTATGATAAAAACCCTCTGGAAAGTAGGCATAGAGGGAACTTTCCTCAACATAATAAAGGCCATATATGACAAACGCACAGCCAACATCGTCCTCAATGGTGAAAAAATGAAAGCATTTCCACTAAGATCAGGAACAAGACAAGGTTGCCCACTCTCACCACTATTATTCAACATAGTTTTGGAAGTTTTAGCCATAGCAATCAGAAGAAAAGGAAATAAAAGGAATTCACGTTGGAAAAGAAGACGTAAAGCTGTCACTGTTTGCAGATGACATGATACTATACATAGAGAATCCTAAAGATGCTACCAGAAAACTACTAGAGCTAACCAATGAATTTGGTAAAGTAGCAGGATACAAAATTAATGCACAGAAATCTCTGGCATTCCTATATACTAATGATGAAAAATCTGAAAGTGACATCAAGAAAACACTCCCATTTACCATTGCAACAAGAAGAATAAAATATCTAGGAATAAACCTACCCAAGGAGACAAAAGACCTGTATGCAGAAAATTATAAGACACTGATGAAGAAATTAAAGATGATACAAATACATGGAAAGAGATACCATGTCCTTGGATTGGAAGAATCAACATTGTGAAAATGACTCTACTACCCAAAGCAATCTATAGTTTCAATGCAATCCCTATCAAACTACCACTGGCATTTTTCACAGAACTAGAACAACAAATTTCACAATTTGTATGGAAACACAAAAGACCCTGAATAGCCAAAGCAATCTTGAGAAAGAAAAACAGAGCTGGAGGAATCAGGCTCCCTGACTTCAGACTATACTACAAAGCTACAGTAATCAAGACAGTAATATACATCAATGGAACAGGATAGAAAGCCCAGAGATAAACCCACGCACATATGGTCACCTTATCTTTGATAAAGGAGGCAGGAATGTACAGTGGAGAAAGGACAGCCTCTTCAATAAGTGGTGTTGAGAAAACTGGACAGGTACATGTAAAATTATGAGATTAGAACACTCCCTAACACCATACACAAAAATAAGCTCAAAATGGATTAAAGACCTAAATTTTAGGCCAGAAACTATCAAACTCATAGAGGAAAACATAGGCAGAACACTCTATGACATAAATCACAGCAAGATCCTTTTTGACCCACCTCCTAGAGAAATGGAAATAAAAACAAAAATAAACAAATGGGACCTAATGAAACTTAAAAGCTTTTGCACAGCAAAAGAAACCATAAACAAGACCAAAAGACAACCCTCAGAATGCGAGAAAATATTTGCAAATGAAGCAACTGACATAGGATTAATCTCCAAAATTTACAAGCAGCTCATGCAGTTCAATAACAAAGAAACAAACAACCCAATCCAAAAATGGGCAGAAGACCTAAATAGACATTTCTCCAAAGATGATATACAGATTGCCAACAAACACATGAAAGAATGCTCAACATCATTAATCATTAGAGAAATGCAAATCAAAACTACAATGAGATATCATCTCACACCGGTCAGAATGGCCATCATCAAAAAATCTACAAACAATAAATGCTGGAGAGGGTGTGGAGAAAAAGGAACACTCTTGCACTGCTGGTGGGAATGTGCATTGGTACAGCCACTATGGAGAACAGTATGGAGGTTCCTTACAAAACTACATATAGAACTACCATATGACCCAGCAATCCCACTACTGGGCATATACCCTGAGAAAACCATAATTCAAAAAGAGTCATGAACCAAAATGTTCACTGCAGCTCTATTTACAATAGCCAGGAGATGGAAACAACCTAAGTGTCCATCATCGGATGAATGGATAAAGAAGATGTGGCACATATATACAATGGAATATTATTACTCAGCCATAAAAAGAAACGAATTTGAGTTATTTGTAGTGAGGTGGATGGACCTAGAGTCTGTCATACAGAGTGAAGCAAGTCAGAAAGAGAAAAACAAATACCGTATGCTAACACATATATATGGAATCTAAGAAAAAAAAAAAGGTCATGAAGAACCTAGGGGTAAGACAGGAATAAAGACACAGACCTACTACAGAATGGACTTGAGGATATGGGGAGGGGGAAGGGTAAGCTGTGACAAAGTGAGAGAGTGGCATGGACATATATACACTACCAAACGTAAAACAGATAGCTAGTGGGAAGCAGCCGCATAGCACAGAGAGATTTGTGACCACCTAGAGGGGTGGGATAGGGAGGGTGGGAGGGAGGGAGACACAAGAGGGAAGAGATATAGGAACATATGTATATGTATAACTGATTCACTTTGTTATAAAGCAGAAACTAACACACCATTGTAAAGCAATTATAGTCCAATAAAGATGTAAAAAAAAAATAGCTACTCGTATGGAATGATGAAGAAGTACTGTAGATGGATTGTGGTGACGGTTCACAACAATGTCAGTGTATTTAATGTCACTGAACTGTACACTTAAATATGGTTAAAATGGTAAATTTTTTAATATGTATATTGTAACACAGTTAAAAAATATTTAACAGCTCCTCAGCCAAGTGTGACTACCAGCTTTCACAGGAAGATACTGAGACTATGGTGAGAAATTCTGGCCATGTAAAATATTATGGTACATGGTACAGTAAAAAAAAACTTTAAAATAAGCAAAAAGGCTCTCACTGAAAAAGTTGTACTGTGAGGATACTCTGTTTTACAAAATATCTGTGTTTGCTAAGTCCTTGTGACAAAAAGTAACATACTATGGTAGTTGTTTATGTATAAAATATTAAATACTATTTGCTCCATTGGAAGAAAAACTAAGTATACCTTTAGGTAGACAGAATTTGAGCCTTTAGATATAAACCTGCTTGCTTAAAAAACTGAATTAGGGGCTTCCCTGGTGGCGCAGTGGTTGAGAGTCCGCCTGCCGATGCAGGGGACACGGGTTCGTGCCCCGGTCCGGGAAGATCCCACATGCCGCGGAGCGGCCGGGCCCGTGAGCCATGGCCGCTGAGCCTGCGCGTCCGGAGCCTGTGCTCCGCAACGGGAGAGGCCACAACAGTGAGAGGCCCGCGTACCACAAAAAATAAAAAATAAAAAACTGAATTAAACTGTTCTAAGTTGTCCATAAGCTCTTCAATTTTATATATATCTTTAACTCACATAAACTAACCACATAAACAATTTATAATATTAATATGAAATACTTATTTGCAGATCTTATTACACAAATCCAAAAGAAGAGGGGCAGGTCGCTTTAAGGAGAGAAAACTCTTAAACCAAACGCTCAGTGGCTGAAAGAAAATATGAAATCTCAACTGGTGATACGGGGACTATCTGCTGACTCAGAGGTCTATGTGAACATTCTTGCATACTCTCCAAAAAAACTCACAGGAACAGGTCTGGGCAGAAGGAAATCTGCCCTGCAGCTCAAAGAAATCTGGTATGAACCAGATGTTTTTAAGAATGGAGAGGGGGCCTGTGACTTTGAACAACCACCAGCCTTGCAGTTTTATGTTCTGTCTCAAAGCTGTGACCTGTCAGCCAAAAATTCTAGTATTTTCTCCTCCTCACCAAACTCTTCTGGTTTTAAGGAGCTAGTTGACAAAATGAAATCAGTCCATTGATCAAGTCTGCACTCAGTCTGTCACTAAGTAGGAACATCATATTACGGCTAACATTAACCATCCAAAAACAAAAACAAACAAAAAAACCCTGCTTTAGATCTAGGATAGGAAAAATGAAGCCAAAAGACAGTTATTACATAATACAAAGACAAAATTTATAAAATATATAGAAAATACTTCCTATATTAAGGGTGGGTTTAAAAGGAATTGGGTTAAAATAATTTTCAAATAATAGAACAAAACAAAACAAAAAATATGTGAAGATGAGTTACAGCATAATTTACAAAAAACAAATGGCTGGATTACTGGAAAGATCCCCAGAGCTTAATTATACTATAGAATGGTATCTTGCTCAGCATCTCAGAATCAGCTGCCATCATGGACCAAGAGAACTTCAAGTAGACGTAAAGCTACTATATAGAACAAGGGTTATTTTCAAGTACAATTAGTTGTCTCAAACTCTACCATGCATATACTCATCTTTCACAGTTTCTTCACAGCTACTCTTCCAATAAGAGCCCTTCTAGTTGATAATGCAAAATCCATCTTTTTTGTTAAAGTTTCTTTCATTTGCCTCTAAGTTCATAATAAACTAATTTACATCATAAAGCTTACACTGCAAGCTTCTGGAAGTAGAAATATGCTTATAGGTGCTTATATAGCACCTCAAATATAAGTGCTTATATAGCACCTTAAATGAACAAGTATAAAAAAAGAAAAGCTTCCAATGATAGAACAGTGCCTGATATACAGAAGGTACTAAGTACAAATATTTGCTGAATGACTAAAGGAATGAATTATGGATAAGTTGACCATCTCCCCCTCATAATGATGTTTATGTTAAAGGGGATCGAGAAACCCTTCTCTAGACAGCTGATCAGCAGGCAAGGCCGTGAAACATAATGTGGTGACCGAGTGGCTCACTCTCACGCTCACACTCTCTCTTGCCCCCACACCCCCACCCCCGCCACTCACACACACATATACATTTGATACCAAAGCCAAATATCAAGTACTTGTTTCCCCCCTTTCCCTGACTTCCTGCCTTGCATAAAATTCCTAGTAGTATTTACAGCTTTGCACCCCCTAAAAATCAGCTCAGGGTTGTCCAAAGAGCAAGCAGCCATTCTAACTCTGTCTTCAGGAGAAAGACCTTTCCTAACTCAGGTTCTCTGGTGCTTTCTATCTCCTCCAATGGGGAAAATCATTCCCTGAAAATTAGCCATACTCCTGCCCATGGCCAACAGATTCCTTTTATAATTAATGGCTCTTCCTTATCAGTCATACCCGTATGTGTGAAAGTTGTTGGGCAAGACATATGTCTGCCTATCTTCCAGTGTGTCCTACATGAACCCTACTAGCTACAGTTTTCACACAGTGACTTTAGTCAATGAATAGGCAAGCACTCAATGTACACATGAAAATGATGGCTCTTAATTTATAAATAAAAACACTGACCAGTGGTGACCAGTAGGTTGTGACTATAAGAGTTGTATTCATTTCTGAGCACTATTTACTTAATCAAAGCCCAAAAGTCTAAAAAGTGGCTGAAATGTATCTAAAAATGCTGAAAAGCTCTAAGGAAAAATGGTAATGCAACAGAGTATAAATTAAATAGAACTGCAAGTCTCAAGAAACCTCCATGTTGACATAGACGGACAGACTACACAGAAAAAACAGAAACAAGTGGAATCAAGAACACTAATCAAACAGAAGTTTTAGATATAAATAATCCACAAGCCACAGTCAACTCGGAAGCATGGCACAGGAAATGTCAAGTGACCACTGACCGCAGGGAACATGGACACTCTTCTCGCAGTACAGATGTCTTTCATTCTACCTGGTATGAAAATACCTTCCACTTTCAAAAGAAGACTGTTTCTATGTTTATCTTTTGCAGTGAATGTCTATAAATTACAGGGGCATATTTTTGACATAATTTGCCTATGTGAATTGAAACCTATATTCAGTCATGGCCAGTTAAATGCTGCTCTCTTAAGAGTTCAATTATTAAACTCATGAATTGTTGTATCTGAGGGGGGAAAAAAGATAGTTAATTGTGTTTATAATTAAATATATGAATACATGCATTAATAGTTTATTAACAATTACTGAAATATGCTGGATCAGCCCACATTATGCCAAACACAGCTAGAAACGTTTTACACACTCAGTAAGTCTGTGCCTATCAGACTTAGAAACCCTTCTCTCTCAGAACCACGCTCTCATCTCCCCACCGCCACAACTGGATTTAAGTATCTGTCCTGACAGATAGTTCATTAAGAGATATGACCACACCTAAGAGCAACACACTGGCTATCTGGGCAAAGGAGCAAATGACTCACAGTACCTTTTGGTTTGAATTATACCAGCTTTTATGACCTCACTGGAGTCAAAGTCAGAAATCAAGAAAACAAATAACACCTAGGATATGCATACAGAAAGGAGTCAGAAGTCAGAAAGTAATGCAGAACTAAAAATCACACTTCTGAAGCTTGGTTGTTCAAGAAATTCCAAGAAGACTGATAAATAAGAAGTTTTATTTTGGGAAAATCATTCCTAATAGGATAGTTTGACATTTCACTGTCACGATCATCCATGAACTATGGAGCTTCCTATTTTGAGGTAAGAGAATAAAAAGCTTCACACTAGAAGGGAAAAAATCATGATGAGAGAGAATACACTTTTCCAGCTATTGTTAATTAAAATACGGCAAGGTGAAAAAAACACTGACTGACAGGTTCAAGGCAGAGTACCATTAAATGTCTTAATTTTCTTCACTGGTTAACTTCATATATTAAGCCTGCTTTAAGGAGAAAGAGGCTGAATAACCACAGCCGCCACCTGCCCCCAGCCCTACTCCAGCAAAAAGTCAGACTACAGAAGCATAAGAAGTTGGCTTTCTTTAAAATGAAATTTTTTCCTCTATCTCATAAACAGAGCAGCCTGAAGGACTGCTGCAAGGAAGGCTATTAAAATGCTAAATTTGTCTAGAACTGAAATTAACACTTTTTAGCTAGAAGTCAAAGAAAACAGGCATATATATATATCTAGTCTGACTTTATCATCTTTCCAATTCCCAGCACTTCAGATTTTTAAAAACCCTATTTGACACAATGTAATTTTACAATATTCAAATTATGCTAAACATAATCTCAAATGTTATTTTTAAAGTGTATAAAAGGGAATGGTCTATCTCAAATCTTAATATGGACTTCAATGTATACTCATCATTCCAGCCTTTTCTTTTTTGGCAACTAGTCACTAGTAGTCAAAAAAAAGTTTAAGGAAAGTTACTCCTAGACACTCCAATTTACAGTTCGGACTTTAGTAATTCAAACAATTTCCTGTGCCTCTACTATGAGCAGCATATCCCTGTGGCACAACATTTAAGCCTAGGTATTTATACTAAGTGCACATATTATTTGCCTTCTAATACATATCCAAATATACTTTTGTCTCTAGCTGAATATAATAATGAGGGGGTATTCAAATAATAGTACAAATTACTGGGGCCTTGAATAAAGAGCTGGGGCCTTGAAGGACCAACAGCATTTTGACCAATAGAAAGGGTCAGGAGGACAGCTGACATAAAAAGAGGCCATGAACAAAGACAGAACCACAAGGCACGTCTCAGGAATCTAGCACAGCAAAAGCCTACGTTGCTAAAGGGAGAGAAGAAAAAAGAAGAACCTGTAAAGTTAGACTGGGTTCAAACCATGAAGGACTTTCAATACCAAAGCTCACGAATTGTAAGCTTTATTCTCCAGGCAACAGGCAGAAGAGTTGAAGCAGAAGGGTGACCATTAAAAACTGTGTACCAAATACAGAATTTCCACAGATAAGAAATTACAAGTTTCACATAACATTGCCTCACGTTCTGTTATTTATAACCCTGAACTACTGAAATATGAAGCGAGAGTGTCAACACTATGGTTATCAGTACTCAACATCTCTTTATTCAAGACAAAAATCCACATTTCCTTGCTTAGGATAAACTTTCTAGAAAGGCTTTGTCTTTTTGTCCCATTTTACCTAAAACAAACAGCACAAACCAGAAGAAAAAGTAGAGGCTTTTCTAACATTTGCTCAGTCTGAAAGCTAAATCTGGCACATAGGGTACACACTACTTTATTACTATATATGACTGGTGCTATTCCCCACTCTATGAGGTTATTTTTGATTTAGTGAACATATAAGTAAGGGAGGGATGAGTGGGAGGAATTTCTCAGTGCCTCCAGGGAACATACTCATAAAACTTTACTCCTTTCCCCCCCTTTATCTTCCTCAGAAAAACTTTTTGATGACTATAATTCTAAGCTTTATTCCATTAAGAGAGTTAGAAAGCTTTCCAGTGGTTTTATATAACAGACTATAACTCTGTCCCCAGTTCTAGTCTAAGTTTTCTCATTCTTTTAAATTATTACAGGATTTCTCCAGCTGCACTAACTCCCAGAAGCCTGCAAGTCCTCATGACTACTAAAGCAGCAACTATACCTACAATCGTACCTACCCCATCTATACCACGGCTTATCCCTACTCCTACGCCAACTTACAAGTATTAGACAAAGAATTGTTAGCATGTAATCAACAGCTTTCTGCACCTGAAGCCTATATAAAGGAATTGTCCACTCTTTTTTTTTTTCTTTCTTTTTTTGCAGTACGCGGGCCTCTCACTGTTGTGGCCTCTCCCGTTGCGGAGCACAGGCTCCGGACATGCAGGCTCAGCAGCCATGGCTCACGGGCCCAGCCGCTCCGCGGCACGTGGGATCTTCCTGGACTGGGGCACGAACCCGTGTCCCCTGCATCGGCAGGCGGACTCTCAACAACTGCACCACCAGGGAAGCCCGGAATTGTCCACTCTTGAAAATCAGATAAAAAGTTAAGAAGCAGAAAAGGGGGAAACACTGACAACTTTCCTCTTGTGGAGTTCATACAGGGTTGCTTCCCTTATTCCCTCCTTTTAAGCTTTAAGTTATAAAACCTCTTACAATTAGGTTATGTGCTGTTTGAGGTCTGGGGCCATGGCCTAGCAATGTGGGTCTTTTACATGGAAGGTACAAAAAAGTCAATTTTTTCTTAAGCATTTTTCTTGAATAAGTATTTCTTGAATTGAGGTTTCTGCTCATCTGTTTTACCACTTTTGTTCCTATCCAGCTCTAACAGAAAGCTCCTACTATTACATTTGTGATCACCCTTCTTTATTTGTTTTCTTACTTCCAAGACACAGTTACTCCTTAACATCTCTGAGATTCAAATCATGAGTGGAAAGTTGGACTTTTCATTTGGACTTTTCACTATTATGGTACTAACTGAAGAATTCCTGAAGTTTGGAAAAAACAAGTTATTTTCAAGAAAAATGTCTGTGGCCATTTAGAGTTTAAGCCACAAGTCACATGCCCTGTATGCTTCACTAACAAGACTAAGAAGCTTTACATAATACTGTAGTGAATTATAAATAAGTTCTTATAGAAACTTTTCATAAACATTGAAAGCAACCAATCTGTGAAAGCACTTTGATCAAATGCTAACAGAACCATTCCTTCTTGTACTACAGTTTCTAACACCAAACAACTTCATGCTGACATCAAGCAACAATGTCCAAGATCATCCACCACTTAACTGCTAAATTCTTGGCCTAAAAATCATCAAAAGGGTACTGTTAAGCTAAGGCAAAGGAGTATGGTAATAAATCTCTTCCCTGACAAATGTTACAGATTTTAAAATACATGAGAGAACTGTGGCATTTAAATCATTAAAATCCAAAGCTAAGGGGCTTCCCTGGTGGCGCAGTGGTTAAGAATCCACTTGCCAATGCAGGGCACATGGGTTCAAGCCCTGGTCCGGGAAGATCCCACATGCCGTGGAGCAACTAAGCCCATGCGCCACAACTACTAAGCCTGCGCTCTAGAACCCTTGAGCCACAACTACTGAAGCTCACACAATTAGAACCTGTGCTCCGCAACAAGAGAAGCCACCACAATGAGAAGCCAACCCTTGAGCCACAACTACTGAAGCTCACACAATTAGAACCTGTGCTCTGCAACAAAAGAAGCCACCACAATGAGAAGCCTGCACACTGCAACGAAGAGTAGCCTCTGCTCGTCGCAACTAAAGAAAGCCCAGGTGCAGCAACAAAGACCCAACACAGCCAAAAATAAAATTAAAAACAAAGCTAAAACTTACTAAGATAATAATGAGGGGGAGGAGGTGTAGCTCAGAGTTTTTGTTTACAACCTATTTACTAAGGCAGCTTAGCAACATTTCTCCTAACACCTCCAGGAGGCAAATGTTGGTCATAATCCTTCTTTCCCAACAAGAATAAAGGGCCAACACTCGGTCTCCAGGGGATAAAACAGAACCATCGGAGAGAAAACAAAGGATGTCTGGGTTAGAAAGAAACATTTTCCTAAGAGAATGTAACAATTTTTTCCCCTCTCACTTCCTTTTAGAACTATCAGCCTTTGCAAGTACAGGGGTACTAGGCAGCAGTCAGTGGGGCAGAAAATGAATCACAGAAATTAGTCAGAATCTTACTATTTAGTTATCTGATAATCCAGACCTGAGGTTAGAGGTAAATCTGAGCATGCAGAATGATCTGCCAAAGCCCAACCAACTTTCACTGTCACCATCCAGAGAACTACTAAAAGGAACAAAGGCAAGCATTAAGCAAAGTACTCTCCCAAAGGCATAAAAAAAAATCATGTACCCAACCTCCATGTGTACACATACCTCTCAATACACATAAAGGGTTTTAAACACTAAAAATGCTTATACTAATTTACTGTTATATTTGAAACTTTAAAAATTAAAGTATTAAATTGTGCTGATTTGCAAAACAAGAACATTTATGGCTTTCCTTGCTTTTTTAAAAAATGGTATAATACATAATAATTGTAAAAACTGAAATTAAATACAGAAATACATAACACGGAAAGTGACAGTCCCCTGCAACTCATACCCCGGAGACAACAATTATTAAAAGTTTAAACCCCAGGATCTTATAATGTTCTATAATTACAAAATCTCAAGGTTGAGGATCCATATAGGTTGTATGTATAATGGAGCACCTCCTCCACTCCCAGCTAGAGATACTAAAATACACTACAATGTCCCTGGCCAGTGTTCAGCCAGCCTCTGCTTGAACAAAAAAGGACCTGATTACCTCCCAAAGGCATTTCACAACAGCCTTTATTCTAATACTGAGTGGCTATTACCTTCCTGTCAGATCATGCTGGTTTCTCTCTTGAGTATGTGTGCTGTTAATTTGCACCCATAAAATAAGGTACCCAGAAATGAACACAATACTCTGCAACAATCATAGTCCTTATTCTGGACACTTTACTTCTATTAACAGAGCTCAAATCACACTGTGGACTCACAATGAACATTCTGTCAAATGAAACCCCCCCCAGGTATTTTTCATGTTATTTGCTGTTAAACCACATCATATCTAGCTACAATTACACTTATTTTTTGAATCATACATGGATTTTTACACTTACTGATGTTCAACACATCTTGATCATTTAGTCCATCCTTTTAGTCTAATAACTATTTTCAATCTCTATTTTGAAAAAATGACACATTAGCTATATAACTTATTGCCAGCTATATGGATTTGCAAAGCAAGTCATCAATAGTTCATCCATGTTAATAAAAATGTTGAATGCAAAAATACTTTTCAGCTATTAAAAAAGGACTGAAATCCTGATACATGCTACAACATGGATGGACCCTGAGAACATTATGCTTAATGAAATAAGCCAGACACAGAAGGAAAATTATTGTATGATTACACTTATATGAGGTACCTAGAATAGGCAAATTCATAGGAACATAAAGAAGAGTAGAGATTACAAGGGGCTGGGGGAAGGGAAAGCTATTGTTTAATTTTTAGAGTATTTGGAGGGATGATGAAAAAGTTTTACGTATAGTGATGATGTATTTAATGTTTCTGAATTGTACACTTACAAATGGTTAAAATAAATACTATGTTATGTATATTTTACCACAATAAAGAAAAAAAGGAATGAAGTATTGATACATGCTGAGTGAAAAAAAGCCCATTTCGAAAGGTTACATACCTCATAAGCCCATTTATACAACATTCCTGAAATGACAAACCTATAGAAATGGATAACAGATCACTCATTGCCAGGGGTTAGGGAGTGGGGAGCAAAAAGATAGGATTTTAAAAGGACAAGAGGAAGGATCCTTGTGGTGACGGAACTGTTCTGTATCTTGACTGTGGTGGCAGATACAGAAGCCTACACACATAATAAAATTCCATAGAACTAATGCACAGACACACAAATGAGTAGAAGTAAAACAGAAAATCTAATAAAATCTTGGGATTGAACTGATGTTAATATCCTGGTTGGGATATAGTACTACACTTTTGCAAAATGTGACCACTGGGGGGAAATGGGTAAAGGGCACGCTGGATCTCTCTGCAGTATTTCTTACAATTGCGTGTGAACCTATAATTATCTCAAAGTTAAAAGTTTAATTTGAAAAAATAAGTAAATTTTAAAATGCTGAACAGAAGATGAAAAGTATAGTGTCTGCCTATTGCTACCATGTTCCCACTGTCTGTTCGTATCATGGTCAGTACAACTAGAACATCCCACCATTAGACATATGCATTCTTTTTATCAGAATTCTTCGGGTTTAACTACTTATAAGTCCACTTAATTATAAGAATGTAAAGTCCTCATTTTTCCCATCTTGTTTACAAAGAAATTATTATAACTTTGGTTCAATATCCAATACCTTAACTTTAAATTTTTCAAAAATAACTTAGTAACTATTACTATGTCTAAAGCACAGTGCTATCCAATATATTTCCAAGAGAAATATGTGAGCCACGTATACAATTTTAAATAGTCTAGAAGCTACATTAACAAAAGAAAGAAAACAGGTAAAATTAATTTTAATAAAATATTTTAACACAATATATCCAAAATATTACCATTTCAACATCTAAATAATCTGATGTGTATTTTACACTCACAGCACATCTCAATTTGAGCTAGGCAAATTTCAAGTAACCTGTGGCTAGTTACTACCACAATGGACAGCATAGACAAAGCATTTCACTCAACTACTAGTTTCACAACTCTATTTAGAAAGAACATTAGGGTACTCTGCAACTATTACTTCCTTCTTTAAGAAATATTTACAATTTTTTTTTTTTTGGCCACACCATGCGGCATGTGGGATCTTAGTTCCCTGACCAGGCATTGAACCCGTGCCCCCTGCAGTGGAAGCACGGACTCCTAATCACTGGACCACCAGGGAAGTCCCTAATATATTTACAATTTTTTAAATCCATTTTTAATCATCTATTCTAGAATCCTGCCTGTGTCACTAATCTGTCTTTGGTCTGCAAATCTACTTTCTTCTCTTTCTCAGAAGAACCATCTTCAATTTTCCGGTATTTCTCTCATTTTCTAAGATTTCTCGGATAATTTCACACGTAAGTTATCTGTACCTCAGACAATTTCATATGTAAGTTCTGACTACCATGTAGTTTATTTTTTTCTGGGATAACTCTATGCGCTCCTACAGACTCTTCACTATCCTCATACTATCCTTCAAGTCAAAAGAGGTTCTTTATCTGAAATGTGAATAAGAGGTAAGAAATTATGCTTTCATTGTCATTTGTTTTAACATCATTAAATATAAATAGCAGGGCTTCCCTGGTGGTGCAGTGGTTGAGAGTCCGCCTGCCGATGCAGGGGATACGGGTTCGTGCCCCGGTCCGAGAAGATCCCACATGCTGCGGAGCGGCTGGGCCCGTGAGCCATGGCCGCTGAGCCTGCGCGTCCGGAGCCTGTGCTCCGCAACAGGAGAGGCCACAACAGTGAGAGGCCCGCATACCGGAAAAAAAAAAAAAAAAGATTGAGCTAAATAAGACTAAGACCATCTAAATCAAAACATATTATATAGCAGGTATCATCAACTGAGCACTAGCTTATATGCTTTTCATACGTTGCCTCGACAACCTTACCAGATAGATTTTATCCATCCCATTTTATAGATGAGAAGACCAATGTTTAGTGAGACTAAGGTGGCTTGTCCAAGGTCAACCAAGGAGAAAATGGTAGATTCTGAAACCCAGTCTAGCACCAAAGCCTGTGTGAACTCTCTTTACCTTTCTTTCAGTACTCCTTACAGATATTCTATTTGTTTATTTTTTCCCATTTAATACTAATCAGGCATAAGAGCTCTTACTGAAAGATTACACTCATTAAACCCACTAAATGTAGAGAAAAATAAATCAAAAGGACATTTTTGGTCTCATGGATGCTCTCTCCTGTAATTTAATCAAGCTGAGAATACACTTATAGCCTCCATTTGCTACTACAAAAGATGGTACATATGATAACTATGTAAATCGTTCTCACGGTCCAGTTAAACCAGTTATGAATTCTTTGAATACCCAAATTCATTTTGAGGGAGAGTAAAACAAACATAATCTAAATGTTACACACAAAACCTTGCAATACTAGGTACAAATGTTTCTTATATTCCTGGAGAGGGAATGTGCTGAAGGAGTGTGCCAGAAACCAACAGCATTTGTTTGACACATTTAGCAGTCATGCCTTCCTTGCTCAATCAGATTCCCACAGGAATTAATGGGATTTAATTCAATTCACCAGATCCTATAACACTTGATCAAAATTTATAGTGCTTTATAATTTCTTCCATTTATCTGTCTGTACATCAACAATCTCCATTTTACTTTTTAAAAAACATGACTTACTCTCTTTATGACCAACACTTTGAAAAACTGAAAGACACTGAAAAGGACACATGACTGCCTTCTTTGAGAAAAGATTCTCTGAGTTGTCAGTTTGAAAAATGAATGGATGATAGATTCATAATGAAGAAAACCTTTAAAAGGCATTCCTACTATTACAACTCAACAAGAGAAAGACAAACAACCCAAAGTAAAATTGTGCTAAGGATTGAATAGGCATTTCTCCAAAGAAGACATACAAATGGTTAATAAGCACATGAAAGTATGTTCAACATCATTAGGTATTAGGGAAATGCAAATCAAAACCACAAAGAGGTACCACTTCACACCCACTAGCATGGCTAAAATAAAAAAGTCAATAATGAGTGTTGGTAAAGATGCAGAGAAGTTAGAACCTTCATAAATTGCTGTTGGGATTGTAAAATGGTACAGCCTCTTTAGCAAATAGTTTGGCAGTTCCTCAAAAAATTAAACATAAAATTATCCTATGACCCTGCAATTCTACTCCCAGGTATATACCGAACATAAACGAAAACATACATCGACAAAAAAACCTGTACAGGAATGGTCATAGCAGCATTACTTGCACTAGTCAAAAATGGAAACAACCCAAACATCATTTAACTGATGAATGGATAAATAAAATATGTATATCCACACAATGAAATATTATGGATTATATTATGCACTAAAAAGAATGAATTATTGAAGTATGCTATAACATGGATGAACTTTAAAAACATTATGTTAAGTGAAAGAAATCAGTTACAAAAGCCCATGCATTGTGTGATTTCATTTAAGTGAAATGTTCATATTAGGAAAATCCATAGATAAAGGAAAGTTAAATTAGTGATTACCAGGGGATGGATATAGGAGGGAACGGTCAGTGACTGCGAATAAGTACACGATTTCTTTCTGTGGTGATGAAAATGTTCTGGGATTGGATAGTGCAGAACTCTGTGAATATACTTAAAACCACTGAACTGTATACAAAAGGTGAAAACTATGGTATGTAAATTATATCTCAATAAAGCTGTCATTTAAAAAAAAAGAGAGAGAGATTCCTATCATGTGACACTGAAGTTAAGGACAGCATTAAAAGTTACTACCTCATTGAGCCTCCCAATATCCATTCCATGGGTGCTCACTGACAAGAATACCAGACTAGAATAAAAGACTCTTAAGCCTAAATGAGGTAGTAACTTTCGTTTTCTCACAGGCTTGTTCTCTGTACATCTTTAATTATTAACATTTTTGGATGCAGACAAATGATTTTTTTTTCCTTTTAAATACTCTGAAGAGAAATAAATACAACCAAACATACCAGAAAAAAAAAAATCATAGCTGTTTTTTTTGTTTTTGTTTTTTTGCGATATGCGGGCCTCTCACTGTTGTGGCCTCTCCCGTTGCTAAGCACAGGCTCCGGACGCGCAAGCTCAGCGGCCATGGCCCACGGGCCCAGCCGCTCCGCGGCATGTGGGATCTTCCCGGACCAGGGCACGAACCCATGTCCCCTGCATCAGCAGGCGGACTCTTAACCACTGCGCCACCAGGGAAGCCCCATAGCTGTTTTCTGAGGTCAGAAAAATGTCTTTAGACATTCTGCTCTAACTATATCTTTTCTGCCTTCTTTTAAAATGTATTCTTCTAATTGTCATTTCTAATAATGTCTGCTGGCCATACCCTGCAGGTGCTTTCCAGAGAATGCATCCAGGTACAGTTTCTGAGTATGACGTACTTATCCTAAATATGCAGAAAGATTTAACATAGCTTCAAAATGAGAAGATAAAATCTCTTTTCCTTGTGTGCATATCCCTTGGATTTTTCCAATACTACTTTTGTAAGATCATACAAGATAATGCATGTGAAAGTTCACTGTGGGCAATGTTAATTGCTGTAATGGCTGATGCCTCAATAACGATTTCACCTTTTCCCCATTGTGCAGTAGCAGTATGGTTTCTGAATTTGACCCTTGTCTCCCATGTGAGCTGTGATTAGCCTAAGCTAGTAGTTTTGAAACTGCCAGATATGACCTATTAAACTGTCATAAAATCAGTTTAGTAGAGGGAGAATCAATTAAAAAAAAATAAGTGTAATACAAAAAATATCTGAGTGCATTGTGCATAGTAAGCATAAGTATTATTTCATAGAATGATTGTTAACTTGTCTGTGTATGTGTATATGTGTGTGTACTGAATTTTGATGTAAAATATATTTCTTGTGGCTTGTAGTTGATTTCTTTTTAAAAAGGAGTCTAAAAAGCAGTTTTCTATCACTTCATTATATAATGCAATTCTTTAATAGGAAAGATCTGTCAGTGCTATTTGGGGTTGGAGACTTTTGCTAATCTGAAGCAGTCACTAGAGTTAGTGCATTACAAGTAACTGTAACCACAAAACACTGTTCCTGTACATCAAGGGAAGAGGGATAAAGAAGCAATTTCTTTCAAGGCCCACCGGGTTGGGGCACTGGAATGAAAACAGGCTTAATCCCAATACTTACTGGCACATAGCCTTTCTAGTATTTCTTATCTTTGCTTGAAACCTCATGGTGTTCTCCTCCTAAACAGTATATAAATAATTTCAGTCACTCCATGATATCCAACAGGTCATGGGGTTTAATAACACAGAGATATCTTTCTTTTCTCCACATCTACAATTACATCCCTACTCTCAACAGGACATCTCAGGGGAAGAAAAAGGAAGTAAGATGAGCACCTTCAAACTTCCATTAAAACAAAACTATCTCTCCATAATCTCACACTATAATCCCTCGCACTCAACACACTCCAGCAATATCAGCCATCCTTCTGTTCCTCTAATAGGCCAACCTCATTCACTATCTTGTGCCCCAGCCCCTCATCCTGATCCCAAACCAGGGCCTTTTCATTGTTCCCTCTACTGAAATATTCTTCACCCTTATCATTACATGGATTTCTTCTTGTCATTTAGGTCTCAAGTTAAGTACCTTGACCCCAGAAAGACCTTCACTGTACTCAAATATAAATTAAACCTGCAACCCTCTCTACTGTATCAGATTCCCTGTGGTTTTTAACTACCTAGCACCTTTAATCAGCATCATGTTTGGAGAATTTCTCATCTCATGAGTCCTGCCTCTCCACGTCAGAAGTCAGAAATTCACTTTCCCAGCCTCTCTTGCAAACAGGAAGCAGGTATATGACCTATGTTCTGTCCATCAAACACATCCACAAGACATTCCAATCACAAATATGATATAATGGAGACACCATGTTTTGGAATCCATTCTGAAGAACATTTCATAGAAATATCAGCTTTCTTTCAGACACAGAAATGGCAAAGGTCCTGGCAGGTGCATCTCATACTCAGCATAGACAGTGCAAATTCAAATACCTGTTCTCAGTGGCAAAAGCGGTGGAGTCACCAGTGGTATAAATTGGGCAATGTTCCTAGCTAAGTAGCATCCATCAACAGATGAATGGATAAAGAAGATGTAGTGTACACACACACACACATACACACACACACACACACACACACAATCAATGGAATATTACTCTGCCATAGAAAAGAATGAAATAATGCCATTTGCAGCAACGTGGGTGGACCTAGAGATTATCATACTAAGTGAAGTAAGTCAGACAAAGAAAGACAAATATTGTATGTTATCACTTAGATGTGGAATCTAAAAATATGATACAAAGGAACTTATTTACAAAATAGAAATAGACTCACAGACATAGAAACTTATGGTTACCCAAGGGGAAAGGGGGGAATAAATTTAGGGACTTGGGATTAACAGATACAAGCTACTATATATAAAATAAAGAGCAAGGACTTACTATATACCACAGAGAACTATATTCAATATCTTGTAATAACCTATAATGAAAAAGAATCTGAAAAAGAATATGTACATAGCTGAATCACTTTGCTATACACCTGAAGCACTGTAAATCAACTATACTTCATTTTTTTTAAATGGGAAAAAAAAATTTTTTGTTTTAAATAACTAGAGGGGGTTCTGCCATTTGCAACTAAGGTATCAGATTCATTCTTCATAAATGTTTTCATCAGATTCTTACTGTCTGCTATTTTCTTATTATTTTATTTATTGGCTGCCTCTCCCCACAAGAATATAAACTCCATGAGGACAGGGACATCATCTAGCTTGTTCATCCCCATATATCTAGTATTTAGAATAGTGCTGCACATACAAGAGGCATTCAATAAAAACTAAATAACAAAACAAAACAAAAAAAACCTCTTTACTGCTACATAAATGCATAGTACTTGGGAACCAGTTTGAAGAAATTCAAAATATCAGTGCTATAGGAGTTAAGAGCTAAAAAGGATCAGTGTGGATTGGAGATGTCAGAGGCTTCATGAAGGAGCTGGCACTTGAGTACTGAAACGATGGACTGTAATCCATCTTTCTATAGGGGTGTAGAAGGGGAGATATATGACTTCTAAAGGATGAGAACAAATGAATAGCACTGGGAATGAGTGTGGCAAACATGAAATATGGAATTAAGAAAAAGTGTGTTGAGCTGGGTGGAAAATATCTTAGATATGCAAGATAGGCAATATTATGAATGGCTCTGAATGCCAGGCTTGGGGAATGGTATATCTGATGATGTTTCAAGAACACTAAACCTCAATGAGCATTTTCATCTATTCTTTATTCTAGATGTTATCAGCTGTGTAAAACTACAACAGCTACCCACACATTTTCTACAGCATTCCCCTTCTGAACATTGGTGCTCTATATTTATCTGTTCAAGCTGCGAGATTACCAGAGAAAGAGATTCTTTAATTAATCCTCCTGTAACCAAGCGAATACCCAATTTAAAGATAAAAATCAATTACCAAAATGGCCTTTATTTCCCAACCTCATCCCCAAAGTCAGATTTTAAAAACTGTCTCAATTCCATTTACTCTCTAGTCTATTAGACTATTATACTGGTACTAAGTACATGAACTAGAGCTTTGAGTAGGGAATTTTACTTTGTATTAAAGCAACACAGCCACCCAGAACACAGAAAGATAATCGGTTTTATAAGGATAACTCTTCAGATAAAGTCTTTTAAGAATCCAGCAAATCCTGTAACTAACAACTATTAAAAGGCTACATAATTATATTTTATGGTCTTCCATGAATCAGCAGGGACCTTAGAAAGACTCTCTTATGTAGTTGGTTTTAGAAAACAACCTGACAGTAATCATTAAATATTACTAAATATACACATATCATACGTATACATCTTTTAAACCAGCAATCCCACTCCTGATTGCTGAGGAGTGGGAAGTCCTGAATGTGGGACTTCCCTGGTGGCACAGTGGTTAAGAATCCACCTGCCAATGCAGGGCACATGGGTTCAAGCACGGGTTCGAGCCCTGGTCCAGGAAGTTTCCACATGCCACAGAGCAACAAAGCCCGTGTGTCACAACTACTGAGCCTGCACTCTAGAGCCTGTGAGCCACAACTACTGAGCCCGTGGGCCACAACTACTGAAGCTCACGCACCTAGAGCCTGTGCTCCACAACAAGAGAAGCCACCACAATGAGAAGCCCGTGCACCACAACGAAGTGTAACCCCCATTTGCCACAACTAGAGAAAGCCCGTGTGCAGCAACGAAGACCCAACGCAGTCAAAAATAAATAAATAAGTAAATAAATAAATTTATTTTTTAAAAAAAGAATAAATGTGCCACAAAAGATGAATACTACAATGTTCACAGCAACAAAAATGGGAAACAAAGTAAATGTTCATGGGCAAGGAATTAACTAAATAAACAATGGTACCAGCTGCACCAGGGAGTAATCTCATATATAATGCCATATTTTATATACCCATTAAATGAATGACTTAGAGCTAAACTAGTTGACTTAGAGGAAGTTCTACTAATTATTACTGAGCGAGAAAAACAAGATACAGAAAAGAAGGCATAATATGATCCAATTTTATAAAACAAAGTTAAATGAAAAACACTACATATATGCATGTAGGAGAGTGTGTATGTATGGATAGGTAGGTAGACAAGAAAGAGATAGGATAAAGATTCAAGTATGGAGAAAAATAAGGAAGGATAAATACTCATGGTTACCTTACAGCAAATGGAACAAAAAGAGAGAAAGGAAATTAGGCAAGAAAGGAGAAAAGAAATACATTCATAGTTATATAAAAATATATGTAGACATTGAAATTAGTATCTTTAAAATAAAAACAATATGGAAATTTAAAAGAAGCGTTTTTAGAAGGCAGCTAATCTAACCTTCCTGATCATCCAAACATTCATTTATTCAACACTAAGTGCCTATTTTGCGCAATGAACAGGAACAAGGGTCAGTATCTCCTTTCCAGTAACTGATCTAATAAAGAATCCATCTAGTCCCAAGGATACCCATTCAATGTTAAAGCTGACATAATCAAAGAAAATTCTTGCATGTGTTTAGCTGAAATTTGCTTCTCCACAAGGAGAAGGAATGAATCTAATCTAACCTCCATGCACATAATTGTCTTCAGATATTTTAAGGACTAATATTTTATTCACTCAGCAACTACAGGTAGCTCCCTACTGTCATACATAATACAGCCCTTAAAATGTGCCTAGAAGTTGAATGTGTAGATTCAGACTTAAGGGATTTAAATGTTAAAAAAAAAAAAAAAGGAGCTCCTATTAAATCACAAAGAAAAAGACCAATATAACTATAATAGTTAATAAATTGGAGATCTGGTGCACAGAGAAACAAACAAAAAGAACCCAGTTCTTTAAATAATGTTCAACTTCACTCAGTTAATGCAAATTAAATATACATTGAGGTATCATTTTTTCACCAAAGAGCTCCTGTTAAATCACAAAGAAAAAGACCAACATCACTATAAGACTTAAGAAATAAGATACGTGGTACACAGAAAAAAAAACAAAAACATACAGTTCTTTAAATAGATGTTCAGGAACTTCCCTGGCAGTCCAGTGGTTAAGACTTTGCCTTCCAATGCAGGGGATGCAGGTTCAATCTCTGGTCAGGGAGCTAAGATCCCACATGCCTCACAGCCAAAACACCAAAATGTAAGACAGAAGCAATATTGTAACAAATTCAATAAAGACTTTAAAAGTGGTCTAGGTCTTTAAAAAAAAATCTTTAAAAAAAAATAGATGTTCAACTTCAGTCACTTGATGCAAATTAAATATACACTGAGGTACCAATGTATATTTAGACAGTTTGGTGTTGTTATCGAAAGTTGGTAACACTTTACAGGGGCAAAGATGTAAGCAGACAGTAATTCTCATACCTTCTGCTTTTAGGAACACATTCTTTAATCTCATACAGGAGCAATGATGATTGCACCAAGTTATCTACTATAGCAATGCAAATAATACCAAAAAAACTGGAAACAAATGTATAACAGAGGGAACTAATTTTTTTTTAGTACAAGTACACACCTACATGAAAGAATCCCAAGCTATAAAAACACCAGATAGCAATTCTAAAAGAAGAGTTTATATGATGATTATTTCTTTTTTTTTTTTAATTTATTTGGTTGCACTGGGTCTTAGTTGTAGCAGGCAAGTGCCTTAGCTGCAGCACGTGGGCTCCTTAGTTGTGGCATGCAAACTCCCAGTTGTGGCATGCATGTGGGATCCAGTTCCCTGACCAGGGATCGAACTCCAGCTCCCTGCATTGGGAGCGCAGAGTCTTGCCACTGCACCACCAGGGAAGTCCCTATATGATTGTTTCTTAATATTCTTTTTTTTAAAAATATAGTCAATTTACAATATTGTGTCAGTTTCAGGTGTACAGCAGAGTGATTTTTTTGTAGATTATATTCCATTATAGGTTATTACATGATATTGAGTATAATTCCCTGTGCTATACAGTAAATCCTTGTTGCTTATCTATTTTATGTAAAGTAGTTTGTATCTGTTAATCCCATACTCCTAATTTGTCCCTTCCTGCCCCTCCCATTTGGTAACTATAAATTTGTTTTCTATGTCTGTGAGTCTATTTCTGTTTTGTAAATAAGTTCCTTTGTATCATATTTTTAGATTCCTCATCTAAGTGATATCATATATTTGTCTTTCTCTGTCTGACTTACTTCCTTAGTCTGATAATCCCTAGATCCACCCATGTTGCTGCAAATGGCATTATTTCATTCTTTTCTATGGCAGAGTAATATTACATTGATGTGTGTGTGGGGGTGTGTGTGTGTGTGTGTGTGTGTGTGTGTGTGTGTGTGTGTGTGTGTATCACATCATTATTGGTTCATCTGTCAGTGGATGCTTAGGTTGCTTCCATGTCTTGGCTATTGTAAACAGTGCAGCTATGAACACTGGGGTGCATATATCTTTTCAAATTGTTTTCATTTTTTCTGTTTATATGCCCAGGAGTGGGATTGCTGGATCATATGGTAGTTCTATTTTCAGTTTTGTAAGGAGCCTCCATACTGTTTTCCACAGTGGCTGCACCAATTTACATTCCCACCAACAGTGTTTGAGCGTTCCCTTTTCTCCACATCTTCTCCAGCATTTATTATTTGTAGATTTTTTGATGATAGCCATCCTGACTGGTATGTGTGGTTTTGCTTTGCATTTCTCTAATTAGCAATGTTGAGGATCTTTTCATGTGCCTGTTGGCCATCTGTACGTCTTCTTTGGAAAATGTCTATTCAGATCTTCTGTCCATTTTTTGATTGGGTTGTTTGTCTCTTTTGAGTTGTATGAGCTGTTTGTATATTTTGGATATTAACCCCTTGTTGGTCGCATCACTTGCAAACATTTTCTCCCATTCCATAGGCTGTCTTTTCCTTTTATTGATGGCTTCCTTTGCTGTGCAAAAGCTTTTAAGTTTAATTAGGTCCCATTTGTTTATTTTTGCTTTTATTTCTTTTGCCTTGGAGGCTGATCTAAGAAAATATTGCCATGATTTATGGTAAAGAATGTTTTGCCTATGTTCTCTTCTAGCAGTTTTATGGTGTCCTGTCTTACATTTAGGTCTTTAAACCATTTTGAGTTTATTTACAAAGTATACTGTATGAGGCAATGTTCTAATTTCACTGTTTTACATACAGCTGTCCAGCTTTCCCAACACCACTTGCTGAAGAAACTGTCTTTTCTCCATCATATATTCTTGCCCCCTTTGTTATAGATTAATTGACCATAGATGTGTGGGTTTATTTCTGGGATCTCTATTCTATTCCATTGATCTTTGTGCCTGTTTTTGTGTCAATACCACATTGTTCTGATTACTGTAGCTCTGTAGTATAGTCTGAAGTCTGGAAGGGTTATACCTCCAGGTTTGTTCTTTTTTCTCAGGATTGCTTTAGCAATTCTGGGTCTTTTGTGGTTCCATATAAATTTTAGGATTATTTGTTCTAGTTCTGTGAAAAATGTCATGGGAAATTTGATAGACATTGCGTTAAATCTGTAGATTGCTTTGGATAGCATGGCCATTTTAACAATGTTAATTCTTCCAATCCAAGAGCATTGGATATCTTTCCATTTCTTTGAATCATCTTCAATTCCTTTATCAATGCTTTATAGTTTTCAGCATATAGGCCTTTCACCTCCTTGGTTAAGTTTATGCCTAAGTTTTTTGTTTTGTTTTGTTTCGCTTGATGCAATTTTAAATGGGATGGTTTTTTCACTTTCTCTTTCCTGCTACTTTGCTGAAATCATTTATTAGTTCTAATAGTTTCTGTGTGGAAATTTTCGGGTTCTCTATATTGAGTATCACGTCATCTGCAAATAGTGACAGTTTTACCTCTTGCTCTCAATTTGGATAGCTTTTTTTTTTTTTTTGTGGTACACGGGCCTCTCTCTGTTGTGGCCTCTCCCGTTGTGGAGCACAGGCTCCGGATGCGCAGGCTCAGCGGCCATGGCTCACGGGCCCAGCCGCTCTGTGGCATGTGGGATCTTCCCGGACCGGGGCACGAACCCGTGTCCCCTGCATCGGCAGGCGGACTCCCAACCACTGCGCCACCAGGGAAGCCCACTGGATACCTTTTATTTCTTTCTCTTGTCTGACTGTTGTGCCCGGACTTCCAACACTATGTTAAATAGAAGCAGTGAGAGTGGGCATCCTTGTCTTGTTCCTGAATTTAGTGGGGAGGCTTTCAGTTTTTCACCATTGAGTATGACGCTGGCTGTGGGTTTGTCATAAATGGCCTTTATTATGTTGAGGTAGGTTCTCTCCATCCGCACTTTGAGTTTATTTCTTAACGTTCTTGATTACCAAATCTACAGACAGAAGGATAAACTTTCCAACAGCCATAGAGGAACCTAACAGTCTTTACTAAAATAGCGAAAGGTTTCAGAAGACAGCATCTCAAATACATGGACTTTTAAAGATGCTTTAAATAACTTTATTGTAATTTGTGGCTGTTACTTTTGAGTGTATAAGAATGTGGTCAGAACAGTAACCAATTCTGTTCACACAGTAACACACAACAGAAGGATCATCACAGGGGTGTTTTTGTTGTTATTGTTTTCAATTTTCCTGAAACTTTTTTCAAGGGGAAAGAATGTTTATTCTTTAAAATTCTCAGTGTCTTATAGTTTCTGCATACAGGTATTTTGTCTCCATAGGCAGATTTATTCCTAGGTATTTTATTCTTTTTGTTGCAATGGCAATGGGGGTGTTTCCTTAATCTCTTTTTCAGATTTTTCATCATTAGTGTATAGGAATGCAAGAGATTTCTGTGCATTAATTTTGTATCCTGCTACTTTACCAAATTCATTGATTAGCTCTAGTAGTTTTCTGGTAGCAAATTTAGGATTCTCTATGTATAATATCATGTCATCTGCAAACAGTGACAGCTTTACTTCTTCTTTTCCAGTTTGGATTTGTTTTATTTCTTTTTCTTCTCTGATTGCTGTGGCTAAAACTTCCAAAACTATGCTGAATAATAGTGGTGAGAGTGGACAACCTTGTCTTATTCCTGGTCTTAGAGGAAATGGTTTCAGTTTTTCACCATCAAGAATGATGTTGGCTGTGGTTTTGTCATATACGGCCTTTATTATGTTGAGGTAAGTTCCTTCTATGCCTACTTTCTGGAGGGTTTCTAGCATAAATCGGTGCTGAATTTTGTCGAAAGATTTTTCTGCATCTATTGAGATGATCATATGGTTTTTCTCCTTCAATTTATTAATATGGTATATCACATTGATTGATTTGCGTATATTGAAGAATCCTTGCATTTCTGGAATAATCCCCACTTGATCATGCGTATGATCTTTTTAATGTGCTGTTGGATTCTGTTTGCTAGTACTTTGTTGAAGATTTTTGCATCTATGTTCATCAGTGATATTGGCCTGTAGTTTTCTTTTTTTGTGACATCTCTGTCTGGTTTTGGTATCAGGGTGATGGTGGCCTCGTAGAATGAGTTTGGGAGTGTTCCTCCCTCTACTATATTTTAGGAAGAGTTTGAGAAGGATAGGTGTTAGCTCTTCTCTAAATGTTTGATAGCATTCGCCTGTGAAGCCATCTGGTCCTGGGCTTTTGTTTGTTGGAAGATTTTTAATCACAGTCTCAATTTCAGTGCTTGTGATTGGTCTGTTTATATTTTCTATTTTTTCCGGGTTCAGTCTCAGAAGGTTGTACTTTTCTAAGAATTTGTCCATTTCTTCCAGGTTGTCCATTTTACTGGCATATAGTTGCTTGTAGTAATCTCTGATGATCCTTGTGTTTATGCAGTGTCAGTTACTTCTCCTTTTGCATTTCTAATTCTGTTGATTTGAGTCTTCTCCCTTTTTTTCTTGATGAGTCTGGCTAATGGTTTATGAATTTTGTTTACCTTCTCAAAGAACGAGTGTTTAGTTTAATTGATCTTTGCTATCATTTCCTTCATTTATTTCTGATTTTATCTTTATGATTTCTTTCCTTCTGCTAACCTTGGGGTTTTTTTGTTCTTCTTTCTCTAATTGCTTTAGGTGTAAGGTTAGGTTGTTTGAGATGTTTCTTGTTTCTTGAGGTAGGACTGTATTGTTATAAACTTCCTTCTTAGAACTGCTTTTGCTGCATCCCATAGGTTTTGGGTCGTCGTGTTTTCATTGTCATTTGTTTCTCGGTATTTTTTAATTTCCTCTGATTTCTTTAGTGATCTCTTGGTTATTTAGTAGCATATTGTTTAGCCTCCATGTGTTTGTATTTTTTACAGATATTTTCCTGTAATTGATATTTAGTCTCATAGCGTTGTGGTTGGAAAAGATACTTGATACAATTTCAATTTTCTTAAATTTACCAAGGCTTGATTTGTGACCCAAGATATGATCTATCCTGGAGAATGTTCCATGAGCACTTGAGAAAAAAGTGTATTCTGTTGTTTTTGGATGGAATGTCCTATAAATATCAGTTAAGTCCATCTTGTTTAATGTACCATTTAAAGCTGGTGTTTCCTTATTTATTTTCATTTTAGATTATCTGTCCATTGGTGAAAGTGGGGTGTTAAGAGTCTCCTACCATGATTGTGTTACTGTCGATTTCCTTTTTTACGTTTGTTAGCATTTGCCTTCTGTATTGAGGTGCTCCTATGTTGGGTGCATAAATATTTACAATTGTTATATCATCTTCTTGGATTGATCCCTTGATCATTATGCTGTGTCCTCCTTTGTCTCCTGTAATAGTCTTTATTCTAAAGTCTATTTTGTCTGATATGAGAACTGCTACTCCAGCTTTCTTCTGATTTCCATTTGCATGGAATATCTTTTTCCATCCCCTCACTTTCAGTCTGTATACGTCCCTAGGTCTGAAGTGGGTCTCTTGTAGACAGCATATATATGGGTCTTGTTTTTGTATCCATTCAGCCAGTCCATATAGTACCAAATGTAAAATAGATAGCTAGTGGGAAGCAGCCGCATAGCACAGGGAGATCAGCTCGGTGCTTTGTGACCACCTATAGGGGTGGGATAGGGAGGGTGGGAGGGAGATGTAAGAGGGAGGAAATATTGGGATATATGTATATGTATAGCTGATTCACTTTGTTATAAAGCAGAACCTAACACCACTGTAAAGCAATTATACTGCAATAAAGATGTTAAAAAATAATAACAATAAAATTCTCAAATGTGCCACCAACAAAATCTATTTTGAAAATTGTATTATAAAAACAAGCAATGTGGGGCTTCCCTGGTGGCGCAGTGGTTGAGAGTCCGCCTGCCAATGCAGGGAACACGGGTTCATGCCCCAGTCCGGGAAGATCCCACATGCTGCGGAGCGGCTGGGCCCGTGAGCCATGGCTGCTGAGCCTGCGCATCTGGAGCCTGTGCTCCACAATGGGACAGGCTGCAACAGTGAGAGGCCCGCGTACCGCAAAAAAAAAAAAGCAATGTACAGCCACTCTTTGGGATATTATGCTGTCATTAAATGTTCATGACAAGTTTAATATTTGGTAAAAGGCTAAGCAAATGCAGCAAAATATAGTTACATACTTTTATGTTGTATATAAAGATCAATGATTCTTTTATCAGAGGCAAGATAACTCCATAAAAAATGTGTGGGAGCTTCCCTGGTGGCACAGTGGTTAAGAACCTGCCTGCTGGGGCTTCCCTGGTGGCGCAGTGGTTGAGAGTCCGCCTGCCGATGCAGGGGACACGGGTTTGTGCCCCGGTCCGGGAAGATCCCACATGCTGCGGAGCGGCTGGGCCTGTGAGCCGTGGCCGCTGAGCCTGCGCATCCGGAGCCTGTGCTCCGCAACGGGAGAGGCCACAACAGTGAGAGGCCTGCGTACCGCAAAAAAACAAAACAAAACAAAAAAACCCTATAATCCAAGCCCTCAACCTTAAGGAGGCTAAAAATCTAAAGACTAAACTAAATCATTCATATATTAAAAAATACAGATTCAAGGCAATAAAAGTAAAACAATATGTGGTCAGGCTAGTGAGTATTCTATAAACTGCCAGGAGGCAGGGAGGGAAAAAAAAAAATCACTGAACAGATGGAACTTGAGCTAGGCATTGAAGGGTGAATAGAATGAGACTCTGAGAGAGAGAAGAAAGGAACAAGCAAGGGCCTTCCAAGCTGTGGATCTGCAAAGTGAAAGAGCTAGGATGAAGGTAAACGTACTTGGTGGTTAGGGATAGGTCTACTCAAGGCATTCAGGAGACAGAAGTTACAACTATAACTTGTACTAGCTTGGGCATGTTATTTAGAACCCTCCACCTCTATTTCCTCAACAGTGGTAATTACAGTACCTACTTTATAGGAATAAATTAAATAAAACCATGCATGTATGGTGCTTCACACAACCTGGAAGTTAATAAGCAATCACTGGTTATCAAAACAACATAATTGGGCTTCCCTGGTGGCGCAGTGGTTGAGAATCTGCCTGCTAATGCAGGGGACACGGGTTCGAGCCCTGGTATGAGAGGATCCCACATGCCACGGAGCAACTGGGCCCGTGAGCCACGACTACTGAGCCTGCGCGTCTGGAGCCTGTGCTCTGCAACATGAGAGGCCGTGATAGTGAGAGGCCCGCGCAACGCGATGAAGACTGGCCCCCGCTTGCCACAACTAGAGAAAGCCCTCGCACAGAAACAAAGACCCAACACAGCAAAAATAAATAAATAACTTACTAAACTCCTAACCCCAACCTCTTCTTAAAAAAAAAAAAAAATTATTATTAAAGGTGGAAAGACAGACTGGAACCCAATTTTAGAAGGTCCTGAATATCAGACTAAGGAATTTGTACTAAATCCTAAAGGTGGTGTCAACCAAAAGTTTTGTGGGAGGAAATGCTGACTGACTGCAGAGGAAACATTGAAAGTTGAGATGCTATTTAGACAAAAGTCCAGACACACGATAAGAGTTTACATGCAAGTAAGGATGGTGACAATGGGAACACAAAGTACAAGATAAGTGAGATGAGAAAGGTAGACTCCAACTAAGATTTAGTTACCAAATAAAAGGGTGGGACACAGATATAGATATTACAGGTTTAGTTCCAGACCATCACAATAAAGCAAATATTGCAATAAAGTGAGTCACATGAATTTTCTGGTTTCCAAGTGCATCTGAAAGTTCTGTTTACTGTAGTGTTAAGTGTGCAATAGCTTTATCGCTAAAAAAAATGGACATACCTTGCTTTAAATATACTTTATTGCTAAAAAATGCTAACCATCATCTGAGCCTTCAGCCAGTCATAGTAGTAACATCAAAGATCACTGATCACAGATCACCATAACAAATATAATAATGAAAAAGTTTGAAATATTGCAAGAATTACCAAAAAGTGACACAGAGACATGAAGTGAGCAAATGCTCAGAAAAATGGTGCTGATAGACTTGCTCAACGCAGGGTTGCCCAGACCTTCAATTTGTAAAACATGCAATATCTGTGAAGCACAATAAAGCAAGGTACAATAAAATGAGGTATGCGGTACTGAACTGCACACTTAAGAAACAGTTAAGAAGGTAAATTTTGTGTTATGTGTATTTCAACCACAATTTTCTTAAGAGTAAGAAAGGGGTGCAAAGGAAAAGGGAAGAGCCAAAAAATAATTGTAATTCAAGTACCTGGAAGAACCAAAGGTACCAATAAGAAAAAAACAGTAAAGTCACAAAAAGGGGTGCCACTTGGAAAAAGGACTCTACATTCTGGTTAGGTTTGAAAGCTCACTCACTGATCTAACGACAATCAGAGGGAAGGAGAAATTCCAGCATGTATAAACACACCAATACACCCAAGTCACAACTACTTTGCTTATAAGTCTTTTCCATAATAAAGACTGCAAGGACAAGCCTCATCCACCAAAGGGCAGACAGCAGAAACAAGAACTACAATTCTGCAGCCTATGGAACGAAAACCACATTCACCCCAGAAAAACAACTGAATGAAGTAGAGATAGGCAACCTTCCAGAAAAAGAATTCAGAATAATGATAGTGAAGATGATCCAGGACCTCAAAACAAGAATGGAGGCAAAGATCGAGAAGATTCAAGAAATGTTTAACAAAGACCTAGAAGATTAAAGAAAAAACACCTAGAAGAATTAAAGAACAAACAAACAGAGATGAACAATACAATAACTGAAATGAAAAATACACTAAAAGGAATCAATAGCAGAATAACTGAGGCAGAAGAACGGATAACTGACCTGGAAGACAGAACGGTGGAATTCACTGCCATGGAACAGAATAAAGAAAAAAGAATGAAAAGAAATGAAGACAGCTTAAGAGACCTCTGGGACAACATTAAACGCAACAACATCTGCATTACACAGGTCCCAGAAGAAGAGAGAGAGGAAGGACCTGAGAAAATATCTGAAGAGATTATAGTCGAAAACTTCCCTAACATGGGAAACGAAATAGCCACCCAAGTCTAGGAAGCCTAGAGAGTCCCCAGCAGGATAAACCCAAGGAGAAACACACCAAGACACATAGGAATCAAACTGACAAAAATTAAAGACAAAGAAAAACGACTGAAAGCAACAAGGGAAAAACAACAAATAACATACAAGGGAATTCCCAAAAGGTTAACAGCTGATTTCTCAGCAGAAACTCTACAAGTCAGAAGGGAGTGGCACGATGTATTTAAAGCGAAGAATGGGAAGAATCTACAACAAAGATTACTCTATCTGGCATGGATCTTACTCAGATTTGACAGAGAAATCAAAAGCTTTACAGATAAGCAAAAGCTAAGAGAATTCAGCACCACCAAACCAGCTTTGCAACAAATGCTAAAGGAACTTCTTTAAGTGGGAAACACAGAGAAGAAAAGGACCTACAAAAACAAACCCAAAACAATTAAGAAGATGGTCATAGGAACATACATATCGATAATTACCTTAAATGTGAATGGATTAAATGCTCCAACCAAAAGACACAGGCTTGCTGAATGGATACACAAACAAGAACCATATATATGCTGTCTACAAGAGACCCATTTCAGACCTAGGGACACATACAGACTGAAGGTGAGGGAATGGAAAAAGACATTCCATGCCAATGGAAATCAAAAGAAAGCTGGAGCAGCAATACTCATATCAGATAAAATAGACTTTAAAATAAAGAATGTTACAAAAGACAAGGACTACATAATAATCAAGGGATCAATCCAAGAAGAAGATACAGCAATTATAAATATATATGCACCCAACATAGGAGCATCTCAATACAGAAGGCAACTTCTAACAGCTATAAAAGAGGGAACCGACAATAACACAATAATAGGGGGGACTTAAGCACTCTACTTACACCAATGGACAGATCACCCAGACAGAAAATTAATAAGGAAACACAAGCCTTAAGTGACACAATAGACCAGATAGATTTAATTGATATTTATAGGACATTCCATCCAAAAACAGCAGATTACACTTTCTTCTCAAGTGCACACAGAACATTCTTCAGGACAGATCACATCTTGGGTCACAAACAAAGCCTCGGTAAATTTAAGAAAACTGAAATCATATCAAGCATCTTTTCCAACCACAACACTATGAGATTAGAAATCATTTACAGGGAAAAAAACGTAAAAACCACAAACATATGGAGGATAAACAATACATTATTAAATAATCAAGAGATCACTGAAGAAATCAAAGAGGAAATCAAAAAATACCTAGAGACAAATTACTACAAAACCATGATGATCCAAAACCTATGAGATGCAGCAAAAACAGTTCTGAGAGGGAAGTTTATAGCAATACAATCCTACCTCAAGAAACAAGAAAAATCTGAAATAAACAATCTAAATTTACACCTAAAGGAACTAGAGAAAGAAGAACAAACAAAACCCAAAGTTAGTAGAAGGAAAGAAATCATAAAGATCAGACCAGAAATAAATGAAATAGAAACAAAGAAAACAATAGCAAAGATCAATAAAACTAAAAGCTGGTTCTTTGAAAAGAAAAACAAAATTGATAAACCTTTAGCCAGACTCATCAAGAAAAAGAGGGAAAAGCCTCAACTCAATAAAATTAGAAATGAAAAAGGAGAAGTTACGACACCACAGAAATCCAAAACATCGTAAGAGACTACTACAAGCAACTCTATGACAATAAAATGGACAACCCGGAAGAAATGGACAAATTCTTAGAAAGGTATAAACTTCCAAAACTGAACCAGGAAGAAATAGAAAATATGAACAGACCAATCACAAGTAATGAAATTGAAACTGTGATTAAAAATCTTCCAACAAATAAAAGTCCAGGACCAGATGGCTTCACAGGTGAATTCTATCAAACATTTAGAGAAGAGCTAACACCTATCTTTCTCAAACTCTTCCAAAATATTGCAGAAACAGGAACACTCCCAAACACATTCTATGAGGCCACCATCACCCTGATACCAAAACCAGACAAAGATGTCACAAAAAGAGAAAACTACAGGCCAATATCACTGATGAATACAGATGCAAAAATCCTCAGCAAAATACTAGCAAACAAAATCCAACAACACATTAAAAGGATCCTACACCATGATCAAGTGGGATTTATCCCAGGGATGCAAGAATTCTTCAATATATGCAAATCAATCAATCTGATACACCATATTAACAAACTGAAGAATAAAAACCATATGATCATCTCAATAGATGCAGAAATATTTTTGACAAAATTCAACACCCATTTATGATAAAAACTCTCCAGAAAGTGGGAATAGAGGGAAACTACCTCAACATAATAAAGGCCATATAAGACAAACCCACAGCAAACATCATTCTCAAAGGTGAAAAACTGAAAGCATTTCCTCTAAGATCAAGAACAACACAAGGATGTCCACTTTCGCCACTATTATTCAACATAGTTTTAGAAGTCCTAGCCACAGCAATCAGAGAAGAATAAGAAATAAAAAGAATACAAACTGGTAAAGAAGAAGTAAAACTGTCACTGTTTGCAGATGACATGATACCATACATAGAGAATCCTAAAGATGCCACCAGAAAACTACTAGAGCTAATCAATGAATTTGGTAAAGCTGTAGGATACAAAATTAATGCACACAAATCTCCTGTATTCCTATACACTAACAATGAAATATCAGAAAGAGAAATTAAGGACACAGTCCCATTTACCATTGCAAAAAAAGGAATAAAATACCTAGGAATAAACCTACCTAAGGAGGTAAAAGACTTGTACTCAGAAAACTATAAGACACTGATGAAAGAAATCAAAGATGACACAGACGGAGAGATATACCATGTTCTTGGATTGGAAGAATCGATAATGTGAAAATGACTATACTATCCAAAGCAATCTACAGATTCAATGCAATCCCTAGCAAACTACCAGTGGCATTTTTTACAGAACTAAAAGAAAAAATCTTAAAATTTGTATGGAGACAAAAACGACCCCGAATAGCCAAAGCAGTCTTGGGGGGGAAAAAACAGAGCTGGAGGAATCAGACTCCCTGACTTCAGACTCTACTGCAAAGCTACAGTAATCAAGACAATACGGTACTGGCACAAAAACAGAAATACAGATCAATGGAACAGGATAGAAAGCCCAGAGACAAACCCACGCACCTATGACAACGGAGGCAAGGATATACAATGCAGAAAAGACAGTCTCTTCAATAAGTGGTGCTGGGAAAACTGGACAGCCACATGTAAAAGAATGAAATTAGAACACTCGCTAACACCATACACAAAATTAAACTCAAAATAGATTAGAGAGCTAAATGTAAGACCGGACACTATGAAATTCTTAGAGGAAAGCACAGGCAGAACACTCTATGACATAAATCACAGCAAGATCTTTTTTCATCCACCTCCTAGAGTAATGGAAATAAAATCAAAAATAAACAAATGGGACCTAATGAAACTTCAAAGCTTTTGCACAGCAAAGGAAACCATAAACAAGATGAAAAGACAACCCTCAGAATGGGAAAAAATATTTCCAAACGAATCAACAGACAAAGGATTAATCTCCAAAATATATAAACAGCACATGCAGCTCAATATTAATAAAACAAAAAACCCAATCAAAAAATGGACAGAAGACCTAAATAGACATTTCTCCAAAGACATACAGATGGCCAAGAAGGACGTGAAAAGCTGCTCAACATCACTAATTATTAGAGAAATGCAAATCAAAACTACAATGAGGTGTCACCTCACACCGGTGAGAACAGGCATCACCAGAGAATCTACAAACAACAAATGCTGGAGAGGGTGTGGAGAAAAGGGAACCCTCTTGTACTGTTGGTGGGAATGTAAATTGATACAGCCAGTATGGAGAACAGTACGGAGGTTCCTTAAAAAGCTAAAAACAGAACTACCATATGACCCAGCAATCCTACTACTGGGCATATACCCAGAGAAAACCATAATTCAAAAAGACACATGCACCCCAATGTGCACTGCAGCACTATTTACAATAGTTAGGTCATGGAAGCAACCTAAATGACCATCAACAGATGAATGGATAAAGAAGAAGTGGTATATACATACAGTGGAATATTACTCAGCCACAAAATGGAACAAAATTGGGTCATCTGCAGAGACATGGATGGATCTAGAGACTGTTATACAGAGTGAAGTATGTCAGAAAGAAAAAAACAAATATCCTATATTAACGCTTATATGTGGAACCTAGAAAAATGGTACAGATGAACTGCTCTGCAAGGCAGGAATAGAGACACAGATGTAGAGAACAAACATATGGACAACCAAGGGGGGAAAGTGGTGGGGGTGGGGGTGGGGTGAATTGGGAGCTTGGGATTGACATGTATATACTAATATGTATAAAATAGATAACTAATAAGAACCTGCTGTATAAAAAATAAATTTAATTTAATTTAAAAATTTTAAAAAAAAGAATTGATGGACATTGTGACTTGGTTTCTCTTTCTAATACAGACTAAATAGAAAAGATGTCTTTTCTGAGGCATTCCCCAAACCTTGTTACAATAAAGAGCAGCCATTAACACCTACTTTATTCATCTCATTATACAAAGAGGACTATAACAGCTCCAGTAACACAATGACACTTTGATAACCCTATAATTCAGACACCATATATTCTAGGATATAAGGTTAATTTGTTCAGTTTTTTTCTCCATATAACCCTCAAATGTTAGCAGTGAATTTTCTGTGTGTGTTTTTCAGAGTTGCTATTACTTTTGTACGCTTTTTTCTTTGAAGAATAACATAAATACAGAAAAATATATAAGCTTGGTGAATTTTCACAAAGTGAACACACCCACGTAACCAGCACTCAAAACAAGAAACAGAACATTACTAGCACCTCATGAAGCCCCTTCATATCCCAATCCGAACACTTTCTCCATCTCCCACAAGCATATTCAATCTCCTGACACCACAGATAGTTTTACCTGTTTTTGAAATTTATGTAAATGGACACTCTTTAGTGTCTGGGTTCTTTTGCTCAATATTATATTTGTGAGATTCACATATTATTATATATAGCTGTTCCTTGTTCACTGTGACCAATGTTTAACATTCATTGTGTGATTATGCCAGAAACTTATCTACCCATTCTACTGTTGATAGGCATTAGGAAAATTCCAGTTTGGACTACTACAATTAGGCCCGCTACGAACATTTTGTCCATCTCTTCTGGTGCCGATATGCACACAATTTTGTTGTATATAAATCTAGAAGTGGAAATGCTAAGTCACAGAACATCCATGTGTTTAACTTTGGTAAATAACTAATAAACTTAAGGAAGAAAATAGTTTAAGGTCTTTACAGAGAAATTTGAATGATTAATGATTCATCAGAAGGTGCTGACTTCAAAAACTACTTTCAGAAGGATAAACATACTTAAATAGGACAGTTGACCCACACTGCTTCCAAAGAAAGCAATTTACTTTTGAATATTTTCACCAGCAATTCTGCATGTGACAATAACAGAAGTAACCAAGTCTGTCTTATCCTTTCTGGAATTGATGATGCTAAAAATTTAGGATCAACAACTGAAAAGCCATTATTACCAATAAGGTAAAGTAACCACCTTCCTGACAAGTTACAGAATATAAATGTTACAAGTCAGAACTCTGCAGTAGTTAAGCCTGTACTCATTTAATCACACCCCTGGAAATTGAAAGAGACTTCAACACTAGTTTAACCTTCAGGTGGTCATATAAATGACTTCTACACCAGTGAACACACTAATAAAAATTCATTTAATCCTGGAACAGAAAAAGAATATTATGCAAAGACTAAGGGAATCTGAATAAAGCATGGACTTTAGTTAATAATAATGTATCAATATTGGTTCATTACAAAAATATGTATATATAGGTTCATTAATTATAACAAATGTACCATACTAATGTAAGATGTTAATAATAGGGGAAATGGGGATAGGGTATATATGGGAATTCTGTGTACATTTTCCTGTAAATCCAAAACTGTTTTAAAATAAAATTTATTTTTAAAACTCCATTTAAAACTCTGTAACGTAATCTGCAGATTGTAATACACCTGCTAAACTCTTCTCAGAATGCAATCCAAGTGCACTCTGAGAGCTGAAAGACACCCATACAGACATACATACACACACGCATACATACAATCCTGCTATCTGTGAGCTTAGACACATAGTTACATGAAGGAAGCATTCTATCTGCGCCAATTTTAGTTTTGCTCCTAGCTATAAAATTATTATTAAGGCTCAAACTTCTTTTTATTCCAACTAACCTAACCTTTTTTGAGTATACACTACAAGCACTTAGTGATTCATTAAGAAGCAATTCCCCAGTTATCGTCAAATGATAAAAGTATCTAAACTCCAAGTAAGGTCAATTCTCTAATATATCATTTCTTTGTGGTTTAAATCATTGAGTCTTTGCTTTTACTTCATGGAAAATAAAGGAAAAAGACTGTGCCTTACAGCTAGTAGGGAAAACAAGTAGCCCTAACATGGTATACGGCCTAGTAGAAGGAACCCTGGGCAACGAGGCAGGAGACCTAGCTTCTAGCTTTAGTTCTATCCCTAATCTGCTACCTAATGAATTCAACTGTGGTTCTACCAAGTTTATATCTAAATACAACTTGAAGTTTGGTTCTTTTATAGCAGAAATCAAACGTTTTCTTTAAGAGTCAGGTATTTTAGGCTTTGTGGGTCACATGGGCTCTGTTGCAACTCAACTCTTGCTGTAGTGCAAAAGCAGTCATAGACAACATGTAAATGACAAATGTATCTCTTCCAATAATACTTTATTTACAAAAATAAGCAGTTGTCTCGGCTGTAGTTTGCCAATCCCTATTCTGTAATATCAGGGGCAAGAAAATCAATTGGCAAGATTGATTTTGTAAAACTACAACATGAGTGCACACTGAAATAAACTGTGTTTTGCTTGCCGGGTGAAAATGCTTATGAATCAGGATCTTCACATACCTGAGAATGTTCAAGTTTCCCCTGCGTGAACAGGTCACATCACCAATACCTAAGACAGAGCAGGAAAACACTCTCCCTTACATGGTTGTTAATGACATAACAGAGGGGGTGTTAATTTACATAGGCAAAATTTACAAGGTGACCTGCAAAAGTAAAATACCAGGTTTTAGCAACTTTAGCAGTAAATATAGAAACCCAAACCTCATTAACACCAACAGTCACTTCTTCCTTATAGTAAGCTAAATAAATTCAGAAAATTGCCAAGGTCATTGGCTTCCCTGGGAGAGCTGTTCAGTCTCCACATAACTCAAGTGGTTTAGACCAGCAGACGCTTGGTCATCCATAACCTGTTAAATTTCCAGGAGGCCAGAGTAACTAACTGTTTGTGCTAATGTAGAAGCTCTGATTCATTCTGGGATGGGACAGGGGTTGCTCATCGCTATAAATGGTCTAATCAAGCCAAGATCAGATCTATCCTCCCTTAGGGTCTACCTTAGTAAAAATGTTCCATTCTGTGATAAGTCACCTTGCTAAATGCAGCATCATGTTAGCTACCAGGTATTCGATAGCAGGCTGGAGCAAAGAGCCGGCCCACAAGGATCAAGCAAGTGCCTTTTTAAAAACTAATCTTAAGGAGTTCGAGTTCCTCTCCATGGCTTTGCAAAGTAAGCAAAAACCATGCCAAATAGTAAAAAAGGCACTTACTTGACTCCCACAGTCCAGCTCCACACTCTAGCAGCTAAGATGTCACTGGCATGGTACATGGAGAGTGAGGTGGAAACGATATCTTGCCAACCACTGTAGGAATGGTAGTGAAAGACCTAAAAGAATAGAAAAAAGTAAAGTCAATGTCAAAGGTAAAGGCCTTCCTGAGCCTGCTGACATGGGTACCTCAGCATATAATGCCAAAAAAGAAAAGAAAGTCTGAAAATCTCTCAAAGAATGTCTGAAAATCTCTTGTTTAAGCCATTCTTAGCTGCTGGTTATTACAAGTGACCCTTAGGACAAGAGGTCACTTTTAAAAGAATATGAATTATAACCTAGAATAAATCCAGACTGGTTATGAGAAACTCTGAAATAATACTTTTTTTCTTCAAGGAAAGAAAGTATTAAATCCTAGAAAACCACATAGTAGGCTAATAGAGAAATAAAAACAGAGAATTTGAAGCAACAACTCATAAATCAATACTTCTAGAAATAGTATTAAGGGGAATTTTTTTTCACCCCACCTCTACCCTTCTAGCATTTGAAAAACAGATAGAACCCTGATAAACTATGAAGAAATAAGAAATATTTTAAAAAACTTAAGGGGTCCCTGGCAATAGAAGTCTCAGGCTACCCAGGTTCGTTCAGCAACTTTCATTAATTTCAGAAACAAGTTTACAAAACTTAGAAATCTTGGTACAGTTAAAATAAAAAAATCCAATTCACTTGCCTAGCTATACAACTTTCTGGTTTAGGAGACCTGTTTTTTTTTTTTTGCAGCATGCGGGCCTCTCACTGTTATGGCCTCTCCCGTTGCGGAGCACAGGCTCCGGACGCGCAGGCTCAGCGGCCATGGCTCACGGGTCCAGCCGCTCCGCGGCATGTGGGATCTTCCCGGACCAGGGCACGAACTCCTGTCCCCTGCATCGACAGGCGAACTCTCAACCACTGCGCCACCAGGGAAGCCCAGGAGTCCTGTTTTAACATGCTTGACTCTTGGCCAATTAGTCAGAGATCATTCAAAAACAAGAACAGCAATTTTTAAAAGCCTGTTTACATACCTATCTCCTCTCTCCATACCTACACTATTTATGGGTGAAATAATTTGTGGAAAAAAATTAGTGTGATTCGCACATATGGTCACCTAATCTTTGATAAAGGAGGCAGGAATGTACAGTGGAGAAAGGACAGCCTCTTCAATAAGTGGTGCTGAGAAAACTGGACAGGTACATGTAAAAGTATGAGATTAGATCACTCCCTAACACCATATACAAAAATAAGCTCAAAATGGATTAAAGACCTAAATGTAAGGCCAGAAGCTATCAAACTCTTAGAGGAAAACATAGGCAGAACACTCTATGACATAAATCACAGCAAGATCCTTTTTGACCCACCTCCTAGAGAAATGGAAATAAAAACAAAAATAAACAAATGGGACCTAATGAAACTTCAAAGCTTTTGCACAGCAAAGGAAACCATAAACAAGACCAAAAGACAATCCTCAGAATGGGAGAAAATATTTGCAAATGAAGCAACTGACAAAGGATTAATCTCCAAAATTTGCAAGTAGCACATGCAGCTCAATAACAAAAAAACAAACAACCCAATCCAAAAATGGGCAGAAGACCTAAACAGACATTTCTCCAAAGAAGATATACAGATTGCCAACAAACACATGAAAGAATGCTCAACATCACTAATCATTAGAGAAATGCAAATCAAAACTACAATGAGATACAATCTCACACCGGTCAGAATGGCCATCATCAAAAAATCTACAAACAATAAATGCTGGAGAGGGTGTGGAGAAAAGGGAACACTCCACTCCAGTACTGCTGGTGGGAATGTGCATTGGTACAGCCACTATGGAGAACAGTATGGAGGCTCCTTAAAAAACTAAAAATAGAACTACCATATGACCCAGCAATCCCACTACTGGGCATATACCCTGAGAAAACCATAATTCAAAAAGAGTCACGTACCAAAATGTTCATTGCAGCTCTATTTACAATAGCCAGGAGATGGAAACAACCTAAGTGTCCATCATCGGATGAATGGATAAAGAAGATGTGGCACATATATACAATGGAATATTATTACTCAGCCATGAAAAGAAACGAAATTGAGCTATTTGTAATGAGGTGAATAGACCTAGAGTCTGTCATACAGAGTGAAGCAAGTCAGAAAGAGAAAGCCAAATACCGTATGCTAACACATATATATGGAATTTAAGGAAAAAAAAATGTCATGAAGAACCTAGGGGTAAGACAGGAATAAAGACACAGACCTACTAGAGAATGGACTTAAGGATATGGGGAGGGGGAAGGGTAAGCTGTGACAAAGCGAGAGAGAGGCATGGACATATATACACTACCAAACGTAAGGCAGATAGCTAGTGAGAAGCAGCCGCATAGCACAGGGAGATCAGCTCCAGCTCGGTGCTTTGTGACCGCCTGGAGGGGTGGGATAGGGAGGGTGGGAGGGAGGGAGACGCAAGAGGGAAGAGAGATGGGAACATATGTATATGTATAACTGATTCACTTTGTTATAAAGCAGAAACCAACACACCATTGTAAAGCAATTATACTCCAATAAAGATGTAAAAAAAAAATTAGTGTGATTTGCAAGAAAAATAGCAATAGTAAAAAAACAAAAATCATTCTTAATTAGCAATACCCTCTCTCCTCTTTCCATCTAATTATTCCTACCAAAACAAAACAAACAAAAAACTCTTCTTTTACTTGCAGGTCCATTCAGCACCCTTTCCATCAGAACCACAATGGAAAAAACAGACAGTTGAGTTTAATCATTCTTGAGGCATCAGAATCCATCCAGTAAGAAAAAGCAAATAATTTAAGTTTTCATTCTAAATAAATTATAGCCGAAAGACTATTCTTGCACTAGCCCTTAATTCTAATATGCTTAAAGTTGGGTCACTTTTTTAATAGACAGTCTGGTGATTCAAATTGCCCAGGCCTCAATTAAATTAATTAGAATGGGATAGTCACTGTTAATAGCATATCTGACCAGACTACATCTTGGGTGCCTAACTAATGTTTTCTTCTTAGTTTTGGCTTGTGTTTGCTTTGCCTTAGCTACAGTCCCTGGAAAGCATCCCATTTATTAGTGTTTCCCTCACTGCATCAGCATTTCTGGTTAATGCATTATGGCAAATCATTTGGAGGGAAACCTGAATGAAGTTCTGTACTGTGTATTCTGCAAAATTGTTCAAACCATATCAAGGATATTGCAAATAAATGACAGCATGAAACTGGGAAGAAAAAATATTTATCAGAGATCTTTTAAATCAATGACTACAAAGAAGAATATACACTGCCATATATATATATATATATATATATGATTTATTACTAAAACAAATACTTATTTCACACCAACTACCTTCCTCAAAAAGAAGTACTTCCCCTCAGACCCACACCTTGTTTTTCCTTCACTCCATCAAAACCATGACACAATCCAAGAACAGTTGTGTTTTTAACCATATAAGTGACATATCCTTTTACAAAATAAAGCAGGTAGTTCCAAATTGCAAATTATTCCAAACACAGAAAAGAAACAATGAATAAATACCAACAAGTTTTCATTCACAGCTTCTCTGCGCTTGAAAAATCTGAGAATTTTAATAGAACTAATCAAGCTTTTGCTGCAGCTCAGTCCCTCATGAGCTCACTGTAATATAGCAGATGCTGTTCTGCATTTTGTACAAGACACGTTCATCTGTGTAATGAAACATTACTCTTCTCCGCCTTCTCTCAGGAAGTATAAAGGGTTTTCCCAGGAAAACGATAAATGAGGACATTCACACCAAAAGAGGAAACTGGCTTTTTTGAAAGTCAAAACAATATTCCTAATCTAACTTTTAAAATGACATAACATATTTCTCTTTCCTGTCCCCCTAAAATATTCAGCTAAAAAGGCTTTCAGTCAACAAGAGAATAGTTAAATATGTGCAACAGAGAAAGAAATACCACATAGTTAAAAATGAATGAATCAGAACCACAGGTATCAACTACATAATTAAAGTATTAAGCAAAAAAGAACAAATTGCATAAGGATATTATACAGTATAATATCTTCTAAATAAGGTTTAAAACATGTTTACAATATTGTATGAGATATATATGGCATAAACACATGCACAGGAAACACCAAACTAGAGAGAATGTTACTTTTGGGAAAACAGGAGAGGAAATAGGATTAAGGAAGGAAACTTGGGGTAGCAATTATAGCTGTATTGTTTAATTTCTCAAGCTAAAGGAAATGCATTATTCTACTTGTTTTTATAGATATTACTTCATAATTTAAAAAGAATACTTTCCCCTTATATGTTTGACTGAACACAACATAATTTCCTTATGAAGGACATCCACCTTCCCCATCCCCACCCCCAAAAAACAACAACCCTCTACGTTGGTATGGCCTTTCCAAGTGAGCTTCTCTGAGAGCCTGCTCCTCAGTAGTTACTTTCTGTCTTTTCTTCTATTAGGGCTGCTACTTTCTGATGCTGGCTGTGATGTGACCTCGGATCCGTAACTCAGAGCCTCAGCTTGTCTCTACTTTTAATCTTACCAAGAATACTCGTTTCAGGCAAGAAAGCTATTACGCATAGTTCCCTTTCATTTTCCCCCTTTTACTGCCAAAAGCTCTAGCAATCATTGAAAAGAGAGCCGTTATGTATCTAAAGCTCACCAGACTTTGTGGCACTTGGCCAAGCTATGAACTCTATTAGTAGTTGATTCTGAATCAACTAATGCAGTCTGAGATATTAAAATTAAAGAAAGTACTGACTGGAGTTCAATTCTCCTTTTAATAAATGAATATTCCAAAATTCTGTAATATGGTATACTACAATTCTGTTCTATCATCTCAACTGTGCATGAACAACATTTTGTTTTGAAGCTTAAGTCAGAGCTAGAAATGGAAAAAATAAATTTCATTTTCTTTGGGGTTAAAATGAGAACAAAATAAGGAAACAAAACCCAATTATTAACATGCATATAGATGAGACACTCACACAGCATATACCCTTGGGATCCCCTCAAAAACAAACAAACAAACAAAAAATCACTACTACCTCTTTCTGGTCAGAAAACTCATTTTTCCTGTCTGCTCAGCAGCTTCTATCCCCAGCACTCAAAGATCAGGGAAAGCGAGGTAAGAAAGAGAAACTGACAGAGATAGACATAACCTGGTATTCTGTTTACAAAAGAAATGTTATTCCATCAAAACCAAATCAAAAACTTTCAATTTTCTTATTAGGTTTTTACTATTTTTTCCACTCCATTCAATCTATCTTTAAATACTTCTTTAAAGTATTCTGATATCTATACTCTGTTTTAAAATGAAAAAGAGGTTTTTAATCACACTTGGCCACTTGGCACAGCCCTGCTTCATGGCAGCTAGCAGAATTCTGGCAGTACAAGATACAGGATACAGTAGGGGTAGAATGGAAAAACAGAAGATTAGCTCCAAAATAAACACTTCCAAAAATCTGTCATCTTTGGAAATATATATCTGTAGGGAATCTAGAGTTGGCAGCACCTTGTTTAAATAGTTCCTTTCTCTCTTCGGCAGTGCCCAGTCCTTCACTCTTCTCTCTTCTCCCTCACTTGCTCCAAATACCTACCAGATAGTTGTCATTGTGTCAATTTCTTAAATTACCTATAGCGTAACAGCACTACAATCTTTTTCCGTTACTATTTTTACTTAGCGTTTTATACAGCCATGCTTGTTTCAGCACAATCTGTGCACTCTTTTAAGATTACTAGCTGCTGCCTGAATCAAAGAAAAGTAATTCCTTCTTCATAGTTCTATGATTCCCATTACTGCAGAATCTAGGCAGAGAACAAGATGATACACACCTGCATTATTCACCAGGTTGAAGGATTTAGACAATGGTCCCTAGGATTTTTTAACTCAGTGTTGGACTCTCATTTGTCCAACACTGACTGAATGTCTACATTCATGACACTATATTAGACTCAGTTCACAGAGTTTGGGCGAACAGACTGCTACCAGCAATTAATCACTTAAGATTTTCCCACTGGGGATTCCTGTAGTGTAAATACAAAGAAACACTTTCTGTTTCAAGCTGGCAGGCCACAACTCAGAATTAAATTATTAGCACAGTCCTGTCTCCCCTCAAACACTCCAGCATTAACTGCTTTTTTCCTCCTCCTCTCTCTCCAACTCTCTGAATTCCCCACCACATCTCTACCTCTTCCCCATCTCCCTCAGCAGTTTGAACTGATAAAAGAAGAAAAAAGAGAAAGATGGGAATAAAGGCTTGATGAATTATGAGGAATGCAGGGTAAATTGTTCACCAAGATGTCAGAAAGTAATTATGCAAACTGTCCTGAAAAGGAATTGGAAGGCTCTTTTTCTTCACTTCAAGTCCTTGGCCCTTGTGAGAATAAGCAAATATATGTCCGTCTGTTTATGATTTTATACAAGCTACCCAATGAAACAACATAAAAGTTACTTGTCAAGTGTTATATAAAAATGATACATAACTTAGAATTAAAGAAGCCCTTTAGGCTCACCTAATCAAGCATCCTTATTTAAGCAACAAAAATAATAGGATCAAAGAGGTTACATCATTTGTCCAAGGTCAAACAGCAAGTTAATGGAAGATAAAGGAGCAGAACCCAGACCCCTAACTATTATACCACATGGCACCTAATTCTCTTCAATTACTTACTCTTTATTTTGGTGACTGCAAAACACACACACACACACACACACACACTCTCTCTCTCTCTCTCTCTCTCTCTCTCTCTCTCTCTCTCTCTCACCACTTCCATCTTTTCATTTATTTAACTCTCAGAAAACTATTAAAAGATTCTGTGATGGTACAGCTATTCTTTGCTCCCATAAGATTTCAAAAGGTTCATCAACTACATCTCAAATACAATCTCCTCTGGTAGAGCAGATACTGTAATGTCTCTAAAAAACTGTTATAATTATCAAGTAAATACTTACCTTTGTATTATAATACCTAGAAGACCAAAGAATATGTGCTCTCTAAAAACAGCAATCCAGTAAGGTCCAGTCAATTAAAATGTTAGAGAATCACTCCAAATAACTTGTTCTCAATTTTATATATATATAATAATGCTCTTGAGAAACTAGAGTGGCAGAAGCAGTAGGAATCTTGTATATCTACATTTATAATATGGGAAGAAAAACTGCTAAAATTTTACTAAGATTTCATGCTTAGGAATGGCTAGTTATGTTGTTTATTTTGTTTGTTTTTTAAAAAGTAAGATCATCACACATACAATGCTTACTATTCCCTAAATGGAGTCAAATATTACAAAAATGGAAAGTTAGAGAGGACAGAGTTCAAGAAAATTACTCAAAAGTATTCCTCTAGTTAATGAACATAATGTTAAGAGTTTCTGCTTTGGGAGAGGATAATACACAGGACACATTCTTTCAGCAAAGATTTGCTGAGTGCTCATCATGCTATGTGAACTTTTTCATACTGCTATGCAAATCTTCCAGATTCTGATAGTATGAGGTGGGGGCAGGGGGAGGCAGAAATAAGGGGATAAGGTGGATGTCTGATTTTATATATAAATTTTTAAATCATTTAAAAATAATTAAACCAGTTTTTTTTTAAATACAAAAGCAGGGGCTTCCCTGGTGGCACAGTGGTTGAGAGTCCACCTGCCGATGCAGGGGACACGGGTGCGTGCCCCGGTCCGGGAAGATCCCACATGCCGCGGAGCGGCTGGTCCCGTGAGCCATGCGCGTCCGGAGCCTGTGCTCCGCAACGGGAGAGGCCACAACAGTGAGAGGCCCGCGTACCGCAAAAAAAAAAAAAAAAAAAATCTTGAAACCTATAAGGTAGTACGGCTCAGGACTGTACATTTGAGACTGTCCTCTGGATAGTATCATACACCCAATGGGCTCTGCTCAACAATTTTCTGGTGATTATTACAAGTGCTCTCCCCAAAATAAAGTGGACAATAAATTTAAAAAATGTAAAAACTGAAAACTTTAGTAACGAAGCATAAAAGGTAAAGACCTCACTCTTTTGGATTAATAAATATTATTAATGTCATTAAAGAACTTTTGGAAAAGCCTCTTATTTTTAAGAGAGATGTCAAAATGCAATGTCATATTATCCAATTATTCCAGAACTGTATTAGAAGTTCAGCTTTAGTATGCTATTAGACCCAGTCAATGATATAATTTACCAAGTTATGCTTTTATCAATAAAAAAAAATCAAGCCTGTACACGGTTTATGAGTCAAGAATTCACTAAACTTATTAAAATTACTTTGCTTGAAGTCAACTTTCATTTTTACACAGGCTGTCTGAATGCAAACAAAGTGCAGTGAAATAAACAGATTGTTTCCCTTCTGTGTTCAGCTGCAGAGGTCAATTTTTTATCAGATGTCCTCAAGCTTGATCTAAATCAGGAAGTAACTATTCAAGATTCAGTTTGACTTTAGGGTCTTACTGGAAGAATCTGACCCCAATTCACTTTTTTTTTTTTTTTTTTTTTTGTGGTACGCGGGCCTCTCACTGTTGTGGCCTCTCCCGTTGCGGAGCACAGGCTCCGGATGCACAGGCTCAGCGGCCATGGCTCACGGGCCCAGCCGCTCCGTGGCATGTGGGATCTTCCCAGACCGGGGCACGAACCCGTGTCCCCTGCATCGGCAGGCGGACTCTCAACCACTGCGCCACCAGGGAAGCCCACTTTTTTTTTTTTTAAAGGAGGTTTTTTTGTTCAAAGGTATAACTGGATAAGTAGATTTGTTTACAACCATTCTTGCGAAATACTTTAAAAAAATACAACCAACTTCTTTGCAAACAGCAGACACAGACCTCAACTATGATGACCTAATTTTTGGTGGATAATGTACATGATTAGGCAGAAATAGGCAAGCTCACACTGGTAGATTAACTATCTCAGTCAAAACTCTGTTTGTGGCCCCCGCTTCTCGATCAATTTCGGTTCTCACTTCGTCTTCTACCATCTTGTCGACTTCCTGACCGACTCCCCTGTCGACTCTGTCTACCTGACCGGCCACCATATCGACCACCTGAGCAGCCACTTGACCAGCCACTCCTCTGTCTGGAATTAGAAGATGTGTTTCCAGCATAATATTCTTCAATTTCAGGCAACTTGGCTGGCACTGAGAGTACCCAGTCTGAATCATGCCACTCTGCCTGTAACCATTCTCAGTTGTGGGAATATCAAAGCAAATGCCCATATTTCCTTTTAGGAGGCACATTCTGGTAATTTGGGACACAGCATTACTACTCAACTTTCTGTTAAGTTCTTTCCAAGCACAGCTAACATCCTGTATTTCTTCTGGGCTTCCAGAATCATGGTCACAACCCCCTTATCAGAGGTGATCAAAGAATGTGGTTCAAAACTTGATGCGCCAGAGATGTGGGCTAATGCTGCAGCCAATGCACCCACTGCCCCTTTCTCTTCTATCAGTCTCTGAGCTGATGGTCAGAAAAAATCAACAGCAGCATAAGAAATGCAAGCCAGAGACTTGATGGCATCCATGCTTTTAGATTTGATTAAATCCATTGTAGAAGGAACACCTACACGTTTAAAAGTAATTCCTGTTTTTTGTTCCACATATCTTAGTTGACCTCTTTCTCTTGGTTGATAAAAACATATGCAAATCCCTGTCCAACCAGCTCTATCTGTGCATCCAGAGAGATGAATATAGGACTCAACATCCTGTGGAGGTAAACTCTGAATAACCAGGTCAACCTCAGGAATGTCCAAACCACGGGCAGCAACATTGGCTGCCACCAAAACTACCCTCTCTGAAGCCTTTCAGTGTAATTTCTCTTTGTGACTGTGCAACGTCGCCATGTAAACACTGGGCATTCTGTTTTATGTGTGGATTCATGGCCATATCAGTTACATTCTTTTTGGTCTCACAGAAGATAATAGCCCTCCCTTCAGACCCACTGTAGACTTGAAGGACATCTCCAATAACTGCTGGCCTCTGAGACTAATGGCACTGGATGGTCAGATGTTCCACAGTAGTTGCAGCCTTTTGAGTCATTTTCCCAACAAGGTCAACCTGTTCGTATCTGGATTTCATGTATTTTTTTGCAACTTTGTATACCCACTGTGGGCAAGTTGCAGAAAAATGTAAAGTCTGAGGATTGTCTTCAGAATCAGTTTTGTAGGATTTGTGGATAATATCTTCAACTTGTTCCGCAAAACCTAAATCTAACATTTGATCCACTTCATCCAGCACAACGTGGTGCAGTTTAGAAAGATCTAATCGGCCGCTCTGCAGATGATCTTTGATACGAGCAGGGGTCCCAACCAAGATGTCAATACCAATTCGAAAATGATTCATTTGGTTTTGATATGATGTTCCACCATAAAAACACACCACACTGAGTTTCCTAGTTATATCTTTGAAGTCTTTGGCTACTTGGTTTGCCAGTTCCCTTGTAGGAGCCAAAACAAGTACCTTTGGTGAGTGGCTTTTTTTAATTGTCTCTTGATTTCTTTGGAGTCTTTCAATCAAGGGGATGGCAAAAGAGAATGTCTTTCCTGTTCCTGTCTGTGCTTGAGCAATTAAATCTTTTCCTTCATATACAGGACCAAAAGTCTTAATTTGAATAGGAAAGAGATATGTTACCCCTAGACCTTTCAGAAGCTTTATAGTCTCTTCAGAAATAGGGAAATTGGAGAAGGCTCCTTCTTTCTGTTCACGTATTAGGGTCTCTTCTAGTTTATTATCACTTGATTTCTGAGTAGAACTATCTAAGGATGACACTCACTTTTTTTTTCATATTCATCAGTATCTCCATTTGACAGATATTTTCTTCTTGATTTATGAGATTTAGAAAATTCATCTGAAAGTCTATGACGTCCTTCCTTGGTGTCACCATTTAGCTTCTCTTTCATTTTAGCTTTTTTTTTGGGTTTGGGAGCATCCAGGTCACCTGCAACACCATTTCCTCTTGTTTCTGATTTCTCATCTGGGTCATAATGGTGCCTTGACTTCCTTCTATCGCTCCAGCATTGTGTAATAAGTTTTCAGCTTATCTAGTTTAAATCTTCCTAACAACCCTATAAGGGAAGTACACGTCCATAATCCCTTATCCGAAATTCCGACATCCACAGAGCTCTTTTGCCTCTCCTTCCTCTGGCTGTCTCCAAAGGCGCCTCCAACTCCATAATGTCCCCGCATAGGAGCTTCCCAGGCATCATTTGCAGCCACCGCTGCCGCCACCTCCCTCTGGGCACTGCGGCCACAACCACCTGTGGGCAGCGACAGGGTGAAAGGAAGCGGGGGCAGGGCAGCCTCCCAGACAGGGCCGTGCGTCACTTCCCCCAATTCACTTCTAACAACCAGTCTCAGCTTAATCATTTTTAGAATGAAACACAGAATTTTGTAATTTCATAGAAAAAGAACTTAATGGGAAAACCAGCAGATGTGTGAGCCATTTTCAGCTCTGCAGTAACTTGCTGGGCTACCAAGGAAAAAGCCACTTTACTGTTCCTGAACTTTTATTTACTTAACCTTGTCTTGTCGAGCTCTAAATTCTAGGACTCTTTTAAGTACATGTCTTCCATGGTAACATCTTAGTTTTCCTAATAACACGTTGTTCCAGTATTGTATTAATCAGTCAAATAAAGAATAGAGGATTCCCCTATATTGAGTGGTTATCTTGAGATCTTAAAAGGTAATGTTGTCCTTAATCACAGGAAAACAAACAGTAATTTTTTTAAGAAAACCCACAGAGCACAGAGCTAGAATATAAAAAGAAATAAAAGCAACATCTTAGTAGTTATTCAGACTATGGTACCAACGAAGTGCTACTATAGAAGACCATGACCACTCCTTGATTTCCCTTTCAAACAGTAGGCAGCCCCAAAACCAAAATTCGCATTCAATTTATTGTCTTCAACATACACCATTCTTTTTTTTTTAATTAATTAATTAACTAATTTTTTGGCTGCATTGGGTCTTCATTGCTGCGCGCCGGCTTTCTCTAGTTGTGGCGGCGAGCAGGGGCTACTCTTTGTTGTGGTGCGTGGGCTCCTCAGTGCAGTGGCTTCTCTTGTTGTGGAGCATGGGCTCTAGGCGCACCGGCTTCAGTAGTCGTGGCACACAGGCTTAGTAGTTGTGGCGTGCGGGGTCTAGAGAGCAGGCTCAGTAGTTGTGGCGCATGGACTTAGTTGCTGCACAGCATGTGGGATATTCCTGTACCGGGGCTCGAACCCATGTCCGCTGCATTGGCAGGTGGATTCTTAACCACTGCACCACCAGGGAAGTCCAACATACACCATTCTTGATGCTGCATTTCTATTTAGATTCCCTCTTAGAGTTCCATAAAGCATAAAATAGAGCCCCTTGAGACTCAGAAAAGTTCAAATAATCAGAATTTGTTGACTAAATCCAAATTTACTCATTCGACTATTTTATGGGGTTCAAAATAAGCAAGATTTTAAGATAAAGTTTCCATAATAAATCTGCTCTAAGCATACTTATCCACAACCTTCAAAATCTTAATATTATCGTCAACTAAAACAACAATAAATCTAGACTCTGATTCAAACATATATTCCTAATAATCTGGGTATTTATCATACTTTTGCTTCTTTGGATAGAAAGTGTGTACCACTGTAGAGCTAATCCAATGTTACCAACTCTGCATCAGTCCACCATAAAGAAGTGTAATGTACAACCAAAGACAGCACTGGCAATACCAAACTTAAAGCAGTAACCCAAATGTGGTTACCTAAGCAACAGGTCATTAAAAAAGTCAAACCGGGAGGCGGGGGGGGGGGGGGGGGGGGGTAGAGCACACCTTTTCACTGGCAAGCAGACAAAAGGGTGCGTATTCAATTAATGCTTGTCTGAGTGTTATCTACGTACCTAGTACTGCTCTGGAGTCTATGAGAGACAAAAAGGTAACAAGATACACAATCGCTGCCCAGTAAGATAAGGTACCCACAAATGAAACATTTAGAGAACAAGCCAGTGTCAATCTGTGTCCTGAAAATAATAAGTCCTATCAGCATTCAGAGAAGACAGAATAGAACAATGCAAAGGGATTAAAGGCTAGGAAACACACATGTGAAGATTCAGACTAGGATTTCTCCTTGAATCCACCTCCATTTAAAAGAATTTTTATCCCAGATGTCATTAACCAAAAACATAACAGAAAAGTCACTTCCCTCAGTTCCCATTAGGTCCGTTTTCTCATCTGTAAAGTGAGGAAGTTAGATTCAAAGAGGAGTCAAAGGTCACAGTCTCTCACCTAAAATGAACCTTAGCGGTTAGTGGAGTGGTTAAGACTGAAATTCCCCTGCAAAAACTGCACAGACATTTAATATGGGTATAGGAGACACTGGCTTAAGTACAGTGGAGTATTTGTGCTGGGTGGATCTGGCAAAGTAAGACTTAGCCAGATCATGAGGAGCCCAATTAAAGAACTGGGACTTACCTCTGTGTCAGGCAATGTAACCTCTGTTAAAACTTTCAGGTTAAAAGAAAAGTAAAAAAAAAAACTTTCAGGTTAAACTGAAATGACATTACTGCCAAAGAACTACAATGTGTAAAGTAAAAAGGGACAGCCACAATCTATAACAGTATAATGACAGACTTAAGTAAGAGATTTAGCAATTCAGCATAGCCGTTGACCGCTAGGAAATGCCAACAGTCAGACTGTCATAATCAGAGATGAGACAGTTTGATTTAGCAAAGAAATTACACAGTTCACAATGAAAGGCTGTTCCCCTCAAAGAATCATCCTTGAAAATTGCCACCTTCACTAACCACACAGAAAAGCATGCAACAGATATTTTACATCAGACTCAGTTACAGTCACAAGCTGGGAAGCAATAACAGGCTCTTCACATAGGAAAGGAAAAATTACACTAGATGGTGCCACAAATACTGAATAAGCCCCTGCACCTTTTCTCCTATTTATTCAGTTGAATGATGTTTTAATTGGGGGGGGGCGGTACAAGCTATGTTTTATTACTTTGCAATCACATTTACCTATATTAGCTGAACTGTATTGCTCTGGACTTGTTCTTCAAACTTGGAAAAAATGAATTCCAAAAAACATACCTCTCAAGCAAAAAATTAACCAGTACTATAATTGGTTATGTCCCCCTGGCTCTAATTTACCATACCTACTACAGCAGAACAAAAGTGGCAAAAGCAGGACTTGTGATCTAGTCCGACACAGAGTGCCATCTGCTGCACATACACAGGATGTCACCTCTGCAAGATTCAACCTTAGTGTCTCTCAGGGACCTTTGTAAGAGCCAGTGGTTTGTTCCTATATTGCCTAATACATGTGTCTCAAACTAACATAGGAGAATTCTCACTCACGGTGTTTTGAAATACCAGTACTTTCATAACAAACAATAGTAAGTTTTATAAGCGAGGAGAAAGATGTGAAGGAGAAATTGTACTTTATAATAAAAAGAACACAATAAGGGGGTCAGAATATCTGGAGTGGGTGGGAGTCCTAAAACTGTTGTATATTCATCGTGTAATCCTGGCCAAGTCTCTCCCTTTCTGGGTCTTAATTTCAAGCATAAAATGTCAACAGTTAAATCTCTAAGAGATACCTTTCAAATTGAGTCTTGCGAGGAATCATAGAATAACAGATGGAGAGAGCTAAATACATGATAGCTTCGGAGCAATCGTAGAAAAAGAAAAAAACTGTTTACATATTTTAAATAATCAGGCACAACTTTTTTCAAAATCTTACAATTCTAAGTTCATTTGCAAGTCACCATGCATATAACACTTCTGCCCTTCAGAAATAACACTTCATTTTAGTTGTGCTTTCACCTCAAATTCAGCACATCACTTTTATCCACCCCAGAATAGCACAGAAAAACACTTTCATGAAGTACCCGCACAAGGAAGGCACTCACAGACTGAAAGATTCGCACAGTGGAAAATATACAAGGCACAAATTTCAAAATGCTAAATGAATACCACACCCAAATAGTCTTAAAAACAAACTGCAAAGTCAGAAGATGTATTATCAAAATACAGAGATAAAGACAACTTGGTAAGTCTTTAAATAGTTTGAGGGGGAGGGGAATGCAATCAGATTTTTGGATTGCCTTATGTTTTTAAGAGAACAAAACACATAACTGGAGGCTATGAAACATGCAAATCTAAACTGAACTGTGGAAAGCTCGGCTCTCACCCAAAAGCTTCAGCAAAGCAATATGTCAGTATGCCAAAATGAAGAAGTACAGTTTTCTCATAAGAACGAGGATAGGTCCATACCTATGACTAATAATAACAATACCATCTTGCATTTAAAGAGCATTAGTTCTTTTCACTGCTCTTTCAGACACTTAATTTTACAATGTCATCAGTCTTGGGGTATCCTCTGAAAAGCTCCAGTTCAATTTTCCCTCAAGAGCTATGTGATCAGAACAAGACAGGTGGGTGTATTTGTTGAGAGCTGAAGGTACTACTTTCTGCTATCAGGCTGTCTGCAGTGATTCTCTTATTACCACACTATACAACTTAGCCCTAGGAAATAAAACCTACACTTTCTCTTGGAGTTGGCCAGAGACCAACGGTATGGGTCTAGAAAGTCCAAGGGAAGAGAACCTGCTGACTTGTTAGGTCAAGAACCCCATGCCAAGTTGATCTCTTGCAACTGAAAAAGACACACACACACACACACACACACACACACACACACACACACACACACACACACACACACACACACACACACACACACACACACACACACACACACACACACACACACACACACACACACACGGCTGTTCAAATAGAAACTCCCGTGCGTTGCCAGCCAATGAAAGCCAGCAATAACTGGCTAATACAACCACCAAATCCCTAAGGAACTAAGAGGTTGGAGCTTGCCTCCTGAAGCAATGCAGCATCCATCGCAAGGGTGCTGTTCCCCATGCCCACACGCAGGAAGTCACACAGGGGGATAAAGTTTGATTTTCTGTCTTGCCCGTTCCCAGAGGGTCGAGAAGAGAACTAGGGAGCGGCCCCGCTGGGGTCCTGGGTTGCCCTCCGGGGGACAGTTCCCAGCAGTATGGCACTGCCACTCTCCTGACACATACACAAGGCAGCCGCGGCAACTCAGGACACCCCAACCCGCCTGGAGGAGGAGGGAAAGGGGACAACTTGAACGAGGCTCAGTTCGGGAGCAATAGGGCAGAGCTGTTAAGTAAAAAGGAGGGAGGGACCGAGATCGGGGGCGGGTCAGAGAGAGGTTCAAGTCCCGTCCCTTCCCCGCCCTGGTGTCCCCGGTCCTGCGGGAACATCCCTGCCGTCGCCCCTCCTCCTCTCGGCTTCCTCCGCCCTGCCTTTTTTCCTGGTTGCCGCCGCAGGCGCCTGAAGGGCACGGCGGCTCCTCGGTGCCCGGCAACCTCTGGAGCGGCCGCGAGTTGAGGTAACTCGCCCGCTGCCCCGGCGGCCTGCCCGCCTGCTGATCCCACACGGCAGCGCCGCCCCGCCCTCCCCGGAGCCGCCGGGCGCGCTCGCTTACCGTCCGGTGGTGCTGCTGCTGCCGGTGGCGGCTGACGCCCAGCGCGGGGAAGCAGCCTGCAGTCAGCGCTCCGCAGCCGCCGGCGCCTCCGCCGCCTCGGGAGGAGAGGAGCAGCAAGAGCGATCTACCTGCGGCGGCCGCCATCTCTCAACTGGAAACGGCGCCGACCCAGGCAGCGCAGCGGACGGCCGGGGCGGAGCTAAGACCCGCCACTCACCGGCGCCGGTCCAACTGTCGCCCTTGACTGAGTTGATGAGGCGGGGCTTCTTGCAAGGCCCAATCGACAGGCGGGAGAACCACACTAGAGACTGCCTGTCACTTCCAGAGTTACCTATTGTGGGACATAGTCAATTACGGGCAAATTCTAGGGAACCGGTAATTGGCACCCGAGCCCCTCAGAATAGCACCAATAGAGATGGCATATTCGATTCGGCTAATCCTCACCAAAGATACAGCTAAGATAAGGGTAACTGGGGAAATGGATATTTGTACAAAGCTCTGTGCTTCGTGTTTTAAGTTGGCAAAATAGACACCAAATTAGTAATCATTAGCTATGTACGTTGGAACTCCCAACGACACGCCCAGAGTTATCATTCATAAATAATGGTATTTGGATATGCTGAAATTATCCCGTCATGGAGTGATCCAATGACTGTGATATGTAGCATAGTACAGGAGGGCTAGAATGATTATGATACCAAAGTCCCAGAATGAGTACATGTTATCAAAGTGAATTAACAGAACTGTATACATTTCAGATACTCAGTTCACTTTTACAGCACCTTTATACTGATATTCTTACACTCTCCAGAAGCAACACTCTATTTTCTTACGACTTTTGACCTTATGTGCAACTTATTAAACTATAGAAACAGAGCATGCTGATAATGTAATAAAAATCACGTAAAGGTTACCTTAATTAATTTTCATAATTTAGCTAAATTAGCCATTAGAATACACTTTGGAATAACCCTTTCTCTTGAAAAATCCTTCCACAGAGACAAGCTCATAATGATAGCTCATTGAAGACTGAAAGAAAGATTTGAGGTTCCTGAATTTCCTCAGAAGAGGATTTCTTTGCTGTCTGTTTATTGTTATGAGCTAGTTAATTCTCACACCTCCTTTTAAAATCTGGAGCAGGGGCTTCCCTGGTGGCGCAGTGGTTGGGAGTCCGCCTGCCAGTGCAGGGGACGCGGGTTCGTGCCCCGGTCCGGGAGGATCCCGCGTGCCACGGAGCGGCTGGGCCCGTGGGCCATGGCCGCCGGGCCTGGGCGTCCGGAGCCTGTGCTCCGCAACGGGAGGAGCCACAGCAGTGAGAGGTCCGCTTACCGCAAAAAAGCAAATAAATAAATAAAATAAAATCTGGAGCAGCAAAACAGTTTGGTAAGCAAATAAAAGTATTATCCTAAATTTTGGGAAACATCTTTCTAGTGTACCCTAAGGTGATAAATTTAAAACGAAACAACACGCACACAATTTTATTGTATCACTTATTCTAATAATATTCTTTAAAGTTTGACTGAAATGTTACTTTTTTGGCCAAGAATAGCTAAATAATGAAGTGAAGCTTTTAGTTTGTTTAATCCTTCCACCCACCCCAGAACTGTAAGATGATTGGCTTCTCCAGGTGAGACACTCAAACCACTCATCCAAAAGGCATTTATTGCTCAACAGTGGAACATGAGAGCTCAGGAATGAGATAAGGCCCCCATTCAACAGCTGCACACACTAATCCCCCTAGTTGGAAATCTGTGACATTCCTGGGGTAACTTCACTTACAATCATTTTCCACTCATCTATATTTATCCCATCTGCATTTTATGTATTTACCCATGCTCTGCCATTTCCCCTTCTCTCTTGCCCCTTTACACCTTCTTACTAGTATTACCACGGGTTTTAGTTTTGTTTTTACTTTGTCTTCGCAAATCTGGCTATGAATCAGAATTGTGCCCTCCACTCCATCTTACACTTTGAAAAGTTCTACTGGAATTGCCTTTCCCCTATTTATCGAAATATGAAAATGAGACATGCATCCTGCATTACTGAGATTTAGTTCTGTGGATTTGCAAAAGAACCACGATAGTTTTTTTGTTTTTCAAGTGCATAAATCTGAAACTGGAGGGATTACCAAAAGCTTCCTCTTTATTTACCAAAATGTGTCATTTTTTATCTACCAAGATGAAACCATTGATTAACCACAGTTAGGCTGCATATTTTGAGGATCCACTGACTAAACTGAGTTCTAATAATACAGGGATAGAAATTAATCTAAACAAATGTCAGGGCTTCCCTGGTGGCGCAGTAGTTGAGAGTCCGCCTGCCGATGCAGGGGACACAGGTTCGTGCCCCGGTCTGGGAAGATCCCACATGCCGTGGAGCGGCTGGGCCCGTGAGCCATGGCCACTAAGCCTGCGCGTCCAGACCTGTGCTCCGCAACGGGAGAGGCCACAACAGTGAGAGGCCCGCATACTGCAAAAAAATAATAATAAATAAATTTTAAAAAAAAATGTCAATTATCTCTTCACAGAGAAAACCTTTCCACAGCTGCAAAGGACATATCTCATACCAGCTGGTTGGCTAGGCCAAATAAGGAGAAAATGTAGATAGCTCAATAGAAAGTCATCCTCTAGACAGATACACACACACACACGCACACACACACACACACACACACACACACACACACACACCCCAAAAGTGGTTTCTGGAAGAATAAACCAAAAAAAAAAAGTTACCTCTGGGAAATTTTAAGGGGTAGCTATCCTTTTGAATGGTTTAATTTTTTCCCATCTGCATGTTATTTTTATTATTACAAAAATATGTTCAGTGAAACCTACATGACTGCAGAATTGTTTTCTGTGCCAATCCTTAAAACAGGTTGATCTTTTCTTTTAGCTAAAACTAATCAGAACAGATTTTCTGGAGCGTGAAACTCTAACTAGATTCCCTACTAAAATGTACACTAAAGTCAGCTCCAAAGTATGACTCAACTCAATGGAGTATTTGTCTAAGCATTCCAGAATAGCCAGGGTAGGTGATGCACACAGCTTACTGACGTGAACAAGAAAACATGAAAGGGATCTGCTTAGAGATCTGGGGGCTATGTTTCATGGTTTACTGATGATATGAGTGATTATTCAAGTGAGATCAGCAATTCTTAAAGATCAAAAAAAGTATGTGAAGGAGAGGGAAAAGAAAGGGGTTTTAGCCTTTAAATAAGTATCATAAACCACAGCTTAGATCTGTTTTCTGGTGATTTGGCTTCACTATTTTTCCAGATGTCATTATTCCTATTTTTTATACCTACCCATCTATAGGACTCAAATACTCATGCCCCGGCCTCCAAAGGATGACTGACTCCATATTCATTTATAACTTAGTGACCCTAATCTAACATTCTTTTAGGTCCGAAACATCCAGTCTGCAAGTTTATTTATTTATTTATTTATGTCTGTCAAGCACGCAACACTGGGAAAACACTGAGTTGAGAAGGGCAGGGCTTGTTCAAATAGGACTGTCTTTGTTCATATTTCTCAGGATCTGAGAGGTTGGCAGCTAACTTTCACACTGTCCTTTTTAATCGATTTTTAAATTTTTATTTATTTATTTATTTTTGGCTGCGTTGGGTCTTCATTGCTGCACGCGGGCTTTCTCTAGCTGCAGAGAGCGGCGGCTACTCTTCGTTGTGGAGCTTGGGCTTCTCATTGCAGTGGCTTCTCTTGTTGCGGAGCACGGGCTCTAGGTGTGCAGGCTTCAGTAGTTGTGGCTCACGGGCTCTAAAATGCATGCTCAGCAGTTGTGGCACACGGGCTTAGTTGCCCCACGGCATGTGGGATTTTCCCAGACCAGGTCTCGAACCCATGTTGGCTGTATTGGCAGCCGGATTCTTAACCACTGCACCACCAGGGAAGTCCCTCACACTGTCCTTTTTGTGTTGGATTGGCCTGTGGCCTCCTATAGCCTTTGCTATTCAGTAGACCTTTGGAGTCAGGAAGTCTTTTGTCCCTATCTGAAATGATCCAAAGGGGCAAGACACTGATTCTGAACTTGAATAAACCACACCTCCTAAGTGCATAGGAATTCAGCACACATTTTTATGGAACCCAACACTATCCATTCCAGAGTATTCAAAAGTGCCCCCCAAAATCCTAAGAACATTCTCTGACAAGGCTGAATTACAACAAAATTCCAAATTGGTAAAGGGCTCCCCTCTCTAAGCACTCTCCAGGTATTTACTACCCATACCCTGAACATGCCCTGACCTTCCAACCTCCAACTCTTTGCTCCTACTGTACCCATAAGTCACCTGTTCTATTCTCCTGAAGACCAGCTTGGCTTCCTCTGAGAGGAAATGCTCAGGTAAAATTAAACTCTCAGAATTTGTTGTTTGACTTTCTATCACAGTACTTTAGTACTTGATGTGACCTGGTCTGACAATGAGGCTGCCACTCCCTTGAGTATCCAACCTACTTGATGAGACTAATCTGCCTCGCTGGGCCACAGTCCCCTTCTTCTCTCACTTTTTATGTGTATTTTCTATCAGAATTATTTATGTTACTATCTTTCTCCTACACAGCTCTTCCAGGTTAGAGTTGCCAATCTGGCAAATTAATTTAAGCTGACTTTTTAGGTAAGTACTTCTTGGATTGCCTCTTTTACAAAACATTTACATTTAGAGGACTCTCCAATGCTAAAAGGCAAAATAATTTCACAAAGTATGGCAGGTCTAAGAAAATTATTCTCAGGTGAGACAGTCCATTAATAGTCTTCAGAAATTCATCAAATACCTAGTCACTTCCACCTGCTTATTTCAAGGTCGGATACATCTTTATATTATGCTGGGTGTTGCCCAAAGTTCAGCTCCTCTGAAACTGAACTAATTTAGTGTCAAATGCTGTATTCATTCTCCATTTCTATGTAATGTATATAATCTTCATCAGTACTTTTATACATGAACACAAATTCTGGGCTATGGGTTGCACTTGGTGGGAGGCAGAGGGTGGAGGAAACTGTGGGTGTGAGACTGGTCATTGCCAGTTAACAACAGGTGCAAATGCTGCTCTTTAAATTTAGCCATTGCACTTGGCATCTTGTCTCTCAGCCATCACTTACGGCAACCACGGCTGATTTGGAAAGGATCAAGGAAAGGATGACAGAAAGAGTCATGTTTATTAAAAGGCAGAGAGAAACAGTTTTGTTCTCTTTTCTTTAATAAAAATTAGCCTAAGGAATAAAAAGCAGCATGAGACTTGGAAAGTGTAAAGACAGCTTAGAGTGAAAAGGGGAAGAGATAATAATCATTAACAAATTGTTCTTAATTAGGCACTTTAAAATCATTCCAGCTCCCAAAACTTGGGAGCCAAATTATCTCAAATTTGGGTGGAGACTAAGAAAATAATTACTATTAATTGAGAGATGGGATAAGAGTAGGGGACAAGATCTGAATGAGTATAATTTATTTATTCATTTATTCAATCAGTCAATCAAGAAAAATATATTGAATGCCTATTATATGCCAGGCAATATGCTAGGAGAAATTTTCCAAAATTCACATTTTCTGCATCATGTATTTCTTTTTCTAAAATGCTCATTTATCCATCCTAACCTTGAAATGGGATCAATTCTTCCCATAACATTTATATATCACTCAGAATTCCTGAAAGATCGCTTGAGTTATCTCAGAGCATCAATATAACGTGTATTTGAAACATACTACTAATGTAATAACCACCACACCCAACAACATTACTAGGAAGACATATGAAGAAATTGTAGTTTTTGCTATCAATGTGTGGTAGGGTTCAGTTCTACTTAAATAATTTCTGTTTTACTGCCTAGAGTATAAACAAAATTTAATCTCAGAGCTTTTTTTTTTTCTTCGGTACGCGGGCCCCTCACCGCTGTGGTCTCTCCCGTTGCGGAGCACAGGCTCCGGACACGCAGGCTCAGCAGCCGTGGCTCATGGGCCCAGCTTCTCCGCGGCATGTAGGATCTTCCCAGACCGGGGCATGAACCCATGTCCCCTGCATCGGCAGACAGACTCTCAACCACTGCGCCACCAGGGAAGCACGGTCTCAGAGCGTTTTAAGAGGACATTGCATTCCTATCTTCATGCCTTGCTTTGCTAATATGTATATATATATATTAGTTCGAAACAGGGTCCTTTGGCTTATCCAGCATCAGAGGGAATAACACGTTCAATAACTTGTTAAAATTTAAGCAAGGTTTATAGCATTTATAGATGCTACTACTTTAAGGCCCTGAAGCAATTAGACCTATTACCTATTCAATGAAAAACACAATTATTGGGCTTCCCTGGTGGCACAGTGGTTGAGAGTCCGCCTGCCGATACAGGGGACACGGGTTTGTGCCCCCTTCCGCGAAGATCCCACGTGCTGCGGATCGGCTAGGCCCGTGAGCCATGGCCGCTGAGCCTACGGCGTCCGGAGCCTGTGCTCCTTAACGGGAGAGGCCACAACGGTGAGAGGCCCGCGTACCGCAAAAAAAAACCCCCCAAAACCCAAAACACAATTATTGTCAAGAAGAAAATTTCACAAATACCTCTAGATTATAAACCCAGGAGAGCACGTGAAAGGATCCAAACTCAGAATCCCAAGTTAATTGGGAAATGCCATTTTTATTAATTCCCATGATGTAGAACCCACTTAAGAGGATTTGAGAAAGATTGTAAAGATTTGATGGTTCTTTTAAAATGGACTTTTCTGCTTTCTTGTCAATTTTGTATTTTAGAAGGTGAAAAAATATAAACATACACAAAATCTTCCTGTTTGCCAACATGGGTCGTTCTCTCGGAAATAATCCTGGGAAATGAATGAACTTTTAAATTAAATTTTACATATAGGGCAATTTTGAAAAGTAAAACCCTAGTTAGTCATTTCTGGAATGAATCTTTTAGGATGGTAACTCTCGATCTTTGTTCTATCTTGGCAGATAAATTTTTCACACATGCTCATCACAAATAATAGCTCACTAAAAGCATCTGAATAAATAAGACAAACTTTGGCTTATACAGATTCCAAGTGTGTTAGTTGTAACTACATTATGCCCAGATGTCTCTGTGTATTAAAGTATCTGAAATATTTCTTTTTTCTTTTTTTTTTTTTTTTGCTGTACGCGGGCCTCTCACTGTTGTGGCCTCTCCCATTGCGGAGCACAGGCTCCAGATACACAGGCTCAGCGGCCATGGCTCACGGGCCCAGCCGCTCCGCGGCATGTGGGATCTTCCCAGACCGGGCCACGAACCCGTGTCCCCTGCATCGGCAGGCAATAATAAATTAATATATAATATTTTTAATATAATAAAAGAGTTTCTTCTGTAACTTCAGTAGTGGCTTTCCCTGAGTTTCAAGAAATTCATTCATTATTTCCATAAATAATGTGATTTGTTGGTTGAGTTGCCACAGCTAACAAAGTAAAGGCTCTGGTCTCACAGAACTTAGTGTTTAATGATAAGAGATAAGGGAAGCAGGAGAGTATTGTAAGAGGGCATCTAACCCATTTTTGAGGATCTGGGAAGGCATCTCAGGAAAAGTAATATTTGGTGAGACCTGAAAGATGAGTAGGAGTAAATGCCAAAGAGTCGTGAGATGGGAGAGGCAACAGGAGCAGGTTACATAGGATTTTATAAACACTGTTAAGGAATTTTGATTTAACCCAAAGAGCATAGATAAGTCTTGAAGGATTATAGAAATGGGAGACATTAGAGAATAGTTGGAGACTAGAAAGACTAAAGGCAGGGAGACAAATTAGGAGATCTAAGCAAGAAATACTGGTGACATGTTTTATAGTATTGTCCATAGGAAAAAACAGATTAATTTGAGAGAGACTGTATAAGAAGTTGAATTGAAAAGTATTGTTAATTAGTAGGATATTAGTGGGTGGGAAGGAAGGAGAGTCAAGTGTCAAGGGAGACTTCTAGGTGCCTCACTTGGGCAACTGGGTAGATGCTCATGCCATACACTGAAAGAGGAAACACAGAAAGAAAAGATTTGCTAGGGGAAGATGATGAGTTCAGTTTTGAAAATGTATGCCAGGTGCCTTGAGACATCCCAGGAAGAATATTCATCAGACATTTGGTTTTTTGAATCTAAGACTCATGAAGTACATCTATGCTATAGAAATAGATGTGGGGGTCATCAGCATATAGATTGTTGGTAATTGAAGCCGCATGACACCACCAAGGATGAGTATGCAGAAGAAAAGAAGATCTAAGAAATCAGTTTCCATTTAATGTGCTAACTAGAAGATCTAAGAAATTAGTTTCCATTTAATGTGCTTCCATAATATGTGCTTAACAAATATTTGATTTGAGTAAATGAATAAAAACGTCAATAAATTCTAAAAGGCCTTTTTAATATTTGCACAGGAATTTTTCAGGTGACTGACATTCACTGGCCTCAGATAGTGGCAATGAGTTGTTTGGTCTTCAAAAATGTTCTGGGCTCCTGAAAAAGTTTTTTAAATCTAATGTAAGATTCTTATTTTATTACAATGACAATATGTGTAAAGTTCCCAAGCTGAGTTCTAATACTTCAGAAAGAAGCAAACTTATATACACAGCATAATTCCCTGCACACAATTCATGCTCAATAAACATGTATTTAAAGAGATCTGTGTATTTAAAGAGATCTTCCCTGGTGGCGCAGTGGTTGAGGGTCCGCCTGCCGATGCAGGGGACATGGGTTCGTGCCCCGGTCCAGGAAGATCCCATATGCCATGGAGCGGCTGGGCCTGTGAGTCATGGCCGCTGAGCCTGCACGTCTGGAGCCTGTTGCTCTGCAACGACAGAGGCCACAATACTGAGAGGCCCACGTATCACAAAAAAAAAAAAAAAAAAAAAAAGAGATTTGTAGAATGAATGAATAAACACATGAATGAAATACATATTCCTGTCTTCTCACAATAAAGAAAGTTTTTTTAATATAAATTTATTTATTTATTTATGGCTGCGTTGGGTCTTCATTGCTGCGTGCAGGCTTTCTCTAGTTGCAGCGAGCAGGAGCTACTCTTCATTGCAGTGCACAGGCTTCTCATCAAGGTGGCTTCTCTGTCGTGGAGCACAGGCTCTAGGTGTGCAGGCTTCAGTAGTTGTGATATGCAGGCTCAAGTAGTTGTGGTTCGCGGGCTCTAGAACGCAGGCTCAGTAGTTGTGGCTCACGGGCTTAGTTGCTCTGCAGCATGTGGGATCTTCCTGGACCAAGGCTTGAACCTGTGTTCCCTGCATTGGCAGGCAGATTCTTAACCACTGTGCCACCAGGGAAGTCCCAAAGAAAGTTATAGTACTTCCACTCCACTACTCTTATATTTGTTGAGGTACTACAATAAGAACAACATAGTAATTCAGTCCCTAGGAACATTTAATCTAGAGAAGCACATCTGAACTAGTAAGTCTAACTGGGCATATTGAGAGAGAGCTGGGGTGATATATCCAACAAAGAACTCATGTTCAAAATATATAAAGAGCTCTCACAAATCAATAAGAAAAAGGCAGCAACTCAACAGAAAAATGGGCAAAAGACTTGAACAGATAATTCACAAAAGAGGAGATCAAAATAACCAGTAAACGAATGAAAAGGTGGTTGACTTCATTCCCCATGGGGGAAATGCAAATTAAAACCCACAATGCAATAGTACTTCAAGCCCACCAGAATAGTTAAAATGAAAAAGATGAAAAATATCAAGTTCTGGTAAGGCTATGGTGCAATCTCAACCTCCATTGTTGCTGATGAGAGTTGTAAATTGGTACAACCACTGTATCAGTCACAGTATGTACATTCAGGAGACAGAAACCACACCAGTTACTTGAAAAGAGACAATTTAATATAAAGAATTGTTAATAAGAACCTCTTCTCTAAGTTTTAATAATTCTAACCATTTTCCTTTGTTTTCTCAGCCCTAGGGATTGTAGCTGCTTCCTGCAGTTGCTACCTAATGATTTATTCAAGTTTTCTTTTTACCCTTGTTGACATCTTTATATCTAGTTAACAATTATTTATACTAAATTGTCTCTGTTCATGGAACTGGTATGGTTTTTTTCTCCTGATTGATACAGAATTGGCACCAGGAATGATCCAGGAAACAGACCCACAAATATGGGATTTAAGGATTGTTATGATCAAGTCATTGGGCTTGACTACAGTGCTGAGCTCCTTGCCAAAAAGAAACATGATGCTAGTAATCAGTGACATGCAGTATATTCACACAATCAAATTATGACCTATGAGTGAATGTGATTATTTGCCTGCTGAGACAAATGTCTTGGGGGCTCCAAGTGGCTGCTGCATTTTAGCAATGTGACAATAATGATGACTCCTAGGACTCTCGTGTGGCCGGTGACCCAGAAATCTAAAGGTGTAGGTTCTCATGTTACTGGGAGTGGAGGTACAGCAGCCACTGGTATGAGGATTAAAACTGTACAACTCATATCCTGGTAGCAAGCAATGATCCTCCCACATACAATGGGAGTAGTTCAGACTTAGTGATCTTTCTGGGAAACTATTCTGTGCACATAGGAGGGATAATTGAGCTACTTAATTCAAGACTGGCCAAATTTCTAAAACAAAATTTTCTATTACAAACATAAAAAATAGAGATTGAAAGATGGAAATAGAAAACACCTTAGAAATAATCTAGTCCTATACTCTGACTGGACCAAAAAAAACATTTTTCTTTTAAGGAGACTCAGAGAAGTGAGTGACTTAGCCAATCAAGAATTATACTCCAATAAAGATGTTAAAAAAAAAAAAAAGAATTAATTTAGTAGCAGAGTTAGGATGAAACATGCCATCACCAACTGCTGAGGACTTAACTAGGTATCAGGCACTGTGCTGAGTGCTTTTATATGTATTCGCTTATTTAATCCTCTCTCTAACATTATGACATAGGTATTAGTATTCCTAATACTAATTAGGATGAGGAACAACAGATGAGGAAATTGAGGTTAAGTGATTTGTCCAAGTTCAGTACCAAAACCCAGGAATGAAGGACTCCAGCTCCTACACTCTTAACCATTAACATAATCTGCCTCTCTGGAAGCCAGCATTATACTACATTGATTTAAGTTCAGTATAGTACTCTTTAAGCTACAATTTAGCATTGCTTCCCCCACCTGCCCACTGCCAGGCTAATCAGTTTGCAGTGGGAAAAAAAGCAACACAGACGGTTAGACCTGAAAAAGCGTTTTCTAATTCAGTCTCTTAGTCCACAGTGAAGTCATTGAATTCTAAGCACGCAACTGACTTTCCCAATGCCAAAAGCTGTTTGGAGGTGAAGGCGGAAACGTGAGCCAGGTTTCCTAAATCTCAAGGCAGTTCTCTTTTCACTACACCACAAAATCTTCCCCTCCCACATTCTCTTCTTTCAGAAGTTGGTATTGGTATAGGGTCCAAAGTTCTTGTTGACTCTTTAATTGGACTGGCTGATATGGGACAGGCAAGGTTGTTCATTAAATGTACACAGTTTCTACTTCCTGGTCCATATTCAATACCATCTCCAGATGGACAGCTACTGTGTGCTGTGCTGAAAAGTCCCCTCTGTTTTCAAACTGCTTCTCTACATTCATTTTACCTTTATACCTCAAACCCTCACACTGTTTGCTCCTTTGGGTTGAAACACTGGAAAAATACTTTATTAAGATACCAATGGACGGTATAACGAAAGGAAGGTCTTCCTTAGCTGGAAATCGTTTACATAATTAGTACTCGTCTCTCAGAAGAGTAACAGCAGTGACGGGTTGTGATCCTATGAGGCTACTGAGCACCTGGGGAGGGTGGGAAAAAACTGAAAGTCAGGAAGTGGTTTAGAAAAGGGGTGGAGAGGGCTTCCCTGGTGGCGCAGTGGTTGAGAGTCCACCTGCCGATGCAGGGGACACGGGTTTGTGCCCCGGTCCGGGAAGATCCCACATGCTGCGGAGCAGCTGGGCCCGTGAGCAATGGCCGCTGAGCCTGCGTGTCCGGAGCCTGTGCTCCGCAACGGGAGAGGAAGAAAAGGGGTGGAGAATAGAGCATCTTTGTACAAATTAGCAAAAGAGGCCCCTTGCACATCTTGGAGAATGGAGCCCAGACTGGATTTCTACCCCCACTGGCCCCCTCGTACACTGACCGACCAGTTATGACAGACTTGGATAAATCACATCCATCATAATGTTGCCGAGCGGCTGCCCTGCCTGCCACCCTTGCTGTTGCTACTCTTTTCCCAAGATAGCTACAGAAAAACAGAAGAGAACTAACGTTCACAGTACTGGCCACCGCCCTCAATTCACTGAGCCCCTACTCTGTGTAGTCACTGTCTTCACAAAAAACTCAGTGAATTAGCTATCATTTCCCCAACCTTGCAGATGAGAAAAATAATAGCCCAAAGAGTTTAAGTAATTTCCCAAAGGCACCTAACTAAGAAATCATTCGAAGAGGCTAAACACTCTGTGCAGAGCTGAATCAAATTGAGATGACTCATGCTTATTTTTGTCTCACTATACCATGCCCCTATACAGAAAATTGCTTTCCTATAATTTGTGTAGTTGTATATTTTCAGTTATGCCAACCCTCTTCTTTACTACAAAGCATTGAGCTTCAGTGGTCTAATTTATCACAGGTAAGCACATGGGTTTCTCATTGGTAAGTGGACCATCTGGCAGGCAGCATGTGGAAGCAGGCCCTTTGGCAAGGTGATAAGAAGGTTAATTAAGTCTAGATTTTAGAGTATTTTTTAACCTGAAAGAAAGAAATATTGTTAGCGACAATATTGAGTACTAGATATTTGCAAGGTTTTGGGCTGTGTTCTACATAAACACTACATTATAACTTCTTGTTTAATCTTCACAATATCCCTATGAGGAAAATACTATACTAGCCCCCATTTTTCAGATGAGAAAATTGTGACATTGAGAAGTAACTTGCTAAAGATCCCCTGGCTGGTAAGTAGTGAGGCCAAGATCTAGGATATCTGACACCAGAGTCCACACACTTAACTTATTCCACTATACTACCTCTCCTGGTATGGAATAGTTCAGGACGTGGTCTCAGAGTAAATCCTATAGAAACTTAGACTATTAGCTCCAAAGTAATCACTCTGAGCCCACAGAGAGTAGCATCATGATAAAAATAAAAAAGAGATTTGATGTTTTTAAAATAATTTCTTTGCTGCATTACTTTCCTTTTTATGTTTTAGTGTACTAGATAGTCAGCACCTTCGGGGCAAATGCCATGCCTTTGATTTTCTTCTGTTTCCTTCACTCAATCATTATTGAATGATAATGAGCTTTTGCTATGGAGAAGGCACTACAGTGCCTAACACTGAAGTTGGTGTATAATGGAGAACATTCAAATATTTATTGGGTTTATTGATTGGTTAGAGAAGGCAGAGGCTTCACCTCAAGTTCTCTAGGTGTAGTCCCATAGGAATTAATAATTAATGATTTTGGCAATTTTATCACCAAATCACTGAGACAACATTTCACTGGGTAGGGGTTGAGTTAGAATCTATGCTTCACGTGACAACTTGTGAATTGGTGGTAGTCAGAAAATGCTCAATAATTATAACCTTTCTAGGAAGTAAGTAAATTGAAAATAATACTTGCTTGCCCTTTCCTCTAAAATTTAAAGGCTCTCTGATATGTTAGCCTGCAGTAATATCAAAAGTTTGTAGCTCATGTTACAGTGGAAGATTACTGGACTGAATGTCAATATTAGGACATAGTATGAGTGTGTTTCATGTTTGGTAATTGCAATCATTGTTGCTTTTGTTGTGGTCATCCATTTACAATGCCTGGTGTCAGTCTATTTCTCTCTTGTAAAAATAAAATACAGTGTGTGTGTGTGAAAAAAAAAAAAGTTTGTAGCTCAGTTTATCCACTAGGGTCCTCTACCTTGTTTTAGAAAGTATAGGAAATCCTTTATTTATAGCAAGTCAACTCACAGTTCTCACTTCAGGACTCTGCCTGCAACCATCAAGTTCGACTTACAGTACCCTTGGTAAACCCAAAACAAACAGGCATATAGTGCCCAGCACTTTTGAGGAAATGCATTTCTACCATATTGCAACAAAAATACCCACAATCTGATATCTAATGTCTACACTTTGCTGAAGAAATATACAACAAGAAAAATAGGGATGAAAAACAAATATTCTTGAATCTATTTCTCAAAAAGCCATTAAGTAGCCTAAAGTTTACCTAGAAATTGCCTTAAAGGTAAAAATTAAAGTATTGCCATGGCCTTCTGTGACATAGTAGAAAGGGTATTAGGAGTGATTTTGGGGCTTCCCTGGTGGCGCAGTGGTTGAGAGTCCGCCTGCCAATGCAGGGGACACGGGTTCATGCCCTGGTCCGGGAAGATCCCACATGTCGTGGAGCAGCTGGGCCCGTGAGCCATGGCCGATGAGCCTGTGCGTCCGGAGCCTGTGCTCCGCAACGGGAGAAGCCACAACAGTGAGAGGCCCGCGTACCGCAAAAAAAAAAAAAAAAAAAAGTGATTTTGGAGATCTAGATTCTAAACCCAGGTCTAACTACTATGTAATCTGTGTGACCTTGGGCAAAATACTTAACATCAGCTTCCTTATCTGTAAAACAACATTCTCCTCTCTGAGTTGTTGTAAAGGTTAAAAATAATAATAATGTACATAAAGCTATGTGGCACCTTTAAAAATATCAGTTTAATCAAAACCAGAAATTTTATGTTAAAGATATTTCTCTTTTCTTTCCTTCTTTTTTTATATGGCAGAAAAACCAACACAAGTTTAATGACATGTATATGCCCTGTATATATGAGAGATACCCAGGGAAACTAATGTTTCTTCATCTACTAAATTGTTGTCAAAAACTAGGAAAAGAATTATGGAAGATAATAAAGTCTTTGTTCATTTGTCCCCTACCTTTCTGCAGTTCTGATTTATATGAGGAGTTTCACCACTGAGCACGTCTACATGAGATTTATATCTCTTCCGGCAGGGCAAAATGTCCATGCCCTTGAAAATACATGAGAAGAGTACCACGTGTCAGCTTATATAATGAGAACTCAGCTCACTATAGTGCATCTCTTAGAACATTTTTCATTCGGTGAAGTGTTCTGTTTTGTTATTGAGGTGTAGTTGATTTACAATATTAGTTTCAATATTAGATATATGACATTCTAGAGTTATTATAAAAGTTAAAGTTTAAGGTTATTATAAAATATTGGCTATGTTCCCTGTTCTATACAATATATCCTTGCAGCTTATTTATATCATCCATAGTAGTTTGTACCTCATAATCCCCTACCCCTATCTTGCCCCTTCCCCTTCTCTCTCCCCACTGGCAACCACTAGCTTGTTCTCTATATCTGTGAGTCTGTTTCTGTTTTGTTATATTCATTCATTTGTTTTATTTTCTAGATTACACATATAAGTAATAACATACAGTATTTGTCTTTCTCTGACTTATTTCACTAAACATAATACCCTCTAGGTCCAACCATGTTGTTGCAAAAGGCAAAATTTCATTCTTTTTACGGCTGAGAAGTATTCCATTGTATGTATATTCCACATCTTCTTTATCCATTCTTCTGTTGATGGAACTTAGGTCACCACTGTATCTGGGCTATTGTAAATAATGCTGCTATGAACATTGGGGTGCATGTATCTTTTCAAATTAGTGTTTTTGTTTTCTTTGGATATATTCCCAGGAGTGGAATTGCTGGATCATATGGTAGTTCTATTTTAGTTTTTTGAGGAACCTCCATACTATTTTCCACCAATTTACATTCCCATTTTCTCCACAAGGGTTCCATTTTCTCCATATCTTCACCAACATTTGTTACTTGTGGTGTTTTTCTTTTTTTTTAATTTATTTATTTTTGGCTGGATTAGGTCTTTGTTGCTGCGCGCGGGCTTTCTCTAGTTGCGGCGAGTGGGGGCTACTCTTTGTTGTGGTGCACAGGCTTCTCGTTGCAGTGGCTTCTCTTGTTGTGGAGCATGCGGTCTAGGTGCACAGGCTCAGTAGTTGTGGCACGCAGGCCCTAGAGCGCAGACTCAGTAGTTGTTACACACGGGCTTAGTTGTTCCTCAGCATGTGGGATCTTCCTGGACCAGGGATCGAACCTGTGTCCCCTGCATCAGCAGGTGAATTCTCAACCACTGTGCCACCAGGAAGTCCCATTTGTGATCTTTTTAATGACAGCCATTCTGACAGGAATGAGGTGATACCTCATTGTGGTTTTGATTTGCATTTCTCTAATAATTAGCAATGTTGAGCACCTTTTCATGTGCCTGTTGCCTATCTGTATGTCTTCTTTGGAAAAATGTCTATTCAGGTCTTCTGCCCATTTTTTAAATAGTTTGTTTGTTTTTTTGATATAGAGTTATATGAGCTGTTTACATATTTTGGATATTAACCCCTTTTCAGTCACATCATTTGCAAATATTTTCTCACATTCTGTAGGTTCTATCAATGGTTTCCTTTGCTGTGCAAAAGCTTTGAAGTTTAATTAGGTACCATTTGTTTACTTTTGCTTTTGCCTTAGGAGACAGATCCAAAAAATGTTGCTATGATTTATGTCAAAGACTATTCTGCCTAGGTTTTCTTCTAGGAGTTTTATGGTTTCCTGTTTTACATTTAGGTCTTTAATCCATTTTGAGTTTATTTTATTTTATTTTTTTATAAATTTATTTATTTACTTACTTATTTTTGCCTGTGTTGGGTCTTCATTGCAGTGCATGGGCTTCTTATTGCAGTGGCTTCCCTTGTTGCTGAGCACAGGCTTTAGGCACACGGGCTTCAATGGTTGTGGCACGTGGGCTCAGTATTTGTGGTGCACGGGCTTAGCTGCTCCACGGCATGTGGGATCTTCCTGGACCAGGGCTTGAACCCATGTCCCCTGCATTGGCAGGCAGATTCTTAACCACTGTGCCACCAGGAAAGCCCATTTTGAGTTTATTTTTGTATATCATACAAGAAAATGTTCTAATTTCATTCTATCATGTAGCTGTACAGTTTTCCCGGCACCACTTATTGAAGAGACTGTGTGTTTCCCCATTGTATATTTTTGCCTTCTTTGCCACAGATTAATAGACCCTATGTGCCTGGGTTTATTTCTGGGCTGTCTATTCTGTTCCTCTGATTTATGTGTCTGCTTTTATGCCAGCACCATACTGTTTTGATTACTGTAGCTTTGTAGTACAGTCTGAAATCAGGGCGCATGATACCTCTAGCTCTGTTCTTCTTTCTCAAGATTGCTTTTGTTATCTGGGGTCTAGTGAAAAGTTTCTTGATTTCTGAATTATGACTGGTCTCATTCATCTGAATCTACCAAGTTAAGCAATAGATTTCCTAAATGTAAGACAAAAGATGACCCTCCTCCCTTTCTCTTCTATATTTTCTTCTCCTCCTCTGGCCTATTCTCAGACTGACACAATGGACTAGCCAACCCATTGAAAACCTGAGCTCTCTAGCTTGCTGATTCACACTATCTTTAAGCAAAGAGATAATTATTTTTAACTTGTAATGTCTTTTTTTCTGGTTCCTAATGAGCCTCAGTCGACCAAGGTCCTTTTTCACATTACACAAGTAAACACTTAAATAACAGAAGAAATATGACAACGTCCAAAAAGAATTTCAATTTGAGATTTTTTTCCTTTAGAGATTTTTAAAATATGAATTATTCTGTCCACTTATAATGAAAAGTTAACTGAACTGACACTGGTTAATCTCTAATAGCATTACGCTGCCACTTTTTGGTGAAGTCCAGTAATTTAGTCCTGCAGCTTAACAGCAGGATCAGTGGGCAGAGAGTTAGAAGACTTGGACTCTATTTTCATTTCTAGCTCTGGCTCATTACCATTACTTTGCCCTGACCATCTTCTATTATTACTCAGAATCTCAGTTATATTAGCAGTGCAGAATGATCTGGAAAAACCACCCTGTAAGCTAACAACTAAGAGGATGCAGCAATCTTATTCCTGCAATGGATGTACCATTATGGTCTCAGGCAAGAAATTGTCTAACTTGATGCCTCAGTTTCTTTACCTGTAAAAACATGATAAATTATTTGTTCCTCTTTCCCCCAGTTTCCTCAAAGAAATACAGTGACGGAAATTGTGTCAGCGCTATAAAAGATTTTTGAGGGACTTCCCTGGTGGTCCAGTGGGTAAGACTCCATGCTCCCAGTACAGGGGGCCTGGGTTTGATTCCTGGTCAGGGAACTAGATGCCAAATGCTGCAACTAAGAGTTTGCATGCTGCAACTAAAAGATCCCACATGCCACAACTAAGACCCAGTGGAGCCAAATAAATAAATAAATATTAAAAGAAAAAGATTTTTGATCTCTTTAGACTTTTGCCACATAAAGAGAAATGTCCTTTTTATTATATCTACTGGTATTTTTAGGTACCAATGCTCCCTGAGTTTGAGACATATCAATTTTACTTAGAAAAGAGTACTATTTATACTGCCATTCTTTGCAGAATCTTTGCAAAAATAAAATAGGCTATAGAGAATATGCTTTAAGAAAACAAAATTATTCCACAAAACTTGTGATTGTTGGCAGTTAAAAATTCTGATTCACATTATCACCCCTAATCATCTTAACTCGAGGGAGACCGCTTACTAATTTAGAGTTGTCCATAGCTATCTTGTCTAGCTAGCAAATACCAGCTAACAAATGAGGATACTACTCAGTTGATCCTAGTTATTCCAGGATTTTTGTAAGTGCCTGAAAAAAGTGTGTAGGTAGTGAGGGATCTTAAAATCTAACCATTGTTGACAGCTACTCTATTTAGGTTTGTGTGTGTCAAACATAAGAATTTTATAGGGATATTCACCTATCTCATGTAGATAATAGGAGGGTTGATAGATAACAAGTAATAACCTACCTAATTGCTAAAAGAAGTATTATCCTTACAATGCCCATTTTAATTTTTAAAGATTGTGATGATAATGTATTTTGTTATACAATCTCTTTGTCACATTAGCATACTAGCAAATCCAAAACTCAGACAGTGAAGGAAAAAATTCTCAGACTGAGTCAGAAAATCATATTAATTCAAAGACAGGTCTGAAACCGAAAGGCAAATTTAAAGGAATAGAGGAACATAAGTACCAAAAAAAAAAAAAAAAAACTCAGCCAAGGAAGACCCAAAATAGGCTGGTAACTGACAGAGATCCTTGCAGGCTGGTCAGAACTGTAGGTGCCTGGTAACAAGTGTTGAGGATTAATCACTAGGAAACTGGTGAAGGCAGGAAATCCAGTTACTAAGGTAGGAAATCCAGTTACTTTGGTTACAAAAAATACAGAAAGAAAACCTGTAAAACTACTTGAGGACAGATCTTCATTTATTCATTCAATAAATATATATTAAGCACCAGTGTATGCCAGCCACTATTTTAGACACTGGGGAATCAGCAGTGAACAGAACAAAGTTCACTGGCCTTGTGCAGCTCATATCTTAGTTAAGGGGGGAAGCAGAAAATAAACAAACAAATAAGTAAAATATATGGTATATCAATAGAAATGAGTCTATGGAGAAAATTTAAGTGGCCAATTCTGGGAGTGGGAAGTGGGGTTGCAATTTTAAATAGGGTGGTAGAGAAGGCCTCGCTGAGAAGAGGGCATAAAAGCAAAGACTTGGACAAGACAAGAGGGAAGAAGAGAGTCATGCAGCTAAGGAAGAGTGTTCGAAGCAGAGAATACAGCAAATGCAAAGACCTTGTTTGAAGCAGGATCCTGCCCAGCACATCTAAGGAAAAGTAAGGAGGCCATCATATTTGGAGCAGAGCGAGGAAGGGGGAAGAATAGGAAATGATGTCAGAGAAGTAAAGAGAGAGACACACCAATTATTTTGGGTCCTGAAGATCGTTGTGAGGACTCTGGCTTTTACTTTGTGTGAAATGAGAAACTATAGGGGATTACTGAGCAGAGGAAGGGCACAACGTGACTTACCAGTTAAAAAGGATCAGTCTGACTATTGTTTTGAGACTAGACCACAAGGAGGCAAGATGGAAGTGAGACCATTTAGGATACTATTCCAATAATCCAGGTGTGGTAGAGGGGTGCGAAGTGATGGGAATATGGTATATTCTGAAGGTAGAGCCATCAGGATGTGCTAATGGACTTGAAATAAGAGGGAAGAGAAAGAGAGGAGTCAAAGATGACACAGAGTTTAGTCCTGAAAAACTTGAAAACGGAGTGGCTGTTTATTGACACAGGGAAAATTGTGGGAGGGGTCTTAACCTACTTTGCATCCTTATGGTCTAGAACAATAGGAAACAAATGGGAATGTTCAGTGCACACCAGTAATCTAATCTGAATCTAGTTTCCAAGTATTTGAGATGAGTTGTTCTGATAGAAGACTCATATGAGTTACTAAACTCATTTGAGTTACTAAACTCATTTGAGTTACTAAACTAGGGCTTGGTTCTAGAATCTGGGGCAAGGTTAAAAGCATTGGTACGTTAGAGCTAAGTTGTTCTAGCTAGCAAGAGCCAATTGCTATTTTCAGGATATTATTGCAAGCCAGGTGTTAAACATAGCCATGTTTTAAACTTAAGTATATACACTTACAGCTAGAAAATTATATTAAACACAAAGGTAAAAATATTGAAATTCATTACTTCCTAATTATTTTACTACATTTTACTATTATCTATGCTCTTGAGGTTATTTATGTTTGTGTGTCTATATGACAGAAATACTGTATAATGGTGTGCTACTGTGCATCTCTTCTCAACTCTGTGTTCAGTGATATTATGTCAGTAGCTTTAAATTGGCCATGGTGTGAGTATTTACAATACAAAAATTGGCAAATGCTACAAATGAGGGCTCCTCAGTCCTTCCCTGTCCCCAGAGCTGGTTAAATCTGTAATTGAGAATTTAGTGGTACCAGCTCTGAAGGCAATGATAGGGGATGAACCAACATATTTACATATAGTATGGTTTTACAGGAGGTCTTCCCTGTTGGGGCAAGGGAGGGTGGAGGACTGAGGAAATTGTGGTAGGAGACAGACACACAAGGAATTCCACATAAGGAAAGAAAGGCCTTAATTACTGACCAAACTAGGAATTGCTGAAAGAGATTAGCATCTATATTCAATCAATGCCTTAATAGAATTAAACCTAGAACAAATTACAAACTGTTAACAAGGGAGATTAACAGCTTTGAACTGCTTATTTGTATATCTGATATTGCAAGGGATGAAGAGAAAATGGGGATGAGTCAATGCCGTGAGTGGTGACTGCATATCTGTGAGAATTTCCTATATCCAGAATTTTATATTATGTTGTTAGGCCTCGTAAGAAAGAAACAGTAAGGATACTTAAGAAATTGTCTAAGTATTCCTGTGAACCAGCTAGAAAAACAATACAGTTTAGTTTTACTATATATATACATATATATATGTATATATATACACACACATACAGTATATATATAGATATATATACACACAGAATATATATGGACAACAATGAAAAAGCGCAGCATTTGGTGATTCATTTCTCAAGAGAAGCGGGAATAAAAATATCTATATTAATTGCAAACATGGTAATTAAAACAACAAAAACTTGAAAATGACAAAGGAAACTATGAAAAAAATGCGTCTTTGATCCCCAATTTTCCCCAAATTTTTCCACTTCACTGTTTCTAAATATTTCCACAAATGTTCTTTTTTCCCTTCGTTAAATATATTCATTCTCCATTTCCCATTCTCTCCTACTGGCTTTTTGTTCAAAGCTTTAATATTTTTTTATTTAAAATGTTTTCATAAGTTGTTTTCCATAGCTCGGTAAAACTCCCTATTTAGCAGAATCACTTGGTTTGAGCATTAGTCTTGTTTTGCCAGACATATTTATGTGTATGGGGATGTGGAATTACTGGGTCAAAGGATAGGAACATTTTGATGACTTATGGGTTTATCAAAACTTTAGTCAGAAATTCCCTGGCAGTCCAGTTGTTAAGACTCCAGGCTTCTACTGCAGGGGGCATGGGTTCTATGCCTGGTTGGGGAATAAGATCCTGCAAGCCGTGTGGTGCAGACAAGAAAAAAAAAAAAAGACTTTAGTTATGTATGAAAGTACTGTTCATTGCACCCTTGCTTATTTGATATGATTGTTTAAAATATTTATAAGTTCCTAAGTGAAAATGGATACTTTAATATTGTTTGAGTTTGCATTTCTTTGATTACTAGTGAAACAATATTTTTTTCTACATTTTTGATCACTAATATGTCTTTTTGCTCTCCATTTCTTTGAGGCCTAGTGTACTTTTATCAATTTACATGAGCTCTTTATATAAGAAAGATAATAGCCCTTTAGATTTAGTAGTTTTTGCAGATATTTTCCCCATTCTGTTATTACTTATTCATTTTGGTTACTTAAAGAAAAATCTGAAAATCTGTTCATATTTTCCTTTGATTTTTAAAAAAATTGCTGCTAAGTATAAAAATAATCACCTTCCAGAGGCTTATTACACATTCCATTCTATTTTTTTCTGGTTTTTTATTGCTTAACCATAATTTTATACCTACTCTTTAATTCATCTGGAATTTATTTGGATGTATAGTATGAGAAGCTGATCTAAGCTATTTTTTCTAAATTGATAACCATTCCAAAATGGTCCTTTTTCTCTACTGATTTATGAAATTTTCTGTATTGCACAGTAAGTTCCTATACGTAATGGGACTATTTCTGCACTAGGCTATTTTTTTAATGTGTACTTCCCTGTTTTAATATAGTAGTTTGGGTATATTATTATATTCAGTTGGCTTAGTCCAAAAATTTTTTTTCTCTTCTATTATTTGCATTCTTATTCTCCCACATCAACTTTCAGAATCATTGTACCTATTACAAAGACTTTGATAGTAACAACAGTCTTTTTTTCTTTGCTAGAACAATGTTATTTCCCCGATATTACTAATTATATTAACAATTACTTATTAGGTTAACCACAAGGAAAGAAGTCTATAAAGTTAACTCATGCTATTGAATTCTACAGTATTGTCTGAAACAATACCTCTATGTCTCAGAAGTTTGATGGAAGATTTTTTAGGACTTAAAAGTGACAAAAACATCTATGCAAAGTTCTCCCTGGGAAACTCTCTTATGATTTGCAAGAAGAAATATTTCTCTTTGAAGCAAATAAATAAAAAAAATAAGAAACTCAAAGTGATTGAAAGTATAAATTTACATGTCTTTGAGTATATTTTATATCTTGCAATAAACCTTTCACAATGCTCCTGAAACTTAAGCCTAAGCATTGTGAACAATTTAACAATAGAGCTACTTGTACTCATTGTCCTAATTCAAATTATTTCCACATACGTTAATTTGCCTATGAATCACTAATAGCCTCCTAGAAGTTAACAAAGGAAAGATTTTCTTTCTCAATTTTATTTTTTTTCTAAAATAATAAAATTCTTAGATACCATGTAGAAATTGAGAGATGTTAAGAATCTCTATAAGACTCTTAATTATGGTACATATTTCTTGGTACTTAAAAAAGTAAAAATTGCACTCCCAAGTTCATTTCAGTATTACTCACAATAGCCAAGATATGGAAACAACCTAAGCATCCATTGATGATGAATGGATAAAGAAAATGTGGTGTATATATATACAATGAAATATTATTCAGCCTTTAAAAAGAAGGAAACCTTGCCACTTGTAACAACATGGATGAACCTCAAGGACATCATCCTATGTGAAATAAGCAAGATGCAGAAAGACAAATACTGCATGATCTCACTTATATGTGAAATCTAAAATATTCAAACTCAAAGAAACAAAGAGTGATGGCTGATAGGGGCTGAGAGTAGGGGGAAGAAATGGGGACATGTTGGTCAAGGGATACAAAGTACCAGTTATGCAAGATCTAATGTACAATATAACTATAGTTAACAATACTGTATTATATATTGTATACTTGAAATTTGCTGAGTGTAGATCTTAAGTGCTGTCAACACACACATACACACACAAAAGGTAATTAGGTGAGGTGATGGATATGTTAAGTATCTTGATTATGATGATTATTTCATGATGTGTATGTATATCAAAACATCAAGTTGTATACTTAAATATATACAATTTTTAAATTGTCAATTATATGTCCATAAAGCTGGGGGAAAAAATCGAAAATTAAATTCCATTGTCCTAACATGAACTACTTACTTAGCTTTCATGCTTTTGGATAGGTCTCTACAGAGCTCCACTATGTCATCTTTTCTTTAATATATAACTCAGATGAAAGGTAATAGAAACAGTCACTTTGAAGTATTTTCCTAGGAGTCTATGGTAATGCTTTAGAGTCTTATCCACAGTTGTTCCTAACAATGTTTAAGTTTCTTAATTATATGACAAATGCATTAGTTCTCCAAAAATAACCAGGAAACTGGACTTGCCCCATAGCAACGGAGCTGTTTTTTGTAAAAGGAAAGCATAAGGCATGAGCGGGCACTCACAAAAAGCAGCTTCATGTGCCCTACATCTCTTTTTCAAAATGGCTCTATCAAAGATATTTCATTATATTATTGGCTTCTGTTATAATTGGCTCCCATTTCAAAAGAAGCTGGCTACATTGGAAAAGAATGTCAAGAGTGTCCAAGACTTATTAATTTATATGTTGCCTTTTGTCATTTTAAAAGTCTTTGAGATATGGTTTCATTTTCTCATCTTGCTTTCAAAAGCCCTTACTTATGAAACATATATCTTCTGCTTTTGATTTATCAAGTTTCTTTACACTGAATATTTATTTATACATTTTCTAGATCTCTGTAATTACTTGATTTCCGGTTACTAAGCCTTGCTTTGTTATCTTAAAGCATAAATGGTGTCTGCTGTGGAACTGGTTTTACACATCCTGTTGAATAACCACACCCTTATAATTAGAGATTTGGTAGTCATCAGAGAGTGGTACAGTCAGCAGCAAAATAGTACGCCACAGGTATTATGAAAACACTATTTTTTTTTAAGATAACCTTAAAAAATAATTTTTAAAAAAAAAATTAAAAAAAATTTTTTTTTTAAGATAACCTTTTTTTTTTTCCCAATTTTATTTATCTTTGGCTGCCTTGGGTCTTCATTGCTGCGCGCTGACTTTCTCTAGTTGCGGCGAGCAGGGGCTACTCTTCGTTGCGGTGGGTGAGCTTCTCACTGAGGTGGCCTCTCTTGTTGCGGAGCACGGGCTCTAGCCACGCAGGCTTCAGTTGTTGCTGCACACGGGCTCTGTAGCTGTGTCCCGTGGGTTGTAGAGCGCAGGCTCAGTAGTTGTGGCACATGGGCTTAGTTGTTCCGCGGCATGTGGGATCTTCCCGGACCAGGGATTGAACCCATGTCCCCTTCATTGGCAGGCGGATTCTTAACCACTGTGCCACCAGGGAAGTCCCGTAATGAATTTTTAATGAATTTGGAAACTAGTCAAGAGGCATCTCTTGACTAAACACTAGGGACATAATGCTTATGTTACGGAACCAAATTTGGCTCCTCTTGCCCGAACGCAGTAAGGTCAATCTATTGACCCTGGGCTGTGGTGAAGAAAAGAGCTATGTTTATAGCAGGGCACCAAGCAAGGAATCCAGGTCAGCTAGTGCTCAAAATACCCCAACTCCCAGATGGGTTTCAGGAAAACCTTTTTAAAGGCGATGTAAGGTGTGTGTGTGGTGGGGGGGGGGGTGGTCCCAGGGTATGTGATCAGCTCATGCACAGTCCTCTGTTTGGTTGATGGTGAGATAACAGGGCGTTGACACAGGGGTTAACATTATCAATCCCTAGGCCACGTGCTCATCAAGTAGTTAATTTCTTCCATTTGGTGGGGGGTTTAGCATCTGTAAAAAAACTCAGGAAATGTGCATCAGCTACTATTATCCAGGTACTTCAGAGCGGAGTTAAAGCAGAGGAGCTAAAGCTGAAAGTGTTCTGGGGAAGCGGTCTGTCCTGGGAAGGCCCCACAGGGTTCTGCTCAATTGTGCTTTCTCTTCATTTCTATGAAATTAATAAGCTTAAAATTTGGTAAGAAAGATCTCATGGTTACAAAAGTACTACTTTCTATGCTTTCTACAGCTCAAAAAATCTGCTTCCACCTCACCTACAATAATCTGCAACGGTTTGAATTATGCCAGGAAAATTTAGAATAAGGACAGAGTGATGAGGAATCAATCAATGTAAGATTTAGTGCTTTTTCAGAAAACAACCAAAAGCTTTTAAGAGCTCTGCAACAACAGGGGTGGTTAAGTAAATTATAATTAATTTACACAATGGAATATTACATAGTTTTAAAAATAATGATTAAATATGTCTTTATTGACATGGAGAGATATTTATGATACATAAATTGATGAAAGGAGCTTATAAAAAACAGGATCTCACTTTTGTTTAAAATAAGGAAAAAATAGCACTTGTATATATGCATGGGAAAAATATCAAAAAGATAGTTCGTGGATGTTGAACTCAATATAAGTTTAATTTTCTTCATATTTTCTGATTTTTTTGCAATGAGCATTTATTACTTTCATAATCAGAAAAAACAAGAAGGATATTTCTACTTTAAAAATAGTATGTATGAGGTTTTGTTGATGAGAAAACAAGTGCTCTCACTCTCTCCATCTTTCAATTCTGCTTGCCTCTAATTGGCTTACTACTACTTACAGGTTCACTACTACATACAGGTTCTAGTCCCAAAGTGGGAAAGACGACTGTCGCTGGCTCCAGACTCCAAAACTGTATACAATCAACTCTAACAGATAGAGACAATCTTCCCTATTAGCTCCAGCAGAAAGTCATAGGGCAGGCTGAGTGTCTTGACTTGGATTAGGAACTAAAATGTGGAGGGGAGTGAGTGGGAGCGAATAAGGGATGTAATCATTTTCTGATGGGATAGGTCTTGGTCACTGTACACTCCCTACGGCCTGTGACGAGAAGGAGTCTACATTGAGCTGGTTCCCAATGGGAAAGAGGAGTTTCATCATCTGAAGGAGGAGGAAGTGATGCTGAAAGGACTAAAATAACAGATATCCATTGTAACATTCATTGTAGACTCTCATAATAATAGTGACAAAAATGAAGTTCTTAAAGAGTTCCCAGAGTTTTTCAGTGTTTGGGAATTGGGTATCACCATTCAACACCTTAATTACAATACCTATTCATTCAACAAAATATTCATCAAGTATCTACTATGTGCATAGTAGTCTATCTTACTGGGATGAGCAGTAAACAAAAAAACAAACAAAATATTCCTGCCCTCAGGGATCTTATATTTTCAGACATCATTAACAACTCTAAAACATGAGTCTGAAATTGGCCTCTGGCCGGAAATTTTATTGCAGTAGTTGAGATAAAAGAAAATGCAATTTGGCTTTCATACAATTATTTTCTTTTACTTGTCTGTGGACACCATAGTAAGAGCCTATCCTTAAAAGAAACTAAGCTGAGATGAGTCATGAGATTTACAAGCAAGTTAGAAGAGTACAGGCTTTTCTGCCTTGGAATTAATAGAATATTGCATTACCGAGACACACCCCAGGGTGTTCTGTAGCACCCTTGAGCTTTAACTTCTGGATTACCTAACCTGCCGTTACAATGACACTGGGCAAACCAATCTTGTGGTGTATATTTAATTTCAAACAAAAAATTTTTTTACAGTTGACTACAGTAGCAGTGAGCAAACTTCCTTTTTCAGGTTAATAGGTTAATGTACACGGTCAGAACAAAAATATCTTGTTCTGTTTTGTGTCTTGTTAGTGTTTACCTGCTATAGACTGAATGTTTCTGTTCCCACCGCCGCCCCCCTCCAAGCCCTAATCCCCAATATGATGGTATTTCAAAGTGAAGCCTTTGGGAGGTGATTAGGTTGTGAGGGTGGAGCTCTCATGAACGGGATTAGTGTCTTTATAAAGAGACCCCAGAGAGCTCCCTTGCCCCTTCTGCCTTGTGAGGACACAGCAAAAACATGGCCATTGGTGAATCAGGAAGTGGCTCTTAGCAGACACCTAACCTGCTGGTGCCTTGATCTTGGTCTTCTCAGTCTCCAAAACTGTGAAAAATAAAGTTTTGTTGTTTAAGCCACCCAGTCTATGGTATGCTGTTATAGCAGACCAAACAGACTAAGACTATTTTTGATATAGCAAACACTTAACCCCGAATTTTAAAAGCTTTGGAAGGAAAGCAAAAACAAGTTTTGGGGACTTCCCTGGCAGTCCGGTGGTTAAGACTTCCCCTTCCAATGCAGGGGGTGCGTGTTTGATCCCTGGTCAGGGAGCTAAGATCCCACATGCCTTGGGGCCAAAAAACCAAAACACAAAGCAGAAGCAATATTGTAAAAAATTCAATAAAGACTTTAAAAATTGTCCACATCAAAAAAATCTTAAAAAAAAAGTTTTGGCAAATGTATCTTTTCACTTTTTTTATAAATCTTGAAGAACAATTATAATTTTCTAATGCAGTGATTCTCAGCTTTAACTACACATTAGAATCACCTTTTAAAAATACTGGGATGGGGGTGGAGGGTGGGGATTAGGCATCGATGTCTTTTAAAAAGTACTGTATGTGATTTTAATATAATATGTAATATAATAGCTAGGTTTGAGGACTACCTAAAGGATAAGACATACGCACTGTTGGGGGGACAGGGAGTGAATATTTTTAGTCTAGAACACTTGGGTATATTTGTCTTATTGCCAGTCTGACTTTCATCAATGGATCACTTTAATTCATCATTTATCCACCTTCAAAAGAGGGATAAATGATCCCACATCCATTCATCCATTCATCCATCTGTCTTCTTTCCTTTCATTCTTTTTCTTTCTTTTTCTCCTTTTCTCTTTCTCTTTCTCATTCACTCATTCAATCAACAATTCATCAAACCAGCATTTAATAGGGTAAGTACTGTGCCAGGTACTAAGGATACAGAAATCGAATTCATACTTTCATTCAAGTAGTAGTTTCATTAATAAGGTAGCACATATAAATTAGTCATCCTGAGATTCTCAAATGAAGTTCAATTTTTAAAAAACAGTTGCAAAAAATATACACCAATCTTTCCCCTCCTTGATTTACTTTGCAAAAGCTTGTGTTGAAGCTTGAGTTGTTGTATTAGGCAAATATAAACATTCCTGACCTATCGTGCTTTCAATGAGTCATAATAAGCTCTACATCTGCACAGTGTAATTTTCAATCTTTTGTATATTGAATGAAAGGAGGTAAGTGCCTACAATTCATTAGGTTCTACATAAGAAAAGATTTATTTTCTTTTATCTGGCCGTGCCCAGTGGATTGAGGGATCTTAGTTCCCTGACCAGGGATTGAACCTGAGCCGCGGCACAGTGAAAGCTCCGAGTCCTAACCACTGGACTGCCAGGGAATTACCATAAGAAAAGATTTAGAGATACTATCAACTTTAATTAGGAATTATTCTAATTTATGACTCTTCAGATGTTTGTTTTGGGGATATTTTGTGAAGTTCTTTTACTGCCGATATACTAAATCCCACCCGGAGTCCAGCCATGTAGCTTCATCTTCGGCTCATAACCAATTCCAAAATCTGGTTACTATGCAGATGAAAGGGGATCCCTGAATATTTAAAGGTAAGCAGATACTTTCCTCTGGACTGTTCATGCCATTTCCTCCATTTTTAAGCTCCAAGTTGCAGCATAGCAGCTGGTTAAAAACCCACTTCTGTGGTCCGAGACTTGGACTGCCAGATCCCTCCTAGGAAGTTGGACGTAATCATACTATTGAAGTAGTTGCTGACACATATTTAAAACTAAGAACAAATGCAGGCTCATCTCACCCACAGAAGCACCACAATCATATCTGATGCAATAGTGCACCCACCCAACACCCAAAGGCAAAAGAGAAATATTTTGAATTAAAATCAACATCAGTAGGAAAACAGCGCAGGGTGTAAAGAAAGAACACTCTTCCTGCCAAGAACAGATTCAAAGCTAACGGGTTTCAAGAGAGCAAGCCTCATCCACAGCATGAAGTTCCCTGTAACCTGATATTTGATATAGGTACTACCATAAAATTATATAGTTATTATGAAGCATGAGTTAGCTCACAAGAAGAAAAATACAATCAAAGGAAAAAAGGAGAGTCAACATGAAGAGAATAAAGTAATTCTATATCTAGGGGCAGATGGATTTACATTTTTGAGATATATAATCATTTGGTACTCACCATGAATAAATCATTGTGGCCTGAGAAATAATTACAGTTACTACTACTACTAATAACAACTAACAATCACTGAGCACTTATTTTATGCCAGGCACTGGTAGTGCTTGACATGCATTATCTTATTTAATCCTCACAACAACCTTATTTACTATTATTCCTATTTTCCAGATGAGAACAATGAAGCTCTGAGAATTTATGTAACCTGCTTAAGTAACACAGCTTGTTAATACTCAAGCTTTGATTTGAAACCCAGACCTGTCTGACTCCAAAACCCATGCTCTTAACTATTACACAACTCATTCTCCTAATTTACAACTAGAGATTACATAGCTAAACCATCTGGCTCAGAGGGGCTTACAGTACTTTTAAGACTTTTGTACTTTCTGTAACTACTCTGGGCCTTTGCAATGTATCTGTCACCAGTAATAAACAAATCTCTAATGCTGATACAATACCCTGGCAGGTAGTTGAAATGGAAGTAATTTGCAGCTGCTGAGTGTACACTGTACAAAGTTAGGGATTGCAGCAAATTGGGTACATATGTGAAGCAGAAAGCAAAGCACATCAATATATATTTTGGTAACTAATTACTAGAAAGAATATTGCTAAGACTAATTGCTCCTGTTTAAAATTTAAAAAAAGGAGCTAAAAGTTATGTTTAAAAAAACTATTCTCACTTTGTATTGAAAAGTAGTAAACACACACACACACACACACACACACACACACACACAATCTCCAGCAATCTTGGACATTGTTAGCTTCATGGGGTTATTAGGTATGTTGTGCTAAAGTAGCAGCTTCAGTCTCTATTGGGGGGATTTATACTAGTAATGTGATAGGGAAGTAATCAATTTTCAGGGAATTTTTAAAAAATGAAGATTCTCTGGCAATGGCAACTCTATTGTACTGCACCAAATGGAATGAGCTTACTTCATTAGGAGTTGATCATGAGTTGCTAGGACAGGTTTTGGCCCACGATTTACATTTCCATATGCTTAAACAGCCTACATACATCCAATTTAGGTTTCTATTCAACCTCTGAATTTTAAAACTTTTCTTCTGTTATAAAATCTACCACCCATAACCTTCAGTTTAACATATTTCCATGATACTTAACTTCCATGTATGTATTGGAAGGTTTAAAAAAAAAAATCACTGTATCAGGAAAGGAGAAAAAGAATTTCTGATGATGAGCTTCAGGAGATATAAATGTGTAACTTGCTTTGGTAACCTCTTGAAGTGTATACACACGAACATTTCCAATAAATATAGGAAAATTTTGACTAATGGCTACAGGCTGTATACCCTGTGTTGGCTGTGGTGTCTGAAAATCGAGGGTCACACCCTCAAAGTTGATATTGCTGCTAGGTGCCCCAGTAGCATAGTTGAATCTAAGTATGGTGATACAGGGATACTACACTTTAGCAACTGTAAGAAACCTAGAGCAGTACTTCTCCCACTTTATGGTACACAAGAACAACCTAGAGAGTTTGTTAAAGCAGATTATTAGTCCCCACCTCAGAGAATCTGATTCAGTAGGTCTGGGGTGGTATAGAAAAATTTGCATTTCTGATGATCATTTTTAGGTGAGAGGGGATCTGCCTATCCAAGGACCATGCATTGGTTAGTACTGATATAAAAGAATCTGTAAATAAAAAAGTTCACAAATTCTGAACTTTAATCACAGTCTTGTCTGAGTGCAAATCTGATGCCTATAGAAGGTACACTTCAGAGAAAGGAGAAACTGGCAAAAGGTATATATTTCTTGGCTGGATAGAGTCATGATTCTTAGAATTGTAAAAAGCTCTATGTATTCAATAGAGAACCTTCTTGAAACATTTATAAAGGGCCATTTGCTATATGATGATACTGGGATGATGTATAAAAAAATTAATGGGAGTGTTTGTTGAGTTGATGGGTTTAGCCATAAATTAGAGAAATAATTCAGCTTAAAGCAAATATCCTGATTCTAAGTCCTTCTCAGTTGCATTTTGATGTTTCTGGACTTGTGGCTAGACCACCGGCAGCATCACCTGGGAATCTGTTAGAATTGAAATCCTCTGGCCACACCCCAGAGTTACTTAATTAGAAATTCAGAAAGTAAGGCCCAGCCACCTGTGTTTTAACAAGCCCTCCAGGTGATTCTAATGCATGCTAAAGACTGAGAATCACTGCCAGACTAGGGGTTCTCCGATTTAGTGTTCATCACAATCAGAATCACCTGGAGTATTTGTTTAAAATTCAAATTCCTGTTCCTTCCTCAGTGTGGGCCTAAAATTTTAAAATACTTTTGGGAATTTCCATGTAGACAACATTTTGAGAAACAGTGCCCTAAACCAGAGACTTTCAAACGTTTTTGACCAGGACCCATACATTACATCAGGATTTAGTGAATATAAAAATATTTATAACTAGGGACTTCCGACAACTAGAGATGGCTCACGCACAGCAAGGAAGACCCAACGCAGGCAAAAATAAATAAATATATTAAAAATGTATTAACTAAAACAAGAGTTTCACAAAATAAACTAACACAACACTGTAAATCAACTATGTTTCAATAATTTTTTTAAAAAAACTGAAAAAAAGAGTTTCACAAAATAATACTTACTCTTGTACATGCAATCCACTCTGATATTTTCTATTTCATTTAAAAAATGCTGGTGGCAGAACCAGTAAATTGATTTCGTGACCCACTAATGGGCTGCAACCGCAGCTTGAAAAACAGGCCCCAGATCAGTGCTTCTCAAACTTTACACCTGGGATGGGGGTGGATTCAGTACCTTTGAATCACCTAGAGATCTTGTTATAATGCAATTCTAATTCTGTAAGACTGGGATGGGCTTGAGAGTCTGCATTTCTAACAAGCTTCCAAGTGTTGCTAATGCTGCTGGTTCATATATTACCCTTTTAAGGGCAAGGCCTGAACTATAATGCAAGAAGGTAACAGCAAACTTGATTCCTTTCTCTGTCATGAATCTACCTCTATGATAGTGAGCTTTAGAAGAAATTGCAACCTGACTAGTGGTATTAGCCTGTCCAGATGTAGTGGACAGTGAATTGTCCTTTAACATCACTGCCAGTAGCAATTGGGTTCAAAATCTCAGTCTGTGTGGGTGTATGTAGGCACTGATTCTCAAAAGATGATATGTGTATCTTGTGTCACATTATTAAAATACCCCTTCATGCATAAGTGAGGAAGTTCAAAGGAGATGGTCGTACATAGAGAAGTCAGGGTATTGCCAAGGTCACCACCTGAGTGAATTCACAGGCTAGGACCTAGCCCTCAGTTTCAAAGGCTCAGAGGCCTCATATGTCAGCCACACAATGGTGTCAAGACACTCAGAGGGCTGTCTGATATTAACCTAGTTCATAGAAACTAACGTAAAATAAGAACACGGATTATTTATCTCACAATGAAAAGTATAATTGTCAAGAAAACTAACCCTTGTAATCCTTTCTCATCATTTAGGAAGTTTACATGGGAAGGCAAATTATAATTACAGTGTTGCTGGGTGAGCATGGAATCAGAGAAAAAGAAGTTTGCTAAATATTTCAAATGTTTATGCATCATCTCCAGAATAGAGCACTTGCTACAGGGCACCTTTTCACTTGGCCAGGCTTTAGACAGGCACTGCCATTGTTGGTCTCTGAGAGCCTTTATTTTCTAGACTTCTGTGGCTGACTGATCCACATTCTAATTGAATCGTTCTTTAACCATATTAGTACAGTTAGTCAGTACATCGACTGTTCTGTATCTTTCAGATATGTATCTATCTACATATTATTTCTGTGGTCTCTCTGAGGGCAATTTAATACCCATTTTTTTTTAAAGACATCTCATTTGCTCCCTTTTATTAACTACCATAGGTTTAACTATTAGACTATTAGCATCAAGGAAATATCATTCTCTCCCTATTTTAGTCTAGATATTTTCCATTCTTTTAAAAACTTTTATTTTTATCAAATTATTATAATATATAACATAGGTTTAAAGGTCAGTAACACTAAAATGATTATAGCAAAAAATGATAGAGCACTGCCTCTCCTCTCCCAACACTTTCCCTGCAACTAGCTACCCAGAGGCAGCCATTTTCAACTTTTAAAAACTATTTCTACTGGCACTTACCTCCATCCATATTTCTAAATAATATATTTATGCTATTATTTCTTGAGTTTTCTAATTTAGACGTTATTTACTAACTTCTTTCTATGGAAGATGAGGATTTGAAAATCTTATACCTACACCCACACATTTACTTCTCCTCTTTCTTAACTCAATTTAATTATGATGTCTCATGAAGTCGATAATTAGTGTTTACATTATTAGGATTAAATAAATATTATTAATTGCTAAGCCATGAGATATACTATGAGAGCATTTCCTTATATAATTTCTTGGGTTTCCTGAAGTTAATGATTGCCTCCCACTTCTCCCAATTAGCTCTTTAAAAAACAAACAAACTTAGAATGGCTTTAGATTTACAGAAAAATTGTAAAGATAGTACAGGGGGTCACCTAAACTATATCCAGTTTCTCTTATTATTAACATCTTACATTAGTATGGTATACTACTGTTACAATTAATTAATTATTGTTACAATTTATGAACGAATGTTGATAGGTTAACTAAAGTTCATAATTTATTCAGATTTCCTGTTTTTACCTACTGTCCTTTTTCTGTTTCAGGGTATCATTCTGCTTTGCACTCATGTTTCCTTAGGTTCCTCTTGGACTTACATCTGACAGTTTTTCAGACTCCCCTGTTTTTGATGACCTTGACAGTTTTGAGGAGTACTGCTCAAGTATTTTGTATAGAATGTCTCTGAATTGGGATTTGTCTGATATTCTTCTCATGATTAGACTGGGGTTATATGTTTCTGGGAGAAAGACCAAAATGGTAAACTGACATTTTCATCCTTTCAATATGCTCACTATATCTGGTTGTTGTTGTTGTTTTTCTCCTCCTAGAGTAATTTCTTCTAGAAACCTCTGCCCTGCTCTAATTCAGATGTGGTGCTGTCTCTAGGCCTACTAACTGTCATCCTGAGATTCAATTTTACAGCTCTCCTTTGGATTCTCTACACCTTCCTTCTGTATTGAATTTCTGTTTCCTGGATCTCTTTTCTTCCCTTTTTTTTTGGAGGGGGGCGGTTAGTTTTGCATTTGGGTATCCTCCAGTAGCCTCCTGAGAAAAGTATAAAGGAGATAAATTTTTTTGAGTCCTTGAAGTCTGAAATGTCATTATTGTTACACTTGATGGATAGTTTTGATGATTTTGTTATATTGTTTATTTGATCCTTTCTTCCATTCCACTTTCTCTTTTCTCTCACAGTCCCTGGATTGATTTTTTTCATTTTCTTATCTCTTCTCTCCTATGCTTCACCTCTGATTTCTTGTGTTACCTTCTAGGAAATTCCTTTAATCTTTAATTATATCATATGTCTAATTTACCAGTTATTTATTGTTCTTTAAATGGTTTCATGAATGAAATATCTTCTTTTATCTGAGGAAAATAATTTTTAAAAATATTTTCTTCAGCTCCCTATGCTCTCTCTGTTTACTCCAAGACACTTTTCTCTGTGTCTGTTTCTGGCTTTCTTGTTAACAGAGTTTCTTCACTTTTCTGTTGATTCTTGAGTGTCCATTCATATTTAAGAGGGACTCAAAGAACTGATTGTAAGTTTACAGTGTAAGAGAGAGGCTTGTTGCCTAGCGGGCATTTCCATAGGGGGAGAGGTTGCTCAGAGGCATCTGCCTGGGGACTCTCTGACTGGGTACTAATGTTCCAGGAGTTGAGTGGGAAGGGGGCAATCTCAGGATTTGGGAGACTCACTTAATCCTCTTTTTATGTCTCATCTGGGCCCTCTACCTTGCCTCATATCTCTGACCTCAAAACCTTTCTAGTTCAAGAAGATATTGCTAGAGTGGACAAGGGATGCTTGTTGACTCTGCCAAGGGGACAGAGAAGATCTGTGGGTCTAACGCTCATTGTACATTAGAATTATCAACCTACTCACCTGTTTTCAGCTCACCTCTCAGCTTCTGATATATCCGATACCTCCAATTCCTGAACTTTTTCAGCTTCTGCCACATAATCAGCTTGCTTCTTATTGGCTTCTCGTTTGGCAAGACAGATTTCAATTTCTCTTTTTAATAAATTAGTTTTATCAGATTAGTGACTGCTCTTCCATACATTTGCATCATCTTGGTCTCCTCCCTTTCCATCTTCGTCCACATCTAATAAGTCATTGGAACCTTTTGATTCTACCTTCCAAGTATCAGTGAAATTCACCACCCCTCATCTCTCCATTCCCATCGTCATTGTTTTAGTTTAGGCCTTCAACATTTCTCTCTTACACTGTTGCAATAAAAGTCTATGTCTATGTGGTTTTTAAAAAAAATTTATTTCATTTATTTTTTGGTTGTGTTTGGTCTTCGTTGTTGCACAGGCTTTCTCTAGTTGTGGAGAGCGGGGGCTACTCTTCGTTGCAGTGCGTGGGCGTCTCATTGTGGTGGCTTCTCTTGTTGCAGAGCACGGGCTCTAGGCACGCAGGCTTCAGTAGTTGTGGCTCAAGGGGTCTAGAGCGCAGGCTCAGCAGTTGTGGCACACGGGCTTAGTTGCTCTGCGGCATGTGGGATCTTCCCAGACCAGGGCTCGACCCATGTCCCTTGCATTGGCAGGTGGATTCTTAACCACTGTGCCACCAGGGAAGCCCTGTCTATGTGTTTTTAATCTTTTTCCATATACCCAACTCCCCCAATTTTCTTTCTAAAACATAAATCTGATTGTTTCATTCCTTTGTTTAAAATTAAAGAGTTTCCCACTACTTACTAGAATAAATTCCAAATTCTTCATACACAATTCCCCTTCAAAATCTGGACCCTGCATTCCTTTACCAGTCTCATTCCTTGCCACCATTCCTTGCCACCATCCCCCCTAGTCTACATTGCAAAGCAAACTATTTGTCATTTCCTGACACACCTTCAATACCTTTCAAAACTCCTTTCCTCTCCCTAAACATCCTTCCCTTTTCCTCTTTCTGGCAGAGTATTACTCATCCATCCAAGTTCAGACCATACATCAACATTACCTCTGAGAAGACTTTCCCAATTTCCCAAATGAATTGTCATTCTCTCCTCTACACTCTTACAGCACCTCTCACAAACCCCTACTATAGTCTTTTTACATTGTGCAATGATTGTTTATGAGTCTATTTCTCACACAACCTATCCTATGCATCTTTGTACCTTCCTTTTCCCTACCCACCATCCATCTCTCAGCTTGCAGCATACCTAGAACATAGTAACAGGCAACTTACATGTATTGAGAACTTGGGCTCTTAATAAATATTTGTTTAATAAATGAAGGCAACACATGAGAGATCTGAGGAAGTCTGAGAGTTCCTACCCTTAGAGTTTCCTAAGGTCCTAATTATAGGGGTTTACACAAAAATATACTTGCAGGCACATGTGTGCACTTCCTTAATCATGACTCATAACAAGCCAGGCATATGAATTTCAGACAGGCAAGGCTATAACTTATGCAGGCCTGACTATAAGGCATTTTGAAACTGGCTAGAATGTAATTTCCAGAAAGTGTGAATTTTAATCACTATGTTTACTGTTATATCTTCAGTGCCTGGTACATAGTAAGTACTCGTGCTAATTAGGGTACCAACAGGAAAAAAATGGCACACTCAAAATAGGATAACTTGAGGAGAGACCATTTATAAAGGGATACGTGGAATGCAGGGGAACCGCAAATGATAGTAAAGTAACACAGGGTTTCTAACAGTGAGAAACCTTACAACCACCCTAGGTCTAAAGGGAGAGGTTATGTAGAGTGGGCTCTTCTGCCTTGAGAAGAACAATGACTGTCAGTCACAGCCACCTAATGGCTAGAATGGCCATGACCATGAGGGTAACCACAGTCCAAATCACAGTGTTCAAAAGCATGTGGAAAACTTGAGGTTTAATGGCTGGCATTAATGCATAAGGACTCTAACCTAGTATGGGGATCAAGCAGTAGGAATCTCTGAGCCAAGGCTGGCTGATGTGTGGCACCACCAACCCTTCTCTTTTACATCCCCCAACTTGGCCCCCAAGGCAGACTTTCTTTGTCAGTTATGGTTCTCTCTCCCACCAGAAAGAGCCCTCTACTACCCAACACAGTGCTCCAGGCAGTGACTACCAGTAAAGTGCTCTTACCTTATATGAAACCTATTTGCCAAACTGGTTCTGGTCACATAAGGATAGAAGTAGGGTTACTAGGATCTTTCCAGTGTGTAGAAGGTCCCTAGCCATCAGCTAGGGATACAGAGTTTGGGTCAGCTCCAGGGAGAAGGGACTGCCAAGCACTACACTATGCAGATTTTTTTTCTGCGCCCCAGACAGCCAAGCCAGGTTCAAGTTAGGATACTGATCCTACGGGAAGAAATAATGCAAATCAGCAATCAAATTAAAAATTCTGCAGACTGTCAAAACAATGAGAGTTGAGGAAAAGGCATACAGTAGGTATATAGGATATGTTTTCAAAGCAAGATTGATTTCAGACTCATCTGCTGGTGGAAATGGTATTTCCAATATATTATTAGGCATGATGTGGATTGACTCTGAAATTCAGTGTGACTGAACTCACCAAGTTAGAAGATCTTAGGTACCTGCAGCTAAGTAGGGCAAGACAGGGAAAGGAGTAATAAACTGCTTTCTTTTTTCTTCTCCCCTCCCTTTAAAATTTTTTTCTAAATTAAGCCAAAAACTTTTGCTGTGAATAATTAAAACAAGCATATGAGATCATAATAACTACCATTTACTGGGTATCTAGTACTATGTTTTATGCTTTAGATATGCTCTCATTAATCTGCATAACAACTCTATAAGGTAGATATAAGTATACTTAATTTACAGATGAGGAAATGGGAGGTTAGAGTAATAAAGCAAATAAGTAGCAGCTTTAGGGGTTTGATCCAAGCTTATTTGTCTTTAAAGCTTGTATTACTTCTGATACTTCAGCTGCCTATGCTATCTTATTGAGACTGTGATTTCAATCAACCTCAAGTCTTGGATTCCTCAAGGTCATCATCATAAATGATGAGAACAAGCAAGCTTAATGTAATAAGGCCATAGAAGAATGGATATTAGTATATTACCAAATGTTAGCATGGTTAAGAATAACAAGAAGATTTTATTCATCCTTAATTTTTTTCATTTCAATTATTGTACTTGCCATACTCAAAGTACTTTCTAAATCATCTCACTCATGGTTCCTGATGACAGAGCAATCTGTGCTTTGTTACTTTTCTCTTTCATACTTCCCTTCCCCAGGTGTGTGGCCCAGGGACAAGCATCTGTCCTAGAGCTGCCAGTCTTTACTCTAGCCTGTGTCTTCCCACACAGCCTGGCATGAAAAGCAAAACAAAACAAAACAAATTGAGTCAATTGCCTCAGATTTTCTCACTCAAATACTGGAATTAGAAAATACAGAGAATGTCAGGAAATGGTAGAACTAGAGCCATGGTGGAACATGGTGAACTGAAGGAGAAGGTGTAAGATCAAAAACAAAAACAAAAGAGAAACAAGTATGTAACTCAGGATCCTAACAAAAAACATGACATGCAAATGAGGATAAGGTGAGGAGAGTTTATCTACAAAGGAACTAATGACAAATGTGTGGGCAGGGTGTAGGGGAACCACAGAGATAGTGGCGGAACCCAATCTAAGTAGCAAGGGAGCTATTACCACCCCTAGACCTGAAGGGGCAAACGAAAGAAGTGGTTGGAAGGGGAGAGTTGTGTAGAGTGAGTCATCTTGAGAGGAGCCGTGGTCTGGTTGAGGGATACAGTCTGCCTAAAGTAACCTTGCAAAGAGGGAGCCAGGAGAATAAATATACTGACCTCATTCTGTTGACATAATCTGTAAGGGCCAGGCTTCCAGGAAAGAGAGCACTGTGCAGAAGGCTGAAGAGTGGATCCAGAAGGGCAAATGGAAGATATTTTAGGTACAGCAAGATAAAAAGAGAGAATAAAACAATGGGTAGAGGGAAGACAATAGAGTAGACATGTAGAAAGAAAAAGAGAAAGAGACAGAGCATGCTGCCCGCAAGAAAAACTGAAAGGACGGCTAATTCCTAGAGTTGCCTCAGATCCTGCTGACTTTCCAGTTTGAAATCCAGTTCCAGTTTTAGTCTAAGTGTAGCTTTACAATAGACTTCCTTTCTTTAAAATAGCCTACGAGTAATTCTCCATTTCTTGCAACTCCAAAGCTTAAGAAAATGCTAGGTACAATGAGAAAAGTTTATTCCTTTTAGAAATTCTGCAAAGATATTGGAGACAGGTAGGCTACCTACTGAGAAAGAATCATAACACTCTCCTAAGCTTTTTGTACAGTGTCCAGATTTTAAAATAAAGGTGTCAGTGATGTAAAAACCACTTACAAGTCAAATTGAGAAATTATTAAACTGACCTAATTAAATGAACTCTTGAATTATGGACAACGTAGGCTGCTCTTCAAAAGAATCACAGATCATTCTATAGGAAATTAAAACAATAAATTTTTCTTTAATTGTCTCCCTCCTCCAGCTTGATTTATTTATTGATACACTAAACTGATCATGTTTAAAGTGTACAATTTGATCAGTTTAGATACATGTATTCATCACCACAGTTAAAATAACAACATTTCCATCCACTCCAAAAATTTCTTTGTACCTCTTTGTAATCCTGCCCTCCCTCTCTACTCACATCCCCAAGCAATCACGAATCTACTTTCTGTCACTATACAGTAGTTTGCATTTTCTAGAATTTTATATAAATGGATCAAACCGTATATATTCTTTTTATCTGCTTTTTTTCACTCTGTATAATTATTCTGAGATTCAACTATGTTGTTGTGTAAATCAATGGTTCTTTATTATTGCTAAATTATTTTCCTTGTATGGCTATACCTCAATTTGTCCATTCATGTATTTTTAAAACTTGAGGTATAATTGACATGCAACATTATATTAGTTTCAGGTGTACAACAAAATGATTTGATATTTGAACATGTGAAACTGGCACCACAATAAGTTTAGTTAACATCCATCACCATACATAGTTACAGAGTTTTCTTCTGTGATGAGGACTTTTAAGATTTACTCTCTTAGCAACTTTCAAATATATAATACCATGTTAACTATAGTCACAATGCTGTACATTACATCCCCATGACTCACTTATTTTATAACTGGAAGTTTGTACCTTTTGACTCCTTTCACCCATTTCATTCCTCCCACCTGCTGCCTCTGGCACCCTCCAACTGTTCTCTGTGTCTATGAGATCATGTGGTATTTGTCTTTCTCTGTCTGACTTATTTCACTTAGCATAATGCCCTCAAGGTCTATCCATGTTGTTGCAAATGGCAAGATTTCACTTTTCTATGGCTGAATAACATAATTGCCATATTTTGTTTATCCATTCATCCATTGATGAACATTTAGGTTGTTTCCACATCTTAGCTATTGTATATAATGCGGCAATGAACATGAGGTTGCAAATATCTTTTCAAATTAGTGCTTTTACTTTCTTAAAGAATACCCAGAAGTGGAATTGCTGGATTGTATGGTAGTTCTATTTTTAATTTTTTGAGGAACCTCCATACTGTTTTTCACAGTGGTTTTTCACAGTGGTTTCACATTATTGGTAACAGTGCACAAGGCTTCTCACTTCTCTATATCTCTGCCAACACTTGTTATTCATCTTTTTAATAACAGCCATTCTAATAGGTATGAGGTGATACCTCACTGTGGTTTTGATTTCAATTTCCATAATAATTAGTGATGTTGGGCATCCTTTCATGTGTCTGTTGGTCATTTGTATGTCTTCTTTGGAAAAAAGTCTGTTCAGATCCTCTAACCATTTTAAAATTAGATTGTTCTTTTTTTTTTGCTATTGAGTTGTATGAGTTCTTTATATATTTTGGATATTGACCCTTTAGATAAACAATTTGCAAATATTTTCTCCCATTCAGTAGGTTGCCTTTTCATTTTGCTGATGGTTTCCTTTGCCGTGCAGAAGTTTTTTGTTTGATGTAGTATCACTTGTTTATTTTTACTTTTGTTACCTTTGCTTTTCATGTCAAATCCGTACAAACAATCACCTAGACTACTGTCAAGGGGCTTATTGCCTGTTTTCTTCCAGGATTTTTATGGTTTCACGTCTTACATTCAAGTCTCTAATCCATTTTGAGTTAATTTTTGTGGTATATGCTAGTGATCCAGTGTGTGGCTGTCCAATTTTCCCAGCACTATTTATTGAAGAGATAGTCCTTTCCCCATTGTGTATTCTTGGCTCCTCTTTCATAAATTAATTGACCATATATGTGTTTATTTCTGGTTTATTTCTGGGCTCTCTATTCTGTTCCAAAGATCTTTGTGTCTGTTTTTATGCCAATATCATACTGTTTTGATTACTATAGCTTTGTAATATAGTTTGAAATCAGGAAGCATGTTGCCTCCAACTTTCTTTTACTTTCTCAAGATGGCTTTGCTATTCAGGGTCTTTTGTGGTTGTCCATTCATGCAGTGGTGAACATTTGGCTTGTTTTCAGTTTGGGCTATTACACAACTGTCAATTTTCAGGTAGGATTAGGAATAATATTTTTCTGGAAGACCAGATGTTAGAAGAAATTGCTTCAGTAAATGGAAATTCAAAGCACTGGACCTGGAGTCAGAAGATCCGGGTGTGGGCCTTTGGACCAATAACTTTAAACATGTTGAGCTTTGATTCCCTAATTCATAAAAGAAGATTAATAATACCTGCCTTGAGGGGTTTTGTGAGGATTAAATAAAATAATTCACACATTTAACCTTTCTTTAAAATATTAACTTTGCACTGTGGTAACCTAAATGGGAGGGAAGTCCAAAAGGGAGGGGATATCTGTATGTGTATGGCTGATTCATTTTGTTGTGCAGTGGAGGCTAACAGAACATTGTAAGGCAACCATACTCCAATAAAAATTAATTAAAAAATAATAAATACAATAAAATAAAATATTAACTATGATCACCATGAAAGTAGAGGGAAGAACATTGAGAAGTTATGGCAAAACCTTTTTACTTTTCTAGGACCCCTGTATTGAAGACCAAAAGACACTATCAAATATGGCTCTGAGCAAAACAATAAAATATGTTGGTCATGTCTCTTTCTCCTTTGTCCTCCACCTCCTCCCCTTCCCTTTCTCTTCTTCCCTTCTCCCTCCTCCTAGTTGTTATTGTTGCAGGGTGTCTCTTTCTTCTTGAGGACAAGATCCATTTCTTTTCCTCTGCTTTCATATTACTTAATATGTTATTCTTATATTAGGTTCTCCATGAATATCTACTGAGGTAATAATAAATACTCATATACTGTTTTATAGATGATAATGCATTTTCAGATACATTATCTCATTCTGATCCTCAAAATTCCCCAGAGAAGTAGGATGGCAGATAATATTATATCCTCACTATCAGAGGAGGAAACTGAGGCTCAGAGAGGTTAAAAACTAGCAGAGATAACAACCTAGCTCTGCTTCAAATGCCAACTCAGAGTGCCTTTCCCCTTGGCCTACCAACATTCTTGACAGAATTCAGGTGGATACTTCAGTCTCCAGTTAGTACTAATGTATAAAATCTTTGCAGGATAAAAGACTGAACTTTATTTTTAGAAAACTAACAGTTGGTGGCATTTTCATGCTTGCACTGCAAAATATGCTTTTACAGGGAAACAAAGGAGATCTGAAATTTTCAGGATATAGTATTAGGACTGTAACTATTTGCAAAATTTGAGATAGATACAACTATTATTCTCCTTCCTCCTAAATACAATTCTCAGCAAAATAAGAATTTATACTATAAAGTACTCCACAACAGGTAAAAGTAATTTCTTTCTGGAATATTGTTTCTGACTTAACCAGTATATAAACATTGACTGAGGATCATTTCCCACTTTTGCTTTTCTCTTTTTATCTTATTTTACTTAGAACAGCCTTTTGACCTATTGCAAAGGTGTAATGATTGATAGCACACAGTACATCTATTTTGCATCTTTATCTGTGTAGAAAGTTCAGGGTTTTCATTTTCTTTTGGGCTAATCTTCCCCTAACTCTCTCTTGTGGGAGAATTTTTTTCCTGTAGATAAAAGAACAAGAAGTGGTTGGGGATCCTTCTTAGATAATCACTTGTATTTCTATTGCTTCATCTTAATTTAGATGTTATCCCATAGGATCTAAATTGGTACTTTTTATGGTTATCACATGACAAAGAGCTTAGCAAATGCACCCTGATATTGGATAAGCAGTACTATGTACTATTCAAAATTAAAGTTGTTGATACTATTACTGTAAGTTCTTATTTTGAAAATTTAATTAGAACTATTTATTTATAAAGAGGGACTTAATCTAGCTGAATTACAATAATTCTACCTCCTCTAATAAAAGTGAATTGTTGAGGAGATATAAAAATGGTGATAAATTCTGGGGTAAATTTTTTAAATTCATTTTCATATAAATGAGATTTCATATTTCATAGAGTCTGAGTTTATAACAAGGGTTGTAAAATATTTTTTTCTCAAAATCTAGAAATTCTATAAACCTATTGCTAATTTTTTATTAGTTTGATACTAAATGCTCCATTAGTTAAAGAATGCTGATAGTTTTCAACTCCATAGAATTATTGGCTGTATTTTAAATGCACTAGATAATGCACCTGTCTTGTTCTAGACATTGATGGCAATCCCACAAAACATTAGCCTGGTGAAATGAAATATTTTTCAAACCAGAATTGAGAGATTAAGAAAGAAAGAACTAATTTAAAGTTATAGATAGAAATCCCAGAGATAAACCCACACACATATGGTCACCTTATCTTTGAAAAAGGAGGCAAGAATACACAATGGAGAAAGACAGCCTCTTCAATAAGTGGTGCTGGGAAAACTGGACAGCTATATGTATAAGAATGAAATTAGAACACTTCCTAGCACCATACACAAAAATAAACTCAAAATGGATTAAAGACCTAAATGTAAGGCCAGACACTATAAAACTCTTAGAGGAAAACATAGGCAGAACACTCTATGACATACATCACAGCAAGATCTTTTTTGACCAACCTCCTAGAGTAATGGAAATAAAATAAAAAATAAACAAATGGGACCTAAGGAAACTTAAAAGCTTTTGCACAGCAAAGGAAACCATAAAGAAGATGAAAAGATAACCCTCAAAATGGGAGAAAATATTTGCAAATGAAGCAACTGACAAAGGATTAATCTCCAAAATATACAAGCAGTTCATGTTGGTAAATATCAAAAAAACAAACAACCCAATCCAAAAATGGGCAGAAGACCTAAATAGACATTTCTCCAAAGTAGACATAAGATTGCCAACAAATACATGAAAAGATGCTCAACATCACTAATCATTAGAGAAATGCAAATCAAAATCACAATGAGGTATCACCTCACACCAGTAAGAATGTCCATCATCAAAAAATCTACAAACAATAAATGCTGAAGAGGGTGTGGAGAAAAGGTAGCCCTGCTGCACTGTTGGTGGGAATGTAAATTGATACAGCCCCTATGGAGAAAAGTATGGAGGTTCCTTAAAAAACTAAAAATAGAACTACAATATGACCCAGCAATCCCACTACTGGGCATATACCCTGAGAAAACCATAATTCAAAAAGATACATGCACCCCAATGTTCATTGCAGCACTATTTACAATAGCCAGGACATGGAAGTAACCTAAATGTCCATTGACAGATGAATGGATAAAGAAGATGTGGCACATATATACAATGGAATATTACTCAGTCATAAAAAGGAATGAAATTGAGTTATTTGTAATGAGGTGAATGGACCTAGAGTCTGTCATACAGAGTGAAGTAAGTCAGAAAGAGACAAGCAAATACCGTATGCTAACGCACATTTATGGAATCTAAAAAAACAGTACTGGTGAACCTAGTGGCAGGGCAGGAATAAAGACACAGATGTAGAAAACGGACTTGAGGACATGGGGGTGTGGGAAGGGGAAGATGGGAAAAAGTGAGAGAGTAGCACTGACATATATACACTACCAAATGTAAAATGGATGGCAAGGGGAAGCTGCCGCATAGCACAGGGAGATCAGCTCAATGCTTTGTGACAACCCAGATGGGTGGGATAGGGAGGGTGGGAGGGAGGCTCCAGAGAGAGGGGATATGGGGATATATGTATGCATATAGCTGATTCACTTTGCTGTACAGCAGAAAGTAACACAACATTGTAAAGCAATTATACTCCAATAAAGATATTTATAAATAAATAAATAAATAAACAAAGTTATAAAGCCAACTACTAGAAAAAAACAACTAAAACTGAAGGGAGAGAAAATAAGGAAAAGCGAGAAGTAATTTAAGAGTGCTAAATTTTGTATCTTTCATAATTAGCAACCTATATATTGTTGAAAGTTGATAAATCAAGAAATGGAAATATCTTTATTTTTATTTTGTACCTTGCAGTATTGTTTAAAAAATGTTAATGTGCATATATCACTTTTTAAATTAAAACACAGCAAAGTACTATTTTTTTAATGTGACTTAGCTAGAGCAAGTATTTTGAGCTCTGATTTCCCATCCTTAAACTAATTCAGGAGACATGGAGGCAGCTTCCCAAGGGATGTGGCTGTACTTTAACTGCTACTCAGAATAAAGCCTTATCTAGGCTGTGGAGTTGTGTTCATTACTGCTCATTGAGAAACTCTTCCTATCTAGGGCATAATGATGGTAAGCAAGGGGAAAAAAGGGGTGGTTTTCTAGCCTCTGGTCAAGAAGTAGTCCCTTGGAAGAGAAATATTTAACGTGCTTGTGGAGAAATAGGACAAGCAAGGGTTGGATTCACAACAATAAATGGTTAGTATTGCTGACTAAATGCTTTAGCTTAGAAAGAAATTAAGTTTTTTTAAAAATTTATTTTTATTTTATTTTATTTATTTTTGGCTGTGTTGGGTCTTCATTGCTGCATGTGGGCTTTCTCTAGTTGTGGCGAGTGGGGGCTACTCTTCATTGCGGTGCGCAGGCTTCTCATTGCGGTGGCTTCTCTTGTTGCAGAGCATGGGCTCTAGGCGTGGAGGCTTCAGTAGTTGTGGCAGCAGGCTCAGTAGTTATGGCTCACAGGCTCTAGAGCGCAGGCTCAGTAGTTGTGGCGCACAGGCTTAGCTGCTCCGCGACATGTGGATCTTCCTGGACCAGGGCTTGAACCCGTGTCCCCTGCATTGTCAGATGGATTCTTTTTTCTTTTTTTAAAAAATTTATTGATTGATTGATTTTTTGGGGCTGCGTTGGGTCTTCATTGCTGTGCATGGGCTTTCTCTAGTTGCGGTGAGCAGGGGCTACACTTTGTTGCGGTGCGCGGGCTCCTCATTGTTGTGGCTTCTCTTGTTGTGGGGCACATGCTCTAGGTGCATGGGCTTCAGTAGTTACAGCACGTGGGCTCAGTAGTTGTGGCTTGCTGGCTCTAGAGCTCAGGCTCAGTAGTCGTGGTGCACGGGCTTAGTTGCTCCACGGCATGTGGGATCTTCCTGGGCCAGGGCTCGAGCCTGTATCTCCTGCATTGGCAGGTGGACTCTTAACCACTGCACCACCAGGGAAGTCCCAGGGATGATTATTAAGATTCCCAAAATATCACCATGTTATTTCACCACCAACCAATCAGAAGAAAGTCCATGAGCTGCAATCCTCACCTCATATATTGCCTTTAAAAACACTTCCTTGAAAGCCATTTGGGGGTTCCGGTCTTTTGAGCATTAGCTGCCCCTTCTCCTTGCTTGGCACCCTGCAAGCAATGCCGTAATTTCCTTCACCACAACCTGATGTCAGTAGGTTGGTTTTGCTGTGTGGTGGGCCAACAGATCCAAGCTCAGTTCAGTAGTATTGAGATTTCTTCAGTTTTTTACTGAATGCCCTTTTCCTGTTCCAGGATCCCAACCAGGATACCAAGGCTGTCTTACTTTTAATGATGTTCATTTTGACCAGTAGATTCAAGTGTTTTCAGGTAGATGGATCCATCATAAAGTTCTCCACTCAACCTTCCTCTTTATGGTTTTAGCATCTATTGGTTATCATGGCCTAGGTCCATTATTTCATTAGGAGCTGCATAATTTAAAATTCTATGATTTCTCCTGTAAGTATTAGCTAGAATTCTCCTATAAAAAAGAACTTTCCATTCTCGGGTACTTGGTTACTTTTGAAATACTGAACAATTTATCTTGCATAGATTTTAATGGTTCTAAATGTTAATGATTATAATATACCCATGTGATATGCGTGAGAAATTCCAATTACTTTTAACTTTTAAATTATTTGCACAAAAGTACAAAGAAAATGTCTTATACTGCTAGTCAAAAGCTGTGGCTTTCATCTTCCTCTAAGTAATTTCTGCCATGTATGAAGACTGACCAAAAACATGTTGCAAGGATAATTGTTAAGTTGCCTAAAAAAGAAAATGACTATAGTATATTTGTTTTGAGCCAAAATATTCCAGGCACTTAACTGGTATTAACAATTAGTCCTCACAGATGTTTTAAAACTTAATTATAATAAATACTATTCTTATTTAATTTGCATGATCTAGTGACAAATACCATAATAGATTATGGCTGAGGAATTGAGACCCAGAGAATTAAAGAAAGTGGCCTAAGGGACTTCAGTACTATAAATACACAGAATTATTAAAGAGAATTAGTAATAAAAATATAAAAGAATATAACCCTTCTACAAAGGTATGGCATGTCACTTGTTTCCCTTCAACCAAATACTGTACAATCTACCTGTGTAGAGCAAATTTAATTTTCTAATAGTAAAATATATTATATAATATTAGAACCATTGAAAAAGAATAAATATCTAGTAATCAATCAAAAAGGGTTTCCAATAAAACAGTGGTCTCTTCATATTCCCTGTGTTTCACTATCTACTTTATTTTCCTGAGTAATATAGACACCACAATTGTTTAGAAATTAAGAGGGCATGATCCAGGACTTCCCTGGTGGTGCAGTGGTTAAAAATCTGCCAACCAATGCAAGGGACACAGGTTTGATCCCTGGTCCAGGAAGATCCCACATGCTGCAGAGCAAGTAAGCCTGTGAGCCACAACTACTGAGCCCACACAGCACAACTACTGAAGCCCACATGCCTAGAGCCTGTGCTTCGCAACAAGAGAAGTCTCCACAATGAGAAGCCCACGCACCACAATGAAGAGTAGCCCCTACTCACCACAACTAGAGAAAGCCCGCATGCAGCAACGAAGACCCAAGGCAGCCAAAAACTAATTAATTAATTAATTAATTTAAAAAAAAAGAAATTAAGAGGGCATGATCCAAATTTTTAAACACACATGTAAGATGGGGTCCTTGGATAGTTCTTGAAGGAACTTTTCACATTGTCTACCTCATGAACATATTACTGGAAAGTACGTTCCTAAAATTGGAACATATACTCTGTTGAATATACTACACTTACCTGATTCATGCTAATGACCCGTGGAGGTAATAGCTGGGAGCAAGAGAAACTTAGAACGGATAGTGAAGGAGGGAAATGATGAACACTAGTTGTGACCTGAGATTAACTGCTGTTGTGGGAGACTGTAGCTTGTCCCACTAATCTTCCTTTTCTAGGTTTCCCCTTAGGAAAATAAGCCCACAGGAACCATGGCAAATCTACTTCCCAAACATACATGAAGAAATGGATTTGTGCAGAACAAGAGGTTTACTGTGGTAGCCACTGAGGTACCACACCCAGATCTCCCTTTAACAGATTCTGCTGCAGGGAGCCTAGCTGATTGACAATTGATACACTTTTGGCTCTCATGCTTTTGGGTCAGGCCATACTTCCTCTAGGCTACTCCCAGCCAATGAGCACAGCAGGGTGTAAGAACCAGTCCATTCCTACACAAAGAAGGATTCCTTTAACTGGCAACTTCAGCTCAGGGACTTCCCATTGGCCTGGGTGAGATTTTCTCAGAATTGCTCTATGGTTTGAGGCTCTTCCCACACAATCCTTCCTTCCCTCTCTCCTGTTACAGGTGTTAGACCTGCCTCACTCTCCCTATATGCCCCTTCTCCTTTCCCCTTTGTCTTTCATAAGCATTCTCCCCAATGAATCCCTTATACATCAGATTTCATCTTGCTGCCTGCTTCTCCAAGGATTCAAATTGACACACGTTACATAAGAATTTAGCCCCCTGGGTGAAACTCACAACTGTTTATAGCAAGTATAATAAACAATTTCTTGGAAAACTATATAGACAAATAGATGGCTTAATATTAGAATACATACTTTAACGTAAAAATAATGTTAATGCAAATATACATGTAAATTACTGAATGGTTTTAAGGTCTTTATTAGCAATCAGAATATCTCCTGGGTTTGATCTTAGAAGGTGTATCTATCCATCATTTAAGCACTATTTTCTAGTTTTGGGGTGGTGTGATTATGTAAAGCAGAATTCTTCTCCATTCAGAATCAAGTTCTACCCTCTCACTTGTTCTTAGCTCTTAAGGGTGGCTATGAGATATTAAGGACCTGTATTTCTACATGCCATTGAGTAAGGCATATCAGCAGAAGTAAAAACAGAAAGTAAAAGAAAGAGATGTCAATCATAGTTCACGGTTTATTCATATTTTATAGTGCAAAGCAAACAAAAATGGAAACGGCAAACCCTGGGCATCCTCAAAGCCAACTGATACTGGACCTAATTCACCTACCTTGTGTCTCAAATACCATTCTATACCATGCTGGGAAAGCTGTGGATTCCTTGAGGGTATTTGTCTTGATTTCCTAAAAGAAAAAATAAAGTCATAGTCACTTGGCTTTTTTCCTCATCATGTGACAAAATCATATGATATCCATGAAGAAAAATGAAAGGAAGTTTGATTTGGGGAAAAAGGAACAGTATCATAGTTTCTTGGCTTATTTCTAAGCCCCTTAACTTGGAAAATATCCAGCACTTAATAAAAAAACTTTAGGACTTCCCTGGTGGTCCAGTGGTTAAGAATATGCCTGTCAATGCAGGGGACACGGGTTTGATCCCTGGTCTGGGAAGATCCTACATGCCATGGAGCAACTAAGCCCATCGTCACAACTACTCAACCTGTGCTCTAGAGCCCTCAAGCCACAGCTACTGAGCCCGCGCGCCACAATTAGTGAAGCCTGCGCACTCTGGGGCCCGGGTGCCGCAACTACTGAGCCTGCATGCCGCAACTACTAAAGCCCGCATGCCTAGAGCCCATGTTCTGTAAAGAAGAAAAGCCACCACAATGAGAAGCCCACGCACGGCGACGAAGTGTAGCCCCGGCTTACCGCAACTAGAGGAAGCCCGTGCACAGCAACAAAGACCCAGTGCAGCCAACAACAAAATTAAAAAAAAACCTGTATACTAAATTTTTGACAATGTCAAACATCAAAATGATATTGAAATTTTGAAATACCAAAAATGATACTTTTGTATTGTAGCAAAATATCTCCCTTTACTCCAGAGTGAATGTGAATTGTGACTCCAGGTTGATAGACAAGTAAATGTGATAAAAAATGTAAATATTAGATCTTCATTATTTTAAATGTTTTAAGGGATAAAAATTAGGGACTCTCCAGAGATAATGCTGCTTGGTGTATGTGTGCAGTGTTTATTTTCTATTATCTAATGAATGTACTTAAGTGCAAATACTTGTGAAGGACATCTATTCATTCAATTAATATTTACCAATTTCCCACAATGTGCTAGGTACTATTCTAGGTTTTAGGTTATCTGGAGAGACTTGAAAGGGGAGATGACTTCCTGTTTGGCGCAAGAGACACCTTTAGCTCAGCTATTCTTAGAAAGTGATAGCCTACTGATTCTGTCTCTTGATGAGGATTTAATGTGTTATTAAATCCTGGATTATGTTGTTTCTTTCAGTTCTCTTTCTGTACTATTGTGCAAATTATGTCTAATAAATAGAATCTAGACACCAATCTGCTGAGTGTTTTTTGAAAAGAGATCCCACACCTGAAGAAGTTCTAGAGAGAATAGAGAAAACAGACAGGAGGAATTATCAAAGAAACAAATCAAAGTTTATTAGAACTAAAGGACTCAAGTCTCCTGATAAAGGACCTACTGAGTGGCCAGCAGATTAAATAAGAAAAAGGCCCACAACATGACATATCATGCACTGGGGAAAAAAGGAGACCCAAGAACTTTCAGAGAGAAAAAACATATGAAAGATCAAGAACTAAAGTTTCATCTCACTTCTTGGGACCAACACTGGAAGCTAGAAGAGAGTGGTATAATGTCTCAAAAATCTTCAAGGAAAATTGTTTCTAATTTAGAGTTCTATACCTAGTCATGCTATCAATTAAGCTTACAGCCAGATGAAAGACAATTCCTGACATATAAAATCTCAGAAGCTTTGCGTTCTTTCTTAGAAAGCTACCACTAAAAAGAAAGAATAAACTAAGAAAAAGGAAATGCTCATGAAAAAGAGGGAGAAAAGCAATAAAGAAGACAAGGGTCTAGGTACTAGGAGATCTACCATAGCAGAGAGGTGAAGGGGATTCTCAAATTGAAAATGAAGCAAGTTCATGAATAACAGATGTACAGGAGGCCAACAAAACAAAAGGTAAAGACAGGGGGTTCCAAGACGCACAAAAATAGCTTTTCTGATGAGTTGGAACATATAAAGAAAAAAGATATTAATTCATAATAAAGATTTATTGAATATTCACCTTGACCCACAAACACTATCCTCATGGAGCTTTCATTCTAGCACAGGGAGTAAGATAATAAACATAATAAAGAATAAATTCTATATTAGAAGGCAGTAAATGTTATTAAAAAAGAAAAAGTAAAGCAGGGTAAGGAAGATTAAAATTGCTCTAGGTGGGGAGGGGGGTAGCGTGTATATGACAATTTAAAATACGATGGTGAGAATAAACCTCACTGTAAAGTACCGCTTCAGGTAAGACCCAAGAATTGTACTGGAAAGGATTGGAAATAGGGAATTAGTCATGTGGCTATCTGGCAGAAGAACCTTCTAGGCAGAGGGAACTGCCAGTGGAGGTGAAGAAACATGAGGGGGAGAGATGCCAGAGCAGTAGTAGAAAATGAGGTCAGAGAGGTACGTGGTGGGGGATGTGTCATGCATGGCCTTGCAGATCACTGAAGAAAATGGCTTTTCTCTGAGGGAAATGGAGAACCATTGTAGGAGTGAAATGATTGGCTTACATTTTAAAAGGATCACTCTGGCTGCTTTGGGAGAATAGACTATAGGCAGATAAGGGTGGAAACAGGGAGATACAGTAAGTCCCCTACATACGAATGAGTTCTGTTCCAAGAGCGAGTTCACAAGTCTAATTTGTTCATAAGTCCAACAAAGTTAGCCTAGGTACCCAACAAACACAATCAGCTATGTAGTACTGTACGGTAATAGGTTTATAATACTTTTCACACAAATAATACATAAAAAAACAAGCACAAAAAATAAAGAAAACATTTTTAATCTTACAGTACAGTGCATTGAAAAGTACAGCAGTACAGTACAACAGCTGGCATACAGGGGCTGGCATCAAGTGAACAGGCAAGAAGAGTTACTGACTGGAGGAGGGAGAGGAGGTGGGAGATGGTAGAGCTGAGGGATCATCAGCAACAGGAGACAGAGGGCAAGCTGCAATATCCCTCACGCCTGACGTTGACGGCACAGGTTCCAGTTCCTTGCTGGATTCAATTCTATCCAACCTCTTGAATAAACGTTTGCATGTTCACATCTTTGAAAGTCCACAACTTGAAGGTTCGTATGTAGGGGACTTACTATAATAAGGAGGCAATTGGATTGCCTAGTAATTGCCTAATAAAGAAGCAATTATCCCAATAATTCAGGCAAGAGATGTTGGTAGCACACACTACAGTGGTACATCGTGGAAGGGATGAAAGAGGAATTAGTGATAGACACATACAAAACTAAGCGAAGTTAAGAAATGAGTAAAGTATTAACTATAGGAAAAACAGAAATGGGGCTTCCCTGGTGGCGCAGTGGTTGAGAATCTGTCTGCTAATGCAGGGGACACGGGTTCGAGCCCTGGTTTGGGAAGATCCCACATGCCGTGGAGCAACTAGGCCCGTGAGCCACAACTACTGAGCCTGCGCGTCTGGAGCCTGTCCTCCGCAACAAGAGAGGCCGTGATAGTGAGAGGTCCATGCACCGCGATGAAGAGTGGCCCCCGCTTGCCACAACTAGAGAAAGCCCTCGCAAGAAACGAAGACCCAACACAGCAAAAATAAATTAATTAATTAATAAACTCCTACTCCCAACATCTTAAAAAAAAAACCAAACAAACCAGAAATGATATAAGAAAGGAAAGGTCATAATGATGGAAACACAAAATGTTAATTAAATCAAATATTATTGACATATGGTTATATTGGGAGGGTATGTGGCGAGAGTATGGCTAATTTCTTTAACACTAAGAGTTCCTACAAATTACTTAAAAAAAAAAATTATCCCAGTAGGAAAATATGCAAAGGATATAAACAGATAGTTCAAAGGAAAGAAAAAAAAAGGACAAAAAGAAGTTGAACTTCCCTCAGAATAAAAGAAAAGAAAATTAGACCTATACCAAGACATCATGTTTCACCTAATCAGATTGGCAAAGATCCAGAAGTTTGATAAAATTCTGTGTTGGGGAGGATATGGGTAAACAGCCATTCTCATATGTTGCTGGTGGAAGTATAAATTGGTATGGCAATTTGGCAAAATCTACCAAAGTCACATACCCTTTTCGGTTGGACATGGAGATGAGCCTCCCAGATATCCCCTTTCAAGGAAGGTCTTGTCCCAGCTGCTGGAAGATCTGTCAGCTGACAATCTTCAACTGTCAGCCCTTGCAAGTTTTGCCTCGGCTGCAAAGAGTTGCCCCATCTAAAGTCAGTGCCTTCTTGGGGCAGCCCACTGATGGAGGAAGGGGTATAAAAGCCTTTTCCACCCAATGTGGGCCAATTCTGGTAGGTCATTTCAGCTCCACAGCTCCCCTGTGGGGTTGGCTGAGGCTGCATGGGGCACCTTCAAAGCTCAACTTCTCCTTCTGCTCAATCCCACTTCCTCCTTCTCCCTTCCGCAGATGTTGAACCCAAGGGCACTCCTTAATAAACAAACACCTTGAACTCTAAATTTCTGTCCCAGAATCTGCTTCCCAGAAAACCTAACCTGTGAAAAATTTGACCCACAACTCCACTTTTAGGAATTTATTCCATAGATTACCCACATATCAGCAAAATAATGTATATTTGAGGTTACTCTTAGATTATTTTTAGAGGAAGAATTAGAAACACTCTAAAGGTCTGACTAAACAAATCAGGTGACTGATTAAATAAAGGCATGTCTATACAATGTAATACCACATAGCTATATAAAAAACTGAGGAAGCCCTTTATATATAAAAAGGTCTTCAAAGGGTATGTGGGTGTGTATATATTTGTACACGCATGAAGGATGTATAAAAATTAATGTCATTTGTTGCCATGAGTAGATTTGGGTGTCTCAGGGACTGAGGTGGAAGAGAGATTTTTCATAGCATATACCACTGTACTTTTTAAATTTTAAACCATGTGAATGTGTTATAAATGATTAGAAACGATTTTTTTTTTTTTTTTTTTTTGCGGTACGCGGGCCTCTCACCATTGTGGCCTCTCCCGTTGCGGAGCACAGGCTCCGGACGCGCAGGCTCAGCGGCCATGGCTCACGGGCCCAGATGCTCCGCGGCATGTGGGATCCTCCCGGACCGGGGCACGAACCCGCGTCCCCTGCATCGGCGGGCGGACTCTCAACCACTGCGCCACCAGAGAAGCCCTAGAAACGATTTTTAGTAGTCAAATTATTTGATTTTTATACTACTTATAAAAAACTATATATGCATAGCTTTGATAAACTAAAAATTAAATTTAAAAAGACTTGCTTGTTAAATAAGAAATTAACAAATTGTGCAAAATGATTCTTATTTTTAAAAAAACTGTCTACACACACAGATAGACACATTGATAGAAGCATGGAAAAACTTAACAGCGGTTTTATCTTTGTGGGTAACATCAGAGTATAGAGAAGGACTTATATTTTTTTGTCTCACACACTTCTCAATTGTTTGAATTTAAGGGCATGCATATGTTTGTAATTAGAAAGTAATTAAGAATTATGGGACAGACTAAAACTAAAAAATAGGACACCCCACCCCGCCCCACCCCCAGTTTACCAATTATTTTAGAGGAAACTTTTGATGATGCCTATAGGAAGTTGAAAAATTAATTTTCTAAAATAATTTAAGGAAACTGGAATAAGTGTACCAACTTTGTGTTTTCTCCTTTGTTTAACCTTGATTCATCTAAACAGTTATCTCAATTAGTTAATTTCTTAAAACATCTAGAATCAAATTTTAGTTGCAAATATAAAATTTTCCTGCAACTGGGCTTAGGAATTTTTTGAGAGGTGCTGGGATGTGGTGGTGCCTGGGGGGGCAGCCCAGTCTGAACTTCTGGGGACCCCCTGATTTGCTCTTAACATTAGAGATTATCTAGTCCTTAAAGGTAGTGGTTGAGAAACTATATTGTAATGAGCTTGGGGAAGGTAAAGATCACGTTATTCAATCTATTTTTCTGTATTCCCTCTGTCTTGTGTCCCGCAAAGTGCCTAGCACTTAGTAAGTATTCAATAAATATCTAGGTAGATAGATATAGATAAAAAGGAGTGATGGGTACAGTAAGCCCTTGATTGTGTATTGTTTAAAGTATATTTCTTTTAAACCTCAGGGCAACTTTTTTGTTTCATTTCAACTTTTTGAGAGATTAGGATGGCTATTTTTACAAAAGAATAGCAGGCTCAGAGGAGGTGAGAGAACTTGAACTTGTTCAAGGACTAGGAAAGGTAAACAACTGAGCATTGTTAAAGAGATAAGGAAAGATCAGACCCTGGAGGAAATTTTGTGCTACATAAAAAAGATCATGGCCTTTGTTAAGTAGGGGATGGAGAGCCATGAAGGGCCTTATGAAGTAGTAAGGGAACCAGCCAACTAGTGCGGGTTTGGGCAGAACATTAAAATGGAGTGATACAGATTAGCATGGCCTCCACACAAGGATGCCATGAAAATTTGTGAAGGGGTTCATATTTTTAAGGAAATTTTTCTTTTTCAGCTTTTTATTGTATCTATATCAAACCTTATGCTGTACACCTTAAACTTATACAGTGATGTATGTCAATTATATCTCAATAAAACTGGGGGAAAAAAAAGTTCTTGAGACCCATGTGAGAGAGGAAAGTGGCCTGAACTAGCTCAGTTAGTTGGGGTGGAGTGGAGGGTGCATTTTTTGATAAGCATTTGGATTTTAAATTATCTTCTAGATAAGGTGCTCTTTTGCTCAAAGATGTAATGAAGATGACTTGAGTGAACAGGTAGATAATGGTGCCATCAACTGAAATAGAAAATGGGAGAGCAGGAGGAGGTATTTGTGGTAAGAGGATGAATTTTGTTTTGGATATATTAAGTTTGGTTGTTTGAGGCCAGCCAGCCATGAGGCCACTGAAGTGGGCAAAGTCTCTTACGTGTGGCAGAATGAACAGGTCTGGGGTTGGATGGTAACTGGAGGCTCAAGTCCAAACTCCACCAGTTGAGTGATCCTGAACATAATCTGTGACTGTATTTACTATTGTGTTTAGAAAGTCCCCTTGACTGCATCTTTTTCCCTAGCCCTGTGCTGTCAAATGCTGTCATTTAGCCATATGTGGCTACTGAGCTCTTGAAATGTGGCCAGTCCAAACTGAGATGTACTTGGGGGGAAGGGATAAATTAGGAGTTTGGGATTAATATATACACACTACTATATATAAAATAGATAAACAAGAAGGACCTACCATATAGCACAGGGAACTATACTCAATATCTTATAATAACCTATAATTGAAAAAAGAATATATATATATATAGATATATATGTATAACTGAATCACTTTGCTGTACACCTGAAACTAACACAACATTGTTAGTCAACTACACTTCAATTAAAATAAAAAATCCATGGGGAATTCCCTGGCATTCCAGGTTATGTTGCAGGAAAGGGGACCCCTTCCAGGGCCCGAGAATGGGCTCTTTTCTAACACTTGGAAATGAATTGTCTGAGGAGACACACATGCTGACAAAGCAAGAGACTTTATTGGGAAGGGGCACCCGGGTGGAGAGCAGGAGGGTAAGGGAACCCAGAACTGCTCTGCCACATGGCTCACAGTCTTAGGTTTTATGGTGATGGGGTTAGTTTCAGGGTTGTCTCTAGCCAATCATTCTTTTTTTTTTCTTCTAATATTTATTTGGCTGCACCAAGTCTTAGCTGTGGCACGCGAGATATTTAGTTGTGGCATGTGGGATCTTCAGTTGTGGCATGTGGGATCTAGTTCCCTGACCAGGGATTGAACCCAGACCTCCTGCATTGGGAGTGCAGAGTCTTAGCCACTGAACCACCAGAGAAGTCCTTGGCCAATCCTTCTGACTCAGGGTCCTTCCTGGTGGTGTGCACATTGCTCAGCCAACATGGATTCCAGCAAGAAGGATCCTGGGAGGTTGGTAGGATGCATGGACTGGTGTCCCCTCTCTCCTTTTGACCTTTCCCGAATTCTTCCAGTTGGTGATAACTTGTTAGTTCCACATTCCTTACCTGGATCCCCTGTTCTAAGATAATGCATGCAAGTGGCTACTATCTTGCCTGGCCAGGGTGGGCAGTTTCAGTCAGTGTTAACAGTGCTAACAGTTAGGACTCAGCTCTTTCACTGCCATGGCCCGGGGTTCAATCCCTGGCTGGGGAACTAAGATTCTCACAAGCCATGCAGTGCGGCCCAAAAAAAAAAAAAAAAAAAAAAAATCCAAATCAAAATGTGAGTATAAAATAAGTATAAAATACACACTGATTTCAAAGACATGTTATCAAAAAAGAAAAGACTGTAAGATATCTCATTAATAATATTTTATGTTGATTACATGTTGAAGTGATATTTTGGATATGTTGGGTTCAATAAAAATATACTATTTAATTAAAAAAGGAATTGTTTTTGCCTTTTGTAATGTCAGTTGCTTTCCTTCTTACTGGTAGTATATAATCAATTAAAATTATAAAAGATAATTACCACCTGACTAGTAATAATAGTGGAAATAAAAAAACTAAATAAATTAAAAGGTTCATGGATGAATGTTCTAGCCCATTTTGGAATGAAGTCTAAGAGAGAGAAATTGGAGAGCCCTTAACTTTTTTCTTTTTAAAAACAATTTAAACTTACAGAAAGATTGCAAGAATAGGAGAGAGAACTCCTGAATATTATTTATTCAAGTTCACCAACTTTTAACATTTTGCTGCATTTGCATTCTCTCTAGATATTTTCATTCACTTTTTCTGAACAATTTGAGAATAGATTGCATGTATTATGCCTCCTTACCTCTTCATACCTCGGTGTGTATTTACTATAAATATATATATTACTTTATATAATCACCACATAGTTATCAAATGTGGGAGCTACTTTTTTCTAATCTATGGTCCATATTCCAATTGTGTCAACTGTTTCAATAAATCTTTTATAGTATTTCCCCTGCTGTGGTACAAGTTCCAGTTTAGATCACGTATCGACTTTGCCAAGTCTCTTTAGTCCCTTTTATATGTAACAGTTCCTCAGCATTTTGGAGGGGGTCTTTCATGACAGTTATTTATTTATTTAATTTATTTATTTTCTTGGCTGTGTCGGGTCTTAGTTGCAGCATGTGGGATCTTTTGTTGTGGTGCGCAGGCTTCTCTCTAGTTGTGGCCTGCAGAGGGTTTTCTCTCTCTAGTTGTGGCCTGTGGGCTCCAGGGCGCATGGGCTCTGTAGTTTGCAGCACACTGGCTCTCTCATTGAGACATGCGAGCTCCAAAGTTGTGGCGTGCGGGCTTAGTTTCCCCGTGGCATGTGGGATCTTAGCTCCACGACCAGGGATAGAACCCGCGTCCCCTGCATTGGAAGGCGGATTCTTTACCACTGGACCACCATGGAAGTCCCCCTCACGACAGTTATTTAATAGAATGTTCTTCAATATGGGTTTGGTTGATGTTTCCTCACGATTAGATTCAAGTGATATTATATCTTTCTCAGGGTATCACATCAGGAGGCATATGGTCACTGATCAAAGTGTTGCCTAGTTTCTCCACTGTATAGTTACTTTTTCCGCCTTTTAACAAATATACAATCTGTGGAGAGATACTTTGAAGATCTGAAAGTATACTGCTTATCAAAATTTCCCCCTAGATTTAGAATCCATTGATGATGTTTTCCAAACCAATCTTTTCTATGATAGTTGCAAAATGGTGATTTTCCAACTCCACCACTCTCTCTGTATTTATCAGTGGGCATTTTCTTTAGAGAACAGCTTTCCTTTTCCCCCATCTCCCTCTCTTTCTCTCTCTCATTAGAATATATGAATGAATTCTTATTTTATTCAATAGATCATAATTCATTACTGTTCTTATTTTCATACTCTAGTTACCCCAGATTTCCCCAGTGAGAGGTCCTTCAAGCAGGTTGCTGTTGGCATGCCCCCATTTTATTTTCTGAGCACTTTCTTATTTCTGGCCCAACAAGATATTCCAGATCATCTTGTACCTTCCTGCTCTAGCCCTGAAATCAGCTATTTCTTCAAGAAGCTTTGATTCCTTGTCATGGGGAAAGTTATTTAGAAATCAAGATCTGTGTAGGGAGTCTTTAATTTTGAAGTTATTTTCAATTATAAGATCGAGAGGAATATACATCAATTTTTATAAATCATCATATTTACGGCTGATTTAGTTATTTCCTTTTTTTCCTTTGTGTTAAGAAGAAAGGAAACATTAAGCTTATTTTTAAATTTTTTCATATTTACTTGAATATAATTCTGGCTACAATATTAGCAAAGAACACAGATTGCAATAGCAACTATGGATCATAAGTCTCTCAATAGTTGCTTGAATATAATATATCCTCAAAAGAAATTTATGATGGAAAATTGCGTAGGTTTTGAAATACTATAAGCTAATCTGTGGAATCCTGAAGATAAGTGTAATGAAACATGGGACATCTCACTGAATTCATTTTAAAGAAATTAAAGAAATTGAATCAAAGCTCTATAAAATAACACTTTTTGTCATCAGATTCTTGTTGCAAAAGATGTTTTGCTTCTTGTGCTGCAAACTGCTGTGGTAACATCTCACATTATTTTTATGTGATAAAGGCAGATGAACTATAAAATGTTTGAAATAAGTACATCAATTTCTATTTTAACTGAATGAAATTAAATATGTACTCTGTTGATAACACGGGTCTTTGAACAATGATATACTTTTGAAATATTGAAGATGAAATAAAGAGATCACGTTTTATGTGTGACAGTACTAGGGACAAAGACCAAGTCCATTTCTCTGTTGCATGTACTTTGTATTCATTCCCAAACCCATCATTATATGGGAATACTCGGGTCACTTTTTAAAAATCCAAATTCCTGAGCATCACCCTGGTGCACTTAAACATCATATCTCTTACTCTAAGAATATGTATCTTTAAAATCTCCCCAGATAATTCTGAGACAGTTGATCATAAAGCTGATTTGGGAACTACTGAACGTGGCAGAAAATACATTTATTCCAGGGTGTAAGTCTCATTATATATACATAAGTTGCCTGAGGGCAGGAACTGTGCTTATAAATTTTTATAAGCCCAGCACCTATTATGAGCCTTGCATATAGTAGACATTCAATATATGCTTAAGAAAATAATTTTAACTTCAAATTTTATTTGAGTCTTAATATTAGTTTGTGCAGGGGATATAAACCCACTTTAGTGATATTATATATTCATGTGACAGGAACCTCCTTGCATAGCAAGCTGAAAGACAGTATTGGATTGGTGGACTGATTTCTAATGCAGAATGTAGTTGTGTTCAGTTATGAACCTGAATTCTGCTAACTTACTCTATGCTCCTGATAAATGAAGAAAGAATACTCCCGTTTACAAGATTGGTTTATTCTGTAAATTATCTCTGTCTTGTTCCTCTTTCCACTAAATGTTCCACTTGACGACAAATGGTTTAAAAAAAAAAAGTAACTAACATTTGTATGGTTTAAAACAGAGGTTCTCAAAATATGGTCCATGGACTCCAGGGGTTCCCTGAAATCCTTTCTGGTGATCTATAAGGTCAAGACTTTTTTCCTAATAATAAGAAGCTGTTATTTGCCTTTATCGTTTTCATTCTCTGAGTGTACAGTGGAGTTTCCCAGAGGCTACGTGATGAGTGATATTGAAGCATATTAATGAAGAAAAATATGAGAATCATCTGTCTTCTATAAGCTAGACATTAAGAAATTAACAAGAATGTAAAACCATGCTTCACTTATATTTTTGAAAATATATAGCTATTATTAACAAATATGTTGTTTATGTTAACATATAATGGGCTTATTTTTAATGACTAAAAAAATTAAAAATTGGGCTTCAATGGTGGCGCAGTGGTTGAGATTCCGCCTGCCGATGCAGGGGACACGGGTTCGTGCCCCGGTCCGGGAAGATCCCACATGCCGCGGAGCGGCTGGGCCCGTGAGCCATGGCCGCTGAGCCTGCGCGTCCGGAGCCTGTGCTCCGCAACGGGAGAGGCCATAGCAGTGAGAGGCCAGCATACCGAAAAAAAATAAAAAATAAAAATTTCCAGTTCTAATTTCTAAAACACGATAAGTATTGATAGTTATACATACATAAACAAAAGTTGTTTGGGGTCCTTAATAATTTTTAATAGTGTAAAGGGGTCCTGAGACCAAAGAGTTTGAGACCAGCAATTTATGTTTTTACAGGTTACTTAATAATTAGCTGAACTGGTTATTTAGTTTTATACAGACAAATTTTGACCGAAATCAGTATTGAATTTCACCAAGTATTAAAAATTGATCTTTGTTCAACATTTATAACTTATATATATATAAATATTATTGATAACTTTCTTTTTCTTATTCTGAGACACACTTGACTGAGCTATGAGTTAAGATTCCAGGAGCCCCCAGAGTTCTGGAGAGTAATCTATGACACAACTTGAAATTCCCATCATTAGCGTGAATGGACATGCTGCCTGAGAAGGATACCGTGCTAAGTGCCTGCTAGTAAACCTGGAAGGATGTCTTTATCAGATTTATCATTTAACAGAGAACAGGTTCTAAATGGAAAGTAACACAGAAAAGGCACATTTTGATAGCTGAGAAGCAAATCAGCAGATTCCTAACTCCTGTGGCAAGTAGATTCAGAGGACAGCAGATTGAAGAAAACTGCTTAAGATGTCCTTGGTGACCTTTCGATTAGGTCTTTACCAGCTCCAGCATTTTTTGAGTCACTTAAGGGTCTTCACCTGCTTCCCTACCTGCAATGGAAAAAAAGTTTCCATCGACAGGGTGGTTGTAAAGAAACATTGGGTTGCCTGTAAAGTGCTAGCAGCAGTGCCACGAACACAATAATTTGTCGTTCTTAGGGTAGTGGGGAGGGACGGTCCTTTGAGAAGAAATGGAGAATAGTTGTTCTGCTTACTTCACAACTTAACCCAGTGATAGTTCTGTCTGCCTCCTTTTGTTTCCATGGTTGCAGCTTTTCTACAACTCTAAGTAAATTCTTGAAGAAATTTTTATTTAAAAGTTCTGTCATATCATTATCAAAATACTGTCATTCTATTTCCACAGCAGAAAAGAAGACCCCTCTGGAGCCTCAGTTCGGATAACAACATCAGAGAAAAACATGCTCCTAACAGCTTACTGACTAAACTCTCCAATAACATTAGTTTGCAAAGAGAACATTTGAGAAACCTCACAGTAGAGGAAGCGGTGAGGCGGTTTCTAAATTGGAAAAAACTTCAAGGTCAAGAAATAGGCAAATTTTGTCAGACGCCTAAATCTCATAGATGCAGTTCGAAAAGAACAATTCCCAACTTACTGTGGTCCAATTTCCTTTTCACTGACTCCTTTCTGCTTAGCCAACACGTAAAAGTGTACCAACAAGGTGGCAGCAGGCACAATAAATCTCTTTAAAAGACTCCTGTACCCCTTGTGTGTCGGGGGCGGGGAGGGACGAACGCCAGAGAAACGGCCAGAGAGCTTCTGAGTACTCTCTCACCTTCCCGCCTAAACACTGAGGGGGCGGGGCCCGAGGCCGGGGCGGGGCCCGAGGCCGGGGCGGGGCCCGAGGCCGGGGCGGGGCCGGTTGCCTCCCTGGGCTCTCCCCACTCCTTTTCCTCCGTGCCCCTCCCACACGCATTTCACCACGATCCCGACAGGCTCAGCGGCTAGGAGCGTCACGTGAGGATGGGCGGTGGAGGTGGAGGCTGGTCTCGCCTGTTTCTTCGTCTCTATGGTTTTCAGAGGTGGGCGGCTTTGACGGAGAAGCAGCTGGAGCTCCAGCGTGGACGGGTAAGTCCTGGACTCTGAAGGGTATGAGGAGACAGCCTTTTAGGAAAGACGAAAGGGAAGGGGATGCGAAACAGCTTTAGGGACTTGACCTCCGGGGTCGGCTGTTTCCGGCTGTTTGTCTGCTCTGGGGTCAGGCGACTTCTCTGGTCGAGCGGAATAGCTGTCTCTCCCTGATGTGCTCAGTTTAGGGGTTTGAGAGCAGTCCTTAATCCTGCCTGCTTCCCTTCCTCAGCTTTCCTTCACCTCACCCAGTCCCTTCTCCCTGTGCCAGGAGAACTTCTACCGAGTTCCCAACCTCAGGGTTCACTTGAGCGTCGACGTCCCTCTTCTCACGGGTGACCAGGGACACATCCTTGGGATTTGTGGATGTGGTTGGAAGTGGGTGCGGAGTTTACAGTTAGATCTCTTATGGGGGAAGTGTTAATCTTTGAAACGAAGAAAGAAGTGGAAAAATCACTGGGACCTGAAGGAACATAACAAAGTGCAGGCTTCTTGGACTGTTCAGTTTTTCTCTTTCCCAGTGCCGTAACCAGTTTTCATTCTCTGTCGAGTTTCCTTCTCACCATACTGTCCTGGCCCACAATACGATGCTTTGAGAATGAGCCGGGCGTTATTGACTCAGTGTGACTGTTGGGAAAAGAGTTTAAAACGAACTGTTCTTTAGGTTGCGATCTCTGTTGTGTTATGGTTTATGGTTTCTTTATCTTCTCTTTCAGATGCCTAAAAAGTATTGTAGATATTTGTAAATATAAGTAGAATAACCATATTATAGTTAAGGGACTAGAGTAAAATACTTTATTTTCCTTGTGGTACCTGGAAAGTCCTATTTTATTTCTGTTTTATAAGTATCAATAGATGTGTCTATCGGTTTGGGGGCAGTTTCTTGGGTATACCTTTGTTTATGTTAAAGTATTCCTTTGAGTTACATGTGCAAGTGATCTAGCAGTAGAAAGGAGTGAAACAGTTTGCGGTTGATAGCTGTAGGAGAGCTTAGGTTTCATTAAACTGTATGACAAATTAATAAAATGTCAGCATCTTGAGACAGGTGTTGGCCAGTTCGACCACCCGTTATCTTCCTAGCGTTGGGTAAGGTATTGAGCTTGTTAAATATTGCCTTATTCTAAAAAATTTTTAGAACCCACTGCCACTTGTTTGTGAGAAGGTGGCTCTGGCCTCCAGCTGCTCTAAGTGTCCTTACTGAGGATTATAAGACACAAAGTAATGCTAACAAAAAGGAAAGATTCAGGAGTTGGTTTTGTGCCTGGGGAGAAAAGGAAAGAGTGATAGAAACTAATAAGAGCAAGAGAACAAAAGAGTGTATTGCTATCTTCATTTATAATCTATAGAACATTTACTATATTCAGTAGACTTTTTAACATTTCCAAGGGGTGCATTTTGAGAGTGACTTTCCTGTATTTAACAATGGTATGTAATTTCTCCCATAATGCAATATTATGTAAAATAATTATAACTGAAAGATTTAACAGACACTTAAGATTTTATATTATTCAGAATTATAGGACAAAAGTGATAAAGTTATTATACCTAATTTGGCCACTTTCAATCTTTAGTTTTCCCTCTTGAGCAATTTTTACAATGGCTGCAGCAATTGCTGAATGTTTACCATTTTTTTTTTCCGTAAGGAGTAGAGTTTTTTACTATTTCCTTTAAAAGAGAGCCAATTTTTTAAAAAAGTTTACTCACAGCTTTTTTCCGCCCACTCAAAATGAAAATAGCTTGATTTCGTGCCAAGGGAAAAAGCTGATTCTTTTTAAGTAGATGTTTACTCACTTTGGTAAATTATGAGAAAATTATTAATGCTTTTAAGACATGAAATATTGATATCTCAGCATATTTGAGAAGAAAACACAGGGGTAGTATTTTTAAATGTTTTATATTTCCTATTATAAAAGTAATATGTGCTTATTTTTGAAAAATAAAAACATTGTAGAAAGTATGACACAAAGTTGAAATCGTAATTTATCCTTTCCCTTCCACCAGGTAACCACTAGTTCCCCTTGCATTTTTGGGAATCAGTGTGGAAAAGTAGAGTCTGGAGTCAGAGTCCCTGGGAAAAATGGTACTAATAGTATTAGGCTTACAACCTCAGAAACTCCAGAAGAGAGATTTCCCTTTCTCTATGATAACACCAAACTACTGTGTGGGAGTCTCCTTGGCCTGACTTGGGTCATTACCCATCTTAGAGGCAATCTCTGTGCCCAGACAGATGGAATGCTTTGTGTGGCCAGGATTGGATCTTATTCCCACCCTGGAGTGGGGTGGAGGGGGATACATTTTCAAACCACATGAATTAAGGGTAGGTGACATACAGTTCCTAAAGGAAAATTGAGGTATCATTTCCTGGAGAAGGCAGAAAGATTGCTGGGCAGACAAAAACAGCAGATGTTCACTAAAATAATTTTACATATATTAAAAAAAATAATTTCTTTCCTTTCCCAGTATAAATTAATTGTATTTTAAAATTTACATGTTGATTTTTCCTTTTTTAATGTGTATTATTTTATTAATTTATAAAACTTGAAATTTAAACTCTTTGCGCCTATTTGTATTGTTATTACATGTATAAGTACACATGCTCTGGAGTATTCAGGTTTTCTAACTTTAAATATATTGTATATTTGGCCAGCTTGTTAAAATTGATTATTGGTAAGTATTTTTTGTACTGTGGGTGAACTTGATTATATAAACTGTAGTTTATAAACAGTAAATAAAAGTTTTAAATATTTAAGTGTATATAGTAAATATGATTACATGCTGATTCTTTTAATTATTCCGTGTTCAAAAATCTGCATAGAAACGACTTCATTTTGAGCATTGTATAAAATATAAAAGATAATTGTCGCTAATTGTTGTCACTGGGTGTTAACTTTAAATCTACAGTTAACATTAATGTCTGGTTTTATATCTTTATGGATTATTCTGACAATTCATTATATTTTAAGTGAAAATATAATGAAGTAACATATTGTTTACTCTTGTTTTCATTTAAAAGATGTTAGTAGCTTGATTCAATGGACATTTGAATGAACTTTAATTGCTAACATTGGTGGCTAACAATTGGCTAACGGGCTTTAGTTTAGACAGGCAGGTCTATATTCTAAAACCCAACTCCATCACTTCTTGATGTTGAGCAAGTTACTTAATCTTTCTGAACTTGAGATTATTTCATTTACAAATGGAGATGATAATACCTATCTCATAAGGGTCTTGTAAGGATTAATTAACATATGCCAAGTGCCTAGGATGTAGTAGATTCTCATTAAATGTAATTGTTAATAATAACAATGACAAAAAATGTCTAGAAGAGTTTATTTTCCCAATTTCAGAATGCTTAGCCCCAGAGAGTTTAAAATATATAGGTGTCTGCAGAATTAGCAAGATGGTTCTTTATTCAGTTTGTCTTGATTTTAGCAGGTTTTAAAATTCTATACTGCAGATATAGCAATAAATGAGAAAACTTTGTTTAAACTACATAATTATTAGCAGACTGCCTAAGTTTTTAAAGATTGCTTAAGCGCACACAGCTTGATATATATAAAGAATACAACCCAGTCAAAAAAATGGACAGAAGACCTAAATAGACATTTTTCCAAAGAAAACATCCAGATGGCCAACAGGCACATGAAAAGCTGCTCAATATCACTAAGTATTAAAGAAATGCAAATGAAAGCTACAATGAGGTATCACCTCACACCAGTCAGAATGTCCATCATCAAAAAATCTACAAATAATAAATGCTGGAGAGGGTGTGTAGAAAAAAATGAACCCTCCTACACTGTTGGTGGGAGTGTAAACTGGTGCAGCCACTATGGAGAACAGTGTGGAGGTTCTTTAAAAAACTAAAAATAGAGTTACCATATGATCTTGCAACCCACTCCTGGCCGTGTATCTGGAAAAGATGAAAACTCTAATTGGAAAAGATACATGCACCCCAGTGTTGACAGCAGCACCATTTACAATAGCCAAGATATGGAAACAACCTAAATGTTCATTGACAGATGAATGGGTAAAGAAGATGTGGTACACATATACAACAGAATATTACTCAGCCATAAAAAAGAATGAAATAATGCCATTTGTAGCAACATGGATGGACCTAGAGACTATCATATTAAGTGAAGTAAGTCAGACAGAGAAAGACAAACATATGATATCACTTATATGTAGAATCTGAAAAATGATACAAATGAACTTATTTACAAAACAGAAACAGACTCACAGACATAGAAAACAAACTTATGGTTATCAAAGGGGATAGTGGGGCTGGGGCAGGGGAGAGATAAATTAGGCGTTTGGAATTAACATATATATACTACAATATATAAAATAGGTAAACAACAAGGACATACTATATAGCACAGGAAACTATACTCAATATCTTGTAATAACCTAAAGTGGAAAAGAATCTGAAAAAGAATATATATATATATATATATATATATAGACACACACACACATATATGTGTGTATAACTGAATCACTTTGCTGTATACTTGAAACTAACACAACACTGTAAATTAACTATACTTCAATTAAAAAAACATAAAAAGTAAAGATTGCCTCCTCCAAGTATAACTGTCAGGCTGGGGGAATGTATTGAGTGAATTTTACACAAACTCTGAGCTCAGTAAAGCTCAGTAAGTGGAAGATAGCCTGTTCCTTCACTATGCAAGGGAAGCTAAGCATTGAGCACCTTGGAAGTTCAGATCAGAATTTATGGTGACTTTAGGTAATTGGGGTATAGTTGTTTTACAATGTTGTGTTAGTTTCTACTGTATAGTGAAGTGAAGTAGAGTTCCCTGTGCTATATAACAGGTTCTCATTAGTTATCTATTTTATACATATTAGTTAGTGTATATGTGTCAATCCCAATCTCCCAATTCATCCCACCGCCCCATCCCCACCTTGGTGTCCATACGTTTGTTCTCTATGTCTGTGTCTCTATTTCTGCCTTGCAAACAGGTTCATCTGTACCATTCTTGTAGATTCCACATATATGTGTTACTATACAATATTTGTTTTTCTCTTTCTGACTTACTCTGTATGACGGTCTCTAGGTCCATCCACATCTCTACAAATGACCGAATTTCGTTCCTTTTTATGGCTGAGTAATATTCCATTGTATATATGTACCAAATCTTCTTTACCCATTTGTCTGTCGATGGGCATTTAGGTTGCTACAATGACCTGGCTATTGTAAATAGTGCTGCAGTGAACATTGGGGTGCATGTGTCTTTTTGAGTTATGGTTTTCTCTGGGTATATGCCCAGTAGTGGGATTGCTGGGTCATATGGTAATTCTATTTTTAGTTTTTCAAGGAACCTCCATACTGTGCTCCATAGTGGCTGTATCAATTTACATTCCCACCAACAGTGCAAGAGGGTTCCCTTTTCTCCACACCCTCTCCAGCATTTATTGTTTGTAGATTTTTTGATGATGGCCATTCTGACAGGTGTGAGGTGATACCTCATTATAGTTTTGATTTGCATTTCTTTAATAATTAGCGATGTTGAGCATCTTTTCATGTGCCTCTTGGCCATCTGTATGTCTTCTTTGGAGAAATGTCTATTTAGGTCTTCCTCCCATTTTTTGATTGGGTTGTTTTAGTGGTTACTGTGTTGAACAGTGCAGATATGAAACATTTCTATCATCCCAACACATTCTTTTTGACAGAATTGTTGTGGATTATTATAAATACACTTATATCTACATTTGCTAGTTTCAGATGATAGTTAATTTTCTATTTCAATCATGTTCCTTGTTCAAATAAAACTTACTTTTAGATTTGGAAATTGTATTTTTTAAAATGATCAAGTAGATTCTATTGTAATGTATTTCAAATAAAGAAGCATTGCTAATTTTATTGGGTCTTTGATCTGTGATAACATTTAAATTAAGTTGTTTCAGAATTTGATTATCAACTTAAGCATTGATATCATCTGACTTTATATCCTCATAATTCCTGAGATGGTAATGAAGCATAATGGTTAAGAGCAATGGCCTTGAGATCAGAGAAACTCTCCCCTGCCATCCACTGGCAAATTTCTTAAAAGTGTTGAGTTTTGGTGTCCTTCTCAGTAAAATAGAAGTGATAATAATACTTAGCTCAGGGTTATTGAGATTAAATAAGGTAATGGATATCAAACATTTAGCATAGTATCCCTCACAGAGTAGTGTTCATTAGATGCTAGCATTAAAGAGAATTTGAACAACCAGTTGTTTACAAGCAAAAGAATTTTTTGAAAAGTTGGGGAAATTGGAATATGGACTGGACATTAGATGATACCAGGGAATTATTGTTAAATTTGTTAAGTATAACAGTGACATGTTTATCTAAAAAGAAAGTCGATATTTTTGGAGAGGCATACTAAACTATATAGCAGTGAAATGATACCATGTCTGAGAGTTGCTTTAAAATAATTTACAAAGACAATGAGGAATAAAAGGGACAGAAAAATTGATCTTAACTTCCATTTCCTGTGAAGAAGGAGTAACAGGGACCATATTTACCCTCCCACCTGGAGCCGCTAAAAGGGGAGACAAAATATACAAAACAGTTGTTTCCTGGATTTTGGACATTGTGCAGCAAAGGACAGTGATCCCTGAGAGATGGGAAACAAACGAGGTGAGCTCTGTGATTGTTCTGGCTTGCTGCCTGGAGAGCATTTCCCAGCTGCAGAGTAGAGAGGGCGAACCCAGGCAGAGTACAGTGGTCTTCCTGAATTGAGAGAGTCTGGGGAGGCCAAGACAGCTGGAGTTTGCTGGGCAGAATGCTAGAGATGAGAGAGCCAGAAGGAGGGAGAACCCTCTTGTATTCAGCTGAGAATTGATCAGTGACTACATGTAAGGAAACTACCCGAGGCTAGGAAAAGAACTACCTGAAAAGAGCGAACAAAGGCAGGGATAGTGTTTTTTCCTACCAGCCAGAGTGGAATATATTTTAACAGGTCACCAGGTGGAGTACAGTAGTCTCCCCTTATCTGTGGGTGATACATTCGAAGACCCCCAGTGGATGCCTGAAACTGGGGAGTACCAAAGCCTGTATATACTAACTGGTGAGTAGCACATTAAGCATGAATATGATGGACAAAGGGATGATTCATACGGGGGGCAGGCGGGACAGGGGACGGGGCATGGAGTGGGACAGTGTGAGATTTCATCAGGCTACTGAGAATAGCACATAGTTGAAAACTTATGGATTGTTTATTTCTGGAATTTTGCATTTAATATTCTTGGATCAAGGTTAACTGTTGGTAACAAGCTACAGAAAGCCAAACCACAGTGGGGTAAATTAGTCTTAAACTAAACACTGCTCTGACCCAGCCAAAAAACTTAAAAGCAAGACCTGAAACAGTCAATCTGTTTCCAAGTAACGTATTCATGTCCTAGAACTAAGCTCAAGAATAGATTCAGGAATACAAAAATATCCAGCACCCAAAAAGGTAAAATTCAGTGTCTGGCATCCAATCAGAAATTACTAGGCATGCAAAGGAGCAGGAAAATATGACTCATAATGACAAGAAAAACAATGAAAACTGAAACAGAAGGACACAGGTGATAGAATTAGTGGAGAGGGATGGTAAAACAGTTTTTAAAAACTGTATTCTGTATGGTCAGGAAACTAGAAGAAAGATTGAATGTTTAAATAGAAACACGGAAGATATGAAAAAGACCCAACTGAACCTCCAGAGATGGAAACTACAGTGTGAAATGAAAGATACACTTGATGTTATTAGTGGCAGATTAGACATGGGAGAAGAAAACTTAAGTCAAATGTAACTTCCAGTTTACAGGAAATAAAGGGGCTAGAGAAATATTTAAACCATTCTACAAGGAAGCAATTAGATAAATACAGAATTTGAGAAATGCAATATAGATGTCCTGTTCTGTTAAAAAATTAGGGTTGTGCTGTGATTGCACAGTGTGGTGAATATACTTAATATAAGCTTTAAAGTGGTTAAAATGGTAAATTTCATGTATATTTTACCACTGTTTTAAAAAAATTACCATTAAAAAAAAACATTTAAAAGTATACAATTGGCAGGCATAAAGTGTATTTGCATTGTTGTACAATTATCACCACCATTCATTTCTGGAATTTTTTCTTCTTCCCAAACAGAAAACTATACCCATTAAACGATAACTCTCTACTTCCTTCTCCCCTCAGTCTCTGGCATCACCATACTACTTTCTGTTTCTTTGAATTTCACTACTGTAGGTTTGTCATATATGTGGAATCGTATAGTATTTGTCTTTTTGTGATTGGCTTGTTTCACTTAATGTAAGTCTTTAAGGTTCATGCATGTTGTAGGATGTATCAGAATTTCCTTCCTTTTTCTTCAGTTTTAAAAATTGTGGTATAATACACATAATATAAAATTTACCATCTTAACCTTTTTTTTTTTTTTTTTTTGCGGTACGCGGGCCTCTCACTGTTGTGGCCTCTCCCATTGCAGAGCACAGGCTCTGGACGTGCAGGCCCAGCGGCCATGGCCCATGGGCCCAGCCGCTCCGCGGCATGTGGGATCCTCGCAGACCGGGGCACGAACCCGCGTCCCCTGCATTGGCAGGCGGACTCCCAACTACTGTGCCACCAGGGAAGCCCCATCTTAACCATTTTTTCAGTGTACACTTCAGTGGTATTAAATACATTCAGATTCTTGTGAAACCATCACTATCATCCATCTCAAGAGCTATTTTCATCATGTAGAAGTGAATTGCTGCATCCATTAAATAACTCTCCAATACCCCTCCTTCCAGTCCCTGGCAACCACAATTCTACTTTCTGTCTCTGTGATTTTGACTACTCTAGGTGCCTCATCTAAGCAGAATCATACAGTGTTTATCTTTTTGTGACTGATTTATTTCACTTAGCATAATGTCATCAAGATTCATACATGTTGGAGCATGTGTCAGGATTTCCTTCCTTTTTATGCCTGAGTAATATTCCATTGTATTTATAAACCACATTTTGTTTATCCATTCATGTTGATGGACACTTGTGTTGCTTTCACCATTTGGCTACTGTGAATAGTGCTGCTATAAGCCTGGGTGTACAAATACCTGTTCAAGTTCCTGCTTTCAGTTCTTTTGGGTATATACCCCAGAGTGGAATGCTGGATCATATGGTAATTCTATGTTTAATTTTTTGAGGAATTGCCATACTGTTTTTTGTAGTGGCTGCACCATCTTGCATTCCCATGAGCAGTGCACAAGGATTCCACTTTCTTTTTTTGTTTTTTTTCCTAAGGATTCTACTTTCATATAATGAATAAACAAACAAACATATAATAGTCATTCTACTGGGTGTGGATAAATTTTATGTTATGTATAGCTAATAAAATAAGATTAGGGTGGTCAGGGGAGAAAAAGGTTGTATATGAAGGAACTGTCCTAGATTAGAGAGATTGGAGAAACAAAACCAAAGATAATACATGATTTTTGTGTGGATCCTAGTTTGAAAAATCAGCTATATATTTTGTGGAAGTTTGAATACGTACTACTATTAGAAGATATTAGGAAATTGCAATTAATTTGAATAAGTGTGATAATGGTATTGTAGTTATGTAGGAAAACATTATTGAAATATTTAAAGTGTTTTAATGTCTGTAACTTTGAAGTTGTCTGCCTTAAAAATAGCCTGATAGATATAGATAGACGAAGCAAATAGGTGAAATGTTAATTGTTCAGTCTAGGTAATGTACATGTGGTGTTCATAATAGTATTCTTTGAAATTTTCTGAGTGTCTGAAAGTTTTTAAATGAACTATAAAGGTTTGATGTTAATATCTTTCTTTTTAAAAAATTTTATTTATTTATTTAGGGCTGAGTTGCGTCTTTGTTGCTGTGTGCAGGCTTTCTCTAGTTGTGGCGATGAGGGCTACTCTTCGTTGTGACGCGTGGGCTTCTCATTGCAGTGGCTTCTCTTGTCGCGGAACATAGGCTCTAGGCGTGCGGGCTTCAGTAGTTGTGGCTCACAGGCTCTAGAGTGCAGGCTTAGTAGTTGTGGCACACGGGCTTAGTTGCTCCGTGGCATGTGGGATCCTCCTGGACCAGGGCTCGAACCCATGTCCCATGCATTGGCAGGCGGATTCTTAACCACTGCACCACCAGGGAAGCCCCGTTAATAGCTCTCTTTTCTGGAAAAGAAGCCTTTTTTTGTTTTTTGGCTTTGGGTCTTCGTTGCTGTGCGCGGGCTTTCTCTAGTTGCAATGAGTTGGGGCTGCCCTTCATTGCAGTGCGTGGGCTTCTCATTTCGGTGGCTTCTCTTGTTGCGGAGCACAGGCTCTAGGTGCACAGGCTTCAGTAGTTGCAGCATGTGGGCTCAGTAGTTGTAACAGGCGGGCACTAGGGTGCACGGGCTTCAGTAGTTGTGGCACACGGGCTCTAGAGTGCAGGCTCAGTAGTTGTGGCACATGGGCTTAGTTGCTCCACAGCATGTGGGATCTCCCTGGGCCTGGGATCGATCTTGTGTCACCTGCATTCACAGGCAGATTTTAACCACTGCGCCACCAGGGATGTCCCAAAAGAAGCCATTTTTAATTTGCTTTTACTTTTATAAATAATTTAATCCTTAACAGTTTCTCTCTCCTTTTTTTCTTCATTAGTTTCTCTTTATAATTGATGTTATGGATTTTGTCTTCCAGATACTCCATTTTTACTCTTTTTTTTTTTAACTAAGTATGTAATTAGTGTCCTTTTTAGGAAGTGATTTTTGTGTTCATCCTGACCAATGGAGTATGCATTCTTCATATATAGCCTAGCTTTTGAAGGAGCAATTCAATTGTCAAAGCTTTAGATTACTCCCATTACTTATTTAACCCAGAGGTTTTAATTTCATGCTCTATAGGAAAATGGCTCTCAACTCATTGATAATTTCTTTCCTGACTGCATATTTTCTTTAAGCTCAGGTTAAGTCTCTGTTCAACTTCTAGGTACTATGTGTACTGTATTAAGATTCACAAAGTGTCATTTTTCGGTTAAGAGGGTAGAGGGCAGAATATTGTTATTGTGGGAAACCTAGGGTTCTACTACTATAAGAAGCATGCTAACCTATGAGTCTTGGTGGTGGTTATTGTTTTTTAACTTGTTTGCTAGTTAATTTTCCCAATATGAAGCATTTCCAGCTTTATTTCTATAGTATAAGTATGATGAGAAGAGAATTAGACAAGGAGTTATGGGAGTTATAGACCTAGTTTCTGTTTCCAACTTTGCTGCTAAGTAGCTTTATGATTTTGATGACGTTTCTTGAAGAATCATCCTCTCTGGCCAGTTTCCTTTTGTACTGAAAATTTGAAAATTTCTAAGGTCTCTTTTAGCTCTAATATTCTGGTATATTGTTCCTTTTTCTTTCTTCATATTTTATCTCTGTGTTTGTAAGGGTATTGTGGCAGACTGTGTACTGAATCCTCTTGTCAAAAATGTGTACGTTCCTTTTCTTTTTAAATAACAACAAAAAAACCTTTCTCTTTTTAACCTATTCACTTCCCTACCTTTTGTGGCAACAGGAACAACTTCTTTGTACTGAAAAATATGTTGATTATAATTCCTCCTTTTGTATAATAAAATAGAAATGTGAAGGAAAGCAGTATGTCATATTGTGCCCGATAGTCTTCATTTGCCCCCTCTATATTCACTCTTTGTTTTTGGCTGCTGCGGCATGTGGGGATCTTAGTTCCCTGACCAGGGATCGAACCCATTCCCCCTGCAGTGGAAGCGTGTAGTCTTAATCACTGGACCGCCAGGGAAGTCCCTGTATTCACTCTTTACCCTTCTCCATCCTGCTTGTGCTCCAAGAAGCTGACCTTTATGGACTACATGCTACTAGCTCCATTCGCTCTGGTATCCAGTAGGGTTTGGCCAGTGGCAGCGGATAGGAGGAGAGTGAGGTCTGGGTATATAGTTTCTTGGTTCCCTCTTTGTAGGTTGGTAATTATGTTTGACCCTTGAGCAAGGTGGAGGTTAGGGGCACCGACACCCCCCCGCCCCCCGCCGAGCAGTCAAAAATCCACATATAGCTCTTGACTTCCCCCAAACTTAACTACTAATAGCCTACTGTTGACCCATGTTGGGAAGCAGAGATACTGAATAATATTTTCTGAACTGAGAAGGAACTTTGAGACCAAAAAACAAAGCAGGCAACTCCATAAAGTGCATTTATGAAGTTTGTTGTGGGTAACTTACATACAGGCAGGATAGAGTGGATGATGATCTGGAGGCGTTTGCAGCTGCACTACATGCTGCCATAAGGGGTACAGGGGAATTTAAAGGACCCAAAGCTAAAAATAGAATCTGACTACTATGTTGTAGTATGTATCAGAATTTCATTTCTTTTTAAGGCCAAATGATCGATTGTATGTACACAGCATATTTTTTTAATCTGTTTTTCTGTTGTTGGACTTCTGGGCTATTTCCACCTTTTGCTATTGTGAATAATGTTGCTATGAACACTGGTATACAAGTATCTGTTTGAATCTCTGCATTTATTTATTTATTTGGCTGTGTCGGGTCTTCGTTGCGGCATGCAGGATCTTTTTGTTGCAGCATGCGAACTCTTCATTGCGGCGCACGCAGGCTTCTCTCTAGTTGTGGTGTACGGGCCTCAGAGCTCACGGGCTCAGTACTTGCTGCACGCAGGCTCTCTAGTTGTGGTGTGCAGGCTCTGGAGTGTGCTGGCTCAGTAGTTGCGGTGCATGGGCTTAGTTGCCCTGCAGCATGTGGGATCTTAGTTCCCTGACCAGGGACCAAACCCGGTCATCTGCATTGGAAGGTGGATTCTTAAGCACTGGACCACCAGGAAGTCCCTGAATCTCTGCTTTTAATTCTTGTGGATATATACTTAAGGTTGGAATTGCTGAATCACATGGTAATTCTATGTTTAACTGTTTTCCATAGCGGCTGCACTCTTACATTCCTACCAGCCGTGTACAAGGGTCCAGTTTCTTCACATTTTCTCCAGCACTTGTTATTTTCTGTTTCTTGTTTGTTTTTTTGATAATAGCCATCCTCATGGGTGTAAAGTGGTATCTAATTGTGGTTTTGATTTGCATTTCCCTAATGACTAATAATGTTGAGCATCTTTTCATGTACTTATTGACCATTTGTATATCTTCCTTGGAGACATGTCTATTCAAATCCTTTGCCCATTTTTGAATTGGGTTGTTTGTTTTTTTCTTGTTGGAGTAGATGGTTTTGAGTCAAAATACAAGGTTTCTTAGAAATGGCAAAGTGATTCCATGTATTTGAAATGGTATTTAGATTAGAAAAAGAAACAAAAATGTCCATTTCCTTGATTAGATAGCAAGGATAGATTATAGATAAGTTTATGATTGGAGTCTTACTCTGCGTTTTTTTTTTTTTTGCGGTATGCGCGGGCCTCTCACTGTTGTGGCCTCTCCCATTGCGGAGCACAGGCTCCGGACGCGCAGGCTCAGCGCTCCGCGGCATGTGGGATCTTCCCAGACTGGGGCACGAACCCGTGTCCCCTGCATCGGCAGGTGGACTCTCAACCACTGCGCCACCAGGGAAGCCCTTACTCTGCGTTTTAATTAAATGTTTGCATTAAAAGGAAAATATTTAGGCGTTATATGTTTATGTAACATTTTAGTGAAATTTATGTTACACTATACAGTTTTTATTTGATTTATCACCATTAGCAGCATTCTCTTATATTACCTTCCAAACAAACATTTATTCATAATTTGCTACTGTGCTCAGCTTTTTACAAGAATTTTCTCATTTAATCCTCCTCATAGTTCTTTGCAGTAAGTATCCCTGTTCTGTGGAAGTACAAAGTTGCCAAAGTCAGAAACACAGGTCTGGCTGACTTCAAAATTAATGGCCAGTAAGAGGTCAAGTTAACTAGATTACCTTGAGTAAGACACTTAACTTTCTGGGCCTCAGTTTATTAAACAAAGCAGAACAAAACAATATACAACAATACAAACTTATCTACATGTTTAGTAGAACTTTAATTTGTGATGTTCTAATTTTGCTTTAATTAAATCCTAGGGTTTAAAACATCTTCAAGTAAATAAGCGAAAGTTTTAACAAAAAAGAAGTACCTGGGTAAATAGAAATTGGAGTAAAGGTAAAAAAGGCAGGAAAACATCCTGTGAAATATCTAATATTGCTGTCAGCCTAGGAGGTTTGTTTCTAGAGAGAATGTAAATATAGACAGATTGTTATAAAAGAGTATCAATAAAGATGTCTGTTGTTGTGAACACTAAAAAATTCCGCTGAAATTGTTATTTATGTAGAAAGAGACTTCCTTTGGCAGAAATGTATATTATTCTTACAGATTCTTTGCTGTTGAATGAGACTCTGAGAAACATGTCATGGCCTCACAGTTGAGTTCTGACATGGAATTGTTATTACATTTTAATACAGGTACCTCGTTTTCCATGTCTGGAAATTGAGTATAGTGCAAATGAGAGTATTCGTTGGAGCATTTTAAAATATAAAGTTCTCTGCAAATGTAAGGTGACATTCTTATTAAATATTGATTCCTTCATTTTATGTTCACATATTTCTATATCACAGTAGGATTTAGAGCTTTTTAATTTAATAGGGAAGTGCATAAAGTATTCTTTGTTCTATGGTACATATAATACATTATTGTTGATCAAAATTTTTTGTTTCCCTTATTTTTAAAAAATGTGCTCTTCCTGGGGTTAGTCTCAGCTTTTTGTAAAGTTAGGTTTAGTCAGCCGCTGCTTTTGCTATACATTCCCATGTTACAGCTTTATGAGCAAAGCAAACAGACTTAGCAATGAATGAATTAGACAGTTAGCAAATTACAAATGAGGATATGGTTGTAGGTTTACATAGGCCATGTAGATTTGTTCTTTTGTATGGTTAGATTAACTCAACCTAATATCAGCTTTTGAATGGTTGGGTATCGTTAAAAAAGAATTTTATATTGTATATATCACATATAGATATGGCATATAGCACATAAAGAAGACTACATGAAACAGATATGTACACTTTAAAGAATAATTTTAAAAAGTGAGCCATATCATATCAGGCCAAAAAGAACATTTACATCACCCCAGAAGTCCCCGATGTGCCCTTCTTTGATCACACAGCTTGTTGTGTGTTGGTTTGTTATGATTTCATACCTACTTGTTTATGGCTTAAGTGAAGTTGTTTTGATCTAAGGGTGAATTTGTTTACATTGGGGAGGCTGTGTCAAGATGATATCATCAAAGTTGTTGTGCTACTAAGTGCTTGTTGATGTGAACATATGGAGGAGTGACTATGTTGTAATGAACATTTAAACTTTAAATACCAAGAACTTGTGAGGACTTACTGAGAGTGTTCAGTCTGGGCAAGGCTACTCTTTGCTGATCTAAAATAACTCTCCAGAGACCTGCTGTGGCAAGGTTACTCTTTGCCAGCAGTGATGAAAACAGTGTAGCGGTCTTGTGAAGGAGATCATCTTGTCAGCCAGCACTGGTGCCTTCATTCCACTAGCATCCAGCTCTAGCAATAAGGGACTTCAGTTTGCTCTGGCAGCTTGGCTAAGCTGACTGTTCGGAAAACCAACTTATAGAAAAGGTACACCTCAACTCAATTTGGGCTTTATTTCTTTCATCTCCCCTTTGCCTGGAACAATAGTGTAATCATTTGAATCAACCACCCAAAGCAATCTACCATTGCTTTAGAGTATATTTCTTTATTGGCTTATTAAGAGACATTATCCTGTATGCTGTTGGCTTGTGACATATTATTATATAATTCCCGCAATTAACCTGTGTTAAATAAGTCATTGGCAAAGACAATCTCAGTCTCTGAGCATAATTTGATAAAACAATTTATCTCTTCAGGAGATAAATTATCTTCCAGAATTTTGGTTATAATCATGGTTATGTGTATCACTAAACACTTTGTTTTGAACTTTATATAGATGAAATCTAACCATGTATATTTTTTTATGATATGCTTCTCCACTGAACATTATATTTATGAGACTTACAGTGTGTTATTTGTAAAGCATTTGGGGGGAGGATGTAAATTTTCCAAAATTAATTTAGTAACTCCTTTTTTAAAAAATATATTTTATTTTGAAGTGAAATGTGTAAAAAAATAAAGCTACTCATTAATGACTATAACGTGGATCCCTGTTTATTCATTATCCACATTAGGAATTAGGACATGTTTATCCATTTAACTGTTGATAGACATTTGGGTTGTTGCTAGTTTTGGTTATTACAAGCAGTGTTGCTATGAACATTCCTGTTCATATCTCAGAATATGTTTGAATTTTTCTACAGTAAGATTGCAGGGTTAAAGGTATTCATGTCTACAATTTATCAAGATAATGTCAAACTTTTCTAAAGTGATCGAATCAATTTACACTTCCAACATCAAGTGTGAGAGTTCCCATTGCTTCACATCTTTGCCAATATGTGGTGTTGTTGGACTTTTAATTTTACCAGTGTGTAAGGCAACCCTGTCACCTCAGAGCACAGGTGAAAATCCATTAACTCTAGAGAAGAGGAAAAGAAAAAGAAATCCTCAACCTCTGGGGGAGGGGCAGGAAACTGCCAGAAGCTGAGATCTTCAGAAGTCTACATCTGAGGAGAGACAGGGCCACTGAGAAAGCTCCATGCACAAGACCCAGTGACACAAGGTCACTGTTGAAAATTGTGGCTATCCCAGGACAACAGAGAACCCATTGCTGCCCGTCTAGCATGCACCAAATAACAAGTACTCAGAGGAAAAATGACATATTACACACAAAGGAACAAAGGTAAGAGTTACAGCAAACTTTTCAGAAACGATGAAAGCCAATTTCTGTTGCTCTTCCTTCATTCCCGAATTTCCAAGTTTCCCTCCAGTATTTTTTTTTCCATCTGAAGAACTTTATATAGTTTTTTGGAGTGGGTCTGTGAGCAAATAATTCTCCTAGAATATCATGTTTTGACACTACAGATCTTACTTAAATCCTGTAAAGAATGTTGGTTTTTTTTCTTTAGCAGGCAGTTGGCCTAGTTAGGTTCAGGCTGCAAATTCCAACCCACCTTTTATGGGTTGTAGTTCCAATGTCAGTTCAGTTTTCTTAGCCTTTTCAGTACTATCCATATTTGACCCTTTTGTGCCCCACACAGTGGCCAGTCTTGAACCTTGGTGGTGGTCTACCCCATATTTTAGTTCATAGATCCTTTGCTATGCTGCTTAGGGTAAGATCTACATGTGTACCTTGGAGGTGAGCTCAGGAGATCATACTGAACCTTATGGTTTCACTTTATTGAGCTCCCCTTCTTTGTGATATCCCCAGCACTTACTTGCTCCCAAGGACCCTGCTTCTCGTGATTCAAACCTGAAATTTTCCTTTCCCTACCCTGTCATATAATTCAACTACATCAGCCTCCTGGGTCTAGTGAACAGAGGATAGAAAAATAGAAGAGCTGCCCCAGTGCTCTTGGAGCACAGTTCCTCTGGTTAGAAAAGAATTTTTCCCTTCTTCTGATTTTACATGACTTCCCAGCTGCTGGTTCCTCTGTAGGAGTGCTTTGTTGCTGGGATGGGAGAAAACAAAAAAAGACACACAACACACACACACACACACACACACACACATGCAAATCCAGGGAATTTCTCCCACTCTCTCTTACTCATGTAAGTCCCTTTTCCCACTCATCAAACCAGAAATAAATGGCTCTTCTTGGAGATCTTTATGTCTGCATCCAGTGCACATGTATAGTGTCAGGCTAAGTTTGAATTCTGGCATGGAGAGACCAGAGGAAGAAATTTGGAAGCTCACTTCCATTTCAGTGCTACCTTGAGATCTATTTCCTTTTCCATTCTGCCTGCTGACATTTACTTTTCAGAGTCCTTAGATAGATATTCCATCCAGGGCTATAGATATTCCATCCAGGACTTTCAGTTGCATTCAGTGGGACAGACAGGAAGGAGTGTGCTCATTTCATCTTAACTGGAGCCAGAACCTCTATAATCACTTTTTAAATACTTTTTGTTGTGAAAAATTTGAAACATATATGAAATTTTGAAAAATGTCTTAATATACAATACAAAATCCCCATGTACCCATTACCCAGCTTCATTATTTATCAACATTTGGCCAATCCTTCATCTGTAACTTCCCACTCCCACTGTCACTTGACTTCTAAATGTGAAACTCTGACGTCATTACATTTCATGTGGTTAATTTCTATAATTTTTGTGTGTATTTGAAAGGAGTGTGTAATATACAGCTGTTCAGTGTTCTATTATATATGTGTCCATTACATTAAGTTGTTGATCATGGTGATAAAAATATATCCTTTCTGGTTTTTAAAATATTCCTTCTGATGCATTTTTTCTTATCCTGCACAATCCTTCAATCCACAAAGATTGAAGTTCTGTAAGGTAATAATGTGTAGTTGTGTTATTCAAGTCTAATATATTGTGTTCCAGGGCGTTGAAAATTTTTTTTTTGTGGCCTTGAATTTTTTGTTTAATTATTTTAAGCTCTTCTAGAAATTAACAATTGAGAACTTTAGGACTACATATGATGAAGATATTATTCCCATGATGTGTTGTTATCATGTCAGTACATTACATATTTGAGTTCTAGCTTGAAAACCTTAAAGGTTTGAGAAGTGCATTTTTAGTTTTGACAATAGCCATTCTAATGGGTGTGAAGTGGTATATTGCTGTGGTTTTGATTTGCATTTCCCTAATGATTAATGATGTTGAGTATCTTTTCATGTACTTATTGGCCATTTGTGTGTCTTCTTTGGAGAAATGTCTATTGAAGTCCTTTGCCCATTTTTAAATTGGATTATTTGTTTTTTGTTGTTCAGATGTAGGAGTTCTTTATATAGTCTGGATATTAATCCTTAATAGACATATGCTTTGCAAATATTTTCTCCTGTGGATTGTGTTTTCATTCTCTTGATACTGTAATTTCATGCACAGAAGTTTTTATTTTGATGAAGTCAGTTTATTCTTTCTTTTGTTACCTGTGCTTTTGATGTTCAGTCCAAGAAGCCATTGCCAAATTCAGTGTTATAAAGATTTTCCCCTGTGTTTTCTTCTAAGAGTTTTATAGTTTTAGATCTTATGCTTACGTCTGTGGTCAATTTTGAGTTAATTTTTGCATAGGGTGTAAGCTAAGGGTCCAGCTTAATTCTTTTGCATGTGGACATGCAGTTTTCTCCACACCATTTGTTGAAAAGAGGTCTTCTCTTTGTTAATGGTCTTGACACCCTTGCTGAAAATCAATTGACCATATATGTGAAGATTTACTTCTGAGCTCTCTATATTTTATGTCATTGGTATATGTCTGTCTTTATGTCATACCACACTGCTTTGATTGCTGTAGCTTTGTAGTAAGGTTTGAAATCAGGAAGTGAGAGTCCTCCACCTTGTTCATCTTTTTTTCGAGATTGTTTAGGCTATTTGTGGTCCCTTGAGATTCCACATGAATTTTGTAAAAGAGTTTACTTTTTTTAAGAGTTATTTTATGTTTACAGCAAAACTGAGGAGAAGGTAGAGATTTCCCATATACTTCTGCCCTTATGCATGGTTTTCATGTAGTTATTTTCTTGTTCTGCATTTCTTTTGGAGAAAATATTGGGAGATAGGAATGAGACGTCTGTAATGTCTTCAGCTACGCCTGTTTGTTGTCTTGAAATCATATACATCATAGCAAACCCTAACCTAACACTTTCTACTTTGATTTGATGATAAAGATTAAGTTTTGTATTCTGTGGGAGTTAACATTTAGAATATTCCAAATGAATAATCAAATATTGGTTAGCAGCATATTACTGGATTATCCTATAATAAGAATTGTTTAAACAGAAACATTTTAAATGAAATTTTATGTTATATACTAAGATTTTGTGACTGCTGGTGTTGCCAAAAATATGGCAAAGTGACCATAAAATTTTTGAGGCATAGTTAGGGCTTGAAATTGAAATGTATCTTAATTTTGGATAAACCAAAGATGTTTAGGCGAGGTGGCGAGTAAAAAATGGTTTTCCATAGTGCTTCTTCTAGACTGCTCTTCTTCCTCTTCAATTCTACACACCCTGACCTTTGCTTTGTGCAGTTAGTACTTTCTTGGCACTATTTTCTTTTGGAGCAGTGCTTAAACTGTCCTTATTGATAGCTGATTGTTTTTTCACCCTGTAGTTTTCTAATGGTTCTTAAGTACATTAAAAGTATTTATTAACCATTAAAACTCCATGGCTACCTAATTTCCAAAGGTTGAATCGGAAGTTGGAGGTGTAGTTTTTTTTTTTATAAATTTATTTATTTTATTATTTATTTATTTATTTAGGCTGTGTTGGGTCTTTTGTTGCTGTGCACGGGCTTTCTCTAGTTGCGGTGAACAGGGGCTACTCTTCGTTGCAGTGCATGGGCTTCTCATTGCGATGGCTTCTCTTGTTGCGGAGCACGGGCTCTAGGCACATGGGCTTCATAGATGTGGCACACGGGCTCTAGAGCACAGACTCAGTAGTTGTGGCGTATGGGCTTAGCTGCTCCGCAGCATGTGGGATCTTCCCAGACCAGGGCTTGAACCCGTGTCCCCTGCATTGGCAGGCGGATTCTTAACCACTGCGCCACCAGGGAAGCCCTGGAGATGTAGTTTTATGGAAATTTTAAATATTGAAAAAAGCTTACTTACCTCAACACATTAGCACATCCTAGTGGTCTTAGAAAATTTATATTGGTTATCATTACTTGTGTAGTTTCCTGGATGGTTTGTTTGCTTTTGGTTTAAATAGACTTTCTTAGGTTGATTTGTTCTTCTCTGCAGTTGTTCAAGGAAGGGAAACTGCTACTCTTCCATTCTTCCTTCATCAGACATGAGTTTCAGGTTTTATTATTGCAATAAAAAGGCTCTATGGAGATGGCTTCACAGGTGAATTCTATCAAACACTTAGAGAAGAGCTAACACCTATCCTTCTCAAACTCTTCCAAAATATAGCAGAGGGCAGAACACTCCCAAACTCATTCTACAAGGCTACCATCACCCTGATACCAAAACCAAAGATGTCACAAAAAAAGAAAACTACTGGCCAATATTACTGATGAATGTAGATGCAAAAATCCTCAACAAAATACTAGCAAACACGGCTACCCTGGTGGCACAGTGGTTGAGAGTCCGCCTGCCAATGCAGGAGACACGGATTCGTGCCCCGATCCGGGAAGGTCCCACATGCCATGGAGCGGCTGGGCCCGTGAGCCATGGCCACTGAGCCTGCGCGTCCGGAGCCTGTGCTCTGCAATGGGAGAGGCCACAACAGTGAGAGGCCCGTGTACCGCAAAAACAAACAAACAAAAAACTAGCAAACAGAATCCAGCAGCGCATTAAAGGTATCATACACCATAATCAAGTGGGGTTTATCCCAGGAATGCAAGGATTCTTCAATATACACAAATCAATCAATGTGATACACCATATTAACAAACTGAAGGATAAAAACCATATGATCAACTCAATAGATGCAGAAAAAGCTTTCAGACACCCATTAATGATAAAAACCCTCCAGAGAGTAGGCATAGAGGAAACTTACCTCAACATAATTAAGGCCATGTGTGACCAACCCATAGCCAGTATCATTCTCCATGGTGAAAAACTGAAATCATTTTGACTAAGATCAGGAATAAGACAAGGTTGCCCACTCCCACTACTATTATTCAACATAGTTGTGGAAGTTTTAGCCACAGCAGTCATTGAAGAGAAAGAAAGAAAAGGAATCCAAATCGGAAAAGAAGAAGTAAATCTGTCACTGTTTGCAGATGACATGATACTATATATAGAGAATCCTACAGTTGCTAGCAGAAGACTACTAGAGCTAATCAATGAATTTGGTAAAATAGCAGGGTACAAAATTAATGCATAGAAATCTCTTGCATTCCTATACACTAATGATGAAAAGTCTGAAAGAGAAATTAAGGATACACTCCCATTTAACATTACAACAAAAAGAATAAAATACCTAGGAATAAACCTACCTAAGGAGACAAAAGACCTTTATGCAGAAGACTATAAGACACTGATGAAAGAAATTAAAGATGATACAAACAGATGGAGAGATATACCGTGTCCTTGGATTGGAAGAATCAACATTGCGAAAATGACTATACTACCCAAAGTGATCTACAGATTCAGTGCAATCTCTATCAAGCTACCAATGACATTCTTCATAGAACTAGAACAAAAAAATTTTACAATTGTATGGAAACACAAAAGACCCCAAGTAGCCAAAACAATCTTGAGAAAGAACAACGGAGCTGGAGGAATCAGGCTCCCTGACTTCAGACTATACTACAAAGCTACAGTAATCAAGACAGTATGGTACTGGCACAGAAACAGAAATATAGATCAATGGAACAGGATAGCAAGCCCAGAGATAAACCCATGCACATATGGTCACCTTATCTTTGACAAAGGAGCCAAGAATATACAATGGAGAAAAGACAGCCTCTTCAATAAGTGGTGCTGGGAAAACTGGACAGCTACATGTAAAAGAATGAAATTAGAACACTCCCTAACACCATACACAAAAATAAACTCAAAATAGATTAAAGACCTAAATGTAGGGCCAGACACTATAAACCTCTTAGAGGAAAACATAGGCAGAACACTCTGACATAAATCACAGCAAGATCCTTTTTGACCCACCTCCTAGAGAAATGGAAATAAAACCAGAATAAATGGGGCCTAATGAAACTTAAAAACTTCTGCACAGCAAAGGAAACCATAGACAACACAAAAAGACACCCTCAGGATGCGAGAAAATATTTGCAAACAAAGCAACTGACAAAGGATTAATCTCTAAAATATACAAGCAGCTCATTTTGCTCAATATCAAAAAAACAACCCAATCCAAAAGTGGGAGGAAGATCTGAATAGACATTTCTCCAAAGAAGATATACAGATTGCCAACAAATACATGAAAGGATGCTAACATCATTAATCATTAGAGAAATGCAAATCAAAACCACAATGAGGTATCACCTCACATTTATCCTTCTCGAACTCCTCCAAAATATAGCAGAGGGCGGAACACTCCCAAACTCATGGCCACAGAATGGCCATCATCAAAAAATCTGCAAACAATAAATGCTGGAGAGGATGTGGAGAAAAGGGTACCCTCTTGCAATGTTGGTGGGAATGTAAACTGATACAGCCACTATGGAGAACAGTATAGAGGTTCCTTAAAAAACTAAAAATAGAGCTACCATATGACCCAGCAATCCCACTACTGGGCATATACCCTGAGAAAACCACAATTCAAAAAGAGACATGTACCACAATGTTCATTGCAGCTCTATTTACAATAGCCAGGACATGGAAGCAACCTAAATGTCTATCAACAGATGAATGGATAAAGAAGATGTGGCACATATATACAATGGAATATTACTTGGCCATAAAAAGAAATGAAATTGAGTTATTTGTAGTGAAATGGATGGACCTAGAGTCTAACATACAGAGTGAAGTAAGGCAGAAATAGAAAAACAAATACTAACACATATAAATGGAACCTAAAAAAAAAAGTGGTTCTGATGAACCTAGGGGCAGGACAGGAATAAAGGCGCAGATGTAGAGAATGGCCTTGAGGACACGGGGAAGTGGAAGGGTAAGCTGGGATGAAGTAAAAGAGCAGCACTGACATATATACACTACCAAATGTAAAATAGCTAGTGGGAAGCAGCTGCAGAGCACAGGGAGATCAGCTCGGTGCTTTGTGACCACATAGAGAGGTGGGATAGGGAGGGTGGGAGGGAGGGGATATGTGGATATATGTATACATATAACTGATTCACTTTGTTATACAGCAGAAACACAACATTGTAAAGTAAATATACTCCAATGAAGATGTTTAAAAAAAAAAGGCTCTATGATATGTGTGTGCATCCGGGTGTGTATGTATTTTGAAAAAGTGAACTTCAGAGGTGCTTAGCTGGATGAAGGAATGTTTCACAGAGTTTCAGGAAGTTGAGTACTATGGGATATTGACCTGCTTTTCCATAGCATCTTCATTTAGCAAGAATATGTACAAAAGTTCTGTGTCAAACCTAACATTTCTGTGAGAAGATTCTTGTGCCTACAGTTAACTGTTTTTTTTTTTTTTCCTGTTAGAGACTTCTGTGACTTAAAATTAACTTTACATTCCCCAGATCATTAAAATAGCTCTTTCTCTGCTGTTGAAAAATACTCACTTCTCAGAACAGAGTGAGCTGAAGTGTGAGCTTTCCTTATTTATGCCGTCAGTAATGTCACTTTGAGGTATGAAAATGCATCTTTTCTAGACGTGAACATTAATCTTTACTGTATTTTGGCAGTCATCCTGGTGTCATTGCAGAACTTTCAGTCTGATTCATTTCATCTAAAAGAAATGTATAGAGATGTTTTAAAAATTATTTGGCATAATTGAAATCTAATATATTATTGCATATTTAGAAGTGTCATAGTTGTGCGGTAAAGATTATATTTCTGGTACCTTATCCCATTCCTCAGGTAAAATAACAAAGGCTTCTAAGATAATGCATTCAAAGTCTTTTGTAAAGAATGCTTAGCTTTTTCCTACCCTAAGTAAATCTTCCTTGGATCCTTTCTTATGCCCTTTCCACTTACCCACCTAATGTAATATTTCCTTTCTTTGACTCTATGTTACTGTGTTCTTGTAGCTCTTACCTTTTTTCCTGCTTTGCATTATGGTTATTTGAATAGTTGTTTTATGTCCACTACCAAATTATAAGGTGTTCTTGGGCACATTATGTCTTGTTCATCTTTGTGCCTCTTGCAGTACCCTCACAGTACCTTGCTCAATAAATAGCTAATGACTTAAATGAAATAATGACAATTGGACATTTTGGATTATATGAAATTTTCTTAAGCCAGTGAGGCTAATGTAGGATGTTATGTCATTAATAACCATTCAGGATGACTTTCTTCCAAAAACACCTTTACATTTTGTTTTTCTGAAAACTCTTAAAGCCAGAAAAGATTTAGGAATAACCACCTGTGCCGTGCATCTCCCTGCATTATTAGAGAAGATAAGGTTTTTATTGGTCACATAACAGGATGGTAGTAGAGGTAAAAGAGGCCCTAAGTTTTCTATATGAACTCTAGTGTAATTGAACATTAATATCTGTTATTACTGTTAGTAATAACTTCAGATTTATTAACTAGCACTTAGGATACTAAGAAGCCTAAAATATACTTCATATCTTTAGATTTGCAGTCTCTTTGGCAAGTTGGCAGGTATACATGAAAATGATTTAATAAACAAGGTACCATAATAATGGTACAGAATGTTAATTCTACAGGAAATCAGAGGAAGAAATCAAGAGTGGTGATTATTTTACATAGCTTTTATGGACGACGTGGGATTTCATTTGTATCTAAAGAGGGCCTCGGGCTTCCCTGGTGGCGCTATGGTTGGGAATCTGCCTACCAATGCAGGGGACATGAGTTCGAGCCCTGGTCCGGGAAGATCCCACATGCCATGGAGCAACTAAGCCCATGTGCCGCAACTACTGAGCCCACGTGCCACAACTACTGGACCTTGCGTGCCTAGAGCCTGTGCTCCACAACAAGGAAGCCACCACAGTGAGAAGCTTGCACACCGCAACAAAAGAGTGGCCCCCATTCACTGCAACTAGAGAAAGCCCATGCGCAGCAATGAAGACCCAATGCAGCCAAAAATAAATAAATAAATAAATAAATTTAAAAAATAAAGAGGGGCTGGCCAGAGGAGTAATACAGAAATAGTTTGTCATGTTAAGACATTTAGAAACAATGATAAAAGCAAGCCAGAAACTTGACTATCCTCACTTCCAGTCCAATAGCCTATTATATAGTCAATATTTTTATAATTATTAGGCATTATTCAAAATATTATATTTCTATTTAAATCTATCTAATGCCCAAAGTATTGTATTAGGCTTTGTGTATTGTATTAGTTACAGTCCTCATGTTTGTGCTTTCATGAAGACATATAAGCCCAGTTTGTTGAGCTCTGTGGGTATATAAACTATGAATATGAAATGAATTATGAAAATATTAACTACAATAATCCTTATAGTTTGCCCAAGGAACAACTTGACTGGCTAATCTGAAGCTACTTAATTCTGCTCTCAGAAGTCCATAAATCTTAAATATAGCAATAGGAGATGCTCATTTTTTCCTTGTTATTTATTCTCCTATGTTCATTGCAACTATTGCTTTCATAGATTGCATGTACTTTGGGGATAACACACACCCTTTGCAGAGAAGAAATATTACAAATATCAGTGAAATAAATACACTTGTTGATGTTTGCACTACTGCCTAGTGTGTATTTAGTAAGTTGTTCTAGGTTGTAGCTTTCGTAAAATAAATTACAAAAAAGTACATATGAAAAAGTGCATCCGTCTTTGTTGTGAAACACTGAAGTAGCTATGTCCCTGTACTGAAGTTGAATTGGGCAAACTGTAATTTTTAGTATGTGTGAAGTGTAAATTTTAGCTTGTGTGAAGATGAAACACTTGAGGGGTGTTTTTGAGAACTTTGTTACTGTTTAGATGAAATAATTCTTTTCAGTAATGTGATGAATGGATAATCAATTCAAGTATTTTGAAAGTATAACTAGCCATTAGAAAGCAAAACATTAGATGTAAAAAATCTTCCCAGTCAGATCTGGTGGAGCTCAGTCAGATTGAATAAGAAGAGTATTGAAATGGTTCAGATTAAGGAAGTTATAGCCTTTTTGTTGTTTAATAAAAATAACATTGAATGAAATAGTGTTAATATTACATCTAGCGTAAACATACTGTTTTATATCTAAAATAATCTAGGTGAAACAAATGCCCCACCCCCCACCTTTTATTTTTTTTGCAAATAAGGAAAGATGAAGCCTGAGGACTGGGAATATTACTGGAACAAAAGAAAATAAATACAGCTTAATATTCTAATGGTCCTCAGAACACCAAAGGTGAACTCTTGAAAAGTAAACAAATATTATCAAATTCATTTACTAATCAAATATTATCAAACTCATTTACTTAGATTATTTATCTCTCATATAAATGGAAAAGATTGAGAATAGCAAGTACAGGGAAAGGAATACCCTCATACAGTGCTGGTGGTGTGTAAATTGGAATGTCAGTATTGAAGGGTAATTTGGCAGTATCTATCAAAGTCAAAAATGGGGGTAGGGGAGGGAAGGAATGGGAGTTTGGGATTAGCAGAGGCAAACTATTATATATAGGATGGATTAAACAACAAGGTCCTACTGTATAACACAGGGGACTATATTCAATATCCTGTGACAAATCATAGTGGGAAAGAATATGAAAAAGAATATATATATATATCTCTGAGTTACTTTGCTGTACAGAAGTAATTAATACATTGTAAATCAACTATACTTCAATAAAATTTTTTAAAAACTTAAAAACGATCACACTCTTCTAACAGTTTCATTTTTAGATATCTGTCCCACAGATATACTTGAATAAAAATGAATAAAAATAAATGCATAGGGAAAAAAGTCCCTGAGCTATATTTGTAATGGCAAAGTATGGAAACAACTTACTGTATTAATTGGCGAATAGTTAAACAGTCATAGTGGAACAGTCATAGAATGAAATACTCTGTAGTAGTTAAAGAAGTATGTCTGTATATCCTTTGATGGGATATACAAATATGCATCTTATTTTCCCTCTTTTGTTCTTTCTTTTAGGGAGAGTGGTGGAATTTCAGATGTATGAAAAAGAATACATAGTTTCTTATGTATTTCTCTACAACAACATTTTCAACAATAAAAGTGTATTCCTGTATTATTATTGTAACAAAAATGCAAGTAGTCTTGCTTATTCCACACAAAAATCTGTATCATGTCCAGCAAAACAATATTCCCATGATTTTCTTTTATTTAGACTCTTCATTTATTCTCTTCCTCTAACCTGATTACACCCCGGGCAGAAGGAAGAGTGAGTGTGGATCCCTAGATTCAATGACTCTGGCCATACAAAGCTTTTGAGAAATTCTCACTGGGGTGTAAGTTTGAATGAAATGGTGAGGCAGAGGGACAAGATGTCACCATAGTCCAAGACCTTGGCTTTGAACCTTGGAAGTCCTTAAACTGGATCATATCAGTGCCTTGGAATTGGTTGGATTCAGAGAAGCTTCTTTAGACTGTGTAATATCATGGGAGATTAAAATTATAAACCAGATTGCAGATTGCCAATTTATTAATTTACCATAAGAACTAGAAACTCCCATCTTCTGATCAACATGTTCTCTCTTTGAAGGCAATGTAAGTAGGAAGTACAAATTACTTAGTGAGCATGGAAATAGAATAAAAGAGAGTTAAGTGTATAATTAAGATACTTAATGGCTGAGGCTCTGATGACCTACTGAATCCAAATCTATGGTTAGTATCCAGCTGCCACTGGAATGACTAGAGGGAATTCTTGTGGGCACTCCAGATAGTGCTGATTTTATAATGTGGTTCTCAGAGAGCAAAAATTTTCCATGTTCATGGAGTGCACTGACCGATCAGCTATGTATACTAGCTGTGACAGGTGCTGTATCAGAGTCTAGAAATACAGATATAAAGGACACTCAGTCCTTGTTTTCTCAGAATCTTAGTTCATGTAGACTAAACACTTTGAAACCTTGAAGTTTTAGTTAACTGAGGTCTGAGTTTTGTTGATAGCCAAATTTAGGTAGATCTCAGAAATTTATTTTGGCCTCAGTATTAACAGATGTTGCTTTTAACAATAGTGCTGGGTAACAGTCAGAAATAGTACAGAAGAGGTTTATGTAGGCCAGTGTCAGGAGTGGAAGAGCCAAGCAGTTGTTCTATGAATGTGCAGTTGCCAGAGATCATAAATACCAGAGTCATAATAACATAGAAAGTGCAAGCAGATAAGTCAGGCTCAGGATAAGGTCTGGAATTCTAATAGTTTGGTAAGTTGAATCAGGATGTGCCAGTAATCAGAGTATCAGGATATGAATTTGATTTAAGTAACGCTTATCTTACTAGGGAAATTTACCATGATATGGGTTGATTTCTGAGACATTATTGGGCCTGAGCCCACTAATAGGGCTGGCAAGTTACAGCTCTTGGCTGAGGAGGATGAAACATCAACCTGGGTCTGCCTTTATTTTTCTTTAAATGAAAAAGTTTGAGTAAAACTCTACCCCCGGAGTAATCTTTAAATTTTATTTGCATCATCTAAATTTTTTTATAAATTAAAAAGGTACACATATTTTACATTATTTTAATTGGCATGCACATATTACCTTGTATTCTGTCCTTAAACTTCACTCAAGATGCTTGCATGAAATACTGTCTGTTGTCTGGAAAAATACATAAGCATAGTTTTAAAACTGAAATAGTATTTCATAAAAATCTATCTTGAAAAAGCTTTTGACAATATTCAACACCCATTTATGATAAAAACCTTCCAGAAAGTAGGCATAGGGGGAACTTACCTCAATATAATGAATGCCATATATGACAAACACACAGCCAACATCATCCTCAATTGTGAAAAACTGAAACCATTTCCACTAAGATCAGGAACAAGACAAGGTTGCACACTCTCACCACTATTATTCAACATAGTTTTGGAAGTTTTAGCCACAGCAATCAGAGAAGAAAAAGAAATAAACGGAATACAAATCAGAAAAGAAGTAAAACTGTCACTGTTTACACATGACATGATACTATACATAGAGAATCCTAAAGACGCTACCAGAAAACTACTAGAGCTAATCAATGAATTTGGTAAAGTAGCAGCATATAAAATTAGTGCACTCTTGTACTCCTATACACTAATGATGAAAAATCTGAAATGGAAATTAAGGAAACACTCCCATTACCATTGCAACAAAAAGAATAAAATACCTAAGAATAAACCTACCTAAGGAGACAAAACACCTATATGCAGAAAGCTATAAGACACTGATGAAAGAAATTAAAGATGATACAAACAGATGGAGAGATATACCATATTCTTGGACTGGAAGAATAAACATTGTGAAAATGACTATACTACCCAAAGCAATCTACAGATACAGTGCAATCCCTATCAAACTATCAATGGCATTTTTCACAGAACTAGAACAAAAAATTTCACAATTTTTATGGAAACAAAAGACCCCGAATAGCCAGGGCAATCTTGAGAAAGAACAACGGAGCTGGAGGAATCAGGCTCCCTGACTTCAGACTATACTACAAAGCTACAGTAATCAAGACAGTATGGTACTGGCACAGAAACAGAAATATAGATCAATGGAACAGGATAGCAAGCCCAGAGATAAACCCATGCACATATGGTCACCTTATCTTTGACAAAGGAGCCAAGAATATCTTTGACAAAATATCTTTGACAAAGGAGCCAAGAATATCTTTGACAAAGGAGCCAACAATATACAATATCTTTGACAAAGGAGCCAAGAATATACAATGGAGAAAAGACAGCCTCTTCAATAAGTGGTGCTGGGAAAACTGGACAGCTACATGTAAAAGAATGAAATTAGAACACTCCCTAACACCATACACAAAAATAAACTCAAAATAGATTAAAGACCTAAATGTAGGGCCAGACACTATAAACCTCTTAGAGGAAAACATAGGCAGAACACTCTTTGACATAAATCACAGCAAGATCCTTTTTGACCCACCTCCTAGAGAAATGGAAATAAAACCAGAATAAATGGGACATAATGAAACTTAAAAGCCTTTGCAAAGCAAAGGAAACTACAAACAAGACGAAAAGGCAACCCTCAGAATGGGAGAAAATATTTGCAAACAAATCAATGGACAAAGGATTAATCTTCAGAATATATAAACAGCTCATGCAGCTCAATATTAAAAACACAGACAACCCAATCCAAAAATGGGGAGAAGACCTAAATAGACATTTCTCCAAAGAAGACATACAGATGGCCAAGAAGCACATGAAAAGCTGTTCAACATCACTAATTATTAGAGAAATGCAAATCAAAACTACAATGTGGTATCACCTCATACCAGTTAGAATGGGCATCATCAGAAAATCTACAAACAAATGCTGGAGAGGGTGTGGAGAAAAGGGAACCCTCCTGCACTGTTGGTGGGAATGTAAATTGATACAGCCACTATGGAGCACAGTATGGAGGTTCCTTAAAAAACTAAAAATAGAACTACCATATGACCCAGCAGTCCCACTACTGGGCATATACCCAGAGAAAACCATAACTCAAAAAGACACATGCACTCCAACATTCATTGCAGCACTATTTACAATAGCCAGGTCATGGAAGCAACCTAAATGCCCATCGACAGACGAATGGATAAAGAAGATTTGGTACATATATACAATGGAATATTACTCAGCCATAAGAAGGAACGAAATTGGGTCATTTATAGAGACGTGGATGAATCTAGAGACTGTCATACAGAGTGAAGTAAGTCAGAAAGAGAAAAACAAATACTGTATGCTAACACATATATATGGAATCTTAAAAACAAAAGTGGTTATGAAGAACCTAGGGGCAGGACAGGAATAAAGATGCAGATTGTAGAGAATGGACTTGAGGACATGGGGAAAGGGAAGGGTAAGCTGGGATGAAGTGGGAGAGTGGCATGGACTTGTATATACTACCAAATGTAAAATAGATAGCTAGTGGGAAGCAGCCGCATAGCACAGGGAGATCAGCTCCGTGCTTTGTGACCACCTAGAGGGGCGGGATAGGGAGGGTGGGAGGGAGACTCAAGAGGGAGGAGATATGGGGATATATGTATATATATAGCTGATTCACTTTGTTATAAAGCAGAAGCTAACACACCATTGTAAAGCAATTATAGTCCAATAAAGATGTTAAAAAAAAAAACCTCGCTGTCTCATATCTCACCCACCTCCCACCCCCACCGGCACTATTGCTTTTACTGTTTTGTGTGTCCTTCCAGAATTAATTAATAAGAACATACAAATACACATTCTTGTTTCCCCTCTTTTTACACGAAAGGTATCATACTATATATGTTGTCCCACACCTTGCTTTATTAAGATAACAGTATGTCTTGAAAATCTTTCCAAATCTATACATAGTTTTTTCATTTTCTTTTTATTGCTATGTGATATTGCCTTGTATATATTGATATTTATCGTAGTGTAACCAGTTCTCTCTTGGTGATCACTGGGGTGGTTTTTAGTCTTTTGCTGTTTGTTACAAACCATGTTGCAATGAATGTTTGTGTGTGTAGTTTCAAAGGTGTGCAAGTATATCAATAGCGTATTATATCAGAAGTGGAATTGCTAGGTCAATATATGCAGTTTATATAGGTGATTTTGATGGATATTACCAAATTGCCCTCTGTAGATTGTACCAATTTACACATTCCTCAGCAGTGCCATTTCTACAGCATTGCCAACTAGTATGTTTTAAAACTTTTGGATTTTGCCAGCTTAATGAGTGAAAAACAGTTTGTCAATATAGTTTTAATTTGCATTGTTTTATTATGTGTGATATTAAGTATCTTTTCATAGATTATAGAGCCATGTTTACTTCTGTTTTTCAACTGTCTTTTTATATCTTTAGCCCAACTTTCTGTTATTTTGTGAAATAATATTTTAATACTTTTTAATGGTTATCATTTTTAATATTTATATTACATTGTATTCTGTCATAACATTGTGTATCTTTCTGTAATTGGACACTTGATCTCCTTTTGAAGTGCGGCTATTATATTTATTTTTCTGGGAACAGTTTTGAAGAGGTTTCCCCCCCTTACGTTATTTATTTGGGAATCAAGAATTTTGGGATCTATTGTAGGTTTTTGTACTAATTATCTATAAGTAAACTACATAACTTATCTAGATCTTAGTTGCTTCACCTGTAAAATAATGATGTTGAATTAAGTGATTTTCTGGTTCTGTGGCCCTTTGAAAGTTACCAAAAGCAATACATTAAGCATGATAGTTTAAAAATAATAGATATAGAAACACAGCAGTGATATACTGTTACAGGTTTTTTGTTTTTTTAAAAAAAACAACTTGTTCTGTTTCTTGTTGGGTAGATAATGCTTTTCTTTGGTAACAAGATTATCTTTTACTTGCTTCTCTTGACATTTCTTGATTAGAAATACGTCTTCATCTTTTTTCAGTTGCAATCAAAGCTATTTTTTAGAGGCATGCCTTTTTTTGGGAGAAGGATAGGGACTGTTAGGAAAGAGAAAAATGCACTGGTTTTGATTTAATTTAATCCATGTCATAAATGTGCATGTTAATCTTCATTACTGCATAACTGCTGCCAGTTGGCCTATTCAGTTTTCCAGACTCAGTTGGAAAGCTGATCTCCTTAAATCTGTTTAAACGGTCTCTCATTAAAAATTAACACATTCGACTAGTTACACTATTTCTTCAGTACAAAGCTGAGAATTAAATTATAATAGAGCCTGTTCTCAGTGGGATAACTTTTTTCCTCAGTTTACTTGGCATCTATTGGAAATTACACTAGAGAAGATGACTAGATATATATTGATGTGTACTTTGGGGAATGAGATTAAAACCAGTGGTGAAATGAGATGTAGACAGTAACATTTGAATTACAACATCAGATGTAAGTGGAATGTTAGTATAACTCAGAACCTCCAAAGTTTAAAATTCTCTGGAGCCATAGCATACGATATGGATTCCCAAAGCTAATAAATCTTGAATATATCATATGGTCTTAGTCCCTCCCCCCGAATTGAAATAGATTAAATTTTGCCATACCTTGTTTCACCAGAGGTATGAGAACATTAAAGAAATAAAAGAAACCCTAAAGCTCCTGTAGGCAGTTCTCTCATCAATGGGTATACTCTTCTCTGAGGAGGAGAGATGAACTTCCTTTGTGCATAACTGTTTAGTAGTAGAATTGAGACTAGATCTTGGGTCATTGGATTCCTATTCCATTTCACTTTCTACCATATTCCTTAGTGTTGTCATTATTTTAATTTCTTTTCCCTTTTTGTCTTCCTCATCTCCTATGCAGTTAGATTTTTTTTTTGCCACACCACACGACTTGCAGGATCTCAGTTCCTCAACCAGGGATTGAACCCGGGCGCTCAGCAGTGAGAGTGCAGAGTCCTAACCACTGGACCACCAGGGAATTCCAATGCAGTTAGATATTGATGTATGTCAAACACTGATATCTGATAGTTTTGTTTCTCTTTGGAAAATGTTATTTTGTTTTATTTTTGGTTTCTATACTTAACCATCCTGATCTAGGTGCTCATCACAATACTTTTGGTTATTAGCTGCCTCTGACTGTACTCATTACTTCCCTGTTAGCTCTCTGTGCCTATGGTTCTTTGTAGTTTATTCTATTCACTGCTATTAGATAGATTGGAATTCTTTTAAAAATGTTTGCATCATGTTATTTTCCTTTTAAGGACTTCAGTGGCTCCCTGTTTGTTGTATACGTGATCAAAATTCTCAGTCCAGCATTCAAAGGATCTTCTCAAGTGATCATGGCTTTCCTATTTGATCATTTATATATTCTCCATATCTGATCAGATGTTGTAAACTTATCTTCCAGCCTTATACCCCTTGCCTAGTCCAGCTTTTGAACTGGTTATGTTATTTGTCTTTCACATTGAGAACTTTTAAATGCTCTTTTCTTTCTGTTGTCAATGTTGAATAATGTTTTCTCCAGATATGAATGTTTTAGTTGTGCTTGTCTTTGTTACAGACAAAAGCAATGCTATGTATGAATACACTTGTGGGTTTGGAAAATGTGAATTTAAAAATGAATCAGAAGTTGACGGATGTAAGAAAACATAAAAGACAATCTCCTTGGTGCTGGAATTTGCTAGAGTATGTGCAATAAAATGAGGTGATTTCTAGGATTGGAAGGGATGTAAGAATTGTGGTGCTGAAGCTTAGGTCATAGCATATAGGAGAAAAAATTAATTATTTCCCACTTTATCTTTAAGGGCAAGATTTAGCTCCAACTTTGGCATTGGACCTAGGTTGAATGAAGGAGGCTAAGAGAAAGGTTTACTTAAGAGATTATAGGTATAGGTCCCAGAGAAGAATCAGTAACCACCTTGGTGATGTTAGGAGACAGCTAAATAGTCTAACTTGACCTGAACCCAAACAATGAAAGACATAGTTTTCTTAGTGTATTGGGGTTGAGAAATGTACTTAAATGTTCAGAGCCAGTACCTGTATAATTTGCAACTTGACATTTTTCATGTTAAAGTAAAATAGTTAAATATTTTAAGCAGCTGTAATGTAATAGGCTCTGTGTTAGACTGTGTGTTTTCAAAGAGGAAAAGAATAATTTTGGCCTCAGAACCAATTGTGTATGATGGGGGTTGGGGGGAGGCAAAGTTATGTATGAACAAATACGTGAATATGTGAATATACATACAAAGTGCAAGGTAATTTAAATCAGGAAGAAATAAACTATGCTTTGAGAAAATCAAAGGGGAGAAGTATGGATACTTTGTGTGATTTGAATGAACTGCCACTACAAAAAGTCATGTAATCAAGAAGAAATGTCTGTTTCTCCTTCAGTCACCTGCAGATGGCTTTACAGTGAGTTCTTTTGGTGTAGCACTTTAGTAAATTTCTCTGACATCCATGGCTGTATCCTCACCAGAGTTTCCAGATCTCAATCCTGTTGGGAGTGGCCTGTTTACAGATTTATTCCTTTTTTGTTGCTCTGCAACAGCCCTTTAAGTAGTGACTGCTCCCTGTATCTAATGTCTCTTTACCCCTTAGTACTTAATTGCCTGTTGTAATTAATAATGCTTTATATTAAATTTTCCCTGTTCAAATTACCATGTGGTTTCTTCTAATTATACTTTGACTGATATGTAAGGTTTATAAGTAGTAGTACATTTCTCATCAGATTGTTCTGAGGATTAAATGGGATAATGCATAGTATTGCCAAGTGTTTAGAATACTGTCTGCCATTAAGTACTTAGTATTTGTTGGTGATGGTAATACTGTTGTTATCATCATCATCACTGTCACTGCCACCAGCTAGGAATAACATTTCTACTTTTTGTTCACAGGATGTTTCGTCTTAACTCTCTTTCTGCATTGGCAGAGCTGGCAGTGGGCTCTCGATGGTACCATGGAGCATCACAGCCCACCCAGATCAGGCGACGGCTGATGATGGTGGCTTTTCTTGGAGCATCTGCAGTAACTGCAAGTACTGGTCTCTTGTGGAAGAGGTGAGTGTTATCTGAGCATCCTGTTCCTGCATGTACTTTTATTCTTCCAGTTGTCTCCGTTATCTAAAAGGGATTGATTTCTGGCTTGACTTTGTGTCGAAATTTCTTTGCTAAATCATTTGGCATTGATAATATTTGTCTATGAAATAAGATGTTTCAGGGAATTAGGCTATCATGTCAAAGCAACAAATAGGAAATATTCTGCTTCAAGGTCTGTCTGTCTTTTATAGGGTGAAAAAGAAGTTGGGAGGGGCATAATAAGCAAAGAGTCCATGGCTTTTTATTGGCTGAGTCCTTGTCAGGAAAGAAGAGGTGTCTTCCTTCTTCCTGTTGGGCTCTGCTATCATCACAGAGTGTGAGAGCTCCCGCTGACTGTAATTGAGGCTTCTGTTTATTAATTTTTTACATTTCCCCCTTTTGACCAAGATCTTTCTCTGAAAGCATTGCTGATCAAGAATCAGGTTTTCTACTATCAGTGAGTTTTCATATTTCAGTGCCAGGGAGGAACTTTCCTGGGTCTAATGTCTCATGTTGGAGAGGAAGTACATAGATTGGAAAACTGTTGAGGTCACATTTGAGTAACAAGGAGGTGTAAGAGGGAGAACTCTCATGCACGTTTTATCTGAAGTTCACTGTTACCAAGATCATAGACATTGGAAATCATCTGAAACATTGTCATCATTAAAGGTTTCGGCAACACATTTCCAACAGGCCTTGTTCAGATATCTTGGGATAGCTGTCTCATCAGGAGATGAGGAGAAGTTGTCTCCTTCAATTTCAGGAAATCTTTGGTTTCAGGTCACCAGATTATGTGCAGGTCCAGTCAGGGTTTGGCGCTTTCTTTAGGTTTCTGACGTGAATCTAATAGTCTCTTCCTTGGAGTTTGGCAGCACAAAGGTTGGTTAGCAGTGCCCGATAGAGGCCTCTCCAGCAAGCTTGAAGAGAGTTCTTCTGGAGGTGTCTTTTCCAATAGACAGAATCTCCAGGTGCAAGGTGTGATGCTTAAGGTCTTCATCTCCGAACAGTGCACTGTGAAAAGATTGCTTTACCAAAGCATGATTATTTTTAATAGAAGCAATTAGGTCTTTGGAATATTGGAGTATCTCTTCTTTTATCAGTTGTGGGTCAGAAGAAGGAGACAAGTGCATTGGGCATCCTATGACTGTTTCAAAAGGTGAGAGTTTATGAGTTCCAAAAGGGGTGGATCTGAGATTTAGAAGGACCAGTGACAATGCTTTGGTCAAGGTATTTGGAGGGCCTCTACAAATTTTGCCAATAGAGTCTTAGTAATGCCTTTAGTCCTTTTCATTAAACCAGAGGGTGGTAAGCACAGTGAAGGTCTTGTAAAACCAGCCTAAATTACATGTTAAGGTTCAGTCACTAAATAATGTAGGAATTTGAAGGAATAGAGTCATTACCTTGGCTGAGTAAGTAGGGAAAATCTTTATAGAATAGATTATCAGTTTCAATCTCTAGTTAGCCCAAGGAGCCTTTACTGAACATTCAGTTTTTTTCTTGCTGTTCATAATAGAATGAACATGGGAAGCCCATCAGATGATTTGTCTTCATGTAGAATTTTCTTTCAAATGCAAATTTTTATCTAAATACCTGTTTGTGATTCTTTTGGTCTCATATTTCTTCTTTCAGTGCATTTTTTGTTGTTGTTGTGGTAAAAAATATGTATAACATAAAATTCACCATCCTGCAGTATAATCTTTAAAAATTGTGAATCACTGTATTGTATACCTGTAACTTACTGTACATCAACTATACTTCAGTTTTATACAGTAGGTTCTTATTAGTTATCTATTTTATATGTAGTAGTGTGTATATGTCAGTCCCAGTCTCCCAATTTATGCCTTTCCCCACTTTCCCCCTTGGTAACCATAAGTTTGTTTTCTAAATCTGTGACTCAGTTTCTGTTTTGTAAATAGGTTCATTTGTACCCTTTTTTTTAGATTCCACATTTAAGCGATATCGTATGATATTTGTCTTTGTCTGACTTACTTCACTCAGTATGACAATCTGTAGGTCCATCCTTGTTGCTGCAAATGGCATTATTTCATTCTTTTTCATGGCTGAGTAATATTTCATTGTATATATGTACCACATCTTCTTTATCCATTCCTCTGTCGATGGACATTTAGGTTGCTTCCATGTCTTGGCTATTGTAAACAGTGCTGCAGTGAACTTTGGGGTGCATGTATCCTTTCGAATTATGGTTTTCTCCAGATATATGGCCAGGAGTGGGATTGCTGGATCATATGGTAGCTCTATTTTTAGTTTTTTAAGGAATCTCCCTACTGTTCTCCATAGTGACTGTACCAATTTACATTCCCACCAACAGTGTAGGAGGGTTCCCTTTCCTCCACACCTTCTCCAGTATTTATTTTTTGTAGGTTTTTTGATGGTGGCCGTTCTGACCGGTGTGAGGTGATACCTCATTGTAGTTTTGATATGCATTTCTTTAATAATTAGTGATGTTGAACATCTTTTCATGTGCCTGTTGCCCATCTGGATGTTTTCTTTGGAGAAATGTCTCTTTAGATCTTCTGCCCATTTTTTGCTTGAGCTGTTTTTTTTTTTTTTTTAAAGAGATACTTTTTTTTTTTTCTCCCCGCCACGTGGCATGTGGGATCTCAGTTCCCTGACCGGGGATCGAAACTGTGCCTGCCCCCTGTGATGGAAGCACAGAGTCTTAACCACTGGACCTCCAGGAAGTCCCGGGTTGTTTGTTTTTATGTTTTGGAGATTAATCCCATGTCAGTCGCTTCGTTTGCAAATTCTGTGTTGATTGATAGAAATTTAGGTTTCTCCCATATCTTGGCTACTGTGAATAATACTGCACTGAACATGAGAGTGTATATATCTCTTTGAGATCCTGATTTCAGTTCCTTGTGATGTGTAACCAGAAGTGGGATTGCTTAATCATATTCTAGTTAGAAAACTAACATATTCTATTGCTAGTTTTTTGAGTATCCTCCATACTGTTTTCCATAGTGGCTGTATCAATTTACTTGCCCACCTACAGTGTACCAGGCATCCCTTTTCTCCACATGCTTGCCTACACTTGTTATCTTTTGGGTTTTTGTTTTGTTATTTGTTTGTTTGTTTGTTTGTTTTTGAGCAAAGCCATCCTACCAGGTGTGAGGTGATATCTCGTGGTGATTTTGATTTGCATTTCCCTGATGATTATTGATGTTGAGCACCTTTAATCAGGTTATTTATTTTGTTGCTATTGTGTTGTAAGAGTTCCTTTTATACATTTTAAATATTAACCCTTTATTAAATATATGGTTTGCAAATATTTTCTTCCATTGTGTAGATGGTCTTTTCATTTTGTTGATTATGGCTCTGCTGAAGGTTTTTAGTGTCATGTAATCCTGCCTGTTTTTGATTTGTTGCCTGTGCTTTTGGTGTCATATCCTTTATTTTTAAGGCTGAATATTATTGTTATACAGATATACCATATTCCCTTTATCCATTTATCTATCAGTATACATTTGGGTTGCTTCCACGTTTTAGCTATTGTGAATAATGCTGCTATTAACATGAGTGTGCAAAAATCTCTGAATGACCCTGCTTTCAGTTCTTTTGGATATATAACCGGAAGTGGGATTGCTGGATCATATGTTAGTTCTACTTTTAATTTTTTGAGGAACCTGTTCATGTCGAACTTTTCACGAATTTCATTGCTGTTGCTCCTGCTTAGCTTTATCTGAAAATCTTTATTTGTTTAATATGATGGACCTTCTTGATTGATAGATTTTTTTTTTTTTTTAATATCCAGGGCCCTTGCACAATCCCCACCATCTGTAAACAACCTAAAGAGTGAACTTGGTGATAAAGGCAAGAGTAAAGATGAAGGGGAAGATTGTAACCACGAAAAAAAGGCTTCAGGTATTTGTCTTGAGCCTTATCCAGAAGAGAAAAAGAAGAAACGTTCTGGATTCAGAGACAGAAAAGTATGGAACACAGTCTTATAAATTATTAGAACTATAGTTAATTCTATTTTAGAATAATGCTGTTGAGTCTTTTATCATATATTTCAGATGGCTTATATTCACTTTGAAGTTATTCACCTCTTTGCTATTTTCCATCATGTTCTAAGGCAAATGTACTCTTTGAATGTGAAGTTAAATGGGATAGTGAAAAGGACCTAGGATTGGTAATCAGGATTAACATGTATTTTCTTTGTTCTTTCAATTCAACCACCTAAGGTGATTATTGCTTTTTAGATCTTTCTGGTTCTGAATGTTTTCATATATGTGAAGTTGAGTCTGTGATATACTGATTTGTCATGATGCCAAATTGTAAAGGCAGAATAAAATCTCTTTGGAAATATACAAATATTTCCAAAAAATCAACTAATTTTGAGGACAGCATAAACTCAACATAATTCCAGCATTTTATATCTTTAACACAATATGCTGTTAAACAGTTTTACCTGAGAAAAGTTTAGCTCCTCTGTAATAATGCCTATGATATTGGGCATTTGAATTCAGCAGACCAGTGATGAAAAGTCAAAAGGTTGAATTTCTTAGACATTTTGCATGTTAGCATTGAAATTCAGGGAATTACCTTTACTTGCTAAAATACAGCTAATCAATGCAACAAGATAATTTGAGTTACTTTGTGTGTGTTGGGGGGGCTGTATAACTGCAAGCAAGAAAAATTTGGATCTTCTGTTTATTTGGATGAAGCTGTTAAATATGTCTTCTCATTTCCCAAATCCACTTCTGATTAAACTGAATTTGAACAAAAGTTATGTATCACAACTTAATTATCTATCATGCCATTTTTTCCAAAATGATACATTTATTTAATCTTTTGCCCTGAATGAATTTGAGGAAAGTTCAAATTTATCTTGCACAATCAGCTTCAGTCAAACCATGACTATCAGCTTATAGTCAAACTTTACATTTTACAGTGTTGGGCAAAAATGACCCAAGTAAATGTTTATTTTTGAATCTTCCATTTTCTGCTCCTGCTTTCTGCTTAGCAGATGACTATATCTTATGCTTCACAGAAAAAATGAAAGCTATCAGTGTAATTTACTTAATTAGTAGTTATAAAACCTTTCTAATCTATATCTGAAATAGTTCTTATTTCTTTCACTAAAGTCTCAGTGAATGGGTAACCATTCCATGTGTCATTTTGTCTCCCCAAGAAACTATTTAAAAACGTACTCTTTTTCTATCCCGTTTTTTTTAAAATTTTTATTTATTTATTTTTGGCTGCGTTGGATCTTCATTGCTGTGCACAGGCTTTCTCTAGTTGTGGCAAGTGGGGGCTACTCTTCGTTGCGGTGCGTGGGCTTCTCACTGGGGTGACTTCTCTTGTTGCAGAGCATGGGCTCTAGGCGTGCAGGCTTCAGTAGTCGTGGCACGTGGGCTGAGTAGTCGTGGCTCGCGGGCTCTAGAGCATAGGCTCACGGGTTGTGGCACATGGGCTTAGTTGCTCCACGGTATGTGAGATCTTAGCAGACCAGGGCTCGAACCTATGTCCCCTGCATTGGCAGGCAGATTGTTAACCACTGCGCCACCAGGGAAGCCATATCCCGTTTTTAAGAATTTTGTTTAATTAAGAAAAAAAATTTATTTTTGGCCACACCTTGTGGCACGTGGAATTTCCCTGACCAGGGATTGAACCCACACGCCTGCAGTGGAAGTGCTGAGTCTTAACCACTGGACAACTAGGGAAGCCCCCAACTTCAGTTTTTTGCATGTGGATATCCAATTTTCCCAACATCATTTGTTGAAAAGGCTGTCCTTTCTCCATTGAACGGTTGTGGCACCCTTGTCAAAATCATTTGATGATGTGTCTGAGGGTTTATTTCTGGGCTTTCTTTTCTATTTGTCTGCTCTATATGATTGTCTTTGTGCCAGTACCACATTTTTCTTATGACTGTAATAAGTTTTGAAATCAGGAAGTTGGAGTCCTCCAAATTTGTTCTTCTTTTTCAAAATTATTTTGGGTCTTTGGAGTCCCTTGAGATTGCATGATGGACACATAGGTTGTTACCGTACCTTGGCAATTGTGAACAGTGCTGCAATGAACATGGAGTACAGATATCTCTTTGAGATGCTGATTTCATTTCCTTTGGATATATACCCAGAAGCTGGATTATTGGGTCATATGGTTCTATTTTTTTTTTTAATTTATAAATTTATTTATTTTATTTATTTTTGGCTGTGTTGGGTCTTCATTGCGGTGCGTGGGCTTCTCATTGCGGTGGCTTCTCTTGTTGCAGAGCACGGGCTCTAGGTGTGCGGGCTTCAGTATTTGTGGCTCACAGGCTCTAGAGCACAGGCTCAGTAGTTGTGGCACATGGGCTTAGTTGCTCCGCAGCATGTGGAATCTTCTTGGACCAGGGCTCGAACCCGTGTCTCCTGCATTGGCAGGTGGATTCTCAACCACTGCGCCACCAGGGAAGCCTGGTAGTTCTATTTTTAATTTCTTGAGGAACCTCTGTACTGTTTACTATAGTGACTGAATCAATTTATGTTCCCACCAACAGTGCAAAAGTGTTCCCTTTTCTCCATACCCTCATCAACACTTGTTATCTCTTATCTTTTTTTAAAAAAATTTATTTTATATTGGAGTATAGTTGATTAACAATGTTGTGTTACTTTCAGGTGTACAGCAAAGTGATTCAGTTATACATATACAAGTATCTACGCTTTTTCAAATTCTTTTCCCATTTAGGTTAGTACAGAATATTGAGAAGAATTCCCTGTGCTATACAGTAGGCCCCTGTTGGTTATCTATTTTAAATATAGCAGTGTGTACATGTCAATTCCAAACTCCCTGTGTCTCCCTCCCCGCAACCCTTCCCTGCTGGTAACCGTAAGTTTGTTCTCTAAGTCTATGAATCTGTTTTGTAAATAAGTTCATTTGTGTCATTTTTTTTAGATTCCACATATAAACGATATCAATGATATTTGTCTTTCTCTGTCTGACTTACTTCACTTAGTATGATAATCTCCATGTCCATCCATGTTGCTGCCAGTGGCATTATTTCATTCTTTTTCATGGCTGAGTAATATTCCCTTGTGTATATGTGCCACATCTTCTTTATCCATTCATCTGTCGACGGACATTTAGGTTGCTTTCATGTCTTGACTATTGTAAACAGTGCTGCAGTGAACATTGGGGTGCATGTATTCTTTCAAACCATGGTTTTCTCCAGATATATGCCCAGAAGTGGGATTACTGGATCATATGGTAGCTCTATTTTTAGTTTTTTAAGGAACTTCCATACTGTTCTCCATAGTGGCTGTACTAATTTATATTCCCACCAATAGCGTAGTAGGGTTCCCTTTTCTCCACACCCTCTCCAGCACTTATTGTTTGTGGACTTTTTGATGATGGCCATTCTGACTGGTATGAGGTCCTCATTGTAGTTTTGATTTGCGGTTCTCTGATAATTAGTGACGTTGAGCATCTTTTCATGTGCTTTTTGGCCATCTGTATGTCTTCTTTGGAGAAATGTCTATTTAGATCTTCCACCCATTTTTCGATTTTTTTTTCCCCGTGCCATGCGGCTTGCAGGATCTTAGTTCCCCGATCAGGGATTGAACCTGTGCCCTTGGCAGTGAAAGTGTGGAGTCATGACCACTGGACCACCAGGGAATTCCCTGTTTGTTTTCTTGACAGAGCTGAATGAACTCTTTGTATATTTTGGAGATTAATCTCCGATTGGTCACTTTGTTTGCAAATATTTTCTTCCATTCTGTGGGTTTTCTTTTTGTTTTGTTTATGGTTTCGTTTGTTGTGCAGAAGCTTTTAAGTTTAACTAGGTCCCATTTGTTTATTTTTGTTTTTATTACTCTAGGAGGTGGATCCAAAAAGATATTGCTGCAATTTATGTCAAAGAGTGTTCTGCCTATGTTTTCCTCTAAGAGTTTTATAGTGTCCAGTGTTACATTTAGCTCTTTAATCCATTTTAAGTTTATTTTCATGTGTGGTGTTAGAGAATGTTTTAATTTCATTCTTTTACATGTAGCTGTCCAGTTTTCCCAGCACCACTTATTGAAGAGACTGTTTTTCCTCCATTGTATATTCTTGCCTCCTTTGTCATAGATTAATTGACCATAGGTGCGTGGGTTTATTTCTGGGTTTTCTATCCTGTTCCATTGATCTATATTTCTGTTTTTGTGCCAGTACCACACTGTTTTGAGTACTATAGCTTTGTAGTATAGCCTGAAGTCAGGGAGCCTGATTCCTCCAGCTCCGTCTTTTGTGTCTCCACACAGACACAGGTCTTTTGTGTCTCCATATAAATGTAAAAATTTTTTGTACTAGTTCTGTGAAAAATGCCATTGGTAATTTGATAGGGATTGCATTGAATCTGTACATTGCCTTGGGTAGTATAGGCATTTTGACAATATTGATTCTTCCAATCCAAAATCTTCTTTCTTAATGTAGGCATTTATTGCTATGAATTTCCTTTTAGAACTGCTTTTGCTGCATCCCATGTTTTGATATTTTGTGTTTCCACTTTCATTCCTCTTAAGATACTTTCTGATTTCTGTTTTCATTTCTTCCTTGACCCATTGGTTTTTCAGGAATGTGTTGTTTAATCTGCACATATTTTTGAATTTTCTAGTTTTCTTCTTTTTGTAGTTGAACTTTAGCTGCATACCATTATGGTCAAAAAAGATACTTGATATGATTTCAGTCTTAAATTTATAAAGCCTTGTTTTGTGACCTAACATGTGATCCCTGCTGGAGAGGGTCCCATGTGCACTTGAGAATAATGTGTATTCTGCTGCTTTTGAATGGAATTTTCTGTAAATGTCTTTGAGTTCATCTGGTCTAATATGTAGTTCAAGTCCAATGTTTCCTCATTTATTTTATATTCAGATGATCAGTTGTTCAAAATGGGGTATCAAAGTTCCCTTCTATTATTATATTGCTGTCTTTTTCTCCCTTTAGTTCTATTAATATTTGCTTTATAAATTTAGCATCTCTCATGTTGGGTATAAAACTGTTTACAAATGTTTTATCCTCCTTATGAATTGATCTTGTATAATTATATTGTTCTGTTTTTTGTCTCTTGTTACAGTCTTTGGCTTAAAGTTTATTTTTCCTGATACAAATTTAGCTACCCCTGATTTCTGTTGGCTGTGTTTTCATGGAATATCTTTTTCCATTATTTCCCTCCAGTCTGGGTGTGTCCTTAAAGCTGAAGTGAGTCTCTTGTAGGCAGCATATAGTTGGATGTTTTTTTTATTCATTTAGCCACTCTGTGTCTTTGATTTTAGAGTTTAGTCCATTTACATTTAAGGTAATTGTTGATGAATATGCACTTATGATTGCTATTTTGTTACTTGTTTTCTTGGTGTTTTATAATTCCTCTGTCCTTTTATTCCTCTGTTATTCTCTTCCTTGGTGATTTGATGATTTTTTGCAATGATATGCTTAGATTTCTTTTCGTCTTTTGTGTTTCCACTATAGGCTTTTGCTTTGTGTGTACCATGGGGTTTACATAAAACACCTTATATTTGTAACAGTGTATTTTAAGCTGATAACTTCCAACATATACAAAAACTCTATATACTCCCCCCCATATTTTATGTTTTTCATATCACAATTTATATTTTTTATATTGTATGTCCATTTTAAAATTATTGTAATTAATTTAATTCCTTTTACCTTTCATATTAGAGTTAGAAGTGATTTACCCACTACTATTAAAAATTAGAGCATTCTGAATATATTTACCTTTACCAGTGAGTTTTATATCTTGACATGTTTTCCTGTTAATAATTATTACATTTTTGTTTCTGCTTGAGGAATTAATTAGCTCTTTAACATTTCTTGTAAGATTGGTCTAGTGCTGATGCAGCCCCCTCAGCTTTTGCTTATCTGGAAAAGTCTTTATTTCTTTTTCAATGCTGAATCACAACTTTGCCAGGTAGAGTTTTCATGGTTGTCAGTTTTCTTCTTTCAGCACTTTGAATATATCATCCCCTTCCCTTCTGGCTGCAAAGTTTCTGCTGAAAAAATTTGCTGATAGTATTATGGGAGGTTCCTTTGAATATAACAAGTTGCTTTTCTCTTGCTTTTATGATTCTCTCCTTGCCTTTAACTTTGACAGTGTGTGTTTTTTTTTTGGATTCATCTTGTTTAGAACTCTATAGGCTTCCTGGATCTGGATGTCTGTTTCTTTCCCCAGATTAGGGACGTTTTCATCAGTATTTCATTGAATAAGTTTTCTGCCCCCTTTTTCTTTTTTTGTAATTTTTATTTTTAATTCATTTTTTTATTGAAGTATAGTTGAATTACAATGTTATGTTAATTACTGCTGTATAGCAAAGTGACTCATTTATACATATATATATACATTCTTTTTCAAATTCTTTTCCATTATGGTTTATCACAGGATATTGAATATAGTTCCCTGTGCTATATAGTAGGGCCTTGTGGTTTATCCATTCTATATATACCAGTTTGCATCTGCTAATCCCCAATTCCCAATCCAACCCTCTCCCACTCTGCCCCCTTTTTCTTGTTCTTTCTACTTCTACGACCCCTTTAATGTGTATTTTGGTTCACTTGATGGTATTCCATATGTCCCTTAAGATATCTTTATTCTCTTTCATTCTCTATTCTTCTGGCTCCTCTGTATGAGTTCCACTGTTTGTCTTTGAGTTCACTTATTCTTTCTTCTATGTGATCTAGTCTGCTGTTGAACCCTTCTATTGAATTATTCAGTTCATTTATTGCATTCTTTAGTTCTGTGATATCTGTTTGGTACATTTCTATCTCTGTGGGGGTTTTTTGTTTGTTTTTTAATAAAGTTATTTATTTATTCATTTATTATTTTTGGCTGCATTGGGTCTTTGTTGCTGCATGTGGGCTTTCTCTAGTTGCGGTGAGTGGGAGCTACTCTTCCTTGTGGTGCGCGGGCTTGTCTCTGTGATGGCTTCTCTTGTTGCGGAGCATGGGCTCTAGGCGCTCAGGCTTCAATAGTTGTGGCACACGTGCTCAGTAGTAGTGGCTTGCAGTCTCTAGAGCGCAGGCTCAGTAGTTGTAGTGCATGGGCTTAGTTGCTCCGTGGTATGTGGGATCTGCACGGACCAGGGATCGAACCTGTGTCCCCTGCATTGGCAGGCAGATTCTTAACCACTGTACCACCAAGGAAGTCCCTGTCTCTGTGTTTTAATTCTTTTTATTGTTCATGCATTGTTTTTCTGACCTTGGTGAGCATCCTTTTATAAGTGTTATTTTGAACTCTAGATCATGGAAATCACTTACCTTTGTTTCATTAAGGTCTGTTTCTGGAGTTTTAACTTGTTCTTTTTGGGGAACATATTTGTCTGTTTCCTTATTTTCCTAGACTTTCTGTGTTGGTTTCTAGTCCTTAGCTGAAACAGCCATCTCTCCCTGTCTTGGCAGAATGGTCTCATGTATGAGATGAACCTTGCCAATCAGCCTGGCCCAAGCTCTTGATTGTCTCTAAAACCTTTTTGATTGTCCAAGTTGCCTTCTTTGTTTTTGGTGCCTCCCTGTAGTTGAGAGTGGGCCAAGACTTGTCAGTGTCCCAAAGCAAAGGATCACAGTCAGCACTTAGATGCATGTTGATTGGAAGCTGGCTTTTCAGGAAACATCTGGGAAACTAACTAGTGAAGCCCTTTCTAGGGAGAAACTGGGAGATGGGAGTTTTTGCCTGCTTTCCCTGAGCTTGGCCCAAGTGTATAGCCATAGGGTTGTGCTCCTGTACCCATTACAATCTGCTTTTTTTGCTACAGTCCTGTGGGACTCAAGAATGCAAGCCCTGTTGACTTGCAGAGCCAGGTGATTCAGGGACTTATACCTCAGATGACAGCTAATAATGCTGAGGTGCAGACGTGTGTGTAAGCTCCTTCCAGGGAGATCCTAGCAATTTGGAGTAGGCTAGATGGAGAAGTTGGATGAGGCATCCACTCTCTTCCCCAGTTCCCATGGAGGATGTCAGCCAGCCCTTAGATGTGTGCTAAATTAGAAGCCTGACCTTCCGGCAACAGCTTTTAATATATGCAAATAGACCTTTTTCAAGGGAAGACTGGGAGGTAGGTGTTTTTTGCCTTCTTCCTCTGCACTGATCCCTGGGGCAACAGATACTCTGAGTTCTCCAGAGCCTGTTAAAAACTGTTTCTTTGTTTTCTGTAGTCTTGTGGGTCTCATGGATGCAAGTCCCATTGACTTTCATAGTAGTTGTTTTGGGGGCCCATCCTTCAAGTGGGAGTCTTACAAGTTGGGGTGCTAGATGCAGCATCCAAACCCTTTACTGCTCAGGGAGAAGCTGGAGTTTGAGAGTTCTCTCCCATTTGTATGGCACTGTGCCAGAGGTGGGATTTATGGCAAGAGTGTGTCTCAGTCTTTCCTACCAGTTTTGATGTTGGTACTTTCTCGTTAACCCAATGTATAGGCATTGTTCAGCTAGTTTCTGGATTTCTTTCAGAGGGAAATACTCCATGTATAGCTGTACATTTGGTGCATCCATGGGAGATGGGGAGTTCAGGAGCTTCTGATGTCGCTATTTTGGATTTGGAATGGCATCTTCATATTAAGAAGCCAAATTATTTGGTTCAGTACAATTGTAAATACTTTTAAATTGATTGATAGGTGAACATGAATAATAAAAGACATAAAATATGCTCTATATACCAAACAAAATCCTTAAGAACTTAGGTGACTAGAAAACCCAAGTAAGTTTACTTATTACACACATAGCAGAACAAATGAAAAACAGAAGGAAAGTAACATTTATTGAGCATTTTCTGTCTTCCAGGCATAGTATATGTACATACATATGCACACATGTAAATGTGTATATGTTAGTGCATATATGTGTGTATATACACACATATACATGTATGCATACATACTTACATATATACTTAATGCTTGAAGCAACTGAGTAACTTGTCTAAAGTAGTATAGCTGGTTACTTATAATAGAAGGAATCAAATATAAGTCTGTGTAACTGTAAAACCTTTGCTCTTTCCATTGCATTCTTCTAACATAACATGTTTTGGTTACAAAATTTTGCTCATGGTGTACCCTACGTCAGTTAACATCATGCCATTTCAGATTTCTAAAGGTGATCCTGAGCCCTGTTTTTTTACTTTACCTTTTTTAATGGATATTACTAGTTTGCTAGTTTTCCACTGAATAGAAGTGATGTTAGCCACTTCTAGACCTGGCACACAATATCTCCCACAAGGTTCTTCAGTGCCCTTTCTCCCTTTCTTGCAGGCTGGAATGGCCCTGAGTAGAACTGACCTTGGAAGCCACATGTTGGCTGCTTTCATCTTGACGTTGGTTCTTTACTTTTTTTCCAGGGGTTGTAGTTGTCAGGGCTGTGAACTGTAGAGCTGAGAGGGACCTATTTCTCCCAGGCACAAATTTGGGGGATGGATTGGGGGTTCTTTTATCCAAGTTGGTCTGGGCCGTTTCCAGGATCTTCTGAGCTTTACAAGAGGCTCTAGAAACAGAGGCTGCATCTCAGTGCTGACTTCCCTTCACATGAGCCCCCTAAGCCGTCAGGGGAAACTGATGAAAAATGGGGGTTGGGAGAGGCTCCATCCAAGCAGACTCAGAGTGAGGGTAGATCAGGACCCTTGTCTCTGGAGCTACAGCTGTGGGTAGGAGCAAGGGTCTTGGATGCAGTAAAATGCTCAGGGCAGATAGTGTGAGCCCAGCTGGGTTGTGTGGCATTAGGGTAGGGTCACTAGGCACAGGGTGGGAGTGTGGGGAGGGGGCTTTGGCTGGCTGGCTGAAGGCATGGATCTGGGAAGTGCCAGCCACCTGGCCTATCCACCCTGCCATTTCTCAGAGTAGTTGGTTGCAGCTTCTATTTGGCTACACTTGTGCCTTTCATATAGGAAATATAGTGCTGAATTTTGATACAAGTAAGTCTGGCTGTTTTAGTGAAGACAGCTCTCTTAACATCATGAAACTCAAGAATGTTTTAAGTAGATGATTGAATGTAACTATTATAATTTCCTTAGTAAATCTTTTCACCAAGTTAAACGTTCCAAAATTCTTCAACAGTTTTCTATATATCTTAGCTTCCAAGCCTTTGTTATCTTGGATGCTATATTTTAAACCCTTTATATAATAGTTGTTAGTGTTCCTTTAACATGACTACTTAAAAGGAGGCAGCTGCATATCAAATTGTGTGATATGGTCTTTAAGATACATTGCTAAGTGAAAAAAAGAAAAAATATACTATACAGTATGTCTGTACTAAACTCTACCAGTGCAGGAATGGAGAAGGTCTATCTCCTCAACCTATTATTTCAAACTAAAACTAATTAATAATATTCAGCAGCATAGTTTTTTGGTAACAATCAAGGATCTGATTTTCAGTCTGTAAATCATTGACTTTTAAGTTGTTATTTTTCTATCTTTATCTTATATATGATTGACTTTTTAGTTTACAAAGCCATCTTTGGCAGTAGCTGTAGCCCATACCCTAAATATTGTAAACTGATTATTTTTTATTCTATAGCTGGTATGATCCAGCAGATAGTTGTAGTTAAATATAAAATGCCTTTGATTTAAGACTCATAGCTAAGTCTTAAGGCTGCTAAGGGGTTGAAAGGCTGCTAAGGGAGGGATCCCCAACCCAAGGGCCACAGACTGGTACTAGTCCGTGGCCTGTTAGGAACTGGGCCTCACAGCAGGAGGTGAGCAGCAGGCGAGTGAGTGAAGTTTCATCTGCCACTCCTTGCTGTTTGCATTACCACCTGAACCATCCCCCCCATTGCTCTCATTACCGCCTGAACCATCCCCCCCCCCAGCTTTTTGTGTCTTCCACAAAAGCGGTCCCTCGTGCCAAAAAGGTTGGCGACTGCTGTGCCATGGGACTGCTTAGTGTGTTTGCCACATGCCAAATCTATTGAAAAATTTTCTGAAATAAGTATTCAGACTTTAATGCAAATTAGCATTAGAAAGGCTCCTGTCATGTATAGTTACAAATTAGCATTCCTTTCTTAGTGGTTGAAAGCATATCTCGTAGTGGAATTGAGACCATTTTTAAGCAGCTGCCATCAATGACCTCAAAGTGACCATCTAGCCAGAAATGACAGTTACACTAATAGCTGCGTTAATAAGTTAAATTAAAACATTAATAATTTTTTTTAAATATAGTGAATTGCTTTATAGACATTGAATTCACTGGATTTTTATTTTATTTATTTTATTTTTTCACTGGATTTTTAGATCGTATTGCCTTGACACATTTTCTAACCAGTTATTTATAAGATACTATTTAATGTTGGTTAACTCAACATATAAAATTCAGGTATGAGAGACATCTTTTCACCAAGGTACTGTGTAGGCTGTAGAAGAATATTATGCAGAAGATACAGTATTTTGTATGTTTCGTGTACAGAATGGGGGCTTGGGTGCTGGATAAGGAAACAACAAGCTTTTATATTAACATTATAATCTTTTAATTAAATGTATGCCATATATAATTTTGTTCCTATTCAAATATTTGCTTGTGTTCTTCCCAAGTCCACTCTTTTCTAAATATGCTATATTTAAATGTTCTCTGGGAGTCTACATTTTAAAATTAATTAATTAATTAATTTGGTCACGCTGCGTCTTAGTTGCCTAAGCAACTAAGCAACTTAGCAGCCTACTTAGTTGCAGCTCACTGGCTCCTTAGTTGCAGCAGGTGGGCTCCTTAGTTGCGGCAGGTGGGCTTCTTAGTTGCAGCTTGCCCGCTCCTTAATTGTGGCACACGGACTCCTTAGTTGTGGCACACAGACTCCTTAGTTGTGGCACGCGAACTCTTAGTTACGGCATGCATGTGGGATCTAGTTCCCTGACCAGGGATCAAACCTGCGCCCCCTGCATTGGGATCGCAGTCTTATCCATTGTGCCACCAGGGAAGTCCCTGGAAGTCTAATTTTTTAATCAAAAGTAAAAGTCTTATTGCTTCAGACCTGTTAATAATTGAGTTTCCATGATATGTAATTTTATTTTTTTGTGCTGTTGTGTAATGTACTTTCTGTTTGAAGGACTGTTAGCTATTCAGACCTGTGAAGTCCCACGTCTGTTTTGTTTTTGAATTCAAGAAATTGCATGGAAGTAAAAACTGTAAAATCAGTCCCTTTTTAAAAACTTGGTGTTTAAAAAATGATAGGCTCCCATATATATGGTATTATACTCTTTTACTGAGACCTTTTGAATTCTTTTATGACATTTTTCAATTTTGCTAGCTTTCAATGATTTAAGAAATTAGAAAATATTCAAAATTCTGAAGAAAACTTATACAAGCATTGCCTCAACTGGAGTATGAATCGTATATCACAAGTTTTTGAGACGCAAGTAATTTCTAATATAAAAAATCCAGTTAGAGAAAAAAATGATGTAAAATTGCCCCCCAAATAAGAGAATATACATGAAAATGAGATGCTTAATACAGTAACACTCTCTGAATTTCCTATTTTAGGTGATGGAATATGAGAATAGGATTCGCGCATATTCCACACCAGACAAAATCTTCCGATATTTTGCTACCTTGAAAGTAATCAGTGAGCATGGTGAATCTGAAGTGTTTATGACACCACAAGACTTTGTGCGATCCATAACACCCAATGAAAAACAACCAGAACGTAAGTTGCTAAAGTGAAAAATAAGATTGTGATATTTATTTCTTGATATGCTTCTTTGTTTCTCTATGTATTGCCTAAACTGTATAAGTCCATGTAATAATTATATTCACTGTGTAGCTACTGAATATTAGGCATTATGCTAGGCTTTAGGAGTAGAAAAGAGGAGCGTATAATCTAAAGCGCTAAGGAGATTATACACCTCTGGCTGAGAGTCACTGCTTGTAATTAGACTGTTCCTGAAGGCAATGGATTACATATGTGACTGCTGTCAAGTTACTCTTTGGTGGGATAGACAGAGACAGTAACAGGTAATTTCAGGAATGTGGTGATTTGTTAAAGAACAGGTGCTATGGCAGTATAAAGAATGGACACTTAACTCAGTCTGGAAGGTTAGAGAATGGTTCTAGAGAATATATCTAAGTTTGAATAAAAGTTAGACAAAAGAATAGAGGAAAGAGTCTCATTTAGAGGAAATGGCCAAACAAACAAGTTGTGAGGAAAGAAAATAAAGGGCTTAATATTATAAGTTAAAGGTAATTACTTACAAATGTATATGGGAGACATGGTGGAAAAAATGACAGAGTAGCGAGCTTCAAGAATCAATTCTTTCACTGAAGCAATCATTATGCTGCCCAAAATGGATGGAATCAACTTTTTTTGGATCACTGGAATCTAATAAAAAAGTTATAGCAACCAGGGTAGTGCTTAATGAAGAAAGAAGCTGTTAAATTTTGGAAAGAAAGTGTTGTGGCCTTTTGCTTACCTGCCTACCATGCCCTGTTTCCCAGCTTAGCAGCAGCCATGAGGATGGCAGCCTGCATTCCTAGTTTGGCTTACTAGTGATGGGGAGATCGCTGGGAGGCAATATAGACTACTTCTCCAAAAAAAGTCGTTGTGCATTTTGACTCATCTGGTAGTTTCCTGAGCTACCAGCACAAAGGCTTGCCTTTTGTTTCACCCACCTCAAGCTAAAGTACCTTTCCAGGTGTCATCTACTGAAAAAATTTAAAGGCATATACCACCTGTAGCCATTGGGCCAAGAGAGGGCAGATGGGACCAACAGCAGACAGACTGAAAAGCCTCAGAAGGAGGAGGCTGAGGATAAAGACATTTCAGGGAATAAGAGCTTTGAAGGGCTACTGCCTGGGGAATCCAGAGTGATGCTCAGGCCAGACACATACTTGGAAAAGACTTGAGTGGGCTTGTATAGTTGTGCTCCATGCAAGAAGGAGGTGAAAGTTAAGTTGGAGTTGTAGGAGAATCTAGCTAAACATCAAAAGAAGGCCCTAGCTCAGAGCCAATCTACAAACACTAGGAGAGCTGGGTTCTGTTTTGTTTTGTTTTTTCATTCTTTTTGCCTCCAACATTTAAGGAAATCTCTGAGGTCACTTGATGGCTGCTTAGGTAATAGAGCAGAAACTTCAATGATGACACGTAATGAGGAATATAATCTTCGCAAAAATAGTTTGGAAAAATCGCTAAACAAAGTGATGACTGTGGTCCTCAGCAGGTTACCATGTCAAACTCTAGGAAGAAGGGAGAATATGATTTCCAGAATTACCACATAGCAATATTCAAAGTATCTAATTTTCAGTTTAAAAAATTGCATGGCGTATCAACAATAATCAGGAATGTATGACCCATTAATAGGAAAAAAAAAGAAAGAAATTGACAGAAACCATTCCTGAGGAAACCCAGGCGTTGCACTTACTAGACAAAGACTTTACATCAACTATCTTAAATATGTTCATAGAGCTAAAGGAAACCATAGACAAAGAACTGTAGGAAATAGGGAGTATTATGTATTAATAAATAGAGAATACCCATAAAGAAATAGAAACTGTCAAAAAGAATCGAGTAGAAATTATTGAGCTGAAAAGGAAAGTAGATAAAATGAAAAATTTACTGAAAGAGTTCAACACAGATTTGAGCAGAAAGATAAAAGGACCAGAATCTTGGAGATAGGTCAATTGATGTCCAGTCTGAGGAGCAGAGCAAGAAGAATGAATAAAAATGAATAGAGCCTAAGATACTTGTGGGGCAATATCAAGTGTACCAACATATGCATATTAGGAGTCCCAGAAGGAGAAATGAAGACATTTCTAGATAATCAGAAGTGGAGGAAGTTTGTTGCTAGTAGACATTCCCTGTAAGAAATGCTAAATGAAATCCTTTAGGCTGAAATGAAAGTATACTGGATAGTAACCAAAGTCATACAAAGAAAAATTTTAAATGATAAAGACCAGTAAAGGTAACTACATAGGGAGATATCAGTATTGTTTTATTTTTGGTTTTTAACAATCTTTTTTTTCCTGTATGGTTTAAAAGACAAATTTGTAAAACAACAATTTAAATATGTTAATGTTGATTCAAACTAGATTATTTTCAATTTAAGATGTTAATTGTACTCCTCAGGTTAACCACTAAGAAAATAACTAAAAAATATACAGAAAAGGAATTGAGGAGGGAATAGAAATAGTACACTAGAAAAAAATCAGTCAAACACAAAAGAAGGCAAGATTGGAGGAATCGAGGGACAAAAAAAGATATGACATATAGAAAACAGATAACAAGATAGAAGAAGCAAGTGCTTTCTTATCCTTAATCACTTTAAATATAAAAGTATACTCACCAGTTAAAAGACGGAGATTGACAGGAGAAGAAAATATGATCTAATTCTATATTGTCTACAGGAAACTCACTTTAGATCCAAGACACAAATAGGTTGAAAATGAAAGAGTACAAATAGGTTGGAAATGAAGGGTACAAACAGTAACCAAAAGAGAGTTGAGGTGACTATACTTATATCAGACAAAATAGACTTTAAGTAAGAAATTGTTGCAAGAGACAAAGAAGGACATTGTGTATTGATAAAAGGGTCAGTTCATTAAGTAGTTATAACAATGCTAAATATATATACCCACCAAATGAAAGACCCCAAAATATGTGAAAGGCTGACAGAATTGAAGGGAGAAATAGTTCTACAATAATGGTTGGAGACTTCATAACCCTTTTTCAGCAATGAACAGAACATTTAGACAGAAGGTCTTTAAAGAAATAGAAGACTTAACACTGTAAACCAACTAAACCTAATAGACATGCATAGAACACTCTACTCGAGCGTTAGAATACATTTCTTCTCAAGCACACATCAAATATTTTCCAGAATAGACAGATAGACCATATGTTAGGCTACAAAACAAATCTTAATAAATTTTAAAAGATTAAACTCATACAAAATACCTTTTCTGATCACAACAGAATGAAACTATCCATCAATAACAGAAGGAAAAATAGAAAATTTATGAATATGTGAAAATAAAACAATACATTCTTAAACAACCAATGGCTCAAAGAAGAAATCACAAGAGAAATTAAAAAATACTTTGAGATGAATGAAAAAGAAAACAGAACTTAACAAAACTGATGTGATGCTGCAAAAGCAGTGGTCAGAGGGAAACTTATAGCTGTAAACACCTACATTTAAAAAGAATAGGACTTCCCTGGTGGCGCAGTGGTTAAGAATCCACCTGCCAATGCAGGGGACATGGGTTCGAACTCTGGTCCGGGAAGATCCCACATGCCACAGAGCAACTAAGCCCGTGTGCCACAACTACTGAGCCTGTGCTCTAGAGCCCGCAAGCCACAAGTACTGAGCCCCCGTGCCACAACTACTGAAGCCCACACACCTAGAGCCTGTGCTCCACAATGAGAGAAGGCACTGCAATGAGAAGCCCACGCACCACAACGAAGACCCAACACAACCAAAAATAAATAAATAAAATAATAAATAAATTAAAAAGTAAATAAAATAAAAAGAAGAAAGTTCTCAAATCACTTTCCTAACTTTACACCTTATGGAACTTAAAAAAAAAAAGAGTAAACAAAACCCGAAGATAGCTGAAATAAGGAAATAATGAAAGTTAATGCAGAGATAAATGAAATGGAGAATAGAAAACAATAGAATCAATGAAACAGAAAGTTGGTTCTCTGAAAAGATCAACAAAATTGAGAAACATTTAGGTAGACTGACTAAGAAAAAAAGAGAAAAGAAGCCAATAAGTAAAGTCAGAAATGAAAGTGGGGACATTACTACCTACTTTACAGAAATAAAAAGGATTATAAGAGAATACTGTGAACAATTATATTCCAACAAATTGGATTACCTAGATGAAACAAATTCCTAGTAATACACAAACTGCCAGAAGTGAAAAAGAACTCTAACAACTTAACAAGAAATTAACAAATGGGCAAAGGACTTGAATAAACATTTCTCCAAATAAGAGATACAAATAGCCAGTAAGCAGATGAAAAGATACTTAATGTCATTAGTCATGAGAGAAATCCAAATCAGAACCAGGATATACCATCTCACAGGTTGGCTCTAATTTAAAAGCAAACAAGTGTTGGTAAAGATGTGGAGAAATTGAAGCCCTCATATGTTGCTGGTGAGAATGTAAAATGGTGCAGCCACTATGAAAAACAATTTCTCAGAAATGTAAGTAAAAAGTTACCATATGACCCAACAATTGCACTACTAGTATAAACCCAAAAGAATTGAAAACAGGTATTCAAACAAGTCCTTGTATATGAATGTTCATAGTAGTGCTATTCACAATAACCCAAAAAGTAGAAACATCCTAAATGTCCTTTAACAGATGAATGGATAAACAAATTGTGATACATACATACAGTGGAATATTATTCAAATGTGGATGAACCCTGAACCAGGCACAAAAGGCCACATATCATATGATTTCTTTTATTTTTATTTTATATTGGTATATGATTTCATTTGTATGAAATATCTAGATAAATCCATAGAGACAGAAAGCACGTTGTTGGTTGCCAGCAGCTGGGTTGGGGGAATGAGGACTGACTGCTTAATGGATACAAGGTGGGTTTTTTTGTTTTTATTTTTGTTTTAGAGTGATGAAAATAGTTTGGAACTAGGTAGTGGTGGTAGTTATGCAACACTATGAGTGTACTAAATGCCACTGAACTGGACACTTTAAAATGGTTATTTTATGTTATTTGAATTTAACCTCAATTTAAAAAGGGAATAAAGAATATATAGTCAGTTCTCATTATTTGCAAATTTTGTATTTGCAAATTTGCATGTTCACTAAAACTTACTTGTAACCCCATAATCAGTACTTAATGGTACTTTTGCAGTCATCTGTGGTTATGTGCAGTGCAGCAAAAAGCTTGAGTCACCCCGTGTACATGTTCCCAGCTGAGGTCAAACAAAGTAATGCTCTGCCTTTTTGTTTCAGCTTTCATATGTGTCCTTTGCTTTGTTTATTTAGTGCCATGTTTTTAGAATTTTTGTGCTTTATCTTGGTGATTGCTGTCCCTCTTCCCCCTGCTCCATGTAGTATCGATGTGCTGTCTAGTGTTCTTAAACATAAGAAGGCTATAATGTTCCTTAAGGAGAAAATATGTGTGTGAGATAAGCTTTCTTCAGGCTTGAGTTGGCCGTGAGTTCATTGTTAATTAATCAAGGATATATATAGAGAAAGAATGAATCAAATATATATATAGATATATCAAATATGTATGGAAGGAGGGGAGAGGAAAAAAGGTGTCTCTAAAAAAAAAACATAAAATAAGGTTATGTATTGATTGATTTAAAAAAAAACTTGTGACCAGAGGATCATAGGAACCTAACCCTGTATTTCCCCTAGGAGTAATAGGTCAGTATTCACTGATTCTTTGTTCATGGCAACTTTATAGAACATAACTCTTACAATTAGTGAGAATCAATCATATATGTTACGGTAGTAGGCTATGAAAAAGAAACTATGCATTATAAGGAAGGCATCCTAAAGGGGGTGGCATTTGAGATGGGTTTCGAAAAGTGAATAATAATAGTTATTATTATATTATGATATTATATTATTATCATTTTATACACGAGCAGGCAGAGGCATCACTCAGAGTGAGTAAATTGTGTGGGCATCACTCAGAGTGAGTAAACTGTGTGGTCAGAAATACAGACATGTGAAATAACAATGTGAGCTTGGGGAACCAGAAACAGTTATGGTGTTTTCTAACCAAGGAATTTATAATGTTTATTTTTATTTATTTATTTATTTATTTAATATAAATTTATTTATTTATCTTTGGCTGTGTTGGGTCTTCGTTTCTGTGCGAGGGCTTTCTCTACTTGTGGCAAGCGGGGGCCACTCTTCATCGCGGTGCGCAGGCCTCTCACTGTCGTGGCCTCTCTTGCTGCGGAGCACAGGCTCCAGATGCGCAGGCTCAGTAGTTGTGGCTCACGGGCCCAGTTGCTCCGCGGCACGTGGGATCTTCCCAGACCAGTGCTCGAACCCGTGTCCCCTGCATTGGCAGGCAGATTCTCAACCACTGCGCCACTAGGGAAACCCCTGCCCATGTTTATTAACATTCATATATCTCTAGGAAAAATGAAATCTTCAAAGGTGCAGGAAATTTGCCGTATATTTAAATTTTTTTCTTAGGGAAATTTTCAAACATAGAAAGTACAGAGAGTAGTATAATGAACCCATATGTACCTGTCACTTAGATTCAACAGCTATGAACATGTGGCCAATCTTATTTCATCTATAACCTTTTTACTTCCTCTCCTCACCCCAGATTGTTTTAAAGCCAGTTTAAAGCAATTTTAAAGACACCTCTGTATGTGTCTCCAAAAGATAAGTACTTTAAAAAAAAAAACAGTAGTACCAGTAATAACAATAATTTTAAAATATTACAGTAATTTCTTAATAGCAAATATCTAGGCATCGTTCAAATTTCCCTATCTAAAATATATTGTTTACAGTTGATTTATTCAAATCAACCTCCAAAAATGGCCACACGCTATGTTTGATATCTCTTCAGTCTTTCTTTATGGGTTTTTCTCTCTCTCTTTTTCTTCTTGCCATTTTTTCCTTGCCATTAAGCAAGACCAGTTTTATGCCTTGTTTCACATCTCTCAGCCCACCTTTTACCTTTTGCTTAGATTGTTGCTGCAGCATTTATCAGGATAGAGATACAGCCTAACAGGAAAGACCCTCAGCTACACTATGTGTCTCTTGTTTCTGCTATAGAGCATCTCTGCTGCTATAGCATGGGTCCCCTTCGGGAGCCTGCTCAACCGTGTTGGCACGTGCACACATACAGAGGTATAAAGGACTTTACTCTTTGTTGAGACTTGGTGCATAAATACTCTCCTCTCCACTGTCTTGGATGGTCAATTCTGAGGATACAAACTACATGGTTTCTTGGGTGGGCTAAGGAGTATGGAGCCCTAGTTTTCTACAGCAGTAATCAGCTCAATGACACACCCTTGAACTGGCTTTCCTTCCTTTCCTGTTTCACTTTTCCTGGTCCTCCTGCACTGGCTCTCTACCTTTGAAACTCAAACTGTACATCATTTATTTGTGAAAGAATGTAAGTCATTTATATTCTAGAATTTCCCACATTTTGGATTTTACTGATTGTATCTCCATGGTGTTATTTAATATGTTCCTCTATACTTTGTATTTCCGCCATGTAGAAAATATGTAGAAAGCAGCTGAAAGAGAATATACCAAAATGTTAACTCTCTGAATGTTGAAATTTTGAGGAATTATTTTATTCTTCTTTGACTATTCCTTGTTCCTTTATTTTCTAATAAACTTCACATGCATTCATTCAACAAGTATTGATCAATTAGCTCTGCTATGGGTTAGACACTATTTTATGTGCAGGGCATGCAGGAATGAATAAAACAGACAAAAATTTCTTCCTTTATAGAGTATACAATCTTTTATAATCAGAAAGAAGGTATATAAAGTTTCCATTAATTGCATTGAATTTTAGATTTTGAGCCTTTTGAATTAGTTTTAGCACCTTGTTTTGTGACATGTGGAAGGAAGGATTAAAGAAGACTTGTGTGTAAGACAGAAAAAAGGATTGCAAGATATATTCCTGGGTTTTATGATGGTAAAATATTTTGTACTTGTCAAATTATTTCTAAAACCAGATGAAATCTAATATGTAACAGTAACTTTAAATAAAACTGTACTTTGCTTCCAGTGTGACAGTGAAAATGAAGCAACACTTTAGGTAGTTTACTGAAGATTATCTGGACATTTAAGGAAGTTTTTTTTTTTTCCTGTGGAAATCATTATATACTCTAATTGCTTACACACATTTTGGCATTTAACTTTGTAATTTTGTTTTTTTAATTATTGAAAGACCTGTCACATGGACAGAATAGTTACTAAATGTCTAATATACCAAGCACATTTCTGGTTTTCATAAAAAGCCAGAATAATGAATGATTGCTTTTCTTTTAAGATAATAATCATGAGGGAAAATTGTATATTAAAATGAGATTTAATGGAAAATTTGGCTTCATTTTTGTTTGCTCATGAACACAGATTTCCACAAATGTTGATGTAGCAGAAGTAAAAATATGTATTATTCCCATGTGGGTTGAAATAAAGAAAAGAGTGAGGCTGTAATTCAAATTGTAATTTGATTTTCTATCATCAGATGGCTGGACTCTAGCCAGTAGCTCATATTTCAACTTTGTTTTGTCATGTCTTTCACACATACCGTATCCCAGGATACCTAACCGATCTAAACTTGTAAGTTTTAGTTTTAGAACAGTTCAAAAATAATCACAAAGCCCTAAAATTAAGCAGTTTTTAAATGAGTGGAGTGCTGATGAATTTCAGTAACAAGCTGATTAAGAATAATTTTGTACTGAATACCAAAAGAATTTAGAGTAGCCATAGGTAAGTAAGAAGGACATTAAAAGGAAAAAATATATATAGTGTATGACTGGAATACATCTCATCTCCCTTTCTGTGCAATCTTAGTATCATCAAAGTCTCTGGATATAGTGGATAAGGCAGTTGCTTCAAGCTCTGGATTGTGCTGCTTGTAGTAACCAGTTTTGCATAGCTAGCCAATGACTTGGAGAAGCAGCAGCATGGGGAGAGCTTTTAAAGTACTATATAGAAAAACTTAAGCTTTTGTCAGAGCAAAGCATACTTGAGCTTTCGTCAGAGCAAAGAGGATCTCTGTTTCCTTTCCACCATATCCCACTGGCTGACCTATTCATCTTGATCTGATTTTGTCTCATGGAAGACGAAAAGGATGTGAAAAGGGGAAACACAGATCATACTGTGATTTACTTGTCCTGGACTCCATATTCTCTCTAGGATGAGTCATGCCCTTAGTGATACTCTTACTAGAGCACTTTTAATTTGAGACACATAATTTTACACTCGATTATATACAGTGGTTTTGGTTCAAGGTGGTGTTGTAGGAGGATCCTGAGCTCACCTCCTCCCACAGACACACCAAATCTACAACTCCTACACATCAGGCAAATGAGAAAAAACCCAAAACCAAACAGATAGAAGAGGCCGGGACACAATTTCACCATAAACTCTACCCCTGTTACAGTAACCAGTGGTCAGGAGAGAACTCACAGACCTGAGCTTCTACCTGAGGAGCAGGAGGTTTGAACCTCAATCTGGCATGCCAGCTTTTGAGACCTACACCTGAGAGATGACCTACACCCCAGAGCATCTAGGTTTGAAAGCCAAAGAGGCTTGCATCTACAAGACCCACAAGGCTATAGTGAACTGGGGAGCATAGAGTGCTCATGCCCGGCTGCCCCACAGGGCCCAGTGCAAAGGCAGCTGAGTGAAAAGTGCCCAGTCTTTCTGTGAAAGAGACCTATTTGCTTATCTTAAAGCATTGGCCTGAGGGGCAGACATCTAATTTAACACATATCTAAGGGCCTACTGAAATATTCTCCAAAGACAGGCTGGTGGGCTCTGTAACAAACAGAGAAACCATTCTTAACTGGCTACCACCATCAGGGCACAGCACAGAGACAGCAGACTGAAACACACCTCCAGTGTTTCTGTGAAAGAGGCCCATTTGCTTGCCTTGAGCCTTTGGCCGAAGGGGCAGGCTTCTGGTTTAAAACACATCTGAATGCCTGCTGAAATACTCTCCGAAGACTGCAGAGGCCAGTGGGAGCCATCTTTGCGTATCTTTCTGCCTTGCTTGAGGTCACTGGTATATCCCAGAAGGGAATTTGTGTACATGTCTGGCGTACTGACTTTTGCAGCTGGCGCCCAGGACACATCCCTTGATCACTTGGCTCTGGTGGCCACTGGGGCTTACGTTCTCGGGTCTCGTAGGACTGTAACAAATGGAGAAACAATTCTTAACTGGTTATCCCATTCCCAGGGCACAGCACAGATAACCAGCATGAAATATACCCCAGTTGTTCTGTAAAAGAGGCTTATTAACTTATCTTTATAGCTATGGCCTGAGGGGCAGGCTTCTAATTAAACACATATCTATGGTCTGACTACAGTCCTCTCCAGAGACTGGGGAGGCCAGTGAGCATCATTTTTGTGCCCTCCCTCTGCCCTGACCCAGGTTGCTGGTATCTGTGAAAAAGGAGCTTGTGTACATGTCTGGCTCCCCAGCTTTTGTGGCTGCCACCCAGAGGACACATCCCTTGATAGCTTGGCTCTGGTGACCAGTGGGGCTTGTGTTCATGGATTCCATAGGTGGTAGCAAACAAAGTAACAGTTCTTAACTGGCTATCACCCCAGGGCTCAGTGTAGAGGAATCAAACAAACACTCATCTCCCAGCCTTCTCCTGAAAGAAGTTTATTTGCATACTTTAAAAACTGCTGCCTGAGGGTCTGGCTTCCAGTCAGCCTGAATCTAGGTGCTGACTGAGATCCTCCCGGTTGGGACACTGATGGCTCTTGGCACTACTGGGAGCCTCTAAGAGCAAAGTAGGAGCCTCAACTACTGGGAGCCTCCAAGAATAAAGTAGGCTACTTGGACAATCACAGAGGCTTGAGGGACAACCAAGAGCTAGGGCAGGGTTGAATGATAAGGTTCAGCTTCCCCACGAGGCCACTCCTTTAAGACTGGGAGAGGTGGCTGTTTTATCTAATGCCTAGAAACCAATTCAGTTACAAAAAGTGAAGAAATAGAGGAATATGTTCCAAACAAAAGAACAAGATAAAACCTCAAAAAAAGACCTTAATAAAATTGAGATAAGTAACTTACTTGATAAAGAGTTCAAAATAATGGTTATAAAAATGCTTAGCAAGCTCACAGGAACTGCATGAATAAAGTGAGAATTTCAACAGAGAGATAGAAAATACATGAAAGTACCAAATAGAAGCCACAGAATGGAAAAACAATAACTGAACTGAAAAATACAGTAGAGAGGTTCAATAGCAGACTAGATGAAGTGAAAGAAAGGATCAGTGAACTTGAGGACAGTGGAACTTATCCAGTCAGAGCAGCAAAAAGAAAAAAAGAAAAAGAGTCAAGATAGCTTAAGGGACTTATGGGAAAACATCAACAGACCAACAGTCACATTATGGGGGTTCCAGAAGGAGAAAAGAGAAAGGGGTAGAAAACTTACTTGAAGAAATAATGTCTGAAAACTCCCCTAACCTGGGGAAGGAAACAGACATCCAGATCCAGGAGCCCAGGAAATTCTAAAAAAGATGAACCCAAAGAGACCCACACCAAGACACATAATTAAAGTGTTAAAAGTTAAAGGCAAGGAGAGACTCCTTGCAAGAAAGAAGAGACAAACAACTTGTTACATACAAGGGAACCCCTATAAGACTATCAGCAGATTTTTCAGCAGAAACTTTGTAAGCCAGAGGGAGTGGCATGGTATGTTCAAAGTACTGAAAGAAAAAAATGACAGCCAAGAATACTTTACCCAGCAAAGTTGCCCTTCAGAATTGAAGGAGAGAGAGTTTTCCAGACAAGCAAAAGCTAAAGGAATTTTTTATCACTAGACTGGCCTTACAAGAAATGTGAAAGGGACTTCTTTAAGCTGAAATGAAAGGGCACTATTAAGTAACAAGAAACACATGAAAGTATATACAATGAATGTATTTTTGAAACAATTTTGTTCTAATGTTTTTGCCCCAACAAGGTAAGTTCCTTCCATACAAGAACCTTGTCTTCTACTTTTATTTTATTAAAAAAAATTTTTTATTGGAGTAAAATTACAATGTTGTGTTACTTTCTGCTGTACAATGACATGAATCACCTATATGTATACCTATATCCCCTCCCTCTTGGACCTCCCTCCAACCACCCCCCCCATCCCACCCATCTAGGTTGTCACAGAGCGCCGAGCTGCACTCCCTGTGCTATACAGCAGGTTCCCACTAGCTGTGTATTTTACACATGGTAGTGTATTTATGTCAAACCTAATCTCCCAATTCGTCCCACCCTCCCCTTCTCCCCCCCCGTGTCTACATGTCCGTTCTGTATGTCTGCGTCTCTATTCCTGCCCTACAAATAGGTTCATCTATACCATTTTATTCCACATATATATGTTAATACACGATATTTGTTTTTTTCTTTCTGGCTTACTTCAATCTGTATGACAGACTCTAGGTCCATCCACATCTCTACAGATGACCCAATTTTGTTCCTTTTTATGGCTGAGTAGTATTCCATTGTATATATGTACCACATCTTCTTTATCCACTCATCTATCATTGGACATTTAGGTTGTTTCTGTGACTTGGCTATTGTAAATAGTGCTGCAGTGAACATTGGGGTGCATGTATCCTTTATTTTAATTTCCTGCAGTGATGCTGAGTATAGAGCAGGTGTTGGTCAGCTACAGTGAACTTCCCTGTTTCTGCATGGCCCATGAGCAGAGAATATTTTTTACATTAAAAAAAATAAATCACATGAGGAATATTTTGTGCTACCTGAAAATCACATGAAACTCAAATTTCAGTGTCCATAAAAAGAGTTTTATTGGAACTCATTAATTATGTATTGTCCATGGCAGCTTTTGTACTATGATAGCAGAGTTGAGGAGTTCCAATAGAGACTATAAGTGGCCCACAAAGCCTAAAATATTTACTATCTGGCCTTTTACAAAAAAATATTTGCTGACTTCTTGTGGAATAATAAGAAACAAGGGTTTCTTATAGTAAGAAATAAGGGTCTCTGCCCCTGGTTCCTGATACCACTGTCCTTAATTCGGTGTTTATCATTCTTATTTATTTATTTATTTTTATATTTGTCTGCATTGGGTCTTCGTTGATCCGTGCAGGCTTTCTCTAGTTGCAGTGAGCAGGCACTACTTTTCATTGTGGTGCTCAGGCTTCTCTTGTTGCGGAGCACAGGCTCTAGGCACATGGGCTTCAGTAGTTGTGGCACGGGGGCTTCACTAGTTGTGGCTTGTGGGCTCTAGAGCGCAGGCTCAGTAGCTGTGGTGCACGGGCTTACTTGCTCCCTGGCATGTGGCATCTTCCTGGACTTGAACCCATGTCCCCTGCATTGGCAGGTGGATTCTTAACCACTGTGCCACCAGGGAAGTCCCTGGTGTTTATCATTCTTGATGAAGACTATAACATTCACGTATATCCATTGTCCTTCCCCAGGGAATGATTGTATTCCTCTCCTAGCACTGAGTTTGGACCTAACCATGTGATTTCCTCTGACCAATGAAATGTGAGCAGAAACTATATACACTATGTTCAAGCAAGAGCTTTAATAGTCAGTTTGTGATTTGTTGTGTTCTCTTTTACCTCTGCTATGTTCCAAATAGAGGTTGCTGCCCTGTCAGCCTGGATCCCAGATTCAATACCATGTGAAGCAGAGCTGTAGTCAGTATGATAGATAGGTAGCATGAGCACTATATAAAACCTTCCTTGTTGTAAGCCACTGAGATTTTAAAGTTGTTACTGTAGCATAAGTTAGCCTTTTCAAGCTGCTACGTTTCCCATGCTTTTTTTATATGTTAAATATTATGTTTATATGTGTGTTTTTGTTGACACAGGTAGCTGTTGTTCTCTTATTTTCACTGCTATATAGTTGTGTATATCAGTTGTTTAAACTTGTATAAATATGCCAGTATTTAATTTACCCATGTCCATGTAGATGAACACTTCCAATTTTGTCAGTCAGCTATTGCTGTATAACAAACAGCCATATAAAATGTCAGTGGCATAAAACATAAGCATTTATTTACCTCATGCATCTGCAGGTCACAAAGGGTGTGCTCTGTTGATCTCAGCTGGCCTTGCTTAGATAGGCTAGGGGCTGGCTAATCTGGTCTAGGTCATCTCTGCTTGATGGTTTTGTCAGATTTGTTAGTTTGTTCTATATGTTTCTCATCCTTTTTAAACCAAAGGGCTATCTGGGATATTATCCTCTCATACTGTTGGCAGAGGTGCAAGAAAGCAAGCCAATGTCAGAAGTCCATTTTAAGGATTGAGTCATGTCATAATTGCCAGTATCCCATTGGCCAAAGCAAATTACATGGCTAAGCCCAAAGTTAAGGGATTTTCCACAGAGGTCAAGGAGGAGGAAGTGAAGATTTGAGAACAAAAATCTAATATGCCAGTGTTTTTTCTGTTGTAAACCATACTGAAGTGAACATTCTTCTGTATGTCTCCTGGTGCATATTTACAAAAAGTTATTTTCAACATGTATACCTGGAAGTTGGACTTGCTGGCCTGTAGGATACCCTCTTCAAATTTGCTAAACATTGCCAAATTGATTCCCAGAGTGGATAAAATAATTTATATTTTCTCCAGGAATGTATGAGTTTCCTCTTTTGCATTCCTGCCAAGACATGGTATTATCAGACTTAAATTTTTAGCAATCTGATGGAAATTATTGTATCTGGTTTTGTTTTGCATTTCATTAGTAACTAGTAAGGCTTATCTCCAGATGTTTATTGGCTGTTCACATTGCCATGTGTATGAATTGCCTATTTATCTTCTCTACTCACTTTTCTATTTGATTTCTTTTCTTTTTTTTTTTTTTTTGCGGTATGCGGGCCTCTCACTGTTGTGGCCTCTCCCGTTGCGGAGCACAGGCTCCGGACGCGCAGGCTCAGCGGCCATGGCTTACGGGCTAGCCGCTCCGTGGCATGTGGGATCTTCCCGGACCGGGGCACAAACCCACGTCCCCTGCATCGGCAGGCGGACTCTCAACCACTGTGCCACCAGGGAAGCCCTGATTTCTTTTTGATTAGTTAAAGTATTATGTGTATTCTCTATTGGAGTCTGCCATATAGCAGATATTTATTCCTAGTCTGTGGCCCATCTTTTTATTTTGTTTCTGATAATTTTTAATATACAGAAGCTGTCAATATTCTCAAACATACCATTCTTCTCCTTGGTTGTTTGTACTGTCTCTTTCTTTTTACTGATTTATTAAGGTATAATTAACATAGAATATCAGCATTATTTAAAGTGTTTGATGAGTTTTGATATACTAATCTCATGTATATGCTAGTGAAACCATAAGCACAATCAATATAACGAACGTATTCATCACCCTCTAGAATGTTTTCATACCCATTTGTAATCCTGCCTTCCCACTTTTTCCCAGGCAAGTCCCAGGCAGCCCATCTTTCTGTCTTCCATATCCTTACTGATTATCTGTTTCCTTTCTCTGTCAATTATTGAGAGAAGGATGTCGATCTCTGACTTTATTTGTGGATTTCTCTATTTATCTTTTCCATTGTATCAGTTTTTGCTTCAAATATTTTGAAACTCTTATTAGGTGAATACACACTTAGGATTATTCTAGCTTCATGGTGAATTGACCCTCTTATCATTATATAATTGACCCTCTTTATCCTTGCTAATATATATATATTTTTTGCTCTAAAGTCCACATAGTCTGATATTTATGTAGCCACTCAGTCTTTCTTTTGATTCATTTTTCATGATATATCTTTTTCCATCGTGTTACTTGTAACCATACCTATATCATTGTATTTAAAATGGGTTTCTTATGGACAACATATAGTTGGATCATGTTTTTTATCCAATATGACAGTTTCTACCTTTTATTAATTAATATGTTTAGATGATTTATATTTAATGTAACTGTTGATATGTTTAAATTTAGGTCTACCTAAATTTAACAAATTTTATTATTTGTGTTCCCTTTTTTATGTTCCTATTTTACCCCTTCCCTGCCTTCTTTTCAGATTATTTGAAGATTTTTTAATATTTCATTTTAATTGATTTTGTCAGGGGGTTTAACGATACTTCTTTGTGTATCTTTAATTTAATGGTTGCTATTGGGATTATAATATACATAGTTAACTTTTCACAGTTTGCTGAGAATTTATAATTTTACCACTTCAAGTGGAATATAGATATCTAACCACTATAAAGATTTCTCCCCAGTTTATGGTGTAGTGTCATATGTATTACATCTACATATGTTGAAAACTCTGCCAGACATTGTTTTAAGTTTTTATTTCAACCATCAAACTAGTCTGTTATATACATATCTAGATATTAGCTACTTCTGTTGCTCTTTATTTATTCCTTAAGTTCCATACTTTCTTCTGGTATCATTTTCTTCTGCCTTGAAGGATAGAACATCTGTTAGAGCAGTTCTGATGGTGATGAATCCTCTACGTTTTCCTTCATCTGAGAACATTTTTATTTTGTCTTCATACTTTTTTTTTTTTTTTTTTTTTTTTTTTTTTTGCGGTACGCGGGCCTCTCACTGTTGTGGCCTCTCCCGGACACGGAGGCTCAGCGGCCATGGCTTACGGGCCCAGCTGCTCCGCGGCATGTGGGATCTTCTCGGACCTGGGCACGAACCCATGTCCCCTGCATCGGCAGGCAGACTCTCAACCACTGCGCCACCAGGGAAGCCCTTTGTCTTCACTCTTGAAGAATTTTTTTGACTAAATAAAGAATTCTGGGTTGAAGTTCTTTTCTTTCAGCACTTTAAACTGGCTGCTTCAGAGATTTTTTTCTTTGTCTTTGGTTTTCAGCAGTTCGATTAAAAAAAATTATCTCATACCTGATGAACTTGAACTGTACTTTTGCTGACTTACATAAGCTGAAAATATAATTATTTTAATAAAATTTTAGAATATTCTTTGGGTACAATTTTTAGGATAAATTCTAGTATTAAACTGAAAAAATGAATCTCTAAATTTTTGAGAGATAGCTGGGACTTCTTAAGTAAAATTGTATAGAGCTTCCATTTACCTAAGCTCTAATTTATAGATATCAAAATGACATATTTGATTGTTTCACTTTTGTCTTTTGGCAAAATGAGTAGCTATCATCTTTAAAATAAGCCTCCTTTTAGATATTCACTCTGAAGCTTAAACTGAGACTATTCTTATAGTATTTCTGCATGTCTACATTATTTTTGTCATGGATTCAAAAAGACAGGCAACTGCCACCATTTAAAAAGATTGTTAGACTTAAAATCAGAAACAATCGTTTAATCCTTTTGAGCGTCAGCTTTCTCATTAATGAAAAGGGGGAGATAGTGTTAGCATTAAATGACTGTGAGAGTTCTTTGAAGAGAAGTCTGAGATTCATAGAAAGCACCCTAGGGAAAACGGTATAGCATCCAGTGTTTCTAAGCTGGGACCCAAAGAATGAGGGTGGAGAAATGGAAGGATAGTCATTTGATTATATTTTCAAACTACACATGCTGTGTTTTTTCCTTTCTTTCTCCATACTCTCCCTCCCCCAATAATTTGGCCTATTAGAATCTCAAGAGGAGTAGTGAGTAAGGATAGCATGAATTCTTTAATCCATCCACACTTTCCACACTCCATCCCCAACCATGTTAAGAATTGATCTAATCCAACCATCTGCTTCATTTGACAGGTAAAGAAATCTAAATGTAATAAGATGAAATAATCATTTCTTCCAACTTGAAATTATGAATCTCTCGGCCTACTTTATGTCTGTATTTGCTTCTTTTTATTTATTTAGGCTGCTCTGGGTCTTCCTTGTGGCACGCGGGCTCTAGAGTACATGAGCTCAGTAGTTGCAGCACACAGGCTTAGTTGCGGTATGTGGTATCTTAGTTCCCCAACCAATCGAACCTTGGCCTCCTGCATTGGGTGCATGGCGTCTTAACCACTGAACCACCAGGGAAGTCCCTGTATTTGCTTTTGAATGAAGGAATTCTCACTACATGCCAGGCTGTCCTTACATGCCCCTCCTTTATTTGGCAGATGCACATGGTAAAATATTTTCCAAACTATAGTGAAGAGCACTTAATGAAAAACACAGATCTGTTCCAATTTCTCCACCCTCCCAGTTAGGTCACAGAAGCAATCACTTTAATATTTTTTAACTTTTGAGTTCTTTTGGATATTACGATAATAACTTGTAATGTAACTAGTCTGAACTGAGATGTGCTATAATTGTAAAATAGACACCAGATTTTGAAAACTTATTGTAAAAAGTAATATGAAATATTTCAGTAAGTTTTATATTGATTACATGTTGAAATGATGCTATTTTGGATATATTCATTTAAATAAAATATATTATTAAAATTAATTTTACCTGTTTCTATTTGCTTTCTTTTTAACATTTTTATTAGAGTATAATTGCTTTACAATCATGTGTCAGTTTCTGCTTTATAACAAAGTGAATCAGTTATACATTCTATTTGCTTTCTTAAAGGTGGCTGTTAGAATTTTTTTTTTAATAAATTTATTTACTTTATTTATTTATTTTTGGCTGTGTTAGGTCTTCATTCCTGAGCGTGGGCTTTCTCTAGTTGCGCCGAGCAGGGGCTACTCTTCGTTGCAGTGAACGGGCTTCTCATTGTGGTGGCTTCTCTCATTGTGGAGCATGGGCTCTAGGCGCGTGGGCTTCAGTAGTTGTGGCACGTGGGCTCAGTAGTTGTGGCTTCACAGGCTCTAGAGCACAGGCTCAGTAGTTGTAGCGCACAGACTTAGTTGCTCCGTGGCATGTGGGATCTTCCCGGACCAGGGATCAAACCCGTGTCCCCTGCATTGGCAGGCAGATTCTCAACAACTGTGCCACCAGGGAAGCCCCTAGAAAATGTTTAATTATACATGTGGCTTACATTTATTGCTCACATTATATTTCTGTTGGACAGTGTTGCTCTAATTAGTAAGCATATATTTCCCTTAGTTGATGTACCAGGTTTTACTCATGAGATATCTGATCCTAGACTAATTCTCATTCCTTTTTAAAGGACTAGGAAGGTTTTTTCTGGGAATTCTGAGGATTTTCTTTTTCTTGGTATTCTAAAATTTTACAAGCATACAACTGGATTACAAGTAGGTTTTGTTCATTTTGCTTAAATAAGTTCTTTTAATTTGTGTCACTCTTCAGCTCTGAGAAATTTTCTGGTAATACTTTTTGGATTATTTCTTACCTATTTGTGAATGAGAAAAGGTCTTGTATGACATAAGATCTTGTATTGAGTCTCTGTTTCTCTATAATTCTCTCTTCTGTTTTCCATCCTGTTGTCTTTTTGGCAGTGGTCCTGAGATAACCTTTTCCTAATCTTTTGACAGTATATTAAGAAAGAGGGGGGAGATAGGCAATTATAGTTTTAATTGTCTACAACTCTTTCTTGTTTTCTGTTCTCTTATCATAGAAGCATGTTCTACCTTTATGACTGGTATCTTTTTGAGTATCTGTGAGGTTTCAAATTAGATTTGTTTTTAAATTTTCCTTTTTGCTGACTGATCTCTTTCTTTTTCAGTCAGTGGTTCATTTTGTTCAGGGCAGGCTTCTAGAAGGTGAAGCATATTTTAGATAAGGAGCGTGTGTAACCAAATGTGTGGAAGCAGAAATGCAAAAAGCTTCCTTTGGGAGCAGTGATAATCCTATCTTTGTAGTACTCTGGGCATAATGAGGTAAGGGTCTGAACTGGCATGAATAAAGTGAGAACTGAAAGAAAAGAACTGAGTAATTATGCAAGAAAAATAAGTGTAATTGGGAACTGATTTCTCCACTTTAAAAACTCCCACACCACCCTCTTATTGAACTCATTGTATCCTTCCTTGTAATATTACTATAATGTATATGTCTTTCTTACTAAATTGTGACTCTTCAAGGCAGGGATTGTATCTTACTCATTCAATTTTTTTTTAGGTATTTATTGATCAACCACTGTTCCAAGTACTGGGATAAAGCAGTCAGCAAAGACAGAAAATCCCAGCCCTCAGGAGCACTTAATATACTTGCTTTTATCTTTCATAGTGCTTAGGATTTCACAATGCTAGGGATTCCCAAGGTTAAATTTATTATTTAACCCACCTTTATTTTTTATTTATTTATTATTTATTTAATTTATTATTTATCTGGCTGTGCCAGGTCTTAGTTGTAGCACGCAGGATCTTCGTTGCGGCATGTGGGATCTTTACTTGCAGCATGCAGGATCTTTAGTTGTGGAATGTGGGATCTAGTTCCCTGACCAGGGATCAAACCCTTTCCCCCTGCATTGGGGGCACGGAGTCTTAGCCACTGGACCACCAGGGAAATCCCTTAACCCACCTTTAAAAAGTAATATTGAGATGGTCTATTTATCTGTTTAGGTGTGTTGCAAAATGTCTTCTGATATTAAAGTCTTCTCTCTTTAACTTTATACAAAAAATTATTATGCATTCAGATTAAACTAATATCCCTCACCTTGTTTAGAGGTAATATATATCATTTTGATGTAATGGAAAAGAGCATCACCTTGGGAAGAGTCCAGGGTTCTAGTTTGGCTCTACTGTTGAATAGGTTTGCTCATGAACTTTTACCCTCTTTATCTCAGAGCTTCATATTCTCATATATAAAATAAAAGGTTGGTATCTTTTAGCACTGACACTTTGTGGAACAAAATTTTCATTTATATGGACTTTGAATAATGTTGTGGCTAAACCATCTAGTACATTTAATTGAATGATTGGAAACAAAACAGAGCTGTCATTTCATGTGTTTCACCTGAGTTATATTCAGTGACTAAGTATTATTTTTTTCTCTTTTACAGACTTGGGTCTGGATCAATATACAATAAAACGCTTTGATGGAAAGGTGAGTGAACTATGATACAACGTATATATCCTGTTGTTTACTAAGAAGATTTTTAAGTTCCTCTAGAATTATTTGTGAGAAATTTCTGAATACCTGTTTGTCTTATCAAAAAAGTTAGTTGTTTAGATTGGGAGGCCTGTAAGTGCCTTCAGATGCTTCTACAGAAAAAAATCAAGCAGAAGGCTCTTCTGTGTTTTCCGTATCGGGTAATACTGATGGGTTACCCGCTGCATATATTAAGGGCTAATTCAGTGTATGTTGACATTTGAATTTTAATTCAATAGCCATTATAAAGGTTAACAAGCCCCCCAATATTACATTTACATTTCTTATAAAAACACCTATCTGATTTGACCTTCCTTAGGCTTTGATAGTATATAGCAATAATCCTAACTAGAAAATTACAGAAGTCCTTACAGCTTTATAACAATTATGAAGAGCACCCCAAATTGCATATAAATTTGCATTATACTTACTTTCAGTTCTTTATTTTATGCCTGAATAAATCATATAATAAATCATTTAGTATAGAAAATAAAACTTTTAATTTTATTATCTCAAAACAGTCAGTTAAACATGTTTACCCCTTTCAGGCTGAATTCTCCAAAAAGAAAAAGAAAATATTCCACAGGGTCAGAAAGAAAAGTAAAAGGTCAATTTTAAAGAGGAGGAAGAAAGCGCAGAAGGAAGAAGAGCGAGTCAGGGATGGCTCTACAAAGCTTAAAGAGAAGGAAATCAGAAGGAAAATGATGAAGTGGCTGGAAAAGGCAGGATTACAAACAAGGGTCTAGGTGGGTAGAAGTCAGGGTTAGTAGAAACTGATCTTGCAGGAATGTGTCAATCCTGCATCCTTATGTAAAACTACATGTACTGGTAAGGTGAAGATATAAGTGCTAAGGTCTTTTGCACAAGTAGAAGGAATGAATGGCTGCCTGAAGAGCTGTGAGATCTCAGCCAAGGCTTCCAGCCTAAAAATTACCTTTTCTATTCAGGTGGCACCGTGCCTCCATCTGTGGGTATCCTCTTTTTAAAGTCACATATTCTAAAAGAAAGCATGAACAAAAAGAAAGGGCATTTAGATGTTAGGAGACCCAGGTTTAGAGTCCTGGCTCTGCTTTGGGGCAGACCAATCTTCTCTCTGATCCTTGGTGTCTCTGCTTTATGTATGATAAAATACCTTATCCATGTGAGGGGTTGCTGCAGACATTGATGTCAGGGTCTGATTTCAGAGTCTTTGGCAGGTTAGGTCCCTGTCTTATCTGTCTTTATGTCACTCAGAGTCCAGAGCGTGCCTGGCACATAAGAGGTAATCAATAAATGTTTGATGACTTGGAAAAAAATCAGTTAATCACATATTTCTTGGAGGTATGACTCATTATGCCACTAATATCTTATTGCAAAATCAATTTTACAGATCACTTTTTTTTTTTTTTGGCTACTGAAGGAATCCAGAGTAGCATGAGAATTCAGTCCTCTCTCATAAACCTGAAAACATGTAAAGAAGTTGAATATGTGCAAGTTAAACAGCAACTTTACATGTTAAAAGGGGAATTTCCATTCCTAGAGAGCTCCCGAATATAAAAGTCCTAATGGTAATTCATGTTTCATATGTGCTGTTTAATTTTTTCCTGTTTTGGCCAGTACCTGTCCACTTGATCCTAAAAATTTGCAACTTTTGGCATGACTGATGAGCTCCACGTTTGTTTCAATTGTATTAAATTTATGAGCTCTACATTTCTTATCATTTGTGCCATTTGCATTTTTTTTGATTTCCACTCATTTTTATGAAATAGCAAGAGTAAAATGCAGTAAAACATTAAAGTATTTGTGTACCCATCTTGCTATGGAAACAGAAATGGCAGTGCTTCTATGTTTGGAAGGCAATCTTAGCAGATTATAGTTGCAAGTGTTTATGCACTGAAGCATAAAATTCTGAAATCAGAGTAGGAAAGGCAAGATTTAAGGATATTAATGTATAATCTTTGAAAGTATGACCTACATGAAAGTCAGGCATATGAAAGTTGACTTCATCCAGGGGAACGGGTTCTGAAAGCAAATAGAGGAATGGGATACTTATATAAGGAGGTATAAAACTGAGCCAGTGACCCTGAGCCAGATAGCTTGTTCCCCTAGCAGAGTGCACAGATTTCCCTTTCATCCATGTTGTAATATGCATGTTTAATTCCTTTGCCAGGTTCTTCATTTAAGTCCTGTATTAATTTCTATCAAATATATTTATTAAGGTTTTGTTTTGGAGTGAAGGTTATGTTTCCTAAATAGGATTCTTAAACTTAGTTCACCTCTAGTTTATATCTTTATGAATTGCCTTTTATTTCATATGAAGTCTAAGAAAGTAGTTTCTATACTGTTCTTAAATCTTATATAATGAAGAGTACAAATTTCATTCAGTGTTTAATCAGTTTAGTAGTTTTTCCAGGGATTTTTGCCATGCATCAAGTTCTTCACTCAATAATTATAAGAATCAATGCTTATTCAACTGTCGATCTTATTTTCCTTTGGATCTTCATGACTCTTTTGTTTTCCCAATCAGAAACTCTCAATTCTTGAGTAGCAGTTTCCAGAGTATATAACTCCTAAGATAATATCCTGTTGAAAAAACAGATGTACATGGCAATTATAGTAAATTTCATGCATGATGATTAGAAATTAGTAGAAAGTTAACACCCTCGAGGAATTTCCTTTCAAACTTACTTTGATTTTTTTAATGGATAATTTTCTTTCTCTCTCGCTCTCTTTTTTTTCAACTTGGAAGATGAACTAGTTATAAATTGCTTAGAGAAATATTTATTCTCATCCTCTTATTCCCCCCATTGTTTTAACATTAGGCACACCATTTAATTAAGTCCATCATTTGACCAGTAAGAAACACTAGCTTATTTTATTGCCTTCTAGTTGAATTGCACTTTAATGCTTTTGTCATTGAAAGCAAGAACAAATGTAGAAGTAGTATCATCTTCCTGGGGTGTTTTCTCATTTGTACTTGAATTTCATATAAACTCCAGATACAAAGTAGAAAAGAATGGCCCAACTGATATTGACAAATAATTGAACAGTTATGTCTTACTTTGATACTTGTCATCTTTTCTCCTATTCTTTTTGACTAGAAAATTCTCAAGAAGTAAATGAAACATTCCTGTTTCAACTGATAGTCTGTGAAACTGAATTTGATTAAGCAGCTGTTGAATTTGGGGGAAGATCTTTTTCCAGAGCTTATCACTGCCTTATGTTAATGTATGCTAATCCTTTAAGGATGCTTAGCAATTTCCTTTGTAGAAGAGTCTTGCAGTACCTTGTTATTGGCACTTGCATCATTTATGCATTTCACTATCTACCATCTACTAACACAGGCGTATTTCAATATAAAGAAGCTATAGTCAGTGACCTTTGGTTTTAAGAATATATTTTGTAGTTAAATGATATTTGTAAAAATATTCAGACTATGTTTAAAAGTTTAAAAACTTCAAAGCTTGAAAGAGTTCAGATTTTCTATTAGAGGATATTTGAAAATTATTATAAATAGAGTGTTAGCACTAGTATATAGATGATAATACAAAATATGGTCTGGCTTTTGTTTTAGGGTAATATATCACAGATTTTTTAGAAATGCACTCTCTCCCTACATTGTCCATGCGTTCTCCTTATGATTTGTTAATGCAGTTATTTCATGAATTTTGGATTATTTCTTTAATGAAAACTATATTTTTTCCTGAGTTTAATTTTTTATCATCCAATAATTGGTCTATAAAACAAAGCACCATTTCTAAGTGGAGCCTGTATTTTACATAATCGTCAAATATTTGTTCATTTAATCAGTTAATTGCTGTCCTGTATTGGTGTGGTTTATCTTAAGTGGTTTATACCCTTCATTATCCTGTTTCTCTTACTTCTCCTTTTTTTCCTCAGCATACCAAATATAGAAATTATGGTTTGTATTTTCTGTTCCTATCGCCTATAATAGACAACTTTCTCCATCTCAAACCCTACCTTTTTTTTTTTAAGTTACAGTAGAAAACTGCATGATCTGGGTAAAATTGTTTCTAAGCAAAGAATACCAGTATTCCAGAGCTTTGATGTAGTCCTCTTCTCTCTTCTAAAAACTTTAAAGTTCATACTCTTCTTTTAAGTAACAGTGAATCGCCCATTGAAACTAATTGTCCATCATTATCATTCCACCATGTATTTCTTTTTTTGGAAAATAGATTTTTTTATTCTTTCCTTTCTATGAAGTTGCCTTTTTCCCTAACCTCTCCCTGAACATTTCAGAAGTCCTGCCTCTGGAATGAATTTTTTCATTATTTGTAATTACAGTCCTCTTAGGATCTCTCCTAATTTGGGAGAAAGAATTAACATGTGTTTTATTCCCATCCCCTTTATGATACTTACAAGAATGTTTGTTTACATGGAACAGGAAAACAATTTAAATCAAATTAAGATGAAATGGCCACATTGAGGTGAAAGAGATAAAAGTATGGTCAAAGTCTAGAAAAGGAAATACCAATTACAGTGTTTATAATAGAAAAGAGGAGCTGTAGTTAAAAAGCAAAGCTTTAATATAACAAAATGCTTTTAATTGCTTACTAGGTAAAAGTTCTTTTAAAAATATTGGTAAGTGAAGTTTAAAATTCCATTCCCTTTAAGGGAAAGTCGTGGTTCCCCAAGGGGAGTGTGGACACATTTTTTTTTTCCTGCAATGTAATACTCTTAATGCTTTATTTGAGTTGTGATTATTTACTTCATATCACAGATAAAATATGAGTCTGGAATAAGGTCTAGTATTACTATTACTCCTTGACATGTATAGTAAGTTATGTGAGGGATTTCCTGTCTTCTAAGAGTAAATTGTATTGCAGATCAAACAAATGTAAATTGGGGGGGTGTTGCTGAAATTCTTATAGGATAGAGTTTGGTGAATCTTCACATTTATTTGAATTGCTTTAATTTTGCTCAAATTTTTATAGCAGGATTGATGTTCTTATGAATTCTGCATTGGGCACATTCTGCATTAATTGGGCACATCTCTCTCACTCTTTCTTTTGGTTTCCAGAGACTTGAAACCAGTCAATTCTAAATTCTTGGTGAATTGATGTATTTATTCAGGTCTTTCTATTGATAAATGTGAATGTATAGGCAGAATTTTTTTATTTTTGCTCCATGTCTTTTTGATCCATGTTTCCATTTGCCCTAAAAAGTGTAACAGATTCTAAGAGGATAAAGTATTTCAGTTCTTCGAGTGCTGAAGTTCTCCACAAATATTTTCATAATTATATATTATTTTAGGGGTGATAATTGAGCCCTTTTAAAAAACCCCATTAACATATCCACTCATTGGTTGTCAGTGGTTTATTTTTCCAGTTGAAAGTAAAATCTAAATGAAAAATGCTTGACTCTATTTGTCTCTTGAGGGAACTATTACTACTACTAATCATAATAATATGAAAAAGAAGAATAGTTGAAGTTTTTTGAGTGTTTATAATATGCCAAACAGTGTTCTAAGTGTTTATACATAATTACTCTAAGCCACACAGCCACTCTTTTAGATAGCTTACTATTTTCATTATTTTACAAATAAGATACTAAAGTATATAAAAGTTAAGTAACTTTTTTTTTTTTTTTTGACCTAAGATCATACAGTTAGTAAGTGGTGGAGCCAAGATTCCAAATTGGTAGTCTGGCTCTAGAGTTCACCATCTTAAGGACTATGCTATATCACCTTTCATATAGCTAAGCTATTTGTCTGTATGATCTATTTGTAAATAGAAATTTCTCATCAAATATTTCTTTTATTTTACTAACTTAATGCTATTTGTGCGAGAAAGAACTTGCTATTTCACATTGTTTTTGGTAAGAGTATTGAAGTTAATTTTTTCTGCTTTGATGAAGTACAGCTAGAAGCCAATATTAACCTGAGAAACCACATAGTGTTTCATTTTAAAGGAAGAAAACAAGAGATATACAAATTATAATGCCTGAATTTAGAAATTAGAATTTCAACTTCACTGTTATTTGCACCATTGTTTTCTCATATGCCATGAACACCACTTGCATTTTGAAAATGCTGTCGTTTTTTCTTTTTTTTTTTAAATCGAAGGCATCACTCTTAAGGTGAAAAGAGTCATCTGTATTTCGAGAACTGGATCCTGGCTCATTGTAGTCAAGATAGCAGAGAAAATAGTATTTCTGTTACAAACTAAACTATTTACTCTTTCAAATACTGATCGGTTGTGTGTTAAATGTAGAATAATTTGAATAGAGCTACTCATTATAGTTAGTCTTTAGACAAGCAAAAGTTTAAAATGTAATTACATTACCAAAATGAAATCAAGTACAGATTCAGCATTTCAGAAAATCCTTTGACACCTGTTGTAATTTCCTGTTTTATTTTTAGTCTCAGATTTTTTTGTCTTCCTTCTTTCCCATCCAAAGTTCTTTAAATTATTTTAAAACCATTTTCTCATTTTTCTCTCTTCTTACAAATTAGCAATTTTAGTTCTCTTTAACACACTGCAGTCCTCAGAAAATCTGGTTTTGGTGTCTGAAATATTTTACAAGGGATTTCCAATTTGAGCATCTAAGTATTTGACAAGCTACATGTAAACAGTTAGTAGATGTAAGTATTCTGCAACGAATATGAAAAATACAAAATTATGGATTGCTGTACTTGTTAGTGTGTAATAGCGCAGGATGAGAGAATGTGGTTTTGGATATAGACAATCCTGTATTCAGATATGGACACTGCCACATACTTGATGGATAACCTTGGGCAAGAGACCACTTAACGTCTGAGTGTCAATTATCTTCTGTAACTATAAAATCAGGACAATAAGCAAAGTATCTGGCTCTACAAATTATAGCTATTTTGCATGACTTTCAGCCCTTTACTCAATTTATGAAAGGAGTTAGCTGCTATCATGTATGTTATCTTCTTTCTCGGTTTGTATGAAATGCTATAGAAAAGCATGTGCTCTTCATAATTGCTCTCTCCGTTGTTCTTTCCTTTCCAGTTAAATCAGCTATAAAAATCTCCTTGTGCTATCTCTGTAATGAGCAATTGGCCGGGATTAAATGGCTAGTCTATGAACTGAAGAGAGACCTCTGGTTTGATTTCTCATATCTGAGCTGTTCTGTGTTCACAGTGATTCATCTCATCACAGTACTGTAAAATCCTTTGGGTCTCTGTCACATCAGTCCTAGCCTTGGGCTTGTAAATTGTCGATAGCATATATTTTTCAGTCAAGAACTTTTATCATGCTACTAAGGTTGGTTTGAGAAGTATGATAAGTTCAGGTCAAATTTTATTTCACAGCCAGTGAAGTTTATTTGTTGAAAAAAAATCTTTAAAACCATTTGGTATATGAAGGTACTTTGGAGTGGTACCCAGCTGAATTAGCTAACTTAAACTGCTTCAACAGTGCCAGCCTTCATGATGGCTGGCTTTTTGTTACTAACATGAATAGTACTTTATTTAGTGCAACATAATTTTGCAAGAGACCTGTTTCTAAGTAGTCATTCTGAACTCTTCCTTAGAGTAGTTATTAATCCTCTAAACTCATCTGAGTTTGGTTGCCTATGTGTTAAATATAGGTGGTAAAGCAATGAATTTGCCATGAAGTTAAAAAATAGTATATCATGAAATGATAGTGACATACCCTTAAAGGAAACCTTAATTAAAGAAATGGTTTCACTACCCATGGAAAAAAGTTAAGTGTTTGCTTTCCCTTTTCTTTAAGAAATAGGTAATTATTCATGTGTTTTCTTTTTATAGTAATGTGAAGTTTTTCTGTAATTGTATGTTTTATTTCGGCGAGGTTAGGAATTGAGTTATTTGGGTTTTTGTTTTGTTTTGTCTTACTGTACCTAGCAGATAATATATAAAATATTTTTATGTATTCCTCATTTCCTGTTTCGGGTGTTCAGTGATTTTATTCCAAATCACATTTGGTCCTTTATATGTTATAATAGTTTGTGATATAAATATATTTGATTTGGGAGTTTTTGTTCATATAATCAAACAATGTTATTTTTTTTTTCTTTTTCTCATCTTCTGATCAGGATTTCTGGCAGGTACTGACTCAGCAGCATGTGCCTTAAATTAATTAATGTTTCAAAACCCAGAGTAACGCTTCAGGGACAAAGGTTCAGTGCATGTTCATGTCCTTTCCCTGCTCCCTTCAGAATGATTCAGTTCCTGTCACTTTAAATTAACAAATCTTTAATATGACAATTCAAACACTGCACAAGTCCTTGAGAATGTAGTACCTAGCATAACTTAAAAGGAAGTTTTAACATTATGTGTCACACCAAAGGTCAAGAAACTGTTTTGTTTTTTTGTTTTTTTTGCGGTACGCGGGCCTCTCACTGCTGTGGCCTCTCCCGTTGCGGAGCACAGGCTCCGGACGCGCAGGCTCAGCGGCCATGGCTCACGGGCCCAGCCGCTCCGCGGCATGTGGGATCTTCCCGGACCGGGGCACGAACCAGCAACCCCTGCATCAACAGGCGGACTCTCAACCACTGCGCCACAAGGGAAGCCCAAGAAACTGTTTTAATCATTGTATAATGGATACTCAGTTAGTTGGGTCATTTAAATAGTCTTAGTAGGGATGCCATGTTCCTAGTTGAACTGTAGCAGTGATGGTGAGACAACAGTAACTTCAAGTGAAAAATTAGTAGTTTTTTTTTTCTTTTGAAATTTCTTAAATAATAAATACAGATAAGCAGTTGCTTAGTTGTACTTTGCTCAATAAAATGACTTAAGGGGAAACAGATGGAACATTTAGAAAGACTTCATTTTGCTTTTTTGAGCTAATCAACAACTTTAAATGGAAAAGCAGCAAATACATGGAGAAAATCATAAAAAAGAATATATAGATTGTAGGCTGACAAAGGAGAATTTCAAGGACACGCCTAAGAAGTACTTTTCAAATTGATCTTTGAAGGCTTAGACTTCTTAATTATAGTTTATAAACTATTAAAATGTATTCAAAATATATTCATTAAAAAACATTACTCTTGCATTTCTTAATAAAAACATAAACTAAGCTTAATGAGAACATCCTTTGGTTTAAAATAATTGTTTAATTAATGAAGGTCACAAGGTGCTGTTTATTTTTATACATTTTTCTTGTGCTTCCTTGTTCTTAAAATGGTATATATTTTTAGTAGTCTCCTTACCAAACCCCCAAACCAATCATCCTGTTATTGGTGCAGTAGATTATTTTACCACCTTTGCCTTTAATTGCATTCTGAAACAAACCAACAAATATTTAAATTACTGTATCAGAATAATTTATTGATAACCCCATTATCAATGTTTCTAATCCTGGAGATTTTGTTTTAGAATAGCTGTGGCACAACCATCATGCAGAGTGCTAAGGAGTGTAAATCAAATGAGGTGTTAACACCTGTGATTGAGGATGGCCACTTCCAGTTCTCTGTTTATGGCAGGACAGTTTGTAGGAGGCAGCTAAAAATTCTTCCTCTCCTTTGATAATTGTGTGGTTTAAGGCTTAGAGATTTAAAATGACTTGTCTCACTTAGGTGTCCTTACTAGACAATGAGGAGAAGAGAAGAGAGGTAGGAATTGGTAAGAACTTGAAAGTCTCCAGAACCTGCAGCATTGAGTAGTCAACCTCTGTAGTTGACAAAGAGCATCAGTCTTCTTTAAACTTTGACTGTTGAAGGTAGTATCCTTTGTTGATCAAGGATTCAGAATCAAGTTTTATTGTATTCTTAAGGATATCTTATTAATAAGCTTTTTATATTATATATAAAATAATTATATTTTATATTAAAAATAATAAACTCTTTTTCTTAGAATAGGTAGTGGAGGAATTGTTTATACTGGGTTCTATAAATATCACTCATTTTGGTGACACTAGTATAAATTGTTTAAGCTTCCAAAGGTCAATGAGCAGTTACTTTATACAAGAGGACTTTCTTGCTTGCTTCCTTACAGGAATTTGTCCTTTGCATGCTAAGTTCCTATTGCCTGTGGAGAGGCTGGAATCATTTTGTTTTTCTGGTAGCATAGTATGAGTGCTGTTCTTCAGATGCAGCTTATGAATGGTGTCAGTACTTATTATATTGCTGTGAGGAGTATCCATAATGTCTCTTTCCAGTCTCTGAGTTCCACCACTACTAAAGTCTGTTGATTTAAACCATGTGCTTGATTTTTCATCTTGAACAGAGAAACAATAATATAATCGTTAAGTGCTCCCAAGGAAGGTATAGTTTACTTGGTTGTCCCAAATATTAAGACTTCTATTAAGATGTCTTTAAATACATTTTTATTTTAGATTCTGTTGTGTTTGAATTTGGGATCATCTGTGAACCCATTTGATTTATCATTGTTGATTTGAAAGCATAAACATGACTAACCATTACATTTCCAACACCTTTATGTTTAGCTTTTCCATCATGAAACAAGATTTGAAATTCACTTTGATATGAGAGGACTTCGTTCCAAACTAACTTCCGTTTTAAAATTATTTTAGCACAAACACTCTAGCATGTTTCAAAGTTACACGAATAGATTTCTATGAAAACCACTCAAAACATTTTATTTCTTCTGTTCTGGTAAAAATGGGTTCTCAACTGATATGTATTGATGACCTTTGGTTGCAGAGAAAGTGTGAGGATAGTTCTTGGTTTGCATATTTGGCTTTGCCATGGTGCATTTTTTTAGAAGTTTTATATATAAATAAAAAGCTTCTCCAATTATAGATCAATGTAACATCTATTAATTAAGAAGATTATAGAGAATCATTACATTCTTTTAATGATACTCATTTTGAAAATGATTAAAATATACATTTGAACAAATCAGGGCATAAAAATATGATGTGCACCTATATCATTAACTAGATTTTCAACTTCAAGATAAATGAGCTAATACAAGTTAAGCCTCAAGATTAATATTTTACAATAATAAACTATGTTTTGCTCCAAAAATATTCAATCTGCATTAAATTTTAGAAATTGCAAACAGTATAGACACCTGATGTATTTCTGTGCATTTGATACAGTACAACATATAATAGTTCATGCATGGGTTCTGGAGTCAGACCGTGACCTGTCCTGCCACTTTATAGCACTGTCACCTTGGGCTTCTTATTTAACTTCTCTAACCCTCAGTTTTCTCATCTGTTAAGTGCAGACAGTAGTATCACCTATCTCATAGAATTGCAGTGAGAACTTAAAGAGATAATGCAAATGTTTAGCACAGTTCCTGGCATAGAACGTGCAAACTATAATTTTAAAATTCTTGATATGTCTTTAATGGTTGGTGGTATTCAAGGAATACCTAAAAATGTTTGATTTCAAAATGATTGAAAAATTCTTCTTCTAAAGGATTTCCTGGGAGATGATAGTTACTAGAACAGTGTAAATCAAGGGTGTGAACAGTGATCCTCAGAATGAAACTCTTTTATTTTTGTTCTTATGGTGCATTTTTTCTTGTAATAATTTTTTTCCATATGGGAGAAGGTGAAATACTATATTGACTTATTTTTCAAAATTTGTATGTGAGGTTGTTTTTCCATGAAGTGATAGGGAAGCCTTTTCTAACCCATGTGACTGAAACCAAGACTGCTGCTGAGCTCAGGACAGTTCTTTGCAGCACTGATTGACTTGAGTGGCCAACATTCAAAATTAAATTCTTAGATTTGGGTAGCAGGTAATCAATAATGACAAAATATAGATTCTCCCACCCAGAGCTGCCTTGAAGCAAGTTTGCAGGCATAATGTGGTAGAAACTAATAGAGTTGATGATTTTTCCCATCTAGGGTTTTGAGAACACCTCATCAGATACTGAGGACTGAAATAAATCATTTCAATAAAGTTATATCATTTCTTTGAAGTTAATGCTTTTCCAGTAGACTTTTGAATTTTTATCATTGCTTTAATCAAATCTTCTGCCACTGTTTTTTTTAAGCATCTTCATTTGTATCCATATTCTCTTTAGCCATCTAGTTAATGAAATAGGAAAACATTTGCATTCTAGGTGTTTGGAGTTTTTCTCAGAGCTAAAGTGGTTAGAATGGGGACTGAAAAGAGAATGGCTTTCTGGCAGAGTGAAGTTTCCAGAATCTTAAGCATTCACCTTCCACAGTTTGTTGCACAGTAATTTGTGTTTGTTGCCTCAAACGCAATAATACCTTTAAAAAGTTTGGAAACTCTGAGTCAGAAGTAGAAATCATAAAGTACTGTAAATTAGAAACATCTCAGTTTAATTTTTATCTGACATATCCCCAGATTCTATCTTCTGCAAGTTCAGGTATGGGATGGGGGAAGAAAAATAACTCATATTTTAACTGTGCAACATTTTCTGTTTGATTGAGAATAGTGTGATTGTTTAAGATTGATATCTTACAAAAGGCTTTGGCATCTGTCTGTACACCAACTAAATAATGAAGAGTGAGCATTAATTGCATGGGGAAATTGCTGAATTTTCTCTTTCTTTCTAACACCTGTTCTCCCTGCCCTCACCCCAACCTTAGGTAGAAATACTATTTATAATTTGGAAATTATATGCTGAAATTGCATCTTTTGGGAGAAGCATATTATTATGAATAATTTGTTTTTGAAATACAACACAAGTACTTCTTGAGGGATTTAGATAGGCTTCGAAATGTATTTCAGCAATATAGAGAAATGTTAATATTAAAACAGTCCAATTATTTCAGTTTCATAAAGGATGACATCTTAATTTAAATAGTAAAGCTGCGTTCTTTATCAGATTTTCTATATACCAGAGATGTTTGGAGGTTCTAAATGATGTGTTAGCATCTATTTTGCTGGCATAGTGCATCAACTTCTACTCGATAGAAAAAAGTTTACTTCAAACTATAGAACTTGAAAAGTGGATCTTAACTAGAATAAATAATGAGGTTAAACTCCTAGATATGATTTTTCTCTTTGGCTTTATCCAGTCGAGTCCTAGAAGACAAAATTATTGGCCCTATTTTGTTCAATCCTATTATAACAGGATTCACTGTTTGAGCACTGTGAGTATTAACAAGTTGGAATCATGTCTGGAATTCCCAGTCCCAGGGCTCCTGATGGTACCTGCAACTTTAGCCAGATGTTTTATAAGTTTTTGTGGTTGGTCAGAAACCAGAGTGTGAATGCTTCAGCACAAAGCCATCCTGGTAAAACAATTGAGGTTTTAGACTACCTGAGAAGTGTAGTAGTTACACATGTAATTGCTGATTTGCTGTAAGTTTACTCTTAAGTCTTTCTGCTTATCTAAAAAATTAAAAGATTCAGGATATGGTGCAGTTGAGATCAATACCAGGATTCTTATGAGGTTATTAATTTATTTGCCTGTACTTAAGGTCAGTAATTTGAATGTTTTAGTGATGTTGAGTCTGTAGCCATGTTTTAAGTTTTAAAACATATAAGATCTAAGACTAGGTCATGTAAATGAATAGTAAAACAGTTAAATTTCATTTTAAGTCAGTGAGCACACTGCTTTGAAATATTTTGCATAGTCTTGTTCTCCAAAACAGGAGGAACATTTGTCAGTAAATTGAATAGAAATTCTATTGTGAGCAGTTTACCTGCATTCCACTTTCACAGCCTTAACTTCAGAGTTTCAAGTGATTAGAGTAATGTCTGATATGTAGCTTCTAAGATGCATAAAATAGTATAATGCTCTGTAAGGTATCTGCAATTATAGCTTCTTTTTAAAATACCCAGTTCTGTTTAATTTTCAGCATATACACTGAAGTAGTTGCTAGAATTTTACCTCAGGAGCTTTAATATAAGTTTCTATAAATTTTTTTACTGAATGATATGTTAATATATTACTTAATCTCACATTATATGGTCTTACAATAGAATTGAAATATATTCTATTTCTTTTGACTTTTATATAGAGTTCTTCCTTTTAGTTTGTCTTATGTTTATTATTTATATTGAATTTATTTATATTGAATTAAATACAAATCCTTGTGATAGATTACACTAGTAAAAATGCATATTAATATAAATGTTCATTAGGAACAAAAAATATAAATAACCACCTCTGAGACAGTGAGAGAAAAAGAACATTACTACCAACCTGCTAAGGAAGATTATGTTTTCCTTGCACTGTGACTCCATATCACCCCTGAAGTATATAAATGGTATTTGCTTAGGACAAAAATGACTTAAAATTTAGTCAAAGATTAAACTTTATCCAAAAGATTAAGTGAAGGAACAATTTACTTGACATTCTCAATTTGCAAAATTAAACACTGATAAGACTTTAGGAATAAGAAAAAATAACCAAAAACCTTCCTTCCACTCTCCTTTGAATCTTGATTTTCCATTTTCACCGTACTTCGGTGCTTTTAAAAATTTATTCATTATTAAACTCCAATATATCTATTTTCACAGATTCTCCTTGTGCCTTGGCTGTTTGACTTGAGGATATCATTTATGGTAGAATCAGGCCTTTGATTTAAGAATATCAGCTAACAAACTGTCATGCAACACAAAATAGTCTAAAAATTGGTTTCTGGTAATTCCCACTTCTTTCCAAATCTTGACATATTTATTTAATTCTCCTCCTAACTCTAAATAATTTGAGGGATCAAATATGATGGTTTTATGACAGTTTAGGTGTTTGTGATTAATATATGTCATGAATTTTATAACAGTTATCTTTGGAGTTTTAGATACTTGAAAACACACTTATAAATTCTTAGAGTTAATATTGATAGTTGTGTAATCCTAAATGTACCTGAACTACTCTTTGACAAGTGGATGCCTCAGAAAACATAATGTAACTTCTCTCCCTGTCTCCTTCTACCCCCACCCCAACTCCTGAAGCATGGAAGAACAATGTAGACCTTTACTAAAGAATTAGAAGACTGTATTGCACAGGGCACATCACAAAGCATGGCTAATTTAAAAGTCCTCTTTAAACATCTTTCTTTCTGGTTTTTATTTTATTTATTTATTTTTAAAATTAATTTATTAATTAATTTATTTTTGGCTGTGTTGGGTCTTCACCAAGTGCGAAGACCCAACTGAACTTCGCCGCTGCGCACAGGCCCTTTCTAGTTGTGGCGAGTGGGACCTTCTTATTGTAGTGGCTTCTCTTGTTGTGGAGCAATGGGCCCCAGGCACGGGGGCTTCAGTAGCTGTGGCGCACAGGCCTAGCTGCTCCATGGCATGTGGGATCCTCCTGGACCAGGGATCAAACCTGTGTCCCCTGCATTGGCAGGCAGACTCTCAACCACTGCACCACCAGGGAAGTCCCTTTCTTGCTTTTAAAGAGCTACTGCAAAACATGTATTCTCTGTCCTTTCTCTCAAACACATGTGTGCACATATGTGCTCATATGCTTTCTTTTCTCTGTTTTCCCAACTTTGATACTTTCTATTTCTCTCTGGTCACGTCTCCTTCCTCTTTTTGGCTCACCTTTCCAGGGTCCCTTTTCCTTCTGTATTTTTTCTCCCAGATGTCTTCTTCAACTTTTTCTTATGTACAGCAATTTGACCTTCTTTTGGCCTCTCCTGGTCCCTGTAACTGTATTCAGTACAGCAGAGGTCTCATAGATAGCCCTGCAAACAGAAATATCACTTTTGCTGTATTCTATTAGTTATACAGACCAACCCTGATTCAGTGTGGGAAGAGACTAGGTCTACACAAGGACATGAATACACAAGGAGGCAAGAAACATTGGGGTTATTTTGGAGTCTGGCTAACACATTGAAAAGAGTCTCACATCCAGAACATATAATGATCAATAATAAAAAGACAAACAACCCAATTAAAAATGGGCAAAAGACTTGAACAGATACTTCCCAGAGAAGGATATATTAATTGTCAATAAACTATTAAAAATGGGCAAAAGACTTGAACAGATACTTCCCAGAGAAAGATATATTAATTGTCAATAAACTAAGTGCTTAAAACACTTGGTCATCAGGGAAATGCTCAAAAAAACCACAATAAGATACCACTAAAATGGCTAAATTAAAGAAACTGGCCACATAAATGTTGACAATGATGTGGAGCAACTAGAACTCTCATACACTGATGGTGCAAGTAAAAGAAGTACAACTTTGAGGAAACTCAAAATAGCCAAAAACTGAAAAGTGCCTGTTTAATCATTAAAGGAATGAATAAATTGTGATATTACTTGTGTGCATTATTATATGCACAATTATATGCAAAATAATTTGCATAAATTATTTATTTTTAATAGTTTTAATTTTATTGGTGAGTATTATACTGCTCTGCAATAAAAATGAATGAGTTACTGATAAATAGAGTGTGGATGAATCTCCCCAACATTATGCTGAACCATAGAAGCTGGACATCAAAGAGAATATACTGGTGATACCATTTATAGGAAGTTCTAGAAAAAGCAAAACTAATCTGTGGTGCAAAAATATGGTGGGAATTAACTGTGGAGGGGCATAAAGGAAACATCAGGGATGGCAGAAATGTTCTATAACCCAAATATATATCTGGGTTACTCAGATATGTATTTATAAAACTCATTGAGTCGTATATTGGATTTGTGCATTTCACCATAAGTAGATTTTACTTAAAACTGTAACAGATATTGAACTCTAGATGATACATTCGTTTTTTGCAGGGATATTTAGCAATTGTGAAACTATCTTCCTTGTATTCTAAGCTTGAGCAAATGAGTAAATATATTGCGGATAATGGGAACCAGATTTCTCTCTGTTGCAGAAGGGAGTAACACGTGTGTAAAGGACAAGACTAACTTGTGCTCTGTGGTATTAGAATGGAATTAGAGATATCATTATGAATTCATAGTTTATAATAGATATAATAGATATGAACGTAATCATGAGGAAACAGCAGCCTAATTCGAATTGAGGGATATCTTACAACATAATTCACCTGTACTTTTCAGATTGTTCCAGGTCAAAAAGTATAAAGAGACCAAAATTGGCAGAGTAGGTAACGCCAAAACTACACACGTCCACTAAGACAATAATTAAGGTAGTGAAAACTGTCAATCAGCTTTTTCAGATCTGTGGAATCTAACTAATCAGACCTTAAGCAACTAGGGGAATGCTTAAAGAAGAAAGAAGCTGCTGAAATTTGGTAAGAGAATGTTGTGGTGTTTTAACTTCTCTGATGACCACCCCCCACCCCCCAGCACAGTGGCAGCCATAAAGATTGTGCGTTCTTGGTATAGCTCCCTGGTGCCAGAGGGGGCAGGGCAGACCTTGTTTTCAGAGAATGTGAATGTGGGCCTTGATCTGTCTGGCCAATGAGGAATCAGCTTGGGGGTTTGTGTTTGTTTTGCCTACCTTGGAGCTTTCTTAAGGCTGGGGTGACCTCCCAGGTGGCATTTGTTAAAAGCATAAAGGTAAATATACTAGCCACAGCAGCTGAAGACAAGCAGCAGACAAACCAAAACAGCTGGGAAAGAAGAGGCTGCAGCAGGAGATAGGTGAGAGAAAAGGACTTTGAAATGCTCTACCATATACTGGTGAATCTGGAAGGCCATGTGCACACCCAGGGCCAAATGAATACTTAGAGGAAACCCCAACAGACCCTAACCTTTCACTTCTGGCTGATGTTTAGCTTCCAAGCAAGCAAGAAATGAAGGCAAGGGCAGAATTATAAATAGTGACTAAGCATTGAAAGAATGCCAACACAGAGCCAGTCTGCAAGGACCTTGAGAGGTTTTTTTTTTCCCCACCCTTTGGATCCAGAAACTTAAGGAAATCTCTGTCAAATCACTAGCTGACTACTAAGGTATGAAACAGAGACTTGAGTGGCCATGCTGGACAAAGTATTTACAAAAGAATTTACAAAAATTATTAAAGAAATGACTACAACCCATGCAAGCAGCAACAACAAACCCTGAGGAGGTGAGAGAATCCTATTTCCAGAATTACCACATTGTAATATACAAAATGTCCGGTTTTCAAAAACATTATGCTTGTAAAGAAACAAAGTATGGCCCAGGAAAAAAAAAGGAATAGGAACTATCCTTGAGAAAGCTCAGATATTGCAACTTATTACAGACAGACTTAAAATCAACTGTCCTAAATATACTCAAAGAGCTAAAAGAAACTACAGGCAATGAACTTAAAGGAAACAAGGAGAATGATGTATGAACTAATAGGAAAAAATAGATAGAAATTATAAAAAGGTATCAAATAAAAATTCTGGAACTGAAAATTTCCTATAGCTGAAAGGAAAATTTTAGTGAAGGGGTTCAACAGCAGATTTGAATACACAGGAAAAATGATTAGTGAACTTAAAGATAGGTCAATTAATATTTTCCAGTCTGAGAAACAAAAAAAGCAAATGAACAGAGCTTATGAGACCTATGTGACACTACCAAGTGTGCCACATATGTACAATAGGAATCTCAGAAGGCAAGGAGAGAGAAAAGGGGACAGAAAGAATATTTGAAGAGATAATGGCTCAAAACTTTCCAACTTTAATGAAATATATGAATCTACCCATCCAGGAAGCTAAATAACTCCAATAGGATAAACTCAAAGAGACCCACACTGAGATACATTATAATCAAACTGTCAAAAGCTAAAGATTGTGAATCTTGAAAACAGGAAGAGAGAAGCAACTTTCCACACACAAACTATACACAATAGGATTAACAACCAGTTTCTCATCAGATACCATGAAGGCCAGAAGGCAGTGGGATGACATATTTAAAGTGCTGAAAGAAAAATAAAATTGTCAACCAAGAATTCTGTACCTGCAAAATTATCCTTCAGAAGTGAAGGAGATAGATATTAAGCCATTCCCAGATAAACAAAAGTGGAGGAGTTTGTTGCTAGTAGATCTGCCCTACAAAAAATGCTAAAAGTAATACTTAAGGCTGAAAAGAAAGGACACTAGATAGTAACTTGAAGCTATATTGAGAAATAACACCAGTACCAGTAACAACATAGGTAAATATAAAAGCCAGCATTATTTTATTTGTGGTTTATAACTCCTGTCTATCCCTCTGTAATTTGAAAGACAAATGCATGAAACAGTAATTATCAATCTATGTTAATGGGCACACTGTATAAAAATGTAATGTGCAAAAATAACATAAAGGGAAATGGAACTCTACAAGAACAGAGTTTTTTAATACTATTGAAGTTAAGTTGGTATTTATTCAAACTAGGTTGCTGTAAATTTAAGATGTTAATTGTAATCTGCAGAGTGGCCACTAAGAAAATAACTAGGTATGGTTCCATTTATATGAAATATCCAAAAATATGAATCCATAAAGATGGAAAGCAAATTAGTGATTTCCAGGGGCTAGAGGGAGGGGGCAGTGGGATGTGACTGCTTAATGGATAAGGGGTTTCCTTCCAAATGGGGTTATGAAAATGTTCTGGAACTATGTAGTGGTGATGGTTACATAACATTGTGATTGTACTTAATACCACCAAATTTTACGCTTTAAAATGGTTCCGTGGTAAATTTTATGTTACGTACATTTTACCACAGTTTTTAAAAATTATAAAAATGTAAGCAGCGTGGTACTGGCATAAGAATAGACACAAGGATCAATGGAATGAAATTGAGAGTCCAGAAATAAACCCACATATATATGGTCAATTTATTTTGATCAAGGGTGCCAAGACCATTCAGTGGTGAAAGAAGAATCTTTTCAACAAATGGTAGGGGGTCAAATGGATATCACATGCAAAATAGTGAAGTTGGACCCCTACCTCACATTAATACAAAAATTAACCCAAAGTAGATCAATGACCTAAATATACAAAACTTTTAGAGAAACAGGGGTGAATCTTCATGATCTTGGATTTGGTGATGGAGTCTTAGGTACGGCATCAAAAGCACAAGTAATAAGAGAAAAAAATAGACAAATAGAACTTCATCAATATTTAAAATTTCTGTACACCAAAGGGCATTATCAGGAGAGTGAAAAGGCAATGAACAGAATGAGAGAACATATTTGCAAACCCTATATCTGATATGTTTAGTGTATAGAATATATTGATATAATGAAACTTACAAAACTCAACAACAGAAAGACAAATAACCCAACTCAAAAATGGGCAAATGATTTGAGTAGAGATTTCTCCAAAGAAGATAATATAGATGGCCAACAGACACATGAAAAGATGTTCAACATCATTAGGCACTAGGGAAATGTAAGTCAAACCTTAATAACATACCATTTCACACTCACTAGGATGGATATAATTTTTTAAAAAAAAAGAAAGAAAAAGAAAATTGAGGATGTGGAGAAATTGGAACCCTTTTACATTGCTGGTATTAATGCAAAATAGTGTAGCCACTGTGGAAAACAGTTTGGCTGTTCCTCAGAAACTTAAACATAGGGGTATGATACGACTCAGCAATTCCACTCCCAGGTGTATACCCAAAACAACTGAAAGCGGATAGTGAAACAAATACTTGTACATGAATGTACATGGTAGCACTATTCACAATAGCCAAAAGGTGGAAGCAATCCAAATATCCTTCAGTGGATGAATGGATAAACAATTTGTGGTATATATACAATAGAATATTATTTGGCGATAAAAAGGAATGAAGCACTGATTGATGCTACAGCATGGATGAACCTACAAAATATGATATGTGAAGCCAAACCCAAAAGGCCCACACATTTTATGGTTAAATGGTTAAAATGGTGAATTTTATGTCATGTGAATTTTACCACAATCAAAAATAATAATAAGCCTCCAAAGGAAAAAGTAAAGATGGGCATAAACCTCTAAAGGAAAAAATAAAGATGGGCAAAGAAAGCTGTTTTAGATTAATGGAGATTAAAAAGACATGACAACTAAATGCCATTTATGATTGTGGACTACATCCTGGACTGGGGGGAAGATAAAGGAAAGGAAATTATTGGGACAGTTCACTACATTTGATAATAGACTGTGGATTAGATAATTGTATGTATCAGTATTAAATATCCTGGTTTTATGAAATATGTACTGTAATATGTAAGAGAATGTCTTTGTTCATAGGAAATATATACTGAAGTATTTAAGTGTAAAGGGGCATATGTCTCCAACTTTCAATATGGTGTAAAAGAAAATATGTATCTACATAAAATGAAAAGCAAATAGAGTGATAACTTAAACTGTTGGTGATTCTGAGTAAAAAGCATATGAGAGTTCCTTATACGGATCTTTCCACTTTTATGAGTTTGAAAGTATATCAAAATAAAAAGTTGTGGACAAACTTGGATTTTTCTTTTTATCTTCTGAGCAGCAGCATAGTCCAGATGGTTCTTAGAAAAATAATGTTAGATATGCTTTTTTGGCTTATCTGCCTCATTTCAGTTTGTCCTTAGACTTTTGTCTGTTTCTCGACTTCTGGATCGCAATATATTATTTATTTTATTTGCTTATAGCAGTCTCTCCGTAAGATTATTACATAATTAACATGGGTTACTCAGCTTCTATACACATTTATTCTGGCTAGTAATGGTATGCCTTTGACAGCCTGTTCTCATTTTGTGTATTTTTTCTTATTCACATGCTTTACTTTTGCAGTATCTTGGATAATGTTAAAAATGTACATTTTTTTCTTTTGAGAAATTAAAATATTAACTTCCCAGTGAACAGCTTTGCTGCTCTTTTCATCCAATAGCCTTCTTTTGTCTGAAATTTGTGTTTAATCTATTGGTAGATGATCAAGTGTGATATGAGATCTAACCTTAATTGAACATACTGGACTGGGGGCTCAGTTTTGCTTTTGGCTCAAAGACGTAATCTCTAAATTCTGTCAGGCCGGACCAGGCTTTCTGCCCATCACAAATGAGTCAGAAGCACTTTCCTAAGTAGAAACTGCCATCAAAACCTCTTACCACTTCGCAGGCGTTCAACTATGGATTTTTGCCTGTCCATGGTTACTGTTTCCTATTACAAGCAGATATCCAGTAGAGGCTGTTTTGAGTGGGTTTACTAAGAAGATCATGATGATTCATTTGGTACTTGTGTCTTCAATTGGTTAACCAGTTTTCTTTCCTTTGTGGTGTATGATGGGACCTTCACTAGACAGAGGTAACCTGTTGGATAGTTGTGTACCTGGATGGTGGTGTGGTGGTGCTTGCTGGTTTAATTTTCATGATACTCCTCCCAAGGTTATGCTTGCAGTGCTGCTTCTTATTTTGTGCTTGCATGATATTATTACTTTGATTGTGCTTTGTTGGTTTGGGTTTTTAAAACCTCCTATTTCTTTTTTTGGTACCCAGAATAATTCCTGAAATTTCTTTGGTTGGTCCAGAACTTATGGAAATGTGTTTCAAGTCTAACTCTTTGGTGGATCCTTTTCAGTTTTTGAAAGTATCTTCAATGTCACCACTAAGTTTATGGTTTGGTAGCAAATCAGAAAACAGCGTAAGTTTCCTTAAACACCCAGGAAGAGACTGCTTCCCAGATAGACCATTACTGAACCTGAGAATTAACTCTCTTTGTGAACTTTATAGATTAAAGAAAATAAATACATACTTAGAGTAAAAGCTAAGTTTTGGGAGAGTTTCTTCAAATAGCTGAAATTTGGGAGCCTCCATCAAGGTCACAGTAAATATAATTAAATTAACTCATGCCTAAAATTTGGTGTGTGTCTGACTTGACATTATATTTCAGAGATGCTGTTTACTTTGTAAACTGTTCTACATTCCCAAACTAAGGTTCTTGGGGTTCATAAGGTAAAAGTTAAAATTAGCATTTCAGAAATTAGTTTTCTGAGCATTTGTGTGGGTGTTTACAATAGTTGCTTACCTCTTCATTTCTCATTACTAGTTGTATAGTTTCTCTTGGGCATTTAGAACTGATTTTATTTTAGTTTTTTTTTTTTTTTTCTCTACCTTATATACCTCTATAGAAAAAGGTAGATTGTTTTTCAAACTAAGAGATAAAACCAGCCCTGAAGTGGGCCTGTTATATGTTAAATGGAAGTTCATAAAATTGAAAATTTTATTCCATTGTTCACATTAAACCAGTGTTGAAACAAACAAACAAAATCATCTTTTTTCTTATAATTTTAATCATCTTAAAAACTGTAAAGGATCCATTAATTTGGAATGGCCATCAGAGAAGTGCTTATGATAAATAGCATAAAACTGTCAGATAAATGGTGATTCATCTCTAACTATTTATATTCTCATTCTGTTATATCTTCTTTTTATCTTTTGGTGGAACCCATACATTCAATAGAAAATTGCCCAGGAACGAGAAAAATTTGCTGACGAAGGCAGTATATTTTACACCCTTGGAGAATGTGGACTCATATCCTTTTCAGACTACATTTTCCTTACGACTGTTCTTTCTAGTAAGTATAAACTTTTCTTATTATTCATTTATAGGGAATATATAGGACTGTAAAAAGAGTTAAGTCGATTGGAGGGGGAAACAAGGCATGTTTGCAAAGTTAATGAATGATAAGTTACATCAAATTTCATTTCGAGTTCTCTGTAACTTGTATATAGAACCACCTGAGAAAGAGGAAGGAAAATAAAGTTAAAAGGTAAAGTTAAAAGAAAAAAAAAGAACAAAACTGTGAAGTCACATCTACTTTTAACTGTTTGAAGCTCAAGATAAATTATATATTGCCTACTCCTCTAGCCCTAATTAATGTTTATACTTCCTCAGTAAAACACATATTGATCTAGTATTTCCTCTACTAAAGAAGAAGATTGGCTCGGTTGTTCTAATTGTGTTCAATATTAATTTTTCAACCTTGGAAGATAACTTCTTAAAACACAGAACTCAAATTTGACTCATTTAGAGCACTGATGAATTTCTAATTTTTCTAAGCTAAACAATTTTGTTGATTAGTATGCTACTATGAGTGTTCTTAGTATTATTTTCCTTTAGTGTGACTTTTTTTAACCATTCAGAAAAAAAAAAAGTATGTCTCTAGCTCTCTGTGTACATTCTATTAAAATCTACCTAAATTGATCCAAAGAGATCTGATTTATATATTTCAAAGAAGTGATTCTCAATTTTTTTTCCATGGGGGAACATATCAAATAAAAATAACCATATCTTCCTTCCCTTCTCCAGGCTAGGCACCTATAAACAGTTTTCCAAACTTATGGTTACCAGGGGAGAAGGGGTGGGGAGGGATAAATTGGGAGATTGGGATTGACATATATACACTATTATATATAAAATAGATAACTAATAAGGACCTACTGTATAGCATAGGGAACTCTTCTCAGTACTCTGTAATGACCTATATGAGAAAAGAATTTAGAAAAGAGTGGATATATCCATATGTGTAACTGATTCACTTTGCTGTGCAGCAAAATTAACACAACATTGTAAATCAACTATACTCCAATAAAAATTTTTTTAAAAACTATAAACAGTTTTCAATGAATGACGTACACGGTTCCTGCCATAGCTATGACTACTCTTCACTCTTCTTCCCTCCAATTGACAGAAAAATGAAGAAATATAGACTAATAGGCCTTACCACAGCTGTCTTGGGCTACCAAACTATCTGAATAAATTTGTAGTGGACCACTGCTCTAGCAACGTAGATGTGCATTGACTTGTTATGAAGATCCAAGATAGTAAACTAAGAGCACTTTTTTGATCTTAAATTGTGTATTATTTTTATTTTGGTGTGTTTTCAAAACAGACTTCAGTTCAAATTCTGGTCCCATCACTTCTTACCTGTGATTAAGTGTCAGGAGAACCACAGCAGAATCTTCAGAATACTTTGCACACTGTGTAGCTTCGTAAATTTAGGTTAAAAAAAAAAAGGTCACATTGACCTGTGAGTTCTGGAAACCCCTCCAAGTAGCTCTACAGGTCTGGGCGCCTTTACTTACTGGTGCTCAGCTCCTGGCTCACCATGGTGAGTAATTTACCAAAAAATGCTTAATATTACAATATCATATACCTTCTATATTTGTCAGGAATGAGGAAATTATGATATGATTTTAAGATTTTCTCTTTATCACTAGTTTTAAGCCTTTTGATTATTATTTGCTTTTAGTATTTCTCAACCTTAGCACTACTGATGTTTTAGGCAGGATAATTCATTGTTGTGAGGGCTGTCCTGTGCATTATAGGATGTTTAGCAGCGTTCCTGGCCTCTACCCGTTAGATGCCAGTCACACACACTCTTCCCCTCCCAGTTGTGACAAACAAAAGTGTCTTCAGAAATTGTCAAATGTCCCCGGGGGAGTAGGAATGGGGAGGAATAATCCCTGGTTGAGAACCACAGATGTGGTTTTTAGCAGGGTTGTTTGGTTTCTGTATTATTATGTACCTCGAAATAGTGTTCTTTATGTTTCTTGTCTTGGGATTCTTTGAGTTTTGGGGTCTGTGGGTTTAATAATTTTCATCAAATTTGGAAAAATTTCAACTGTTATTTCATCAAATACTTTGCTTCCTCATCCTCTCCTTTGAGGACTTCAGTTACACATATATTTTCCTCATATCAACCCTATAATGTTTGTAGTTTATTATCTTCATTTTGAAATTGAGGCATACACAAGATTAAAGAACTTTCCTCAAGTCCCACAGTAAGTAGATGATTCAGGGTTTGAACCCAGGCCATCCCATCATATGGGCTCCTGTCACTTGGCTTTACTGCTGTGGTCACATTTTCAGCAGTGCTAAGCCATAGCTTACCATAGTGCCTCTTCTTTCTCTAAGGCTGGGCTGTGGAAAGGCTGGTCATAAAACTCTCCTGTAGATAATGGGCAGTTCACGCATCCTTGCAATCTGAATGTTGTACACTGCATTGTTTACTTTATTTAACAAGACATGGAGGACGATATGCCACAGAAATTACATTGAGACAAGTTATTTCCCACATTCTAATTGCTGCTAGGATGATAAGAAATGAGGCACTCAGTGGATCAACTTCTTTGTGGATAACAAGGAATCATTACATCTAAATACACTAAATTGTTCCCAGGTTGTCCTGCAAGAAGGAATGCAGTTCTTTAAACACGAAAAGCTTTGCTAGGGAGTGGCTTGGGACTAGGGGAAGTGCATTAGCATATTTATTCATCTGTTACTCTGGTGGACAACATGGACCGTTCTTGAGATTTCCAGTGGAAAACCAGCCACAGCAACGTGAACAGCATAGCCCAGATAATGCAAGACTGTTGTATTTCTAATTAGCTGGGGTTTTTTTCAAAATTAATAGACTCAATGATGTTCAAGAAATTGTCATCATTTTGAAGAATATAAACACTCTGCCCAAATGGATTGACAGTTGGAACCTCTCAGTACTTTAGAAACTCTACCATGTTGTCTAAAATAAAATTCGACAACCTTATATAGTAAATTATTTGTTTTCTCTCTTTCGATTCATGATTCGTCTCCTAAAAATAAAATTAAGAAGGCTGCTTTACTGGGACTTCCCTGGTGGTCCAGGGGCTAAGACTCCATGCTCCCATTGCATGGGGCCCGAGTTTGATCCCTGGTCAGGGAACTAGGTCCCACATGCCGCAACTAAGAGTTCACACGCCACAACTAAATATCCTGCACACGGCAACGAAGATCCCATGTGCCTCAACTAAGACCCGGTGCAGCCAAACAAATAAATATTTTTAAAAAGGAAAAAAAAAGGAAAGCTGCTTTACTAAAAATGCATGTTATGCAGTGTAATTTCCTGCATTAAATAGAGTTAATTCTTCTTACTTAAACTTTTTAGAAGTTTCATTTTTTTAGCTAAACAAGAATTTTTTGGACACACCCAGAATAACAACCAATTTGGCAGCAATATCTTTGCTTACAACAAGCAGTGGCATAAATTTCTCACTCTTCTTTGTATGTGCTTTGGATAATGGGGGCCTTCTTTGGCCAGCCTAAAATTTTAAATACCTTTTATTGTGTCATACACACACACTTATGCATACACATCTCCTAAATCCCTTTTTTGCTTTCTTTTTACTCCTTGGCACTTGTCACTATTTAATAGTCTATATAATTGATTTCTTTTTTAAAAAAATTATGTAAGTTTCAGGTGTACAACATTATAATTCAACATTTTGCATACACTACAAAGTGATCACCATCACAAGTCTAGTTACCATCCATCACCATACAGTTAACCCCCTTCACCCATTTTGCCTACCCTTTAACCCCCTTCCCCTCTAGTAACCACTAATGTGTTCTCTATGAGTTTGTTTCTGCTTTATTTTGTTTCTGCATTTGTTTTTTTAGATTCCATATGTGAAGGAAATCATATGGTATTTGTCTTTCTCCATCTGACTTAGCTTCACTTAGCGTAATACCCTCAAGGTCCATCCAGGTTTGACAAGTGGCAAAATTTCATCCTTTTTTATGGCTGAATAATGTTCCATTATATTTATATGTATACCACATCTTCTTTATCCAGTCATCCATTGATGGACACTTAGGTTGTTTCCATTGGCATGGCTTTGTAAATAATGCTACATTGAACATAGGGATGCCTATATTTTTGCAAATTAGTATTTTTGTGTTCTTTGGATAACTACCCAGAAGTGGATAATTGATTTATCTTCTTTATTGTCCATCTTCCTACCTAGAATGTAACTGCCTGACAGTGATCATAGGTTTGTAATGATATTCGCTACAAATTTGTAATGATATTCATCACAAACATATCTACTGTATAAAAAGCATTGTGGCAAAGTAACAAAGCAAGAATTTTTTTTCAGTTTTCTCCAAAAGGAATTTTATCAAACATGAGACTTGACTTTGCTGTTTATATCCTGAATTGAGAGCCGTTCTTTTAGCCATTGATGTCCTCAGTCTGCATCACCAGTGGAGTGAGGGAAACATGTTTTTAAATTAATCTACTTCTAAATAAGCTTTCTTATAAGAAGTATATATACTTTCTAATAACTACAAGTTTTCTTATAATTCAGAATTCACATATTTGTATCCCCCTCTTACCCTAATCCGTAAATTCTGTTGCTTCATACCCTATCTCTCTGATCAGGTTTGAAGGATTAACTTGAAGAGTTGTCAACGTGAGCCATAGCATCTGTATTAAGTAGAATATTAAGTATTTACTAAATAACTACTCATTAATAAAATAAATTCAGATTCATTCTAGGCAAGATAAAGAGACTGTTAATAATAATTATTATTAAATAATTTCCAAAGAGCCTTTGATCCTTAAAGTAGGTTAATAGGAATTGAATGAGAACACAGAAGCATGGCTTAGTTCTCTGCACTAACCAACTACAACATTAGCGATGGTTTTAAATCTTATAGTTGAAGTCAGAGATTTTTCTCCATAACTAGGTACAGAGAAAGGTTGTCAAGGTTTATCTTGAATGCTATATATTATTTATTGATTTGGAGCATTCAATAGCTAATGCTAAGATTCACTAGGTTATGATAATATAACTTGGAATCAGGATCTTTGCCACTGACAGTTATGAAATATTTATTTTTTGTTCTTTGTCTTCACACATTTTCTAACTAAAGTTATTGACCCTGTGGGCTAATAACATAAAAACAGTTCTAGATAGCTTGAGGAGACAGTAATAAAATGATCAAAAAGTTGATTATTAAGCATTCTTACTATTTACTATTAATCTTTGAAAAGCCACGAGAAAAATCAAAAGCAAAAAATGCTACAGCATGTTCAGTACCTAGGAACAGACCTAATGAAAATCAGGCATAGGTCAATGTGTTCTGATTTTGATTCCCTCTTTATATTTGAAGGAATTAGTAGAGAAATTTAATTAAGTGGGCTTTCACTGTAGGAGAATTCGATTTACTGACAAACTACATCCTCATTGTGATGCATCTTTCTCACAAATATACAAACCTTTTGGGAAATTACAACAGCATTCAAGTGAAAGTTTATAATATTTTATTCCTCTTGCCATATTGAAGTCAAGAGCTGATCACAAAGTGTATGTGGCTTGGAGATAGCGGTACCATTCTGTGCCATTCTGGCTAATGAAAATGTTATAGAAGTTATAGATGAAAATAAGTTTTTCAGGTTGAGTGAGTCTGTTGAAAAATATGGGCAAGGACTGTTGGTGGGAATGTAACTTGATACAACCACTATGGAGAACAGTATGGAGGTTCCTTAAAAAACTAAAATTAGAACTACCATACGACCCAGCAATCCCACTACCGGGCATATACCCTGAGAAAACCATAATTCAAAAAGAGTCATGTACCAAAATATTCATTGCAGCTCTATTTACAATAGCCAGGACATGGAAGCGACCTAAGTGTCCATCAACAGATGAATGGATAAAGAAGATGTGGCACATATATACAGTGCAATATTACTCAGCCATAAAAAGGAATGAAACTGAGTTATTTGTAGTGAGGTGGATGGACCTAGAGACTGTCATATAGAGTGAAGTAAGTCAGAAAGAGAAAAACAAATACTGTATGCTAACACATATATATATGGAATTTAAAAAAAGAAAAGAGAGAAAGAAAATGGTCAGAAGAACCTAGGGGCAAGACGGGAATAAAGATGCAGACCTACTGGAGAATGGACTTGAGGATACGGGGAAGGGGAAGGGTAAGCTGGGTCAAAGTGAGAGAGTGGCATGGACATATATACACTACCAAATGTAAAATAGATAGCTAGTGGGAAGCAGCCACATAGCACAGGGAGATCAGCTCGGTGCTTTGTGACCACTTAGAGGCGTGGTATAGCAAGGGTGGGAGGGAGGGAGATGCAATACGGAAGAGATATGGGGACATATGTGTATGTATAACTGATTCACTTTGTTATAAAGCAGAAACTGATACACCATTGTAAAGCAATTATATTCTAATAAAGATGTTAAAAAAATTTTTTTAATTTTAAAAATTAAAAAAAATATGGGCAAGGCAACATACTGAGATCTGTTAACAGATCTAAGGCAGTTACAAATCTGTTTTATTGACACATCAGAGTTGGGGAAGTTATAGAGAAAATTTGGTTTAGCTATTTTCTGTGTAATTTTTATGTCTAGGATTATCTGCCATTGCCTAATTGATATTATGAAGGGTAAGACAAAGCAGAAAAGGGTTAATCTTATTCAGTGGTATTTTACCCTATAAAAAGTGCTTAGAACTTCAGAAAGACTCATTTGCATGCCATAAGGCCAAAAATATTATATTTCATTGTGTTGTTTACCATTAACTTCTTTCGCTAGCATAACCTGTTCTTATGGTTAACTCATTGGTTTTATAATAATGTATATAATAATTTATATAATGTTTTATAATAATGTATAATAATGTATGTTTCTATCAAAACAATAAAATAATGCATTTAAATATATTAAATGTTTATTAAGTTAAATTCATTTTGAGCCAGAGATTTATTTGAATGTGTCATTTCAGTAGAGCCCGTTGTTACAGAAAGTTGAAGCATTTACATCTTTGTATCAACAACCACACAAGAATTTTGTTCACATTAACAAGAAATAAGTGGTGTTTGTGTTTAACTCTCTCAAATCTCCTTGTGACTATACTAGAAGATCAAACTATTTCATCTGCAAAAGGAAGTTTATCCTTTGGGAACACTTGCTTGAGATTTGTTCTGAGGGTTCACAAGGCGAAGGAGAGAACAGAGACTAAAGAAGCAAAATTGTGGCTTATACAAAAATAAGGTCTAAATGTATTTTGACTGTATCTTGAGGAAGATTTTATAATTTTACACCCATTAGAAAATCAGTTCTTGTTAGCCTTTTCTTGCTTTTTATGAATAGTTTTATTTGAATTGATCCATTTTCATTTTTTTAATTGTAATATTGTAATAATTCTAATAGAATTCTAATATTGACCTAAAATCTTATGGAAATCTGGTTGAGACCACATGATTTCTGTAGCTCTACCCTTTCAATACAAGTAGTCAAGATGGGCCTATTTTCTAAAAACAAAAGAGTATTTTTTTTAATTTATTTATCTTAATTTATTTTTGGCTGTGTTGGGTCTTTGTTGCTGCACACAGGCTTTCTCTAGTTGTGGCGAGCAGGGGCTACTCTTTGTTACAGTGCGTGGTCTTCTCATTGGGGTGGCTTCTCTTGTTGCAGAGCATGGGCTTTAGGCACGTGGGCTTCATTAGTTGTGGCACACGGGCTCAGTAGTTGTGGCTCCCAGGCTCAAGAGCACAGGCTCAGTAGTTGTGGCGCATGGGCTTAGTTGCTCCATGGCATGTGGGATCTTCCCAGACCAGGGCTTCAAACCTGTGTCCCCTGCGTTGGCAGGCAGATTCTTAACCACTGTGTCACCAGGGAAGTCCCAACAAAAGAGTATTGAGTGAGGTAATTAAGAGTGTTTTCTGTACACTCTATGAGCTGATGCTGCCACTAAAATTATTATTATGTCTGCATACATTTTGTCTTCTCTTGAATGGCTTATATTGGCCTGTAAAGCTTTCTGCCACTTTTCCAGGGAGCCCCTTCTCTGTGATATATGAGATTCATATAGGAGCTCTAGAACAGAGAAGAGGAGGAGGTCTGCCCTTGGTTTTCCTTCTCTGCTCCTTAGGTTCTCGGAAAGGAAGGCCTAACGGGGAAGGCTTCCCTCTTTCTTAGGTCTCATTTATCAATGGGAGAAAATACCTGAAGCAAGAAAAGTAAAACTCCAAATAGGCTAAATTCTCTGCCTTCTAGAAAGTACCCTAACCTATAACATTATCTATTATTTATTATAATATTATTATTATTATAGCATATCTCAGCTAAGATTTTACTTGTTTTAAACATCAGAATTTTAAAAACTTTTTTACATTGAACTGTGAATGAATTATGGTACCTCATAACAGCTCCAGAGGTATTTGTTAATTCGAAGGAATTTCTAATTGATGCAAGTTTAGACAGTATCTGTGTTATCACTAAATAATATCTTGAAGTAGGAACTATGCCATATGGCTTTGTATCTCCAAAGTACCTAACGCTGTATCTTACTAATACTAGTCATTCCAAAAATATTTGAATGAAAGGATATTTGGGATGTGGCTTCTTTGGGTCTCTTCTAGGTAGAAAGGTGACCCAGCCACCCATCCATCTCCATACATTACAGTGTCAAATGGACCTCAGTTTACCTTCCTGCCAGAGTCTTCCCTTCATTTCCCAAGAACAGATTATAGAAACTTCCCTTCTTATAACTCACCTAACATCTGTCCTATCCTCCTCAGCCTCTACCATGTCTTGTTTTGTTTATGATTGGGGTGGCTCTGTAGGAATTCAGCCCTCAGTAATTGATGATGTGTAAAAATCTTTGCTGTGGTCTATGAGTCCCACTTTTTTGCATTGTTTGCCTCTTAGAAGCTGGACTGGAATCAAATGTATCTGTCCATTCTATATGTCTGACTTTTCCCAAAAACCCACAACTTAATAGTATTTGGTTATGCTTAGGCTTAATGATGTGTTGCTTACCTGTTCCTGGAATAGCTTTAGAAAATGCTTATTTGTTATGCTGAAGAATTTGAAGGTGCAAAAAGGAAACCAGGGAAAGAAATAGTGGTTGTCATGGAATGGTTTACCTAATCACTATCCCTTCTGGAGAAGGTATCCAGCCCAGTATCTGGCACATAATAAGTACTCCATGTATATTTGTTGGCTAAGTATCTAAGAATTTTTCTGAGTAGTTACTTTAGTATACATACTAAAATTTTATATTGCTCCAAGTACCCTTAGCATCCTGCCTAGTATTTAAAACTTTTAAAATTATAGCTATTCTCTATCTATATATACATGATGAAAGCTAAAAAATTAATTAGAATAGAAAATTTTTTTCTATTTGGACACTAAACTGAAAAGTAAAATAGTTTTTTGGGTGAACACCAAACTAAGTCACATGTAAAGAGGGTCCTTCAAAATGAGCATAAATTAAGTATCAAATATCCAATCTCTTTTTTTTTTTTTTCCAATCTCTTTTTTAAAGCAGCTAATTGTAAGCATGTATTCATTAAGTTGTATCTTGGCATAAGTGTGGCTGTTATTAAGCACATGGAATGGAATGAAACCACATAGAATGAAATGAATGTCAAGCAGATGATTTTTTTTTTTAGATCTCTGAAGATAGGGGTGGGGAATCTATCACACAGGCATATGTAACTTGGGCATAAAAATAGTAACATGCATTTGAAGAAAATATATTTCGAAAGAACGTGACCTTAATACAAGGCTAAAACACTGGCATGCCTTTTAGAATTTATCTCCCAGGAACTCTTGGGGAATCAAAGCTTTTTGACATCTCTGACATTGAATACTCTTCCTGTAGCACAACTGTCAAATAACAGTGTTAAGGAAGAGCAATTTAAATGAAGGACTGTTTCTGGCAGCTCTCTGAAGGTCATCCAGTAAGTAAGGCTGAGGTATAACTCAAAGACAGGTTATGTACTGTGAACTATGAACATTAGCTATTTCTTTTCTTCAGGTGTAAAATTTTGTTTAGAGATATATAGATAGATATATAAGCATATAAATTTTATATATAGATATAAAATATTTTAGAATCAGGGCTGAAATGTATTTTCTAGAAAAGATGTAAATGGAAGAAGAGCAGTAGTTCGAAGGAATAAGTGTCTATACAGCTAAAACCTTGTTGAAGGAATTCAGAAACATTTCACAATCTTATGAAGTTTTTAAACTCAGGTTTTTGACAGGTAGCGTTTCATATTATTTAGAAAACCTTGCCAGTTGACATTAAATAAATAAATCACACTGAGACACAATAAAGAATAAAGAGCTCTCTCTGTAGCTATTGCTGGTGGTAAGCTCATAGTAACGTCTTTTGTGGTTTCTTTCATTGTCTTAGGATTTTCAAATAAAAGCAAGACTAAGTCAATATGAATTTTAAGTCTGTTCTAAGAATATATGTTAAATTTCTCAGTGTTTTTTCCTTATGGTCAAAATCTGTTAAAGTAGAAACATGGGTCTTCCAACCAAATCCTTCCAATTAGTGCTGCTAGGAATAGCAACTTAATTCCCTTCCTCACCCCATATTCATGGGGTCCTGGCTACCCTGTGGCTGACTATAGACCTGTAAATCAAAGGTTATGGGTTTGTCTAGGAACTATACAAAGTGTAGGCATCGTGGCTCTACCTTGCACCTCAGGCAGCTTTACCGCCTGGTCTACCCTACAGTTAAACTAGCTTAGACTTGGGCTTAATCCTCAAAACTACATGGGGTGATGAAGTCTTTCCTAAACTGAGATCACTCTCAAAGGTCTAAAGGACTCCAAGAAACTAGGATAAAGATTAGTATTGTTTACCTCTTTTGAAGGGGCGATTAGTTGTTCCTCCTCTCATTTGACTACCAAATCCATAGTGTACCCAAAGCTCTTTGTGCATCAGAATTAACTATTGGAATGACACTTAAATTTAATTGACAGTATACTGTTGGTGAAAGTATAAAATATTAACATGCTTTTTTAGAATCTTGGCAGTGTTTCCCAAACACTTTCATTAAGTGCTTACACTTTGGCCCAGGAATTGCAATTCTGCAAGTTTAGACTAATAAAATGATCACATGTATAATGATATTGATGGTCAAAAAATAAATTGGGAAGAACTCAAATATCAAACAGCTGGCTGAACAAATTACAATAAAATCTATGCAATGAAATTTAATACAGCACTTCATATATGTAATGCAGAGATTTATTAGCATAGAAAACTGTTCACAATATACTGATGAGTCAGAACATACATATTGCGCGATTCCATTTTGGGAAAAGAAAAAGTGTGTGTGTGTGTCGAGTACGTGTGTGTTTTTTAAAATAGCCTGAATATTTGCATTTCATCTGTCCCCAAATTCTGTCAGCTCTACTTTGAAATAATCCAGAATCCCGCCATAAAATCACATCATCCCTCTGCTCAAAATCCCCCAAGGCTTCCATTCTCTCTTGGATTTTAATCTCGAAGTAAAAGCCAAAGTCATTACAGTGGCCTTCAAGATCCTATGTGCTCTCGCCACCACCATCCCTCTCAAGGAAAACAAAATAAATAAACATAAAAATAAATAAACATAAAAAACAAAATAAATAAACATAGCAAAACAGAAACAGAGTCATAGATACAGAGAACATCAGGTGGTTGCCAGAGGGGAGGGGTTGTGGGTTGAGTGAAATAGGTAAGGGAGATTAAAAGGTACACACTTCCAGTTATAAAATAAATGAGTCCTGGGAATAAAATGTACACCATGGGGAATATAGTCAGTAATATTGTAATATCTTTGTATGGTGATGGATGGTAACTAGACTTATTATGATGATCATTTTGTAATGTACAGAAATATTGAATTACTGTGTTGTGTAACAGGAGCTAACATAGTGTTGTAAGTCAATTATACTTCAAAAACAAACAAACAAACAAGAATCCCAAACAAACAAATGAACTCAGAAAGACCACATGAAATAGGTCAGATCTGTGGTTACAAGAGGCTGGGTGTGGCAGGAGGGGGAATTGGATGAAGGTAGTCAAAAGGTACAAACTTCCAGTTATAAGATAAGCACTAGGGATGTGATATTCAACATGATTAATATAATTAACACGGCTATATGTTTTTTATGAAAATTGCTAAGAGTAAATCCTAAGAGTTCTCATCACAAGGAAAAAAATTATTTATTTATTTATTTATTTTGCGGTACGCGGGCCTCTCACTGTTGTGGCCTCTCCCGTTGCGGAGCACAGGCTCCGGACGCGCAGGCTCAGCGGCCACGGCTCACGGGCCCAGCCGCTCCGCGGCATGTGGGATCTTCCCGGACCGGGGCACGAACCCGTGTCCCCTGCATCAACAGGCGGACTCTCAACCACTGCGCCAACAGGGAAGCCCGGAAAAAATACTTTTTCTTTTTCTTTATTTTATATCTATATGAGATGATGGATATTCACTAAACTTTTGTGGTAATCATTTCATGATATATGTAAGTCAGATCATTATGCTATAATGCTTTCAACTTGTACAGTGCTGAATGCCAATTATATCTCAGTAAAACCACAAGGAAAAAAATACATGTTAAGTTCTATGTGTAAATGAGTATTATCCCCCTAAAAGTCGTTCTCTTCTCTTCCCATTATTTGCCCCTCCCTATACACACACCATTTAGTCAATAACTAAAAGCAGGTAAAATCAAAAGAAGTCAACATTCTTCAACTTCCAGAATTGTTCCAACCAATCATTGGTTTCATGAGTTCTCCCCCCACAACCCCCAAGAGGCTTAGAAACAGGACTTTCCAGTCATATTTATATACTCCACCTATCCCAGATATAAATATACCTAGTATATATTTATCTTATAACTTCACGTTACTGTTATTAGTAGTTCTGAAAGTTTTTCGTTCATTTTCTTGGAGTTTTTAGGAAGACATTTATATTTATATAATCTTCAAATAATGATAATTGTTTTTTCTAACGTGTGCCTTATTTCATCTCATTATATATTTGCTTTGGCTAGAACTTTCAAAATAATATCCGTAATAGTGAGCATCCCCACTTTGTTTATTATATTAAAATAAATGTCCTTGGCATTTTTCAGTTAAGTATATTGTGAATCTTGGTGTCAGATAAATATTCTTTTCCATATTGAATAAGTTCCTCCTCCCTCTATTTCTCAGGAAAAGAAAGATTAGGAAGACCTAAAATTTTGTCAAAATGCTTTTTCAGCATCTAGCCTGATGATCAAAGTGGCTTTATTCCTGTGACCTAGTTTTATTGCATTATAGTTGTAAAAATTCTACATTTGCAATTTCTTCTTTTACTTGTGTTTGTTGTGTGTGTGTGTGTGTATGTCGACTAATATCTAATGTCTTTCTAAATTTCCCTTGAAGATTTAAAAACTATATGCAGTCTCTGTTTACCAGAAAGCAGTGTTCAATATATATATCTGTTAAATTGAACTTGTGGTTTGTATTATATAAAGTGTCCATAACCTCATTAAGTTTTCTACAAAATATGTCAAAGGCTTAGATATTACAGTAATTTTTGTAATTTATTCTTTACATCTAACTAATATTTTGTTATCTATTTTGCTGTGATGTTGTCCTGTACATAAAAATATATAATAGATTTTCATTATGGATGGTAGTTATGAGTAATATAAAAGTGGTGTTTGTTCTTAATCCTTCTGCTCTTAGTTCATTTCTGTCTCATTAATATTACCACCTCTGCTTTCTTACTGTTTCGTTTTCTTGTATTTCCTCTTATTTTTTATCTTTCTATATTATTTTGTTTTCAGTATATTTCTTATAAATAACAGACCCAGTCTGAGAGCATGTGTTCTAATAGAGGAGTTTAGTTCATTTAACTTTGTTGTGATTTATTTGTTCTTACATCTATCACCTTATGTCTTGTTTTCTGTGCTTTCTTTCCATTTTTTTTTTTCTGTTAAGCTTTTGCTTTATTCATTGGGTTTTTCTCCCAAGTAATTTTAATGCTCTCCTATTCGTGGTAATTTGAGTTAATTTAAATGTGTATTGTATATGTATCTGTGGGGGTTGCGGGGAGACGTGGCTTTTTTTTTTTTTTTTTTTTAGCTGCACTGGGTCTTGTTTACCGCATGCAAGATCTTCATTGCGGCATGCAGGATCTTTTAGTTTTGGCATGCAGGATCTTTTAGTTGTGGCATGTGGGATCTAGTTCCCCCACCAGTTCTCTGATCGTTCCGGGCCCCCTGCATTGGGAGCATGGAGTTTTACCCACTGGACCACCGGGGAAGTCCCAGTATGTAGCTTTTTTATGTAGGACAGAATCATCTATGTGTTTTGATGTCTTCTATTGGAAGTCAAGAAGTTTATCTTCCTTTCACTTTCTTCTCTCCACACAGTTTTTACATTTTTAATAATCTTACACTTCATTATTCTATAGCCATTCTCATATAATGGCTAAGAGTGGTGCATACTCTAGTAGACTGGCTCTTTGACTCTGGACACCCAATACCTTAGTTTCCTCTTTTTTTTTTAAGAATAGTCTCTATTTTTTAAAAAAAATATTTATTTATTTAGGCTTAGTTGCGGCAGGTGGGATCTTTAGTTGCGGCATGCAGACTTCTTAGTTGCAGCATGCATGCAGGATCTAGTTCCCTGACCAGGGTTCAAACCCAGGTCCCCTGCACTGAGAGCGTGAAGTCTTACCCACTGGACCTCCAGGGGAGTCCCAGTTTCCTCTTTTTTAACAGGGGATGGGTATAATAGTACAATGTCACAGAGTGGTTGGGAGGATTAAATAATTCATATAAAGTGCCTGATACATAATAAACATTTAATAAGTCGACATGCCATGATTATTTTATCAATAACCATTATTTAAGCTTAACTCTGTTCTACTGATTTTATTGCTCACTTAATTTACTGCTCATTTCTGAATTGATCTCACCTTCCCCGTCTTTATTTCTTTATTTTGATTGATTTTTTTGTCATTGCTGGCTGAAGAATTTCCTCAACCAGGGGTTGGCAAACTTTTTCTTAAAGGACAAGATAATTATTTTAGGCTTGCTGGCCATAAGGTCTCTGTCACAGCTACTCATTTCTGCCCTTGTACCTCAAAAGCAGCCATGGACAATACATAATCAAATGGCTAGCCAGCAGATCATAGTTTACCAATCCTTGCTTAAGACTTTTGTTACTGTTTTTTGTGGAATTTTGTTAGGAAGAATCTGTGGATTATATAGTTTCAAAGTCCTTGCCTGTCTGAGACAGTCTTCTGTTGCTAATATAGGTAAATGATGAGTTGACTTGTATGTAATTCTTAAATGAAAATTGTTTTCCCAGGACTTCCCTGGTGCCACAAATAAAGATCCCATGTGCTGCAACTAAGATCTGGTGCAGCCAAATAAATAAATTTTATAAATAAATAAATGAATAAATAAAATTTGTTTTCCCTCAAGATTCTATAGAACTTGCTCTGTGGTGTTCATGTTGTTGAGAATTATGATACAACCCAATATTTTCTTGTTTATGATAACTTTTTTTTTCTTCCTGTATAGTTGGGGTCTCTTTTTCTTTATCCATGGCGTTTGTCATTTCACTAGGGGAGGGTTTTTTTTTCCTGTCTTAAAAGAGCAAGCCCAAGAAGAAAAGCTAGATTGTTACATTTACACACCATGAACTTCAGCTATTTCAGATCACTTTATTGTCTTTCTTTTTTCCCCACTAAGGAAAATTTCTGGATATTATATTCCAAAAGTTAGCAATAAAAATGTCATATCATTTTATCATTTCAAATTGCAAATCATGGGAAAAACTAGATATTTTAAGTGGTGGAATGTTTACTATTTTATATAGTTTGGGCCCCCTGTATTTCAATTTAATGGGAGCATACGGCTGCACAGCCACAGAAAACATATTCAGGAAACAGTCTAAATAACTTACCCATGTTTGAGCATATTCAATCACTAAATGGTTATTAATTAAAATTTGTTAGTATAGTCAGAAAGTTATTACCGTGTTTTTTAAAAAATATTTATTTATTTATTTGGCTGTGCCAGGTCTTAGTTGCAGTACAGGGGATCTTCGTTGTGGCATGTGGGATCTTTTAGTTGCAGCATACAGAATCTTTAGTTGTGGCATGCGAACTCTTGGTTGCAGCACGTGGGATCTAGTTCCCCAACCAGGGATCGAACCCTGGCCCCCTGCATTGGGAGCATGGAGTCTTAGCCACTGGACCACCAGGGAAGTCCCTACAGTGTTTTAAATTGTAATTCTAGCACAACCAACAGCGAAAACCTTGGTTTAACTGTATATCATAACACAGTGTCTTCTATAACCAATTATAGTAGATGTGGATTTTTTTTAATTTGTCATTTCAGATCTTGCATTTCAAGAATAATCATTTGCCTGATTTCAGAGCAAAATGCCATAGTTATTCTCATCATCACCATTGACTTCAGATGACATGATTAATAGTGGATATTTTGGTCAGTAGATGATTCTACAAGACAATGATGAGGGCATGCCTGACTATGGGACTTCTGAGTTGATGCAGAAAGTGTAATTGTTAAATTTTTGAGCCACTGATATTGTTCATGCTACGCCTTGCTTCACATAAATACACCTTTTTACAAAGTTAACTGTGTATAAAAATTAAATAAGATACATAGCTTTATAAAAGGAAATATTCCTTGACTTTGTCCTTATCTTTTATCATTCTGTAAGTCTTCTGTTTTTCAAATATCTGCAGTCCTTTTACTAGGTATAATGTTAGACTGGCTCTTATCATGAAACCTAATATTAGAAAATGCTGAAGAGACTAATAGATTATCAAAGTAACTGTAAAATACTTTATTAACAGAAGTCAAATCAGACTTAGAAGTCAATTAGGTCATTGAAAAGAAAATTGATCTGCTGTTGCTTAAGTATGTTTTAAAAAAATTCTTAGGACATTTTCATTTAATGTAGCACCCTTCTTTGGAAGCTAAATCATCCCAAGGAAATGCTATAGTACAACTACAATGCATCATACCATAGGAACTTTTTTTCTCCACTCTGTGTAAAAAGGGCAGAAAGATTCTTCCAGGCTGCACCTAGGCATCATACCTTGGAGAATTCAGAAGAACTGAGAGAGGGGCAGTTTTTTTGAAACCTAATCTTGCAGGTTTTTCTTCTCCTTTTCCCAAGCCTAATGTGAGAAAACAAGACACTAAGCCCTTATATAAGAAAAATGTTAATATATTAGTCTGCAAAGAAGAAGTCCTATTGTTATTAGAAAGGATAAGTCATTCCAGAATTAACTATATTTAGAATACTGCATTTATGGGAGGCATTGGCCCTCTCAAGTACCCCAGAGGGGGCTATTAGGATGTTGAAGTTCTGGAAACAAGTTCTGAGAAACCTTTAGTAAAGACATGACACTATGCTTTTATGTATTCAAAGGGCCAGCATATATGAGGAAGCGGTTATATTTTTTTATTTCTCTAGAAAATTAAGACAATTTGTAAGAGCTACAAAGAATTAGATCTGGGCTCTGCATGAGGAAAAAAGTTCAATTAATATGGCCAACAATGGTTACACCACAGAAGTGGTGACCTCCCTCTCAGAAATAATCAGAGGCTGTGTGATCATCCTTATAAATTCAGTAGGCACGTTCATCATTGAAGAGAGGTGTGTCATATTATATGAATTTATTTTCTAACTCAGAGTTCTCTGATATTGCATATTAATTACCTCATTTGTCCTAGGCATCATTTTAAAACAGGAATGGTAGAGGTGGGAATTTTGTGGTAGGAGAATCAAACCAACAGAAAATAAGAAACTGGGCTTCCCTGATGGTGCAGTGGTTGAGAATCTGCCTGCCAATGCAGGGGACATGGGTTCGAACCCTGGTCTGGGAAGATCCCACATGCCGCAGAGTAACTGGGCCCATGAGCCACAACTACTGAGCCTGCGCGTCTGGAGCCTGTGCTCCAAAACGAGAGGCCGCGATGGTGAGAGGCCCACGCACCGCGATGAAGAGTGGCCCCTGCTTGCCGCAACTAGAGAAAGCCCTCGCACAGAAACGAAGACCCAACACAGCCAAAAATAAATAAATAAATTTATTAAAAAAAAAAAAAAGAAAATAAGAAACTTGTTTATGTTATAACCTGTCCATTTTTTTTGTTGTTGTTCATTCCGTCAGTACTACCAAAAGAGAATTTAAGGCATAATGACTCATTATGTTGTGGAAAAGCCAGAATTAGAGCCCAAGTCATTTGCATTTCTATTAAAGAAAAATAAGTGAAAGTCATGAAAATCTTGAGACAGGTAGTGTTTTTGCTATCTGATTATTTGACTTACCACACATAGAAAAACGTTTTTTTTTTCTTATTACTAAAACAACGTAGAAAAATCTCCTGTGCTTTGAGCAAGTCAAGAGTTGTTATTGCTGTTGTCATTATTGTCAATGATAGAATAATGTAAAAATGTTTTATTCTTAACTAGAACAGATCTAATGTATATCCATTTACTTATAGCAAAGACTATCATGGAATTATGAGCAAAGGATGTATAGTGATGAACTTTGTATAGAATTCCATTGTTTTGATCAGTTCCAATGTATAATTGTTTTAGAAATTGATGCGCAGAAAGTAGATTAAGCCATTAACACAAGGAGCGGGCAGAGCAGAACTTCACTGTCACTCTACAAGCAGCCTGGAATTCAAAAGAATTCCTCTCTCTATACCTTTCTATGGAAATAGGTTGTGAATTAATGTAAACTCAAGACACCTTTAGCTTTCCAGAGCAGCTAGATTTAAAAATTACTCCAAAGCCTACATTTAAAGGGAGACAGGAGAGTATGAGAAAATTGCCTAGCAGCATATTCCTGTGTAGCATGTTTCACCTAAAGCAAGCTGGTTTTTCACTTAAGTGCTTTGACGTGATCAGCAGACGAAGATTGAATAGACTGAGAGAACTACTCCTTGAAGGACCTTGCCTGATAGACTGCTAAGGCCTAAGTGAGAGTGTGCACAGCTGCTGCCCTGACTTGCCATATCAGTGACCAGGGCACAGGAGCTCAGCCTGAGAGTGTCAGCACATATTCTTTAATAAACACTCTGAGTCGCTCCACATAAAGCAGATATCCTGGGAGTAAGCCAGGATAAAAAGATAAAGAAACCTCAAGCAGTATAGGATGTGCTTTGTTTGGTAAAGTGAATTTAACCTTAGTTGTAGGAGAACATATAAGTATGATTTGCCATAATAACTCATTCAGTCATATAAATGACTGGGCATATGCCATCACAGAACTCACAGAACAGTAGTAATAACAGATCATGATAAAGCTAAAATTTTGAGAACTCTGTGTCCCCTCTGTAATCAGTGGAGATAGGGAATGAGAATGCTGCTTTAATTCAGGAGTAGCAGCACTTTGACTGCTTCTGGCCAGATCTTTCCCTATTTCTATTCATTTGGACCACATTTCCCTTGATGTTGTGATACCGCCTCCTCTGTCACTGCTTCCTTTCTTTTTCCTTTCACCTTAAGTATTGGTTTCCAGCTCATTCTACCCTTTCTTTACCCTTCTCCTCAACCTTCAGTTCTCCATGGACAACTTCATTTCAGGTCTTTGCGGCTAACATATTCATGCTAATGATTCCCAGCTTTAACCTCTCTCTTCTAAGCTTTAGACCCATATTTCCACCTATCTCCTGAACATTTTCATCTGAATATTATGCTATGGACTCCTTGAATTCAGCAGGTCCTATCTGAATTCATTTTTTTTCTCAAACCTTTTCCATTCCTTTTATCTCTTGATTAGTGATATGCAGGCTACCTGGTAGCCTAAGCCAGTCATGCTGTCCGCCTTTTTTACTCTTAACTCATCACAGCTAATTAATCATTAAGTTATATACTTTCTGCCTCAAGTTATTTCAGATACGTTTCCTTCTCTCCATGACCACCGCCATCACCTCAGTTCACATTTGCACCATTTACAAGAGCTTTTATGATCTTCTCTGAGGCTGCTTCTTGTTTTCCAACTCATCCTTCACACTGTAGCCAGAGAAGTTCTTTCTGAATGCCTGTGTGATTGTGGCACTCCTCCACTTAAAACTTTCAGTGACCTCATATTGTCTGCAGTTCTTACAATTTCAAGAATCTGTAAGCATTAGGCAAATAATGTATGTGAGTGCAGTGGGCCAAGTTTGAGACAATAGGGGAGAACAGGGAGGCACTCATGTTTAAAGAAATTCATATTTAGAATTTTAAAAAATATGTGACAAGTCTATCAGAGAATCTGATGTTGTCTATGCCTATGAGTGCAACCAAGCTTAAACTACTGAGCTCCTCACATACAACGTTTCTTTGATATCAGGTAAATCCTTTAGATGGACCACTTGAAACTCTGAGCTATTGCAGAGACTGATGTAACCAGTGAGTCATGTTTGGTTGTTTTGTTTCTAAGTCAAAACATACCAGAATAAAGAGTATTGGTTTATTTTTTTAAGTACCACTGTCTTCATATTGGAGGCTGTGGAACATAATGAAAAAATTATGGGCTTTGGAGTCAGTGTTGACCTATATTCACCTACCAGTTCTGCTGCCTATTAGCTGTGTGATTTTGAGCTAGTCATTTAGTGACTTTGAGCCCCAATTTCCTACTCTGTTGAAAAAATTAAGAAAGAAATAAAATTTTCAGTATTGAGAATACAAAATCAGATAACAGCTTAGAATTATTCAGCCCAATGCTTGGTACATAGTAACTCTTCAATAAACGATAGCATCCAGACAGGTAGGAATAATTTGAGAAGTGACAATAAATATACGAAAATCTAATCCCCCCCACTGCATCCTTCTCAGCAATCATACTGGTGGCCTAAGAAGAGCAAACCTGTTGGAAGCCATTATCAAGTGAAACAGGCAATTGGAAACTGACAAGCACATGATTCACCCAGGCAACTAAAAACCAGGAGCTTACCCACTTAGTTGGCTAGCTAGCTGAGAATGGAATTTAAGCCTAGAAAGTGTTGATACTGACAAATTCATGAGCATGATGGGAATCTGGACTGTCTGTAACAATGCATAATACACTAAGCCCTTTTTTACTCTTTTGTCTACATATAATCTTTAATTGTTACTATTTTTTTTACTAAAAGTGATAATTAACTGAAAATTTAATTCAGTAGTATTAGGATATATAGGAAATTTTATTTTGGTTTATTCTTTATAGCTATATAAATTTGAAGCACCAAAGGAAGGAGGTAAACGACTTAGTTTTCTTCTTTTTTTTTTTGGCCACGCAACATGGCCTGTGGCATCTTAGTTCCCCAACCAGGGATCAAACCCAGGCCCCTGCAGTGACAGTGCCGAGTCCTAACCACTGGACTGCCAGGGAAGTCGCTATTTTCTTTAGTAGAACGTTTAGCATTGGTAAGGAAGGAGGGCTGTTCTATTTATATTTTATCCTAATGCACAAATATATTAATTTTATTTTGATTAACCTAGGAACATTAAAGAAGTCTTGAAACACTTTCATCATTCACTTAAGGGAAAAAAAATATACTGTCTTCTCAAGCTTTGCACTTTTCATTTTGTTTTTTAAACATTTAAGTGTACTTTGCTTAGTGATTTGTGTACCCAGCTGACATGGTTAAAATAGGGGGCTGGGTAGCTGACATTGTGCTTTTCTGCCTTACCACAGAGCTATAGTGACATTGAGTAGAGCGGTGTAGATAATAACCTGTTGGCAGAACGATATCCACTGAACTCCTGGTTGTACTTACAGTGGAGAGACTAGAAAAAACAAAGTAGAAAGCTAACTTGTTTTAAAAAGGCAAGACAAAGACTTAGAGTTTTAGCTTCTTACTTTGCAGCAGTATATCTCACCCCAAATAGACTTTCATGCCCAGATAAATAACACTATATTTAAGTAACAGAACAGCGTTAATATTATTCAGTTAAGAGGATGGTTTCTAAGAAAGCAAAGCTGAAGTATTTAAAAAGAGAGTGTTGAAACACAAAGATAGACAAGTGCTATCTTTACTGGCCATGGTAAAATTCTCTTTTGGTTTTAAGGACTATTGCTAAAAGGTTGATTAAGATACATATGGTGGCATTCTGTGACTTGATATTACATTTTAATGTTTAACTATCTTTTTTTCTTAAAGGAATGATTATTTTTGGTCAATACCTTCTAAATATTTTTCTTGTTTCTTCCTCCCTCCCTCCTGTCCTTCCATCCTTCCTAACTTGCAGCTCCTCAGAGAAATTTTGAAATTGCCTTCAAGATGTTTGACTTGAATGGAGATGGAGAAGTAGACATGGAGGAGTTTGAACAGGCAAGTTTTCCTGGAAATTTCCTTTGAATACATTAATATTTAACACATTTTCATGTGCCTTGGAGTTACTGTGGTCTTGGTCAGTATATTCTGATGCTATCCAATTTTTGAAGTACCAAATGTATCATTTTTCAGAATTATCTCCACTTTTAATAGGTGAGGTTTTTTTGTTTGTTTTTACTCTAAGTGTAAGGAATTATTTGAGCATATTATTAAGGTCAACATTGCTCTGATTCCCCAACATAAATTAGACTCTAATGCTGAGAGGCTAAGTTACGGTTATTCAATCATATATCCAATCAACATTTATTAAATAGCTCCTTTGTGCTAGGCAGTTCCAGAATACAAGGATGAATGACATATGTTCTGAAAGGATTTCTGTAAGAGAAGGAAAAATGGTACGATGCCTTTTACTGTAGCAGGTTCCAGCCATAAAAGTATATAGTTTCTTCTGAATCCTAGGAAGAGATTACATTTCCATCAAACTTCTGTTCTTGGAGGGCCATGGTGTCTCTCCAGGTATAATTATTATGTTTGGTAGAAGTGGTTTCAAAACAGAAAAAAATATATATGTGGGAGATAACATTTTTGTATTCACAATGAGTAAAGAGGCAAAAAGGAAGTGGGAGAAAGTATCAGGAATAGTGTATCTTTAAATAAGAAATGCACAGAGACGGGCTTCCCTGGTGGCGCAGTGGTTGAGAGTCCGCCTGCCGATGCAGGGGACACGGGTTCGTGCCCCGGTCTGGGAAGATCCCACATGCCGCGGAGCGGCTGGGCCCGTGAGCCATGGCTGCTGAGCCTGCGCGTCCGGAGCCTGTGCTCCGCAACAGGAGAGGCCACAACAGTGAGAGGCCCGCGTAATGCAAAACAAAAAAAAAACCCAAAAAAACCAAAAACAAACAAAAAAAACAAACAAAAAAAATGCACAGAGACAAATATTTCAAAATACCTACAGATATTTATTCAAATTTGCAAGCTATGTCCATCTAATACCTTCACTTTTCATAATTCTGCACTTCACTGGAGTTACCAGGCGGCCTCAAATGATTATAAATAGGACTTATTTTGGTATTTTTAATTTTATTTTACACAGAACTATTTTATTTTTATTGAGATATAGTTAACATATAACATTGTTTTAGGTGTATGACATAATAATTTGACCTATGTATATACTTTGAAATGATTACCACAATAAATTTAGTTAATATCCATCACCACACGTAGTTTTTTTTCTTGTGATGAGAACTTTTAAGATCTCCTCTCCTAGCAGCTTTCAAATATACAATTTAGTTTTGTTAACTATAGTCTCCATGCTTATATCCCCAAGGCTTATTTATCTTATAAGTGGAAGTTTAGACCACCTTCACTCATTTTGCCCACCCTCCATCCCCTGCTTCTGGCAACCAACAATCTGTTCTCTGTGCCTGTGAGTTCAGCTTTTTTTGGATTCCACATATAAGTGAGATCATATAGTATTTGCCTTTCTCTCTCTGACTTATTTCATCCAGCATAATGCCCTCAACGTTCATCCATGTTAATCACAAATGGCAGGATTTACTTCCTTTTTTATGTCTGAATAACATTCCAGTGTGTGTGTGTGTGTGTGTGTGTGTGTGTGTGTGTGTGTGTGTGTGTGTGTATCATATTTTCTTTATCCATTCATCTGCCAGTGGACACTTAGGTTGTTTCCATGTCCTGGCTATTGTGAATAATGCTGCAATGAATGTGGTGGGGGGTGCTGAAGATATCTCTTCGACATAGTGATTGGTTTCCTTTGGATAAATACTCAGAAGTGGAATTGCTGGATCATATGGTAGTTCTAGTCTTAATGTTTTGAGGAATCTTCATGCTGTTTTCCATACTGGCTACGCCAGTTTACATTCCCACTAGTGCCTGAGGATTCCCTTTTCTCCACATCCTCACCAACGTTTTTGGCATTGCTGTTGAAATGCTGAATGACTTGGAGCAGTCACTCCACCATTCTGCTCACTTGACAGAGAAGGGAGTATTAATTTCATCTAATATGATCCCTTGATAACTGGCCTTGTTAAACGGATGGAACTTGTAATATTGATCACAAGGAATTTTGATATAAAAACTCTTTAGAGAAACAAAAATAATTATGAGGTGGTTCAGGAGTGAATAGCTCTCATTAGAAGTTTCTCTGCTTCATTGTTCTACGTTCTACATTTTTGGGCAATATAATAATTCTTTAAGTTGAAAGTGCACTAAGCTTTAAAACATTCAAACTTTGATTTCCAGCTAAATAGGTATTTTCTTGACGGTAAATTTGTCAAGCTTACAAAAAAAGTAAAACAGAGCCAGTATGAGGACACACACATTTCATCATTGTGTATCTTCAAAGTCAATGTGGTGTGAAGCAAGCTAATACCTAATATTACTCTTTTATTCATCTTTTTCAAAAATCACTTTGATCATGCATAAACATAAATTACTAAAAAACATTACACGACTGTAAATAGTGTAGGTTTTCTCTGACCTTTCTTTTCTTTTTTTATAAATTTATTTATTTTATTTATTTATTTTTGGCTGAACTGGGTCTTCATTGATGCACGTGGGCTTTCTCTAGTTGTGGTGAGCAGAGGCTACTCTTCATTTGCGGTGCATGGGCTTCTCATTGCGGTGGCTTCTCTTGTTGCAGAGCACAGGCTCTAGGCGCACGGACTTCAGTAGTTGTGGCATGTGGGCTCAGTAGTTGTGGCTCACGGGCTCTAGAGCGCAGGCTCAGTAGTTGTGGCGCACGGGCTTAGTTGCTCCACGGCAGGTGGGATCTTCCCAGACCAGGGCTTGAACCCATGTCCCCAGCATTGGCAGGCAGATTCTTAATCACTGTGCCACCAGGGAAGCCCCCAGATCCTTTTCTTTAACTCATTTCATAGCAGATCATAAAACAGAACTAACCTAGCAAAAGATATTTTTTAAGAAATCTCATAACTGTTTGGGCTACATTCACCCGAGGCTGTGACAGAAATGATTTTTTAGTATGAAAGTATGAGTTGTGAGACAGAAGAAAGGGAATGAAATTTCCACATACACTCTTCAGCACCACACTTTTGAAGCTAACATACACATTTCCACCATAGGAAGGGTATAAGCTGCAATATTATGGCACAGACAAAATTTAAATCATGACAGGTCTTGACGTTGATGCTCAATACTAGTTCACTGCTATTGGAAAATTCTTCAGTTCTCATACCCAGGCAGAGAAAATGAATTGTGTATTGCCTTCAAATAGAAGCAGCACTGTACTGATTATCCTGTATTTCAATTTAATGTCTAAAAAACTTCAACTTAAATAATTTTAAAATCCATTGTATACCTATCTTTCAAGTCTCCGTGTGCATGAAAAACAAATGTCAAGAAATCTTATTTACATGATAAAACATGAACCCAGAAAAAAATCATAATCAGAAGCATTTATGATATTAACCTAGAGTTATAAGGAAACTTAGAGACAAAACCGTGAACTTTTCCAATGAGAAAACTAAGGCCCAAAGAAGTTAAATGAACTGCATAAATTGTGCTTTCACTGCAGAGCAACAGAATTAGACCTCGTGTGTCCTGATTCCTCATCTTGTGTCTTTCCATTATACTACTTTTACCTTTTAGAGCCAGAGACTTTTAAATTGTGTTAAATAAGTCTTTTTATGGTCATAGGTAATAAATAAAACAAATAAAAGACATTTAACCATGGAAATCCATTGTTACAAATCTTAAGTTTTAAAGTATTATGCTTTTCTAATTTGGCAATTTAAAAATCATCATCCACAAGGCTATATATATTATTTATTTATATAATATACCTTTATTATCTGTTCTTACATATCACGATTTTAATTATTCTGAATAGTTGTTATTTTAGCTTGTGAAGAGGTAGAAAAGATTGCAGGAACTTGTGAAAAAAATGCTATATCAATCATAGACTTGCCTCAAAAAGCTCATTTTATATAGTTAAGCCATGGTTGCTAGTCCCCCAAATTATTCTTTCTCAAAAGCTCATTTATTTTTTTTGTATTTTTTTAAACATCTTTATTGGAGTATAATTGCTTTACAATGGTGTGTTAGTTTCTGCTTTATAACAAAGTGAATCAGCTCTACATATACATATATCCCCGTATCTCCTCCCTCTTGAGTCTCCCTCCTACCCTCCCTATCCCACCCCTCTAGGTGGTCACAAATCACTGAGCTGATCTCCCTGTGGTATGTGGCTGCTTCCCACTAGCTATCTGTTTTACATTTGGTAGTGTATATATGTCCATGCCACTCTCTCACTTCGTCCCAACTTACCCTTCCCCCTCCCCGTGTCCTCAAATCCATTCTCTATGTCTGCGTCTTTATTCCTGTCCCGCCCCTAGGTTCTTCAGAACCATTTTTTTTTTTAGATTCCATATATATGTATTAGCATACAGTATTTGTTTTTCTCTTTCTGACTTACACTTCACTCTGTATGACAGACTCTAGGTCCATCCACCTCACTACAAATAACTCAGTTTCGTTTCTTTTTATGGCTGAGTAATATTCCATTGTATATATGTGCCACATCTTCTTTATCCATTCATCTGTCAATGGGCACTTAGGTTGCTTCCATGTCCTGGCTATTGTAAATAGAGCTGCAATGAACATTGTGGTACATGACTCTTTTTGAATTATGGTTTCTCAGGGTATATGCCCAGTAGTGGGATTGCTGGGTCATATGGTAGTTCTATTTTTAGTTTTTTAAGGAACCTCTGTACTGTTCTCCATAGTGGCTGTATCAATTTACATTCCTACCAACAGCGCAAGAGGGTTCCCTTTTGTCCACACCCTCTCCAGCATTTATTGTTTGTAGATTTTTTGATGATGGCCATTCTGACCGGTGTGAGATGATACCTCATTGTAGTTTAGATTTGCATTTCTCTAATGATTAGTGATATTGAGCATCCTTTCATGTGTTTGTTGGCAATCTGTATATCTTCTTTGGAGAAATGTCTGTTTAGGTCTTCTGCCCATTTTTGGATTGGGTTGTTTGTTTTCAAAAGCTCATTTAAAACTTCTCAAAGATTAATTCTCCATCTTCTCTTGGAGAATTACTTCATACCAACTTTATGTTTCACATTATCATTCTAATAAATGTGTTATCTCAATATCTGTGTGATATCAAGTATTTGCCTATAGCTATACCGCCTCTCATCACAACTGGAGAGTCAGTAGTGAGAAGTGTGAAATTTTTGAAAGTCTCCTGAGATATGGAAGGTATTACTGTGAGGTTGATGATTATTTTAATGTTGTGTGTGAGGTTTTGAACCTAAAACAAATGCATACTTTTTTCTAAAGAGAGATTTTAAAAGGCATCCCAATTATAAAGGTGTCAAGCATGTGTGTTAGAATACCAGTTCAATTATTTGCTAGCTACTTGACCTCAAGCAAGTTATTTAGCAGTGTACCTCAAATTCCTCATCTGTAAAATGAGAATAATCATGGGGCTTATCTCATAGGACTGTTGTGAGCATTAAAAGAGAGCATTGTAGCGCAGTGTAGGCAAACAGTAAGCAGTCGATAGTCAGTTACTATTCTTACTTTTCCATATTTTCCACCTTGTAATGTTTTTCTGGACGGGGGTTTGCTTCTCCATTAGGTTCAGAGCATCATTCGCTCCCAAACCAGCATGGGAATGCGTCACAGAGATCGTTCTACAACTGGTAACACCCTCAAGTCTGGCTTGTGTTCAGCCCTCACAACCTACTTTTTTGGAGCTGATCTCAAGGGGAAGCTGACAATCAAAAACTTCCTTGAATTTCAGCGTAAACTTCAGCACGATGTTCTGAAGCTGGAAGTAGGTATTCCTTGGACTTCAGGGCACTGTCCATCATGTATGCACGTAGAGCTGCTGGGTTGGGAGGGGCCTGTACTGTAAATATTCTTTCAATCTGCCTCCAACCATGAGAACTGATTAGTTTGAGCCTTATCAGTGATCTACAGCCGGACAGCAGGTAGGAAATAATATGTCTTACAATAAGTTTGTTCTGGGACTGAAAGCCAAAAAAGTCAAATTGAAAATCTTAGTTGTCTTTGGATACTCAGCTTGAGGAAAAAGAAGTTCAGGAGTCAGAGTAGTTCTCAACCTGAGCATGTATGTTTATTGTGTAGAAGGCACCAAAGGGGTAAGGAGAGGGGGATAATAAGGAACTCTTTCTTTGAAAGTTTACAAAGGTAGTAACAGCTGGAAACACAAAATGTCAGAAATAAAAATGTATGTGCTCAGAGTTACAAAGGTGTCATACTGGGTTTGAGGATTTACTTTTCCACTTAAAGTTTAGACCATCATGGTGTTCAGTTCCTGGACACAACTCTGTAAGAGCATTACCTTTTTCTATGCGTGTACTTGTTGAATTAAGTAAGTAATTGGGGGTTAATTGGCTACTGAGTCTGTTCAGTTCAAAACGTTCATTAAATGCCTTCTATATGCACTTTAGTCTGGAGATAAAAAAATGAAGTCTCTGATTTCTTCTGATTATTAAAAATTCCCTTATGCTGGTGTTCCTCAACCTCTGTTTTTGGTTAACATATGCCCTGCCTTAATGTTACTTGAAATTTCAAAACATTAAATCCTATGACTAAAAACACATAAAAGTATTGGAGAAAAGCACTGCTTTGTTTTTAAACTCTGAATATTACTTCTCTATCTGCTCTCCCATTTTTTCCCTGGAGATTCTAATATACTACTCCCACCTCTTCCACCTACTTCCCTCAGTTGAGACAGTTTGAAAAATCACAACTGAATTCCCATTACTGATAAGAACACTGTTTAATATTCATTCTCTAGGAGAGAAGCAGAAGAATAAATCATACTAAAAATCAGATCTAACTTTGGAATGTGCTTTTGTACTGTTTTTTTTGGAAATGGTATAATTAATATTCAAGGAACTTACCTCAAAATAATGGTTTTCCACGATTCAGCCTCCTTCAGGAGGCTCTTGTAGCCCTTATAATACATGGTAAGCACTATATATTTATTATATATATAGTGCAGGGGGCACAAAACTTTACCTCTACCCTCCTAGGGTCTCCACCTGGGCCTGAGTCTTAAATTGACATCAGACAGATTAACAAGAGAAAAGTATACAGATTTTTACACATACATGAGAATCCCCATAGGAAAATGAAGACCCAAAGGAGTGGCTAGGCCTAATTGTTTATATACTAAGTTGAACAAAGAGAGGCAACTTAGCTTTGTGAAGTTTGCATTCTTATCACCAGAAAAGGGGAGTCAAAGTCAAGAGTAATTTGTACAAACAGATCTTGTTAAAATAATTCTTATCTTCCTTTAGTCCCCCATATATTTTAGTTACTCATCCACAGTTGCCTCTCTTTGTTTCTTTCCTGGTAGTATAAGGAGGACATCTTTCACATGGGAGTTTCACTTCCGGCTTTGAGGAGTCCAAAAGTTTTTGTGTAAGAGTTGGTATGTACCAGGATTCTAGACCTATGCCTTAGTATGCATACCTGTAATGGTCTTCTTTGGAAGCCTTATAACATAATCTAGGAGTGTAAATTATTTAACTTATTAATTATGTAATTACAGTTTAACATATAGTATACATCCATCAAATGTAGTTAGAGAATAAAGCACAAGCTAGAATGGTACTTTTAACAAACTCTAAACGATAAATGTAGAATGTTATAAAGCAGATTAGGGATTTCATACATGTATACCTGCACATAACCTACACCCAAATGTAGAAGAAGAGAGATCTAAAAGAGTATATCTAAGATACTTATTCTAGAAAACACTCTTGTATTTGACATTGACTTGGATCTTCTGTAGGCTTTGGGCCAAGACATACCAACACTGTTCTGTTTGACAATCAGCAATTCCTCCTGTAAGGGAACCAATAGACTCTTTTGTGAAAGAACCCAGCCTAAAATATAATAAATGTTCTATTTATTATATAAACGTTTATTAATCCTGAGTCCCTTCTTTCCATATAATACACAAGTTCAGTGAATAAGTGCCTTCTTATCAGTAAGCCCCATATTTAAAGTTTCATCAGTCAGTACTATGTCTTCCCAAGTTGATGTGTAATTCTTTGAGGAGGTGTGAATAGCAGAAAGAGCAAAGGCTTTGGTGTACTCATAACGAGACCTTGGTTAAAATTTTCCTTCTACCACTTACTGGCTATCTGACATTCGATGAGTTATTTATTCTCTCAAAGCCTATATCCTCATTTATACAACGTGGTGATGATTAAGTGAGATGATGTTTCTTATAGGCTGAATTGTGTCTTCCCCCAGAATTGATATGTTGAATCTCAACCCCCAGTCTGGAGATAGGGCCTTTAAAGATGTGATTAAGTTAAAATGAGGCTATTAGGATGAGCCCTAATCCAGTCTTACTGGTAGCCTTATAAGGAGAGGAAATTTGGACACACAAAGAGACACAGACACCAGGGGTGTATGTACACAGAGGGACAACCATGTGAAGAGACAGCAAGAGGGTAGCCAACTGCAAGGCAAGGAGAGAGGCCTCAGAGGAAACCGACACTGCCTACACCTTGTTCTTGGACTTCCAGCCTCCAGGACTGTGAAAAAATAAATTTCTGCTATTTGTCACCCAGTTGGTAGTGTTTTATTATGGCACCCCTAGTGAACTAACACAGTGGTGCATGCCTGAAACACTTGGCATGTACTATGCCTTTAACAGATTCTTTCACCTTCTTTTGTATACCCTCTGCCCTTTAGTATGACAGTTGGCATGTAATAGACACGTAAACAGGTCATCTCAGATGAATGACTGAAAGGCCTTACTTTCATTTTGAAATATATTTCTGATAAAACATCTAGAAAATAGAAGCAGTTTTTGTTTTTGTGAAACACTTTTAATTTTACTTTTCGAAGTTTGGGTAATTTATCCCCTCACTGAATATGAAATATAATATCATCACAGCCAAGAGGAAAATAGGAATCATTAACAGTATCTTAGCTTTCATATGGGTTTTATAGTTCCATTATTCTTTCTATTTATCTCTTACCAGTTTTATTTCACTGCTTACTTATCTACTTTAGAATTTTAGATCGAGGAGACTTATAGCTCCATTTGGTTATTTCTGTCTTTTTCTCACCACAATAGCTTTGAGAGTGAAGAGAACACTATTTATCTGTCAATTTTAATTTCCACAGTGGTTAGGGAAGGGGAAAAAGTCCATGAAAATTTATCAAATGCCTACTATGAGCCAGGCATTGTACAGATATTACATGCCTTCTTTATTTTAGTTCTCGCCAGCCCTATTGGGCTATGAGCCAGGCATTGTACAGATATTACATGCCTTCTTTATTTTAGTTCTCGCCAACCCTATTGGGTTTGGCGGTATTATACCGGTGTTACAGAGGTAGAAACTGAAATTCGAAAAGATAAAAGTTGCAGAGCTATTAAATGGTACAACCAGGATTCCAACTCACTCTTTCAGACTAAACTCTTTTCTATTCATCATCTGATTGTTATTACTTTTAGTCTGAGATGAGGTTTCTGTACCTGACTTATTTAGAGCTCTAAAGAAAAACAAAACGTTCTGAAATTTAGAAACAAACAAACAAAAAGTCTTGAATATTTATAGTCTCCCTTCTTCAGCACCATGTTTTTCCAGTTCCTTTGCCCTTCAAGTTGAATGTTGTGGCTGAGAAGAAATACACTGTTCTTTTGTGTTGATAAGATACTACCTAAACTTGCCGTTTAGTTTCTTTTCATAACAATCATTAACTTGTTAGATTTTTTTAGAGTGTTCTAATGCTCTTATCTCTGGTCATATTTGTTTTATTCTACCCTTATGTCTTTATTTGGGAACTCAAAAAGCATGGGTTTGGGCTTCCCTGGTGGCGCAGTGGTTGGGAGTCCGCCTGCCGATGCAGGGGACACGGGTTCGTGCCCCGGTCCGGGAAGATCCCATATGCCGCGGGGCGGCTAGGCCCGTGAGCCATGGCCGCTGAGCCTGCGCGTCTGGAGCCTGTGCTCTGCAGCGGGAGAGGCCACAACAGTGAGAGGCCTGCATATCGCAAAAAAAAAAAAAAAAGCATGGGTTTGAAAGAGTGACTTAAGAATGCACAGTTTTATAAGAAAAGATAAGTCAATAGTGAAATACCTTTGTGTTTAAGGCTGTTGGGAAAAGGAGTTATAATGACTTGGAATAAAATTATGAACTATTTAATTAAATACTTAAATTTTCACATGCATATAAGAGCCACATATACATGCATTTTAATAAATCGTAATGGCTTAATGTCAAAAAAAGAATGCACAGTTTTTTAAAAAATCCCTTTTGAAGTTATTAAAAATTCCATCTAAGTCTCCCAAGAGCTATTTAGCTGAGTTCCTTGGAGACAGGTGCCAAGTCTAATTTCAGTTAATATATTCATTGATTTCTTGAGGACTACAGCAAGTAGGATGTCAGTCAAAAATGAAAGGTAATACAGAACTCTTTGAAAGATTATGATTAATTTTAATTTGGGGGGAGGAGAAAAAGGAGCTGTCATTATGTCAAAGAAAAGCAAAAACTAATTTATACAAGAAGGAAGAAACCAACTCCAGAATACGCAACAAGGAAACTGAAACAGTATCATCTAATGGAATTCCAGTCTGTAGCATGATGTTTTTTATTAGTTTTGGGGGCTCGCATGCTTATTGCATAACCAACAAGATTATCACATTTTAAGATGGAATAAGTATCAATAATCTGAAGGTAAATTAGATATAGTTCAAAGGGTAACAGTAACTGTCTTACATTCCCAGTCTTCAAGAAAAAAAATATTGAAGTTAACTAGATTTGTTCAGTCAGAAAGAAAGATAACAGGGAAACATAAAGAACTATGCTAATTATTCCCATCTGCCAATAAGAGTAGAGCAAAAAAATGAGGGTTAATTTAATTTAAATATTTAGGAACTCAATATTAAGGAATTCCAGAATCACCTACCCTTTAGATCATCAGGCTGACATCTTTGTACTCGTCTCTTTAAAGTACTAAAGTAGAATTAAATCTTTCTTGTCCCGATACAGAGGGCCATATTGAAAGACAAACTTCAGCTCTTTTCTTGGCTGAAAGATTGTGGGAAATGAGACCAGAATGCTTTCAACCAAACACTAAACCAAACACTTTCTGGAACTAGAACACTCTTGGCAGAGCAGATTTCTTTTTATCTTAGCATCCTGTTTTGGGGTGTTTTTCCCCTGGGAAACTGACACTTATTATGTAAACTTAAAGATGAGAGTTGACTTTGATTTAATTAAATCTAAGAAACAATATGTGATATGTTCATTGGGTTTCTTTTAGTTTTATTCTTCCACTTTTGCCTCTACAAAGCAGAATGTGGATAGTAATAAATCTATAGTTTCTTATTCCATCCTTAGATGTTTTCAGCTTGAATTTTCCAAAAGTCATTAAAAGGGTTATTAAAGAGTACTTGTCTCTTTTAGGGATTTATAACTTTAAGGAGCCAAGTACATGTTTAAAGGTTTAAAAAAAAACCTTTATTATTATCTTAATAACCTTGTTTTAAACCTAGTCTTTCTTTGCCTAGGACACCAAGGGACTTTTTAGGAAATAATCATCACTTTAAAAAATAGAAATATAGGGACTTCCCTGGTGGTCCAGTGGGTAAGACTCTGTGCTCCCAATGCAGGGGGCCCATGTTCAATCCCTGGTCGGGGAACTAGATCCCGCATGCATGCCACAACTAAGAGTTTGCATGCCACAACTAAGGAATCTGCATGCCACACCTAAGAATTCCACATGCCACAACTAAAGATCCCGAATGCTGCAGTGAAGATCCCACATGCCTCAACTAAGACGCGGCACAGCCTAAATAAATTAATTAATTAAATATTTTTTAAAAAATAGAAATATATATAATAATAGAATAAAAATTTAATTGCCCTCAATAATTCCTTATAAATCAGTCACCCATGACTTGATGTCAATACTTTTTAAAGCTGATTCTGTCTTCTCTCTGTACCACATTGTCAGGTAGGTTCAAAGTCTTGCCCTGATGAAACCAAGTTAGCTCTCAGGGTGAGTTACATATATCTTCTCATTAGAAGAAGATATGTAACACCCAAAACCAAACTCATTTAACTTGCAATTCCCTTTACACCCTGTAGCTCAAGTTTGCTATCATTTGTGGCTTATAGGTAGAATCAGACTGGAAATACTATACATGGTAGAATGTCCGTGGTGATATAAAGCTCCTTTGAGGTTGTAAATGTAACCTTGACAATTACTCTGTAAAAACTATACAAAACAGTGCTTTTTTGTTTCATATTTTTTGGACAATGAAGGGAAAAGTTGAGTGACACTTTGATTGCTTAAAATACATGATCTAGGCGTGATTTTTAAAAGGCATTAATTAGTACTTCTGAATCTGACCTTTCAGATTGATCATTAAAGTGCAGAAAACTCTTAGAGATTAATACTGTTTTTTTATTTGCAGATAGTGTTGCAATTCCAAAGTCAATATGTTAGTCATACCTTTTATCATACTTGGCAATCACCAGGATTTTCCTGTCGTCACATATCTCTAATTTACATTCTAAGTTAATTTTAAACTGGCCACAAGAAAAAAGGGGCTCATAAATAAATCATGAAAATCAGATCTTTCTCAGGGAAATTTTTCCTCAGTCTGTCATTCAAATAGTCTTATCAACCATTTTTTAGTAGAAAACAAATGCTTCTCAATTTATGAATGAGCTGTGTACCAGCATATCAAAAGTTCATAGGTCAACGCTTTGGAATTCAGAATACAGTGAAAATTTTTTTAGTCTTACAGCAGAATATTTAATTTACAATATAGTTGAATGTGATACAGTAAAATGAAAAGTAGTATGAAAGAAGATGATTGTGAATGTATAATCTGTGCCTACTCTTCTAGCCACAACAGTCTGTGGGTGTAGACCTCTAGCAGTACCAAGCATTTTAACAATAATTTGAGTACATATTCCTAATAAAAATACTAGCCAACATCTCTTGAGCATTCACCATAAGCCAAGCACTACTCTAAGTGCTGTATGTACATTATTTCCTGTAATCTTCACAACACTGTGAGGTTGGTATTATAATTATCCACATTTAACAAATGAGAAAACTAAGGCACAAAGAAGTTAAGTAACTTGCCCAGGGTCTCTCACATAATAAAGGAGGAGCTGAGATTGGATTCTAGGCAGTCTGCCTCTAGAGTCTGCTCTTTTTTTTTTTAATTGAAATATAGTTAATTTACAATGCTGTTACTTTCAAGTATATAGAAAAGTGATTCAGTTATATACATACAAATATATATTACATTTTAGACTCCTTTTTTTTTACATCTTTATTGGAGTATAATTGCTTTACAATGGTGTGTTAGTTTCTGCTTTATAACAAAATGAATCAGCTATACATATACATATATCACCATACCTCCTCCCTCTTGAGTCTCCCTCCCATCCTCCCTATCCCACCCCTCTAGGTAGTCAGAAAGCACTGAGCTGATCTCCCTGTGCTATGCAGCTGCTTCCCACTAGCTATCTGTTTTACATTTGGTAGTGTATATATGTCCATGCCACTCTCTCACTTCGTCCCAGCTTACCCTTCCCCCTCCCTGTGTCCTCAAATCCATTCTCTATGTCTGCGTCTTTATTCCTGTCCCGCCCCTAGGTTCTTCAGAACCATTTTTTTTTTTAGATTCCATATATATGTGTTAGCCTACAGTATTTGTTTGTCTCTTTCTGACTTACATTTCACTCTGTATGACAGTCTCTAGGTCCATCCACCTCTACAAATAACTCAATTTCGTTTCTTTTTATGGCTGAGTAATATTCCATTGTATATATGTGCCACATCTTCTTTTTCCATTCATCTGTCAATGGACACTTAGGTTGCTTCCATATCCTGGCTACTGTAAATAGAGCTGCAATGAACATTGTGGTACATGACTCTTTTTGAATTATGGTCTCTCAGGGTATATGCCCAGTAGTGGGATTGCTGGATCATATGGTAGTTCTATTTTTAGTTTTTTAAGGAACCTCCATACTGTTCTCCGTAGTGGCTTTACCAATTCACATTCCCACCAGCAGTGCAAGAGTGTTCCCTTTTCTCCACACCCTCTCCAGCATTTATTGTTTGTAGATTTTTTGATGATGGCCATTTTGACCAGTGTGAGATGATATCTCGTGGTAGTTTTGATTTGCATTTCTCTAATGATTAATGATGTTGAGCATTCTTTCATGTGTTTATTGGCAATCTGTATATCATCTTTGGAGAAATGTCTATTTAGGTCTTCTGCCCATTTTTGGATTGGGTTGTTAGTTTTTTTGTTATTGAGCTGCATGAGCTGCTTGTAAATTTTGGAGATTAATCCTTTGTCAGTTGCTTCATTTGCAAATATTTTCTCCCATTCTGAGGGTTGTCTTTTTTATGGTTTCCTTTGCTGTGCAAAAGCTTTGAAGTTTCATTAGGTCCCATTTGTTTATTTTTGTTTTTATTTCCATTTCTCTAGGAGGTGGGTCAAAAAGGATCTTGCTGTGACTTATGTCATAGAGTGTTCTGCCTATGTTTTCCTGTAAGAGTTTGATAGTTTCTGGCCTTATATTTAGGTCTTTAATCCATTTTGAGCTTATTTTTATGTATGGTGTTAGGGAGTGTTCTAATCTCATACTTTTACGTGTAGCTGTCCAGTTTTCCCAGCACCACTTATTGAAGAGGCTGTCCTTTCTCCACTGTGCATTGCTGCCTCCTTTATCAAAGATAAGGTGACCATATGTACGTGTGTTTATCTCTGGGCTTGCTATCCTGTTCCATTGATCTATATTTCTGTTTTTGTGCCAGTACCATACTGTCTTGATTACTGTAGCTTCGTAGTATAGTCTGAAGTCAGGGAGCCTGATTCCTCCAGCTCTGTTTTTCGTTCTCAAGATTGCTTTGGCTATTCGGGGTCTTTTGTGTTTCCATACAAATTGTGAAATTTTTTGTTCTAGTTCTGTGAAAAATGCCAGTGGTAGTTTGATAGGGATTGCATTGAATCTGTAGATTGCTTTGGGTAGTAGAGTCATTTTCACAATGTTGATTCTTCCAATCCAAGAACACGGTATATCGCTCTATCTATTTGTATCACCTTTAATTTCTTTCATCAGTGTCTTATAATTTTCTGCATACAGGTCTTTTGTCTCCTTAGGTAGGTTTATTCCTAGATATTTTATTCTTTTTGTTGCAATGGTAAATGGGAGTGTTTTCTTTTTTCTTTTTTTTTTTTTTTTTGCGGTACGCAGGCCTCTCACTGTGGCCTCTCCCGTTGTGGAGCACAGGCTCCAGATGCGCAGGCTCAGCGGCCATGACTCATGGGCCTAGCTGCTCTGCGGCATGTGGGATCTTCCTAGACCGGGACACGAACCCATGTCCCCTGCATCGGCAGGCGGACTCTCAACCACTGCGCCACCAGGGTAGCCCTGGGAGTGTTTTCTTAATTTCACTTTCAGATTTTTCATCATTAGTGTATAGGAATGTGCATTAATTTTGTATCCTGCCACTTTACCAAATTCATTGATTAGCTCTAGTAGTTTTCTGGTAGCATCTTTAGGATTCTCTATGTATACTATCATGTCATCTGCAAACAGTGACAATTTTACTTCTTCTTTTCCTATTTGGATTCCTTTTATTTCCTTTTCTTCTCTGATTGCTGTGGCTAAAACTTCCAAAACTACGTTGAATAAGAGTGGTGAGAATGGGCAACCTTGTGTTGTTCCTGATCTTAGAGGAAATGCTTTCAGTTTTTCACGATTGAGGACAATGTTGGCTGTGGGTTTGTCATATATGGCCTTTATTATGTTGAGAAAAGTTCCCTCTATGCCTACTTTCTGGAGGGTTTTTATGATAAATGAGTGTTGAATTTTGTCAAAAGCTTTCTCTGCATCTATTGAGATGACCATATGGTTTTTCTCCTTCAATTTGTTAATATGGTGTATCACATTGATTGATTTGAGTATAGTGAAGAATCCTTGCATTCCTGGAATAAACCCCACTTGATCATGGTGTATGATCCTCTTAATGTGTTGTTGGCTTCTGTTTGCTAGTATTTTGTTGAGGATTTTTGCATCTGTGTTCATCAGTGATATTGGCCTGTAGTTTTCTTTCTTTGTGACATCCTTGTCTGGTTTTGGTATCAGGGTGATGGTGGCCTCGTAGAATGAGTTTGGGAGTGTTCCTCCCTCTGCTATATTTTAGAAGAGTTTGAGAAGGATAGGTGTTAGCTCTTCTCAAAATGTTTGATAGAATTTGCCTGTGAAGCCATCTGGTCCTGGGCTTTTGTTTGTTAGAAGATTTTTAATCACAGTTTCAATTTCAGTGCTTGTGATTGGTCTGTTCATATTTTCTATTTCTTCCTGATTCAGTCTTGGCAGGTTGTGCATTTCTAAGAATTTGTCCATTTCTTCCAGGTTGTCCATTTTATTGCCATAGAGTTGCTTGTAGTAATCTCTCATGATCCTTTGTATTTCTGCAGTGTCAGTTGTTACTTCTCCTTTTTCATTTCTAATTCTATTGATTTGAGTCTTCTCCCTTTTTTTCTTGATGAGTCTGGCTAATGGTTTATCAATTTTGTTTATCTTCTCAAGGAACCAGCTTTTAGTTTTATTGATCTTTGCTATCATTTCCTTCATTTCTTTTTCATTTATTTCTGATCTGATCTTTATGATTTCTTTCCTTCTGCTAACCTTGGGGTTTTTTTTTTGTTCTTCTTTCTCTAATTGCTTTAGGTGCAAGGTTAGGTTGTTTATTCGAGATGTTTTCTGTTTCTTAAGGTAGAATTGTATTGCTATAAACTTCCCTCTTAGAACTGATTTTGCTGCATCCCATAGGTTTTGGGTCGTCGTGTCTGCATTGTCATTTCTTTCTAGGTATTTTTTGACTTCCTCTTTGATTTGTTCAGTGATCACTTCGTTATTAAGTAGTGTATTGTTTAGCCTCCATGTGTTTGCATTTTTTACAGACCTTTTCCTGTAATTGATATCTAGTCTCATAGCATTGTGGTCAGAGAAGATACTTGATACAATTTCAATTTTCTTAAATTTACAAAGGCTTGATTTGTGACCCAAGATATGATCTATCCTGGAGAATGTTCCATGAGCACTTGAGAAAAATGTGTATTCTGTTGTTTTTGGATGGAATGTCCTATAAATATCAATTAAGTTCATCTTTTTTAATGTATCCTTTAAAGCTTGTGTTTCCTTATTTATTTTCATTTTGGATGATCTGTCCATTGGTGAAAGTGGGGTGTTAAAGTCCCCTACTATGAATGTGTTACTGTTGATTTCCCCTTTTGTGGCTGTTAGTATTTGTCTTATGTATTGAGGTGCTCCTATGTTGGGTGCATAAATATTTACAATGTTATATCTTCTTCTTGGATTGATCCCTTGATCATTATGTAGTGTCCTTCCTTGTCTCTTGTAACATTCTTTATTTTAAAGTCTATTTTATCTGATATGAGTATTGCTGCTCCAGCTTTCTTTTGATTTCCACTTTCATGGAATATCTTTTTCCATCCCCTCACTTTCAGTTGGTATGTGTCCCTAGGTCTGAAGTGGGTCTCTTGTAGACAGCATATATATGGGTCTTGGTTTTGTATCCATTCAGCCAGTCTGTGTCTTTTGGTGGGAGCATTCAATCCATTTACATTTAAGGTAATTATCGATATGTATGTTCCTATGACCATTTTCTTAATTGTTTTGGGTTTGTTATTGTAGGTCTTTTCCTTCTCATGTGTTTCTTGACTAGAGAAGATCCTTTAGCATTTGTTGTAAAGCTGGTTTGCTGGTGGTGAACTCTGTCAGCTTTTGCTTGTCTGTAAAGGTTTTAATTTCTCCATCAAGTCTGAATGAGATCCTTGCTGGGTAGAGTAATCTTGGTTGTAGGTTCTTCCCTTTCATCACTTTAAGTATATCATGCCACTCCCTTCTGGCTTGTAGAGTTTCTGCTGAGAAATCAGCTGTTAACCTTATGGGAGTTCCCTTGTATGTTATTTGTCATTTTTCCCTTGCTGCTTTTAGTAATATTTCTTCGTCTTTAATTTTTGCCAGTTTGATTACTGTGTGTCTCGGCGTGTTTCTTCTTGGGTTTATCCTATATGGGACTCTCTGTACTTCCTGGACTTGGTTGGCTACATCCTTTCCCATGTTAGGGAAGTTTTTGACTCTAATCTCTTCAAATATTTTCTCGGGTCCTTTCTCTCTCTCCTCCTTCTGGGACGCCTGTAATGCGAATGTTGTTGCATTTAATGTTGTCCCAGAGGTCTCTTAGGCTGTCTTCATTTCTTTTCATTCTTTTTTCTTTATTCTATTCCATGGCAGTGAATTCCACCATGCTGTCTTCCAGGTCACTTATCCGTTCTTCTGCCTCAGTTATTCTGCTATTGATTCCTTCTAGTGTATTTTTTGAGGAAGGGACAGAGATTTCCAGGAATTGGGCCACTGCCCACTTTTTGGCCTTTTATGGTCAGCCTTGGAACTGTCATGGTGCTGGTGGGTGTGTCACTTAACATGCTAACATATTACAATGATCGTATAATGAAATTTAAGGTCCACTGGAAGTCAAATCTTCTGCCATCTTAAACCTAACCGGTTCTAACCAGTCTTTGTCATATCCTCAACGGCCGTCATTCTTTTAGAAGCTGTGCTCTGCGCCCTTCCCTGCTCTTTCACTGGGGCCCACTAAAAATGTATATCCTCCTTGCCTCTATTAGGCAAGTTTTGATATTCTGATCATTTGCCAGTAATTTCTGTCTGCTGACTTAGAGAGTTTTTCTCCCATTATGGAAGTGGGAGAAATTACCCGTATTCTCATATGAAAAATCGTAGCAAGAAGAATTGTTTGCTTCTCTCCCCATTTTTTTTTTGATCATGTAGTTTTTGACCTTTATTTTATTAATATGTCTTACCTTAATTGACTTTCAGTTGTTAAACTATCCTTTCATTTATGGGATATATTTCACTTGGTCACAGTATTTAATCCCTCATATATTGCTGGATTGGGTTTGCTAATATTTTGTTGAGGCTTTTATTTTTCTTTATTCAGTCATTCACTGTGATGAGAAAGTGATCAGCTATGAATACACCAAGCCCAGAGTAAACTGTATGTCTTAATTGTCATCATTATTTTTTAACAGCTTTTCACACTGGCTCGTGCCTTCCAGTTCACTACACCTATAGGTAAAATCAGCACATCAGGCCTTCTCTAGTGGTCATTAGGTGTCAAGTAATGAACACGCTAAACCTCCAAATTTTTTCTGAGTGCTGACGTACTGTCAGCAATGCTCGGACAAAAGCAGTATGGAAATATGTTGTATTTTCAGCTAGACAGTAGATCCCAGAGAGCTGTCTGCAGAAATAATGAAGTCAGAGGAAAACAAACTGACACTCAAATGAGAAAAAATAGCACTTTGCTCTCCTACCAGGATTAGTCCTTGGTTCTTATCTCCTAAAATTGGCGCTTTTATATTTTTTTCCAATAGATAGTCTTTCTGTTTTCCAAAACTCTTGTGATCTCATGAAAAGAAGAATGGCCTTGAACTCTGAATAACGTTGGGCCTCAAATCTCAAAGGAATATATAGTGCCAAGACTAAGGTTTTGTTCATGTTGCTGTGATTTAGAATAAAATGGTTGTTGAAAGCAGAAATTGGATATGGTAAGATCTACTGCCTGCTGAAAGAGTTATCGCAGAGAAAAAAATAGTTTGAGACTAACGTGATATAGCGATTCCATGTGGAAACACTAACTTCATGGATTGATTGGAATATTAAATAGCTGTTAACTTTGCCAGAATTTGGGGCTTGTTCATATTGATCAAGGTCATATCTTAGGAAAAAATAAGCACACAAATTTTGTATAATTCAAAATGCTGTGTGAAATAGTGTATAGAAAGCACTTAGAACAGGATCTGGCACATAATAAGTGCTATATAAGTATTTGCTATTATGAATGATAGAGAATGGATTATTCTTTAACAACCTGAGGAATTTTTCTAACTAAGTCCTTTCAGGCCTTCTTTTCTTTGGAACTGAACTATTTTTTTCTTGCTTTCTCCATCACTCCGTAGCTGATTATATACATTTAAACAAAAAAAGGAAGTTAACTGGAGTGAATTTCCTTGAGCTTATTCCCTCAATAAGGAGAATCTGGTTAAGTTAGGCTTAAATGACCCCATTTTAGTCTAAATTCCCAAACATTAAGACTAGTTTAAAAAAAAGTCAGCAGACTGGAGGATTTTATTTTTTATTTAATTTAATTTAATTTATTTATTTATTGGGGTTTTTTTAAGATTCCCAGTTGGTTTTGTTTATTTAATTAATTTTTATTGGAGTATAGTTGATTTACAATGTTGTGTTAATTTCTGCTGTACAGCAAAGTGAATTAGTTATACATATACATATATCCAATCCTTTTTAGATTATTTTCCCATATAGGTCATCAGAGAGTATTGAGTAGAGTTCCCTGTGCTATACAGTAAGTTCTTATTAGTTATCTATTTTATATATAGTAGTATGTATATGCCAATCCCGATCTCCGAATTTATCTTTTCCCCCCCTTCCCCCTTGTTAACCATTGGTTTGTTTTCTACATCTGTGACTCTATTTCTGTTTTGTAAATAAGTTCATTTGTACCATTTCTTTAGATTCCACATATAAGCAATATCATATGATATTTGTCTTTCTCTGTCTGACTTACTTCACTCAGTATCTGGAGGACTTTTTAAAACAAACTTAGCTTTTGTTCTGAGGATTTAATCATTTTCATTGATTGACACTGAGGAATATGTTTTAATATTTTAGGTTATGTTTCCTTTTTTTAAATGAAGAAATGATAAGTCAATACTTAATTAGCCTCTTATCTAACAAGGAAAGAGTTGCTAGATATAAACCAGTGAAACAAGTTGCAGAGAGAAAGATCCATGCGTTTCACCACAATAAAGATTTAAAACTTGTGTACATAAAACGGACTTAAAATTAAAAGATGGGCAAACTGGGTAAAAAAATTTATACTGTATTAATTAAGGGTAAATATTTTTAATCTTATAAATTAATGAGACAGATATCAGCACTTCTGTAAGTGAATAGGCAAGGAACATAAAAAATTCAGCGGAAGAAATAGAAATGAGCAGTACACATGTTTGGAAAACGGTCAGCCTCACTAGTAATCAAAGAAATACTAATTAAAATGGGTTACCATTTTTACTCTAGCAAAGATTTTTAAAAATTATACTTGATGTTGTCAAGGGTGTTCTAATATACTATTAAGATTATAAATTGATACATCTTTCTGGAGATTAATTAGGCAATATATGTCAAAAGCATTAAAGAGTTTATACCTACCGTTTTTTTTTGAAACATAGCTTGAAGATATCTCCAAGTTATTCTTTTTTTTTTATTTTAATACATTTATTTATTTATTTATTTTTGGCTGTGTTGGGTCTTTGTTGCTGCGTGGGCTTTCTCTAGTTGTGGCAAGTGGGGGCTACTCTTCATTGCAGGCGCGGGCTTCTCATTGCGGTGGCTTCTCTTGTTGCAGAGCACGGACTCTAGGCGTGTGGGCTTCAGTAGTTGTGGCTCGCGGGCTTGAACCCATGTCCCCTGCACTAGCAGACGGATTCTTAACCACTGCGCCACCAGGGAAGCCCTATACCTACCATTTTTACACACACTAGATTGGCAAAAAATTAAAAGTCCGACAATACCAAGTACTGGTGAAGGTGTGAAGCAATGGGAGCTCTTATACATGGCTGATAAAAGTATTGGTGTGAGTCTTTCGGAAAATAATTAGATATTACCTTGATAAGCCAGCAGTTCTACTTCTAGATATATACCCTAGACTTGGAACTCTTGTTACTGTTTCACCAGGACACTGGTATAAGAATATTCATAATAGCATTGTTCCTAATAGCAAAAGACTGACAATAACTCAGATGTCCATCTATAGGAAAACTGATAAATAGTGGTATTTTCAAATACTAGAAATCTATAGTAGAGTAAAAATGAAAGAAGCATGCTTAAATGTAGCAACATGGATGAATTCTAGAACTATGTTGATTGAAAAAAGCAAATCTCAGAAGAGTACATCCAGCATGATACCATTTTATAAAGTTCAAAAGCAATGGGCTCCCCTGGTGGCGCAGTGGTTGAGAGTCCGCCTGCCGATGCAGGGGACACGGGTTCGTGCCCCGGTCTGGGAGGATCCCACTTGCCGCGGAGCGGCTGGGCCTGTGAGCCATGGCCGCTGAGCCTGCGCGTCCGGAGCCTGTGTTCCGCAACGGGAGAGGCCACAACAGTGAGAAGCCCGCGTCCCGCAAAAAAAAAAAAAAAAGTTCAAAAGCAAGAAGAAATAAATAATATTGTTTAGGGACACAAACATGTTTTAAACTAAACAAAAATAACAAGACAATAAAGAAAGAAGTCCAGTGGTGGTTACCTCTTAGGGGAGGCAGAGGGATGAGCTTCAACTGTTCGTTCTAATGCTTCCTCTCTCAGATTAGTGGTAGGTTCATGAGTGTTTTTTTTATTATGCTTCATGACTTGTCTATTATATATATTATTTTGTATATATCAAATACTTCATAATAAAATATTGTCAGAGCCTATAGATTTTTATTTCATAATTCAGTTCTAGAGATCAACCCCAAAATAATGATGAAAAAATAAATACAGAAAAAGTTTATCCCAGTGGTGATATTTATTATAACCAAAAATTGAAAAAACCTAGATGTCCAACACTATTTTTTATATCCTGCTTTGTTCAAAAATGATTTAAGAAAGGCTTAAAGAATATATTCAGTGAGACAAAAGTAAAATAAAACTTGCTGAGAAATGAAAGTTAAAAGATGGAAGAAGGTTGGGACTTCCCTGGTGGTCCAGTGGTAAAGAATCCACCTTACAATGCAAGGGACGTGGGTTCAATCCCTGTTCAGGTAACTAAGATCCCACATGCCACAGGGCAACTAAGCCCATGTGCCACAACTACTGAGCTAGCGCGACTCAACTAGAGAGGCTGCGTGCCGCAAACTACAGAGCCCACGCACCCTGGAGCCTGTGTGTCACAACTAGAGAGAATCTGGTGCACAGGAACAAAGAGCCCGGGCGTCACAACAAAAGCTCCCACATGCCTCAACGAAGATCCCGCGTGCCAGAACTAAGACCCGATGCAGCCAAAGATAAATAAAATAAATAAATAAATAATAAATAAATCTTAAAAAAAAAGAGGTGGAAGAAGGTTGAGAGAAAGCCAGGAATAAGGTTATTATGAAAAATATGTCATAAATTCCTGTTTTTATTAGAGGGGGGCCACAAACTTGACTCTAAGCTTTTAGTAACCAGGATAAAAAAGGAAACATGATTGTTGGTGCCTTTAAGATAAGAAAACAAATCAACTGTTTTGATTGAGACCAGAGAGAAGTTTCTCCCCAGATTAACTGTGTGAGCAAGTTATTTAACTTCTCTCTGCTTTTGTGTCCATGTCTATAAAATAAAACAACAACAATAATAATACCTGTTATATAACATTGTGAGGATTACATCAGGTAAGTTCCTAGGACAGCACCTGGCAAGTTAGTAAGCACTCAAATATGTTACTGATTAGCCATATTTAATGACATTCTCGGGAGTTCCCTGGTGGCCTAGTGGTTAGGATTCCGGGCTTTCACTGCTGTGGCCCGGGTTCAATCCCTGGTTGGGAAGCTGAGATCCCACAAGCCTCAGGTGAGGCCAAAAAAAAAAAAAAAAATGACATTCTCGAGCGTATTCTTACAGAAATCTATATCATGGAAGTAGGTATTAAGGGAGAAATGGAGAGGTAATCCTTGCCTCAGATAGGAAATCCTCTCAACAGTAGGACAGAGTGCTGTGAATTAATTTTCTGGTGTTCTGTCTCTGTTCACTGGCTACATATTTATTGAGCACCTCCTTTATGGAAGTTTTCTGTCTAGTAATATATGGCCAGATTACAGGACTTAAGTTGTTCTGCTTCAGCCACCTCTAAGTAGTTTAATCTTGAAATTATTCTGTTGTGAATAATAAATAAAATTTGTTGCATTCACTTTTTCTGCTCTTCAAATATGAAAGTAATATTCTGTAAACGGAGACTGGCCAAAAGCAATTATGAAAAGAAAAGTGAGACCTAGTATGTTGAATTTAATTAATACCTACTGAGAACAGAATAATCAGTTGAGGCACTTTCCTGAGAAGTGATATCATGGTGATAAGAATATTAATTGCTACATTTATTGGAATTCTAACTATGCGCCAAACTCTGTACTAATTTCTTTACATACATTATCCCATTTAATCCTTACAGCACTTTGAGGTTGTGAATATTATCTCCATTTTTTAGTGGGAAGATTTTGAAGCCTTAGAGGAAGTAAGTCACAGCAGCAAGTGTGGGTTCAAGCTGAAATTCAGACCCAGGCCTTGCTGATTCTAAAGCCTGTATTCTTAGTCATTTAAATATATTACCTTGTATGGAATGAAACCCAAACTTATCAAACCTTGAATCCCTTTGTTGCAGATTTAAAATATTTTTCTCCAACACCCTTAGTCAAATATACCCTGATTTTTAGTAGCCTGTATTAAGTTCATACATCAGTCTTGTTATCTTCCTAATTTTTACCATCAGACTGGAAAGTTAATCCTTTTCTGGTCTGCGTGATTGGTACTCATGTCTTTTAGTCACTTGGTTTGCTCTCCAGCATGAACTTTCTTAATTAAATGAGATAATCCTATATTACTGTACTAGATTGAAATTATGACTATACACAGCTGCCTGCTCTGTTTTCAACCCCAAGGCACTGACTCTCCTCTGCCTGTTTATCTTAATTTTTTATTAATTAATTAATTTATTATATTATTTTGGCTGCACTTCATTGCTGCGCGCAGGCTTTCTCTAGTTGCGGCAAGCAGGGGCTACTCTTTGTAGTGTTGTGCGGGCTTCTCATTGCGGTGGCTTCTCGTTTGTGGAGCATGGGCTCTAGCCACGCGGTCTTCAGTAGTTGCGGCCCGTGGGCTTAGTAGTTGGGGCATGCGAGCTCAGTAGTTGTAGCTCACGGGCTGTAGAGTGCAGGCTCAGTAGTTGTGGCACATGGGCTTAGTTGCTCCGCAGCGTGTGGGATCTTCCCAGACCAGGGATCGAACCTGTGTCCCCTGCATTGGCAGGCAGATTCTTAACCACTGCGCCACCAGGGAAGTCCCTTAAAAACCATTTTAAATGGAAAGAATCCTTGGATTTGAAGCAGAAGAGTCAAGCAGCTTAGTTTGGTAATCTATAACCTCATGGTCCCAGATGCTAATGGATTGTTTTGGTCCTTGCTCAGGGCACTGAACCATGTTGCCTTCATTCCAAATTGTAGGCCTTCTTCCTTAGCCAAAAGACAATCATATTAGGGTTGACAGTGAAGATGCATCTTATATTTAAAGATCAAGAAAATTCAGGCTCCAGGCAGTTTGACCTGGGGCTCTCTGATGTCCATTGCCAATTGTAGAAACAGATTTCATATTCAAACTGTGAAATGTATGTTATGCTCACTGGGTGGTTTGCAGTAGAGAACTTGCCTGTAATCATTTTTTCTCCTGCTGGCAAAACAGACAGTTTTTCTGAAACTCCTGGTAGTAGCAGCAGTGACATGGTTCAGATCTCAAAAGCCAAATACTGTCAGATTGAAAAACAGATATATTCAGCTCAGTGGCTTGAGATTACTATGCATTACTTGAATCGTACAGTTCAGAAGCTAGAAAAAGCCTATGAATAAAATTATCATTCTGAAATACTTGTAAAAGGGCAGGGTTTACTCTGAGGGATAGACAGAGTCTCCTGAAACATAATTTTGTGAAAGAGAATAAGGTTGACGTTTACATTTGTTGAAATATATTAACTTCAAAAGACTTTAATAAATCAAGACCCAGTTGCAGATACTGATTTCTTTTTCCTTTTACTATTTTTCTAATCTTATTTTGGCCTTTGTTTATAATACATGTTTTCTTCCCTTCCTGACTTCCCTTCTTCCTTAAATCATTTCATCTCTAGATGCTAATGGATATATAGACCATCTGTCCTTCCAAAAAGCTGTTCTTTCTCTCAACAAGGGGCAAGGGTGGGAACAAGAAGCCAGGAAAAATCTTACAGACAGTCTTTCGGCTCCTCTTCTCTGGCCCCTCTTTGCCTGCTCTGCAGCCCCCTGGGGAAACAACAGGGAGCCGACAGCTTACATCCATTTGAGAAAGTGGCAGTGGCACAGAAGAGAAAATGCTAAGTTGTTCATTTCTCTTCCTAGACTCAGAGAAACAATGCAAATGGTGAGTGGTGTGCTGGAATGCACATGTTCTGTGCCACAGGATCCAAAAGAATGGAATTTCTTTTTTTTTAATTTTATTGAAGTATAGTCAATTTACAATATTGTGTTCTTTTCAGGTGTACAGCACAGTGATTCAGTATTTTTACAGGTTATACTCCATTATAGGTTACTACGAGATGATGGGTATAATTCCCTGTCCTATACAGTATATCCTTATTGTTTATCTATTTTATACATAGTAGTTTGTATCTGTTAAGCCCATACTCCTAATTTGTCCCTCCCTCCTTTCCTCTCCCCTTTGGTAACCATAAGTTTGTTTTCTATATCTTTGAGTCTGTGTCTGTTCTGTATATATATTCATTTGTATCATTTTTAGATTCCACATGTAAGTGATATCATACAGTATTTGTCTTTCTCTGACTTACTTCACTAAATATAATGTTCTCTAGGTCTACCCACATTGCTGCAAATGACTATATTTCATTCTTATTTTTATGGCTGAGTAGTATTCCATTGCATATATGTACTACATCTTCTTAATCCAGTCATCTATTGATGGGCACATGAGTTGCTTCCATGTCTTGGTTATTGTAAATAGTGCTGGTATGAACATTGGGTTGCATGTATCTTTTGAATTAGCATTTTCATTTTTTCAAGATATATATCCAGGAGTGGAATTGATGGGTTATATGGTACTTCTATTTTTAGTTTTTTAAGGAACGTCCATGCTGTTTCCATAGTGGCTGCACCAATTTACATTTGCACCAACAGTAAAGGAGAAGGGTTCCCTTTTCTCCACACCTTCTCCACCACTTATTTGTAAATGTTTTGATGATAGCCAATCCGACAAGTGGGAAGTGATACCTCATTGTGGTTTCAATTTGTGCATTTCTCTTATAATTAGCGGTGTTGAGCATCTTTTCATGTGCCTGTTAGCCATCTGTATGTCTTCTTTGGAAAAATGTCTTTTCAGGTATTCTGCCCATTTTCTGATTGGGTTGTTTGGGTTTTTTTGATATTGACTTGTATGGACTGTTTGTACATTTTGGATATTAATCCCGTGTTGGTCTCGTCATTTACAAATACTTTAAGTTTAATTAGGTCTGTTGGTTTTTGGTTTTTGTGGGTTTTTTTCACCTTTGGCCTTAGGAGACTGATCCCAGAAAATATTGTTACAATTTATGTTAAACTGTGTTTTTTTCTGGGAGTTTTATGGTTTCAGGTCTTATGTTTAGGTCTTTAAACCATCTTGAGTTTATTTTTATGTATGGTATGAGGGAATGTTCTAGTCTCTTGTTCTCCATGTGTCTAGTTTTCCCAGCACCACTTATTGAAGAGATGGTCTTTTCTCTATTGTATGTTCCCGCCCCCTTTGTCATAGATTAGTTAACCACAGGTGTGTGGGTTTATTTCTGGGTTCTCTATTTTGTTCCATTCATCTTTACGTCTGTTTTCATGCCAGTATGCTGTTTGGATTACTGTAGCTTTGTAGTATAGTCTGAAGGAGCAATGAAAATTGTGGGTGGTGTCCTGGAACACACACATTCTGTGCCACAGGATCAAATAGAATGGAATTTCTTAATTGTCATTGAAGTGGAACTTAAGATGCTCAAGCAATATTTGGTAAATAAAATACAAGCCAATCATATGAATTGCCTCCAGATATACAATTAGGAACTTTCTACACTGTGATAATTTTGCAATAACCTATGTCTTTCCCCAAAGACCCTCTCATGACCTTGAGAATTACATTCATATGGTGCCACATGATGTCAAGCTATTGCCCTTGAAAATTTAGCCCTAATGCAGGTCCTTGAGAAACGACTATTAAAGCTCCCTAGCCTAGTAGGTCTTCATTGTTTCCCCAAATAAAATTACAGAGGAGGTAGTAAACTTTGAAGTGGGCTATACTGCATGGAGCTGAGTTTTATAGTTTTTAAGCCGTTTCAGGTTCCAACCACATCAAAATATTAATAATAATAATGATAGAAAAAGATAAGTCTGTGTTTTCAAAGAACATGAGTAAAAATGCTGATTTAAGCACTGGAATTGTTACTTGGGGATGTCCACTGGAAGTTCTTTACTGCCTTTGAAACATAGCAGAGGTGAGGTTTTATGCACCTGTGGAGAGCAGATGAATGCAGTCTTTCATAAACCTTGAGCACACTGCTGCTGCTGCCAACACTATGAAAAGAGACATTGCAACCTTGAATCTATCTTGTAGGATGCAGCTTAACTCATCTAGTTCAAATGTATGGGATTTCTCCACACCTGTGAAATCTCCCAGATAAAGGTAAAGTGAGCACCCTAAATTGTTGAAGCCTAGGACCATAGCTTTGCTTCGCTTGCTTTGAAGAAGCCCAACTTTGGACGGGGTATCACATTTCACTGCAAATCTGATTTAAACACTGCAGATAGTACTCCCATTTGTAAAAATTTTATCAGTCCTCCATTTTGTTTCAGGATGGTAAACTGAATCATAAATCAAACTTAAATCCTGAAAACTTTCAGTACTGTCAAAAATTAATCAGCTCTGTGGAAGTGATGGTATGACAAACATGAAATACTGAGTGGTTGAGTTACAAATGAGGCTTTCACTTAATATTGATGATGTTGATTTCTTTGGAAATAGTTTTGCTTCTCACTCAAATATGATTAAATCCCATTGCTTTATAAGTTTATCCAAAATAACATAATGCTATCCTATGGGATGAATATGTACTACTGCTTAAAAGGAGGAAATAGTATGATATTGAGATACAGTCTTTGGATCCAGATAGAGCTGCGTTTGACTCTGAGCTCTAACTTCATGTTCGCTCAGTTTTCTCATCTGTAAAATGGAGCTCATAATACCTATTCCACGAGGTTGTTACAGTGATTAAATGAAAGAATATATGGGTGAAGTACCTGGCTTGTAGTACATTTTCAGTAAGTGACTGCTGTTGTTAAAATGTAATTCTGTGTCTTGCTCACTGACATAAGTCTGACTGGTGAGGAGACAAATTAAGGTGTGTATCAACTTACCAAGCTAACCGAGGAAATAAAAAGAGAGAGGGGAATTCCCTGCCGGTCCAGTGGTTAGGACTCTGCACTTCCACTAAAGGGGGCATGGGTTTGATCCCTGGTTGGGGAATTAAGATTCTGCATGCTGCGTGGTGCAGCCAAAAAAAAAAAAAAATTGAGAGAGAATTTCATTCTTTACGTATTTCCTTATTTTGTGTCTTATGTGTAAATCTTATCTTGTTACTAGATGGTGAAGTTCCTAAGGACAGAAACCGAATCTTCTCCTTTCCCATACTCCACAATGACTAACACACTGCTAAATAACTAGTAGACATTCAGGAAATGTTTGTTGACATGACCTTACTTGGCCATGTCTTATGTCTATATATAACCCTCTTAGGAGAAGAGGATTATACCCTGCCACATAGGAATCTGAAAGTTTCCTGGTAACTGATATTTTCCAATAAAACCATGGGGAAATTTTACCGTCTTGAAATCATTTTGCTTTCTAATTGGTTTCTGGGCCTGTCTTTAGCCATTTTATTATTTATGCATTTATAAGTATCATTAACATTGCAGCTGGCATTGATATAACTTTCTTCTCTCCATTTTTATTTTATTTTATTTATTTTTAAATTTATTTTATTTATTTATTTTTGGCTGTGTTGGGTCTTTGTTGCTGCGCACAGGCTTCCTCTAGTTGCGGTGAGCTGGGGCTACCTTCGTTGCGGTGCATGGGCTTCTCATTGCGGTGGCTTCTCTTGTTGCAGAGCACAGGCTCTAGGCATCCGGGCTTCAGGAGTTGTGACTCGCGGGCTCTAGAGTGCAGGCTTAGTAGTTGTGGCGCACAGACTTAGTTGCTCTGCGGCATGTGGGATCTTCCCTGACCAGGGCTCGAACCTGTGTCCCCTGCATTGGCAGGCGGATTCTTAACCACTCTGCCACCAGGGAAGCCCCTTCTCTCCATTTGTAAATGAAAATCTTAGTTTTCTGATATTACTTAGATTAGCTGGAGGTCCTTTATACTTAACCTCTCCATCTGCATGTTTAAATACACTTCATGATTTTTTAGTAGCTTTATGATAAGTATGCATGTCTAATTGAGGCATCCTACACTCTATACATTTTTTTCAAGGTCTGTTGTTGTTCTAGCATTTGATTACCATTTTGGGGGAAATCTGAAGACACTACTCTTCTATGAAATGCTTAGAGGTCTGAATGTATAACAATATTAAGTACAGATCAAGGAACTGATATGACTTTTACATATGTATACTTGATCAAATTTGTAATAATTAGCTTTTAAGTTTTCTCTGAGTAGCAGGGACATGGATGATCCAGAGAGCACTTATTACTAATACTATTACTCATGAATTTGAATGGAGTTTTAACATTGTTTTTATTCCCAGAAGGAAGCTCCTCATCTAGAAAGTATATAAGATGTTATAGCAGCTCTTTTTTTTTTTTTTTTTTTTTTTTTTTTGCGGTACGCAGGCCTCTCACTGTTGTGGCCTCTCCCGTTGCGGAGCACAGGCTCCGGACGCGCAGGCCCAGCGACCATGGCTCATGGGCCCAGCCGCTCCGCGGCATGTGGGATCTTCCCGGACCGAGGCACGAACCTGTGTCCCCTGCAACGGCAGGCGGACTCCCAACCACTGTGCCACCAGGGAAGTCCCTATAGCAGCTCTTTTTATCCGTGAGGAAATTGAGGCTTAGAGTAGTTGGGTAACTTAGTGGCAGAACTGGAATAAGAACACAAATCCTTTGGACTTCCCTGGTGGCGCGGTGGTTAAGAATCTGCCTGCCAAGCAAGGGACAAGGGTTCAAGCCTTGGTCTGGGAAGATCCCACATGCCACAGAGCAACTAAGCCCACGCACCACAGCTACTGAGCCTGTGCTCTAGAGCCTGCAAGCCACAACTACTGAGCCCACGTGCCACAACTACTGAAGCCCACGCACCTAGAGCCCATGCTCCGCAACAAGAGAAGCCACTGCAATGAGAAGCCTGTGTACCTCAACAGAAGAGTAGTCCCCACTCGCTGCAACTAGAGAAAGCCCACACACATCAATGCAGACCCAACACAGCCAAAAATAAATAAATAAAATAGATACATTTTTAAAAAAAAAGAACAAAAATCTTGTTTCTGACTGATTTTTTTAAATCATGGTGAGAATTATAGTTCAAAATATGGTCCCAGCCATCACCTATTCTCTGCCATCCAACACAGTTGATCATTCCACATTCCATGTCAAAGTACTTTCCATTTGACCCCATGAACACTCTTTCTGTTCCCTTCCCAGTTTGAACGCCATGACCCTGTGGATGGGAGAATCACCGAGAGGCAGTTTGGCGGCATGCTGCTGGCCTACAGTGGGGTACAGTCCAAGAAGTTGACTGCCATGCAGAAGCAGCTCAAGAAGCACTTCAAAGAGGGAAAGGTAGGTATCTTTGCCTAGAGGAAGAAAAGGAACCATGGGAGCATATTGTTATTGCAAAGGCACTAACATAATGAGAGTGAAATAATGACTAATTATGACTGATTTCAATTTATCTCTGGTACCTGAAAAAAAAAAAAAAAGAGCAGTGAGTGAGGGAGAGGGGAGAGCCCCAAATGACCCCATGTTTTTTGTTCAGACCACGGGTGGCACCATGAACTGAGATTGCGAATTTAAAGAGACAGGCTGGTTTACAGAGGGAGATAAAGTGTTCACTTGTAGATATCTTGAGTTTAAGATGCCTGTGGACTATCCAAGCAGAGATGGTTAGCAGCCAACTGGATATTCAAATCTACTTTGGAGGACTGAGATAGATTTGGGAATCATCAACACACTATTGGAATTAAAACCACAAGAATGGATGAAGTTGCCCAAGGAGGATATTAAACAGAAAAGAACTATGAGCCAAGGGCAAGATCAAGTAGAACAGAAACATTTAAGGAGCTCCAGAATGAAATCTTGAGGAAATGGTTAGAGAAATACCTAGAGGAAGTAGTGAAATAAAAAGGAAGAAGAGTGTTCATGAACTAAGGGGTCTACAGTGTCATATGGAACCGAAAGGCTCCAGTAAAATGAGATGATAAATACCCATTGGTTTTGGTAAAATGGTGACCTTTGGGAGAGCTGTTTTATTACAGTGGTCCAATTGGAAGGCATATTAGAACAACAAGTAAGGAAGTAGAAAAGAAGGAAAGAGGAAGAATGGAGAGGAAGCTCTAGAAAGAAGAAATAGCATATGTTTAAAACTCTGAGGCAGTGTATTACTCTGCTTAGGTTGCTATAACAAAATACTACAGACTGGGTGGCTTAAACAACAGGACTTTCTTTTCTCACAGTTCTGGAGGCTAGAAGTCCATGATCAATGTGCCAGCAAACTGGGTTTCTAATGAGGGCTCTCTTCCTGTCCTATAGACAGCCACCTTCTTGCTATGTCCTCACATGATCTTAGTGTTTGTGCAGAGAGAGAAAGCATGCTCTCTAATGTGTCTTCTTATAAGGACACTAATCCTATAGGATCAGGGCCCCAGCCTTGTGACCTCATTTAACCTTAATTATTTTCTTAGAGACCCCATCTCCTAATATAGCCACAGTGGGGGTTAAGGCTTCAGTGTGTGAGTTTGGGGGGTGGGGGGGACACAAACATTCAGTCCATAACAAGGAGGAAAGATGAATCTGGCATGTATGAGGAACTAAAAGGGGACTATTGTGGTTAGAGCATACTAACAAAGAGGATAATTGTCTAAGGTGAGGTCTGAGAGGGAGATGGGGGGCAAGAACATGCAGGCCCTTGTAGGTGTGGAACAAGTTGGGATTCTATTCATAGTGCAAAGAGAAGCTATTAAAGGGTTGTGATCAGTGAAATGGCATGGTTGTGTGTATGTTTAAAGAGATGACTCTAGTTGCTTTATGAAGAACAGTTGGAAAGGAGCAAGCGTAGAAGCAAAAAGATTGAGAATAAGATTATTAGAGATTTCAGGAGATGATTGGGCCTTTTTTGAGCAGCATTGAGATTAGAGACCATGGATTTGTGATGACACTTGTCAACTCTGCTCTGTGACACCCTTCAGAGCTGTACCTTGTACAGGAAGAGGCAGATGGTAGAATTGAGTCAGCATATGGGGTTTTCCAGGGGGTGGGATGAACAAACTGAACCAGAAACTAGTAAAGAGGCCAGATCTCTTAAAGATCACACACACACACACACAGAGCAATGCAAGGGCTAGAACCCAGATCTCATTCTCAATTCAATACCCTTTCCACCTGACAACAGTTACCATTTGGCCATGACTGGGAAACTGAACTGGCACTAAACATGTTCCATGAGGGATTGCCAAGGTGTGGTAGACATGGAGCTAGAAGATGAGTTCAAGTCCTGCCTCAGAGATTTCTGTGGACATTGGACAAATCACTTAACATTCCTGGCCTCATGAATTGAAGAGCCTTATCCTAGATGCAGACTCTAAGCTTTAAAGACTCAGTAACTGAAAATAAGAAATAGGATTGCTAGTGCTTGTCTCAGTTTTCTTATTTATTAGTCTTCGTGCATGAAATCTTGCATGAATAGCATCGCCCCAAGTTGGTGGAAAACAATTCTTATCAGCTAGACTTTTTCCTCCTTGTCTTGGATGTTGAAAAGCTAAACGGACCTCTGAACAGGCTGTGGACTGCAACTGAGAACAGGCTGGATTCTGAGAAAAAGTGTCAGCTTCTCTGAGTTCAGTCCAGCCCAAGGTGTTCCCTTGGCTATGGAGGAAGAGTCATTAACAGAAAGTGACAGAGGACAATGCTTTTCTCCCAGAGAGAACTCCTACACTACCTAGTACCCAGCTCATATCTGTTGGAAATTGTAATTCAGAAAATTAATTGCAAATACAGGTGGATTTTATAGGGAACACTCCTTTCTTTTGACCAGACCTATTTTTAAAGTTTAGTCCAGGCATTGATTTGACCTTAAAATAATTATCTATCATGATAGGCTAATTCATGTTTTGTTGTGAATTTATATTTAAAAGCAATAAATTGGGTGTTGGAGACATCTCCCTTAAAGGAATAAAGTATTTTAGCTTTGGCAGGAGTTAATTTAAGACCTGAAGACCTTGCAAAAGAGCCCTGAAATGAAAGGACAGATTTTGTCAGATGATGAAAATCTGGGGTGCTAAATTATTTCTGGCCCATAATTTCTAGCCTGCCTTAGCAGGGAGATTGAGATTGATTGTACTCTCGTGTTGATTAAATAGTTTGTGAATATAGCAGTTAACTAAAATGAGAGTTAATGACGGGCCTTTGCTCCTAAGGTTACCAGCCCATCTCTCTGGGACCATTTCCCATTATAGGGGGATCACTGTCTGCTTCCTAATTGCTTCTTTTGTTCCACTTTGGATTTGTTAACATGAAAATGTGTTCTCATTTGGCACATGTTAATCATTTTCTGTGTGGGCTTCTGTACAAAATATGAAACCAGACCTAAAAGATTGAAGGTCCTAGTGGTGGCATTAAATAAATATTTGTGTATTACTTTATGACTATGCAGTGCTTCACAGCCATTTTTCTTTTTTGTGTTTCTAACAGCTTTGTTAGATCTCATTTCACCTTTGAAAATATAGAGACAGAGAGAAAGAGAAATTAATGATCCACCCAGAGTCTGGACTAATAAAATCCAGGGCTTCCTATTACAGATCTTGTCCCTTCTCTTGCAAAATTCTGTTTCTCCTAACCATACTCTTGCTGTAAAGCGGTGCTTTAGACCTGGTCTCCCAGTAGGCTCGCTTGGTGAATTTTTCACAAAAGTGGTGCTGGGACCCTCTTCAAAGTAACTACATCAGAAGCTCAGTGGGTGAGTCCAGGCATCAATAGTTCTTAAAAGTCTCCCCAGGTGATTCTAATGTGCAGTTAGGCTTGCGAATCACTGCTCTGGAAAGGCCTGCTCCATCAGCGTCTCTAGTTTTGTTCCTGAGTAATAGCTGGAAGAATTGGGGAACCTGCCATGCCTGGAAAAATTACTCTATTCATGCTCTGGGTAACTGCCATGTTTCTTACTTAACAAAGACAGATTTTTCTTCTCTTTCTTTCTTTTTTTGCTTTATGAGAAACATGTTTTGTTTTTGCTTTGTTTTAAAGTTTAGTCCCTATCCTCTATCAGATTGTCCCCATTCCCCTCAGTATCTTTTTTTCTGTGACTTTTTTTTCTAGGTCAAATCTGACTCAACTTTAACTTTTCTTTTACTTTCCATCCTCCAAATTACCTTCTTCTCCTCATTAAAAGAAAGACAGAGTTTTCTGAGACTTCATAAGTATAATTCACAGTGGTCGTTCTCTATGGTTAAGAGTGCAGAAACTGGGCTTCCCTGGTGGCACAGTGGTTGGGAGTCCGCCTGCCGATGCAGGGGACATGGGTTCGTGCCCCAGTCTGGGAAGATCGCACATGCCGTGGAGCGGCTGGGCCCGTGAGCCATGGCCGCTGAGCCTGCGCATCCGGAGCCTGTGCTCCGCAACGGGAGAGGCCACGGCAGTGAGAGGCCTGCGTACCGCAAAAAAAAAGAGTGCAGAAACTGCAAACTTTAATAATTTAGCAAATCCACTCAAGGATGAATTGAAAATTACAGTTCAGTGGCAGACATTGCTATGTTCAAGACACAAAGCCAGGTGCTGTGAGAAAGATAAAAGATAAAACCATCACCTATCTGTAATAGTTTAGTAAAAAATAGATGTATGCAAAGAACTATATAATTTCATATTCAGTATTTATTGAGCATCCACCATGTGCCAGGCACTCTTCTAAATATTGGGAACACAGGAATGAGCAAAACCAAGTCTCTGCCCTCAAGTGGAGGGAGACAGATAATAAACAATTATGGCACAAGACAACTCACTCAACTTTGAGCCTCTTGAGAGCACTGTCTTACTCATCTTTGCCATCCTCTATACGATGTTGCATAGGCAAATGTTTGTCAAATGCATTGATGAATGTATATTAAGTACCCTAATAAAGATAATGAGATCTTTTGGGAGCACCAATGAGAAAGATTAGAACCAGCTGAAGAGACTAAGTAAGAATTCTTGTACCTTGGAGGAAGTACAATTTGAACTTTGCCTGAAAGGCAGAGTAGGATTTTGACAAACAGGTTATAAAGGTATTTGCTTTTGCTATGTGATTCCTCTTACAGCCCTATCCTTAGCAGTCTTTGTGTATATCATTACTTATTAATCTTGCTACTAGCCATTAAGTAGAGTTAGCACTTAAAAAAACAATTTTAATAAAACTATTAGATTATTAACTTTTCATGTTTTCTGTGGATAATATTCATGTGGGCTCCCCTGTTCACATATTCTCACAGATATTTGAGAGGTGAACCACATTGTGGTCTTCAGAGGATATCAGATTCTAGAAACATTGCTAGCAGAGCCCTTGAAAAACTCTAACTCCAATTATTGGGTGCCCACCAAAGCCACTATGTATAGCACCCGAGGTGTGACCCTTAAACTAAAAAAAGATTAGAACTCTACTGATTTGCTTTGTTTTACTGATTAGCTTTGAAACCTTTACTTCCCCCAAAGGAGTACTAAACTGTGAATTACTATTAAGAGATTTAATTTTATGGATTTTTTCCCCTGTTTTATTTTTGGTTTTCCCCACACACAATTAGTTTCATATACCTCAACCTTTTCCCTATTTCCTGTCCCTCAAGGCCCTACACATACCAGAGAGTGTATTTCAGAGCATAACTGAGTAAATTCACTGCCGCTGGCTCTGTAGTAATGAGCCTGCCAGCTTACTAAGGACTTTGCCCTACTATTTACTGAGTACTTTTTATGTACTAGGCATTTTACTTATCTTCTCCCTAATTATCACATCCTGCTTGGTGGATAGAATCCCCATTTTTGAGATGAAAAATACTTTTTCTGAGCCTTAGTTATTTGTCTGAGATCCCACAGTGTCTTAAGAGGTGGCACTAGGATTCAAAGCCAGGACTGTCTCATTCCAGAATCCATAATCTTCCTACTAATGAACCTGTTTATTGTCACTGTTTATTCTCCATGATTTGAATAAGCAGAAAGGTTTAGAGGAAACAAGAAAAACAGTGTTGCTATACTCTAACCTATAGGTTCTTAGTGAGATAGCTAGAAAGGTAAATTATGGAATCAGATTGTAGAGGACCTTGTATACTAGGCTAAGAAGTTTGTGGTCTTTCCAGTTGACAGTGGATGTCACTGATATTTTGTCAGCAGGAGGAATGAACATATGAAGAAAGTGATGTTTCAGGACTATTAGGTTCTTATAGAAATGTAAGTAATGGAAATGGTGTAATTTCCCCCTGCTGCCAGACACCAACCAGTTAAAGAAAAGTCTGCACTTGGCAATGGGGAAATGCTTTATTGGAGCAAGACAAGTACAGAAACATCTCTGAAAAGGTACCCAAGAAATTGGTGACAGTGACCACATGTAGGGAGGGAGACTGGATGACAAGGGAAAGGAAGAATTACTTGATGCTGTGTAACATTTTGTACCATATCCATATATTACCTGGTGTAAAAATAATTTAAATGTTTTTAAAAACTAAGCAGAAAATGGAGCAGATGAGAGATTAGATTGGTGAGAAACATAGCATAGAAGGAAGAAGGAAGGAGACTTATTTTTTTAATGGGCCACAGAGAGAGCTCAGGCAATTAGATTGATTCTTGGCAGATGGATTTGCTATGGCCAATTAAAAGACAAGGCAAGAAATCATTGTTACAATGTGTTTGTACTACCTATGGCCTGTCAGCACTAGATATCTGGCTTTAGAGCTGACTCCAGAGGAAACCAAATTTTCCTTCCCCCTCTTCTCATTCTACTATAACTGCTTTTTATTTTTTAACAGTTTTATTGAGGTATAATCTGTATATCATAAAGTATATATAAATTATTTTAAGTGTACAATTCACCAATTTACCCATCAATTATTTTTAGTAAATTTATAGAGTTAGGCAATCATCATTGCAATCTAGTTTTAGAAGATCTCAATCACCCCAAAAAGATCCCTCATGCTAGTTTGCAGTCAATCCCCATTTCTGCCATAGCCTTACACGACCATAAATCTTCCTCTGTCTCTATAGATTTGCCTTTTCTGGAAATTTCATATAAATGCATTCATACAATAATGTAGTCATTTGCACTAGCTTGTTATGTTAATCACTTTGATGTTTGGGTTCCATAAAGTTCAGCGAAAAAAACCTTGACCGTATTTCCACGTGTGATTCTCTACTTAAACATAACAAAAACATTGTTTTAAAACAAATTGTGATGGGCGATGAAAAGTGGATACTGTAGGGCTTCCCTGGTGGCGCAGTGGTTGAGAGTCTGCCTGCCGATGCAAGGGACACGGGTTCGTGCCCCGGTCCGGGAAGATCCCACATGCCGCGGAGCGGCTAGTCCCGTGAGCCGTGGCTGCGGAGCCTGTGCTCCGCAACAGGACAGGCCACAACAGTGAGAGGCCCGCATACCGCAAAAAAGAAAAGAAAAAAAAAAAGTGGATACTGTACAATAATGTGGAACGGAAGAGATCATGGGGTAAGCTAAATGAACCACCACCAACCACACCAAAGGCCGGTCTTCATCCAAAGAAGGTGATGTGTATATATGGTGGGATTAGAAGGGAGTCCTCTATTATGAGCTCCTTCCGGAAAAGCAAACGATTAATTACAACAAGTGCTGCTCCCAATTAGAACAACTGAAAGCAGCACTCGATGAAAAGCATCCAGAATTAGTCAACAGAAAACACATAATCTTCCATCAGGATAACTCAAGACGACATGTTCCTTTGATGACCAGGCAAAAACCGTTACAGTTTGGCTGGGAAGTTCCAGTTCATCTGCCGTATTCACCAGACATTGCACCTTCGGATTTCCATTTATTCAGATCTTAATGGAAAAAATTTCAATTCCATAGAAGACTATAAAAGGCACCTGGAACAGTTCTTTGCTCAAAAAGATAAAAAGTTGTGGGAAGGGACTTCTTGGTGGTGCAGTGGTTAAGAATCCGCCTGCCAATGCAGGGGACACGGGTTCGATCCCTGGTCCGGGAAGATGACACAGAGCAACTAAGCCTGTGCTCCACAACTACTGAGCCTGCGCTCTAGAGCCCGCGAGCCACAACTACTGAGCCCGCATGCCAAAACTACTGAAGCCCATGCGCTCTTGAGCCAGTGTGCTGCAACTACTGAAGCCCACGCATCTAGAGCCCGTGCTCTGCAACAAGAGAAGCCACTGCAATGAGAAGCCCGCGCACCGCGACGAAGAGTAGCCCCCACTCGCCGCAACTAGAGAAAGCCTGCGCTCAGCAATGAAGACTGAATGCAGACCAAAAAAAAAAAGTTTTGGGCAGATGGAATTATGAAGTTGCCTGAAAAATGGCAGAAGGTAGTGGAACAAAATGGTGAATATGTTGTGCAATAAAGTTTGTGGTGAAAATGAAAAATGTGTCTTTTATTTTTACTTGAAAACCGAAGGCACTTTTTGGCCAACCCAATAATAAGTATGTAGTGGTATCTCATTGTGATTTTAATTTGCATTTCCCTAATGAATGATGATCCAGAGCATTGTTTCATGTACTTACTAGCCATTCATATATCTTGTTTGGAAGATGTCTATTCAAATCTTTTAATTGGTTTATTATTATGATCTCATTGAGTTGTAAGAGTTCTTTTATAATTCTGGATACAAATCCTTTATCAGATATATGATTTTTAAATATTTTCTCCCAGTCTGTGATTTGTCTATTTTCCCAGTATTTTGAAGCACAAAAGTTTTTAATCTTGATGAAATCTAATTTATCAATTTTTTTCTTTTATGGATTGTGCATTTGGTGTCATATCTAAAAACTCTTTGCCTTACCCAAGGTCATGAAGATTTTCTGTTTTCTCCTAAACATTTTATCAGTTGCTTTTAGTTTTGAAAGGCAATTCTATTTGCTTGTTTAACAACTTCTCTAATGTTAAATTCATTTTTAAACAACATAAAGAAGTACTTCTATTGTCAAAGTACTGTTAATTTTGTCTTCTTTTTTTAGTTATTTAGAGCCCAGTCTTAAATATGTTCTTCTTTCCAAAGATAGATAGATAACTGGTTTGTTGAACAGTTAGTCACAGAATAAAATAACTCCTGCTTCTTCCACTTCACCATAGTATGTCAAAAAAAAAAAAAAAATCCCTTTAATGCCAAGCCTCAGAGAAGGATATTTCCTTTTCACTACTATGTCTGCAGTTCAAGTCACCTGACAATAGATTGTGCTTAAACTGTAGCCTTCTAAGTCTGAGCAACTCAACTTGCAAAAAGACTATCTTTGCACTTTCTATCCACGAACCTCATGCTATAGTCTTATTCTAGCTTTATTCTAATAGACCTCTGGATTTTTTACTAAGGTAATTACCAAGAAATAAGAATTTCGTGAATGGCATCATCTTTTCTTTAAGGAGGCCCATGTCCAATGTAATTTTATTTTCCTCACTGTTCCTGGCATAGTGCTCGATAAATATTTTTTATTATATCTATGTAATAAAAGGCAAAATATTACACATTTTTATTTAATAATGGCATAGTATGAGTTGTATTCCACTGTTTTTCTAAATCATCAAATGAATAACCACTCAGTTCAGATTCTTATATCTGTTCTCAAATAATTCTCAACATAAGCACTGTGGTCTTGAGCATTTGATGTTTCACAATAAATTAACTAACATACATCAGAGGTTGTTTATCAGAGTGGGATGCAATTCCTTTACCATGCCCTTTCTGTTTTAGGAATTTTATGTCAACCTTTTAGCCTTAAAAACCCTTTCATAAACTCAGACCCCTATCCTTACCTCGCCTGTGGAAATTCACACCCTAATAAAAAGAAGTAGAAAAGCTTTAGCATGTCTTTTTTTAAATTGTGGTAAAATATACATAACAAAATTTACCATTTTAACCATTTTTAAATGGTTTAGTAGCAGTAAGTATACACTGCTATGCAAAGAACACCACCACCATTCATCCCCAGAACTTTTTTCATCTTCCCAAACTGAAACTCCATACCCATTAAACAATAATTCCCCATTATCCCCTGCCGCCCACCCCTAGAAACCACCATTCTACTCTCTGTCTCTATGAATTTAACTGCTCTAGGTACCTCGTATAAGTGGAATCATACAGCATTTGTCCTTCTGTGACTGGATTATTTCCCTTGGCATAATGTCTTCAAGGTTCATCCTTGTTGTAGCATGTATCAGAATGTCTTTCCTTTTAAAGGCTGAATACTATTCCATTATATGTGTACACCACATTCTGTTTATCCATTCATATATCAATGGACACTTGGGTTGTTCCCACCTCTGCACATCTTTAGATGGAGAGGAAGAGAAGATGGTATTAGTGTATCCATCCACAAGCAGGTGATATTGTAAAACCAGTGCTTCTGTTCCAGTGGAATTCTTCCCTCTTATAATGTTGTTTCTACCCTAGTGCTTACATTAGATAGCATACTATGGCATTTGTACAAGGAATGAACCCTACCTCTGAGAATGACCTTAAGAGAATGACCTCAAGTTGGGGCAGAATTATTTAATATAGGCCTTTTTCACTGCCAGAAGTTATGGAGCTTGGTATATAGTAGTTGCTCCATAAATGTTTGAATGAATGCTTAAATACAGATGGACAGCCGTTCGTAATTGCCAAAAACTGGAAATAGCCCAAATAGTATAGTCACACAATGGAATACTTACAGCAATAAAAATGAATGAACTACAGATATACACAAAAACATTGAAAAATCTTAAAGAGAGAATCCATATATAATAGAATACATATTGCGTGGTTCCATTTATAAAATTAAACAGACATACTTAAACTCCTTAAACATATGTCTAAGGATGCATAAATAGATAGTAAAGCTATTTTTTATGAAAAGCAAGGGAATGAATATTCTAAAAGTCGCAGTAGTTATCACTGGGAGGAGAAGAGGCTCATAACTGGGAAGAGTCACGTTGGGGAAGAGAGGGAGATTTCTGGGATGATGATAATTGTCTGTTTCTTGACCTGAATCAAGATCTTATGGGTGTTCATTTTACAACAGTTTGTTTTATGCGCCTTTCTATATGGTCATCATATTCCACAATTAAAAAAATTTTAAGTTCTGTGATTCTAAGGAGAAAAACTAAAATGATCATGTGACATAATCATACACACAGTATTTTATCTTTTAGTTTGATTGATGAAATGAGAAAGATACCATTGGCCAGTTTGGAGAGTACAGGAATGTGCTATAGATTGTCTATATTAAGGTTTCCTTTTTACTGAGTTACCTATGTGGATTCCTGGGCTCTGTAGTTTGGGGAAATGGAGATCGGAAGAGGATCAGTACTGAGTAGAAGCCCGTCAACATCTGTAGTCCATAAAAGGACCTGATGCTTCATTAGAAGACGTTAACCTCAGTGTCTCCCCAGTGTTACTCATTTCTTAGAGATTGTATTCATTTCCATCACAGCATGATGTGTGAGAAATGGGAAACAGGCATATAGGACAAATCTTCCTCCCTCTAATCCCTGTTTATCCAACTACTCTCTTGAGCCATCATAGAAAATAGCATCAAAGATCAGCAAATCTTTGACCAGCTTTTGAAAAGAATTTCCTCATTCACAGACTTTCATCAGATTAAAGTTACATGGCAAATTGCTTCATTAGTAGCTTTTAAATTGAGATAATGAACAACTTTCCCAGTTGCTTGGGTTCTGCTAAATGCTGAAACCGTTCCCATGTATATTACTGGCTTTGGTGGTTCTTCAATTAGCTTAAGCCTCAAAAAGCTTGACTGGCCTATGAGTAGATTATTAAAATGGAAGTCCTGATGGCTCTTACTTGTTACGATGTATAACAAACAGCTCAAGTGGCTACAGCTCATTTAGGAAGTGTCACAACAGATATTGTGACTAATTGGAGGGTATAGTTAGAAATATTTTCTTTAAAGATATCCAGCCATAACTTTAAACAGCTTCATGTCAGATTTTACATATGAGGGGAAAGCAATTAGCCAACGTGCATTTCTCAGGGTAAAATACCAGAGTTTTGTTCCCCTGTTGTGTACAAATTTGACATTCCTTGACTAATTTGTTGAGTCTCTGTTCTAGACATAGCATAAATTTCTGATTTATAGGCATGAATAACTGCCTAGTTTTCTGCATTTTTATGCTGCTTTTTGTACAGGTTCCTGCCTTACTTAACTGTCTTTCTTCTTTCAGGGTCTGACATTTCAGGAAGTGGAGAACTTCTTTACTTTCTTAAAGAACATTAATGATGTAGACACTGCATTGAGCTTTTACCATATGGCTGGGGCATCTCTTGATAAAGGTAATGAAACCCAAAATTTTTTTCTTGACATTATAAACACTGAATCTGTAATCTATTAGGTGACTACCCGTCCTTAACAGTAATACGTGAATTTTTCTTGACATTGTTTTTTGATTTGTTTTGTTGACACTGTATGAGCCTTGCATTTCACCCTGGGAGGCCAAATTCAGCAAATATATTGTCTTGTGCTAAAGGCTATATAGTCAAGGCAGATTCCCATCTTTAAATGATTAGTCTTGGAAACAGGCATCTAAGCTGAGGCACAGTGAATGAAATTCAGAAATTCTCTCTTTAGAGCCAGAGTTATGACATATATAATGTGAAGCTAAAGTTGCTGTTAATTGTAATTCATTCTTTGTTGAGAAGGAATGGTTTGTTTTGTTTTTCATGTTAAAGTTTTTGTGTTTTTCTTTAAAAGATAAAATCATGATTCTGAAAATAGCACCCCCTATTGGCTTACTTCATACAAATTCAGTTCCAGTTTGTACAATGTGAGAGAGCAGAGGAATTGAAAACAGTTTTTTCCCCAATATTTTATTATGAAAAATTTCAAACATACATAACAGTTGAAATAATTATTCAGAGAACATCCATATATCCACCTCAATGAATATTTTGCTATATTTTCTTGATAGAATATCTATGCATATATTCATCCTTCTGATTATCAATCTCTCTTAATTTTTGACGCATTCAAAGTTAAGTTAGAGACATAAGTACTTCACTCCCGAATACTTCAGCATGAATATTAATTGAAGTTCAGTAGATTTTTACAGTTCCCTTGTGCCCTTTCACAGTCAATTTCTGCCCTGGTTATCATGAGGCAATCTTAATTCTGTGTATTTTTCCACCATAGATTAATTTTGTCTGCTCTAGAACTTCACACAAATGGAAATATACAATGTACACTCTTTCTAAAGTTTCTCTCAGCGTGTGCTTGAGATCCACCCATGTTGTTGCATGTACAATAGTTTGTTCCTTTTTTATGAATAGTAATCCGTTGTATGAATACACCACAATTTGTTTATCCACTCTTCTGTTGGACACCTTGGCTGTTTCTAGTTATTGACTATCTTGAATCAAGCCACTATGAACATTCTTATGTTAGTCTTTTTGAGGACATGTATTTTCATTTTTCTTGGATAAATACCTAGGAGTAAATTGCTGTGTCCAGAGAAAGGTATTTCGTTTATAAAAAAACTTTCAGACCCTTTTTCATAGTGTATCTTTTTTATACTCCCACTAAAAATGTACAGCGGTTCAAGTGGTTCCACATTCTTGTCAACAGTTGGTGGTATCAGTCTTTTTTAATTCTTGTGATTCTGGAATGTATATAAAGGTATCTCATGTTTGTTTGGTTTTTTTTTAATATTTATTTTTTTGTTTTATTTTTGGCTGCATTGGGTCTTTGTTGCAGCACGTGGGATCTTCGTTGTGGCATGCAGGAACTTTTGTTGCAGCACGCGGGCTCTTCATTAAGGTGTGCGGGCTTCTCTCTCTAGTTGTGGCACCCAGGCTCAGTAGTTGCAGCACGCAGGCTCAGTATTTGCAGTGCGAAGACTCTCTGGTTGTGGCGTACAGGCTCCAGAGAGCGTGGGCTCTGTAGTTGTGGCACGAGGGCTCCAGAGCACGTGAGCTCTGGAGTTGCAGCACGAGGGCTCTCTAGTTGTGGCTTGCATGCTCAGTAGTTGCAGCGCGTGGGCTTAGTTGCACTGTGGCGTATGGGACCTTAGTTCCCCACCCAGGGATCGAACCCATGTCCCCTGCATTGGAAGGCAGATTCTTAACCACTGGACCACCAGGGAAGTCCCCTCATTGTGTTATTCATTTGTACTTCCCTGATGACCTCTGCTGTTGAGCAACTTTTTGTGTTCTCATCATTCAGATATCTTCTTTGGTGAAGTGTCTGTTCAACTCTTTTACCCATTTTTATAAGTTTGCTTGTCTTATTGAATTGTGCAATTTCTTGATATATTCTAATATAAGTCCTATATCAGATATATATTTTGTGAACAGCTTCCTAGTCTGTGGCTTGCCTATTCATTTTCTTAATGGGGTCTTTTTTTTTTTAACATCTTTATTGGAGTATAATTGCTTTACAATGGTATGTTAGTTTCTGCTTTATAACAAAGTGAATTAGCTATACATATACATATATCCCCATATCTCCTCCCTCTTGCGTCTCCCTCCCACCCCTCTAGGTGGTCACAAAGCACCGAGCTGATCTCCCAGTGCTATGTGACTGCTTTTCACTAGCTATCTATTTTACATTTGGTAGTGTATATATGTCCATGCCACTCTCTCACTTCGTCCCAGCTTACCCTTCCCCCTCTCCGTGTCCTCAAGTCCTTTGTCTATGTCTGAGTCTTTATTCCTGTCCCGCCCCTAGGTTCTTCAGAATCTTTTTCTTTTTTAGATGCCACATATATGTGTTAGCATACAGTATTTGTTTGTCTCTTTCTGACTTATTTCACTCTGTATGACAGACTCTAGTTCCATCCACCTCACTACAAATAACTCAATTTCGTTTCTTTTTATGGCTGAGTAATATTCCATTGTATATATGTGCCACATCTTCTTTATCTCATCTGTCGATGGACACTTAGGTTGCTTCCATGTCCTGGCTATTGTAAATAGAGCTGCAATGAACATTGTAGTACATGACTGTTTTTGAATTATGGTTTTCTCAGGGTATATGCCCAGTAGTGGGATTGCTTAGTCATATGGTAGTTCTATTTTTAGTTTTTTAAGGAACCTCCATACTGTTCTCCATAGTGGCTGTATCAATTTATATTCCCACCAACAGTACAAGAGGGTTCCCTTTTCTCCACACCCTCTCCAGCATTTATTGTTTGTAGATTTTTTGATGATGGCCATTCTGACTGGTGTGAGGTGATACCTCATGGTAGTTTTGATTTGCGTTTCTCTAATGATTAGTGATGTTGAGCATCCTTTCATGTGTTTGTTGGCAATCTGTATATCTTCTTTGGAGAAATGTCTATTTAGGTCTTCTGCCCATCTTTGGATTGGATTGTTTCTTTTTTTGATATTGAGCTGAATGAGCTGCTTATAAATTTTGGAGATTAATCCTTTGTCAGTTGCTTCATTTGCAAATATTTTCTTCCATTCTTTCTTTTTTTTTAGTGCTTAACAATTTCTTTTAATTCTAATAATACTGAAAGTTAAGTGTTATTATTATCCAATTATTTTTTACATCTTTATTGGAGTATAATTGCTTTACAATGGTGTGTTAGTTTCTGCTTTATAACAAAGTGAATCAGTTATACATATACATATGTTCCCATATCTCTTCCCTCTTGCATCTCCCTCCCTCCCACCCTCCCTATCCCACCCCTCTAGGTGGTCACAAAGCACCGAGTTGATCTCCCTGTGCTATGCAGCTGCTTCCCACTAGCTATCTATTTTACGTTTGGTAGTGTATACATGTCCATGCCACTCTCTCACTTTGTCACAGCTTACCCTTCCCCCTCCCTATATCCTCAGGTCCATTCTCTAGTAGGTCTGTGTCTTTATTCCTGTCTTACCCCTAGGTTCTTCATGACATTTTTTTTCTTAGATTCCATGTATATCTGTTAGCATCCGGTATTTGTCTTTCTCTTTCTGACTTACTTCACTCTATATGACAGACTCTAGGTCCATCCACCTCACTACAAATAACTCAATTTCGTTTCTTTTTATGGCTGAGTAATATTCCATTGTATATATGTGCCACATCTTCTTTATCCATTCATCCGATGATGGACACTTAGGTTGTTTCCATATCCTGGCTATTGTAAATAGAGCTGCAATGAACATTTTGGTACATGACTCTTTTTGAATTATGGTTTTCTCAGGGTATATGCCCAGTAGTGGGATTGCTGGGTCATATGGTAGTTCTATTTGTAGTTTTTTAAGGAACCTCCATACTGTTCTCCATAGTGGCTGTACCAATTCACATTCCCACCAGCAGTGCAAGAGTGTTCCCTTTTCTCCACACCCTCTCCGGCATTTATTGTTTGTAGATTTTTTGATGATGGCCATTCTGACCGGTGTGAGATGATATCTCATTGTAGTTTTGATTTGCATTTCTCTAATGATTAATGATGTTGAGCATTCTTTCATGTGTTTGTTGGCAGTCTGTATATCTTCTTTGGAGAAATGTCTATACTACAAAGCTACAGTAATCAAGACAGTATGGTACTGGCACAAAAACAGAAAGATAGATCAATGGAACAGGATAGAAATCCCAGAGATAAACCCACGCACATATGGTCACCTTATCTTTGATAAAAGAGGCAGGAATGTACAGTGGAGAAAGGACAGCCTCTTCAGTAAGTGTTGCTGAGAAAACTGGACAGGTACATGTAAAAGTATGAGATTAGATCACTCCCTAACACCATATACAAAAATAAGCTCAAAATGGATTAAAGACCTAAATCTAAGGCTAGAAACCATCAAACTCTTAGAGGAAAACATAGGCAGAACATTCTATGACATAAATCACAGCAAGATCCTTTTTGACCCACCTTCTAGAGAAATGGAAATAAAAACAAAAATAAACAAATGGGACCTAATGAAACTTCAAAGCTTTTGCACAGCAAAGGCAACCATAAACAAGACCAAAAGACTACCCTCAGAATGGGAGAAAATATTTGCAAATGAAGCAACTGACAAAGGATTAATCTCCAAAATTTATAAGCAGCTCATGCAGCTCAGTAACAAAAAAACAAACAACCCAATCCAAAAATGGGCAGAAGACCTAAATAGACATTTCTTCAAAGAAGATATACAGACTGCCAACAAACACATGAAAGATTGTTCAACATCATTAATCATTAGAGAAATGCAAATCAAAACTACAATGAGATATCATCTCACACCGGTCAGAATGGCCATCATCAAAAAATCTACAAACAATAAATGCCGGAGAGGGTGTGGAGAAAAGGGAACACTCTTGCACTGCTGGTGGGAATGTGAATTGGTACAGCCACTATGGAGAACAGTATGGAGGTTCCTTAAAAAACTACAAATAGAACTACCATATGACCCAGCAATCCCACTGGGCATATACCCTGAGAAAACCGTAATTCAAAAAGAGTCACATACCAAAATCTTCATTGCAGTTCTATTTACAATAGCCAGGATATGGAAACAACCTAAGTGTCCATCATCGGATGAATGGATAAAGAAGATGTGGCACATATATACAATGGAATATTACTCAGCCATAAAAAGAAACGAAATTGAGCTATTTTGTAATGAGGTGGATAGACCTAGAGTCTGTCATACAGAGTGAAGTAAGTCAGAAAGAGAGAGACAAATACCGTATGCTAACACATATATATGGAATTTAAGGGGAAAAAATGTCATGAAGAACCTAGGGGTAAGACAGGAATAAAGACACAGACCTACTAGAGAATGGACTTGAGGATATGGGGAGGGGGAGGGGGAAGGGTAAGCTGTGACAAAGCGAGAGAGTGGCATGGACATGTATACACTACCAAACGTAAGGTAGATAGCTAGTGGGAAGCAGCTGCGTAGCACAGGGAGATCAGCTCGGTGCTTTGTGACCACCTGGAGGGGTGGGATAGGGAGGGTGGGAGGGAGGGAGACGCAAGAGGGAAGAGATATGGGAACATATGTATATGTATAACTGATTCACTTTGTTATAGAGCAGAAACTAACACACCATTGTAAAGCAATTATACGCTAATAAAGATGTAAAAAAAAGAAAAAAGAGGTAGGATTGTGATTACAATAACATTGAATAAATAGATTAATCTGGGGAATTGACATCTTAGTGATAGAGTCCTCCAGTTTATGAACATATTATCTCTCTCCATTTTTTTAGGTCTTATTTTATTTCCATCATCAGTGGTTTGTAGTTTTAAATACACAGGTCTTACACATTTTTTTAAATTTATGCCCAAGTATTTTATGGTTTTAATGCTATTAAAAATTGAATTTTTATTTCATTTTCCAATTGTTTGCTATTATAAAATACAATTGATTTTTGTATATTGATCTTGTATTCTGTAGTCTTGCTAAATTTGCTCATTCTTCTAGGTATTTTGCGGATTCCTTAGGTTTTTATATGTAAGCAATCATGTCATCTGCGAAGAGAGTTTCACCTCTTCTTTTTTATATTTATGCCGTTTTTTCTTGCCTTATTGCACTTGCTTCAACCACCAATACAGTGTTGAATACAAGTGCTGAGAGTGGGTATCCTTGGCCTCTTCCTGATTTTAGGGGGAAAGCATTCAGTATTTCACCATTAAGTTGGATATTAGATTAGACTGTTCATAGATGCCCATTATCAGATTAAGGAAATTCCTTTCTTTTCCTAATTTAAAAAAAAGTTTTTGTCATCAATATTGAATTTTGACAAAACTTTTTCTATATATATACATAGGAATTATTATATGGCTTTTCTCCTTTATTTTCTTAATATGGTAGTTGCATTGATTATCCTTTATTGTCCTAAAATAAACCCAACTTGGTAATGATGTATTAGTCTTTTTGTATATTGCTAAATTTATTTCTAGCATTTTGTAAAATACTGAGGAATATTGGTCTGTAATTTTCTTTTCTGTAATGTCTTTTCAGATGTTGTAATCAGAGTATACTGTCCTCATAAAATGAGTTGGGGAATTTTTTCTTCTTTATTTTCAGTAAGAGTCTGTGAAAGATCACTGTTCTTTCATTTTGAATTGTTTGATAGAATACACCAATGAAACTATCTGGGCCTGCAGTTTTCTTTGTGGGAACATTTTAATAATTTAATTTTTTAAATAAATACATAGGTATTCAGAGTTTGTGTTTTATCTTGAGTGAATTTTAATACGTTGTCTTTTTTTTAGGAATTTGACCGTTTTGTCTGTTATTTAATTTATTGACATAAAGCTGTTCATAATATTCCATCATTATCCTTTTAATATCTATGGATTCTATAAAATCTGAAATCTTACCTTTTACTCCTAACATTGATGAATTATGTCTTCTCTCTCTCCCTCTTTTTTTTTTTTTTTCTTATTTAATCTACCTCGGGGGTTAGCAATTTTGTTAAGTTTTTCAAAGGACCAATTTTTGACTTTGTTAATTTTCTCTCTGGTTTTTTGTATTGCATTGATTTCTGCTCATATCTTTATTATTTCCTTCCTTCTACTTATTTTCAGTATACATTACTTTTCTTTTTTTAGCTTCTTAACATGGAACTTTACCTACCTTTTCTAAGATAAGCTTTTTTTTTTTTTTTTTTTTTTTTGTCTGTGTTGGGTCTTTGTTTCTGCAAGTGAGCTTTCTCTAGTTGTGGTGAGCAGGGGCTACTCTTCTTTGCAGTGCGCGGGCTTCCCATTGTGTTGGCTTCTCTTCTTGCAGAGCACGGGCTCTAGGTGCACAGGCTTCAGTACTTGTGGCTCTTGGGCTCTAGAGCACAGGCTCAGTAGTTGTGGCACATGGGCTTAGTTGCTCCGCAGCATGTGGGATCTTCCCCGACCAGGGCTCGAACCTGTGTCCCCTGCATTGACAGGTGGATTCTTAACAACTGCACCACCAGGGAAGACCTAAGATAAGCTTTTGAGGCTGTATGTTTTGTTCTAAACATCACTTTATCTATATTTTGATATGTTGTATTTTCACCATCATTCTGTTTGAAATATTTTCTGATTTTCCCCATGATCTTTGTTGACTCATGTTATTTAAAGATATGTTTTTTAATTTCCAAATATTTTGTTTTTTCTAGAGACACTCTTGTTTTTAATATCTAATTTAATTCCATTGTGGTCAGACAACACACTCCGTAAAATTTCAGTTCATTAAAATGGATTGAGACTTGTTTTATGGCCCAGCCTATGGTCAGTTTTTTGATAAATGTTTCATATACATTTGAAAAGAATGTGCGTTCTACGCTTTTGAATATAGTGTTATAAAAATGTCAGTTAGGTCAGGGTGGTTGATAGTGTTCAGATCTTGGATGTCCTTACTGAATTTTTGGCTAGTTGTTCTATCAGTTAGTGAGAATGGAATGTGAAAATCTCTAAGTATGGGGCCTCCCTGGTGGCGCAGTGGTTGAGAGTCCGCCTGCCGATGCAGGGGACACGGATTCATGCCCCCAGGAAGATCCCACATGCCGCAGAGCAGCTAGGCCCGTGAGCCATGGCCGCTGAGCCTGCGCGTACAGAGCCTGTGCTCCGCGATGGGAGAGGCCACAACAGTGAGAGGCCCGCATACTGCAAAAAAAAAAAAAAATCTCCAAGCATGATGTGTGAATTTGTCTGTTTTTCCCTTTATTTCTTTTTTCATATCTCCATGATTTAATCAAGGATCTTATATTACATTTTATTTTATTTTATTTTTTATACAGCAGTTTCTTATTATCTATTTTATACATATTAGTATATATATGTCAATCCCAATCTCCCAATTCATCCCACCACCACCACCACCCCTGCCACTTTCCCCCCCTTGGTGTCCATACGTTTGTTCTCTACATCTGTGTCTCTATTTCTGCCTTGCAAACTGGTTCATCTGTACCACTTTTCTAGATTCCATATATATACATTAATACATGATTTTGTTTTTCTCTTTCTGACTTCCTTCACTCTGTATGACAGTCCATAGGTCCATCCATGTCTCTACAAATGACCCACTTTTGTTCCTTTTCATGGCTGCGTAATATTCCATTGTATATATGTACCAAATCTTTTTTATCTATTTGTCTGTCGATGGGCATTTAGGTTGCTTTCGTGACCTGGCTATAGTAAGTAGTGCTGCAATGAACATTGGGGTGCATGTGTCTTTTTGAATTGTGGTTTTCTCTGGGTATATGCCCAGTAGTGGGATTTCTGGGTCATATGGTAATTCTAGTTTTAGTATTTTAAGGAACCTCCATACTGTTCTCCATAGTGGCTATATCAATTTACATTCCCACCAACAGTGCAAGAGGGTTCCCTTTTCTCCACACCCTCTCCAGCATTTGTTGTTTGTAGATTTTCTGATGATGCCCATTCTAACTGGTGTGAGGTGATACCTCATTGTAGTTTTGATTTGCATTTCTCTAATAATTAGTGATGTTGAGCAGCTTTTCATGTGCTTCTTGGCCATCTGTATGTCTTCTTTGGAGAGGTGTCTATTTAGGTCTTCTGCCCATTTATTGATTGTGTTGTTTGGTTTTTTAATATTCAGCTGCATAAGCTGTTTATATATGCTGGAGATTAATCCTTTGTCCATTGATTCTTTTGAAAATATTTTCTCCCATTCTGAGGGTTGTCTTTTCATCTTGTTTATGGTTTCCTTTGCTGTGCAAAAGCTTTGAAGTTTCATTAGGTCCCATTTGTTTATTTTGGCTTTTATTTCCATTACTTTAGAAGGTGGATCAAAAAAGATCTTGCTGTGATTTATGTTAAAGAGTGTTCTTCCTATGTTTTCCTCTAAGAGTTTTATAGTGTCTGGGCTTACATTTAGGTCTCTAATCCATTTTGAGTTTATTTGTGTATGGTGTTAGGGAGTGTTCTAATTTCATTCTTTTACATGTAGCTGTCCAGTTTTCCCAGCACCACTTATTGAAGAGACTGTCTTTTCTCCATTGTATATCATTGCCTCCTTTGTCATAGATTAGTTGACCATAGGTGCTGGGTTTATCTCTGGGCTTTCTATCCTGTTCCATTGATCTATATTTCTGTTTTTCTGCCAGTGCCATATTGTCTTGATTACTATAGCCCTGTAGTCTGAAGTGAAGGAGTCTGATTCCTTCAGCTCTGTTTTTTTCCCCTCAAGAGTGCTTTGGCTATTCGGGGTCCTTTGTGTCTCCATACAAATTTTAAGATTTTTTGTTCTAGTTCCGTAAAAAATGCCACTGGTAATTTGACAGGGATTGCATTGAATCTGTAGATTGCTTTGGGTAGTATAGTCATTTTCACAATATTGATTCTTCCAATCCAAGAACGTGGTATATTTCTCCATCTGTTTGTGTCATCTTTGATTTCTTTCAACAGTGTCTTATAGTTTTCTGAGTACAGGCCTTTTACCTCCTTAGGTAGGTTTATTCCTAGGTATTTTATTCTTTTTTTGCAATGGTGAATGGGATTGTTTCCTTAATTTCTCTTTCTGATCTTTCATTGTTAGTGTATAGGAATGCAAGAGATTTCTGTGCATTAATTTTGTATCCTGCAACTTTACAAATTCATTGATTAGCTCTAGTAGTTTTCTGGTGGCATCTTTAGAATTCTCTATGTATAGTATCATGTCATCTGCAGACAGTGACAGCTTTACTTCTTCTTTTCCACCTTGTATTCCTTTTATTTCTTTTTCTTCTCTGATTGCTGTGGCTACGACTTCCAAAACTATGTTGAAAATAGTGGCAAGAGTGGACAGCCTTGTCTTGTTCCTGATCTTAGGGGAAATGCTTTCAGTTTTTTACCACTGAGAATGTTTGCTGTGATTTTGTCATATATGGCCTTTATTATGTTGAGGTAGGTTCCCTCTCTGCCCACTTTCTGGAGAGTTTTTATCATAAATGGGTATTGAATTTTGTCGAAAGCTATTTCTGCATCTATTGAGATGATCATATGGTTTTTATTCTTCAGTTTGCTAATATGGTGTATCACATTGATTGATTTGCGTATATTGAAGAATCCTTGCATCCCTGGGATAAATCCCACTTGATCGTGGTGTATGATCCTTTTAATGTGTTGTTGGATTCTGTTTGCTAGTATTTTGTTGAGGATTTTTGCATCTATATTCATCAGTGATATTGGTCTGTAATTTTCTTTTTTTGTAGTATCTCTGTCTGGTTTTGGTATCAGGGTGATGGTGGCCTCGTAGAATGTGTTTGGGAGTGTTCCTCCCTCTGCAATTTTTTGGAAATGTTTGAGAAGGATGGGTGTTAGCTCTCCTCTAAATGTTTGATAGAATTCACCTGTGAAGCCATCTGGTCCTGGACTTTTGTTTGTTAGAAGATTTTTAATCACAGTTTCAATTTCATTGCTTGAGATTGGTCTGTTCATATTTTCTATTTCTTCCTGATTCAGTCTTGGAAGGTTATACCTTTCTAAGAATTTGTCCATTTCTTTCACTTTGTCCATTTTAGTGGCATAGAGTTGCTTGTAGTAGTCTCTTAGGATGCCTTGTATTTCTGCGGTGTTCATTGTAATGTCTCCTTTTTCATTTCTAATTTTATTGAGTCCTCTCCTTCTTTTTCTTGATGAGTCTTGCTAAAGGTTTATCAATTTTGTTTATCTTCTCAAAGAACCAGTATTTAGTTTTATTGATCTTTGCTATTGTTTTCTTTGTTTCTGTTTCATTTATTTCTGCTCTAATGTTTATGATTTCTTTCTTTCTCCTAACTTTGGGTTTTGTTTGTTCTTCTTTTTCTAGTTCCTTTAGGTGTAAGGTTAGATTGTTTGAGATTTTTCTTACTTCTTGAGGTAGGATTGTATTGATATAAACTTCACTCTTAGAACTGCTTTTGCTGTATCCCATAGGTTTTGGATTGTCGTGTTTTCATTGTCATTTGTCTCTAGGTATTTTTTGATTTCCTCTTTGATTTCTTCAGTGATCTCTTCGTTATTTAGTAACATATTGTTTAGCCTCCATGTGTTTGTGTTTTTTACGTTTTTTTCCCTGTAACTGATTGCTAATCTCATAGCATTGTGGTTGTAAAAGGTGCTTGATATGATTTCAGTTTTCTTACATTTACCACGGCTTGATGTGTGACCCAAGATGTGACCTATCCTGGAGAATGTTCCATGTGCACTTGAGAAGAAAGTGTAATCTGCTGTTTTTGGATGGAATGTCATATAAATATCAATTAAATCTATCTGGTCTATTGTGTCATTTAAAGCTTGTGTTTCCTTATTGCTTTTTTTTCTGGATGATCTATCCATTGGTGTAAGTGAGGTGTTAAAGTCCCCCACTATTATTGTGTTACTGTCGATTTCCTCTTTTATAGCTGTTAGCATTTGCCTTATATATTGAGGTGTTCCTATGTTGGTTGCATATATATTTATAATTGTTATATCTTCTTGTATTGATCCCTTGATCATTATGTAGTGTCCTTCCTTGTCTCTTGTAACATTCTTTATTTTAAAGTCTATTTTATCTGATATGATTATTGCTACTCCATCTTTCTTTTGATTTCCATTTGCATGGAATATCTTTTTCCATCCCCTCAATTTCAGTCGGTATGTGTCCCTAGGTCTGAAGTGGGTCTCTTGTAGACAGCATATATATGGGTCTTGTGTTTTTGTTTTTTTTTAATTAATTAATTCATTATTTATTTTTGGCTGTGTTGGGTCTTCGTTTCTGTGTGAGGGCTTTCTCTAGTTTCAGCAAGCAGGGGCCACTCTTCATCGCGGTGCGCGGGCCTCTCACTATTGCGGCCTCTCTTGTTGCGGAGCACAGGCTCCAGACGCGCAGGCTCAGTAGTTGTGGCTCACGGGCCTAGTTGATCCGTGGCATGTGGGATCTTCCGAGACCAGGGCTCAAACCTGTGTTCCCTGCATTGGCAGGCAGACTCTCAACCACTGTGCCACCAGGGAAGCCCTGGGTCTTGTTTTTGTATCCATTCAGCAAGCCTGTGTCTTTTGGTTGGAGCATTTAATCCATTCACATTTAAGGTAATTATCAATATGTATGTTCCTATGACCATTTTCTTATTTGTTTTGGGTTTGTTTTTGTAGGTTCTTTTCTTCTCTTGTGTTTCCCACTTAGAGAAGTTCCTTTTGCATTTGTTGTAGAATTGGTTTGGTGGTGCTGAATTCTCTTAGCTTTTGCTTATCTGTAAAGCTTTTGATTTCTCTGTCGAATCTGAGGGAGATCCTTGCCAGGTAGAGTAATCTTGGTTGTAGGTTCTTCCCATTCATCACTTTAAATATATCATGCCACTCCCTTCTGGCTTGTAGAGTTTCTGATGAGAAATCAGCTGTTGACCTTATGGGAGTTCCCTTATATGTTACTGGTCGTTTTTCCCGTGTTGCTTTTAATAATTTTTCTTAGTCTTTAATTTTTGTCAATTTGATTACTTTCTGTCTTGGTGTGTTTCTCCTTGGGTTTATCCTGCCTGGGAGTCTCTGCGCTTCCTGGACTTGAGTGGCTGTTTCCTTTCCCATGTTAGGGAAGTTTTCAACTATAATCTCTTCAAATAATTTCTTAGGTCCTTTCTCTCTTCTTCTTCTGGGATGCCTATAATGCAAATGTTGGTACATTTAACGTTGTCCCAGAGGTCTCTTAGGCTGTCTTCATTTCTTTCCATTCTTTTTTCTTTATTCTGTTCCATGGCAGTGAATTTCACCATTCTGTCTTCCACGTCACTTATCCATTCTTCTGCCTAAGTTATTCTGCTATAGATTCTTTCTAGTATATTCATTTCAGTTATTGTATGATTCATCTCTGTTTGTTTGTTCTTTAACTCTTCTAGGTGTTTGTTTTTTAATTCTTCTAGGTCTTTAAACATTTCTTGCATCTTCTCGATCTTTCCCTCCATTCTTTTTCCAAGGTCCTGGATCATATTCACTATCATTATTCTGAATTCTTTTTCTGGAAGATTGCCTATCTCCACTTCACTTAGTTGTTTTTCTGGGGTTTTATCTTGTTCCTTCATCTAGTACATAGTCCTCTGCCTTTTCATCTTGTTTATCTTTCTGTGAATGTGGTTTTCATTCCACAGGCTTCAGAATTGTAGTTCTTCTTGCTTCTGCTGTCTGCCCTCTGGTGGATGAGGCTATCTAAGAGGCTTGTGCAACCTTCCTGATGGAGAGACTGGTGGCAGGTAGAGCTGGGTGTTGCTCTGGTGGGCAGAGCTCAGTAAAACTTTAATCTGCTTGTCTGCTGATGGATGGGGCTGGGTTCCCTCCCTTTTGGTTGTCTGACCTGAGGCAACCCAGCACTGGAGCCTACCCCGCTCTTTGGTGGGGCTAATGGCAGACTCTGGGAGGGCTCATGCCAAGGAGTACTTCCCAGAACTTCTGCTGCCAGTGTCCTTGTCCCTGCAGTGAGCCACAGCCACCCACCACCTCTGCAGGAAACCCTTCAACACTAGCAGGTAGGTCTAGTTCAGTCTCCTGTGGGGTCACTGCTCCTTCCCCTGGGTCCTGATGTGCACAGTACTTTGTGTGTGCCCTCCAAGAGTGGAGTCTCTGTCTCCCCTAGCCCTGTCGGTGTCCTGCAATCAAATCCCACTAGCCTTCAAAGTCTGATACTCTAGGAATTCCTCCTCCTGTTGCTGGACCCCCTGGTTGGGAAGCCTGACGTGGGGCTCAGAACCTTCACTCCAGTGGGTGAACTTCTGTGGTATAAGTACTCTCCAGTTTGTGAGTCACCCACCCAGGGGTTATGGGATTTGAGTTTCTTGTGATTGCGCCCCTCCTACTGTCACACTGAGGCTTCTCCCTTGTCTTTGGATGTAGGGTATCTTTTTTGGTGAGTTTCCAGTGTCTTCCTGTTGATGATCGTTCAGCAGTTAATTGTGATTCCGGTGCTCTCACAAGAGGGACTGAGCACATGTCCTTCTACTCTACCATCTTGAACCAGTCTCATCTGTTTTTCCCTTTAAATGATGTCAGTCTTTGCTTCATTAATTTTGAGCTCTGGTATTAAGTGCATACATACTTAATGATTATGATTATTGTCTTTTCTTGATGAACTGGCCATTTTATCATTATGAAATATTCCCCCTTTATGTTTAGTAATACGCCTTTTCTTGAATTCTGTTTTGTCTGGTATTGATTTAATTACTCCAGCTCTTTGGGTAGTTATTGTTTGCATGGTATGTCTATTCTTTTATGTTAAACCTATCTGTGTCTTTCAGGTGTATCTCTTCTAGACATAGAGTTGGGTCTAGTGGCCTTTTAGCTATACCTTTTTCCATTTTATATTTTAGTGGTTTCTCTAGAAATTATAACTTTTCATGGTTTACTTAAAGTTAATATTGTACCACTTCAAGTGAAATGTAAGAACCTTGCATTCGTACAGTTCCATTTCCCATCATTCCATCCTTTATGCCATAGTTGTCATTTTGTATTTCCTCTATATATGTTATAATCCCTATCCTATAATGTTAGCATGTTTGTTTTCAACAATTATATTTTTCAGTAAATTAACAGAAAAAAATAATTTTTATACTTAGCCACATTTACCATTTATTCATACTTACCAGTTTGAGTGTTTTTCATTTATTTCTGAATATCTAAAATTTTATCTGGTATCACTTCCATCAGTTTGAAGAACTTCCTTTATCATTTATGGTATGAATCTGCTGGCAGTTAATTCTCTTAGTTTTTGGTTTATCTGACAATGTTTTTATTTCACCATTGGGTACTGTGATTTGTGATTTTTAAATCTCTCCAAAGCACCGACTCAGGTTTTATAAGCACAGTCTTGCTTATTCAACACTTTCTGATGGATTTCTTAAGATTTTCTAATATAAGATCATGCTATGTGCAAACAGAGATCATTTTACTTCTTCCTTTCCATCCTGGATGCCTTTTATTTCATTTTCTTGATCCACATAACTTTTTAAAACAGCATTTGTCTCCTTGCTTGTTTACATATTTATTTTTGTTTGTTTAAAATAATACCTCCTCTGACCTTTGTAGAAGCCTTTGGAAAAAATTAGTGAAATCATGGAGGTTATGTATGTGTATGTGTAATACCACAGGGTCATTTCTCCAGAATAGCTTTGGTTGTATTGCTTTGTTTCACAAAACAGATTTGACAGCATCTGCAAATCCAAAGATGTAAGATTTGAAGTCATCACTCATTATTAAAATAAAATTAATAAGCTCCTATTTATATTTGCATACCTTTTTTTGAAAAGTCCAACTAAAGACAATAGATTCACTTTAAAGAACAATTATATAGGATGAATCACTGTCTGTGTTAAAATTATAGGATGTACAAAATAGAATGATTCAGGGTAATGGTAGCAAAGGAAAGTGCAACCTAGTGGTTAAAGAAAAAAAAGATAAAGTGTTTCTTTCAAATGACTTCAAACCATTTCCTGGGATGTTTAGTCTCTCCATAGAGTTCATGCCTCATTATCCTTGTTAACAGAGGCAGTGGTACAAATTATACAGTCTTATCTGATATCCAAAAATATGTTTGGTTTTGAGATAGATGATATTTGGCATTTATTTTGACTTCTTAGATTGTTTTATCTGTGTAACTTTGGAGTCCCTGAGTGTAAAAGATAGATATCTAGGGGAAACTGCCCTAGATTCATACTAAGTAAGAGGAAGAAGCCAAGTGTATTCATTTCCCAGGGCTGCTGTAACAAATTACCACAAACATGGTGATCTAAAACAACAGAAAGTTATTTCACAGTTCTGAAGCCCACAAATCTGAAATCAAGATGTTTGCAGGGCCACACTCCCTCTGAAGGCTCTAGGGAAGAATCTTCCCTTGCCTCTTCCAGCTTCTGGTGGCTTAGTCACTCCTTGGCTTGTGGCTGCATATTACCAATCACTACTTCTGTCTTCACGTGGTCTTCCCCCTCCTTCTCTCTTCTGTATATCTGTGTGTCTATCCTTTTTGTATCTCTTGTAAGGACACTTGTCATTGGATTTAGGGCCCACCTGGTATCATCTCAAGATCCTTAATTACATCTGCAAATCCCCTTCTTCCAAACAAAGTCATATTCAAAGTTCTAGAGGCTAAGATGTAGGACATATCTCTTGGGGTGGCCAACATTCAATGCACTGTAGCAACCAAGACCTAAATATCACTCATACATAGTCCACAAAGTAAGGCAAAAATAGAAACAAAAAAGTATATGAGTTTAATTTACCGTGAGAATATTTGTATTGTCTGTTTAAAAACTCATTTTTGGGCTTCCCCGGTGGCGCAGTGGTTGAGAGTCCGCCTGCCGATTTAGGGGACACACATTCATGCCCCAGTCCGGGAAGATCCCACATGCCACGGAGCGGCTGGGCCCGTGAGCCATGGCCGCTGAGCCTGTGCGTCCGGAGCCTGTGCTCCGCAATGGGAGAGGCCACAACAGTGAGAAGCCCGCGTACGGCAAAAAAAAAAAAAAAAAAAACTCATTTTTTTAAACCTAATTATACTCTTTGCATGGCTAACTTATATTTCTTCAAAGAGGCCTTCCCTGACTACTCAATATAAATTATAAAAAAACTAACTATATTGTCTGTAGCTTTTATAGTTTTTTAAAAAAGAGGCATTAACCTAAAATCTTCTGCCTTCACTACTGTCATCAATTCCTATCCATAAATTACAGACATGGGCTTGAATTTTCACAAATATGACTTATCAGGTAGAGCAGAGACTACTAACTGTGATATTTTGTACATAGATAGTAGGCCCTCAATAAATACTTATTAACTGAATTATGCCTCATCTGTCCAGCAGCTCAAACAAACAAAAGTAAGCATTGTCCTTGATTCTGTACTCATTCATCCCCATATTTATTTCTTCAATAAATCCGTGTCCCTGCTTCCAAAACATCCTGAATCTGACTCTGTTTCTCCACCTAGCCTACTCTAATCCTGATCTCTTTACCTAGGCTTACGGGGCTCCATATGTCATGGCTCTTATATACTCTTTGAGTACATCAAATATCACTTTCTTACCAGTTCACTCCATTCCACATGTTCTTTTATATTCTAGATATATCAAGTTCATTCCCACCCAAAAGCCTTTGTTCGGGCTGTTCCTTCACCTCAAGTGCTCTTTCCCAGGATCTCTGTGTATTTGGCTCCTTGTAACTCAGGTCTCATATAAATCACTTTCCTGGTAACTCCATCAGCCTGTATCATAGGCTTTATCACTACCTGATATTTTCTTGTGTATTTATATGTGCATTTATTATCTGTCTCTGTTTACTAGAATGCTTATCTGTCTTGTTCCTGGATATATTCCCTGTGCCTAGGACAATATCTGGGATATAGTAGACACCCTATAAATATTTGCTCAATAAATGAATGAGTGAATGAACATCTTGATAGATGTGAAAAAGACATAGGATCTCAAGCCAATAACCCCTCACCTTTGACAGTAGACCCAGAGAACAAACTCATGTCATGAATTCACTGTGTACTATAACCCCTATCTTTTAGACTTAACATACATTTCACCTTCATCCGAGCTTAAGGGGGTCATGATATCAGCAATGTTAAGTGATGTACTGCAGGGTGCATGCAGAGACTAGCCTGTGCTTGGCTACCGTTCCAAGTTCCTTCCCTCTGCCAGATGTGCCTGTCTTCACTTCCTTTGCTCTGCCAGATGTGCCTGTCTTTTGCAGGCTCTCCTTGCACTCTCCCCTTTGCTTTTAAACATTCCTGATCCTAATAGTCATACTAGTGATTTTTCCATTCGTTTGAGTTCTATACCAATTCTCCTTCCACTGAATCATGGAATTTCACTGCTGAGATGAATCTTAGAAGAGAGGAAGAAAAGTGTAATAGTTAAGAATACTGGATTTGAATCTTGGCTCCATCATTGACTAGCTGAGTAGCTTTGGGCAATTTCTGAATTTGGTTTCTATGTTTTTAGAATGAGGATAATAATATCCACCTCATAGGATTGTTCTGAGGATAAATCTACACAAAGCACTTAACCTTGTGCCTATCATGCAGTGAATGTTTAATAAATGCCTGCTGCTTCCATTATGAGGTTGATGATATAACCAGATTTAGTGTGGTTCATCCATTCATTCAGCTAGCAGCATAGGCACTATGCTGGGCACAGGGTTCTACTCTCAAGAAGCTCATAGTCTATTAGGGGAGAAAGAAAAGGATACAAGCTGTTCACGTTGTTGTGATAGGTGCTAATGAGGGCCTCTGACCCCTATGAGGGGTGGGGAAAGAGTGAGGCAGGGGTTGGCACAGGAGTACTTTTGTCTGCCTGCTGCTCTGTCTCAGCTGTCTTCATTTTTTCCCAAAAGGTTAGGACCTTCAGAAATTGGCACCTTTTAGAGGCCCTGGCACTCTCTCTTCCTTGGCTACTTTAGAGCTTGCAAACCTGTCTTTAGACATAATTTAGTACAGAATTTCTGAAACGGCATCGTGAAGGACATTATATACTGCAATATGTTAATGGTTTTGTGGGTTTAAAACAAAACCCAAAAAAAGTGTTCCATGGTTCAAATAAGTTTGGAAAATGCCAGGTTATACAGAATTTCTTCCTGCAGCACTACTCCTGCCAACTTTTTAATATGCTAATGTGCATTATTAATCTCCAAGAGAGTGATATAGTTCCCAAACTTGACTTGCCTCAGAATGTCTTTAACAACTTATAGAGCTAATGTTCCTCAGAACAGTTGGAGAACCCAGGCAGGTGGCAACTGCAGATTTACATTCCAGCGTGATGTAATCCCTCAGAGTGAAAATGCCAAATTTCATTGTGGCTATCTCTTTAGTTCTACGTGGTTCATGTGAGAATGACAACTCTCAGGCAAGAATGACATGTCTTTGTTGAATTTTGACCATTTGGAGAAAGAACCTTTCTGCATGAACTATAGTACCTTTCTACTATAGGTCATCTCTTTTGTTTAGCACTTAAGAGGAATTGGTTCTATTGCTTATTCATATACATACTGGGCATAAAATTAGATATATAACCTCTCAAGGGCTGTCTGAATGATTTACCTAGTCTGCTGAAGAAGGTAATGGAAAATTGAACATGGGTCCTTCCCCATGGCATCCTATGATGGAAGAGTTAGAAATTATTTGAGTTGGAGCTCTAGAATGAGCTATGGCCTGTATGACTTAGAGTATTCTTATTTCTGCCAAGAGAATAAAAGGTTTCTAGGTATGGTAAAGCCCCATTATAAGCACTTTAGGATATTAGAGATTTGGGAAACTTGTAGGTTCAGTTGTGTCCCCCGTGTACTTTGAACTATAATACGGGAAATAATCACACAGATATAGGCCATGGCCTTTAGTACTCATGCCCCAGCACAAGCCCACTTAAACTGAAAATCATAATTTATGACATGGTTGTCCTTGATCCTTTATAGTTGTCCTATACATACAGTTTACCTTATTACCTGACAAGCCAAGAAAATAAATAGTAAAACCTGTGGCATACAGGATACTCTCTGCAATCCCAAGTATTTTTACTGAAAGTTAGGTAGTATTATCCCCCATTTTATGAATAAGGAAATATAAAATGAAACAGCTTACTCTTGGTTACCCTGCTAAGTAGAGCTAGAATTCAAGCTCAGGTCTCTCTGATCCCAGTCTGTGTTCTTTCCACACCATCATGTTGTCTCTCAGTATATCCCAAAATGCTGCTGGAATTTGAAAATCATTGCTGAAACGCAATCCAGGAGGAGACAATGCAGGTTCACCATTTTGAACTGTGGTTCTCAATAGCTTAGGGAAGACAGGCTCTAGGCTATTTCCTCCCAGTTCCCTTTGGCTAAGAGTTGACCATTCTTGGGTGAGAATAAAGTCCTTTTGGTAAACTATGATGTTTTGGAGTTAGTGTCCTTCTCTTGAAGATGAAATATGACATTTTCCCCCTACAATTGTCTCTTCTGTTCAGGACCAGGTTCTCCCACTCAGACATGCTCTGACGTCTGTAATGCATACACTACAGTGACACAGACTCTTGGAGTGGTCTAATCTAGCTTCTTATCCCACACAGGAACATCTTAGTAGACACATCTGTGTTCTTCACTTTTCTGACCATATTACTTTTTTTTTTTTTTTTTGCGGTACGCGGGCCTCTCACTGTTGTGGCCTCTCCCGTTGCGGAGCACAGGCTCCGGACGTTCAGGCTCAGCGGCCATGGCTCACGGGCCCAGCCGCTCCACAGCATGTGGGATCTTCCCGGACCGGGGCACGAACCCGTGTCCCCTGCATCGGCAGGCGGACTCTCAACCACTGCACCACCAGGGAAGCCCTATATTACCTTTTGGTGAAGAAACCAATACACAAAAGCCTAAAGTTACTTAAATAAGGTCATGTAGCAAGGAAAGTTAGTATCCCTTTAAAGGATACCACAGAACAGAAAAGACATATGTATATACTAAGCTGTCAGTTTCTGAACATCAAATTATAGGATATACAGATGTGGATGGACTTCTCAGCTTTTAACGATCCAGCTGTTCCTCATCACCTCTACTCATTGGTGTAGCAATACTTTGTTATACTTTTAGAGACGATTCCAACATCTAGCATTTATTGAGAGCTAAGTATATGCAAGACATTTGTAAGCATAAATTTTGGGTTTAAACTCAAACTTGATTTTGAGTCCCTATTACTCACTAGCTTTGAACTTTGAACAAATCACTGAAACTCTCAAAACCTCAGTTTCCTGATCTGTAGAACGGTGATAAAGGCTACTTGCCTCAGGGCTATTGTGAAAATTAAATGAGATAACCCTAAATTACTATACTAGATTGAAATTATGACTATACACAGCCGCCTGCTCTGTTTTCAGCCCCAAGGTACTGACTTTCCTCTGCCTGTTTATCTTATTTTTTTAGTTAATTAATTAATTAATTATTATTATTATTTTGGCTGCTTTGGGTCTTCATTGCTGTGCGCGGGCTTTAGTTGCGTCAAGCGGGGGCTACTCTTCTTTGTGGTGCGCGGGCTTCTCATTGCAGTGGCTTCTCTTCTTGCAGAGCATGGGCTCTAGGCACATGGGCTTCAGTAGTGTGGCACACAGGCTCAGTAGTTGTGGCTTGCGGGCTCTAGTATGCAGGCTCAGTAGTTGTGGCACACGGGCTTAGTTGCTCTGCGGCATGTGGGATCCTCCCAGACCAGGGATCGAACCCATGTCCCCTGCATTGGCAGGCAGAGTCTTAACTACTGCGCCACCAGAGGAGTCCCAAAAAGTTATTTAAAAAAATAATAATCCTAGAACCTGATGAGGCTTAATTTTGTTCTCTTAGAAAGTAGTATCTACTGCTTTTTTCAGTACTTTTTGAGATTCGTATTAGTTTAGAAGTTGTAAGTGGGTTTTTTTTTGTATTTTTTAAATAGGAAAATTGGAGCTTTTAGTTTCTCCTAAGTTTCATCATTCATCCAAAAATTCTTGAGATCATTGCTTTCAGAAGGCATTATCATTATTTAACTTCTCTGTTCCTAGGAATATCTAAGCAGTATTAATATCTCTAGTATCCACAGCATTCAAGGGGGAATTTTCTACTGGACTGTAAACTCTTGAGGACGAGAACAATGTTTTCCACATCTTTATGTCCTACTCTGAGCCTAGAAGAATTATGTATATTTATGCGGTAGATATTTAATTAATGTTGAATAAATGAGTGAATTAATTCTAAACATGGTCAGATCCTGAAAAGGATGCTAAAGCTCTAATAAAAGCCTAGGGTGAGGGGGAGAATGATAGGAGTATGACACCTTCCCATGTCATTAATTTCCTTGACACATGGGCAAGTCACAATTTCTCTGACCTCAAGTTAGAGTTATACTAATTATCTCCAAGCGTTCTTCCAGATTTGAAATTCTATAAATAATCAGCTTTTTACTGAATGTTGTAATGTTTTAAGGGACATGTTATAGCCTAAATATCGAAATCTGTGTGAAAATGAACTAACTTATAATTATCAGATACATTTGAAATCAGAGCAAGGCTGTTGAATTCCCAAGAGAAGCGTGGCAGTTTTAATTTGTTTTCTTGTTAAGAAATTTAAACCTTAATTAGATCTTGGCTAGTGCCTCTATAAGAGCTAGTTTATGGAGCTTGGTATAGTAGTTGCAGAGAAGTGACAGTTCCATAAAATATACCTAGAATGAGTGTAGCTGTATATAAAGTATGATTTGAGGAACGTCAAAAGGACATTCCCAACCATAAATACCTTCCCTACTTAACTTTCTTGCTTATAACAAATTACTACAAATTTGCAGCTTAAAATACCACCTATTTATCCCCTAGTTTCTATAAGTCAGGGTCTGAGCATAGCATAACTGGGTTCTCTGCTCAGAGTCTTAACAAGGCAGAAATCAAGACATCAGTAGGACTGCTTTCTCATCTGGAGTTCATAGTCCTCTTCCAAGCTCACCTGGGTTCTTGGCAGAATTCATTTCCTTTTGGTTGTAGGACTGATGTCCCTTTTTCTTGCTGGCTGTCACTCGCAGCAGACTGCTGCAGTTCCTTGCCATGCGGCCCTCTCACAGGCCCTCTTACAATATGGCAGCTCACTTCTTCAAAGCCAGCAGGAGAATCTCTTTCCCCAGTGTACTGAGATGGGTTCTTATATAACTGTAATCATGGGAGTGACTATCCCATTACCTTTTCCATATAAAGTAACCTAATCACAAGAGTGGTATCACTTCCTATTCACAGGTCCTGCCCACATTCAAAGAGAGGAGATTTTACAGGGTGTGGGGATGTTGAGAACCATCTCAGAATTCTACCCACCATACCAGAAATTACCACCATTCTATTCTTTGAGGACTTCTGAAGATATGGACATTTTAACTGATCTAAGCCATGTTATCTAAAAAGACGTTAAGAATGGCAGTCATAAAATTTTAGGGCTAGAAAAGAGCTTAGAAATCATTTTACTTAAACCCTTGCTTTATTCTTTTAACCTCTTTGTTTACACTTGAAGGAAAATGACTTGCTCAAATCACAGCTAGTGCGATGCAAAACTGAGACCAGAGATTCAGGTTCACTCACTTCCATACCACTGTTCTCTTTAGTACACGGGATCGAAGGACCTAGAGAATTCTACTGGGGACTCAGTGCTTTTATGGGAAGGCAGAAATAGGGAAAAGTTCACAGCAAAAATGTATGGGAGAGCATCCCCAGACAGCCATAGAACGAAGGCAGGAAATGGGAATGTCATAAAGACGTGTGGGGAAGAGGTTATGGGAAAAAAGCTCCTATTTTATAAATTCTTCTAAAGTTTGTGGAGGCAAGCCCCTATGCTTCAGTTTGTTATTGCATTTTGTAAAAACATTTATGTGTGAAGAAGAGTGTTGGCCAGGATTTCATTCATTTAAGACAAAGTCATCAATTTTTTAAACACAATTATTCATGATGTAGGCAGGGAAGCTCAAATTCTGAAAGAAATATTTGCTTCCTGAGGCACTTTCTCTGCAGAGACCTGATTTTTTTCCCCTAATTTAAAGTTACTTAGCAATTCTAAAGATTGATTCTGGCTTAACTATATTGCTTTGAATATGTTGTGATTTAGTAAAATTATATATAAGTACCCCAAGGAGGAAGGGAGCTGCTTTAGGGATTCATGATTACCACTGGGGGAGAGAGGAGAGTGAGGGTAGGATAAACTGCCAAAACATCCTCTTAAATAGATAAGTGAGAACATCAGCCAACATTACATCCTAGTGTGAAAAGGATCAGAAAGGAATTATACCAACTGGTGAAGTATAGAGATTACTTTTTAACGCATGTGCTGCTTTTGGGGGGCTTAAGGGGTTACTACCCTTAGAAGCCTCTGAAGGTTTTATAAGACACTTGTTAAGGTGAAGAGTATTTAGCCTTTTGGCATAATTTCAGCAAACTGAACTTAAATATCTCAGTTGCTTTCAACTTTAGCCATCAGAGATTCAGACTCTGTTGAAGCTGACCACCCACAGCCCACCCATAGCCCACCAAAGAAGTCATTTTGTAAAGGGGGGATAAAAGGCACTTCCTCCTCAAGACTGAGGTTCGAGTAATATGAGGAAGTGGTTATCTAAATAATGATACATCCTCTTGGTGGAATACTATGCAGCTGTTAAAAAAGAACGGTTTGTGTATTGGAATGGAATTATTTCTTAGATATATTGTTAAATGAGTCAAGCAAAACCATTTAATATACCACCATTTTGTGGGAAAAAGTGAAGAATAAATATTTGATTTTATATCTATAAAATATTTCTGGGGAAACTGGAGATATTGGTTGCCTCTGGACAACTAGGGGGCAGGGGTATAAGTTTGGGAGGGAGATTTCAGCCCTTTTGTACCATTTGAATTTGAAACAGCTGAATGTATTATCTAATGAAAAATAACTTTTTAAAATAAAAAATAATGAAAATTTAAAGAGTCAAAGAGGGAAAAGCAAGTTAATATGGTAAATTGGTCTCCGAATAAGACCTGGCTGTGTTATAAAGGTTTCCCTGCAAGGAGACTTGACTGGCCCCCTGCAAAATCTCATCCCCACCTGCACCTCTGTTCTAGCTCTCTAATCAGGCATTAGCATCCTTTCCTGCTTTCAGTACTTTACTCAGACCCCCTCCCCCCATCACCTACTATTGTACCTGCCAACTCTGGAGCAGTATGTCTCTTTAATCCTTTAGAATTAGGATCCAAAATGTACCTCCAAAGAAGTACAGTCTATTCCACTGTGACCCATATGTGTCCGTTAATGTCTGATAGTTCTCCTATGTACTTCTCCATCGTAATGGTTTGTATAGTTTCCCCCACTGAACTGTGATTGCCCTCTGAGCATGGCACCTGAAACCACTGCCTAATGGTACTGATAGAAATGCTTGCCCTTTGTGGACAGAATGTGTTGAGCGTTAATGACGCCAGATACAATACTGGACAATGGCAATAAACCTTACTGTAAATCAGTTTTACTAGATTAATCATGTAAGCCCATTGAAGCAGTCATCTGGGATGATGCTCTGAGATTCAGAAAACCTGACCACAGGTTTTCTCTGTGGCATATACCAGTATTTAAGAGCCAGGATCACCAGCATCACCTCTGACGGTGGACTGCCTGAGCACACAGAGGGGGTCAACCTGCCTGCAGCTCAGAAGCACCGTGCAGAACACAGAATTGTTATATTTTTCATTATTAGTATACTGCATTGCTCTTGGCTCCTTAAATTGCTTGTCATCCTAAATATTGTCCTTTCCTCCCCACCCACACCCCCTCAGTCAGGCTGAAATGTGTATGTTGTATTAGCCAAAGTATCTTGGAAGAAGATACTGCCAAGAAAGGACAGGTGCTTTTTAAAGGAAAATCCTTCCCCCGTCCCTGCCTTCCCCGAAGCCATCTAGGTATGGATTTAAGAAACTAGGACCGACCTCTGCATCATAAGCCCTTCCAAAGCTGAAGCAGAAATGTCTTCCCTTACTTAACCTTGGCAGTCACCAGCCAGCTTTTGATTTTCTCCACTGCAGTCCAGGAAGACAGGAATAATCACATGGCCGCACAGCTAGAGACTGTCAACCCAACGTGGCATATCACCTTTCCAAACATCTTTGCATTAGGAAGAGACAGGCAGTTCCTAACTGGGTCACACTGTCCGTAGATCTATCTATGCATCAGAGGTATAGAAGCTCCCAGGGCCACCTTTGTTTTATATGCTTTTCACTGGGTTGCATTTTAATAAACTTCTTTAAGTTCTTAAAATTGTCAGTATGCATTCCAAGGGAATGCTAATGTGTAGGGCAATCAGATCTGTGGTCAAACTATAATGCTGGCTCTTCACAACCCCTAGTTGTTACTCAGTTATTCGTCCCTGCCCACTAGCAAGGAGTAATCCCCAACTTGGCTTTTCTTTCATCTGAGCTCTTTCTCTTGTTTAGAGTGACAGATTAATGGGAATTCCCTGGCGGTCCAGTGATTAAGACTCCGTGCTTTCACTGCCGAGGGTGTCGGGGAACTAAGATCATGCAAGCCATGAGGTTCGGCCAAAAAAAAAAAAAAAACAACAGAGTGACAGATTCATGGGGGGATCCGTTGTCCATATAAGGGGTCGAGTGGATCCAGTGTGTATAGGGAAAAGAGCATTGGCTGGAAGTCAGAAGACCCTGATTCTAGACCCAGCTGTGCTACTAGTTAGCTTTGTGACCCTGAGCAAGTTATTCAAATTCTCTGCATTTTACCTTTCGTCTGAGGTCTCTTCCAGTTCTAAGATTCTGATTCCAAGTGGATGTCTGGGCTCTTATCCCTCCAGAACTCTCCTTTCCTCTGTTCAACTACTGTTGTGAATACTTTTATGTAATACAGCTTCTGACATTATAGTCACACAAACTCAGTATGAGTTTCTGTCTGAGGCTGAACTGCCCAGTCATGGACTGTGCCAGCGAGTAAATTGGGGGTCCTGGCACAATTCAGGTTCCGCCTGGACTTTTCAAAAAGCCACATGGTTAACACATTTTTGAGTGCCAGTTCAGCACGCTTCTGCAAATTCCTTCCCACCCCAATCTAGTAGAAACCTCCCAATCTCATGTCCATCTATTGTTCAGGCAGCTGGACCAGATTTGTACCAAAGGAATAGGTAGGCCTTGGAAACGTAGGCTTCTCCAGGGTGACTTCATGCTCCATAGAGACATCTTTCAGATTAGAACCCCAACCATCAATCAATTAGCATCATGAAATAAGGGAGGCCCAAATTCCAGTACCAACAACTGGTCTGCATGGAGAAGTTGAGATCTGGGGCAGAGGGGGTGAGGGATTGCTCTCCTTGCTGTGATTTAATTATGGCTTTGTGGTTCAGAGATGTGGAAGCAAATCTGAATGAGCCAACTCTCAGGACCAGCTGTCAAGCACTTGGCTTGTAATCTGCTGTCATCCGACTTGTCCCAAGTGCTCTTGGCTGTACAGCTCACCAGCCAGTATAATGTTTGTTTCCTCCACTGCTCTGATTCACACCCTGGGGGCTTATCTGAGGATCTTGAACTGTGAAAGGGCACCCCAGCCAGGCTCTTTGCTGGCTGGTAACATCCCAGTGGTTTGAATAACTTAGCTCCTGTAGTACAGATGGCATCAGAGCCCTCTCCATGTGAGATGGAACATATTCTGTAACTGTTCTGTCAAGAGATGGTATTTGTAATGAGGGATTCCTGACAGTGGCTTCCAAAAGTCCCTGTTCTACAACCACTTAGTACCACTTTAATGAGCTTTCCACTAAAAAAAAAAAAAAAAAAAAAAAGCCAAGAGCTCTCACTGACATTCTTGGATATTATTTAGTTAATGGTTTATTTAGAGGAAAGAGTCTATCTTCATGGGGAAAAGGATAGGCACTTGGAGCATCAAGAAGAATTAGCACTACTATATAGCACCGGGAACTCTACTCAGTGCTCTGTGGTGATCTAAATGGGAAGGAAATCCAAAACAGAGGGGATATATGTATATGTGTAGCTGATTCACTTTGCTGTACAGTAGAAACTAACACAACATTGTAAAGCAACTATACTCCAATTTTAAAAAAAGAATTGGCAATAGGCACTCTGCCCTGAGAAAATGGAACTGGGAAAGAGAAAAAGAGGGTAGTTATCAGTTATAACAGGTGTGGTATTGGTGTGAAAAAGGCATGGTTAACAAACATTGGCAGAGAAAGGAATGGTTAACATAAAGCATTCATGTTTATCTACATAGAACAGGTTTTGAGCTACTTCTCAGGACACATTTCTGTGGCCGCAAAGGGTAATTCAGTAAATGATCACAGTTTGAGAGCATCCAGTGTTTTCTGATCTGATTCGCTTTTCACTGAGCAATCTTCTGTGGTGAACTGAGTTTCCTTAGTAGATTTTCCTACTGAGAAGTATAATGGCCAGCTGTCATCAGTTTAGTTCTCTTAACAGTTACTATTTTCATTGTAAATTGGCCTTCTGGTTTCTCCTCTTTCCCCGGGCCATTTAGTTAGCAGGAATCAGTTCTTCCTGAGCCGACTGAGAGAATCAAGTGTCTAGACCTACGAGGCTAAGTTTCTAAACCCTAGAATTTCTACAGTCTAGTAGAGGCCCCATCTCCCCCATCAGCACTTAACCACATCTCGTGAACATCCACACAATAATATATTCTGCTTAAGTCTTTTAGTTCCAGGGGATGTTGATTCCTCTTTCACTCTCGCATCCCGGGAAGAGGGGCGGTATGAGCAGTAACCTAAAGCTGCAGGAGGAGGAATCTGACTCTTCCCGCTCTCGTGAGCAGCCTAGTCCCCCTCCAGCCAGAGGCTGTGGACACTAAGGTACAGCCCAGCTTGTGGCCTTTATACCTTTCTTCTGCCCTTCGCCACACAAGATCTTCAGCTGTTTCTGTGTACCTCCACCCCTATCCCTCACCCTCAGATTCTAGAAAATGCCAATAAACCATTCCTTGCACTACTAAGCCACCTCAGCAGCTATCCTGTGGCATCCCGTCATTTGAATATGAGAATATTATACCTAAAGAGATCAGGTGACTCCACCACAGCAAGTTGATGGAGCCAGGACTAGAGCTCAGGTCTTGTGACTTGCAAGCAGTTTTTCTACTGTGTCTCCTTGCTCCTCTGCATTGTTCTGGCTCCACCACAGCAAGTTGATGGAGCCAGGACTAGAGCTCAGGTCTTGTGACTTGCAAGCAGTTTTTCTACTGCGTCTCCTTGCTCCTCTGCATTGTTCTGGCATTTGTATCAGCTGACCTCAAGGGCCCTGTGGTGAATATAATGGAGGCTATAGAGGTGAAGTGAAAGAGCAAATGCAGAAAAAAAATGACAAGAAAGAACTGAAATTATAGGAATGAAATAAGCAGAGAAGGCACACTGCCTTTAGTTTAAGTTCACATTGCTTCTAGAAGAATCTAATCTGAGGTTTATAGATATGAACACTTCGTTGCTGGTTGGTTCATAAATAGAAATTCATCTTTTTCTTTCCTCTGAGTTTTACCTCACTTAAGAGTGTGTCTATAAGCAATAACATAATTTATAGACGTAGCTGGACCAGGCTTGAGGATAAATGGCAGAGAAGGCAGGGGAAATTGCCTAGTCCCTCCTGGCTTGTTTTTTGTGAGAACCCAGTTCTCACGTGATTGCTAGTGTTTAACAGTAAATGTCAGAGAAAGAAAAAATGGCAAGAGAGAAGAGATTTTCTGATGAGATCTGGAAAAAGAAAAAAAAAGAGAGACTGTATTGATCTAGTGAGATGGGGCCACTGCTTCTCCCAAGTGGCACAGTTGGGAAAGACAAAGTGGCTGATGGAAAACCTGTTGGGAGGAAGGGCAGGAGCTCAGCCATGCAGATTCTCCACTGTCAGTCAGTAACGGGTGGGTGAAGCCTCAGTGCACTCAGACAAGTCTCCTTGTTCCCCACTTCCCCATCCTTTCTCTGCCTCATTATTTCCTTGACTTTTTGTTATTGTGTTCTTTCCAGTGGGAGGGAAATGCCAAGACGGAGACTATCAGGCATTCTTTATTTTTTTTCAAGGCACTCTTCTGGTAATAATTCATTAGAAAAGCCACCACTGCATGCTGAAGACTTCGAATTCCATCCTTAAATATTATGTGGATTTTCACTTTTTAAATTTTTATTGTGGTAAAATATATATAACAAAAGTTGCCATTTAAACCATTTTTAAGTATGTAAGTCAGTGGCATTAATTACATTCACAGTGTTGTACAACCATCACCACTATTTCCAAAACTTTTCCATCACCCCAAACAGAAAATCTGTACCAATTAACCACTAACTCCCCAGCCCCTTGTAACCTCCAGTCTACTTTCTCTATAAATTTAGTATCAGGCATTCTTACTTAATTATATATACCTCCTAGATTGTGGCAGCAGTAGAAAGAAAATGGAATCTGAAGTGAAAAGGAAAGGGGGTTATGGATTAAAAACTGAGTTATCATTTTCTTAAATGTGACGTAAATACACTTGAAAATTTTTTATTGTGACTGAATAGTTTTATCCTTCCATTCAGAGAAAGCAAAATGAAAGTCCCTCTGCTGTGCTAACTCAACATCTTTCTTCTTTCAGTAACCATGCAGCAGGTGGCCAGGACAGTGGCTAAAGTGGAACTCTCAGATCACGTGTGTGATGTGGTGTTTGCGCTCTTTGACTGTGATGGTGAGTGGGGCCCTCTGGAGTCCAGCGGAAAAACCAAGCCTTACTGCCCTTGAAGTAGACACTTTTATGATGGAGCCAGCTCCTTGCAGCCAGCTCCAGGGTACCAGCCTAGACTGCTTCAACTTCCCCATTTCCCACATCAGTAGCTCAGCCCTCAGACTCATGACATTGAGAAATATCACCCCTGGTCCTGGTTTGTGTTCTCCATTTCTTCTTATAATTCTAATTTGCCTGTAGGCCTAAATTCATTTATGACCCTAAGGATCCTAAAAATAAAAACAAGGGAATTCCCTGGTGGTCCAGTGTTTAGGACTCCCCGCTTCCACTGCAGGGGGCACGGGTTCGATTCCTGGTTGGGGAACTAAGATCCCGCATGCCGTGTGACACGGCCAAAAAAAAAAAAATTAGACCCAGCTTACTGCTTAGTAGATAGGAGCACTTGAATATTTGAATGTCTCTAGGAAGAAGATGGTACTGGTCACTCCACCACCCAGGGCACATTTCAGTCATTTACAACCCATCATAGCATTCCAGCTGCACACTAAGGTCTGTTGTGTCTGTGAGCACTCTGCAGTTTATTTAGCCCATTTAAGAGATCCTGGTTCTGCTCTGGCCTTATTTCTCAGCTATGTTGGCTGATACAATGATGATAATATTAACAATGGAGGCTCACAGTTTTTTCTCTCTCTTTTTTTTTTTTTGCCTTAAATTTATTTATTTTTACTTTATTTTTATTGGAGTATAGTTGATTTACAATGTTGTATTAGTTTCAGGCATGCAGCAAAGTGAATCAGTTATACATACACATCTATCCACCCTTTTTTAGATTCTTCTCTCATATAGACCATTATAGAGTACTGAGTAGAGTCCTCTGTGATATACAGTAGGTCGTTATTAGTTATCTCACAGTTTTTTCATTGCTTACTGTGAGCCAGATACACTGTGCAAGCTGCTCATTTAAGCCTCTGACACAGGAGTAGTTATTAACCACATTTTACAGATAAGGAAGCTGCAACTCAGAGAGGTAAAGGAGTTTTCCCAGGATCACAAAGGTAGTATTAGATAGCAAATCCAGGATTTGAACCAAAAGTGCACTGCCCCCCTCTGAACTATATGACCTCCATTCCCTGTCTCACAGCCAGGATTCACTGTTCATCTTCTTCCAGGAAGCTAGGCTCACAGAATTCAAGAACAGATCAAAAGCTCCTGCATGTGTGAAACCTTCCCTTTTAATCCCAGCATAATGAATCACTCTGTTTTTTTTATTCCTTAACTTGGTTCAATTTGTCCGCATTGCTGCATGTTACACTCCATCTCTGTGTATGTGACTTAGTGTCCCTACCAAATTGTGGGCTTTTTATGGGTAGTTACAAGTCCTATCCACCTTTGGATCCCCCCTCCCCTGCAAATAGGACCTCAGACAGTACTTTGCACATAACAGGTGTTCATTAACTTTTTGTTTGTTTTTTATTTTTAGTTGTGCCAGGTCTTAGTTGCGGCAGGTGTGTTACTTAGTTGTGGCATGCAAACTCTTAGCTGTGGCATGCATGTGGGATCTAGTTCCCTGACCAGAAATCGAACCCACGTCCCCTACATTGGAAGGTGGATTCCCAACCACTGCACCATCAGGGAAGTCCTCATTAACTTTTTAAGTTGAAATCTCCCCCCTGAACCCACAACCGAGGTCTGAGTGAAAGGAAGCCCCAGAGGGAGGACAAGGAGAGTCCTCATCCACAGGGAAGGGTGATTCTTCTCTAGAGCTGCCCTGTCCAATATGATACCACAGTTACATGTGGTTATTTAAATTTAAATTAATTAAAATTGAATACAATTTAAAACTCACTTCTTCCAGTATCACACGTGGCTGGTGGCTCCTGTATTGAAAATAGCACAGATAAAAACGTTTCCCTCATCGCAGAGAGTTCTAATGGACAGCACTGCTGCAGAGAGAGTAACTCTCCCCAGGTTTTGTTTTTACTCTAATCACTTTTAGGTAGTTTGAGTTTTTTTCCAAAGAACATTTTTATAATTTTTGAAGCCAGTATCCAAGAGCTGGTTTGTGAAGTGAATATGGGAGTAATGGCAACCAGCATCACAGTTCCCCTCTTCTCCTGGGAAGTCCTGGGAAATGTTTGATTTTCCAGCCTTTTATAAGGAGGCTCTATCAATATCTACTTCTATTACCTTTAAAAAATCATTTTATCTCTGGGACCTAATTTTTTAATTGACATATAACATATTAGTTTCAGGTGTACCACATAATGATTCAATATTTGTGTATATTGCAAAATGATCACCATAATAAGTCTAGTCACCATACATGTTACAAATTTTTTTCTTATAATGAGAATTTTTAAGATCTACTCTCTTAGCAACTTGCAAATATGCAATACAGTGTTTTTAAATATAGTCTTCATGCTGTACATTATATCCCCATGACTTACTTATAACTGGAAGTTTGTACCTTTTGAAGCCCTGCACCAGAATTCATCCACCTCCATCCCCCACCTCTAGCAACCTCTAGTCTGTTCTATATATCTATGAACTCAATTATTTTTATTTGTTCGTTTTAGATTCCACATATAACTGAGATCATACAGTATTTATCTTTCTCTGATTTATGTCAGCATAATGGCCTCAAGGTCCATCCATGTTGTCAAAAATGGCAAAGTTTCCTTCTTTTTATGGCTGAATAATATTCCATCGTACACACAATATATATACACACACACACACATATCACATTTTCTTCATCCATTCATCTGTCCATGGACACTTAGGTTGTTTCTGTGTCTTAGCTCTTATAAATAATGCTGCAGTGAACATAGGGGTGCATATATCTTTTCAAGTTAGTGTTTTTGTTTCTTTCAGATAAATACCCAGAAGTGGAATTTGGATCATATGGTAGTTTTATTTTTAATTTTTTGAGGAACTTCCATACTGTTTCCCATAGTGGCTGCACCAATTTACATTCTCTCCAACAGTACACAGGGTTCCCTTTTCTCCACATCCTGGCCAACACTTGTTATTTGTTGTTGTTGTTGTTGTTAGCAGCCATTCTGACAGGTGTGAGGTGGTATCTCATTGTGGCTTTGATTTGCATTTCCCTGATGATTAGTGATGTTGAGCATCTTTTCACGTGTCTATTGGCCATTTGTATGTCTTCTTTGGGAAGCATCTGTTCAGGTCCTCTGCACATTTTTTAATCAGGTTGTTTGGTTTTTTGCTGTTGAGTTGCATGAGTTCTCTGTATATTTTGCATTTTAACCCCTTATCAGTATATGATTTGCAGATATCTTCTCCTGTCTAGTAGATTGCCTTTTCATTTTGTTGATGGTTTCCTTTGCTGTGCAGAAGCTTTTTAGTTTGATATAATTCCACTTGTTTATTTTTGCTTTTGTTACCTTTGCTTTTGGTGGTAAATGGGGTTTATTTTCTTTTTGTTTGTTTGTTTTGGGGTTTTTTTGGTTTTGTTTTTTTTAATTTTTTTAATTTTTTTTTTTTTTTTGGCTGCATTGGGTTTTCTGCTGCTCACGGGCTTTCTCTAGTTGCGGCGAGTGGGGGCTACTCTTCATTGCCGTGCGCAGGCTTCTAATTGTGGTGGCTTCTCTTGTTGCAGAGCATGGGCTCTAGGTGCGTGGGCTTCAGTAGTTGTGGCACATGGGATTCAGTAGTTGTGGCTCACTGGCTTAGTTGCTCCGTGGCATGTGGGATCTTCCCGGGCCAGGGCTCGAACCCACCAGGGAAGCCTGGGGTTCATTTTCTTAATCTACAGAAAAGGGAAGTAGATATTAAATTCGAAAGCCATTGTCATTTCTACCAGTGCAAGATGTTAGGTCAAAATGCCAGGGGACAGAGAATTCCAATTTTCAAACAGACTTGTTTGTCACAGAATTTAGAATTGCAGTCACAGATCACACATGCACACAAATGACATTCAGTCATATATCCAATTCACAGGTAACAGGCTGTTCAGACTGGTCAGCCCTGGCCTTAGGGAAGCAAGAAGCAAATCCCAGAGTAGTTTGAATGAAATAACCTCAGGTTTGGGGAATTCCCTGGTGGTCCAGTGGACTCTGCGCTTTTACTGCCCGAGGGTACAGGTTTGATCCTCTGTCGGGGAGCTAAGATCCTGCAAGCCCCACCACCAAAAAATAAATAAATAAAAATAACTTCAGGTTTTTTCATCTTAAGCTTCTTTTTATACAAAATATTAAGAATCCTATTTAGACCTTTTTGTTCTTTTAATTGCATTCTTAATAAGCCATATTACTGATTAACTTTCAGCCCAGCCAGGCTACTTTTTAAGTTAAAGTATAATATACATACAAAAAAATGCAAATACCATAAGTGTGGAGCTTGATAAATTTTTAAAAACTGAACACACCCATGCATCATCCTGAAGCAGCACATCACCAGGACCGCAGAGCTGCCTGGTGCTGCTGCCCTCCGGTCACTTATACCCCCGAGGACAGCCACTTCCCTAACTTCTAGTGCCATAGGTTAGCTTTACCTGTTTTTTGTTTGTTTTAATCTTGCTCTGAGGTATCCCTGAGGCTGCCCATGCTCTTTTCAGACAGCAAACATGGGCCCGTTTAGATTTTCAGGTACTCTATACAGAAGTAAACCAATTATTCCCTCTTACCACTTTCTTCCCAGACTGATCATTAGTAGAGGTCTGTTTGCTAGCTTCCTGTCACCACCAGTAATGGCTGTGATTCTTTTAATCAGCAGACATTTACTCCTGAGCATCTAGTCAAATGGTAACTGTCCTCTACTTTTGGAGTGGTTACTATTCCATGTGGCTTGAGAAGTGACCTTGGGTCAGACCAGATGCTCTCCAGGTTCTCCTCTAGACCTGAGAGTCTGCCACTGAAGAGGGTCAAATGAGAAGCCACGAGAAAATGGGCTTAACCCAAAGCCAGGTTTTGATTTTAGTTTTCACCATGAAAAGCCTCATCATGTCTTACCTGGACTATTGCAGCAGCCTCCTAACTGGCTCCCATACTCACTCCATCTGTGCCACTCCAGTCTATCACCATCATCCAGCTAGAGAAATCTACCCAAAATGGAAATTTAACTACATCTTACTCCCCTCTCCCAGTCCTTTCCTGCCCTGAAGATAAAGTGCAAACCCTTTCATAAGGATACAAGATCCTTGAGGACCTGTTTCCTGCCTTCCTCTTTGGTTTACTGGCCATACCCCTATCTTTGTGTGTCCAGCAATACCTAACTCCTTGTAGTTCTCTAACAGCTGTGCTGCTTCCTACAGGTGCCTTTGCTTATGCTACTACCACTACTGGAATGCCTCCCCCGTCTCACTCCCCTCTGCTTGGCCACTTCCTGCTCATCCTTTGGGATTCAACTTAGGAGTCACCTCCAGGAAGGCTTTACTGACCTGTACTTGCACCCTCCCCAGCCTGGGTTAGATAGTCTTCCTCTGTGCCCCCATGCATCCTCTGTTTACCCCATTATGGCATTTACCATACGATTGAAATAATGTACTTGTCTCTCCCATAACCTGATGGTATTTCAAGGGACAAAGTCATTTTTATCTCTTTATTCTCAACACCTAGCACAGGACCTGACATATATATTCTCATTCAACTTCTGTCACACTACACGGAACTATCACTGAGTTGCAATTGGAAACATCAAGGACAGTACAAACCAGTTCATTTTTAACCAAGAGAATTGAGTTTGGCTGTGAGAGAGCGCTAGGCTTTGGGACCTACGTGATTTGAGCAATGGAATTGTCTCATTGTCTTTGTTCCAAGGCTGTCACTTATCCCTGTTGTGTTTGCCTCTTCTTCTAGGCAACGGAGAGCTGAGCAATAAGGAATTTGTTTCTATCATGAAGCAACGGCTGATGAGAGGCCTGGAGAAGCCCAAAGACATGGGCTTCACCCGCCTCATGCAGGCCATGTGGAAATGTGCACAGGAAACTGCCTGGGACTTCGCTTTGCCCAAACAGTAACCCAGAACTGCACGAGGAGCCGCGCCTCCAGGCCAAGCACCCTGGCCCCTTGGGCAGAGCCTTGGCACAGTCCTCCCCGCTGCTGCTTCCGGAAGTAGTGCTCCCCTCCTCCTGGGAATGATCTCAGGACTCATCAAGTTTCCCCTCTCCCAGTGTTCTGATAGGCCCTGGTTCTAAACCAGTGATTCTCCCTAGAGGTCCTCAAAAACATGAGCAGGTCCTAAAAGCGCAGACCTTTGGCACGTTCAACAGTACTACCCATTCAAGCACCCTACAAAGAATGCGGGACCCATCCATGTACCTGCCAACCCTGGGAAACACCCATTTCTTGAGTCATCTTGGTGTGGATTTATATTAACAAGAACATTCCTTGCTTCTCCTCCTGCTGGTGTTTTTTAAGCTACAAATTGGGAAAACCTCTGGCAGAAAAAGGAAATCAGTGATGAATGATAACGAGGATGACCCAGGCACCCTGAGCTGGTGGGAAGCCTGGGCCAGAGGAAGGATCTGTGTCAGTCCCCGGGGTGGCTCTGAGGCAGTGTGCACAGTGGGAATGGAGCAAGATTAGGAATTTAAAGTAGCTGCTGCATGGCTCTCTCCACTCCCTTCTTTTCCTCTCAGGCTCCCTAAGAAGACTCCAGCACGACTGTGCTTATTAAATGAGCGGCAGTGATTAAGCTCATGGCCCCTGCGAGTGCCATTTCCCCTCCAGGCGTGTGCCTCTGAAGCTGAGTCCTGGCTCAGAGCCTGTCTGCCCTGTCTTAAACACTTGTAAAATAGCACTTTAATTATAACGGTTTGCAGTAAAGCCCCACCAACCACCGCCAAAGGCTCTTGTCTCCTTTATTTTAGGGTCCTCTGGGGCCCTTTTCATATCACTTCTCCACTGGCTTTGAGATCCTAGCAGCAGACCTGTTTTCTTTCCACCAGAGCCTGGTCCTTCCTGTTGAGAAGGCACTTTAAGCATAAACAAAACGGGCATTTGGAGGTTAGTGGTGGCATTTTCCAGCAAGGTTTGGATAGCATTTCATCCTGGACCAAGGCTACCAGGTCCAATGTAGTCCTTGATTACTCATGCCCCACGAGAAGGAACCAAGACAGGGTGGTGGGGGATATGAGACATCATCTGGTACGGTGGACCTAAGTGTTAAGAACCATAGCAACCGGGAATTGCCTGGCAGTCCAGTGGTTAGGACTCTGCCTTCTCGCCGCTGAGGGCCCGGGTTCAGTCCCTGGTCGGGGAACTAAAATCCCAGAAGCCGCGCAGCACAGCCAAGAAAAAGAAAAAAGAAATGAACCATAGCAACCAGTGTTTTATGTGGATTCAACTCTGCCACTAACTCAGTGTGACCTTGAGCAAGCAAGCAATTTCCCATGTTTTCTCAACTATAAAATGACAGATAGGGTTGAGCTTAATGGGCCTAGAGGTTTCTTCCAGGTCCAGAAACCTCTCCTTCAGCTCTTCTCCGGAATTCCTACAACCTCCAGAACCTCCAGGTAGTGCTCCTTGGCACGATAGGGTCTCGCATCCAATGTAATAGCACCACCACACCAAAAACCCAGTGCTTCCTGCAAGGCCTAGAAGTTGGTAGGGAGTGTATATCAGGCAGAGAAGAGCAGAGACATAGGTCTGCACCTGTGGCTCCACAAGGACAGTACTAACCCCAGCATTTTCTCCAGAGCAATTTAATAACCTCACTTCTAACATCCTTTCTGGGAGCAATTAGATTATCTCGCAAAGGAGCTTCCCACTCATGCACCTCATCTGTCTTCCACTGTTTCCTTTCTTGTGGCACGTATTCCTGGCACCCAAGTGTCGCCTTTGCCTTGCTCATTGCCCCAGGGCTGAGGCATCAGCAAAATATGAGCTTTGTCTTAAATTTGTCCCATAATCCCCAAATCACTCTTTTCCCCAATCCTCATTTCTCCAGCCTGAAAGAGAAGTCCCTTTCACAGCCGCTGTGGGGCATTCACTCCCTCACCAGGAGAGACCTGCCAACTGGCCTGGGTTCACTGAAGCTGAAAGCCAAAGCATAGCAGGAAAGGATAAGGATCTCACCTGCAACATCTTGAAACCCAGGGTCAAGAGCACCTATGACAAGTACGTGGAATTCCAACTGAACTCCATTAGCTCCTAGGAGAGCCGGAGGAAGCAGAGGTGGTCCAGGTGCTCAAGAAGACAGGACGGCCACACTTTGGCACAACAGGGCAAATGTGCAGGTGAAAGGTACAAGCTAAGTCACCCAGAAGAGGCCAGGATGCCCCAAGGAAGTCCTTGACCAAGGGACCAAGGAAGCATGTGAGCTCCCTGGTCATCTAGTGGCTAGGATTTGGCGCTTTCACCAAGGAAGCATGTGAGCAGGCTGAGGGGACTTTAGTAGGCAGAGTTTGGGGGTAAGGCTGGGAGCATTTGGGAATACAGAAGGCTGATAATGTGCTTCTCTTTTTATTCCCATTGTTTCTAATACCTAGACAGAATAACCTTCCCCTCGGCCTTCAAGATTCAGATCAAACTGTCCCTTCCTTAATCCTCTTCCAGACAAGATTAATGGCCCCTCCTTTGCCTCCCAAGGATCTCCTGCCCACCCATAACGACGCTGCTGTAACTTGACGTAATTTTTGTGAGATTGTCACCCACAAAGTTCAGACCCAAAGCAGTGACATAATCAAAGAAAGAGTCCACCACCAAAAGCAAATTTTAAAATATTTCTCGGACGAGGTAAAAGTGATACTAGCAGTGCCTCAATAAATTCCTCCTGAGACAGGCTGGGACCTGGGGCCTTTACTGCAGTGCTTGCACCTGGACACACATCTCCACAGCAACAGAGTACAAAGAAACTAATGGAATTAAAAATAACTGCATGCATGCCGCAATCCAGGCAATTATGAGCAATAAGATAAAAGGCCACAAACCGACTGCCACTTAGGTACTGGGAGCAAAAGCAGGGTTCTGTGCATGATCCCTGCACACGGCACCACCAAGAGGGTGGGCAGAACACCTAAGCCACTCCTCCGGCCCCATCTGCAGATCTGCCTCCGTCCTCACCCCACTGAAGGAACCAGCCTGCCCTCCACGGAGAGCGAGCAAGGGCACCTGTTACTACTTGTCGCTCCCTCATGCTGCAGCACAAGTCCCAGTAAAGCCTTGCCTGAATTCCTCATCTGGCCTCTTATCAATTTCTGTTGGTTAAAGAGTCCAAGGACCCAAGTCAGTAACACTCCTACACACCCACAGCTGTTGTCTACTTTTGTTATTGTTCTCTTACTTCTTAAAAAAATAAATAACTCCCCAGTTCTAGCCTCTAAGCTTTGGAGAGGAAATGAAACTAAGAGGGGAGCCAGGCTGCTAGGCTTCCTTGATGGGCTCAGCTGGGCTTCCTAGATGATCTAAGAGGACAAGCAGGGAGAATGTGGAGAGAGAGTTACTAAGGAAAGAGCATAAGAACATACATGATATACAAAAATCATCATTTTCATAGTTTTTAGTGCCCCACCTAGTTTTTTGTCTGGTTGGAGCACAGGCACTGAATAGGACTCTTAAGACAAAGGAAAAGGCCAGACAGTGACTGCTGCTAGACAAGGAAGAAAGGACAGCAGCAGGGGAGCCCGGAGTCAGGTTCCCAGGCCAGAGCATCCTCTCCAAGCCCAAGCACAGCCCAAGCCAGGTTATGTGTCCCAACAAGCAGCTCAGAAAAGGAACGTGGAACAGAGTAGTTCAGCTTTCAGGCTTTAGGTGCCACCTGCTGGCAAGAAGGCTTAGCGCCAGGAGTCACTGGCAGGGGAGGGGCAGCTGCTGGAGTCCAGCCTAGCCCCAGTCCTGCTCCAGAGAATAGGCCTCCCAGGGACCTGGGTGGCATGGGGTGGAGGGAGATGAACAACCAGAGATAAACCATAACCACAAAGAGAGACACAATGGATATGACGATACCTGAGGGGAGGGAAGCAGCCGTGTATTGTTCTCTGTGGCTCCAAAATGGGAATTTTTACCAGCAAGTGACAGGGTAAGAGTCACCATTCATTCTACAACTCTTTACTGATCACCTACTGTGGGCCAGGCACTGAGCAAGGTCTTCAAGGAGTTTGCAGGAGGAATCTAAGAGTGAGAAAAACAGAAAAGAAGCAAAAAGGTTAAGTACAAGCTGTGTGAGAGCACTTAGAAAAGCAGAAGGCTATCTAATCCAGATTTGGAAGTTCAAGGCAGGCTTGCAGAGAATTTTTTTTTATTAAAAATACTGAGACCTGAGGGTTGAGTAGGAGTTAACAAAGGGGGAAGGAGGAGTGTCCGGGCAGCAGGTACGGAATGTACAAAGGTCCAAAGGCCAAAAAGCATGTTTCTGGGAACGGAAGTTCTAGGGTGTATCCAGTAAGTACAGATTGGGGAATGATTTTGTTACCCAAGGATGAATTAAGATGGCGGTCATTCACAAAAAAAGATGACAAAAAATACCGTTGGGCATTTTGAAACACACTTAAAGATAACTAATAGGTTGTAGAAAAAATCATGATGTAAATTTTTAAATGCTTGGAACTGAATATGATAATGAAAATACTAGATATGAAAACTTGTGGGACACAGCTAAAGGGAAACTTAGAAACATCTTAACTTCCATACTTATTTACAGAAGATGGGCTGACAGTTAATAAGCTAAGCATCTGCCTCAAAAAGTTGGAAAAAGGGACTTCCCTGGTGGTGCAGTGGTTAAAAATCCGCCTGCCAATGCAGGGGACACGGGTTCGAGCCGGGAGGATCCCACATGCTACGGAGCAATTAAGCCCATGCGCCACAACTACTGAGCCTGCGCTCTAGAGCCCATAAGCCACAACTACAGAGCCTGAGTCCCACAAGTATTGAAACCCGCACGCCTAGAACCCGTGCTGCACAACAAAGAGAAGCCACCGCAGTGAGAAACCCGCACACCGCAACGAACAGTAGCCCCCGCTCACCGCAACTAAAGAAAGCCCGCACGCAGCAACGAAGACCCAACACAGCCAAAAAATAAAAATAATTTTTTTAATTTATAAACAAAATATTCAATAGCTATAGTAAATTGGATCAATAGTTAAAAATCTGCTTACAACAAAAAGTACCAAACCCAGATGGCTTTATATAAGGGAGAAAAAAAGAAAATAGGACCAGGTTCTATAGGCTCCTGTAAGCTCCAATAAGGAGTTTGGACTTCTATCTTAATGCCACTTGGGAGCCACTGAAGGGTTTTAAGCAGGAAAATGACATAATGAGCTTTGCATTTTGGAATGATGACTTTGCCTGCAAGGCTACAGATGGATTGGAGTGGGATCCAGGTTGGAGACTGCTATAATAATCCAGTTAACAGATGCTGGAAGCCTGGATTAGGGGAATGGCTGCAGAGTTGGAGAGGTGCTAACAGATTTGGAGATTTGGAAGATGTTCAGATCACGCCTGAGGGGTAAGCGTGGGGCATATAAATTGGAGGATGGTAAGGGAGAGGAAAGAATTCAGCATGAAACCTAAATTTGTTTGGGTAACTGGGTGTGTGAGAGTGCTCTTCGGGGGTAGGGAGGCTGAGAGAACCAGGTTTGGGTGGAGAATGATGAGGCAATTTTTTGATATGGTGCCTGAGAGATATCCCAGTAGAAATACCTAGTAGGTAGGTAGATATGAGTCTGGACCCAGGAAAGAGGTCTAGGGGATCTCCTAAAAACCTGGGTTCTCCCAATTTCAAGGCCAACTAACCATGAACCCATGAGGTCTGAATCAGTGTCCTAATACCAGCTCCATCTCTTCCCCAAGAGAAGCCAGGAATAGAGACCATCAAAGAGAAAGGAATTTGAATCAAAGGACCCATACTTGGGATGTCCCTGAAACAGACATGTTTGGGAGAAAGGACTTCAAGTGCCCTGTGCCCTTATCCTCCAGCTTCTGGCCCTCCCTAGATGTGAGGTCTCCTCCCTCTTTAGGGAGAAATAGGGAGCAAGGGACTGAAGTGGAGATCCAGAGATGCTATGGAGACATCTTCATGTGTTCATTCAACAAATAATTTATTGAAGCTAAAATTGAAAATTCAATTACCTATCAGTCATTCACACTCTTGGGTGAATTTTCATCATCTTCAATGTGAGGTTTAGGTTTCTCTCTCTCTTTTTTTTTTAAATAGGTGAACATTCACATGTTTCCAAAATCAAACTTACATTAAAAAAGTATACATTGGAAAGCCTCATTCCCAACCATTCCCACAGCTGTATTCCATTGTGTTCCATAGTTTAATCAGTAAGGGTCGTTTTTTTGGAGAGAGATTTTGGAGCCTGGAGCTCTTTGAAAGGAAGGCCTTGGTGGATAGGCATTTGGAGGCAGCAGGGGACACTGCGGAGTCAGCGAGCAAAAGAGCAAAGGACAGGAAGTGGGGGACATTCCACTGACTTGGTAATTCTTCCTGGAGCCTTAGGAAGGAATTTATCCCCCTGGCTAGCTCAGGAAAACTCTGGATAAAGTGTTTGGAGAGAGAAAAACCTGTCTCTGGGATTCATTTATTCTATTCATTTAACAAATATGTATTGAGCCCCTATTCGGTGTCAGGCCTTGTGCTCAGACTGTGGGGAGCATAAGGGCAAGATCTCCATCCTGGTTTAGCTGGAGACAGGATGTAAACAGACTCACAAGCAAAAGGCGCCAACTGTGCAGAGCGGTGAAGGTGGGTGTCCATGGAGGAGCCAAGCTAAGTGCTATGGGAATTCACGCAGGGAGAGCTCTTGGAGGAGTTGGCCCTTTCTCAGCCTCAGACCCAGGCTCAGATGTCATCTCCCCCAGGAAACCTTTCCAATTCTACACACACAAGTAACAGCTCCCTCTTCTGAGCCTCTTCAAGCTTACACTCAATCCCACTGTTGTACTTACCACACTGTCTTCTAATTCTTTTAATATCTCCCCTACTAGACTGAAAGCTCCCTGATGTCGGGTCCTGTCCTTTATTCTCGGTGCATCTCTGAATCCCTAAAACTCTGCACAGTGCCTGGCTTTCAGTGTAGACATCTGTTAAATTTATTCCATCTCTCCACAGAGGAGATATAGAGTTTAAGCTGAGCCCTGAAGAACTAGTTAGATTTGGACAGGTGTAAAAGATAATTAAGGAGGACAGGCAGATGGATGGGGGGTGGGAGAAGGGGGTGAAATGTATCTTAAGAGTGATGGGGAGGGGACCATAGGAGATTTAAAGCATGTTAAGGTCAGACTGAATTCTTAGTGTCCCTGGAGGAGAGGAATCTGGAGGCTGGTGGTCACCTAATACAGCACAAGGTTTTTTTCAGCTCTAGGAGCAAAATGAGGAGAAGCTGAGATTCATTGGGAGAATCATTTTCCCAGTGACTTCACCTGGATTTCTATGAAGGCAATTAAGGATGTTATCTCTCTTTTTAGGCCTCATCCTCCCACCCATGCCATGATTCCAGCTAGTCAAGATAGAAATTTCTAATTTTTTCCTTAGATCAACATCATGACATCTTGATTTCAAGACCTATCGAGGAGAAACTGTAACTTCAGGTCACCCCTGGCATACCAGTTCCATTTTCAAACAACATCTATAGACCAAGGGCCATAATGTTTAACATGAACTGAGCGGGAATGTGACTCTCTTCCTGGCCTTTGGACCGAGAAGGAACCACAGAAAGTCAAATTGCCTCCGGACAAAAAGGACACCCGGTTTGAGATCTTTAAGAAAGGTAGAGAGTGATAACATGGAAGAAGCTGGTTAGACCAGCATTCAGGCTGAATTTATAATCCCTTCTGAAACAACACAGCCTTTCTGAATTGAAACAGTTCCGTGAAACGAGGCAGGAAGAGGTCCTACCACGCACGCACACACTCCGCCGCCTCTCCAGACCCTGCCGACCAAGCCAAATTATTGACTATGGACTCAAAATTGATACGCCTTGTGGGAAAGGAGAGGAGGGCTTACAAGCCAGTAGCTGAGCAATCACAGTCCAGTTCCTTAACACAACAAATTACAGGCCTTTTACACAGGAGCACCCTTCTCACAAAGTGATGTGCCTGTTGCCAGCCTGACAAGGGGGGTGCCTCGTGACACTCAGGAGATGGAAGAGATACTTAGCAAGAGAGGGGACTACCTAGTAGTCCCGGTCAACAAACCTCAGAGAGGCTATTTGAAAGGTGCCCCAGTGTTTATCCTTTAACACATATGAAGGACCGATCAATTTGTGGAGACCTTAACTTTCTCTAAGCGTAGGGCTGTCTTATTAAGGAGATGCTGATTTCTTCACACCAGGATACTCTTTACAGCCCAGCTTGGAGTTTTCATTGGGAAGAGAACAGTGGGAATGGAAAGAAAGGTTGGACGTGAAGAAATTTCCAAGGGTGAACCTGTAGCCAAGGAGGCCATGACCTTGCTTCTTACTACACTGAGCAAATAAAAGCTATCTGAAAAGAACTTCCTTGTGTTCCCACTTCCAGATCTGCCAGCTGGCCCACAGTATACCTACCCACACTGCTGAAAATCAATGAGTTGTCCATGCCACTATCTAAAGCCATGCCATCACCATGCCCGGTATGCCACCTCCTCTGTCTATTCCTATAATTGTCTCCTCTCTTTCCTTTTACCAAAATTTCTCACCCAATTAAATAATTCCTATCACAGAATGCTATAATATATCCCATCTTAAAAAACAAAAACTTCCCCACAGTCTTCCTCACATTCCCCACATTCTTCATCCATTTCTTCCTTACACTCACTCTCTGAAATTCCTTCCTGTCAGGCTTTCACTGCTTATTATCCGCTGAGAGCAGTCCTGTCAAGGTCACCACCGACCTCCACCTTGTAAAATCCACTGGTCATTTCTCAGTCCTCACAAGTGCTTGTCCTCCCACAGGGTTTACCAGAGTTTGGCCCCTCCCTCCCACTTGAAACATTTGTTAAGTGAAAGTAATTTTCTTACCTTGCCGAGCTGCTTCTTCATTCCCCCTTCCTGGATGCTCCTGTTCCAGACCTCTAAATATGAAACTGGCAAAGGGCTCAGTAACCAGACCTCTCCTCTTCCTTACATACACTTGCTTCCTTGGGGCATTTAGTCCCACGGCTTTAAATACTATTTATATTTCTTTGTCCACCTAGCCTCGAAGATTTAAATGTCATTTATATATAGTGATAATTTCCAAAATTATATTTCCAGGCCCATCCTCTTCCTTACACCCTACTTACATACAAATTCCTACTCTACGTCTCCACTTGACTCCAAAAGGCATCACGAACTTAACACACCCTAAATCAGACATTTAATATTCCTCCTACCAAACTGCTCCTCTCACAATCTTCCCCCAGCTTCGGTAAATGGAAACTGTTCTTCCACTTACTCAGGGCAAAATCTTGGAATGATCCTTGACTCCTTTCTTTCTCTCACATCCCACATCCAATACATCGGCAAAATCATTTTGATTGTCTTCAAAATATATCCAGAATTTGACTACTTCTCGCCACCTCCACCATCACCTTTATCCAAATTACTATTAATTCTCACCCGGATTATAGTAGTAGCCCCCGAACTCTCACCTGTAGTAAAACTCTTACCAAATCTCGCTGGGAAGGCCACATGAGGACTGAAAAATGACTGATGGGGACTTCCCTGGTGGTCCAGTTGTTAAGACTCCTCACTCCCAATGCAGAGGGTTTGATCCCTGGTCAGGGAACTAGATCCCACATGCTGCAACTAAAGATCCAGCATGCCGCAACTAAGACCCAGCGCAGCCAAAAATAAGTCGTTTTTTTTTTAAAGAGAGAGAAATGACTGATGGATTTGCCGAAGTGGGTCACTGGTAACGTTGATAAGACTGCTTTCACTGGATTGATCGGTAGGCATAAAAGCCTGACAGAACTGGATTCCACTCTACAGTGGAATCCTACATGCTCCTGTTGATCTGTAATAACTCACCAAGAAAATTTCCCTTTCAGAGCCCTTGTATTTGCTCTTCCTTCTGCCTGGACCACCTTTCTTCCAGGTAGTCACATCTGGAATACCTGCTTTCTCTCTCTCTCTCTCTCTCCTGAATTCAGATTTCTATTAAAATGACAGCTTCTGAGAGAAGATTTCTCCTATCAGGCTGTTTAAAATAGCACCATCCACTCTCAGTCCCTTTATTTCTTTATCTTTTCTTTTTCTCTTCATAGCATTTATTAATTTTTTTTTTTTTTTTTTTTTTTTTGCGTTACGCGGGCTTCTCACTGTTGCGGCCTCTCCCGTTGCGGAGCACAGGCTCCGGACGCGCAGGCTCAGCGGCCGTGGCTCACGGGCCTAGCCGCTCCATGGCATGTGGGATTTTCCTGGACCGGGCCACGAAGCCGTGTTCCTTCCATCGGCAGGCGGACTCTCAACCACTGCGCCACCAGGGAAGCGCCAATCACTGCTTGGATATATCTCTTTATTGGACGTCTCCCCACCCCACTACACACACTAGAATGTAAGCTCCATGAGGGCAGGGGCTTTGTTTTGTTCACCTACGGCATACCTAGCAGGGCAAATAGTGGGTACTCAATAAATATCTGTTGAATGAATAAATAAAAGACATTCGTCTCAAACGCATAGAGTTACTGCCAAGAACGCGCAAGCATACAAAACTTTAAGACCTCCGAATATGCCCCCTTGGACTCCAGGAATGTGGTCTTGCACCCTTAGCGCCTCACTTTGACGTCCCCCTCTTAGAAGACATACGGTAGCGCCTCCGCCCTCGCTCAAATCTCGGAAAAGGCGGGGCGGAGTGTTTATGTCATCACCCTGCGACCGCCTGCCCCGCGACGCGCCGGGTGCTGGCTCAGCCTTTCGCTCTCCCGGCCTCCCCCTCCCTGGTTCCGCGCTCTGGTTCCGCCATGGAATCCAACAAGGATGAAGCCGAGCGCTGTATTAGCATCGCCCTCAAGGCCATCCAGAGCAACCAGCCTGACCGGGCGCTCCGCTTCCTGGAGAAGGCGCAGCGGCTGTACCCGACGCCGCGAGTTCGCGGTGAGTGTGAGGTGCCGGAGACACGGAGGGGACATTAGAACTGATGGGGGGAATACGGGAACGGACCGACAGCAGTTGGAGGAGGGGGAGGGGTGGCGAGGCGCGGCTACGCCTGCGCACTGAGACGCGCGGTGGCCGCCGGGAGGTGTAGTCTTTGGCTCCCACGCCTCTCCGGGATGCTGGACACCTGATGACAGGGGCGACAGCGACTTCAGATTTCCAGGTGCTTGCAGAACGCTCTGAGATTTGGAGTTCCCAAGAATGAGAGGCGCTGGCAGACGGGGCGAAAGGAACTTACGTGGAAGAGAAACCGAAACTACTTTTCCCAAGGGGCCTTTCGGTGGCCCAAGGCCAGTTGCCGGCCTGAGAAATATTATAGTTCAGGAAAATAAAGATAACTCCTCTGAAGGAGAGAATGAGTTCTATAGAGGGAAAGAGGACTTCCGACCTTCGGACGGCCTGAAAAGGCATCTCCATATCTTCACTCCCTCGCACGTCTCCGGGCGAGGGCCAGGGACCACCCTCCCCAAACTAGAGCCTGCCTTTTTCACATTCCACACACCACCTTGGAGCGTCTGTCCTGAGACCGGGCTCTTCACTCCCTCCTGGAGACTCTTCTCCCGCTTGCGAGACTCAGAGCGATGGCCTTACCCTCCCCCACCCACCCTCGCCCCCAAGAGTCCATCAATGGCCGGCCATACGGACGGCTGGACAGCCACAGGCTGCTAAGCGGCCCTAGACTGTTTCCAAACCAGAGAGGGAATAGTGAGGTTGTCTCTACTACTGATCACCTTCCTCTACCCAGGAACCCTTTTTTTCTTTAACCTAAGTCTTCTTTGGAGTTTTTCTTCATACACGCTGGAGGGGAGAAAGAGGTTGTCCATTAAACATACAGAGTTTGCGCCTGCAATTACCACTTAGTAAAGTGGCGTGTAGCAGGTACTCAGAAGACCCGGGTTCTCATCCTAACTGCTACCATGTGATCTTTCTGAGCTTGGGTTTCCTCAACTGGAAAATTAGAGGGTTGGCACAGATAATGTGAATAACAATCATACCCATAGTGCTTTTCAGTTTAGAGAGCTCTTTCAGTGCATTTTCTCTCTTGAGCCTGCCCTATCAGGGAGGCAGAGCAAAGATCATTATCTTTGTTCTATAGATGAGGAAATACCTCAGAGGCCAGGGACTTACCCGGATTACACAGCTAGAAATTGGAAAGTTCTGTGACTCTCTGCATGTTTAGTAAAGGAATGAAGTGAAACTGAACAGCAGCAGTCAGCCTTCCAACCCTTCTTACCTGCGTTATGCAATTGAGAAAGGGTAATAGTGGTGGAAGAGGCAGCCTGGAATGCCTGAATTTTTCTCCCTCCTGATTCTGCGGGTTGATCTTTGGCCTGTTTGCCTTAGAGAGAGTTTCAGTCTGTATTTTCCAGGACTCCTGAGGTAACCTGCTCAAGGAACTTTTCTGTGAAATCACACTCTGTAAAAGGGGAGCCCTCTATATGGGGCAGGGGGGGCTTCCAGCTCTCAGCGTTCTGACTCTGATACTTCAAGGGTTCAGAAACAGGCAGCCAAGAAAGGATGGTAACAACATGGCCTGTGGAGCTCTTCTGTCAGCAAGCCCCCTCGTCCAGTTCAGGTGCTTGGATGGGTGTCCTTCTGGGGCACAAGTACTGGAATTTGCTCAGGCAGAAGAGCGACCTGCTGCATATTTGTCATATTCATGTTATTCTGAAAAGAGTATATGGCTCGTGATTCTCTGTGAACTTCACCTTGTGCCATCTGCAGCCCTGCACTGAGCTGACAAGGATGTGGGGGTAATTTGGGCTTGAGATGGGGAAAGCTTGGTTAAAAAATATTAGGTAGTTGTCTACACTTGATGTTTAAAGTTTGAACTCATTCCGGATATGCATTTAATGCAAAGACTTCTTTCTTTTCTTTCATTTGTAAAGTCTCTGCTTGTTGCTAAGTGGTAATAACAAGATTGGTAAGACATGATTGTTCACCTTAAGGAGTTTCCAATCTAGTGAAGGAGACAGAGTTACAGAAAACGTAATATTGCAAACCATAAAACAAGAGCTGTGATTAAACAAAAATTAAGCACAGTGTTAGATGCTGAGAACTTAAAGATGGATGTGAAAAATCCAGTCCCTTCCCTCCATGAGTTCAGTCTGCTGAGGTGGAGGGGAGTATGGGGGCCGGGGGCGGTGTGGAGGATACACTATAAGCAGTATCATGACGGGGACATAAAATAATTGTAGATCACAGCGAGGGAAGGCTTCAGGGAGTAGGATGGGAGGCCGCATTTGAACTGCACTTTGGAGGAAGGTAGGAGACTTGAGAAGGGCATACGGGGGAAAAAGACATGGAGGCTGCAAGTTGTAAGAGGTGTGGGAGAAGGGATTGAGTTTAACAAGATGTGGAGGCTGTGGCGGTAGTAATTTGAGTGCACAGAGGACTATGGTTGGAAAATAGGATGGAGCCAGATGGTGGGAATTCTTTCCTGCCATGCCAGGATATTTTCACTTTTTTCTGTAGTTAATGGAAAAACTACTGAAGTTTTTGATAGCAGGAGGAAGATAAGGGTACTGTTCTTAAAAAGAGAACAGCATAGGGGCTTCCCTGGTGGCGCAGTGGTTAAGAATCTGCCTGCCAATGCAGGGGACACGGGTTCGAGCCCTGCTCCGGGAAGATCCCACATGCCACAGAGCAGCTAAGCCGTGCACCACAACTACTGAGCCTGTGCTCTAGAACCCGCAAGCCACAACTCCTGAGCCTGCGTGCCACAACTACTGAAGCCCGTGTGCCTAGAGCACGTGCTCCGCAGCAAGAGAAGCCACGACAATGAGACGCCCGCCTACTGCAACAAAGAGTAGCCCCTGCTCACCACAACTAGAAAAGCCCACACAGAGCAACAAAGACCCAACACAGCCAAAAATAAAAAACAAACAAACAAATAAATAAATTTATTAAAAAAAAATAGAGAACAGCATAAAGGGTTAATGAGTGGGAAGAGAGACTCAAGGCAGAAACCTGTTGGGAGACACTTACCTTGTGTGGGTTAGGAGTTACGAGGACTTGAGATAAGGCAGCATGGATCAGGATAAAGTCACTGGAGGAAAGGTACCGAGCCTTCTGTGAGAGAAGGATGCTGAGGAGAAATAGGGACTCAGAATTCAAGCCTGTGTGACCAGGAAGAAACCAAGGCTGAAGAACATGGGTGGGAAGAGATGGGCAGAGTGCAAGGTGCCTGTGGGATGTTCCAAAGAAGCTGTCAGCTTGGAGCTCAGGAGAGAGCTCCCGATTCCAGGTGAAAGTCTGCTGTCATCAGCTGGATGGAGCTCATTGGAGTTGCGCCTGGCTGAGGTCACTGTGGGAAAGTGTGACGCGTGTAGCAGAGGCTGCTGCAGGCACAACCATTGCCACATCTGCCCTTAGGCAATAGGCAGAGACAGAGGAAGCAGGAGAGTGAGCTAGAGCAACAGCAGGAAGAGGCGGTCCCAGGAGAGGGCAGTGGCCAGGGAGCCACGGAGCCATGTGTCAGGGAGGCTGTGAGCAGCACTGTCAGTTGCTGCAGAGGCCACGTGGGAAAAGGGCAGGTCGAGAAATGAAGGGGAGAGGGGCAATAGCATGGGGGAAGATTGGTCTTGGAGAAGTGGAAGGACAGGCGGAGGGCTGGGGTGAGAGGAGGCTCAGAGAAACCTCAAAGGGTCAGGGGACCTCACAGTGAAAGGATGTGAGGGGACTTGAAACTCTGCCGCAGGAGGTGGGGTGGGGAGGCACCGAGGGCTGGACAGGTGTAGCAGGGCCCTGAGCTGGGAAGTCACAGGGCAGGGGGCCAGTCTGTCCCTTTCTGAGAGTTTCTATCCAGCCCCTGCAGCCTGGTAGCCCTTGGCTTCACTGCAGGCAATGATGGAAGGCACTGTGTTTTCCAGGGAGCTGATGAGAACATCTGCAGACCTCAATTTCCCCAGCGTACAAAGTGAGGGTTAGCCATGGAGGACAGCTCGGCTGCCTCAGATTCAGTGGAAGCACCTGGCACAGAGACTGACACAGTTCAGAATGAGCAGCTGGTAATATTGTGATCTGGGCTGATGAACTGGCCAGCCACGGGAGCAGGCTGGCCAGGGAGGTAAGGGATCCCAAGGTGGGGCACTGGGGAACTCAGGGCTTCGGAAGGTAAAGTCTCAGCACTCAGCAGGCTTTGGACCTAGTTGTAACCGTGAGATGTCAGGCCGTCCCAGACTCCAGGTCCATGCCAAAGGCTGCCCAAGGTTCTATGCAATGGCTGGCTCTGGGGTCCAGGCTAAGTCAGGAAGGCCAGCGCACGGGAGAAGGGAGGATTGGTAGCTGAGAGAGTTTGGCATTCAGGGTCCAGGAATGAGGGATGTACCAGGGCTGGCAAGGTCCAGGGTGGGGCTGTCTGTTGAAGGACTGAGCACACCCCCCATTGTGCGATCAGTCCTTCCATTTACCTTATTTCATAGAATCTTACTAACCCCCCTGAACAACTCTGTGAGGGCAGGGACTGTGTCTTCACTGAGGAATTAGATAACTTGACAAGGCCATGTGGCTAATTAGCAAAGGCCCCAGACTGTCCACCCCCACTCCCAGGCTCTTTCCCTAATCCAGCCTCCCTCTCCTCACTTAGCTTGGGCACTGCAGGTACATGGAGACACCTGGAGATGAAGTTACAGTAACAGATGACACAGTGTTTGTTGGGCATTGTGCTCAGTTCTTTGTAAGCATTCACTCATTTACTGATTTACTCTTGCAAGTTTCTTGAGGAAGATAGTTTTACATGGAGAAGCTAAGTTAACTTGTCCAAGGTGACTCTGATAGCAAGTGGCAGGCCAGGTTTGAAGCGAGCAGTCTGACTCTCCAGTCTGGGTTTGAGGAGGGGCCTCCCCTAGTAGCTTTGGCCGTAGAAATGCTCTCACATCTACCTGAGCTGCTACTGCTCCCACCCCAGCTTTGGTCTCTTCCACCAATTTCCCTTCTTTTTAAATGTCTGCCAGCTTTACTGGGAAGCGGCAGAGTCAGGATTTGAACCCAGTCATGTCTGTCTAACTCCATCGCCACATTAAGCTATTCTGTCTCCTACTCTTTTGTTACTTTGTCTGTCAGCCACTGTGCCATGAAGGATGTAACAGTGAGACAGGACGAGGCGGTCACATTCGGGGCCTAGCAGAGGGGATGTCCAGGCCACAAGAGAGACAATTGTCGACAACCAGAAATGTTGAACTGCCACCTCAAATAGGAACGTTCTGTGTGACCCAGAGCACATCCATTCCCCTTTAGGCTCTCTTTCTGCAGTGTAGGGAAATTAGAGGGGCTGATTCCGTGTAACTGCCTAAAAAGCTTCCAGACTCTTCCCTGAAAGGTACTGGAGAGAGTCCATCCCATCTCCTGGCTGATGCTCCTGTGCACCTACAGCAACGGAATGGCTGGTCACGTTGTCCTTAGGGCATCAGCCTGGACCACTGGGGCTTCCAGAGAAATCGAAATAAACAGCTTCTTTAAAAGCCCTAGGAAACCAGCAAACCAGCTCCTCCCTCAGTGCCATCTTGATCAGCATCGCTTTACCTGTTGGTTTCTTCCTTTGCCATTTCCTTGGTGCCTGGCATAGACCTGGAGCCTGGGACGGCCTGACGTCTCACGGTTACAACTGGGTCCAAAGCCAGCTGGGTGCTGAGACTTCGCCCTCCTAAGACTTGCAGCTCCCCAGCGCCCACACCTTGGGTCCCCTCACCTCCCTGGCCAGCCAGTTCATCAGCCCAGGTCACAGTATTAGCAGCCCCTCATTTCAAACTTTTACTCTCTGTCAGTCTTTGTGCCAGGTGCTTATACACATCTCATTTCATCCTTATCTACTGTGAGGAAAGCGAGATTCAGAGCAATTTCACAGATCAGCCAGGGTCAGTGTTAGGAAGTGGCTGAGCTGAGATTTGAAACCTGGGTCTTTGTGAATGAACTTCTCTCTTGGAACAGCTGTGCTGGAAGGGGCTCCCCCTGCCAGGCTCGTGTGTTCTGGGATAGCAACGTAGTCAAGAGCATGGTTTCAGGAGCTGGACATCCTGGAATTTAAGTGCTGCTACTCATCTTGTATAGCCACAGGCAAGGTGATCAAACGCAGCTCCTCCCTTACAACAGGGATGGCAGTAATAAGACCCAGCTCTAAAGTCACTATCAAGATTAAATGGGTGTGGGCTTCCCTGGTGGTGCAGTGGTTGAGAGTCCGCCTGCCGATGCAGGGGACACGGGTTCGTGCCGCAGTCCGGGAAGATCCCACATGCCGCGGAGCGGCTGGGCCCGTGAGCCATGACGGCTGACCCATGACCGCTGACCCATGACCGCTGAGCCCGCGCGTCCGGAACCTGTGCTTCGCAGTGGGAGAGGCCACAACAGTGAGAGGCCCGTGTACCGCAAAAAAAAAAAAGATTAAATGGGTGAATACATGCAGAGCACCGTGTCCAGGCCTGCTGACTCAGTGAGCACTCATCACTCGCTCCTCTCTGAGTGCCTTCTCAGGCTTTGCTACAGGGGCCTCTCCACCCCATCATGCAGGGCAGGCTCACCTGTCAGCCTCTGTATTGGGATTTCCCAGCTGCTGACTCAGTGAGGACACGTGAATTTACAGCGGTGGCTCAGGACACAGTGGTCCACTTGAGCCCCAGTGCTCTGCTCTCAGCGAGCCCTGCTCCAGGCTTTGGGTGAAACCCACATGCATCGCAGTAGAGAGTGTCTGACACCCAGCACGGTGCCTGGAGCCCCACAAGCACCTGGCACATTTGAGAAGGAAGCTGATGACCATCCAGACTGTGCTGCCATCCTTCCTCTGCACAGAGGTGTCCTGGGTCCCTGCAGTGGTCCAGATGCCTGGTTTCCCAGGGCGCTGTACCCCAGGCATGACTAGGGGGCTCAGAGCTGGTTTTGTGCCTGTAATAAATGGGCACAGGGGACTCCTGCCAGAGATATAGGCCTTTCCTCATTGAGTCGGCAGGCACCAAGGACTTGGGTTTGAATAACTGTGACCCTCTCTGAGGGTGACAGCTAAGGCCCTGTATAGACTATGAACATTGAAGTAGGACATTTGATGTGGCCAGCCATTTGGAAAAGGTGAGCAATAGCAAGCAGTGAGCACAGCAGATGTTAGTCCTGAGTCTCACACCACCCCTGGCCCTCTGGGGCAGAATCACTGCCCCCCCATTCCTCTCCATGGCTAAGGGAGAGGAAGCCTTCTCCAGGAAGCCTTCCGACCAATCCCAGCTGACTCAGATGGTCCTGCTAAGTGGAATCCCCATTACAGAGTACTTTGCCCATCTTCTCACTCAATGGAAGGTGGCTATTAAACACATTACTTTGGGATTTTAAAAACCTAAAGCGTTAATGGTTTATTTTTATGCTGAGTTTAAAAATGATCTATACCCGGGCTTCCCTGGTGGTTGAGAGTCTGCCTGCTGATGCAGGGGACACGGGTTCGTGCCCCGGTCCAGGAAGATCCCACATACCGCGGAGTGGCTGGGCCCGTGAGCCATGGCCGCTGATCCTGCACGTCCGGAGCCTGTGCTCCGCAACGGGAGAGGCCACAACGGTGAGAGGCCCGCGTACCGCAAAAAAAAAAAAAGATCTATACCCTAAGAACTGTGGATCCTAAGAGAGCAGGCAACTATCCCGTTAGCCCTCCACAGGCCCAAGTCAGGGAAGGAGCGACCTTCGTTGGGAAAAAGACTGGGTGGGATGCGGGGGTCCCGGGATCTCCCAGGGCCAGGCAGTCCCTCAGCCATTGCACATGGCCTTGCTGGAGGAGGAGCCCTGAATAGTTTCCTTGCTTTTGCACAGCCCTGATCGAGTCCCTCAACCAGAAACCACAGTCGGCCAGCGACCAACCACAACCCACAGAGGCAACCCAGGCGACCCATAGGAAAGCAGGTGGGGCCGGCACCCCCTCGGCCAACGGTGAAGCCGGAGGAGGAGAGAGCACCAAAGGCTACACTGCCGAACAAGTAGCGGCCGTGAAAAGGTAGAGGGCTGGGCGGCAGGCAGGGGCCAGAGCCTGGTGTGTTGGGACATTTTCAACTCTAGAGAAGGCTTCCTGCAGCCTGTCATCCACCTCACCTGGGAGGGTCTTAAGGCTGGAGGAGGTTCAAGAAGTCGAGCTCACCAGACCCTCTCCTTGTCTCCCACAAGGCTCTGGAGTGCCGGCCTCAGGGCTCCACTGTTCCTCCCGCCAAGACAACCCACAGCAGAGGCTGGAAATGCTGACGCTGCCGGCTTCCTCTGCCACTGGCCAGCAGGTCCTGGGCCTCGTTACACAGCCCTGTTTGTCAGAGATGAGGCCTGGTCTCCCCTCCAGATACTCCCACAACCCACACTCCTGCCCCCAACAAAGGCCCTTTCAGATCAGAGCCTGTGTTGGGTAGAGTGGAGACAGGAGACGGTTATCCCTCCGAGGCTTGGGCCGACCCTGCACAGAGCAGCTCACTACCAGGCTGAGAGGTCCAGCCAAGGCTTCTCAGGCATAGCTACTCCTCCCATTTCTCCTGAGGCCTCCCTACCAGCCAGCCTCGGGAATCCCTCTGCAGTCATTCCCACATGGTCCTGGCTGCTACTGAAGACATTGGCAGGCTTCAGGCCTGGGGTTCAGCCTCTGTGTGACCCAGCGTGACTATAGTTTGCCATAAAAGCATTTGCCAAATTTACATCTTTCTGACCAGACAGGATTTTGACCAGACAAGCCCATGGGTTATAAGCAATAGAAACTGATTGTGGGCCAAGAGTCAGGGGTTCTCCAGGGAGCCCAGGAATAAGAATTAGTGAAAGAGAAACAGCATCTCTTCAGGGCCCTGAGATGGGGTGAACAGACACCTGCCGTGTCTGGCCTCTCTGTTACCCCCTCAGACTCGGATAGCCAGGAGAGTAGAGCTGGCAGAGCCTGGAACACACCTGCCCTTGGGCAGAAGCCCCTGATGCACGGACACTGACAGTCCTTCTGTGGTTGCCTGCAGTGAGGGTGCTGTTAGCTCAGGGAAATGGTTCCTGGCCTGGCAAAAACAGCGACTGTCCCCTCTTAAATCCTGAGTGTATTCTTGCTGTCTCTACTGGGCCTGTCCTGCTGGTCCCCAAGCCTGCTCAGAGCTGTGCACCCACACTACTCTTTCCTCGCCCGCCACACCTCCCCTACGTGTTTCTCCACGTAGAGGTCCCCCACCAAGCTCCACTCTCTTCTCTAGGGTCAAGCAATGTAAAGATTACTACGAGATCCTGGGGGTGAGCAGAGGGGCCTCAGATGAGGACCTGAAGAAGGCCTACCGCAGACTGGCCCTCAAGTTCCACCCTGACAAGAACCGTGCGCCTGGCGCCACTGAAGCTTTCAAAGGTGAGCCGGCCCTGGTTCCCTAGTGTTTGGGTGTTCTGATCGCCTGTCCTTGGGGGGGGGAGGGGGGAGGGAGGGGAGGAGGGAGAGAGGGGGAGGGGGGAGGGAGGGAGGGAGGGAAGGAGGGAAGGAGGGAGGGAGGGAGGGATGGGGGAGGGAGGGAGAAGGGGCTTTTCCAGGAAATGGCCTTGGGAAGTCGCTCAGGTCCTCCCAGCTCAGGAGCTGCTTCCTGGGAAGAAGGTCCTAGTAGCCGCCTCCAGCCACATGGTCTGTCAGAGCACAGATGGCGCCACTCTCGTTGCCTCTCAATCCCCGGGGGTTACAGGCGGGGAGCTGAGGCAAGAGAGGCCAGGTGTCTTCTCCAAGGTCACATGGTGATTGAGGGGCAGAAGCAGGCCTCCTGACTCACCCGTGTTCACGTCCTCATCCTGGGATCTTGGTAATAGTTTCCCTGTGCTGAGAAACTAGGTGGCCCTGAGTCAGAGCTTGGCCTCCTCAGCACCAGCAGCCATGGCCAACCCACCCCGGCCTCTTTACACACACACACCCTCCCTCTCACACCACACACAGCCTAGGGCCTGCCCTGGGGGGACGTGAAAGTCTCTCTGGCCTCAGGGTCTGTTGGTTCTGGGGTGGGTGCTTCAGTTCTGGCTGAAATGATAAGCTGCCCTTTAATCATTTATATTTTCACTGAACAAATCAGGCACACGTGCGGGCTCTGTGCCAGCCCTGAGTTGCTGGGCGCTGCAGCTCCACAGGCATCTCCTCTCTCACACCTACCTTGTCCTCTGTGGGACCTTCAGGATCTTAGGCTCACTCCCTCTGGGCGATGGCGTGGTGACTAGCCCTGTCTGGCCCAAGCAGGGTGCTGTGCAGTACGGGGGCTGGGACCACAGCCAGATGGGGAGTCTGCGGCAGAGCAGACCCCAAGACCCAGTGTGCCGTCTCACAGCGCTGCCCCAGGTGCTCCATTGCAGGCTGCTTGGGGTTGGTCCCCAGTGAGGCAGTCTGCAGGCATCTTCCCCCACTGCTGGTCCGCCAGCCCCAGGGGAAGAAGGAGAATGGGACTGGGGAGGCAGGGTAGCTGTGGTTAATGTTTCTCCAGCCCTGACCTCTGCCTGCAGCCCTGCACTACAGGCACTGAGAGACCACACCTGGCCTCGGGGCCTGTCACAATGGGAAGAGGAGGAACATTCTCCTTATTCTCAGGGGTTGCAGGTTATGAAGAGATGCAGCTTTGACCTCCTCCTTTGAGAGAGTGGGCCGCTGGCGAAGGAGCAAGAGACGAAGGAGGGCTCGGAGCTGGGGCCTTCGGGGCACAGGCCTCCCACCTCGGGGGCTCTAATGGGGAGGCCCCTGGGCTGGGCCAAGGAAGAGCAGCTGGGACCTGGACCCCAGGGAAGACAGGGCTCGCCCTGCCACACCGCCAGCAGTGGTGAGCCGGGGGACGTGGCCCCTCCTGGGAGTTCCTGCTGCTCTCCAGTTTACAGCAGCACACCACATGTTTGTGCAGCCCTCATGTCATGCTATGACTTCAAGATTACATACCCTCCAGAAAGGGGGTGCCCCATCCCACTGGACACCCCAAGAGAGAGTGATGAGGTGGGGGCGTTTTGGTGGTTTTCATAAAGTCAGAGAGCCGACTTGAAGCAAGACACACCTGGGTTTGATTCCTGGCTCTGCAGCATCAGACCTGCGTGAGCTGACACTACACCTCTCTGAGCCTCAGTTTTCTCATTGGTAAAATGGAGATGGGCTGTTAGGAGTAAGAAGGATAATGCCCATAAAGGGCCTGGCGTGTAGAAAAAATCGGACCGTCATCGCGAGGTGGAGAGCAAGGAGCCTTAGCATTAATCCTCCACCCGGCCCAGGCTGCCCGCATTCATGTAGAGGTATTCCTGCATGTCCCCCACCCGCCCCCTCTTGCTCAACAGCCAGACTTCCTGCTGGCCCCTAGGACTCCTGCTTCCTAGAGCAGCACTTGAGTACCTGAAGGAAGTGAGTGCTTGGCTGCCACAGGCGCCTCCAGCCGCACCCCCAGCATCCTGGGGCCTGACCTTTCTACCTCCTTTCTAGCCATTGGCACAGCATACGCAGTACTTAGCAACCCAGAGAAAAGGAAGCAGTATGACCAGTTCGGCGATGACAAGAGCCAGGCAGCCCGGCACGGCCATGGGCACGGGGACTTCCACCGCGGCTTTGAAGCTGACATCTCCCCTGAAGACCTCTTCAACATGTTCTTTGGAGGTGGCTTCCCATCTAGTAAGTCCCCCCCGCTGTCCCCACAGCCAGGCCTCCCTGTTGGTGATGGTGGGAGACTGGATGCCAGCCTCTCCCGTTCCCAGCAGCCCCACTCCTGACTCAGTCCCTCTGACCCTCCAGGTAACGTCCATGTCTATAGCAACGGCCGCATGCGCTACACGTACCATCAAAGGCAGGACCGCAGGGAGAACCAGGGTGATGTGAGTGAGGAGAGCGCTGGGGAGGGGATGGGGAGGGTGCCAGGTGACACCCGAGGGGATGGGCCCTGGGCTGGGGAGTGATACCCCTCGCTGACACTCTGCGGCAGCAGTGCCCCCAGAACTTAAGCCAGGAAGCCATCTTGGCCCCCCCGTGCCATCCTGCTGAGGGACACCAGAGGGAACCATACTGCCCAGCACCCACGGCCAGAGTGGGGGTTTCATGGCCTCTGCTGGGGAACGTAATGCAGAAATTTCTCTACCTGCAGGCAGGTTCCAGTGTGAATGGCCTTTGTGAGGTCCATTTGTTCTTTTGGGGTTTTTTCCTTTTTTTAAGATTTAATTTTATTCATTTTTGGCTGCATTGGGTCTTTGTTGCTGTGCACAGGCTTTCTCTAGTTGCTGCGAGCGGGGGCTACTCTTCGTTGCGGCGTGCGGGCTTCTCATTGCGGTGGCTTCTCTTGTTGCAGAGCATGGGCCCTAGGTGCGGGGGCTTCAGTAGTTGTGGCACACCAGCTCTAGAGCGCAGGCTCAGTAGCTGTGGTGCACGGGCTTAGCTGCTCTGCGGCATGTGGGATCTTCCGGGACCAGGGTGTGAACCCATGTTCCCTGCATTGACGGCGGATTCTTAACCACTGCACCACCAGGGAAGTCCCGGTCAATTTGGTTAAGTCCTAAGTGACATTTTCCAAGCAACGGAAAGTTAAACTTAATGATAGAATTGAAAGCATGACAACATAGGGCTGGCTCTTCTTGCTTCTTTACAGCACTCTTTAAAAATGTATACAGGGACTTCCCTGGTGGTACAGTGGTTAAGAGTCTGCCTGCCAGTGCAGGGGACACGGGTTCAATCTCTGGTCCAGGAAGATCCCACATGCCACAAGGCAACTAAGCCCGTGCGCCACAATTACTGAGCCTGTGCTCTAGAGCCCGCGAGCCACAACTACTGAGCCCGTGTGCCACAACTACTGAAGCCCACGCACCTAGAGCCCGTGCTCCGCAACAAGAGAAGCCACTGCAATGAGAAGCCTACGCACCGCAACAAAGAGTAGCCCCTGCTCACCACAACTAGAAAAAGCCCGTGCCCAGCAACAAAGACCCAACGCAGCCAATAAATAAATAAATAAAATTTATTAGAAAAAATGTATACAAAACTATAACAAGACAGTGCATCAAACATATTTTGAATGCCACAGATTATAAGACCAGCTGGCTGACTAAAATTAAAGCAGTTAGCTAAGATTAAAATACTGCGGACAGTTGCAGAATATTTAAAATTATGCCAGGCAGAGGGATTCTCTTTTGCTCTGATAACGTGGCCTTCTGTTTTTATCCATGTTTTAAACTTTTATTTTGTGTGTATTTAACACACAGAAGAGTTTTTTAAATCACAGATTATTACACAGTGAACAAATTTTTTTATTTATAATTTCTTAACTGGCAGTTTTTAAATTGGTAATATAGTCATATGGTTCAGAATTCAGAAGGGTGTATATAGGGAAGGTCTCCCTCCAGCCCTGCCTCCCAAGTGTCTGGAGGCAGACACTTTTTTTGTTTGTTTGTTTTTTGTTTTTTTTGCGGTACGCGAGCCTTTCAGTGTTGTGGCCTCTCCCGTTGCGGAGCACAGGCTCCGGACGCGCAGGCTCAGCGGCCATGGCTCACGGGCCCAGCCGCTCCGCAGTATGTGGGATCTTCCCGGACCGGGGCACGAACCGTGTCCCCTGCATCGGCAGGCAGACTCAACCACTGCGCCACCAGGGAAGCCCTGAAGGCAGACACTTCTGTTCGCTTTTTTTTTTGGTATTCTCTCACAAGTAAATACGTGTACCCACCTCCCACCCCAGCATTTAACCCCAGTTGCTGCTTTGTTTTTATCTGGGGAAACTGGCAGGTAGAGGAGTTTCTGTATTTTGGGGACCCGTGGGAGGGAAAGGGAGGGAGCGGCGTCATGGCCTATCTGCATGGCAGCTGGCTGCCACCACCTGGACTCCATTGTGCTGGGGGAGCTGGAGGCGTTTGCCGCCAGCGTTGCCCCCCACCCAGGTCCAGCTTGGGTGACCGTTGGCTCTTCCCTCCAGGGTGGGCTGGGGGTGTTTGTCCAGCTGATGCCCATCCTCATCCTGATCCTCGTGTCAGCTCTCAGCCAGCTCATGGTTTCCAGTCCACCCTACAGCCTCAGCCTGAGACCGTGAGTACCTGCAGCTGGGGTGAGGCGGGATGGTGGGTAGACAGGGGCCTTTGAGTCTCAGCCCCCATCAGGGGCCTTCCTTCCCATCCTCGTCCTGCAGGTTCTTGATCAAAATGCAGAAAGATGATTAGAATCCAGACTTTCCCTGTTAAGCTGAGGTTCTTGATCTTGTAAGGATCACAGTACCCTAAGAAAATGCAATGAAACCTGCAGATCTTTTCCCGAGAACACTGCACATACACCTGGTTTGCATATGATTTCACAGGCTGCATGACACTCTCCCGATCTTATCTGCAAGCCTTGAAATAAGAACCACTTCTCTTCCATTCTGGTTGGGGGCCCTGGGGCCATGGGAAGAACAGGGGCTCTAGAGTCAGAGCAAGGGTGGCTTTGAATCCCAGCTCCTCTACTAACTAAGCAGCTGTGTGACCCTGGAGTAGTTACATAACTTCTCTGAGCCCTGGTTTCCTCATTTATAAAATGGGAAGAATAATAACATCTACCTGCTTATGAAAAATAAATGAGTAATACACATAAAATGCCAGGCTCATTAGAAATGCTTGACAACATTTGTTGAATGACTATATGGTCTCAACCACCGATAGTGAACTTGGGCAAGTTATTTGCCCTTTTAAAGCGTCAGCTCCCCTCATTTATTTCCAGCACCTGGCCCAGGATCTGATACAGAGCTGGTGCTCAGCTTCTATTGCTGGAAGCCCTCTGCTCCCATCTAGTGGCCTGGCTCTGCCTGGGAGCCTGGCAGGATCCCTCTCAGCCAGCAGGGAGCAGAGTCGGTCCACTGGACCCACACCAGCAGGCACAGGCGCTCTGTGGCCTGATGCCAGCCTTTTTCTCTGCAGCCTGAGAGCTGAGAGGCAAGAATGGGCAGACAGGGGCTGTTCTCACCAGAGCACTAACTCCTGTCTGCATGTTGAGGCTCTTCCCTGAGCCTGCAGAGCCTGCAGTTGGAGCTGGAAGATAGAATCCAAGAGATGGAAGGATACAACTCCTTGGAATCCTTCCTGTCATTTTGTTCCTGAGACTCTTCACTCTATACTGGGAGCTCCTGGATACACAGGCAGGCCCTTAGCAACGATTGGCTTAGGGGATGAATGAGGGAATGGAGGCACAGGGAGCTCAGGTCACACAGCTCGTTAGAGGTGGAGCCTGTGTTCGCTCCGGGTTCCCTCCTTACCTGACCAGGCCCTCCCAGAGAGGGGCTTCTCCACAGAAGCCCCAGCAGCGGTGTGGTAAGCAGAGAGCCTGAGGAAGGCCTTGCCATAGTCTGTGCCGCTCATACGGGAGGGACCCCCTGCCTTTTCTCCACACCCTCATTTGGGTAGCGTGGAGTTCCTGCTCTAGTTTGGGAAGGAAGCAGCTGCTCCTGTGGCCTGTGTGGCGCCTCCTGTTGGGAGCCCCACTCATCCCTAGAGCTGCCCTGGGCCTAGGGACCCAAGCCCACTTTGTGCCTGGTCTGTTTCTGGCCAGGTCGGTGGGCCACGTCCACAGGCGAGTCACTGACCACCTGAACGTCGTTTACTACGTGGCAGACACGTTCTCTGAGGAGTACACAGGCTCCAGCCTCAAAATGGTTGAACGGAATGTGGAAGACGATTATATTGCCAATCTCCGAAACAACTGTTGGAAGGAGAAGCAGCAAAGTGAGTGTGTGTGTGTGTGTGTGTGTGCGCGTGAGAGAGAGAGAGTGTGTGTGTGTGTGTGTGTGTGTGTGTGTGTGTGTGTGTGTGTGTTTGGGGGCACAAAGCTTGAGAGCAGGGAAGGAAAAAGCCCTGCTCCCCCAGTGATCTGTGGGCGCAGCACCTGGCACTGCCCTGCGCCAGCCATGTCCTAGCCAAGAACCGGCCTCCACCCCTGTGTTTCCCTGGGGCTGGGAGCCAGGAGCCACCTGGAGATGTCCTCCAGCTTCCGGTAAATCACTGCAATCAGCCTGTTGTTTGGCTGCCGCAGGTAAGTATGTAGAGAGAGATTGGAACATTTCTCCTCCCCACCCACCGATTGGGCATCTGGATCTATCCGTGGGACCCTGGGGCCGTCTCACCAGAATAACAGGTTCTCTCTTTGGCTGGCCTCACCTATACTCTGTAGAAAGGGGCCTCTATTCTGCTCCCAAGGTGGGACCATATTTCCTTCTCCAGGGTCTACCCTAAGGGAAGCCAGCTCTGCCCCAGCTCCTGGGCCTGTAACTACCTTTCCCCTCCCGAAAAGGCCAAGCAGGCATCGTAGCAGCCTTAGAGGTTGCCCTAACCCTGCCACATTGCTTTGCAGAGGAAGGCTTGCTGTACCGGGCCCGCTACTTTGGCGACGCAGACATGTACCACAAAGCACAGAAGATGGGCACCCCGAGCTGTAACCGACTGTCAGAGGTGCAGGCCTCCCTGCATGGATAGTCCTGGGCCCGCCTGCCACCGAGGTCCAAGTATGAGCCAGGGCCTCCTCTGCCCTGCAACTCCTGGCAGCTCTGGCCTTGGTCATGAGGCAGAGGAGGGTGGGAGGAGGGAGGGAGGGAGCCTGTGATCGTGGCACGGTTTCCCTGTCCCCAGCCTGGCCTCCAGCCTGCAGAGTTGGGACAGCTCTGGGGTGTGCTGGGAAACTGCAGTTTTAGTGCCCTTCAGTGCTCCTCCACAGCACCCTACCCTGCTTGCTGACTCTGGAGCTGTGGGGTGCCCAAGGCTGCTGCTGAGGGCCACTCATGCCTCCTTGGTCTACTTCAGCCATCCAGTCCCCCATGGCCCTTTCCCAAGTGCAGCAGACTATTATCTGTGCCCTGGGATTTAGGCTGCCGAGTATTACTGGGCCCCCGAAAGCCCCCCCGACACTCCCCTGCTGACACCAGGATGAACCACATGGGAACGGGTGGGCCGAGAGCCCTTCCTCTTCCCCTGTCCTTCCAGGCAGGAGGAAATGGAACAAGGTGGTTGGGCAGCCAGACAGCGCCCCGGGGGGGAGCCGACAGGCTGGGAGCAGGAGGGGTGCGTGCCCCCAGACTGGTCCTTGTCTGGTGGGGTCAGAGGCACTCTTAACGCCACTGCACCTGGAAGCCGCAGGCATCCGGCCCGCCCAGGCCTCTCACCTGTGGTCAGAAGAAGGGAACAGAAGGTCATGAGTTCAGGGTCGAAGGAACAGAGAACCCTTAGCACAGAATGAGTGGGGAAAAAAGGTGCTGGTCGCAGGCTCCCCGCCTCCTTTACCCCTGTGTGTGGATAGCAGGCTCTGTTCCCAGCATTTGCCAGAGGGGACAGCTTGGACCAAGTCCAGAGGAGTGTGGGCAGAGCCGCTAATGGTTCTTTTTTGTGTTGGTCCGCTTGCCCACCCCCTCCTCTGCCTGTGTCCCTTCAGCAGGGATCCAGCTACAGACTCTGCTTAGAGGCCGTTTGCTGGTGCCTCTGGGAGAGAGAAACAGGCTGCAGGAGGGCGACGGGGCAGGGGCTGAGGTGGGCGGCGCCGGACAGGGCCAAGGAGTTGGCTTGTTAGTGTGGGCTGAGCTGGAGGCTCTGGGGCACGTAACTGCCAAGCTAACTGTTACCACTCTCCTCCCCAGACTATGAAATCCCTGGAGAATTTGTGGTGACATGCACTGAGCCAAGGTGACGAACTGTATATTTAAGGAAAGACAAAAAAAGAAAAAAAATTAAAATGGAATTGGAGGCCGGACGCTGCACAACTGCCCTCTCTCTCACCCAGTAACTGCAGAAAGCTGTTAGGACAGACAGGAAAACCTGACATGGGGCTGCTTCCCTTCCTCCCAGGGCTGGCAGAAGCTCAGGCTTCTCATCGGCTCTCTCCTAGGATACAGAAACCATGACAACGAAAGTAGAATGTAAAACTTGCAGCAAATGTCTGTAGGAAGGGCTGGGGAGGGGGCACCCAACTGCCTTTCTTCCCCCCTCCCAGGAGCTACCACCAGTCACCTCAGTGGAGGTAATCAGAGGTGTTGGCCAAGGATAGAGAGGAGGAGGAAAGAGAACTCTGTAGAATGTAATTTATAGATGCGTGTATATGTATGTATCTATTTATATGTAAATAACACATATAAAGATATAGAGATATATAGAGATATAGTCTACTTTTTAAACTATGCAGGGATTTGGTTGTTGAGTTGATTTCTTCCCTGTTTTAGAAAACAAAGCCTGTTTGGGGAAGGCAGCCTGGTCCTTCAAAGGCTAGACATTAGCCGTAGCTGACAGCATGAGGAAAGTTGGGCCACAGCTTTTAACGTTCCCCTCAACCCCAGCCTGTTTTTGATGGCAGCAGTAATCATGATAGCATAAATCTACAGAGAACTTGGAAGGTTGCCAGCTGTATGGTTAAACTGGAGGGGAGCAGGCTGCGGGGGAAGAAAGGACTCCTGGGGCCAGATGCCAGGTCAGTATTGAGTCATGGTAGAGGCCCCAGATGGCCTGTGGGGATGAGACCACCCACCGCAAGTTTGGCCAGCTCAGGTGGGCGCTTTGTTTTGTCCTGGTGCCCGGGACCCCCCTGCCCCCACTGCCACTGAGAGCAGCAGTGTTGGAGAGGGGAGCCAGGTTCTGCCTGACCACCTCCCCGCTTAGTCCCTATGTGAGTTTTGCCTTATAGGTGCCCCAGGGCACAGCCCCATTGTTGCTACTGGTTTTTCCTAAGCCATGTACCAAGGACTCCAGAAGGCTTTTCCTCCCAGAGTCAACCACGTGGGGCCCAGGACGCTGGGGCAGAAGCCGACTCCTGAAGAAAGTCCATGACCGTGGGCGCCTCTGTCTCTACCCTCCGTGGACATGATGCCACCCGGCCTTCTCTTGCACGTTGGATAAAGGATGCACCTGAACCAGAAGGGTTTTCTTATGGTCACCCTCAAATGAGGATTTTTCTCCAAACAGCAGTTGCTGCCAGGGCAAGGGAGGGAGGTTTTATTTATTCCCACAGTTTATACTGGGCCTTTTGGAATTACCGTTTTTCCCAAATTTTCCTCTGGTGGTGGGTGTGTCATTGAGCCTGCCATCCTCCAAAGCCTTACTACCCCAAGCTGCCAGCCAGGAGGGGATCACTACCCTCCCAGAGCTTTTCTTCGCTCTTTTTATAAAAGTCCCCCAACAAATAGGATTCTTGCTGGGAAAAGGAGCTTGGTTGAGGAGAAATGTCAAATACGGTTTTTAAACAAGGTCCTGCCCTGTGATGAAGCGCCCTGCCCCCCCCGCCCCACCCCCACCCCCTGCCCAAAGAGATGCTCAGAACTGGATGTGGGTGAGAGCGCCCTGCCCGTGGTGGCCCTGGTGCTCGGCTCCCACCACCCCAACCCTCTGGTCTCAGTAGATGTCCCTAGACGGGCTGAGCCATGTGCAATAAGAACATAGATCCTAATGGATCCACTGAGAAGCTGTATTTCTTGAAATAGAATTCTGAAATTGTATATCGATAAATATATGTTTATTATGTGATTGGTTGGCCTTGGTGGGTCTGTGTTGAGCAAGGGGGTTGAGCTGCCTGGGGAGCAGGGCACAAGCACCTGTTGCTGCTGACTCCAGCCCATACCACCGGGAGTTTTGGTGGCAAGCCTGAATGTCCCCTCACCCCAGCTGACAGCCGCTTCAGTCACAAGTGTTGTTCCAGGGCTGACTCCATCCCCGCAAAGGGTAAGAGGCTCAATTAGGCCAGGGCCCTGGGGTCCCTGACGCCAGTCCAGGGTGGGTAGCCCGGGCCACGATCACAGCCCCTGCCTCCCCTTGGTCCTGCTCCCTCCCTTCCATCCCTCTGATTCCATCAGGCCTGCTGTGAGCCCAGCAGATTTCCCTTCTCCCCAGCCCGGAGCTCGAGCCCACCCTGGCCCAGGGCAAGGGAAAAGTTCTCCAAGTTTCTTTCCGTCTCTGGCTGCACAGCCTTCCCAGCCACCCTCCTCCCCCAGAGGGCTGGAGAAGCTCGAAATATGGCAGCCCAAGTAGGGCTTTACGTGAATGGAGCAGCAGATCTGCCCGGGCCTCCCAGAGACAGGGCACAGCAGCCCTGACTGGTGGCCCCAGGCCCCTCCTGCTGCTGCTCCAGCCAAAGACAGGCAGGCTGCCCAGTGGTGCCACTGCAGCCCGGGAGCTCATTGGCTGCCCCCACCCGGGTCACTGCAGCCTGCCCAGCCTGGTCTGCGAGCTGCCACTTGTTGGCTGCACTTGGCAGGGGCGTTGCCAGCCGCCCCCATTAACCCACCCGAACCCCCTGCCCTCGGCTGTGTGGCTCCGTGAGCCAAAAGGGGTGGGACAGACGCCGTCGACTGTTTGCTGCAAAAAAGAGCCTTTGACAAGCGTCCCCACCCACTGTCAGGTGGCAAAACAAGCGCCTAGTCCATCCAGGCTCCTGGGATCAGCCAGCTTATCTCCTTGTCCCAGGCTGCCCCCAGGTCTCGAGAAAGGAACTGCTCCAAGGGGCAAGGAACACACACCCCAGCCTGACTGTAACCTCATCCCTGCCCCGAGTTCCCTGGGCAGGGTCACCTGGTTGGTGAGGGCAGGCGCACAGACAGATTCGGGTAAATAGACTTGACACGGTGTCGGCTCTGGAGCAGCTCAGAATCCTTACCAAAGGTCACACCATGTGATTTGAGCAAGTCTGCCCATTTCCCAGAGCAGGAAACTGAGGTCTGGGGTAGGGAAGGTGATGCCCAAGGGTCTCCATGAAGCTGTGCATATCTTTGGGGTCTATGTGGCAGAGCAATCATTCTGAAAACATTTGCTGTCCTCGAGGGGATCAAACCCACTCGTGCCAAGTAGAGTGTCAGGAGTCCTGAGTTCAGAAGGGTGGGGAAGGGGGGAAAGACCACACTAAGGAAATGGACTTAATCTGAGGGGCTGGAGCTGGGGCCGGGCTGCCCTTATGAGCCATGCACTCTCTCTCCAGGCAATGACAAAGGCGTCCACCCTGCTATGCAGGGCGGCTTCCCTGAGCTGGAGTCACCCCAGAGGCAGTGTGGTGGATCAGTTGGGTGTTAGTGTGGACCCCACAGCCCAGCTGCCTCCTGGGCTGATCCACGGACTAGCTGGGTGGTCTTAGGTGTGTCACTTAAGCTCCCTCTGTCTCAGTGGCCTCATCTTCAAAATGCAGGTAATAAAACCACCTACTTCACTGGGTTATTTTGAGGAGTAAAAGTTATCACATATACACACTTTAAAAAAAACAGTCCGGTACATAGGAAGATCTATTTAAGTGTTGTTATTCATTCTCAGTCAAAGATTAACTGAGCACTAACTGGGTGTCAAATCCCACTCCAGACACCGAAACCACAAAGGTGGCTGAGACTCGGGCTGCCCTGGAGGAACTACCAGCTGGGTAGGTGAACCGGCGTTCAGCAGACCCCAGTGGGCAGAGGACTGTGACGGCAACAAACCTGGGAGCGTGGAGGTGCGAGCGGCTCTGGCTGGGGACTCTCGGTAAAGAAACTGGCATCTGTGAAGGAGGTGAGAGTGTGGGCAGAGCCTCGGGTGGGGTGAGTCCTCTGGCTAGAGGGGACAGTGTGGGCAAAGTCCTGAAGCTGGGTAAGTACAGGAGGGACCGCATTCAGGGAACAATGCGTATGCCAGGTCCCCAATCTATAATTTTCACCTCACAAGGTACACCCAGTGGCCTTGGGCAGAGAAAGAACTTCACTGGGAATGAATGAACAAGAGACCCTGAGCCTCCCGAATCCTGGCTGTCCCCTGTCCACTCTGTTCAGCATTCAGCAAGCGTGTCTGAGCCTTTCTTGGTGCTGGGCCCTGCCCTCAGAGACAGCCCTGTAAGGCCAGCCATGCGGGAGGCGGGCAGGGGAGTGGGGACAGAGGTTGGCAAAGCTGGAGGGCTAGGCCGTGGCATTCACACTGTCACCCCTGTCCCCCCTGACCCTCATGGAGGGATGTTTCACCAGGAACAGAGCCCAGGCTTCCTGTTACTTCCAATAGCCCCACAGCTGTTTGGGCAGGAAATAAAGGTCCAGGGCCCAGACAGGACAAGGGGTGCGAGGGGCATCTCTAGGACCCCCATGGCCAAACAGCCCTCCCAGAGCCCAGGAGTTGGGGCTTTGCTTGGGAGAAGAGTGGGGAGTCTGACTGCCACACCCTGTTTACCCCATTCTCCCCTTTCCCTTCATTAATTTAGTCTAAACAAAGTCCTAGGGAGGGCCTGGCTGCCTTCTGTAGCTCTGACTCGGGCTGGAGTTTTCCTTGGAGAGGACGGGGTACACTTCTCCAGTGGAGCTGGTACTCGTAAGGCCAAGAGGTCAGGCTTAGGGCCTTCAGGGACTCTGGTCAGCACTCCCACTACCTTAACTGGATGGCCTGTCGCCATTTTTCTGATGGACACAGTGAAGGGGCCCAAGAGACAGGCACCCAAATAGTGCAGGAGGATGCTGACGATCTCTTTACAGATAAGGGAAGTGGAGGCCGGAAGGATGGAGTGAGGTCCTTTTCCTGTCTCCAGGTGACCTGCAGGCCCTCACACTCTGACCTCGCTGCCCGACGCAGCTCCTGCCCAGAGCCTCCCTGTGGCTCCGCCACTGTCCTCTGGGAGGCCTGCCTGTGTTCCCACAGCCTGGGCCTGCCCTGCCCTCTCACTGAAGGTGCTCGTGCAGTTCTTGGAAGAAGGCTTCACAGCCTGAAGAGGCAAGGGCCTGTCTGGGGCCTGTCCACTTGTTCAGCGCTGCAGTCCTGGGGCCTGGACACAGTGGGGCCTCCATGAACACTGCTGAGGAAGAAAGGGGCACCCCCCAGCACTGAGACACCTTTCTGACGGCCACTTGTGGCTGTCCCTCTGCAGCTTTCTCCACCTTGCATACCCTGCCAGCGTCACCCTGTAGGTAGCTTTGTAGCCATAAACCCACATGCAGGACCAGGGACACTTCTGTCAAACTTGACAGGCTCCAATGACGACGAGCATCCAGCTGGACGGATAGCATATGTGAACCAGGCTCCTGTGAGATAAGCACTGAGGGAGGCCTCTCCCTTTTCCCCGCCTCATGGGGGAAGCAGAGTCCTGCTGAAAATGCCCACCACTTCTCCTCTCCCTGAGGGGGGATGGCTGTACCAGGGGCTAGTATGAGAATCATAAACAGTGCTCATCCTCGAGGGGACCTCTGACGGCTGTCCAAAGTGTTCCCCACCCCTAATGGGTGGAAGAGGATGTGTTCTCCAGTGTTCAGGCTGGTGTCAGTTGGCACCACCCACGCCTGGACACAGACCCAGTTCTGTCCCTGGGCTGCCCCAGTGCTGCCCTGGCCACAGGCCTCAGGGTCACCGCTGGCAGGCTTTGCTGCCTGCTGGTCACCAACCCAGGGCCCCGGGTGCTGAGGATGGCATCCTGGACCCTGTGTGTCAGACAGCCTCCCACAGTGCCACACGGGTAGCAACTGTTTCCATGGCGTTCAGGCTGTGAGCCCCAGGCTCACACAGCATGGTGGGGGGGGCGGTTCTTGGGGCCATTTCTCTTGGGACTGCAAGGGGCCTCAGTCTCCTTCTGGTCCCTTCTCAGCACTGAAGCACTGGGCACAGAGTCCAGAGATCAGGTTTCAAGCCTCAGCTGTAAAGGACATTTGTATTGTATTTCATTTGTATCATTTAAAATTTTTTGTTACAATTAGCATCATTGCACAGACCTCACCTGTTGAGTCCTTAATGTCAGCCTCTGTCACCTGTGGGACCTATGGGCTGTTAGCCTGACTGGGGTGGGCTTTGTACAAACAGGGCCTCACCCCGGGGCCCCAGGACTTGAGCCTGGGGTTCACGCATGGGGGCGGGATTCAGGCCGTGGGATGGAGTTGTGTGACCCACATCTGTTTGTATTATTAGCTCAGGAGCTGGCAGCCCGCAGCGGCGGTAACACAATTCGAGGAACTGTTGACTCCGCTCTGGCCCCTCCCCATGCCTGCTGTCGTGAGAGCCAGAGAAGACAGCGTGAGGACTGCACGTCCCTCCAGGGCACCGCTAATGTCAGCGTTGGCGGGGGCCTCCCCAGGGGCCTTGGGTGACCCCGGGTCAGCTGCCTGGCCTCTGGCATCCTCCCGTACCCGTTTGTGCAGTCCCAGCTTCTGCGGTCCTGGCGACCCCTCCTCCTCCTGCCCTCCCTCCTCTCCCCGCCCCTCTCTGACTTCAGCAGGGAAGGTGATGGGTGGAGTGGGGGTAACCCTGCCTGTTCGGTAAGCTGGGAGGAATGACTGCCCCAGACCCCCAGGATGAGGACGGAAGTTTTCCCTCTTTCCTGCCTTCCTCATACATTCCTACCTCCTCTTTCTGTCATTGGTGCCTGCAGGTGCCAGCATCCCGGGGATAAGCTAGGGAAAGCCTGGGCCTTGGCCAGGTGCCCAGACTGTGGCTCCAGGGAAGGACCTGGCTTCCTGGCTACGTGCCCAGCTCTGCACCCCAGGTAGGGGGATCTTGAGACAATCTCCCAAGATCCGTGTCCCATGGGATTCTCAGGCCTCTCCTGCAGGCTGTCAGGGGGCACATGAGATGAGGTCATGGAAGTCCTTCACAAGCCCAGAAGTGCCCCACAAGGTTAGCTGTGGCGTAGGTTTTGGTCCTGTAACTTCCCTGAGACAGGACCAGGGGCCTGTGGGCCCACTGAACTCTGTAACAAAGGCTGAAACAGACCTCAGTGTCAGCAGGAACCAGGAGTTAGAGGATTTAGTAGACGGTGCCAAGTGCTGGGCTTGGGGTCTAATTCTGGGCTACCTAGAGAGGGAAACAAGGACACCTTTGCCATCGAGGCACAAATAATAAAAGTGTTAGAAATGGCAGGCACCCCAAAGGAGGGTCTCATACTGTGTCCCCCTGAGCCCTTGGGCCCCCGGGGGTGCGAGGGTGAAGGTGAGAGGGGGCCAGCAGCCCTGCTCGTGTTTCAGTCACCCACTGAAAAACAAACGTTTAGTCCAGTTGGACCTTTGATTGGAGAAGAGGTTCTACTACAAAAATAAATATTGAAAAACCAGAGACCTCATCTAACCCCACAGTTTCACCAGTGAGGAAACTGAGGCCCAGAAAAGAGAAGTGGTTAGCCTCAGGCTGCCCAGCTCAGTTGTGTCAGAGCCGCTGCCTAGGCCACTCACTCCTGGTCTCTGGAAAAGAGCCAAGACCCCGAGGATGACGAGGACAATGGCAGAGCGGGGTCCCCCCATCAAGGTCTGGGCTTCAGCCACAGCTCCTTTAATATGACCCCTGAGGTGAGGCCTCAGGTCCAGGAGCCGTGTTGACCAGATGCTGATCTGGGCTGGAGAGGAGGGCAAAGGCCCACTTCCCCGACCAGCTGAGAGCTCTGCGGGCTGTCAGCCCCAGCAAGGCCTCTCCAACTAACCAACTACCCCAGCCCCAACTTTCCAGCCTGCCACCCACTGCCCCAGGCATTCTCTCAGAGTCCTTACTGCAAGTAGCTGGGGCAGGCAGACAGGTGCCCCTCTCCCCGATTTTACAGTTGACGGAGGCGCCTAGCGGTAAGTGGGCCCGGAACGCGAGCCTCCCCAGTGCCAACCCTGTGCTCTTGTCATTCCTTCCTGCTCTTCCCAGTGTCTTTCCCCAGCACCCCTCCTCCCCCAACACCGGCTCTGCTCACCCTTGCCCTCAGCCCTGTGCTGACTGGCCCAACCTTCCCCTCGTTGGCTTTAGCAAGGAGAGGCACCCCGACCAAGGTGCTGCCCGGGTCTCTCAGCCTGTGCAGAGCTCCCAGCCTTTCGCACAGCCCAGGCCCAGTCCCTCCCCTTGGAGGTGGACTTCTGTTCACCATCCCCTGACTGCAGAGAGGGCTCGGGCCAGGAACTTGGTCCTCCAGCCATGACTGGGTGAGACTAGGCCAGGACATCCAAACAAGCTCCCAACACCTGCCCTTTCCCCAGGATACAGACCATACTCAGTGCCAGGGCAACCAACAGTCTCGGCTTACCCAGAATTCTCCTGCTTGGCACTGAAAGTCCCAGGAAATTCCTCAGACGCGGGCAAGCTGGGACAACTGGGCACCCTACTCAGCACACACACACCCAGGGTCTTCGTGCCTTCCCCGTCCCCTACTGAGCGGGGTCTTTCTTCATTCTATACCCCTGGTCTCCACTGAGGCTAGTGAGTGGGACCATGGTCAGTCCACTCAAACTGTCTGGCCCCCTCAGACTGGGCTGGGGCCTAGCACAGACCCAGAGTCTGCTAAGGTGAGCAGAGGGTCCACAACCTGCTGGAGGTGTCCTGCCCCAGGCCCTGTGAGATAAATAGCAGAGGGAGCCCCCGAAAAGCCTGGTGGGATCCTGGGCCTTGATCCCAACCCAGCTTTATCCTCAGGCTGGGGGGCAGGCCACTCTGGGGTGACCCCAGGTGGGGCAGTCCTAGAGCTGGAGCCAGGCAGGGCCTGCCTGGGGCTCACTGAGGCAGCCTCTACCTGTCTAGGCTTGAGGTGAGTCATTTCCTCCCCCAGCTGGTATGAGGCTGGGAGGGGGAGGGAGGGGATGTTATCTAAAAATAGCAGGGCCCAGCCTGAGACATACCCAAAGAGCTTCTCCTGGGGCGGGGTGGGGGGGGGAGTTGACACCAGCTGTGGCCCCAGCCAGATGCCTGCACTGGGCCGAGGAGGAAGATGGCCCTGAGACCCCCGCCCCCCACCCCTTCCCAGGCTCAGCTAGGGCGCTGAGGTGTGGAGGAAGCATCTGAAAGGCTGAGACACAAGGAGTGTCGGGATGGGGTAGGAGCTTGAGGAGAAGAGAGGCCTCAAGCAGACAGGGCCTGGGAAGGGCCGGGGGCTCTGTGACTCGGCAGGCTTGGCCCTGGCTGGGGCTGGCAGAGACAGCAGCGACTGGATCACCAGCCTGGGTTTCCCTCCACATCATCCCCACAGGACCACGTTCGTGCCACACCCCCACCCACACAACAGAGACGCACTCGGAGACAGAGACGCACTCGGAGCCACACAGACACAGCTGGCCCATGTGAGTCACTCCCCTCCTAAGAGGACTCGTCCCTAGCTAAGCGGGCCTCAACTTCTCTGGTCAGCAGCATAGACTGAGGACCCACTGCGTGCTTGAGCCACAGCCTGGGAGACAAGGAAGCAATAATCATGACTGTCCCTGGCCTTGGGGACACCTTAAGAGGCCCACTCAGGAAGGGGCAGGGCAACACACAGAGCAGAAACACAACAGGTAGGGAGGGCCCTGTGTGGTGGGACAATCTGGAGTCAGGTTTAAATCCTGGCCCTGCCATTTTCTAGCCATGTGACCTGAGACAAGTTATTTGACCTCTCCCTGCCTCGGTTTTCTCATCTGTATAATGGAAGTCATATAAGGCCTCCGTCACATGTCAAATACAGTATTGTCTATAAAGTCCCCCAGCAAACAGACCTCTTTCCATTAAAGCTCATGGCATGAGGCTATCAACTTAATAAAACACTACAGATTTCAGTACACATTTCTAACCCAGAGACCCAAGATGATAATATTCCAGCTGCGATAGGTTAAGGTGAGGAGCAGTGAGGTAAAAAACCTGCATTTTACAACAATAGCAATGGCCACTGTTATGAACACCTCATATTTTCCTCATTATCTCTTATCCTCACAACAGCCTCACACAGCAGGCATTACTGTCCCCATTTTATGTGTGGAAAGTGGAGGCCCAAAGACAGTGAGTAACTTGTTCCATCCACATCATACAGGTAGCAAATGGTAGAGACCAGGTTTGGACCCACTCTTTTTTTTTTTTTTTGGCTGTGGCTTGTGGGATCTTAGTTCCCGACCAGGAAATGAACCCAGGCCCTCGGCAGTGAGAGTGTGGAGTCCTAACCGCTGGACCGCCAGGGAATTCCCTGGACCCACTCTGAGTCCAAATTTCTTGTGCCTCATGGGGTGTAAGTGGGGGTCTGCTATGTCTGGAGTTGGCTGAAGGTACACTGATCTCTGACTTTTGGGGGAGGGGGCCCTTGGACACTAGCCTGGGGTGACTAGACTATGCCAAGCCTTTGGGGGCTGCCTTCTTCCGTCTTACCTTCCTCACCCTGAGCCCTCACCTAGAAACACAGAGTGTACTCTGCCCTCTCTCGGGGTTACCACTTTTACTCCTTACAGTAGCCCAGCGAGGGAAATGCCACGACTCCCACTTGACAGAAAGGGCAGACAGATCAAAGGGATCATGAACCTTTGGTGGTCACAGAGCTGGGGGTGGCAGAGTCTAGACCTAGTGCTCTCCCCTCGAACTCCTAGGCTGAGGCTCTGTCCCGGAACCCCAGCTGTCTGATGTCGGGGAGGGGCAGGAATTCCTCTGCTCTCCCAGGCTCTTTTTTTTTTTTTTCCCCAGGCTCTTTATACCTTCCCCAAACCATCTCTGTTCCCACTCTCTGTACTGCACGTAAAACCCAAACCTTGCATCAGTCAGTGGCCCCTGGCTCCAGTAAGAGCCTTTTTCTGTGTCTGTGGGCTTTCCCCACCCTTGTCTGAGTCATCCTCTGCTGGTTCCAGGAGACTGGAGAGAGGAGGCCTCTTATCCAGACAGTACAGATGGAGAGACTGAAGCAGGAAGTGACTTACTGCAATGAGTCAGGGGCCAGAGCTGGCCACAGTCCAGGCTGGGAGGCTACAGGTGTAGCTGGCAGGGCCTGAGGTGCCACATACTCAAAAAAGAGTTTTTAATGCAGTGTAGTAGGCACAGATATCAAGAGATTTGTGTTGTAGGCCCTGGGTGAGGAGAGGCGGGGTGATATGGCAGAAAAGATGAACATGATACAGGAAAGCAAAAAAAAAAAAAACCCAGAAGCCCAGTCTTGCCCGTTACAGACTCCCTGAGCTCAGCTGGGGCGTGTAGCTCAGTTTTCTCCTCTATAAAAATCATCATGGGGCTTCCCTGGTGGCGCAGTGGTTGGGAGTCCGCCTGCCGATGCAGGGGACACGGGTTCGTGCCCCGGTCCGGGAAGGTCCCACATGCCGCGGAGCGGCTGGGCCCGTGGGCCATGGCCGCTGAGCCTGCGCGTCCGGAGCCTGTGCTCCGCAACGGGAGAGACCACAACAGTGAGAGGCCCACGTACCGCAAAAAAAAAAAAAAAAAAAAAAATCATCATGGTTATCCTTTATTGGATGAGTCCTAATGATCGTTCCGGCTTAACACTTTATAGACACTGTCTTATTTAATTCCTACCACAATGCAGTGAGGTTGTACTATCATCAGCCCCATTCGACAGATGACTTATCTGAAGCTCAGAGAAGTTAAGCAACTTCCCCCAAAACACAGCGCTTGTTCCAACAAGCATAGGACAACAAATCTAGGGGCTGAGTTAGAATAGCTCTCCAAATCCAGTGGGGCAGATGGGCCCCCGCGCGTGCGGCGCCCACGTGGAGCTGCCCAGGCGTGTGGGCGGGTTGGCACCAGGAACTCGTGTGTCTGTCAGCGTAGTGCGGCGGTGGAGGGACCAGCGCGGAGGAGAATACCAACAGCCCGGGGATAATGAGCCAGGGCTTCCGGGAGGCTGGGGGGATTCGAGCAACCCTGCCCGGGCCGTGCGCCCGCGCATGCCCACGCGTGCGCTCAGGACGCGGCGTAGAGAGCTTCCAGCGCGGCTCCCCCCACCTCCCGGAGCCCAGCACAGGTGGCCGAGAGAGCAGGGAGCCGGGAGGGGGTTAGGTGCTGCCGGCGGCTCCCGCCAGCGCCCTCCCCTCCGCCCCAGCCCCCGCCCCGCACGGGCCCAGCCGCACGTTGCCGGCGATTGCCTCATCAGGCCGCTGCAGCTCGTGCCCTCCCGCACGTGGCGCACACTGCACACCCAGCGCACCGGGCTGACCCCGGCCTTGTCCCTCCCCGTCCACCGGCCCAGACCACCGCCAGCCCCAGCGGCCCATTCACCGGGCAGGTGCCGGCGCTTCGTCCCAGACACCTTTGATGGCTGCCCTTTGCTCCGTCTGGTCCGAGCGGACAAATGAGGGAAATTGAGTAAGCCAGTTTAGCAAGGCAGGAAACTCCTGGCCACTTTGTTACGCGTGATTTTTCAACAACTTTTCGGGGCGGGAGGGGGTGGCGCAGGGAGAATTTCTAGATTGAAGATGATGGGAAACTCATGCAGGTCTCTGGGGCTGTGAGTATTCTCCAGGCTGGCCTTACTGCCCTGTACCTCCCAGGCCAGGCACAGTGCTTGACACCCGTGGGCGCTCCACAAATTCTCTTTAAAATGCATTTTCTCACCTTCCTCCTGCTTTTGAGTGGCTGCCAGAAAGAATGCACAGGTGAGAGAGGGTGGGGTTTAGGGCTGGAGCCGAAGGCAATTGGGGCCTTAGGTTCTGCCTTTGGCATGGGTTTGCTGTTTCACTTGGGCAAATCCCTTGATCTCTCTGGACCACATTTCTCAGGGGGACTCAGCAATAAGGTAACATGCCTGGCCCTAAAGCTCAGGACAGGCTTTGAACTCGTAGCAAGCAGGAAAAGGAACCTTCCATTTGAAGCAGAGATTTCCTCTCGAACATTAATATTCTCCTGGGTCTTTCTAGGCAGGAGCCCTCAGTATTCTGTGTCTAGACTCAGTGACATGAGTGGCTCTGTTGCTTAGAGAATCAAGTCCAAATTCGTTGGCTTGGTATTCAAGTCTTTCTCTCATGAATTCACCCAGCCTATCTAGCCTCACCGCAACTACACCCCTGCACTGTAGCCTTAGGAGGAATCTCAGACTTCCCCAAACATACCACACACACGGACAGCTCTGCCCTTTCTCACATTGTTCCCTCCACCCAGAATGCTCTTCCCTACACTCCTCAAATGACTGGCTCCTTCTAATATAGATCTCCGTTGAAATGTACCCACCCCAGAGAGGTCTTTCTCAAGTGCCCAGTGAAGCAGGGGCCCTGTTATTCCCTCTAGAGCTACCTGTTTCTTCCCTCCTTAGCTCTTACCGCGTCTTGGGATTAGAAGTTTATCTCTCCACTGGGCTGAAAGGTCTGTGAGGGAGAGACCACGTCCATTTTCTTTCTTTTTTATTTTTTAAAATTTATTAATTTATTTACTTTTGGTTGCCTTGGGTCTTCGTTGCTGCGTGCGGGCTTTCTCTAGTTGCGGCGAGGGGGGCTACTCTTTGTTGTGGTGCGCAGGCTTCTCACTGCAGTGGCTCTCTTGTTGTGGAGCACAGGCTCTAGAGTGCAGGGGCTTCAGTGGATGTGGCGTGTGGGCTCAGTAGTTGTGGCACGTGGGCTCTAGAGCACAGGCTCAGTAGTTGTGGCACATGGGCTTAGTTGCCCCACGGCATGTGGGATCTTCCCGGACCAGGGCTCGAACCCGTGTCCCCTGCATTGGCAGGCAGATTCTTAACCACTGCACCACTGGGGAAGTCCACCACATCCATTTTCTTCATCTCCATATACCCAGCACTGATCAAGGTGCCTGGCACATAGTAAGAGATTAATAAATATTTATGGAAAGGAAGAAAGGGTGGATGATTGATTAGCAAAAACACTGAGAACAGCCTAAATGTCCATCAGTAGGGGACTGCTGTTGCAAATGATGGTACAGCCATATGGTGGATACTATGCAGCCATTAGATCAATATATACCCACGTGGAAGAGTGTTCCTGATGCCTTGAGAAGTGAAGAAAGGAAGTCAGTCCCTTTCTAATTAAAGGAGTCAGAGCATCTATATAGATAAAGGCATAGATATGTCTGTAAACATAAGAAAATGTCAAGACGGCACACATCAACCTAAGTACCCCTGAGGAGCAGGATATAGACATTGTCACAGTTCATTATGTATCTAGAACCTTGCTTAGACATCATCTCCTCTGAGAGTCCTCTCTGATCCTTCCTTTGTGTTGGAGGGGCTGCCTCGGAGCACGCAGCCAGGTGCTCCAAAGCAAGGCCTGACGCTTCTTCCTCAGCATTCAGTCCAGAGGCCATGAGTGTGTGCGGGCAGCTGGGACAGGGGACAGCAGCTCCTCTGCGTGCATGAGTTTGTCCACACGGGCAGGTGAAATCAGAGCTGGTGAGGACAATGGCCATAGCAGGACTGACAATAGGCAGCCCATCGTGACCTGCCAGGTGACATCACTGCAGGTGGCCTTGGGCTATCAGAAGAGCCAAAATGTGGCGGGAAGCCTGGCCTTCATGCAGGGGGGCCCGGCCGGCTCAGTTCCAGATTTGGGACGGTCAGCCTCGGCTGTGGGAGGTGCACAGGGCAGCTTCTCACTGCCCGCCGGGTGCCTCGGAGTCGAGAAGCATCAGATACAGCTTGATGAGAGCAAAAGCCCTTCTGCAGCCTGCCCACTTGTCCCTGTCTGTCCCACAGCGGCTCCCACGAGGCCTGGAACAACACAGTTCAGACCAACTGGGCCAGGGGAGAGGAAGGAAGAGTGGCAAAGGGCTCAGGGTCAGATGTCTGAGTTTCTGTTCCCACGGGTGCCTCTCATTATGCTTGTCAGGAAGCGGAAAAGAGTGCAGACCTTCGCCTTCACTTTGTTTTGCATCTCAACCCAGTCTCTCTTCCCCTGCCTGTCTCAGAAAAGGTTCCCCACCTGGAAAATCACGGGGTGGTGAAGGTGGACCCTCCATCTGGAGTCACATAGTTTCCAGCGGTTTCAGGTCCACACCTTCCAGCCAGCCGTGTGACCCTGGACGACTGGCTTTGCCCCCCTGTGCCTCGGTTTCCCTAGTAAACTAGGTAACACGTGGCAAGTGTTTAGAAGTGGGCCCCATACACGTAGGTGTATCTGTTATCTACATGTGTTTGCTATTATCTGTCTGTCTGGGGTAATAACAGTACCTACTTTACTGAGCTGTTGTGAGGATTAAATTAGATAATGCATGTCAGGTGCTTTGTGTTAAGCGTTTACTTGTTTTACTAAAGATAACAAGATGGAAGTACAGATCTTGGTCCCAGAGATGCGGCGGGCGGGGGTGGGGATTAGCGTGGTGGCTGCTTGTGACTTACTGGGAACAGCGTGCAGGCCCTTCAGTGGCCCAGGCAGCCACGTTGGTTCGGTGTTGTTACCGTGCTGGGTGTTGCTGAGTTGTCCAGTTAGTCGTCTGCCTGCTCCCTCAAACCCATTTAAACCAGCTCCATCTGGCCTAGCTTTCCCAACACACCATCCTGGCAGCTTTCATGGGCCCAGAGCACTGGGCAAAGTGTCAGGCCTGCTGCAAAATATGTTGGAACTTTATCTGACCCCTGGCTCCCATCCCATCCAGAAGTACATTGGCTGGAACTTGCAGGCAAGCTGGAGCAAGCCTGGGGGCTGGAGGAGAAGGCAGTTCTGAATCACAAACCAGATATTCCCCCCACACCCTCCATCTTTGTTGACCCCCCTTTTTATTTGCACGGTTCTATGGATTAATGCTGTTCCTAGTTATGAAGCAGGCTTTAAAACTGAAGGCTTAATCCTGAGCCCTGGATTTGCAGAGAAGGGAAAGAAAGAAGACCGTGCCCCCCCAAACTCAGGGAAGTTCACTGAAGAATTTTCCTTTTTTTCTTCTTTCAGTGTTGCTTTGCGGCAGCCTTTTGGGAGGCCAGGATGACCCTCTGGGCCGCCATCTGGAACTCCCCAGAAAGAGCCTGTGACAATGGCAGCACTGGCAAGCACGCCACCCTGGCACCTGGCCAGCAGTGGAGGAGGTGGTGCTCAGTCTGGGAGTCTCCACCCCGGTCAAGGTCGGGTCGCGCTACCCTCCCCACCCAGCTCCCTTTGGCGACTCCCCCCAGGGAGGTCCCAGGCAAGTGTAGCAGGTCCCCAGACCAAACAGGTCTTCCTGCAGGTACTCCTCAAAAGGCCACTGTCTTAGAATAGAAGGAATTCCAGGAGTGCCCCACCCCAAGCATGCATTGGAGCTTTCATAGAGCTAGCTTGCTAGCCAAAGGAAACGAGAAAAAGAAACATGAATGTGTGGGGCCTGAAGGATTCTAGATGTTAGTTTAATTTTCAGCTCCAAAAGTTCCCCTTACACAGGTCATACTGTCAAGACCCTAAGCCTCACAGATTTGGAATTCATTAGATTCAGAAGTTTTGAAAAATCAGCCTGGTCAAATTAGAGCACCGACTGGGTATGAGATGATATTGTGGAACGACTGGTTTTCTCAGGTTTGAGAATCACCGTGTGATTATATAGAACAGCTTATTCCTAGGAAACTCATGCTGAAATATTTGGAGCTGAAACATTATGATGCCAGCAACTTCTTTTCAAGGGGTTCACCAAAAAAACGTGATACAGATAAAGCAAATGTGGCAAAAGGGTTAACAATCATTGCATCTAGGTGGAGGGTATGTAGGTGTTTATTGTGCTATTGTTGCAACTTTTCTATTTGTTTGAAGAACTTCTCCGTAAAAAAAGGGAAACATTTAAATAAAATAAGCTATTCACATGCAAAACAAGACAATACAGAATTCAGCCTGCTCTAGCTGAATTTCACCTCCTCTCTGAGGATAGAAGTAGTAAAAACAAGATGGTGTCCAGGATTGCAGAGTTGAGCCAACCAAAGAGAACCAATTATTTTTAAAGAGTTTATTAAGTACTTGTCTGGAAACAGTACTGGTCGTTAAAAATCCTTTTAGTTCATGGCCAGAGGAGGACTCATTTTGGAAAATGGGAGAGTCCAGCCCTTTTAGCTTATTGGCATCAGATGTAACACAAGTCAAGAAACACATCTTTTTTTTTTTTTTTTTTTTTTATCTATTTGGTTGCGCTGGGTGTTAGTTGTGGCACACGGGCTCCTAGCTGCAGCATGCATGTGGGATCTAGTTCCCTGACCGGGGATGGACCCCGGGGCTCCCTGCATTGGGAGTGCGGAATCTTATCCAGTACGCCACCAGGGAAGTCCCTCAAGAAACACATCTTGAAGACTTACTATGAGCATAGCCCTGATATGTCACCAAAGGTGCTTTTCCCCTGCCTATAATCTGGTATTGAGTACAAGGTAGCCGCACTTTCTCATCGTGGTTGTCGTGGGCTGAACTGTGTCCCCCACAAAACTCCTGTGTTGAAGTCTTAACCCTTAGTACCTCAGAAGGTGACCTTATTCAAGAATAGGGTAATTGCAGATGTCTTTAGTTGAGATGAGGTCAATAGGGTGGACTCTATCCAATCTGACTGGTGTCCTTATAAAAAGGGGAAATTTGGGCACACGGAGAGAGCCACATATACACAGGAAGAACACCATGTGAAGATAAAGGCAGAGATTGGAGTGCCGCTTCTACAAGCCAAGGGAAGCCAAAGATTGCCAGCAAACCATCAGAAGCTAGGAGCAAGGCACGGAATAGATTCTTCTTCACAGCCTTCAGGGGGAATCAACGCTATCGATACCTTTAGACTTCTAGCCTCCAGAACTGTGAGACAATACATTGCTGTAACTGGCCACCCAGTTTGTGGTAATTTGTGGTAGGCTGTTATGGCAGCCCTAACCAACCAACGCAGTGGTAAAATGAACACGTCATAAAATTTGCTGTATTAACCATTTTAAAAGTGTGCAGTTTAGTGAATGAAGGGGATTCACATTATTGGGCCGCCATTTTTTGTTTTTAGCTAGGGAAAAACCCAAGACTGTGGGAAAGTTGGAAGCCCAAGTTCCATATCAGCTTCTGCTTAGCTGAGTGACCTTTTTCATCATGTGTGCAGTGAAGAGGCAGGCAGGTGACTTCCTGCTCTGATGCTATCATTGCCCGTGTGGAGAAATTATAATAGTAATAATAGCTCACAGCTTATTGAGCAATTATTGTGTTCCAGGACCATGCTAAGGGCTTTTTTTTTTTTTTTTTTTTTTTTTGCGGTACGCGGGCCTCTCACTGTTGCGGCCTCTCCCATTGCGGAGCACAGGCTCCGGATGCGCAGGCTCAGTGGCCATGGCTCACGGGCCCAGCCGCTCCACAGCATGTGGGATCTTCCCGGACCGGGGCACGAACCCGTGTCCCCTGCATCGGCAGGCGGACTCTCAACCACTGCGCCACCAGGGAAGCCCCATGCTAAGGGCTTTACAAGGATTAGCACTCTTGATATCACAATAACTTTATCAGGGAGGTATCATTAGTCCCATTTTACAGATGGGGAAATCGAACCTCAAAAAGATTAAGTGCTTGATTTTGACAGCCCTGGGATTTGAAAGAAGCTCATGACCACTGTGCATACTGCCTTCTAGCTCTTTTGGCTGCACTAGCCTAGGAGGAAATTAAAAGCATAAGGTACTGATCAGATTGAAACATAGTTTATGTTTATGCCAAATCAGCCAACTGCCCTAGAGCCCCCATTGCACACACTGTCACACACCAACCCAGCTCTCTCATGTCCCTGTGTTCTTGGGGAGGGACTCTGAAGAGTCCAAGAATTCTGAATTCCAACTTGACTTTCCAGGTCATTCTGAAGGTTTATATATGGAGGTAGAAAAATAAAACATTTTATTTGACAGCTTCTTAGCTTGACTTGTACATTTTGGATAGCTAGACATGTGGTATGTGGGTTTCCATTTGTGCAGTGCCCCGAAGGATAGAGACAGCCCCGTTACCATGGTTCCCCCGAGCCAACAGATCTCCAGTGGCCTCCCAGTGGCAGCCGGAGCTTGGGACTCTCTCAGAGTCAAAAGGAGAAGCCATAACCTCTGAGCATGAACCAGGCCAGGATCTGCCCTCCAGCAGTTTCACCTGTTTCCATCAAGGGGCAGGAAGGTACGTTGCTACAGCGTGGGGCGAAGCCCAGCTCACCCACAGGGCCTGACTTACTGCTTCACCCGCTGCAGAGGCTGCTTCTCTGTAACGCACACCCACCTGCTCAGCCCAGGTCCGCCTCGGTTCTCTAATCACATTTGTTTTCTATATCCCTCTAAAAAAAACACCTCTCTGTTTCCCAGAATAGAAAAGGCTAGAGCAGGTTCGCTGGCCAAGGAGAAGGAAAGACAAGGTTGAAGAGACAAGACAGAAAGGGTCCTGGAGAAGACAACAGGGTGGTGGGGAACACAGGGAGAGGGCCGGGGGCCCTCAGCCTCCGGGGGCAAGCGAGAGAGCAGGAGAAGATGAGTAAGCTGGAGGGCTCGGCGCGGCAGACTGGGCCTGCTGGGAAGAGCAGCTGTGCCTGATGGAAGGAGTCGGGGGGGGGGGGGAGGGGGAGGGGAGGGGGAGGGGGGCGGCTTAGCGAGGCCCCCGCGGCGGCCTCTTGGGTGGACTGCAGCCCCACCGCAGAGCCCAGTGGAAACACTGACTCCAGCTTAAGGGTTGACTGAGGAGATGAGAGGAGGTGGAAAGTGGCTAAAAAGCCCAAGTTTGGCTGTCGCCCCGTTCAAATGCCTTTCTTCCACAACACCCTGCAGCTGTGACCACACTGATGGGCTTCCAAAGCACGATGGTAACCTGTTCCCCATGCCCCTCACGGCAGGCCAGGCAGTTGTTAAACCCGTTTCACCAGCGAGGACATGAGAAGTGGACAGGTGATGTGCCTCACTCAAGGTCACATGGCCAGGAAGGTGTGAACATAAGGTGAGGCCAGCAGCCGGACGTGGGAAAGGAAAACCAGTGGCCAGATTCCAGAGAGGATACACAGCGCTCGTCATCACCGCCGTCAGAGCTCCCAGCGACTGAACACTTCCTGGTTGCCTGTGCTCTCGCCCAACCCCCTGAGCCTATGGGAAAAGGCCTTTAAGGTAATTATTATCCCCATTCTACAGATGAGGTGTCTGATGTCCAGCGAGGTTAAGTCCATTGCCCAAGGTCACACAGCTGCAAGTGATGAGATTGACAGCCCGGGTCAGAGGGCAGAGTGTGTGCTGGCCTGGTCCACAAGTGTGAGCCTCTGCTATGAGTACACATGAGAAAAACCCACAGAGAACACATATGCGAGACAGAGGGCCTGATTCCAAGCAGCGGGGAACAGCTGTGTTGGCAGGAGGGGGTGAGAATGTGTGTGTGAGCGCAGCTTTGACAGCAGCCAACAGCGCGTGGGAGTGTGTTGACAGCAGGGTGTGGGATGGCAGCGCCATCGCCATGTGTGTTTCTGCTGGCAGCAGAATGTTCTGGTCTGTGTTGATAAACAACAGTTTGGGCAGGCGCGAGGCTGGAGCAGGGACAGAAGAGAAGCACTGGGGGTGGGTAAAGGCGGGGGGGAGGGGGTGTGCCCGGGGTGATGGTGACCCAAGCCTGCAGCTCCCCGAACGAGGGGCCTCAGGGTGGCGGCTGTCGTTTTGTCGGTTGACCTCATTGGGTGCGCAGTCTGGGTGTGGATCCCTCTGCAAACCACCTGATGCCCATAAACATGAAAAACAGGAGCGGGGGACACACTGTGAGGAAGAGAGCGTTCTTCCTGGGTTGATAGTGGCACCGATGGAGGTTTAATCAACAGCTGAGGCCAGTGTAAACACACCACAATTTCTGTGGCTAGGCAAATTCCTCAAAAGTCAGCTTCTTGGAAGAAGGGGCACCCCCGAGACCATCCCAGGTCATGACTGTAACTGGAGCCCCTGCATCTCACCCTCGCCTCCTGGCAGACACAGGTGTAGGCCTGCAAGCAAGGGCATCTCAGCCTGGGAGTCACTGCATGAGAGACTTCCCGGGGCTTGGCCCCAACCGCATCACTGCCCTGGCAGGTCCTCCCATCAGAATGCCCCTCTGCTTGCTCCGTCTCCATTAGCTGAACTGTATGCTACCTCCAAGACCCTAGGTATTCCTCACCTCCTCCTGGATGCCTTCCAAACCATCCGGAGGGCCTTAGAACGGCCTCTTTCAGAACCCCAACTGCTCTTGTTGCCAGGGCCTCTCACACAGGCCTCACCATGTGGATGTCGCCTAAACCTGTGCTCTGTGCGGGGCACTGAACTGGGCAAAAACAGGAGGCTATGAAGACCCCTGAAGCCCCAGTAGCCGCCCTCAGGAATCTTACAGCTCAGTTGGGGTGCACAGAGGGAAAAAACAGGAATGAGCGTGTGAAAGGCTGAGTGAGGGCGCACAGTAAATGTGGTGGGAGATCAACAAAGAGAGCCAGCACTCCTGATCTGGAAGGGGGTGCAGTTAACACACAGGGGTGAGGGGGTAGCCCTGCCCAGGTAGTTTCAGCTCCTCAAGTTCAGGGATCTTCTGAAGCCAACACATGGCATCTGCTAAATCAATGCCTGGGGTTCCATGGTTGAAAGCGTCCCAACCACCCTCTGAAATCGTTGTTTGGGAACTGGAGGCTCCCCCACCGCCCCCTGCCCTCCGCAGGGTTGGAGGAAGGAAGCTTTGGCCTGGCCATGCTAGTGGAGGAGGCTGACGCTGCCCTTCCCTGGTCTGCTGGCTGCCGCCTTCCTGCCAAGGGCCTCTTATTCCCCAGGGTCGGTTATCTGTACCCGACTTGCTGCCATGTCCTGGCCCTTCTTGTCCTCCAAAGTTCCCAGCTCCTGATCACCCCAGAGGCCAGGGCAGAGAGAAACAACTTAGACTGAGGCTCCTGGTGGCTAATCACAGACACATTCGCCCTCCTTGTCTCAGGCTGTTCTCTTGTAGAAGTTCAGCAAAACCATGTCCCTCAGTTCTCCTCATGCGGCCCTGTTAAGAGACAGACCTGCTTTCCTCCGTACACCCAAATGGAGTTACTCTTGGCTTTAATTTCCTAACAGGACCAACCTTACCAAACACAGTGGCTGGCTGCATCTATGTTTCCATTTGAACAATGTCAGAAGGGCCCTTACCCCAAAACATCTTCCCCACTGGCCCATGGAAGTTTCTGATGTTGCACTATTAGTTCGATATTCAGGAGACCTTATAAAACTATGATTCGTGTGTACTTAAAAATGGTTAAAATGATAAATTTTACGTTATGTGTATTGTACCATGAAAAAAAAAATTTTGGAAGGATGTGCTCTAAACTGTCGACAGCACTGTTTTCTAGATGATAGAAATTTGGGTAATTTTGGGACTTCCCTGGTGGTCCAGTGTGTAAGACTCCACACTCCTGATGCAGGGGGCCTGGGTTCGATCCCTGGTCGGGGAACTAGATCCCACATGCATGCCGCAACTAAGAAGCCCGCATGCCACAACTAAGACCTGGCATAGCTAAATAAATAAATATTTTTAAAAAATGAACCCATGTCATTAAAAAAAAAAGAAATTTGGGTAATTTTACATTCATTTTTATACTTTTCTATATTATTTGATATTTTTAAACAACTGGGCATATACTATTTGATTAGAAAGGAAGATAGGGATTCTCTGGTGGCTCAGTGGTTAAGAATCTGCCTGCCAATGCAGAGGACACGGGTTCTATCCCTGTTCCGGGAGGATCCCACATGCTGCAGAGCAACTAAACCTGTGCACCACAACTACTGAGCCTGCGCTCTAGAGCCTGCGAGCCACAACTACTGAGCCCACGTGCCACAACTACTGAAGGCCACACCCCTAGAGCCCGTGCTCCGCAACAAGAGAAGCCACTGCAATGAGAAGTCCATGCACCACAACTAGAGAAAAGCCTGTGTGCAGCGACGGACCCAGTGCAGCCAAAAATAAAATAAATAATTTTTTTTTAAAAAAGAAAGGACAATAATACCCTCTTTGTTTTGAGAAATAAATACTATGACTTTCAAAAAAAAAATAATACGATTCATCCCCTGGAGAGGCAACACCTTAAGTTAGTATGTGTCTAACTTTTCAGATCAGGGAGTTTTGAAAAGGATCCCCTAGAGAGGATTGAAGAAATGCAGGTTCCCTGGCTCAGGTGGCCAAGCAGCCCCGGTGGTTCTGAGAACAGCCAGGCCTTCAACTCCCAGCCTTGGAGATGTGTTCTGGGAGCTGCCAGAGCAGTGGGAAGGGAAGGGGGCGAGCTAATGCCCTGCCACCCTGACCTGCTGTTGCTGACACTCCCTCACAAGGTAGGGCCAAGACAAGGTGTTCCCAGTTCCTTTAAGTGGGAGCCTCCACATGCCTCTCATTGTTTAATAGATGCTTTGGGGAAACATGCACCCAATCTCTGGGCCTGGATGAGGCCTGGAGAGGTCATTCAGTCCATCCTCCTGCCTCTAGGCAGCACTGGCATGATCCCAGCTGGGCAAGCCTTGTTTTGAGGAGTTGGAAAGCTGGGCATTCCAGACCCTTCCTTGCTCAGTCATTCTCGTGTCTAAACATTTCTAGCCAGGAAGTCCTTCATCATGTCTAATCCAAACTCTCTACTCCATGAGTTGCCATCCTGTGGCTCTTGTGGGTCTGGTTGGAGACAGAAAAATGCCTCTTGCTTCCCTGCCTTCTCCAGGTCAGGAGCCACTAGACCCTTGAATCAGGACCAAAATCCTAACTGGCTGTGTGACCCTAAGCAAGTCACTACTACTCTTTTTTTTTTTTTTTTTTAATGTTGAGCCTTCTTTTAATTTATTTATTTTTTATTTTTGGCTGTGTTGGGTCTTCGTATCTGTGTGAGGGCTTTCTCTACTTGTGGCAAGCGGGGGCCACTCTTCATCGCGGTGCGTGGGCCTCTCACAGTTGTGGCCTCTCTTGTTGCAGAGCACAGGCTCCAGACGCGCAGGCTCAGTAGTTGTGGCTCACGGACCTAGTTGTTCCGCGGCATGTGGGATCTTCCCAGACCAGGGCTCGAACCTGTGTCCCCTGCATTAACAGGCAGATTCTCAACCACTGTGCCACCAGGGAAGCCCACTACTACTCTTTGAGCTTCAGTTTCCTCACCTGTAAAATGGGGCCAATGACGTCCATAGTGCAGGAACTGAGAGATTGAATGAGACTGCAAATGCAGATGCATGGAAGAGGCATACAACTTGCTGCTAACATGAGGCTATAATTATTATTTATAATAATAACCACCCATCCTGGCTGAACCATTGTACAAAATCATTTCCACTGTGGTGGTACACAGGGTAATTTTAGGTGATACAAAAACAAGTATTTTAAATTAAAATTTAATGTGTGTTAGAAAAAAATGAAACTGACACATCAAATCCAGGATTTCACAAATATTATTGCTTAGAACAAGGGCAAGTTAAAACAACAACAATGACAATAACAACAACTGAACATTGTTTTAAAGAAAAACTATTAAGTAAATAATACTCTGGGTAGCACAAGGTTAGGGCAGAAATCACAAAGGTAGTGTAAGAAATGCTGGCTGAGGGGAGACAGCAAAGCGGGGAAAGGAGGCTGGTTCTTGAGAGTGGGCAAGAGTTGCTGAGTCTGGGGAGGGCTGAGAAGGGATGTCCCAGAGGACAGGAGGAGACACCTGTTGAGTGGATGTTGAGCATCCTGCCCACAGATGCAGCCCTTTCTGGGTTCTGGAACAGTCTGTCTCCCCCAGAGCTGGGCTGTTACCAACTCCAGCAAGGCTGGTGGGCAGGCAGGGTTAGGATTTCCTGCCCATATTCATGGTCGCCAAGGCTCAGTGCCCTGTCTGCATCCAGCTGTCCCCTCCAGGGGGAATTGGACAACTCAAACCCCACCCTTGAATCCCTCCTGCAACATTGCCCATCCATGGTTTGCGAGCCTGCAGTGTGGAACTCAGCCAGTGACTGGAAACCACAACTTCCCCAATGGATCCCCCTCTTCCACGCTCAACGTGGGGTTCGGCAAAGATGCCCTGGCAAAAAAGGTCCTCTGAAACCCACTGTGTGCCAGGTCCCTGTCTGGGCACCAGGGACACAGAGTGAAAGAAGCCCCTGCCTTCCAGGGGCTCATAGCCAAGCCAGGGAGACCCGCCTCTCACAGCCATTTCAGAGGTTTTGGAGGAAACAGTCCCCTCTGCTTGGGGGTCCTCAGCCTCCCAGCACCAGACACCCTATTGGAAGAGGACACCACCTCCCTTTGCCCCCGGGAAGAGGCTCCAGGCCCCTCATTTATCTTCCATCTCCCAGGCCCAGGACTGAGCATTGTAATGCTTCCTCTTGAGCTGGGGTTTTTCAGGCCCCGGGGGTGTGTATATGGATGGGTTCTCTGGAGCTTGAGAGCTCTCTATGAGACAATAAAATGTTTGTGTTTTCATTTTGGAATAATCTAAAAAAAATCAATATAAACATATTCTATATCATCTGGATGCCTTGCTTACAGCCGATTATGTGAGCACAAAATTTTGGTATCTACCTTTGCATTGATGTTTATGGAAAGCAGTCTTTTTTCTTTTTAAAGTAGAAGCTACGTGCAGAAAAATATACAAAGCTGAAGTATAGAGCTGGATGAATTTTCACAAAGAGAACACATCTGTGAAACCAACACTCAGATCAAGAAACACAATATTATTACTGTCCCCTGGACACCCTCCTTAAGACCTTCCACACTCCCCAGAGGTAACCACTATCCTGACTCCTTTGAACTTGATATAAGTGGGTCATATAGAATGACTCTTTGGTCCCTGGCCTCTTTCTCTCAACCTGATACCATGAATTTCATCCACGTTGTTGGCGTATAGCCGTAGTTGACAGTGGTTAGCTTCTAATCCAGTGTTTCTCAAAGTGGGATTTTCAGAAGTGGTTCTGGAGGGTCTATGACTCTACCATTTGGAGAAAAACAAATGTGGGTACCTGCTGGTTCAGAAGGGTATTGAAACAGCCAACTGCAGGGCACACAGTCCTGTCCTGGGCATTCACTCCACAGCCTAGGTCCTGTCGCAGTCCTCCTGACTTGCGGTTTCCCCATGCATCAGGCTCGCCCAGGCCTCTAGGTCTTTGGAGATGTTGTTCCTTCTGCCTGGGACTCCCTTCCCTTGCTCATCTGCCTGGCAAAGGCCTACGTGTCTTGTGACCTCTGAAAGGCTGCCTCCTCTGTGAGGTCTCCCCTGGCTTTGCTGGGCAGGCTCAGGCACCCCTTCTCTTGTGAGGCCTCTGTGTTCTGTCCAGGTTGTCCCTGCAGCATTTATTCACACTTGTGCGGTCCTTGAAGGTCTGTCTCTCTGTTTGACTGTGGGCTGCTTCTTCTTCCTCTTTTTCGTATTAATTGAAGTATAGTTGATTTACAATGTTGTGTTAGTTTCTGGTATACAACAAAGTGATTCAGTTATTCATACATATACATATTCTTTTCCATTATGGTTTATTACAGGATATTAAATACAGTTCCCTGTGCTATACAGTAGGATCTTGTTGTTTATCTATTTTATATATAGTAGTTTGTATCTGCTAATCCCAAACTCCTAATTTATCCCTCCCCACCCTTTCCCCTTTGGTAACTGTAAGCTTGTTAGTTCTATGTCTGTGAGTCTGTTTTTGTTTTGTAAATAAGTTCACTTGTATCATTTTTTTTAGATTCCACATATAAGTGATATCATATGGTATTTGTCTTTCTGATTTACTTCACTTAGTATGATAATCTCTAGGTCCATCCATGTTGCTGCAAATGGCATTATTTCATTCTTTTTAATGGCTGAGCAGTATTCCATTGTGTCTATATACCACATCTTTATCCATTCATCTGTCAATGGACATTTAGGTTGCTTCCTTGTCTTGGCTATTGTAAATAGTGCTGCAGTGAACATTAGGGTGCATGTGTCTTTTCAAATTAGAGTTTTCTCCAGATATATGTCCAGGAGTGGGACTGCTGGATCATATGGTAACTCTATTTTTAGGATCTTTTTTAAAATTTACTTATTTTGTTTATTTATTTTTGGCTGCGTTGGGTTCGTTGCTGCGTGCGGGCTTTCTCTAGTTGTGACTAGTGGGGCTACTCTTCGTTGCAGTGCACGGGCTTCTCATTGCGGTGGCCTCTCTTGTTGCGGAGCATGGGCTCTAGCCGCGCAGGCTTCAGTAGTTGTGGCTCGCGGGCTTCAGTAGTTGTGGCTCACGGGCTTCAGTAGTTGTGGCTCACGGGCTCTAGAGCGCAGGCTCAGTAGTTGTGGCGCACAGACTTAGTTGCTCCGCGGCATGTGGGATCTTCCCGGGCCAGGGCTCGAACCCGTGTCCCTTGCATTGGCAGGCGGATTCTTAACCACTGCACCACCAGGGAAGCCCTATTTTTAGTTTTTTAAGGAACCTCCGTACTATTTTCCATGGTGGCTTCACCAATTTACATGCTAGACTGTGGGCTTCTTGAGAAGGGGAGTGTGGAGTGATGCTGCATTCACTCTCAGAGTGACCAAGGAGGCACTTACTGCACCCCCCACCCCCAGAGCCATCAGAGGCAGGGGCGGGGTTCTCTGTGCTATTTCACCTGCCTTGTTAAATATGGAGCTCAGGTGGCCCCAGCATCCCTGTATCATCAGCAAGGGTGGACAGCATCAGAACAGTGGCATGGGGCTTCCTTGGACAAGCTACCACGCCAGGGAATTAAAGGCCTGGAGAGCCCTGCTTGGACCCAACGCCGGGCCCTAGGGCCCAAGGGTGAGATACTTTACCAGGCAGGCATCAGTTTTCTCATCTGTAAAATGGGGACAATGAACCTGGTCACCTTTCTCTTTCCTGGGTAGAGGACGAGGTTAATGAGTGCCCAAGGCTGGACGTAACTGTACTGAAGATGGAGTGCAAGCTGCCCAGAGGCAAGGTAGTGGCCTCGGTGACCCTTGGTTCTCTCTTCCTGCCTGAAGGTCTGTGAGACCCACAGTTCGGCTGTGGCTGCTCATCTTGGTCCCCCACCCTGTCCTGGGTGAGTCTCGGCTTGGAAGCCTTAAACTGCGTGCTAAGCACCTACTCCACTCATTTCTACCTAAATTTGCCCAGCCCTGTGCCCTGCCCCTGCAGTGCTCCGGCCGCTCCAATACAGTACATTGGGTGTCCTTGTCCCTTCTAACAGAACGCTACTCGTACGTAGTGTTCCTTCTGCAGGCAGCCTTCTCTTAGCAGTGCTGTTCACGTGGGGCTCACCTACACGGTCAGCATTTGTGAAGGGTTTGGGCCCTAACTGGCCCTCTACTTTGACACCCGCCCCCCCCAACCTAAGGTAGAACTGGGGCCGCAGACTGTGACCTGGCTGGTCCCTGGAAGAGTGGGCTCCGCCGGATGGGGGTAGCAAGATACAGTTCCCTGTTGCCGTGACAACTAAAAGCACCCCCGTGAGCCTTTTCATTGGCCACGGAGGTTGAGATCCCGCCTCCGCTATCGGAAGGCACCAACCCGAGGCAGACTGGGTGAGACCCCACTGGGGCATTACAGGGGGTGACAGGTTTCGCTTCCCATCCGGCAGGAAGACCCACGGGCACATGATCCCACTTCTCATGGACATCCTGGCTACAGTGGAGCTGTGTCCAGGAGTCGGTCGCGGGTGGAGGTGGGGAGCATCTCGCTGGCCTTTTCCTCTGGCGGGGCTGGCTAGACATGGAGCTGGGTGAATGGACCGGGGAGGAAACAGTTTTTCTTACCAGCAGTTCAGGCCCGGGAGGTCTGGCTCCTTGGGGCTGCGGCTGGGAGGTCCCCAAGGGCTGTCAGGTGGAGGCGGGGAGTGGGGGGAGGCTGAGGAGGAAAAGTATTAGGGAAGGGGGTGGGGAGGATCTCACTAGTAAAAGAGGCAGACGTTACTGGAGGTAAAGGTCGGCTTGGAGTCACAAAAGACCCGGGTTCGAATCCTCTCTGTCCTCGCCAGCACACAGGTGCCTCCCTCTCTCTGTTTGGGGTGAGGTTCGAACACCCATGACTTTTTGCCGATCCTTGCGCTGAACACCCTGGGACTTTTCCCTCCGTTATGCCCTCAAAACGACCCTGAAATAGGTGGGTGCCGTTTTACAGGTGAGGAAACTGAGGCTCAAGGAGGCTACGTGGGAAAAGCCCAAGGTGAGCTCAATTCCCAGACTGAGAAAGATCCGGCGGGGGTTGGCGGTTATCGGGAGGGAAGTAGGAGGTGCCGTTCCCACCCCCACCTCCAGGCATCCTGGCCTGTCCGGAAGGAAGGGTAGTGCCAAGCCTTGAGGCTTGCGTGGTTTCCTCTAGCAAAACTGCCGTCAGGCTCTCTCTGGGGGGTAAACCGCCTGGAGCCTTCTCCAGAAAGTTCCCTGTGCAGGAGACTGCGGGTTAAAGATAGAGCCGCCCTCAGGGAGGAAGGGAGAGAGTGTTTATAACTCCTTTTTGCCCTTTCAAAACCGCCTAGAATTGCTAATGGAAGCCCTCATTTAACAACAACGGACCCACTTAATTTAGCCTAGCTGGGATTGAGACCTCGCCCCACCATGGGACCACACTGACGTGCTCCAAGGGAGGGACTGAGCCAGTAGAGGGGCGCTGGATTTAGCATTGGATTGGACATGATCTCTGAGCCTCACATCCTTCACCTGTAAAATGGGCTTGATTAGATCGTGAGGGCTAGGAAAATTAATCATGACCCCCACTAGAGTCTTCCTTGGTGGTACCTGTGATCTGCATGGACAAGGCAGTCCTCCCTGCAGAGTGCCCCCCACACCACCACCACCCCCAGAGATTCCTGGGACCCCTCAGAGTTACAGGAAGAGGCTTTTTCCCAGATGCCCTTGCAGTTCACCTCCTGGGGCCAGATTCATTAACAAACACTTACAGAGCACCTAAAAGTTGATGCTTTTTGAATGTCTAACATATGTCAGGCTCTATGTGAAGTGTTGGACCCTGACCAATTCTTTTAATCATCCTAGAACAACCCTTCCTTTCTCCTGAGAAATGCTATTACCATCATCCCCTTTTTGTAGATGAGGAAAATGAAATTTATAGAGAGGTTAAGAAAGTTCACCATGGAAATTTCAGACTCTTTCTGATGCAAATGACAGAAAGCCTGACTCAAACGGGTTTATGCCAAGAAGAGAATTTACTGGCTCTGGGAAACTGAAGGAGGCTCAAAAACGTCATAAACACTGAATCCTTCCACTCTGCCATGAGTGGTCTTCGGGGGCTCCAGGTTCATAACATCCCAAATTCCAGGTCAGTAGAAAAGGGTCTCTTCTTAGCAATTGCGACACAGGTCCCAGGATTTACTCTAATTAGACAGTTGGTGGTCACATGACCACACATAAAAGGCCCTGCCCAGGAAGATTTATTGCTGATTGGTGGGTCTGGTCACAGGCCCCATGACTGCAGCCTCACCTGTTCCAATGAGCTGAAAAGGAAGACGGGAGGAATGTTTCTCCAAAGAAGAACCGGAAGAGATGGGAGATGGATGCCAGCTTCTAACTCTACCTGTGTCCTCCACGCTGAGGTCAAAATGTCACACACTTGAAAAGAGGTAGAGCCCGGACTGAGCCCTGGCAGTCTGACTCCAGAACGCATGGCCCTTCTACTACAGGTGCCAGCCTGGTACTAAGGTCCTAGTAGAGAAAACATAGATGTGGAAGATGAGGCTCCCCGCCCCTTCCTCACTGGTCCCAGGTCAGTCCTCATCGCATCTGGTGCCCATCCCCACCTCTGGCCCTGGCTCCTGTTGTTCCCGAGAGGGTTCCTGGAGCCTTTCTGATAGCTGGGCCTGGGCTGTTGCCCACCATGCTGCCAAAGGCACTCCATATTTAGCTGAAGTTATGCACTGTCCTGGGGTCTAGTTGCTTCCTGTTTCTCCAAGCAGAGGGGAGGTTCCTTGGGGACTGAGACTGTGTTCTCCCTTCCCCTGTGTGTGGTCCTCCTCTGGGACCTGGCAGTATTTGTGCAGCAGGCAGCAACCGTGCTTGTGAGGGACCCTAGGAAGGCCCTTGTCTACCCACTATATTCCTCCTTTACTTTTTTTTTTTAATGTATTTATTTTATTTATTTATTTTTGGCTGTGTTGGGTCTTTGTTGCTACGCGCGGGCTTTCTCTAGTTGCGGTGAGCGGGGGCTACTCTTCGTTGCGGTGTGTGGGCTTCTCACTGCAGTGGCTTCTCTTGTTGCAGAGCACGGGCTCTAGGCACCCGGACTTCAGGAGTTGTGGCTCACAGGCTCTGGAGCGCAGCCTCAGTAGTTGTGGCGCACGGGCTTAGTTGCTCCGCAGCATGTGGGATCTTCCCAGACCAGGGCTCGAACCCGTGTCCCCTGCATTGGCAGGCGGATTCTTAACCACTGCGCCACCAGGGAAGCCCCCTCCTTTACTTTTAAAAATTCTATCATTAGATGGGATTTCACTCCTTTAATTCCTGTTAAGATTCAAATTCCTCTGAGAGAGGGGGCATAGTCTTGTTACTCATTCACACTTTAGTGAGAAATAATTCACACAGAATCCTTCCTGAGAGCAGGCTTTGTTACCATGGCCACCATTTATTGAGTGCCTGCCATGCGCTCTCCACTGATCTAAGAGCTTCTCATACATTATCTCATTTAAATCTCACAACTCTGAAGTGAGTACCGTAATTTTCCTTGTTTTACAGATAAGGAAACTGAGGCCCAGAGAGGTTAAGCATCTTGCCCAAGGTTTGCAATCAGTGGAGCAGGAATTTGAATGTAGGAAGTCTGGTTCCAGAGCCCACACTGCCTATCACTCCACCAGGTTAATCCCTAACACTCTTCAGTGTACAAACGTATTCAGTGTATTCACAGACATCTTTTGGACCTTCCTACAATTCAGTGAGGTAGTTGGTACGATCATCCTCATTTTACAGAGGAGAACACTGAGAAGGCTAAGTTCAGTCAGCTGGCAACAGGGTTTAGACCCAGCACTCCCATCTCAGCTCAACTCTCCTCCCTAGACCACATGCAGCAGCACACAGTGATAGGAGCCTTGAGGCAGCTCCTGGGTGGGAGAGGGAGGGTGCCGTGGGCACGGAAACTGGGAGAGCCCAGAACGGAGCTGCTCCTTCCTCTCTTCTCCCCCTCCTCCTCCCTCCATCGCTTCCTTCTCTCCTTCCTTCCACTCATTCATTCACCTACCTGGGCATCTACTAAAGGTAGAGGCTGTGGGTAAGAATGGCCAAAACAAGTGTCCCTCGTGCCGTCACAGGGCTGACAGTCTAAAAAACAAACAAACAAAAACACTTGCTATATCTTAAGTGTTAATGATGAGCTGGGCCCTGTGCTGAGTACTGGACGTGTGTCATGCTCAGAGCCCTCTTTTTCAGGTAGGAGACTGAAACTTAGGAAGGGTCCCAGCATCTCACCATTAGGCTGAATTGCCTCCGTCTTGGGGTGTAGTGAGGATCCAGTGAATATTTTTGGAGTGATGAACACGCACACACACAGCCCAGGCTTTGTGACCCCAGCACCCAGCACCAGAGGCAGCCATGTGTGCTGTCTCTGGCACCCTCCCTACCGCCAGGAGCCAGGCCCCATCCCATACAGGAAGATGATGGGGAAAGGCCATCTCCCAAAGCAGGGACAGGATGGCACGCTTCAGGACCTCTGGATTGAAACTCCCAGGGAAATTGAATGAGAGTGATCTAACCAGAGATCCCAGAGGGAGAAACCAGGGCTGGGGGTGGGGGTGCGGGTGGGGCAGGGAGGGCAGACTTTTAGCGTGGCTTCCTTGTGCCTCAGTTTCCTCTTCTGTAGGGTGACTTGCTCACAGCTGTGTCTGAAGTGTGACCCATCAGAAACTTCCTAGAGCTGGCTGGACGCTTCATCCTCCCCACTTTCTGACCTGGTTCTCCCAGGCTCTTCGTGGGGATTATGTTTCCTACTTTACAGATGTGGAGACAGGGCTCGGAGAGGCTGACCCCCAGCCACATAACGAGCGTTAGAAATGCGATGAGAACCCACCAAGGTCTTGAGTCTATTGCCCCAGCAAGTATCTCCTAAGCACTCAGTGGGGTCTGAGCTGTGCCTGGGACATATAGCAGTGAGCAAGACACACTTGTCCTACCTCCAGGGGCACCAGTCCCAGTAGCGGGGGACAGACAAGGGAGGAAATGTTGAAAATGTTGGCAGGACAAAGTGAAGAGCCAAGAGAGACCACAGAGGTCGGCTCAGGGCTGTCTCAGCTCCCGCACGTGGGAGGACCCAGCAGAGCAAAGGTTTGGGGGCTGGAGAGTTGAACTGGGGAAGGCTGGGCTCCAGGACCAGTATTCCTGGCTCAAGTGGGGTGCTGACTGGGAGAGGGAGTTGGAGCTGCCTCACCCTCAGAAATACCCATACCAAGGCCACTTTCGGCCTCTGCCTGCTGCCTCTCAGGCCATGCTCTGCCTGCCAGGAGTTTCCATCCTTCAGTTTCCTTGTCTTGGGTGGTTTCCTGCCCCACCTGCTTTCCTGGAGCCCAGTTCACCCATCACTCCTGCCAGACATGTACCAGGGTCACTCTGAGTAACTGCAGGGACCCGGGGTGACCTCACCTGATTCAGTTTGACTCACCCTCCCCATTTCTGGAAGGTGGCTCTTGGCCATTCTTACGTCATGCTTCAGCACCCAGGGCCTGTGGGAGTGGCATATCCCCCTCCCCGCTCCCAGCAGTTCACCGGGTCTGTGTCACAGAGGGGAAGTGCGGGAGCCCTGAAGAGGGAGACCTCACACACCCAGATTAACTCACTCCGTCTACAGCTCACTTTGGACTGTTTCCTTTCCAGTGATCACGAACATTCTCCAGTCTACTTTCTTGTTTTTAACAGGAAAAGGACATTATCTAGGAAGACTAGCTGTTGTTAATTGACCACTTACTATGAGCTGGGCAGTCTGTAGGTATCATCAGAGTCTCAAGCATTTCATTATTGGTCTTCATTTTCTAGATGTGGAAGCCAGAGCTCAGAGAGGGGACTTGACTTGTCTGAGGTCACACTGCAAAGAATTGGCTGAGCTGGGTTTGGAACTCAGGTGTACTTGACTCCAGAGTTGTTTAGCCAGGGCCCCACTCCTGACCACGCCCTCCAGCTGCCCACAGGTCTGGGAGGGCAGAGGGAGATCATTCCATCCCCAGCTTGAGCCTGCCCAGATCCAGGCACCCCCACTAGGACCCCTTCAATAGTGGTGCTGGAAGGGATAGAAGCTTTGAGAGGAGCCACCGTTTGCTCCACCCAGGGGTCTTAGGGCCATCACTTTCTTGGTGGGCAGAAGCCCAGACCCACATAGCGCCCATGGGAGGGGATCCTCTTGTGAGTGGGCCAGACATGTGCTACTTGGTGGGATTCGTGACTGGTCATCCCGCCTCATTTTTAGGTGGGCCCAGGTCTGCCACCTCAGCTCTCCACCCTTTCCCTTCCACAGCCGCTCCCCAGTCTGCTCCAAATCCCTCCCCCGGGCCTCTCGCACCCAACCTGCCTTCACACCAGATGAGGCTGCACAGCCCACAGTGGCCACTAGTCATGAGTGGCTGTTGGGCACTTGAAATGTGACTAGTGCAGCCAAGGAACTGAGTTATCATGTTATTTAATTTTAACCAGTTTACATTTAAGCTTAAAAAGTGCTACTCCATGCAGTGCTTAGAAAACACAAGTATGTTTGGAACAACTTGAATGTGAGGATCTACTTTTTCAACTGCAAATTTTAGGAACTCTAAATACAGATCGTTTTCTGAGAAAAAGTTAGCAAGTGTTTTACATGTAAACTAGCCACCAGATCTTGAAGACTTAGTAAAATAAAATGTAAACATATCTCATTAATATTTTTATATTGATTATGTGTTGAAATGATAGTATTTTAATATATCAGATTAAATTTTTAAATATTATTAAATGTTTAAACTATTATTAAAATTACTTTTGCCTAATTATTTTGTAACGTAGAAAATGTTTAGAAACATTTTCAATTACTTATGTGGCTCTTATTTCTATCAGATAGTGCTAGTCGAGAGGGTAAACGTGTGGGTTCAAATTTTGGTTTTGTGTATCCTTGAGCAACGTAACCAGTCTCTCTGGACCTCAATTTCCTCACCTTTAAGAGAGAGATAATAGTAGTACCTCCCTCACAGAATTGTTCAGAGGAATAAATGAGATAATGTTTGTAAAGCGCTTAGCACAGTGCCTGGCATATAGTAGTGCTCAGGAAAAAAACGACAATATTATTATAGGCTTCCTTTTATCATAGCACCCAGTTGCAGTTCAATTAAACTCAACAATATTTATGGAGGGCTGCTATGTGCCTGGCTCTGAGGAGTCGATGAAGAACAAGCCAGATCACAGCCTCTGCCCTCGTGGAACTCCCATCCTCCAGGAGGGAGGTGGCTGCTGAAAGAAACAGGGAATGTGCAGGTAGTGAGTGCTCGGGAGAAAATGAAGCACGGAGATGTTGCTAGAGGCTGCTGTAGCAGGAGTGGCGAGGGAAGGTTCCCCTGTGGAGCATGACCGACGTGGAACCACCACGTGACGCTGTGAGGGAAGGGTGTTTCCGGCAGAGGGAACAGCTAGTGCAAAGGCCACTGCGAAGCCCCTGTGACTGCAATCTGTCTCCTGTATTGCACCATCTGCTTCACCAAACTTTCCACTTCTCTCATCCAACACTCTCCTGGCCACTGCACTATCCCTGTGTTCATGGCAACCTTTGTAAAGCTGGTCCAACGTTATTCCCCATCTCATCTGCTCTCCTCTCTCCTGTCTGCCCCGGAAAACCTCCTCCCTCCTCTGGCCCTCCAGCTCAGGTCCCCTCTTCTAGGAAGTTTCCCCTGATGGTTCCTGTCCCCACTGGTCTCTCTCTGGGATTCTTCTAAGACTGAACACTTTGTTTTACAACATCCCAGTTCCCACCTTGCCTCTTCACCTTTCTGGGGCAGTCATGCCTTCCCCACAGACTTGCCCCTTTTCCTGGGGCTGGAACCAGAATCAGGTCTTACACTCTTCCTAGCACTCAGCAGAGCCGTTCATTAACACCTGTGGATTGCCAGGTCCTGGGAGAGGCATGTCTGCCTGGGCAGAGTGGAAAATCCCTGGCTGAGGAAAGGGCCATGGAAATTTCTTCTTAACGTTCTCCTTCCAGACTTGGACTTGCCCCAGAAAGCAGTCAAGCATTTGCCCAGTGCCCTGCAGGGCGGCCTCTGTTCTTCCTCCTGCCCCCGCCCCCAACCCACCCCAGGCTTGAACCCAGGGAACAGTGACAGGGTGGGGCTGGGGAGAGGCAGCAGCTGGCAGCTGAGCTCTGCTGTAAAGAATCGCTCTTGATGTCATCCAGTCCCACCCCCTCAGTTCAAAGATAAAGGAACAAGGTCAATGGCAAAATCATGCTAGACTGCGGGTCTCGCCTCTCCCGTTGAAGCTCATTCCATTGCTCTATGTTCCTTGGTTTCCTCATCTGTAAAATGGGAATAATAATAACAGTACCTCCTTCATAGGAATGGTGATATGTGAAGTGAGTTAAAGATGTAGAGATAAATATAAGCCCTAGGTCTGCCCTTCCTCTAGCCCCTTGGTGGAGTGTGCAGTTCCCATTCTTCCAGCTGCCAACTTCTGGGGGGACTTAAAAGAGGGTTTGAAGTTATCACCGGGGGCTGGCAGGTTCCAAGGAGGATTGCCCGGTGTCGTCTGTACACTGTGTCCACAGCACATCTGGCTCACATTTGTCCTGCTGCTTTTTAAATGTCCGTAGATGCAATTTTGGTGAGTAAAATATGTATTCACTTAACATTGTTACTGAAGTCACAGGTTTGTAATGTATTTGCTCAGTCAGTGATAGCAAAAGTCAAAATTTTTGGAGGCTGAGAATTGGTTAGGGGCCACTGGGGCAGGTTCTCCAGTCCTCAGCCCTTCTCTCCCGGGAACCCAAGCCCCTCTCCTGTCCTCTGAGATGTGCCAGCCCAAATCAGCTCTACTATTCTGTCACCAGCCCTTAGATTACCCCCTCCGCTCCCCTCCGAGGGAATGGGAATGTGGGCTGGGGGGAGGCCTAGGTGAGAGAATGAGAAAAGCTGCCTTCACATACTCAGGGCTGAACTCTCATCCTTCCTCCTCTGGGAACCTGTCCTCACTCTGTCTCCAAATTCCTAGAACATATAGGATACTGCAGATTCATCGCCCTCATTTGGCTGTTTACACCTTACTACCTGTAGGCGTGGGTGCGGTGGGCTTGACTGTTGGGGTAATTTGGACCTGGGCTGAGATGTGGAGAGGCATAAAAGTGCTTAGAAGTATTGTGCACTGTTGGTGGGAATTTAAACTGGTGCAAATTGTATAGAAAACAGTATAGTGGTTCCTCAAAAAGTTAGAACTAGAATTATCATATGATCCAGCAATTCCACTTCTGAGTATATACCCCAAAAAAGTGAAAGCAGGGTCTCAAAGAGATTTGTACACCCATGTTCATAGCAGCATCATTCACAATAGCCAAAAGATGGAAGCAACCCAAATGTCCGTTGATGGATGAAAGGTAAAGCAAAATGTGGTATATCCATACAGTGGAATGTTATCCAGCTTTAAAAAGGAAGGAAATTCTGACATTTGCTACAATATAATTGAACCTTGAAGACCTTGTATTGAGTGAAGTAAGCCAGGCACAGTAAGACAAATACTGTATGATTCCACTTATGTGTTGTATCTAGAGACATCAAATTCATAGAGACACAAAGTGGAATGGTGATTGCCAGGGGCTGGGTGGCGGGGAGGGGGGGGGATGGGATATTGTTATTTAATGGGTATAAAATTTCCATTTTGCAAGATGAAAAAGTTCTGGAGCTTGGTTTCACAGCAATGTGAATATATTTAACACTACTGAACTGTACACTTAAAAATGGTTAAGATGGTAAATTTTATGTTATGTGTATTTTATCACAATTTAAAAAAAAAGTGTTTGGAAGTGGCTCCAATGGGCCTCTCCAGGAGATGGTGGATTTGAGATGTCATGATCCTTTCTGTCCTTCTTTTCTTCCATACATGTGCATTGAGAATTTTCTATGAGCCAGGCACTGTTCTAGGCACACAAAAAATGTAGGCTGACATTCTGTTAGCAGAGACAGACAATATATAAAATTTGAACCAAAAGGCTCATGGCTTCTCTTTGCTTTCCTTTACTTAGTGAAAAATTTACCGTATTTACACTAAATGGGACCCTAATTATGGAGCTATAATTTATGTTTTAAAACTTCTAGAGCTCATTTTATGTACTTTTTCATGTGTGTTAAAATTTTTTTAATTGAGGTATAATTTGCATACAGTAAAATGTGCCCTTTTATTAGGTGTTCAATTCTATGGATTTGAAAAACATGTACTTAAAAAACAGTTTTATTGATATAATTTACATACCATAAATTTCACCTATTAAATTATATTAATTTTATTATATTAATTATTATATTACTAATTATATAACAGTTATTATATTAATGTTTTTTAGTATATTCACAGAGTTCTGCAACTCTGTGAATATACTAATTTAGAATATTATCATCACCCCAAAAAGAAACTCTATACCTGTTAGCATTCACCCCCAACTCCCCCCAGTCCCCCAGGCCTAAGCAACTAATCTTTCTATTTCTATGATTTGCTTATTCTGGACATTTCATATCCATGGAATCATACAATATGTGGTCTTTTGTGATTTGCTTCTTTCAATTAGCATAACGTTTTTGAGGCCCATCAAATGTGGTAGCATGGATTATTACTTCATTTCTTTTTATTGACAAATAATATTCTGTTATATGGGTATATCATGTTTTGTTTATCCATTCATCTGTTGATGGACATTTGGGTTGTTTCCACTTCGATATTATGAATAATGCTGCTATGAAAATTCATATATAAGTTTTTGTGTGGACATATGTTTTCATTTCTCTTGGGTATATACTGAGAAGTGGAATTGCTGGGTCATATGGTAACTGCATGTTTAACATTATGAGGAACTACCAAACCATTTTCCAAAATGGCTCTACCATTTTACAATCCCTCCAGCAATGTATGAGGGTGCCAGTTTTTCCACATCCTTGCCAATACTTGTTCTTATCCACCTCTTTGATTATAGCCACTCTGGTAGTATGAAATGGTATCCCACTGTAGCGCTGATTTACATTTCCCTACTGACCAGTAATGTTAAACATCTTTTCATAAATGCTTATAGGGCGTTCGTATATCTTTAAAAAAATTTTTTTTTCACAAGTTTTTTTTTTTTTTGCTGCATTGGGTCTTCATCACTGCGAGTGGGCTTTCTCTAGTTGTGGTGAGCCGGGGCTACTCTTCCTTGCGGTGCATGGGCTTCTCATTGCAGTGGCTTCACTTGTTGCAGAGCATGGGCTGTAGGGTGCGTGGGCTTCAGTAGTTGTGGTGTGTGGGCTCAGTAGTTGTGGCTCACAGGCTTAGTTGTTCAGAGGCAGGTGGGATCTTCCCAGACCAGGGATCGAACCCCTGTCCCCTGCATTGGCAGGCAGATTCTTAACCACTCTGCCACCAGGGATGTCCCTGTATATCTTCTTCGAAGAAATGTCTATTCAAATCTTTTGCTCATTTTTTAATTAAGTTGCAAGAGTTCTTTATATATGCTAGGTGAAAATCACTTATCTTATATATGATTTGCAAAATATTTTCTCCCAGTCTGTGAGCTGTCTTCTTACTTTCTTGATTATGTCCTTTGGAGCACAAATGTTTTAAAATTTTATAAAGTCCAACTTGTTGATCTTCTTTTAAACTTGTATTTTTGGTGTCATATCTAAGAAATCATTGCCTAATCCAAGATCATGAATATTTACTCCTATATTTTCTTCTAAGAGTTTTTATAGTTTAGTTCTTCCATTTAGGACTGTGATCCACTTAAATTTTTGTATATATATACTTTAAAAAAATTCTGGTATTAAGATATAATTTACATTCAATAAAATTCACCATTTGAAGTATACAGTTTAATTAGTTTTATCTTATATACTTTTAATCCTTCTGTATTGGGACTTCCCTGGTGGTCCAGTGGTAAAGAATCCGCCTTCGAATGCAGAGGACATAGGTTCGAGGAATTAAGATCCCACGTGCCGCCGGGCAACTAAGCCCACGTGCCACAACTACTGAGCTTGTGCACCTCAACTAGAGCCCGCCAGCCGCAAACTACAGAGCCCACGCACTCTGGAACCCGCGCACCACAACTACAGAGCCCAGGTGCCCTGGAGCCTGTGTGCCACAACTAGAGAAGAGAAAACCTGCACATCACAACTAGAGAGGAGCCCACACACCACAACGAAAGATCCCACATGCCTCAACGAAGATCCTGCGTGCTGCAACTAAGACCCGATGCAGCCAAAACTAAATAAAATAAAATTTTAAAAATCCTTCTATACTGTTAGATTTTTTTTTCCCTGGGAAGTTAGGGATAGGGAAAATTGAATGTGTGCCCATTTCCTCTTTTTTCTTATGCCCCACAGTTTTGCTTGTAAATGTATGTGTGTGATTATGTGGGAGCATGTGTGAAAGAGAAAGAGAGAGAATTTTGATTTTGACATCAGCTTCTTATGGGTTCCCACTTACTTTGGCTTTCTCTAGCAGCTCCATGGACCCATTTAATTATATATAGGTTGAATGAATGAATGCAGTAATCAAGTGACAGTCTATCAGTGTCTGCCCTCAGAGCCATCAGTACCACATGGCCACAGATGTTTCCATGCAGCTGCCCATTGTTGGGACTGAGATGGAGACTCCCCAGCTGGGCCCATGCGTGGACGTGTCTGGGTTTAATGGACTGTTTTCTAATTTGTGATTCCTTCATAAAGAGCCCCCTTTTCAGGATAATTACAGAGTCCTGTAATAATCTATTACTTAGGACTGGTTTCTGTTCCTCATGTTTTCGCAGCCTTCCACTGGGCTGCCCCAGCAGCATTGGCCACCTCCAGCAGTGAAAGCAGGGTGAGGCTGACCAGGACACCTTAACTGAGGAACCAGGAGAGCTCAGTGGATTGAGTGAAAGGCCCAGGAGGTAGGAGACCACACTTCCCATCTTAGCCCTGCAGCCCTGCTCACTGAGCCACTCTGAGCCTTCAAATTTCCTTCTGAAACATGAGGTAGAATTAAAGGAACCTTATCTAGGGTGCTTAATATACACTGGGCTTAGAAAAATACCACTTAGAAGTGAAGCAGTCTGAGCACATTAGCTCACAGTGACGTTTTTTACCAGAATTTATTAAGGTTACATATTGACGTGACTGTTGTCAAGATGATGACTTTTGAACGTTAGAGGAAAGGCGGACCAGAGGTGAGGCAGTCAAAGGTGGTCCCTATCACAGGGTGCCTGTTCCACCGCAGCCCAGGCCCCCCATCTCTTGCCCAGCCACTGGCTTCCTCTGCCAGTGGTGAACTCCAGTTATACCTTTATATATTGAATACATCATTTCCTCACTATTATCCCCATTTTACAGAAGAGAAACTGAAGGTGACTTGCTCAAGGTCATCGGCTAAGAAATGTCTGAGCCGGGATTTGAATCCAGATTTCACTAACTCTACTGCATGGTGGTCTTACGCATTAAGATACCACTTCCGTTCTAGGACCTCTATATTCCTCTAAACTAGGTGGCAGGCAGAGTAAAACAATGAAGTGTTTGTACCCTGCCCTCCTCTCTCCTTAGCCTAGAGTCTGAGGCTGGTGGGGGAATCTTGTGTTGTCTGAGCCCAGGGAGAGGGAGATGATCAGTCTGACAGCCAGGCTTGAAGGGAACCCAGGAGTGGGATACCAAACAAGTGCATGCAATGAGATTGGAAAACTGCTGAATTTTCTACACTGCAATTGTGAAGGATGAGGCTGGGCGAGGGAGAGGGGAGTCATAAAAGGGCTGGAACTTGCTCTGGGCCTTAAAGGAAGCGAAGGGTTTTCAGGCAGAAGAGGGGGATCACATCCCTGGTGGAGGGTACTGGAATAAGCAGAGTCTGGGGCTAGAGGAGGGGGCAGGCCAGGGGAGTGGTAGAGGCTGTCAGCCTGGGTAGGGTGAATAGGGCCTGATACCAAACGTCTTCAAAGGCAGGCAGTGGAATCTGATAATAGGGAGCTATGGTAGGTTCTCCAGTAGTATTCTGTTGGGGTGGGAAATAGAACTAAGGGAGGGAGGGAATCCTATACAAAGGGAGGGAATCAATACAAATTTTATAGGCTAAATAGAACGATTTCTGAAAGCATTTTCCAAAATTGGATTTTATGTGGAAGTCTCATATGCTTTATTAACTTTCAGTCTTAGCAACAAGGGAGCCTGTTCCATCTTCTCTTCAAAAGCCCAATACCTAGGACAAAGCTCCCTGCCACATCTTAGGAGACCTAAGAGCCCTAACGTGGGGCTCTTTCTGTCCTATTTGGGGGGATTTTCTAGGTCTTTCTGTCCTATTTGGGGGTATTTTCAAGCCCTGTGAGAATGAGGAAAGGCAGTCTGGCCTCAGAAAAGGGCATCTTAGCTGAGACTTCGTGGGAGCCCAAGTTTTCCTCCAGCCTCGATCTGACCATCCAAGAGAAGGAACTTAGGAGCAGAAGCAAGAAAAACTACAGTTCTGCAGCCCATGGAACGAAAACCACAATCACAGAAAAACAGACAAAATGAAAAGGCAGAGGACAATGCCCCAGTTGAAGGAACAAGATAAAACACCAGAAAAACAACTAAATGAAGTGGAGATAGGCAACCTTCCAGAAAAAGAATTCAGAATAATGATAGTGAAGATGATCCAGGACCTCGGAAAAAGAATGGAGGATCGAGAAGATGCAAGAAATGTTTAACAAAGACCTAGAAGAATTAAAGAACAAACAGAGATGAACAGTACAAGAACTGAAATGAAAAATAGACTAGAAGGAATCAATAGCAGAATAACTGAGGCAGAAGAACGGATAAGTGACCTGGAAGACAGAATGGTGGAATTCACTGCCGTGGGACAGAATAAAGAAAAAAGAATGAAAAGAAATGAAGACAGCCTAAGAGACCTCTGGGACAACATTAAATGCACCAACATTCACATTATAGGGGTCCCAGAAGGAGGAGAGAGAGAAAGGACCTGAGAAAATGTTTGAAGACATTATAGTCAAAAACTTCCCTAACATGGGAAAGGAAATAGCCACCCAAGTCCAGAAAGCACAAAGAGTCCCAGGCAGGATAAACCCAAGGGGAAACACACCCAGACACATAGGAATCAAATTGACAAAAATTAAAGACAAAGAAAAATTATTAAGAGAAGGAGCTGAGGGTGCCTGCTGCTTCCCGGTCTAGGAGAGGGTTAATGCTTACCTCCCCATCTAGCTCTTGCCTCCAAACACCAATGAGACTCTGTTCTGGAGCCAGACACGGCTTTTTGTTTTCCTCTTTGGGGGTCAGGGAAGCACAGCCATGAGCATTGGCCCTGATCTCAATTCCTGGGAAACTGCCCCCAGGTACCACCCAAGTGCTGAGCCTGCTTCACCCTCACCTCCACCCTGAGGGGCTGAGAGCGGGCAAGGTCAGCCATGGTCAGAAGAAGACCATCATTCAAGGGCTTGGGCCTCTGTTTACTAATCTGTAAAACTTCACTAACCCCCGCCCTACCCACCCCTCCCAGGGTAGCTATTAGGAGGATGTGCTAAGAAGTAAGGGCTCTTAAAACTACTCTGGGCACCCTCTTCCTTGTTACCACCATTTTCAAATCTAGTTCTAAACAGTTCATTCATTTTGGAGAACAAGTCATCTCTACCAAAGAGATGCGAGTCTTCTAAACCATCCCAAAGTTCAAGACCCTGTGTCAGGATCCTGGATGAAAATGCAGATTCCTGGGGCCCTGCCCCGGACACATGTGGTCAGAATCTCCTCCAAGGCAGGGAGATATGTGTTTAATTCAGGCCCCAAGAGATTTGAGTATACAATCAAGTAGAAGAACTACTGTTTTACAGTTGGGCAAACAAGGCCTGTCTGAGACCAGGAAGAGAAACAAGGGAGATAACAACTCTCCAGAGGCTGGTGTGGGAGGACTGGCCGAGAGTCACTGGGAGGGAGGAGTGGGAAGGGCCTTGGCCTTCATCTGGCCCCATCCCAATTTCACCGATAATGAAATTGGGGCCCAGAGAGTGTGATGAGTCCAGGTCACCGAGAACATTCATGAAGACAGGCCTGTAGTCTCCGGGCTCTTGAAGCCCTCACCACACCTCCTACATATGTTGTGTGTTTTGCTCCTGCCTGGAGGTCATGCCCCTCTCCGAGCCCTAGGTTCTGTGTCTAGTCAGAGGCTTGAACCAAGTTAAGTCTTTTTCAAACTCCGTTTCTTAATGCTCCTGCTCCCTAGCCTTTTCATATCCAGAGATAAAATGTGTGATTTTCACTGCAGAACAAATAGAACTGTGCCTTTTTTCACAAGGAAAAAAGCCTCTTGCCGTCCTTTAAGTGCCTGGAAGGACCTTGGGCTCAGGAGTCCTTTGTACCAGGCCCTTCTAACCCAGGGCAGCCAGGTGAGCTCTTTCTACTGAGACTGTGGCTCTGAGAGGTCTGACTCACTCCCTATCTTCCAGGGCTTTCCAGTGCTTTCCCTTGGTAGCCTCAGCCAGCAGAGCCAAGGGAGCCTGCGTTTTTGACACAGATGGCACTCAGTCTACATACCTCCATGACCAAGCTGGCAGGCAGCCCCAGAAAGGGACAGAGAAACACACAGCTGCACCAGAGTGTGATGAAACCCACCTTTTCCAGCACCCATCCCCCTCCCTTTTATTTCATGGCACTGATGAGAGGCAACCGTTTTAACAAACATGATTTTTTTTATTAGAAAAGTAAAAAATATTGCATAGGTCTTAATACTTGAACATCAAGTGTATTCATGAACAGCGAGTATCTTCATGTAAACAGTTCTAGATGGAAGACCCAGATGGTACTCCTCTGGGGGAGGGGTTCCAGCCCCCACCCCAATCAGCCCCATCCCCTCACAGTTCAACCCTTCACTACACATCCGGGGATGGGCCACACGCAGCTCCCAGGTGTATTTTTTCTTCAAGTGTCAAAGATCCCCAAGTGATCCCAACACCCACCCCTTTCTCCTCTTACATTCATGCGTCTGTAAGATAGCTGCCTAGAACAGGTCAGTAGTGAAGCTCCAATCAAAAAAAAAAAAGATACAAAAACAACAAAGAACAAACATTTGGTCCCTTCAGACCATGATACACACAAACCACCTCGATGACCCCCCCCCCACCAGAGCCGGCTACTGTGAGCACACATCCCTTGCAGATGCCAGTGCAGCCCAGCTGCTTTCATGGCTCTGTCACACCACTGTTGTCTTAACTGTCAGTAACAATAAAAATAATAAGGTACATGCTACATACACATCCAGCCAGAAGCCTGGTTGGCCCCTAAGCCTTTGTTTCATGCTACAGTACTGAGGGGCAGCGTGTGAGCCCAAGTGGGAGCCACCTGTCCACACCTCAGTGAGCTTCCTAGGGAAACACCGTGTTCCCCTCACCTTGACCTTCCTCCCCACAGGTGGCTGTTGTCAGTTTTCTAACGACAGGCAGCAGTCCCTCAGCTTCTGCCTGCCAATGTCCACCCCAAAAGTTCAACTGTCTCTGTCATGGGGTCAGTATCGGCCCCCCAGACCCAAGTTCAACACTCCTCAATGAGCAGCTGCTCTGAGCTGTACAGCTTCTTTTTGATTACTCGGAAGCCTGTGCTCAGCGTCAGGGACTGGCTGAAGCCGGGGACGAAGGGAGAGTTGGCGGAGCTAAACAACCCCTGGATCTTGGGCCAGAGGCGTGAGTCCAGGCGCAGCACGAGGGTCAGCTGGAAGGTGGGCACAAGGCTGGGGTCGAGAGCCAGTTGACCCACGCTGTGGCAGCTCTTGCCCTGCTCTACGCAGACGTCTAGCAGCGCCCCCCGCAGCCCGCACGGCTCGCTGTAGGCCAGGCGCAGTAGTTCTTTGCCCACCTGGCTCACCAGCTGGCTGGGCATCAGCAGGCGTGCAGGGCGCCGCGAGCCCAGCCGTGCCTGGGCCAGGCTCTCCTGCAGCAGCTGCATCAGGTTGGCACACAGGTGCTCATCCTCGGGATCGCTGAGCAGCTCGAAGTCGGGCAGGGACACCCCATCCAGGTAAGAAGAGTCTGCAAGGGAAAGCACGTAGGGGAGGCAGTTAGAACAGCTCTGAACGGGGAGGTGCTGTTTCGCTAAGAAAGCAGCACTCCTTCCCACTCTATGCCTCAGTTTCCGCCCCACTCTCGTACCCTATACTTCAATGCCCCTCCTCTGCCCGCCTCCTTCCACAATCCGGATTCTGATGGGATAGGAAGCCAAAGTGGCTTTGACTCCTTCCAGCGCGGTGCTTTCTCACCTCCCCGGCCCCTCTATTCGCGTCCGGCTCCCGCCCACGGCTTACCTTCCTCCGGCCCAAAGCCACTGTTGCTGCTGTCCAGGGACTCGCAGTCCGAGCTCTCCAGGCTCGCGCAGCGGCCGAGTGCCTCTTCTCGGGCCGCCGACCCCCAGGCTGAGCGTGGCGGCTGATCTGGGGTGGGAGTTCGGGACAAGGACGAGGACGAAGAGGACGACGAGAAGCGATCCCAAAGGCTAGGCATGGTGAGGACGGACGCCAGGACGTTTGCAGATGAGCTCAGGGTACTGGAGCGCAGAAGACGCTGTAAGACAAGAGCGGCGCGGGCCCGGCGTCAGTCTGGGGGCTGCTCCAGACTGAGAGCGCTAGGATCCCCACGGCTGAGGCCTCTCCGCGCAGCGACCAGCACACAGAGAAGGGACACTCACCAGCTACTGCGGTCAGCTAGAACTGGGACAAGTGCGTGCGCGAACTGGTGCCAACCCCCGAGCTCTGCCCGGACCTGTCCCTTCTCCCCACCCGCACCTCCCCCTCGGCCTGCCGCGGTCCCTAGTACCAGCGCAGAGAGACCTATAAGGACTAGTGGGGAGAGGCCACACCCCTTCCGCGCCGCGGCCCAATCCAGACCCGGGAGTGTGGCCCACCTCGACCAATGGGCTCTGGGCGCACGTTCGCAACGTTCTCTCCTGCCCGGTGACAGCCGCCTGGCCCCGCCCCCCTTGGGCCCCAGAAAGCACCCGGCCAAACCCGCGAGCCTCGGCCACGCCCCCTTTCTGGAAAGGGATCCGCGGCGGCTGCAGCTGCCAAGGTCCCTGAGGGCGGTCGCGGCAGGGGAGGATCTAGGAAAGACTTGTTTATTATAGGGTCGTATTGCTGGGGGAGGGGGTAGGCCGCGGCCGCGCGGGGGAAGAGGCAGGGGAACTTGAGGGGGGCAACAAGCAGGGAAGACGGTTGCCCCCAGCATCTGAGAGCCTGCGAGCTCTGGGCACAATTGGGCGCACAAGTGGATGCCAGTGGGACGGCGGCGCGGGGAGCAGACGTTAATCCACCGGCCCTCGCGCACGTACCCCACGCTAACCCTTCCTTACGAAGGGTCGGGTTATGGGGGTGGGGTCCAAAGACTGGGCAGCTCCGGGCACCGTGCTCCCTCTTCCTGGCGGCCCCACCTGCCCGCCCGCTTGTTACTCTACAGCCCCAGGGGATGGATTAATTGGGGGGGTGGGGTCCGCTCCCAGCCTCCAGCTGCCTCCAAGGAGGGGCTTTGGGAAACGTGGTTAAAAGACTATTGATGGGCCCCGGTTCCTAGCGCTTGGTTCTGGAGCTGGGAGCCATATCAGAGGGACACACTGACCCACCCGCCGGCCCTAAGGACGGACAGAGGTGCGGCTGTGCCTCTCCCGCCCGCTGCGGCCGAGAGGCCCCGGGCGTCCGCCGGGTCCTAGCGCCCCTCTTGGCCAAAACGCTTTGTGTAAAAGAGCCGGAGAGTTGCATCAGGACCGAAGACCTAGATCTCCGGAAAAGCCCCGGAGTGAAATCGCTATCCCCTGTTTCGTCATTCAGGAGGGGCCACAGAAAATGTGACCCGACGGCGGTGCTCGAAGACTGACAGAGATTGCTGAAGGTGGGAAGGGAATCGGACGGATTCGACCTTTATTTATTTAAAGATATATCAATCTGGGTCACAGGATCCTGATGGAAGAGAGAACCAAACTTACATCAGCCGCTCCCGTCCCTGGGAGGGCCAGAGCCTAACCAGATCAGACTGGCGGGCGTCTCCTCGGGGCAGACTTGCGCGTGACAGAAGATACTTGCCGCCGGAAGAGTCCGGCCGCTGCCATCCACACCCCCTCCCATTAAAAAAAAGAAAGAGGCTGGCCCGTGGGCCTTCTGGGCAAACCAAGACTTAGAACTGTGAACGACCAGAATCAAGCCCTGCACCCCATCCCCTTTTTCCAGATGGGAGAACCATCTCTGCAGACAAATTTATGGATAAAAAATAAATTAGACGACTCAGATTGGGAGATATCTTAAAGACTGCTGCAGAATAGAATAGTCTGTTAGCTGCTGGGGCTTTCAAGGCCTGAACACTGGCCCTTTCTTCCTATCCTCCAAGCTCTAGTCACTTGCTGGGAACCTTAAAGACACCAGGTCTTGGCAATTAGGTGAAGTGCTTGGAGGACTGAGGGTAGATGACATCCTCTTGAAATCACCCTTTACTGAGGTGGGAAGGAAAGAGTTGGGGTGACCTGTATGGGTGTGTCTTTCTGTCCGGACTGAAGATCAGGGAATTAATCCATCAAGACCATTCTCTCCTCCCAGGCTGACTGGGCTGGGGACATCTGAGACAGCAGGATATAAACTTAGGGTGTTTTTCTTCTCTCTCTCTCCGCCGACCCCGCATGAAAAAAAAATTCAGAAAAATGTGGAACACTAATCTAAGAAAAATAGAGGTTTTTAAATAGAGGTTTCAGAAGCAAAAGAATCCAGTGCCATTTTGGAAAGGTCAGTTTACTAGGAATCATTCATTCATTCAATAAGTAGCCATCACGGAAGAAGCGTGCTAAGCAGCTTTTTTCATTCACTGTCTCATTCTGCTAATAAAACAGCTTTTTATAATGGGGAAGGGCTATGTTCATGGCCACTGGGTAATTTTGTTTCTTCTCAAAAGAAATCCATTAATGTTGTTGTCTCATCATTTTCAGAAAAGGACAGGCAGTCTTAACCCTGGAGGTTTTTCCCAGAGGAGAGAGTGGGCTATAGGGTAAACAACCACCTGCTAGGAGGCCTGGCTGCAGGGGGATGAGGGTGGAGGGCTAAGTGGCTTCCCGACTGAAACTCTTCACCCCTATGAAGGAGGGGGGCAAAGCCCCATACCATTGTCTGTCAGGAGAACCTTTGGATCTAGAAGGGGAGTTTCCTAACTGTTAGCCCCTCCGAGGAGCTAGGGTGGAGGGTCTTGGTTCATCCTGTGAGGTGAAGGGCAGGATCCCTTCCACATGGCTGGGGCTGGAAAGACATGGTTACCATCTCACACACCTCTCTCTGCATTGAAGATGGGATGGGGGGGGTCCCAAAAGTGGTACTTGCAAGGAGCGGGCAGCTCCATCTCCTAGCCTCTGAGCCAGGCCTCTTCAAATCCTTCAAAGATCCTATGAACCCTGCATTTGCTTCTCTCCCCCTCAGGCTTAGGCTGGCTGCAGGTCAGGCTTGCCTGGACATGCTCCTGCCAGCAGCCCTGGAGACCCAGCTGTGGCATCCCTTCCTGCAGGAAGCCTTCCCCAGTGCCCAACCCAATACACCATGCCTTCGGTGCCCCCCCTCAGGTCATCCTCACACCCCATGCACATCTCTGTTAATAACTGTTTCCCCTTTAGTCTTCTCACCGGACCATGAGCTTCCTGAGGGTGAGTTCTACTCTTCTTTTTTTTTAAAATTTATTTATTTTTGGCTGCATTGGGTCTTTGTTGCTGCACGCAGGCTTTCTCTAGTTGTGGTGAGCAGGGGGCTACTCTTTGTGGTGCGCTTCTCATTGCAGTGGCTTCTCTTGTTGCGGAGCACGGGCTCTAGGCGCACGGGCTTCATTAGTTGTGGCACGGGGGCACGTGGGCTCAGTAGTTGTGGCTCACAGGCTCTAGAGTGCAGGCTCAGTAGTTGTGGCGCACTGGCTTAGTTGCTCCGCGGCATGTGGGATCTTCCTGGACCAGGGCTCGAACCCGTGTCCCCTGCATTGGCAGGCGGATTCTTAACCACTGCACCAGCAGGGAAGTCCAGTTCTACTCTTCTTAACTTCCAGTGGCTAGCACATAGTAGAGTCTCAGTGAATATTCCTTGGATGAATAAATGAATGAATGGATAAAGCAAAAAGGTGGATTTTCCCAGAACTGCAGACCTACACCTGGATTCTCAGGATCTGGGTGGCCTTTGGGGTGAGCCTTCAGAAGAACTCCATGCTACCTTTCTACCCCCTTTCTCACAAGTGCTAAGAGTGTTGGATGTATCTGAATATTTCCTTTCTTCCTCAGCTCAGGTCAGGAAGTGGGCTTCTAAGGCAACCTAATTCTTCCAGTTTGGGTATAGTCGGCAACCCCAGGAAGTTGGGGATAGAGGTTCATTGTGCAGAGGGCTGACTTGTGGGAAATCTTTTAAAGCAATTAGTACTTTCCCTTCAAGTGCCTTAAAATACTCAAAATTTTTTTATTGAGATGAAATTCACATGTAAAATTAAACTTTTTTAAGTGAACAAGTCAGTGGCATTTAGTACATCCACAGTGTTGTACAACCACCACCTCTATCTATTCCAAAACATCTTTATCATCCCAAAGGAGACCCTGAACTCACCAAGCGGTCACTCTCCTCAAAATACTTTTTTTTTTTGGATTCAAAATACTTTTGAAGTTTATATTCCCTTGTTGGTGGGAGTAGGGTTGCCCCTTTGCACAACTCCAGATAGCACCATTACCATTCGAGTCTGCATTTACATGTGTCTTCTGGGGAAAGCACTCCTAACATAGACACAGTGTGCAACATGGAATCTGTATCAAGACGACCCTGATGGGGAGATGGCTGAACTCCCAGCAGGAGTGGGCTAGTGTCATGTCCCCAGTGACTCAGGCTTCTGAAGTTGGTAACCATGCCCCATGTCCCAGTCTCTGTGGCCAGAGCCATGCCTGTGCAGAAGCTCTGCCCCTTCTCAGGCTCTGCTCTCTTCCCATAGGACTCACAGCAGCCTGCAATTTCAAGTCAGTGAGCACACACTCCAGGCCACCTGCCCCTCCCTGTTCTGGCGGTTTCTGTCCTGTGCACCGGTTCCCAGGACCTCAGTCTGGCAAGTTGCCCCAGTTGGGTGTGGGGAGTTAAACCAGATCTTGGGGTGGGGGTGTGTTTCTGGGAACCCCAGAATTCAGGATGGGAACCCCTGAAGGCCAGCCAGCACGCCTGCGCGGCTCTGCTTGGGTTGCCTCCACAGCCCTTTGGAAACATGTCATTGAGGGGAGTGGAGGTGGCAGGAGGCGCCCGGGTGGTGGGGAGAGGGTGGAGTGGTGGTGGCACGTGGGGACAATGAAGCCAGCAAAAGTGTTCCCAGGACTCCTGTGGCTTTTTTACTTGAAAAACAACAACTTGGTCAGAATAGCAAGATTATAAGTGCACCTGGTTTACTAGGAAGGCTGTGAAAAGCTGTTGACGGCTGAGGGCTTTAGCAGGATTTTGACTGTGATATTGGAGGGAGAGTTAAAAATTCAGAGGGGAATCTTTTTGCAAGTGAAGCTACTTTTTGAAATGGATATACTAACAATACATTGTATTGTGCAGCCTTTCAAAGAAGCTTTTGAATTATATTATCTACTTACACCCGAAGGAATGAATATAATGCCATTCTACAGAAAAGCAAATTGAGGCCCAGAGTGAGTGTCCTGGAATCCTACCATCAACTAGCGGCTTTCTAGCCTGATTGGTAATTAGAATCTCCTGTGGAGCTTGACACCCACCTCGCCAATCCCCATTCTGATTTCGTAGGTCTGGATGGGTCCCTTTTGTACAAAGCTCTCTGGGCGGTCCTGATGCTTATCTTTAGTGGGGACGTCTGCAGACTGACCTGTCAGGAAGAAAGGTAGGCCTTGGAAGGAACGCTGGCTTGGCTTCCCAGCCTCTCTGTGTGTTGGGGGTGGGTTCGGGGCAGGTGAGATGGCACACAGCTGTGGAGACTAGGCCCACATGTGGTAATGGTGCGCTCACAGCCAGCCAGTTCTAATGGGCTCCTAGGTTTCACAAGAAGTCATTTCCTCTGGGGACAGGGCAAAGGGCAGAAGGAACCCCACCAAGGGCTGGCTTGTTAAACCACCATGACAGAGGTGGAGCTAGGAGGGTAGCCTGAGTACCCTGCCGGAGCTCAGGTTACCCCTGCAGTGGTGAAAGGCACGACGGCCTGCCAGACCTCCACTGCTCCCTCCGCAGCCAGAGTTGTCCTAGGGATCCAGATTCCAGGGCACTGTCTCTCTTTTCTCACTAACACACTGGACTGCCTCTCAGGAAGGAATCCCATCTGCGGGGTCAGCTTTTGGCCAGCTTCTCAGAATCCCTCTTCCATCCTAGCTTCTGAACTCTTATGAGGGAAGAAAACAGTGAAGTGGAGGGAGGCTGAGGTAACACCCCTCTCCAGTTAGTACCCAAAGCCTAGGCTAACTGGCTTTCCGAGGCAAGCCCAGGCCCTGTGAGGGGACAGGAGTCAGCTGACCTGAGTTCAGGCTATTTGGCTATTTGGCTGCTAAAGATGAATAGGATTCCGAGCTGTGGCCTGAAGCAGCGCCTAGGAAGCGTAATGTGTCTTTGAAATCCAGTATTTTCATTACAAATTATTATTTTATTTTATTATTTTTATTACAAATAATGCAATCTTGCATTCTATTTTATATTTTATCCGTGTATGGGAATTTGTAATTTCGGTAGCAAACTTTAAAATGACAATACTTCAATTACTTAATCTTCCCTGCCCCCCCAAAAACCCTTTTTAACAAAAAAGATACACTGCGTTTATCCTGTGGCTTCAGACACTGTTGGGATTTTCATACCCCAGTTTTGAAAACCCAGAACTAGAGAATCTCAAGGGCCTATTCAACTCCACAAAGATCATAACAAAGAAAAAAAGATTTCAGTTCTATGGAGCTCCTTTTCTAAAACTCCCGGGGTGGAGGGCGGCCCATAGGGTGGTGGACCATCTGGAGGAGGCCTGCCAGAGAAGGTAGAAACAGACGTCCCAGTTCCAGCCCTTTCAGTGTTCTCGCTTTTTGAGGGTTTCCAATTGCCATATATCAAAGCGGGGCAGGCAGGGTCAGGATGAGCTTTGTTCATCAAGGTGGGGGTGGGGCGGGGGTGGAGGGATGACAAGGATGATCAGAAGCTGCTACAGTGGGGACAGCCTGAATCCAGGCTTGCATTTGCATAGCGTAGATGAGACAGGCCTCATCAGTGCCATTGTACAGGTAAGAAAACAGGTTCGGATAGGTGCAGGGACTTGCCTAAGGTCACATAGCCAGTCAGCAGGCTGGAGCCGTGACTCTAGATCTAGGCTGATTTCCTTGATTCCAAGCCCCTGACACTTAGTTGAGAGCCAAAGGGACTGTATGGCTGGGGAGGGGGGCAGTACACGTTGGGGAGCGGTGGTGTAGGACAGGTGGAGTGAACACCTGGAGTCGATATGGAGCTATTGACAGAAAACTTTCTCTGCTGGTTAGGCTCTTTATCTTATCTGATGAGGCTCTTCCTCCCCATGCAGAATTCAGCAGGGCCCAGCAGTGCTGACTCAATGGCAAAGCTCACTGTCGCCATGGGGTCCCCTTCAGCTAGACAACCGCAAGCCCAGAAGTGACACTGATTCTGTCACATCCTCCCTCCAGGTATCCTCCCTGAGAGCTCAGGAGGGCCCATGTGGGAAGTGGTGAGCCAAAAGAGGAGCCTCTCCCCGCCCCCAGCTGTAACGTTTGTAACCCACAAAGGACAGACTTTGGCGTAGGAATCCAGAAGCTACGGCTGAATCTTTTTGTATTTAAAAATCACACGCAGAGAAACACAAAAAAATCTAGATTTCTAGCTTCTGCTCTGGGAAGAGGAGCACACAAGAGCTGAATTGACTTCCTCGCTGTGGCTGGTCTGCAGTGGGGCCAGCCGGGATGGGGGAAGGGAAGACCCCCTGCTCCCTTTCCTCTCCCCTCCCGCCCCCCACCCTCGGCCGAGGTACGCCTTCAGGGGAGCCGGGCAGGGGAGGTGACAGATGCTGAGCAGCTGACTGGGGAGGTGGGGGTCTGTCTCCACGGACCCCCTGGTGTGTGTTGGGACGAGCGGGGACGTGACTTGGAGAACGTGCGTCTTGGGGACGAGGTGGGGGGGAAGGAGGGAAAGTGAGACAGGGGAGGAGGGCGGGGCTAGCATTGACCCCGCCCACTCCGGGGAGGAAGAAGACTCCTCCCACCGTCCGAGAGGAAAGCCGCCAGGCTGGGGAGATGCTGAGCTCAGCGCTTTAGTCGTTGGGCTGCTGGGTGGGGGGCAGGGCGAGCGGCTGGCGCCTTTCTGGGGAGGGCAGAAGAGCGGGGAGAAGGGGAGGGAGGAGAGGCTGAGGAGGCCCTCACAACCCTGAGGCAGTAACTCTCCTCGGGCCGGGTCCGCTAACAAAGCCGTCTCTGTTGGGGTGGGGGAGGCCTCCTGGGTGCACGCAGAACCTTATGGGGGTGGGCGGGGGAGTGTCTGTGAGTCACCACCCTACACCCTGACTTAGGCCCAAGAACCCACGTCAGAGAGGCAGAGCCCTTGTGCCCTCTGACCCCAGGATTTGTTTGGTGGAGGGAGTGCAGGGAGCAGTGCCTGCTCCTATAGGGCTGCAGGTCAGAACTGCCCGGGCAGCCCCCGGGGACTTTTATTTAAGGCAGCCCCCGGGGACTTTTATTTAAGGCAGCCTTATAAAAAAGCAGGGAATATCACCTTGGGAGGGGAAGGAAGAAAACCCTTTAGACCTACTTGGCACAAATGGTTACCCGGGCCAAATGGATGGGTGGCTATTTTTGAGCTGACCTACATACCTATTTGCCTCTTTATCTTTTTATTATCACACATAGTTATTATGGGAGCTTTTCTTTAGCACTCGGTGCAGCTGCTGCATTTGCTGAGGGCTGCACAATGAGGCGTGTTGCCTCATTCTCCCAGGAAGTTTTAAGAGTCTCTGGCCCAGGGAAGAAGGACATCAATAGGCCTGCAGAAGCTTCACCAAGTTCTTTCCCCAAGGAATGGGATCCGAACCTGGATGCACCACGTCCAGAGCTTGTTAGCCTTGGAGGCCAGGAATGACATTCAGATTTGGCAACAATGTGCCTGGGTTTTGCCCAGGCCGGCCTAAATGGGCCTCATTGTTTGCCAAAGTTGACCTGTGGTCCTGCAGCCCCACACTATGGCAGGTGGGGCTTCCCTTCACAGATGGAGAAACTGAGGCAGAGATGAATTGTGGACAGAACTGGTTTGGGATTTCCTGCTTTGATTGTGGAAGTAACTCTGTTATCTTAAGTAGAAACAAGGAGAGCCTGGAACTTTCTATTTTACTTTTGTTCAGCTTCACTAAGGCCTCCCTCTCAAACCTTTTAATAGCTCCCCACTGCCTTTAGAGCAAGTCTGGCTCCTTACCTTGGCCTCACAAACCCCCAGGGCTGGCCCTTGACTATCTCTAGCTGCACCTCCCTCCCAAAGCCAGGAGGGAAAATCACAGATGGTTCTAATTACCTCTGAAACGCTCTTAAATTTTCCATAAAGTACAGTATGCCTGGCTTTGTGTATACAACTTTGCACAGTAATATGTATGTAGATGTGCAAAATATATACAGCCATGTACAGTGGATCATAAAGAGAACATCAACAAAGTGTAAGCATATAATTTACAGTATTTTTAATCACTCCAAAGAGAAACAGACACATAGATATGGAGGTGAGACTGGCAGAGGTGACAGCAGATTTCTGTCTCCTCCCATCTGGTGCCCTCTCTAGGGCATGAAATCCTTGGCCCCTGGGGAGGAGAATGGGGGCTGCTTGCCCTCCTTAAAATGCTCTTTTTGGCTTGGATTTTTCTTTCCAGGTTGGTATAATTGACTTCGCCCAGGTGCCCTGTGCCCCGTGGGATGCTTTTCCTCTGTGGTCTCAAGTGTCTTCCCTTCCAGCTTGCTCCCATCTTCACACAGATTACTTTTCCCAGATGCCCTTCTAGCTCCTTCTGACTCACACTCCAAGCTTGTCTCAGCTCAGGGCCCTCCAGGAGCCCCTTTTGAGCACACTTGGGAAGCTCCATGTCCCCTGGCCGGGGAGTGCAGGGCCAGGGAGTCCAGTCCAGAACTGCTTGCCTTTGAAGCCAGTGCTCAGTTCCCAGAGCTGTGGATGTGTTGCTCTCCTCTCACTTGATGTATATTGAAATTATCCTATCCTGGGTCTGATGCTCCATCAATTTGTAAACTCCTTCAGAGGTCACCTATTTTAAATCTTTAAACACTCACCACCACAACTACCCCCAACACACACACACCCCTAACCTCTATATGTTAGATACATATGGTATATGCTCAACAAGTATTCGGCCCGGAATCGAATGGCAGTAGAGCTTGCCTGTGACTCAAGGCCAATGTGATGTCAGTGAGAAGTCTCCCTTGACCCCTATCAGGCAGTGGGGAACTCTACTTGCCCTGAACTCTGATAGTGTGTATTATTATCACAGAAAGTTAAAACTGAAAGAGGTATTTCCCTTCTTGTCAGATGAGAAGATTAAAGGGGAAGTGGCCTGGAATGGGAACCAGATCCCATGGTCTGCTGGCTTCACTGGCCCTCTCTCCTAGTGGCCCCATCCCTTCTCCTCTGTTGTTTCCTTTCAAAGTATTCATCCCATATGTAATTATCCATGTATTTATCTGTGTGGATGTACAATGCCTGTCTTTCCCATTAAACTGTAAGCTTGCCAAGGTCTGTATCTGTTTCATCCCGGAGCTCCAGTGCCCTGCACAAAGCCAGGTCCCCAGAGTTCCCAACACATATATATGAAAAAGAAAATGAGTATCCATGTGGCCTGAGAACCTCCTTCTACTTCCCCAGGGCAGCACTGAGATTGGCTCAAAAACTGCGGAGTTGACAGGCCTAGTGTTCCGTGTCAGGACCTCCAAGGCAAACACCCTGTCCTGAGCTTAAGACCTAGGAGGGGAGATAAGACACCTTGTGAATAACCCTAATGCAAGGAAAACAGCTGAGCTGGGAATGATAGTCAGACTTGGTGTTGCAATCAAGCAGTGGTGTGGGAGGCAGATCAGAGGTTTGAGACCTGAGGCCAGGAACCAGTTAGATAGTGATGGGAGAAAACTGAAAAAAAAAACAAAAAACACCTTGAGTGTCTGTGGCAGGATAACAGTTAAATAAACTATAGTACATCCAAATCATGGAGTATTATGTGGGTGTTAAAAAGAGTGACGTCAGTTTTGGAAAAATGCCCGATACGTTGTTGGGCAAAAAGAACAAGTTGCAGAACAATTTGTAACCTCTAATCTCATTTTGAAAGAAAAACAGAGGACATTCCCCTGCAGACACACACTTACATGTGCAGAGAAAACATCTAGAAGGATACTGGAAAAACTGCCCCCAGAGGTTATCTCTGAGGGATGGAGGGGTGGGAGAGGCTTTTAGTTTTTCACGTTATATCGTTTGTTTTTTTTTTCAGGTTAAAAAGTAAGGTTACCTTTATTTTGCTTTGTAGAAACACTGGAAATAGGATTTTTTTAAAAAATAAATTTTATTTATTTATTATTATTATTATTTGGCTGTGTTGGGTCTTCGTTGCTATGCATGGGCTTTCTCTAATTGTGGCGAGTGGGGGCTACTCTTCGTCATGGTGCGTGGGCTTCTCATTGCGGTGGCTTCTCTTACTGTGGAGCACGGGCTCTAGGCATGCGGGCTTCAGTAGTTGCAGCACTTGAGCTCGGTAGTTGTGGCTCGCGGGCTCCAGAGTACAGGCTCAGTAGTTGTGGCGCACGGGCTTAGTTGCTCCGCGACATGTGGGATTTTCCCAGACCAGGGCTCGAACCCGTGTCCCCTGCATTGGCAGGCGGATTCTCAACCACTGCGCCACCAAGGAAGCCCTGGAAATCGGATTTTTACCATGAGCTCTTTTTGTGTTTTGGCTATTGCAGGATTGCGGGTGGGGTTGGGGGTTGGATAAAGAGGTGGGGTGGGGCTGCAGCAGTGGAGACCCAGTGAGAAGTACTGCAGCTCCTGGACAGATGGGGGAAGGGTCTGGGAAGGCTCTGTGGTTCCAAATGGGGAGAAGTGAGGATGGCTGTGGAAATGGAATGTGGGAAGCACAGGGCAGTGTAGGGGAGGCTCATTCAAGATGACTGACCTCCACAGTGCCTGTGACCCTGGGTAGGGGACAAGGAGCCCAAGACCAGGAAACCTTAACTTTTGGGAACAAGGGCAAGGAAAGGAAGGAGGTCGACCTTTAGGACCCTACGGATTCCTTGGCTGTTTCACCATCCTTTGGGTACAGACCGTTCTGGCTGCAGCTTGGAAACAAACAGAGCAAGGAGGGGCCAAAGCCAAAGGCGGCAGGGGGAGTCTGCCTTTCGCAGGGCCCGGCGGTGCCGCCTGGGTCTCTGCCCTCCTCCTGCTTGTTCTTGTGGGCTCACTTCCAGGCTTGGGTGAAAGGCCAGGGCTTCTGGCCCCTTCTGGAGGCGAAGCCCCTGACTAGGATCAGGAGCAAAGGAAACCAGAACAATGCTGTTCATGGAGAGATTGGGAGAGAGGGAGCTGAGTTGGGGCAGGAGAAGTTTCTTGGCTCAGAGAAGCCAATACAAGCCTGGAGAAGGTCAAAGATGAAGAATGTTCTGTGATTTCTAAGACAGCAGCTCATTTATCTCAGAAACACTTGCTCTGAGGCTGAGTCCAGTGGTAATGCTGCCACCATGCAAGCTGGGTAAACCCTCCTCAGAGGCACTGTGTTTGGAGTCATATCTCCAGGTCTCCCTCCAAAAGTTCCTGTGAAAGGCAGGAGCGAGACGTCTGCCCAGGGCCATGGGGCACTTTCATGGGGGTCTATTCAGTCAGCACTCCAACCTCCTAAAGGAGGTATTCTTTTACAAAGCAGGAAACTAAGGCTGGGGAGGATGGTGCCTTGCCCAGGACCACATGGTTAGGAAGTGTTAAAACTGGGGTTTGAAACTGGGTGTGCCTATGTCCCACTTATAATTTGGTTGCTTGGAGCTCAGAACACATTTTCCCAACAAAATAATGCTGTAAGTAGTGGTTTGGTTGCCATAATGGCCTAGCTCACCCAGGGTATAGCCAGAATTAATTCTATGTTTCACTGCGGTTGTGGATGAATCAGGCTTCTGCGGGCTAGCCTGGAAACCCACAGAAGAGGGAAAATGCATTTCAGGGTGTGCCCAGCTGGGAACTCTTGCCCTCACCATAGCGCCTGATTCAGGGCAAGTAGGGAATGTGGTGGCTCAGGGAGCGCTTGTCCATTTCCAGAGCTCTTCCAGCAAGCCCTGGTGAGTTCTAGCTGTTCACCGGAGGGGGCAGAGCTCTTGGCAGGTTTGGGGTTTCTAAGACAGGGAGTGTTACGTGAGAATGTGCACTGATTTTCAGACTCTGACCATCTTAGGCCTTTCTCTTTCTTCCTTACACTGCCTCTCAGCTTCCTGCAGTCATCTTCCATCTTCTTCCCCTAGGATGGAGCACTAAAGGCAAGATCTAGGGTTTATTTTCACAACGAAATCTGATGTCTGCCTATGAAGTAGGTGGGTGATAATGACTGCACAGGGTTAGGAGTGATGGAGATCAGAGCAGCTGTTGAGAGAAGCAAGGATCCATCAAAGCTTTTAGAGTGACTTCAGGGAGAGCAGTCATTCATTCAACAAACATTTGCTGTGGGTGTGCTGGGCACTGTCCTCCTTCCTGTCATGGCACTTCTGTTGCCAAAAGAATCCTGGGAATGACTGACTGTGAGTTCCAAACCCAGAATCTTAGCACTGGAAGAAGTCTTTTTCCAGATGGAAACTGCAGTCATTCATTAATTCAGGAAGGTCTAACTGTCAGGCTAACTACTGAGAATACATAAAGCCTGAAATTGAGATCCAGAGGGAGGTCGGAAGTGACTTGCCCAGTATCTCAGTCCAGGGTCCCAGTGCCTGGACTAGTACCTGCCCCTTCTGGCCACAGTCATGGCCTTCCTGCCTCAAGATATATCCCAGTCAGCTTTTAGGATTTCTCTGGTTTGGAGTCTAGGGCCTAGGGGAAGGCCACAGAGAAGTAGTAGGATTCCTTTTTTATGGACAATAACAATGCCTGGGTTCTCCCCTGGAGTGAGAACTAGATTTCCCACTGGTGGTGTTCAGTTGACATAGAAGACTATTCTCAGTTCTATCAATGAGCCATCTGATCTCTAAATTCCAGGTCTTCACAAGCACTGTTACCTTTGCTTGAAGCTCCCTTTCCCAGGCTCCTCTGTCTGGCTAATTCCTAACTGCCCTTTGGGTCTCAGTTTGAAGAGCTCTCCCTCGAGGACTTTCCTGGGCCCCCAATGTTCTTAGGTCTCCCTGCTCTGTGCTCACCCACAGCACTCTGGACTCCACCTAGGATAACCCTGGACCCTTGGGATTGTTCTTGCTTATTGAATGCCTTTCTTTCCCCTAGACTGTGATCTCTAGGAGAGGTAGACGCCATGGCTGCCTCTCCTTTGTTTGTACATTTGTTTTTAGCAATTGTGTGCCCTTTATCAATCATTGTTAACTTAGTACACAGTAGGTGCTCAATGTGCAGTTGGGAAAGACTGTGATCCATGGCTACAGGCAGGGCCTTCCGGTGAGTGACTTCCACTCAGGTCGTTCAACAACCGTTTATCAAGGACAAGCATACCCACAGGGTACAAAGATGACTTGGAAAAAGAGACTCACCGCCTAGTAGAGGAATTGATGATCCAGAAGCCAGTTTAAAAACGGAAAAAAATCTCTTCTAACCAGAGAGTTCAACCCCCTTCCTGAGTCCCTTTCCCTCTCTCCTGGCCCATTGATCCTTGGCTACTTGGGCTGGAGCCCAGCATCTGCCTCTGAGTTTCAGGACCCTACCCAGGCCCAGAACAATCCAGGCCTAGTGTGGGGCTGCACATAGGCGTCTGGTGGCAGGTCCAGGGATCTGAGGCACAGGGCAGACAGAGCACTGGGCTCTCCAGTCTCCTCTGGTCAGCTCTACACCACATGCCAGAGCTTTTAGCTGTTTTGGAGAATTCGTTAAGAAATCACCTTACTGTCAAATTCATCTGGAGAGAAACTTTGAAGGTAAAGGCTTACATTCATTTCAAGGGTTTGAAGTGCTGGTCTTTAAATAGTTACCCCTAAAGTGTCAGGAGATCTGGGTCCAAAAACCTTGAATTACTGATCTTGGTTGTTCCTCCCAATTTCCCAGAGCCTTAGTTTTGTCATCTGAAGGAGGTTTTGTCATGAGGAACATGAGATGCTATTATGTGACAGTGCCAAGCAAGTCGAAGATGCTTCAGGATGAATGGGAAGGTAAGTGCTCACAGTCTGGTCACTGGAGGCTCACCCAGTAGGGAGGGCACAGTGGAAGTGGCCTCCTGGGGTCCTTCAGTGGGCTTTACGCGGTGCAGGTGACCTAAGGCCGAGGATAGCGAGAGGCAGCACTAGGACCCAGGGGCGGAGTCTGGAGCCGGCTCAGCCGGGTAAGTTCACAGCCAGAACACAATGTTCTCAGTGTACCCACAGGAAACCCTGAAGAGGAGAACTGCACATGGCCTTCTGCTGGGTGTGTTCTGGTCCTAGCCTTTTATTCTTTTTCCTAACCTCAGTCCCCACTTTCACATCCTGTAACCTGCAGAGCTGCCTGCCCCACCCTGTGGGTTGGTCCCAGGCCCCAGGAGAGCAATCAATGCAGGAAGCCCAAAGCCTGGCTGGCCTTCACCATTTTCAAATAAGACCGTTTGCCTCTAACCTTGGTTTCCTGAATCAACCCTTTGTGATGGAAACTTTTCACAGTGCGGAAGGCAGACACAGGGGACAAAGCTGAGTTTCTAGCTGAGGCGAGGGTCTTGGCTCACGTGCAGGGAAACAGCTGATGCCTCTGGACCATCTCCTCCCTTCCTCCCTTAAGTCCAGGCCCCACCTGGGACGGGGTGAGGGCCTCCACGGCTGCTGCATAAATCAAAAGGAACTGGGAGCTGCCTGGGGAACCAGGGCCAAGTTTGGAGCAGAACATCCTATGATGTGGTTCCTAGTTTTTATTTCCACGAATGCTATAATATGTTGTCCCACCGAGCTATTTTTATTGAATGAAAAAATTTTTAAAAAGCAAACCTCTGCAAAACCAACAGCCCTCCGTTACAGGGAAGGACAAGGTGAACTTTTCACTTCCTTCCCCGCAGCCTATCAACTCATCTGCGGTTTGGTGTCACCCACACTTCCATACTATATTCAATCTCAATTTTTGCCTCCTCGTTTTTGAAGCTGCGAGAGCAAGGCTCTTAAACCCATGTTGCTCCTTAACGTTGCGTGAGACTTTCAAAAGAGTTTTCTTAGTGAGTTCTCACAACTGATTGCAGAATGGCCAGATGCCAGCCTTGAGGCAGAGACGAGCCCGGAGAGAGTGGACAGTCAGGGAGAGTCTGTGAGCAGCCAGCACCCAGCCATACTCTGGCTCCCTGCGCTACTGGGGGCTACAAGTAAGGAGCAAAGCTCTTCTTTTATAACACACCACATATCTGCCTCCTTAATGAAGGGCCTGGCCATTGAAAATAAACCCCAGTGCTTATATTAAGCTCTTTTAATAGGGCTCCTTCCACTCTGGCATTTCAGAGTGTTTTCCCAAATATTGGTTTGTAAGAGAGTTTTAGTGTGTCCTCACCCCATGCCTATAAAGAGATTCGACTGGGTGCTTCCCATACTTATCCAAGCTCAGGGATTCCTTTCTTGGAGAAGGAGCTTCCCAAAGCTGGCAGTGCGGCTACTCCAGGGAAATCTGCACAAAACTTGCAGCCCCCAAAGACCTGGGTTCTAGTCTTAGTTTTTCCAATTTGCTGTGTGACCCTGTGCAAGTCACTTTCCTACTCAAGGCTTCAATACCCTCATTTATAAAAGTAGAGGATTTGGTTAGACATCATTGCTGTTACAGGTGGAATTGTGTCCCTCCTCAAAATTTACATGTTGAAGTCTTAACTTCGGTACCTTAGAATGTGATCTTATTTGGGGATAGAACTCAATAGAGGTAGTTGAGTTAAAGTGAAGTTCAGTAGGGTGAACCCTAATCTAATATGACTGGTATCTTTATAAAAAGGGGAAATTTGGACACAGACACATGCATAGAGTGATGATGATGTAAAGAGACATTGGGAGAAGATGGTCATTTACAAGCCAAGGAGAGAGGCCTGGAACAGATCCCTTCCTGCACAGCCTCCAGCAGGAACCAACCACGGTGACATCTTGATCTTGGACTTCTAGACCTCAGAACTGTGAGACTATTAAGTTTCTGTTTAAGCTGCTCAGTCTGTGTACTTTGTTATGGCCGCCCTAGTAGGCTCTTATGGCAGCCCTAGCTCAAATGAATACAGTTGCTAAGGCCCTTCAGCTCTTAGTCTATGGGATTCTTTCCTGCCATTCCTTGGTGGTTTCTTCTGCCCCACATGGCCTTTCTGTTGCCCTCTCCCAGTGAGTAAATGACATCATGTGTGTGAAGTACTTAGCACAATGCCCCACATATAGTTACTCTTCACTATATATTAACCATGATGAGTCCCCAGTGCCTGGGTATGACTTGTACCTACCCTGAGAGCTATTGCGCCAAAATGAGAGGTGTGGGTGCTGAGCCCAGGCCCTCATGGTCACTCATGCCTTCATTACTGAAGCCTTTCCCATCCTCCTTGGCAGCCTTTAAATTGAAGAGTATTAAATTGGCACCTTCCAGGAGCCTAGCTCTTTTTCATGGAAAGTTCATTTTGGCCACAAAGCCAGCAGGACTCAAAAGAGACTGCAGAGGCTCAGAATGGGAGATGGTTTCTCTGTCCTTGGACTCAGTGATCCCCGGGGTCATGAAGAGCTGCAGAACTCTGAGGTTAAGGCCCTGCTTTTCTATTTGCCTAATAAGGATGCCCCTTGGCTGCAGCATAGTGGATAAGGCTTAACTACAGGCGCAGCCAGAGCTTATGCTCCCAGACAACAAGGCGCGGCCCTCCTCCTTGGTCCTCCATCCCCCCTTCTGCTTCTTTTCTAGCTCTTGGAATGAATACTCCACTGTACTGAGAGATGGCATGGGGATGATGTCCTGCTTTCTTCCTGGCTCCTAAGTCCATAGGTCTCTGGAGGCCATAGCACCTGGTCCTCCAGCTGCAATCTCAGGCTGGCTGGGAGAGTCTGATTTTCCTTTTCATGATCAGGAGTGCTTTCAAAAAGCACCGTAGCCTTGAGCATTGAAGCAGGATCACAGAATGAGCCTTGAGTCTTCTCTGGGCAGTGACACTGGTCCAGGATAGGAAGTCCTAGGTTGTCCTCTAGGCACTATGTTGGAGAGCTAAGTTGCCCTGACTTCACAGAAGATTCCAGATTTACTGTATTTTGGAGACTCTGCAGAAAGTTACGTGGGTAGAGTCTGACTTCAACAGCCCGCAAACATGACCTTTGGGTTTGCTAAACAGATGAAATGCCCATGCTTGTGTGGTTTATCTTCAAATATATGCCTGGAGATTTCTGAGAACAAGGAGGGGGAGAGAGGGTGTGGGATTTTACTTCAGGCCTTCGGGGCCAGGGAAGGAAGGAGGAGAAACCATCTGGGGGGAAAAACATCTCTCCGCAATGTCCATATACTTTATATTTGATCCCTTCAAGCTGCCTCTTATCCTGGTTTGGCTCAGAGCCCAGAAGGGAGGCTCCTTCAATAATTCTGAGCTTAGAACATCTGCCTTTCCCTAAAAATAAGTAAATAAATACAAATCTGTAAATATTTCCTTTCCAGCCAGAGCAAAAATACTGTGAACAGTACTGCCTAGTGGTCTGTAAAGATCACCTCTGATGCGTTATACCAGCCTAAGGGTCTAACCCTTCCAGGTCTTGAGGAGCCTGCTTCCTAAGTTACTTACTGTAAAAGTCAGGATTGTTGGCCTTTGTCTTAGGTGTACCCTGTCCGTGTCAGAGAAATGCTCTTTTGATGGAAAGTAGAGCACGGTGAATGAGGCTCAAAACAATCTGGTTCTTGCTTCCTTCTTCTGAGAGGTCGCACCCCTCCCCTGTTTACATGCTCAGCTCCAGCCACACCAAATGACTTGGAGTTCCATGAATGCGGCCCTGCCTATGCACGTGCTATTCCCTGTACTTGGAATGGTTCTCTGGCTTATTCCCCTCTAACCCCAATTGAACAGGCATGCTCAGGCCCAGGCTCACCTTCTCTAGGAAAGTTTCCTTGTTATCTCCCCTTCTTTCCCACCTCCAAGACTTCTTGGCTTCCACAGCACCCCATGTAGACCAGAGTCATGGAGTTATGGTGCTGTATAGATTCCATATGTGTTTACTTGTCTGCTTTTTCATTGGTCCAAGTGGTTTCCAAAACTGGCTGCAGGAGGGTCACACGAGACCCCCAGCCATAGACCTATTGGACCCCAGGAATGAAGCCAGGGAGTATTTTTATTAAGCTTGGTTCTGAGGCACAGCTAGGTTTGGGAACTATTGCTCCATCTTTGTACTTCTATTGACTACATATTACCAGAGACATAGTAGGCCCTCAAGAAATGTCTGACCCTTCTAATAATTTCTCTCTTGTAACCTCTTCTTGTTTTCACTTCCTTCCCTTGCTAGCCCTAGACCAACAATTTGCTTACCCCCTTGCCCTTACCGTGTAAGACTGTAACCACCAACTATTCATTTTTTCCATTTCTACTGCCAGGCTGCTCGGAGTTGCTGGTATACTTCCCCAACAATTGGTGCCACTGCAAATTCAGGGACTCAGACTGGAAATGGCCCCTGAATGTGCTTGGCAATCCTCTGACCCTGGTCAGCTCCCTCCCATTCTTCACAGGGACCATTCCCAAGCCCACTGCTCCTGCTTTGTCCTGCTCCTGCCGCAGGCCATACACCAATTTGCCTCCTCCATCACAGAGAACATAGAAGCCATCTGATGGGAACTCCCTTAACTTCCTGCCACCTCACCTACACATTTACCCGCATCAGCACTATCCTTTTACCCTCCCTCCCTCTAAGGGTAATCACTCCAGCTGGGCTCTGGATCCCATCCCTTCCACTTCCTCAGGGACCTTACACCCTCAATCATGCCCTCTTTCTCTTTGACCTATCCCCAGAACAAACGTCTTGATGATGCGTCCTCCTTTAACCATCACCCTCTTTGTCCCCCATTTTTGCCTCTGCTTCCCACTGAACTTCTTAAAGATGTTGCCTAGATTTGGCCCCATATTTTCACCTTCCACTCACCCTCCCAGCCACAGCAGCCTGGCTCTGCCCCCACTGTACCACAAAAGTGGCTGCTCTTGAGACAAGGTCACCAACAAGTTCCTGGGTAAAATCCGAAGGCCTTCTCCACCCGTCAGCTCATTGCTTGGCTATACCAGATACTGGTATTTGCAGCAGGCTCCTTCTTTTTTTTTTTTTTTTTTAATAATTTTATTTATTTATTTACTTATTTGTTTATTTATTTATTTATGGCGGCATCAGGTCCTCGTTGCTGCACGCGGGCCTTCTCCAGTTGCAGCAAGTGGGGGCCATTCCTTGCTGCGGTGCATACATAGGCCGCTTATTGCAGTGGCCTCTCCTGTTGTGGAGCACAAGCTCTAGGCGCGCGGGCTTCAGTAGTTGTGGCTCGCGGGCTCCAGAGCGCAGGCTCAGTGGTTGTGGCGTACGGGCTTAGCTGCTCCACGGCATGTGGGATCTTCCCGGACCCGGGCCCGAACCCGTGTCCCTTGCACTGGCAGGCAGATTCTTAACTACTGCGCCACCAGGGAAGTCCAGCAGCCTCCTTCTTAAAACATCCTTTCTCCTGGTTTCCCTGATACCACATTCCTCATTTTCTGGCTGTCTCTGGTTACTTCCTGCCAGTTGCTTTCCTGGGCTCCTCCCCCTCCTCTTCCTGTCCCTTAGATCAGGGGTCCCCAATCCCTGGGCCACCGTACCGGTCCGTGGCCTGTTAGGACAACAGCAGGAGATGAGCGGCGGGCGAACAAGCGAAGCTTCATCTGCTGCTCCCTGTCACTCGCATTATCGCCTGAACCATCGCCCCCCACCATCCGTGGAAAAACTGTCTTCCACGAAACCGGTCCTTGGTGCCAAAAAGGTTGGGGACCGCTGCCTTAGATGCCAGGGTTCCAATTCTCTTCTTACTCTGTGGGCTCTCTCCCTGGGCAATACCATCCATGCCCACCTTTGGCTGCATGTCTCTAGGTGGGTGAGTCCCAAATCTAACTCTAGCCCAGCTCACTCTCCTGAACTATATGTAGACCAGAGAGTCACCTGCCTGCTGGACATCTCCTTGAGCCTGCCTCTCTCCCTGTACTCCTGTCTCAGTGAATAGAATCCAGTCCGTCAGCTACTGACACAAGAAACCCGGGTGTCCTCCCTGAGTTCTCCAAGTTTGACCAGTCACCAAGTCCCATATATGCTACTTCTTGAGTAACTCTCAGATAAAATCTATCATCTTGTCCTTATACTCTATGAATTAGCCATAACAAAGCACCTGCAGCCCCACAGAAGCACGATGTCCTTCCTCACTCTTGAGCCTTTGCACATTTTGTTCCTTCCATCTAGAAAGTCTTTCCTTCCCACCCCACCTACTTGTTCTTCAGGTCTCAGCCTAAACACCATCCTCCTAGGAAGTCTTCTCTGACCCCTGCTCAGCTGCATTAGCTGTCTCTGATTTTACAGCATTTCTGCTTTCTGTTATCAGACAGTTTTTTACACTGAAAATTGCTCTTTTCTCTTTCTTAATATATTTATAAACTTGAGGCTGATGACTGTGTTTTGTTTGACAGCATATCCTCAGCATTAGCAGATGCTAAACATATAGTAAGTGCTCAAGAAATGTCTGTGAAATGAGTAAAAGACGTTTGGAAAGAAACATCCTCTCTGTTGTTGCTGGTAACAAACTATATTGTTTCATTACCTTGCCTAAAGAGCTTGTATTATAAAAATGAAGTAAGCGGATTCTGGATAAACAGCTTCTCTAGGGCGACTTGACAGGCTGCAGAAATTAAAGTATCTGGAGAGGTGGAGACCAGCTCATGGATGCTGACATGTGGGACTACCATTGGGCCCATGTGCAGGAGCCTATGAGAAGGGCAGCGGGCCACCAGCATCATTTGCCCAGGCTCCTACCATGGCTGTTTTGGACACAGTTTCCGTTTGTTCCACAGCTTCCACCTGTCAGTAGAGCATTATAGAGAACTCTGGGCTGAGCTCTGGCTTATTGTCTTGGCTCTGCCCACCACCTATCTCAATTATGTTAGGCTTTTCTCCACTCTGGATGCTGCACTGTAAGTAGCTAGCACAGCTTCTAAAACAGGGTAAACATGCAACAAATTCATTCACTCAGTAAATACCTGTAGCACACCTACTATGTGCCAGGTAGTGTTCTAGGTACTGAATATACAGCAATGAATGACACAGACAGGGTCCCAACGTCCTATTTGTCAACCAGGGGGATGAACTAGATGATCTCTAAGGTCTGTTCTATTCAGCTCTAAAATTCTCAGACTCCCTCTTTGACCAGATGCAAATTAACAAGGCAGGCTGGTGGCGAAGCATCCTGCTCCCGCCTCCTTCTCCCACTCTTCTCCACCCTTGGTGCCATCTCCATCCCAAACTCAGCTCTGGGAAACAGGAGAAGATCTGGTATCATCTGTACTCTGCCTGCAACCCAAAACTTTCCCATGTATCTGTCAGTTAAGCCTTTTCTCTTTTGTGGGAAGGATCTGTCTTGGTTGGAACTCTGGGCAATTACAAGGAGGCCAGGCAAGGTATTTTAGGCAAAGTTAGGTGCTTTGGCAAAAGGAGAGGGAGAGGCAGAATGGCCTTCTCCTCCAAGTGTAGTATCTCGGGTTTGCCTGAAAGGGAACCACATCCTTGGGCAGGTTCCTCCTCTTTGTTGTGGATGATAGGCATCCCCTGGTCCTATCTCCTTTCTTCTACCTTTGGTTTGGCCTTAAGGTCCAAAGTTTCTACCACTTCAGTGTCTGGTGTTCTGATGGGGAACAAGAGATTCAAAGCCTCCCAACCATTTGGGGGAAGGGAAGCCACAGGCTGCAAGCAAATGGACAGAGCAGAGAGGTCCCAGGGTCAGGAACGTGATTTAGAGTTCCAGACCACTGTCATTCCAGGTCAGTATCAGCCATGCGATGGCACTGATAACTAACACATTAAAGCTTATCAGTGAAAACTGAGGACTTTAATGCTGATCCTGGATAAAGTCAGAAAGTAAGATTTTTGACTACATAAAAGTAAAGCCAGATTTATTTATTTTTTAAAAAATATTTATTTATTTATTTGGCTGTGCTGGGTCTTAGTTGCGGCATGCGGGATCTGTAGTTGCAGCATGCAGGATCTAGTTCCCTGACCAGGGATCGAACCCGGGGCCCCTACGTTGGGAGCGTGGAGTCTTAACCACTGGACCAACCAGGGAAGTCCCCAAACCAGCTTTATTTAAGTTTACTATTTATGTATCATTACCATGAGACAAAACACTTATATGGAATTATGTATCAAACCAACATGAACAATTCTTTATTAACAGCAAGTTCTACCTTCAGATTTTCTAGTATATGATGAACTAGAAGGCACAGAGACAAAGATTTGAAAGGCCTATATTATTAACTATAATTTGGATAATAATCTTGGTACCTTACCTTCTCTGTACTGGTTTCTGCAACTGTAAACTACCTGCCTCATTTATCTCACAGCGTTGATGAGGGACTAAAGACACGACATATATGAAAATGCTTTAGAAGCTGCAAAGTGTTTTGTGCACTGAGGCACCGTTACCATCCGCTCTCTTAGGATGGCTGTCTGTGCAGTCCTGGTCGTTAGCTGCCATCTGCCCTCTTGCCTTCCTCCTTGCTCACTTGGGTAGGTACCCCTTAAGCATCTAACTACATTTCATCATACTGAATCTTAAAAGGTTAGGTAGATACTAACATATAGCTAATTCCTATGTTTTTTTTTAAATAAATTTATTTATTTTTATTTTTGGCTGTGTTTTGTCTTCGTTGCTGCGTGCGGGCTTTCTCTAGTTGCGGTGAGCGGGGGCTACTCTTTGTTGTGGTGTGCAGGCTTCTCATTGCAGTGGCTTCTCCTGTTGCAGAGCACGGGCTCTAGGTGCATGGGCTTCAGTAGTTGTGGCGCGCGGGCTCTAGAGGGCAGGCTCAGTAGTTTTGGCACATGGGCTTAGTTGCTCTGCAGCATGTGGGATCTTCCCGGACCAGGGCTCGAACCCGTGTCCCCTGCATTGGCAGGTGGGTTCTGTGCCACCAGGGAAGCCCCTAATTCCTATCAGTTCTTAAAGAAAGAGGGCTTCATTGTACTTAAGACTCTTTATCAACAAGCACTGGAAGAAGGGAGGGTAGTGGCAAGGCTTATTTCCTCCAGGTAGTTAATTCATTTTATCATTAAAAAGAAAAAAGAAGGTTTTAGGATTTTCCTTTGTACGAGGCCCTGGGTTGGGCTCAATGGGATGCCACATGATTCAACTAAAATAATCTTAGCTTTGGAGTCTGGCAGACTTTGAGTTCAAATCCAGACTTGGCCATTTACTTAGCTATGCAGCCTTAGCATGTAGTAATGCCTGCTTTGTGCTTCAAGTTCCTCTTCTGTATTAGGAGGTGTTACACATCTTACAGCATTACTGAAAGGATTATGATTAATGCCTGTGAGTGGCTGGCACATAATGAGTGCAGAGGGGATGAAAGATGAGCAACAACAGGTCCATTTTCAAGCCCAAAACATGGCAATAGGAGTTGTGGATGAGACATAATGACCAACAGAAAGGTGCAGAGAGGGAGGGGCCATCCTCAAATAGTGAGGGTCTCATTCCTGGCAGCACTCAAGTAGAAGCTGAATCTTCACTGGGAAAGGTGCTTCAGAAAGTATTTCTGCTCAACTCTAGGATCTCTTGAATTTCTAAGGTCATAAAAGGAAATGTCCAACTTAAAGAGAAAACAATTCTTTTTTTTTTAATGAACTATGCTAATGTAATTGTATATCTGGGAGAAATTAAGGAAAGCTATGAAGCTATAAAATCCCTAAACAATATAAATGTATTTATTTATTTATTTTATTATTTTTGTTTATTTATTAGTTTTGGCTGTGTTGGGTCTTCGTTGCTGTGCGCGGGCTTTCTCTAGTTGCCGTGAGCAGGGGCTACTCTTCATTGTGGTGCGCGGGCTTCTCACTGTGGTAGCTTCTGTTGTTGCAGAGCACGGGCTCTAGAGTGCGCAGGCTTCAGCAGATGTGGCGCGTGGGCTCAGTAGTTGTGGCACACGGGCTTAGTTGCTCCGCGGCATGTGGGATCTTCCCGGACCAGGGCTTGAACCCGTGTCCCCTGCATTGGCAGGCGGATTCTTAACCACTGCGCCACCAGGGAAGCCCGAGAAAAAAATTCTGTAAGTTCAAATACCAAAGGGTAACGATGAGGTAATACAGTGTCTGTGCTGTACAGTTACATAAATCAAATAAGAGAAAGTTACTGATTGCTTCTGAACTGTCACTGAAAATATGATTTAAAGGTTTATTGCAGACTACGTATTTAAAATTTTTCCTTTGGTAATCATAAAGATGGTTGATGCCAAAAAGGACAATGTTAGGAAACTCAATGGCTTTCAAATATGGAACTAGTTTAGGTTAAGAAGTATTAATATGGAAATAGGTGAGTTTGAGGACTGGTAATTTTTGTGTTCTGATGTGCTTCAGAGACAAGGTTAGTGGGCTGAATTGTCAATCAACTGCAATCTATTCCAAGTGCCAAGATTTTCTTCTGTCTGGGCTACGTGGCCACGAGCAGGTCTTTAACTTCCCTGTGCTCAGATTCCTTTTCGACGCAATGAGGTCACCACCTGCCTGTTATATACTATGTGTTAAAACATTCTGAACTCCTGAGATTAAGGCCAATTGCTACTGGAATCTTATTTATTCATAATTAACCAACTCTAAGCAGGTCAGGTACAAGTTATTAATGAGGAGAAAGGCAAATGCTGTCTGAGGCAAAATTTGCATACAATTTAATAAATGATTCTCCTAACTGTGCAGTGTGGACCCTGGGGTCCCATGAGGGAAAACAAAAGACACCTCTTAGCTTTCCAGGTTTTTCCTTTTCATGGTAAAAAACCTACTCAGATATTGATGATAAATTCATATACTTCGAAAAAGACAAATATCCCTGAGAGAAAGCAAATCTACCATTTACTTAGGAGAAATGGTTTTTACATTCCCTTCTTATAAAAAGTAATTTGACCTCTTTCCCCTATCCCAAATCCCTGAGGCTCTGAAAGGATAAAGAAACCAATCTGGAGCTCTTTCAAAGGATTTATTTGCTACAGAATTGCCTGAGCCCACCAACAAGATGAACTCAGGATTTCTGTGTTTAAAAGGATTTTGCTCACTGCTTTATTTTTACCAGAACTTCAACATTCAAAAAGCAATTCTTTGGGCTTCCCTGGTGGTGCAGTGGTTAAGAGTCTGCCTGCTAATGCAGGGGACGTGGGTTTGTGCCCCAGTCCGGGAGGATCCCATATGCCGTGGAGCGGCTGGGCCCGTGAGCCATGGATGCTTGGGCCTGCGCGTCTGGAGCCTGTGCTCCACAACGGGAGAGGCCCGCGTACCGCAAAAAAAAAAAAGCAATTCTTTTTGCCAGCATTTGGCATGCCTAGAGGTTGGAAAAAGATAGAATCTATAGAATTAGATGTCTAAAAATAGAAAAAAAATCCCAAACATTAAAAAATTCCTAATTTGGACAGGTCCTGAGTTGAAATTGCAAAAAGAACGGTTTTAGGTCAGAAATGCTGTATTTTTTGGGCTTCCCTGGTGGCGCAGTGGTTGGGAGTCCGCCTGCTGATGCAGGGGACACGGGTTTGTGCCCCGGTCCGGGAAGATCCCACATGCTGCGGAACGGCTGGGCCTGTGAGCCATGGCCGCTGAGCCTGCGCGTCCGGCGCAATGGGAGAGGCCACAACAGTGAGAGGCCCGCATACCGCAAAAAAAAAAAAAAAAAAAAAGAAATGCTGTATTTTATAACTCCAGATCCTGACCTCGGACTTGACTGGTGAGGATTCTAGGAACTGCATGAATTGACAGGAGGGATGCCATTCTGTTGGCCAATTCTGGCATGTGTCCTGGCTTGTGAAGTTTTATTAATCTCTCTTAAACCCAGACCTCCTGGTTCTGTGATGCCAGTTGCCTAAATCTGATTCTCAATACTTTTTTAAACAAATAAACAAAAAATTTCCTTGTAAGATCACACATTTAAGTAATTTGTTGCTTGTGGTTAGATACAGAGAAACCAAGTATGGATGTGAATTAACAATTCAGTGATGGAGCTGTGAATCTCTGGATGGCTATGTAAGCTGTAAGAAAATTTCCTCACTGCACCTGCACTTGCTGTGCCCCAGAGGTGACTGTCCAGGCAAGGTCAACTTGAAGAGGGTGTGAACCCCAGCAGCTGCTCGATGGGTTTAAATCGCCACTCATCTGCCTCCAGCTCTTCTACCAGACCAGCTAGTTTTTCCATCCGAGCAACTTGCTGATCTGTAAAGAATCAAGGAGATGATATATCAACCACCAACATGATGGCTGATTTAAAAATAATTTCTAAAAGGATTTCCCCCTCAAGATTCTAGTAATGGGGTCTTACCCTATGTTGGTCAGAAGACTTAATCTTAAAAAAAAGGGAAAAAAAGTAGTACTTATCCTCCATTCCATTTGTGTACTAAATTTGTGATTTGTATACTAAAAACCTAGGGTTACAGGCAATTGCAGCTTCCCCCCCCCCAACATTATGCTCTCTATGGAGAAATGGTCTGGTCTGGTGGGTGAACAGAGTTCCCTGATGCATAAATGAAGACCTGGTGAGGGATGATGGAATAGAAAAGGTGCTACCAGGATCTTAAGAGTCCAGTTAGACCAAGAGGTATTACTTACATAAATACCCAAAGATGCAGATAATGATGGTAACCAATGGAGGACAACAGTAAAAGAAGGTTTCAGAAAGGAGAGGAAAAAGCAATACAAGCGGAGTAGGAAGCATTAACTCCCCTAGAAAACTAACCCCTTTGACTTCAACTTTAAGCCTCAATGTGGACATTATGTCTGGATTAAGACCGTAGAATGTTCTTGTCTGCAGGTAATTTGGAAAGTCCACTTAAATAGCCTTGCTGAGTTTTTGTTACAGAGCACTCTGACCTTTCTAAGTCCCCCTCTCCCACCCCCCAATAAATTTATTCTCATAGTTAAGTACACAACACTCATGTGCTTACCATGTTTCACCTGTTTAAGCGTAGATGCCACTTGATAGCTGAAAACGGATTCACAGAGGAATCTCTCAGAGCCATCTACAAAGAGAAGAGGAAAAGTTTTAATCTGCTCTAATCCATTTTAATCTAATGGTGCCTGATAAACCTAGTAAACATGTCCATTCTTTTCCCTGCTTTTACAATCGGGGTCTAGTTTTAAGTGTTTACAAAGAGGGCTTCTGTTTCACTTAGAATTAACACTGTTGAAAAGCTACTTCATCTATACCTAGAATATTAAAATAGTCCCTCCACTTGTTAAAAGAGTTTAAAAATAGTGTTAAAAAAACAAAAACAAGAAACCCCAGTTTGATGTCCTGGTCAACATTTCCCCCATCCTAACCTGACAATTTCTTAATGTTCTCCTATTGTGTATGTCAAGCAAACACTGACAGCTCACACATTTGGCCATGTGGCTCCCATGCTTTCAAAATACAAAGGTACACCAAAACTCTTAACCATTTTCATTCTAAAATGTAAAGCTGAGGAAAAATAGCTATTGTTGATATTTTATATTTCAAATTACATCACTATGGCCATCACAAAACACTGCTGGGAAGCTTCATTCTGTAAACGCCAACTGTAACCTTGATTTTCCAGCTGAATCAAAACACTGCAATTTGCATGGCCATAAGGGTATGGTACAACTTCAGAACCTAGCATTGTACTGGTGCCAAGAACTGGCTACAAGAAGGTAGCTAACTCAGTCACCCCAGTACTTGAAAGATGACTGTGAAACATAAGCTAGTTCATGTTTTTCCTTGTCAGGCAAGGGCTGATACAGCAAAACATACCCCCAAAGGCAAAGAACTCATGTAGGAAAATGTGACTTTTAAAGGGGTAGCTGAAACCATTCGGTGAAGAGATCTTATTGCAAAAATCCTAAAACAAATGGAAGGAGGGGACACAGCTGTCTTTTTTTAGGCGGTAGTTCATGCCAGCACTACTGGGTGTCACGCACTCACTCATCAATCATGGGTTGGTGCGTCAGCCAGGTATTAAGTGACAAGGAGATAGGACTAACACATCCTAGCTTCATGCTGAGTTTCACACAAGGCAGACCTTATTTCAGAAGCTCATGGTAAAAAAAAATAAGAAAAACTATAGATACTGTATCCAAATAGCTTGAATATACAACCAAGAGGGCTTCTAATATTATCTTCAAAACTGATGCAAAAATAATATATATAATTATTTCCATACATATGTATGGAAATATATTATGCATTGATATATACATATTGAATAATATTTCAAAATATAGTTTCTTTCATATAGTGATGTAGACTTTGGGGAGAGTGTTATTCCTTAAACCCAACCTCTTTTCTAAATACTGTGCTACATGGGATATGATCCTATTCCCTCCTCCCACCCCCATTCTTCTGGCTGAATGTAAGTCATTTGTGAGCATATCATCTAAATTGAGCAAAAAATTTTTTATTTTCAATTAACTAAATATTATACTGGTTGTCCAGTTTAAAGATCTAGGTAAGCTAATGATATTACTGAGTTTTTTAGATAAGGGCAATGGCCAGAAAATAACTTATGAATCCCACTGTGGGAAGAGGGACTGTGTGAACATTTGACACTAATGATGCAACTTATTATGCCTCTTTTGTGTAAATATGCCAGCATTCATACCCTTGCTTAAAGGATCAAATTATAATTTGTTTTATTTTAGGAAGAGCAAAGCATAGAGAATTAGAGCTCACTTCTCAGGTGGTTTGATCCTGAACTTTAGGATCTCACACAAGGCAGCGGGGATTCTGGCTGTTAGGACCAGGCCAAGATTTGTTTGGAAGCTCTTGCAAGTGCTACCTCCCACTTACATTTAATCACAGGTGTTATTAGGATAAATGCTTAAATTATAACATTTGCATATTTCCCTTGGTAATGAACTTCAAAGCAAAAGGATGTAAGCTAATCTTTCAAAAAGGCACCTGCATATCACTTTTCCACTCTATATGTCTGCGGAACACACTTTTGCTGATTTGCAGCTCTGTGTTAACCACAAAGTCTACTGCTTCTTAGCCACATCCTATTAGATGTGATATCTGTACCAATCTAAAGCCTGGAATTTCTCCAGAGGAGTCAGCCTGGCGCAATCTGTCTTCCATTTAGAAATTGTAATCAAACGCTTTGTAACACACCAAGTAGCAATACATCAGCTTTCCTCTTAAGGGACAAGTAAAGGTTATAAATGGTGAAAAGTTCAGTAAATTGTCCAAATCTAACACCATTGCCAACTCCAATAAATAGTATGCTAACAAATTCATTTAAAAGAATATTACCTCACAGCAGGAAAATAGACAACGGCAGATAATTTATGCTTCAGTGGCCTACAATGTTACTAAAATTCAGCCACTTTTGGGCTGGAAGGCAGTCTCTAATTTGCTTACTAATAACTGGGTGAGGACAATCCTAGCCAAGGGCAGGGGAATGCTGAAAAGTCCTGTACAGTATACTGCTTATGTGAGATGTCTGTTATCAAAGAGCAGGTACACAAAAAAGTTAATTCACAAGTTTATTTGGGTTTATTATCCTAGACTTAGGAGGGCGCAAGATCAGATTAACCTGTTAAGATTATAGACAGCATTCAACCTTGATTCCTAATTGCTTTTGTTCCTTACTCTGAAGAGGCAACTATTCCTTCTCTATTTTCATACAGGCATATCTCAGAGATATTGTGGGCTCGGTTCCAGACAACTGCAATAAGGCAAGTCACACTAATTTTTTGGTTTCCCCTTGCATAGAAAAGTTATGTTTATACCATACTGTAGTCTATTAAGTGTGTAATAGCATTATGTCTAAAAAAACAATGTATGTACCTTAATTAAAAAATACTTTATTGCTAAAAAATGCTAACCATCATTGAGCCTTCAGTGAATTGTAATCTTTCTGTTGATGGGGGGTTTGAAATATTGTGAGAATTACCAAAATGTGACACAGAGACACGAAGTGCTGTTGAAAAAATGGCGCCAACAGACTTGTTCAAAGCAAGGTTGCCACAAATCTTCAATTTGTAAAAAAAAAAAAAAAAACAGTTTCTGCGAAGCCCAACAAAACACGCTTTGCCTGTATTCGATTAAACTACCGTAAGAAAAATGGTCAGGTTCGTGTGTGTTAGATTACTTGCATAATAGTATCACCTATAAACATGGTAGATGATGCTTCCAAACTAGCATCCTTATTAACTCACATTTAAGGGTACTCTTTTCAATTTAACATTCTTCATTTGACCAGGATAGTTCAAGGACTACCATCTCTAAGTTTTCATAGTCTGTCCTTAAATGTAAGCAGCTTTAAAATGTAGGGGAAACTTTAAACCCGAGGAAGAGAATCAAAACTGTGCACTGTGAATTTAAACTTAATTTAAATTCATTCTACAATAGAAAGGCAACACAGTCCCCCATGAAGCATAATGGGATGGAATAGAAGTGGATAGAACTATAACTTGTTAGAATATCAACATTTAGAGTAATTTTAGAAGCCTTTCTTCTTTAGTGTTTCCAAGTAATCTGGTGTACACTGACCAAGAATGCTGATAGCTTTGAGACCAAGGAGGTACCTCCTGTATTAAATTCCTCCTGTAGCTAGAATTTAAATGACTTCAATCTTAGGGTCCATTGTTAAACAATGATTCCTCTTCTGCTGCTACAAAACTCATTAAGCAATTTAAGTTCCTCCAACTTCTGGTTTGTTTTGTGGGAAGCGTCCTTAATACCAGGTCTCTGCTGCATATAACTGAAGTCATAATTTATTTTTAGCGCCAAATATGGTAAACAAGGCACCAAATATTCGCTACCTCCAGACTCAGTGATGCTAGCTTGAGTATTCAGTTGTTTACTAATCATGACTTGAACCAATTCTAAAAAGCCTTATGGTTCCAGTCTTCCCAAGTTTTCCTGTCACAAATGATTCTTCTGTTTGTCCTGGCTTAATCCAAACCTCTGCTTTTTATTATACCTGATATAAATGAATAAAGATTACCCCAAAAAGCCGACTCTTAACTACAGTTTGTACCTTTCTCAGACATTTCCAGATTTTTAAATATACTTACTGAAATTTGCAATATTTAAAGCAAAAAAGATCAATATATAATTAAGCACAGATGTGCTAGAATCAAGTAGGTTTTGAATCCTTGATAGGTTCTTTGCTAATTTTTTTCAAAAGGTATGATGAATAGTTTAACAGTTAAGGACCATTTTCATGAGAATCCCCTGGATGTTGGTCAAAATGGAGATTCCTGTGCTGTAACCTACACTGATTTGGAATCTCTAAGGTGAGCCAGAAAGGCACACTTTATTTTTTATTATTATTACTTTTTAAAGTAGTTATGTATTCAGTATTTTATTTATTTATTTTTGACTGTGCTGGGTCTTCATTTCTGTGCGAGGGCTTTCTCTAGTTGCGGCAAGCAGGGGCCACTCTTTTTTTTTTTTTTTTTGTGGTACGCGGGCCTCTCACTGTTGTGGCCTCTCCCGTTGCGGAGCACAGGCTCCGGACGCGCAGGCCCAGCGGCCATGGCTCACGGGCCCAGCCGCTCCACGGCATGTGGGATCTTCCCAGACCTGGGCACGAACCCGTGTCCCCTGCATCGGCAGGCGGACTCTCAACCACTGCGCCAACAGGGAAGCCCGCGGGGGCCACTCACTGTCGCGGCCTCTCTTGTTGCGGAGCACAGGCTCCAGACGCGCAGGCTCAGTAGTTGTGGCTCACGGGCCTAGCTGCTCTGCAGCATGTGGGATCTTCCCAGACCAGGGCTCGAACCCGTGTCCCCTGCATTGGCAGGCAGATTCTCAACCACTGCACCACCAGGGAAGCCCAAGAAAGGTATACTTTAAATAAGCTCTTCTGGTGATTTTTATGCTCCCTATTAAGAATTTATTGGTCCACATCCTAAAATGACATGAATCTGATAAATTCTAGGAACCAACGCTGTTTCATGCTTACAGCCTGTGCCCCGATCTTGGCCAGCCAGTTTGCAAATGTGTGCTGAATAAGATGGGGGATGATTTGATGCAAATCCAGCTCCAGTGCTAGAAAAACCACACAGCACTGCCCTGCAATGGGCCTGGGCCAGGGCCAGGAGAGTCATCTTCACATACAAGAGTAGTAAATTGGTTTTTATTTCCTCTCAGGATCTCTTAATCTATCTGTCGATGAATTATATTAGAAAAAAATATATCAAACCTACCAACCATAGGGAAGCAGACTGGTGCCAAGATAAAGCAAACTGGAGCAGGAGGTCAACAGAATTCCTGGTTCCAGTGCTGATTTTGTCCTTTCACATGGTCAAATTACTTTCTCTTTTCTGGGTCTAAATAACTAGATGACCTCCTTGATTTCCAAAGTCTTTTTCAGCTCCAAAATTCTGATTTTAGAGAAAGATTTATGTTTTAAAGATATTATTTTGAAATGGGGAGAAGAAATGAAATGTGGAGCTGAAATCAGGGCAAACTTATCTCTAATCCACTTAATAGCTTCTTTACAATTAATATTCATAGCAAGTCTGAATCCAATTATTCAGCAAAAAGCAGCATGAGATCACCTTCTAACATCTCTCCAGCTCCTTTGGGGTAGGTGAAAAGGGCTTTCCGTGGTGGGGCAAGGTCTGAGACACTGAAACCAGATCCAGTGACAGAACTTCCACTGACCCCACCGGCTGAGGAGGATGATGAAGAGGCAGCCATCTCCTCTCTAGTAGAATTCTCACTTTACTACAGAGAAAGAAAAACAGCAATTGGCAAGTTTATGGAAGTGAGATTGACAACATTTCATTCTAGCTGCCATAAAAGCCAGCATACAGTTTAGTCAAGAATTAGCTCCAATTTTTTCTACCCTCTGTACTCCACAATCTTTTACTGATGCCTCAGGCCAAAATGTCACTCAGGATTTTAAGTGAAAATATGTTTATTCTTAGTTTTTCTACTCGAAACACTACTTCCTACCATTAGCAAACTGTTTATGTCACTTGGGATTGACTGTGGGTGATTTATGGGTTATGAAGTGGTGATACGGCAGTGCCAAGGTAGCAATTTAACTGAGGAAATGAATTATATGAGGATAAAACAACCATGCCTCATAGGATAGTTTGTCTTGGACACATCCTGACCCAGCCACACCAAGAAATTCACTTATAAAATTTTCCAAATAAAATTCCAGAATAACAGTGTGTTCTGTTCCCAAGGAAGGGGAATTGGTTAGGAAATACATATTGGCCCTTTCATTTAAAAAAAACCTAAAAAACAAAAAAAACCCACTTTTTCATTCAAATGTAATACCCAAATTGATCACTTGGTGGCGGCCCAAAACTGGAACAAAGTATTAATAGTTCAGGAATGATCTTAGAATTCAAGGCCTATTAGGAATTAGAGGAATGGTGAGTGTTTGATACTATGTCACATCAAAAAATCAAAAAGTCAAAATGTAAATGAGAAAAATCTGTACCAAATACACAACTCCTTAAAAAAGTTCAAAACAGAAGCTTATACTACACATTTACAAAAGATTCTAAAAAGTTTATGTTTTCTAAAAAGAATACTGTAGTCTTCCTGCAAACTCAGAACTACTATCATTCAATACAAAAAACAGGGCTTCCCTGGTGGCACAGTGGTTAAGAATCCACCTTCCAATGCAGGGGACATGTGTTTGAACCCTGGTCCTGGAAGATACCACATGCCATGGAGTAAGTAAGCCCATGCGCCACAACTACTGAGCCTGCGCTCTAGAGCCCTTGAGCCACAGCTACTGAGCCCACGTGCCTAGAGTCCATGCTCCGCAACAAGAGAAGCCACCGTGGTGAGAAGCCCACTTAACGCGACTAGAGAAAGCCTGCGTGCAGCAACGAAGACCCAGCACAGCCAAAAATAAAATAAATAAATTTATTTTAAAAAAAAAAGGAATTAGAAGATATAAAAAAAAATACACAAAACAGCCAGGGTTGAAAAGTGGAGTGCAGAATTAGCACTAACTTTAACATAAATAAGCAGTTTTCTGCTGAGGTGGAAAGATACACCTAAGTAATTTCTAGCTTTAAAGATTTAGGTTAAATTTTGCATGCTACCAGCAGGTGGTAACAGGAGTTAAAGTGAAACCAACAATAAACACTAGTTTGTAACTTCTCTATGAAGGCAGGCATTCTGATCACCAGAACCAAACATTATGCTTGGCCTATACTAAGTAGCTGCTGATTTAAATAAATGTTTGCTAAATGAGTTAAACATTTCACAGGAATCACAAGATTCCTTAAAGGTCATCTAATCCGATTCCCCCATTTTACAGATGACAAAACAAAACTGAGGTGTAGGGACTTTAAGCTTATCTGCCGTGCCATTTTTTAAGCAATGGCTTTATTGGCACGTCATGTGCTATGTGAGAGGTAAAATAGCATACTGGTTAAGGGCTCAGACTCTGAAGCCTCTTGGCCTAGGTTCATGTCCTGGTTTTTTTACTTAACTTGCTGTATGACTTTGGACAAATCACTTAACCTCTCTGCTTCTCAGTTGCCTCATCTCTAAAATGGGGATAATGATAGTACCTACACCAGAGGTGTCAGGAAGGTTAATATAACTAAAGCATTTGGAACAGTTATAGGGACAGTAAATACTTAATATTAGCTATCCAAAATCACTGATGGATATTTACTCCTGAATCTTTTTTTCCTCTGCAGATCCCAGTTTTTCATACTTATGTTTCAACACACTTACTCATGGGAAAAGTCCTAATTCTTTCTATTTGACATAGAGTATCAATGTCAAATGAATCCTATAGAAAGGACCTGCTCAGGAAGAGGGAAAATGCACTCCACACTTTCACTTTAAGGTTCAAGATCTTAGGAAGAACCCCTTTCTTAGGAAAAGGGGAAAGAGTTGTCCTTCTACCCTCAAAGCCTAGCACAGAACCTGGATCTATGTTTCCTGAATGAATGATGAACAAATAACAGAACACAGAGCTAGCAGCTCAGCAAAGGTTATGCAGGGGATAGAGAAGCTTGGTGTCATGAGGGTTGGTCCATTACCGTTTTCTTTTTCTTCTTTATTCTGCGGATCTATTTACACAACTGTTTCTCCCATTAGGCTGCCAAGCCTAAGGTAGGTGCTCAGTAAAATTTTTTTGAATGTTTAAATACTGATGATGAAGTATTTGACCCTATCAAGGAAGTCAGAACTATTGGCAGTAGAGATTCTTATAGGAGAGCAATGCTATTTGGGGAGACACAGCATGGTTGTGTTCACAGTGATAAGATGATCAACACATTTACTTCATGTATGATAGGGATGACCTCGTATTCATAAACTACTTTCCTTCCTAGCAGATACAAGCTTATGTTCTTAAAAAGAATCCCTCCTTTTGAAAAAGTCTCCGTATCAAAAAGACGCTGAAGGAAGTACCCTGGTACAATGGCAAATTATTACAAGCAATCATTAAACTCCATCATCAAGAAGTCATTCCAAAGAGCTGGATTACCATTCAAAAAGATGCTGCAGCTAAAAACAGATCGGGTGGAAAGAAAGGGGCAGAAGAGCGGAGGGGTCAGAATCCCAGCGGTTCACCCCCCGACCCCGGTCCCCAGGGTCCGACATCGGCGCCGCCCCACTGCGCACGCGCCAACCTTCGGTCCGCATGCGCACTAGTCTGGTGCGGCCTGAGGAAATTTCCTCTTACACGCCCTCTGCGGCAGGCTCCTGTTTCTCCACCTACTTTCTCCATTTTACTAGTCCCTGCAGGTAGGATCCCAGGGATCAACTCCCTTTCCACCAAGCTCCCGAGGGTCCCTGAGCCCTCGACCACTTACCTCTGCGGCTTTGGCAAGTTCCTCTACAGCCCCGCCCCCAAGGCCAACCGGAGCGGCCGCGTTTACTGCGACGAGAGCGGCGGCGTGCTCGAGGCCGCGGCGTGCGCGTGCCCGTGCAATGGTGGGCGTGGTCGGGGCGGAGAGGCTCTGGGAACGCATTCTCAAAGAGGCCTTCCGGATCTTTCGCTTGCTGTGCCTACGGAGGTTTTCCTACCGCAGTGGAGCCAGTTTCTCTTCGCTCGCTTTGACGTACTCGTTTTATTTTGCTCGCTTTTATGATTCAGGGTTTCGTCTCCCCCCACGACATTGCAGGCCTTCTGCTTTCGTCTCTCTTTCTCTTTCCAAACCACCGCGAAGCAGGGTGAAATTGGTTATTTTCCCGTCATTCCTAAAGAGCAGTCTCGTAGCCCAGGGCCGTAGAGGAAAGGCAGATAAAGGGTTTCCTGTCTCTGAGACAACCCTGTTTCCCCCCAGAGCTCAGTCTGAGGCCCGACCTTAACATTAAAGTTTGGGTTTTTTTTGTTTGTTTTGCTGTACGCGGGCCTCTCACCGCTGCGGCCTCTCCCGCTGCGGAGCACAGGCTCCGGACGCGCAGGCCCAGCGGCCATAGCTCACGGGCCCAGCCGCTCCGCGCCATGCGGGATCCTCCCGGACCGGGGCACGAACCCGCGTCCCCTGCATCGGCAGGCGGACTCTCAACCACTGCGCCACCAGGGAAGCCCTGGAAGCCCTAAAGTCGGTTTTTGTGGAGAGTTTTTTTGTGTGTGTGAGAGGTCCTGGGAAATTGGGCACTAGGGTATAATGTCATTAAACTATTGCTAATTATGCCCCGTCTTCCGACATTCAAGTCTGTTTACCTTTTATATTGTTATTTCTCACAACACGAAATCTCCTCTTGGTTCTGTAAGCAGATTACCAATTAAAGTGACTTACTTGCTGAGATTGGATTGAGCATTAGTGTATTTAGTAAAGATTGATTTTTTGGGGGGGAACTCTTTTATTTTGAACTTCAAGACCATCTAACATACGTGGTAGAAACACTGGTTAAACATAACCACAGCTAACCCGTAAGGAACCTTTGTTTCCTAAATTACTGATTCATTAAATGGTGACTGGAAACTTGGCTTCTCTGTGAGTGATGTACAGTTTTTGAGCAGTTACCTACGGAAATCGGATTCCTCCCTTCAGCAATGTGTTGGTTTAGAGAACCATGTTGGTTAAGTCATATTTTAACTTTGTTTTGATAGGCACCTGGATCTAATTGTTGGGTATATATTTCTAGCACCTCTAAAAGAATTTAGGGGTTTTTTGGTCCTCCCCTTGAGGATAAGTGTTTTAAATATCCCTAATTCTCTTAAAGGTCGTGCTAAATAGTGAGGGTAGGACACTTTGCAAATGTTTAGATAAGCACAGAAGGTTGCATTTTACTCTCTTTAGGTTAAAGTAATGAAGAGATCTCTAGTTTCTCTTTCAAAGTCATGGATGGGCTCAGTATCTTTTAATCATTTTTTTGGGGAATGCTGAATAGCTTACGAATTACTATCTAGAGTGTGCCAGGAGTGGAGTAGTGTAGTGGAAAATGCAGCAATTGATTTAAAACAGCTTCTAGATAGGGGAAATCTAGTGGAAACAATGCTGCATTTGCTTAGGATGTACTGTGAACTGATGCCCAATTATGTCCTTTTAGGCTTAAAGATCCACATAATAGAGGTAGGGTTTTATGATTAAAACAAAAGGTAAGGTGATGGTTTATTTTTCAGTATTCCACAGGACTGTTGTTTGGAGAAAGTATCATGGAAGTTCTGCGTCCACAGCTTATAAGAATTGGTGGACGGGTTTACAGGAAGAATCCCATCCAAGAGCAGACTTATCAACATGAAGACGAAGATGATGACTGTTATCAAGGTAATCCTGGTTGATCTTTGGTCAGATTAGAAGTAAAATGTTCTCCGTATTGTAGAAGCAATTCTTTGTTTCAGTGTATTTCTGTGTGAGCCCTGAAATTTGAGATGTTTGGCCTCTTACAGCTCCCTTTGTGTTGACGTCTGAGGGGACAGATGAGTGAGTTTGATGAGGTGTTCTCACTTCATACATCAGGTTGTGTCTCATCTTTGTGCCGAGGCTTAAATGTAATATGGGGTAATTTTAGTTAACTTAATATTAACCATTAATAATCTGTGGCAAATTGAAGTTCTTTTATCTGTAAAGCTGTGAAGTAATTTCTATAAATTATTGAAATAAATGAACATGTGCCCAGTGTTAGCTGTTGTTATTATTACTGTTGTGTTGTAATTTTTCTTTTCTTCTTTGCAGTCATATACAGGCAGTTTCAAATACACAACCAACATTATTACTACTTAAAATAGGGGTAATTTTTAAGAAGTAAACTAAACCGTTGAGATGGGCAATATTTTCAGGCTGATTAACTTGGACTTGGGTTTAATGCACAAATAGGGCCTTTCAGGTTCTCTGCTTCCTTTTCCTTTCGGTTTGTAAGCTTTTCCATTAGGCCCTAAACCTTGGGGAATAGTCTTCCCCTTGGTCCTCCCCGCTGTTTCCCTTTTGCCTTGGGGCCTTGAGCTCCTTTATTTCACCCTCCTCCTTTCTCTTTGTCTTGGCTGTATGGAGTAAGTTCTCCAGTATCACTCCTACCTCATTCACTGAAGTGATTTTGTGTTTTAATACTAAAAACCACTGAGTTGTACATTTTAAGAGGATGAGTTTTATGTTACATGAAACACATCTCCAAAAGAAAAAACAGTACAAAAAATTTTACTTTCTTAGCTTTCTGGGAGAAAACAGTTAAATAGTGATATGTAAATACTCCTTTTCCACGGTTCCAAGATTGGAAGATTTAAAATAGTCATGTATTTTTTATTCTTTATTTTTCTTCTAAGAGCAGGTCAGAAGGAATATCAGAGCAGTGTTCTGTAGTGTAAAGTGTATGACTGGTTTTTTTGTGTGTGTATTGCTTTTTTTAAACCTTGAGAGTGGTTGGACAGCTGGTGAGAAAGCAGACTGTTGTCCATAGAGCAGCAGCTCTGAGCGAGATGTTACCATTTCTCTACAGGTCTCGTGGAGTGTGCAGAAGAGTCCTGTGAAGGCTATGAGGTGGTGCAGACCCCGCAAGGTTTCCGGTGTACTCTGAAGGCCCCCAGCCTGCTCTACAAGTGAGTGAGGCCCCCGGCAGCTTCATGGGAAGGCATTTCTAGGAAACATAGCAGGAAGTAGATTCTTCTCTTTTCCACACTTATTGCAATGCTTGATTACTAGTGGTAAAATGGTTTAGTGTTTAATGTCCTAGAATTTCTAAGGACTGATTGTAGATCAGTTTCATCATTTCACATATGTCACCAAGTCCTGTTGATTTTGCTTCTTAAATATCTTTTGAATCTACTTATCTCTTTCTTTACAGCCACCCTGCTGCCTTGTCTGTGAATTACTTCAAGTAGCCTACTTACTGGTCTCTCCACATTGATTCTTGCTCTCTCTTCCAATCAGTTCTTCACATTGAGGGCGGAATGATCTTTTTAAAAGGCAAACCTGATTATTTTACTACCTTTGCTTGAAATCCATTAACATCCTTCCTCTGAAGATGGAATTCTCTTCCATTAGAGCAGTGGCCAAAATCTTGAACATGAGTTAGCCAGCCTTGATTTTTCAGCCTCAGTTCACACCACTGTTTCCCTGGCTTCGCACTTAAGCTTAACTGGTTTTCTTCAGTTTTTCACATGTGCCGTGTTCCTTCCTGCCTTTGAGCCTTGGCATATGCTGTTCCCTTTGCCTTTCAATCTCTCCTGTTCCTTAGCTAGTTTTATTCTCCTTCCTTAGGGAAGCTTGCTTTGACACCGACATCCCCACCGCCACATTGATTTCCCTACTATACGTTTTCATAACACCCTCTACTTTTCCTTTGTAGCATTTCTCAGTCTTATGTTTATATTTATTTGTGTGCTATTTGATATTTTTCCCACTAGATGGGAAGCTTCTTGAAGGTAGGAATGTGTCCTGTTATTCTCCAATGCTTGTCAAATACTGATGTGCCTTTTCCAGAGTTATTGTTATATGTAAATTGCTTGGAAGCTTTGCCATCCCTTCAGTCTGTGCTTGCTTGCTTGCGTGATGGACCACATTCTGTCTCTTATTAACCACTAATACGGTTAGCTTATGTGGCTGACTGGCTTCTTTTGGGCTTGTGCCTCTGGAGATAGGCTGGTCTGGGAAGTCATAGATTTTTTTTCTGTGTTGTACCAGATGAATAAAGTCTGTCCTTGATCCTCTATGAGAGGAGATCTACAAATATGGAATCATATACCTTTAAGCTCCAAGAGGCAAGTAGTTTCATTTTTGTCAACCTTGAGAATCTTCTGAAACACCTATTAAGGATGAAATTCTTATGGAATGTGGCTGAATGCGAAATCAGATGTTAATCCTGACAGCTCACTTTTCTCTCAGGTTCTGGTGACATTTTCTTCTAAGAAACATGATTTTAGAAAGTTGTGGCTCAGGTTCCTGATAAAATCAATGCAACATGTCTTCCTTAATGTATATATTTGCTACTGCTAAGGTGTGTAAAGATTCCTTAAATATCTGATTCTAACTTGATGACCTTTTGAATTCTATATATTGTAAGTACTCATTTTGTTCCAGATGACTTGCAATTTAGATTAGGTATTGGTTCTGCTAAATCCTAATTAATAGACAGTATTTACTAGGAAGACTCCTTCCTCCCTTCCTCCTTTCCTGTCTTATTGAGAAACAATTGTCATACAAGGAAGATTTCTTCTTATGAATCATTTATGTAAGGTTATTTGGATCAAGGAAGAGATTACTTAACCAAAGTAATTTATAATCAAAGCCTAATGGTGATACACGTGTCCACGGACTGGATCTAATACTGTGGTTCTCAACTTCAGGTGCACATTTAAAGCTCCTGGGGAGCTTTAAAAATTCCTGATACCTAGGTGCACCCCAGACCAGTTGAGTCCAAATCTCTGGGAGCTGAACCCAGGCATCATTAGTTTTTGTAGCCCCCCAGGTGATTCCAGTGTGTAGCCAAGATTGAGAACCACTTGATCTGGCAGGAATTTCCACTTACATATTCAATAAAGGAGTCACCCTTTCACTGCATATCTTTTATTGTAGTGAGTGTTTTAGACTTTCCATGTAAACCTCTTTTGGGTCTGGTACTCTTAACTGTAAGGATGCTGTCATGGGCTTAATGAGGATGGCATGGGCTGTACTGAGCTATGTGTCAGTCACTAGGAAGCCCTTTTATATATGATCACATTTAATCCTTAAAACAACCTTATGTTACTTAGGTATTATTCACTCCATTTTTATAAGTTAGGAAATAGGTTTAGAGTGGTTAAATGACTTGCCCAAGGTTTGATTCTAAAGCATCTTTAACCTCAATCACTTCCCTAAGGTGCCTGGACTATTAATAACACTTTGAGCCAACTACTTAGGGTAAGTTTGTCCACTAGCCACGTGCTAACAAACAGGAGCCTGGTTGAAAGCTCCGCTTGTTGATAAGGCCTGGAAAGGCAAGGGCCTGATGGAGTTGGTGCTGCACAATCCCTAGCCCAACACAGAGAAAACCACATTGAAACTGTGGAGTTCTCGTCCTCTTCTAAACATCTTGTTTTATAAAAATCTGGCTTACTACAGTAGACCTTAATGGAAATAACCGGGCTTGGTTATCCCCATGTAAAAAACAAATGCAGAGTTTTAGACATAGTCACCCATGCTGTTGGATACTGTAATTGAAATCATAGAAGCTGAAATACTGTTGATGAGGAAGTTTTATCTCTTAACTTTATGGTCCTGTGATGGTCTCTTAGTGCTTTATAGACTCTGAAACTTTTCTCCTGGGATCCGGCAGTCTCATTTGCTTTAACACATCTAATTACTGTGGGTTTCAGAAGATAACCTTGGATTGTCAGAATTATTTATGCTAGGAGGCCCAGGCAAGTAATGCAAATGAGCCAGCAGATGATTGAGGTGCAGTCAGTGAAAGACAGTAGGGAGGGACAGGGTTTGTGATGAGCTCATATTCCATTTTTAGGAACGCGCTCATGTTCCAGCCTATTTTTGCCATGAGTAGTCAGATCTCCCAATTTTTCAAAAGAACTTAGAAATCTATATTTTTAGGTAAAATTTCCCAATTTTTAGGTGAACTCTCCCAAACAAAACATGCCTATGTGTTTGAATTCAACCTGAGGATTACCTCTTTACTCTCTGTGCTTGAATCTGTCCTGACTGGTGAACCCTGCTCTTTGCTAAGCTCTTTACCTTTATTTAATTAATCAAGGATAATTCCCTTAGGATGAACTCATAATGTAGTTAATTTGCTCTCTAAGAGAACAAGGTTTTCCCCCTTCAAACTGTAGACCCAGTCAAGTGCCCTGTGAGACTGTGCCAGCTTTCCTTTCACTGAACTGCAGATCCAGATTTTGAATATAGTTTTTTATTTATTTATTTATTTTTGGCTGTGTTAGCTCTTTGTTGGTGCCCGCGGGCTTTCTCTACTTGTGGCGAGTGGGGGCTACTTTTCGTTGTGGTGGCTTCTCTTGTTGTGGAGCATGGGCTCTAGGCACGTGGGCTTCAGTAGTTGTGGCGCGTGGGCTTCAGTAGTTGTGGCTCACGGGCTCTAGAGCCCAGGCTCAGTAGTTGTGGCGCACAGGCTTGGTTGCTCCGCGGCATGTGGGATCTTCCTGGACCAGGGCTCGAACCCGTGTCCCCTGCATTGGCAGGCGGATTCTTAACCACTGCACCACCAGGGAAGTCTCTGAATATAGTTTTGAGAAGCAAGCAGGCATTGAGCATAGTTATTCTTTCTATGTGGTTGAATTGGCTGTAGGATATCATTTTGCCAATGAGTGTAATGCAGTATGTTCTATAAAGCTGTATGATTTGTAATTTCCCCTACAGATACTGAGTTTTTACTGAAGCACTTTTCTATGAGGGAGTGTCTCTGGCCACGTATGATTTAAACATGATGGAGTTCTTTATTCTTGAACATTTTGATTTACGTTAATTAATTTTCTTTATATTATAGGCATATAGTTGGAAAGAGGGGCGACACTAGGAAGAAACTAGAAGTGGAGACCAAAACTTCCATAAGCATTCCTAAGCCTGGACAAGAAGGAGAAATTGGTGAGACCCAATATATATGTTATATTTGGAATCACTTGTGTGTGTGTATGGAATAATGTGACCCAACTGAGGTGTTTGGTGACTATATTCTTTATGTGGTTCTGTAGCTATTGGCCTTTTTATATCAGTGTCAGTCTCCCAAATGAAGAAAGATGTAGTCATACAACCTTAACTTGATTAAGTACCTGGGCCTTAATTTTATACTTCACCACGCACTGATGGAATAAAGCTTCCAGATTTTGTTGTGGACGAGGAAATTTCTTTCATGCTTCAGTAGCTTGAAATGAAGTTGTGAATTATTTCAAGTTAGAATTAGAGAAAACCAGTGGGATCAGCAAATTTGAAATAAAGTTCAGACCTTTCCATATTGTTCTCTTGTTTTTATCTTGCTTTGTAGACTAGGAAGGAAATAGTAAGAATAATAATTAAAACAACAACCTGATTCAAATAACTGGTCAGGTGAGGAAGAGTAGTTTAGCAATAGCAATTACGTCAGAAAGTGTCTGTACTAAAGCAACAATGTGAACCAAGGGCATAGGCTTGTGTTGTAAAGTGGCTTTGAGTGAGAGGCACTGGAGGGACAGAATTTTAAAAAACTCATCCTAAAGCAGTAGGACTTCTTCAATGTCGAATAAGTGCAGCAGCCTCCAATAATCCATTTTCCATAATCACTCATAGGTTGTATTAAGTCTTAGGAGAAAAAAATAAGTACTCTTTTCATTTTGTGCTGTGTAAGAATAATCACTGTGGCGGATAAGTAGCAGTTGACTTTAGAGCAGTGCTGTCCAGGAGAACTTTCTGTGATCGTGAACATGTTGTGTATCTGCACTGTCCAGTGCAGGAGCCACTAGCCACACGGGACTGTGATTACTTGAAATGTGGCTAGTGTGACTGAGGAACTGAATTTTAAATACTGCTTCATTCTAATTCATTTAACTTTTAATTTAACTAGCTGTGTGTGGGCTCCTGTTTTGGACAATGAAGTGCTAGAATTTTCCCCAGCCCCTTGGTAACTTCAGCAAACTTTAGCTTTAGGACTTTAATGACATTTTTTTTTAAATTAATTAATTAATTTTTGGCTGTGTTGGGTCTTCGTTGCTGCATGCGGGCTTTTCTCTAGTTGCGGTGAGCAGCAGGGGCTACTCTTTGTTGCAGTGCACGGGCTTCTCATTGCAGTGGCTTCTCTTGTTGTGGAGCACGGGCTCTAGGCACGCGGGCTTCAGTAGTTGTGGCATGTGGGCTCAGTAGTTGTGGTTCACGGGCTCTAGAGCACAGGCTCGGTAGTTGTGGCACACGGGCTTAGTTGCTTCGCGGCATGTGGGATCTTCCCGGACCAGGGCTCGAACCTGTGTCCCCTGCATTGGCAGGTGGATTCTTAACCACTGTGCCACCAGGGAAGTCCCTAATGACATTTTTGAAGGACTGTCACTGAAATAAATATTTAGAATTACAGTTAAAAAAACTTGGGTCTTGGGGTTCCCTGGTGGCACAGTGGTTGAGAGTCCGCCTGCCGATGCAGGGGCCACGGGTTTGTGCCCCGGTCCGGGAAGATCCCACATGCCGCGGAGCCACTGGGCCCGTGAGCCATGGCCGCGGAGCCTGCGCTCCACAACGGGAGAGGCCACAACAGTGAGGGGCCTGCGTACCGCAAAAAAAAAAAAAAACTTGGGTCTTACCTTAAGTGTTAAAGTTCAAGTTACAAATATTGAAGTAATTTTATTAATTGCATTAAAGCTTATTTCTTTTTATTTCCTGATTTAAAAATTAATACATGCTTTCAAAAACAAAAACTTGTAGAAATTATATATAAAGTATAAAGGGAAGTCTCTTGTGTTATGAACCTCAGCCATAATTGCTGTTAATAGTTGAATCTGTTCTGCATTTTTTCTATGCATATAGCAACAGATGGATAATAATTTTTATTTTGGTAAAAATTATAACATGCTATAAATGTAGAGACCTTAGCCATTTTAAGATACTGGAGTCATTCCAAAACTTATTCAGAAAAGGTTAGACAGGTTGTTAAGATTCCATTTTGACTTAGAAAGCACAAATATTTAAGTGTGAAAAATAAGTGTGTCTAATCATTAAAAGTAAGAATTTAGTGGAACTAATTTAACTGAAAAAGAAGAGGATAAACTGGTTATGGTCTTGTAGGGAAGTAAAGTATATAGAAAAATCAAATTTATTGCTTACAGTAAATTGGGTTGTGCTGTGAAATCACGACTGCCGGTGCATTGGTGTGGTATATGCTGTAATTAGTTATTTTCTTTTGCCTCTCCTAAATTAGAGAAACTAGAGAAGAAAATTATCTAGTAGGTTTTAATTTGTCCTCTAGATAAGGATCTGGTCTAGTCTGTTTTGAAGTCTCAGGCAATGGGATGTAAGAAGATGCTTTTAAAGTGTTGTTGTCATTGTAGTTAGGCAATTGGTTTTTTTAAAGTTTCACATCAATGCCTTTAATTGTTTTCTTTCTCTGTATCCCTTATTGTAGTCTTTAGACCCATGCCATGTAAATTCTGGTCCTCTCAGATATAATATTCTAATATTTTAGAATATTTCTAACCTCATCATATTTGCTTTTTAGTAATTGTTTGCTCAACTTTGAATCTTTTTCTGGAAATCAGCCTGAGCACCTTTGAAGTGCCCTTTTCAGTTTTCTATGTTAAAAAATGAAAATGTCTTATTAGTCTTATTCTCTACTGAACCACCTTCTTAATGGAAAATAATAGATTTAGCATATTGTACTAAATTTTTACAGAAATAAAACATAAACATGAATTTTAAGCTTCCATCTCCTCCATCCCTTTTCCTTTTATTTTCTCACCATATTTTGTCTCTTGCAGAAATAATTATAATTTCTACTTTCCCTTAATTTTGTCCCAGTTTACCATTGAATCCTCCTTTGTCAGTATTTCTATAGCACATTATTTGAATGCCTGCTAGGATACTTCCCTTCACTGGGCATCTGAGTCTTTTGGATTCTCAAAGGATCCTATTTGAAAATATCAATGATGTCATTAGAAAATATCATATCTCAGCTTCTTACATTTTTTGGTTATTACTTATGTCAATTTTTTACTTAGGCAAACAGTTTTTAGGCTTTCTGTTAATTAATTCATTCATAGTTTACTTCTTTTCTTAGAAATTTCCATCTTGTTTCTCTACAACGAAATGGGTATGATAATTTCATTCTTATTAAGAAATAGATAGGTTGTTCTTTAGAAAGTTTCAAGTGCTTTAATGGGAAGTATTAAAGAAATAATTCCATTTGTTTGTCCTAACTTCTGCAGTTGCTTGGAAGGAACAAGCTTTGTGGTCTTGAAAGTACATAGCACATTTTGCTATTATTAGAGTTAATACTTCAATATTTTATGTTCAGAAGTCTGTCCTTTCCTCTTTAATAAATAGTCTGTTAAAATGCCAGTTTTGTTCATTGTTCCTATCTTGTGCACCTTTCCTTAGTTTCTGTTTTGGACCAAGCACTGCCAGTTCTGGAACCTAGAAGTTTAATCTCTGCTTAAACAGAGGTTGTGTAATCCCTAAATGATTTTTTTTCTTTGCAGACAGTGGTGTTAAGGCTTTGTGGCTTTTTCCCCTATTTTCGTTTACATATGTGTAAAGACAGCCCAGACCAAAGAAGACCAAGTTATACCAAGGCGTGGAAATTTGATATTCATACATACAATACAGATATAGATAAAACTTTTACTTTAACCTTATATTTTCATACAGTTAGGGTAGGATTGTATATACTGTAGTAGACTCTCTTCTGCTCTTTTACTATAGTGAATCACTAAAAATTCTGCCACAGTATTTTTAAAAATTGAGGTAAAATTTACATGACAGAAAGCTCCACTCTTTTTGTTCTTAACTTTTTATTGTTATTTTAATTTCTGTGTGATATATTGTTCTTTTTTTAAATGGTAGAATATACACAACGTAAAATTTACCATTTAGACCACTTTAAAGTGTTGGATTCAGTGGCATTTAGTATATTTACAGTGTTGTGCAACCTTCACCACTGTCTAATTCCAGAACATTTTATCACCCAAAAAGAAAACCCCATACCCATTAAACAATCACTCCCCATTCCTCACTACTCCCCAGCTTTTGGCTACCACTGATCTGCTTTCTGACTCTCTGAATTTGTCTGTTTAGGTATTTACTATATGTGGAAACATACAATACGTGGCCTTTGTGTCTGGCATCTTTAACTTAGCACAATGTTTTCAGGATTGATCCATGTTTTTGCATGTATCAGTACTTCACTCCTTTTTTTTGGCTGAGTAGTATTTCAGTGTATGGAAATACCACATTTTATTTATTCGCTTATTGGTTAATGGACATTTGTGTTTTTCCACCTTTTGGCTCTCGTGAACAGAACTGCTATGAACATTTGTACAGGTTTTAAAATTTTATTTATTTATTTATTTTTGGCTGCATTGTGTCTTCGTTGCTGTGCACAGGCTTTCTCTGGTTGCAGCGAGTGGGGGCTACTCTTCATTGAGGTGTGTGGGCTTCTCATTTCAGTGGCTTCTCTTGCTGAAGAGCATGGTCTCTAGGCACAAGGGCTTCAGTAGTTGTGGCACGCAGGCTCAGTAGTTGTGGTTCGAGGGCTCTAGAGCACAGGCTTATTAGTTGTGGTGCACAGGCTTAGTTGCTCTGTGGCATGTGGGATCTTCCTGAACCAGGGCTCGAACCCGTGTGCCCTGCATTGGCAGATGGATTCTTAACTGCTGTGCCACCAGGGAAGTCCCTGTACAGGTTTTTTCTTTGAACACCTGTTTTTACTTCCTTTGAGTTTCTATCTAGGAGTGAATTCCTGGGTCACATGGTATTTTTCTGTGTACCTTTTCAAAGAACTGCCAAACTTTTCCATAGCAACTGTACCATTTTACATTCATACCAGCAAGGTATGAGGGATTGCTTGTAGCTTTTGAACTCATTTCTCTACTTCATCAGATGGCCTTGAGGTTATTCTGTTTTTAAACCTCATTCTGCTTAGACTGAATTCATTAGCAGCTTTCTTACCCTTGGTACTGTCCCCTGTTCAGAATTATGTACACATTCATGACAATTTTATTCTCCAGAGCTGACAGTTTCAAGAGGTCACCTATTTTACAACCATTTGATGGTCCTTGAGCATTTTAATATTTGCCTTTTTTTTTTTTGCTTACAGTAATCACTGGCCAGCATCGAAGTGGTGTAATTTCAGCCCGAACTCGGATTGATGTTCTTTTGCTCACTTTTAGAAGAAAGCAGCCCTTCACTCACTTCCTTGCTTTTTTCCTCAATGAAGCTGAGGTTCAGGAGCGATTTCTGAAGTTCCAGGAGGAAGTACTGGAGAAGTGCTCCATGGTAAGCAGCAAACAGAACAAAACAAAAAGTTAAAGAAAAAAATATAAAGAAGAGTACAAAAATGACTCATAATTCAAACAGTAGAAAGATACAAGCCTCTTCTCCCACTGAAAAAGGGAACCATTTCTAACGGTTTCTTTTAATTCTGAACTGCAAAAAATATATAGACATATAAGCACATAAGTTTCTATGTTACAGAAATATCCTTTAAAGGATGTTGAAGACACAAAGGGATCATCCTAATATCCACACTATTCTGCACTTTGTGGGTGTATTTTTATGCATTTTAACGCACGTATAGATTTCTGTAGCCACCTACCACAATCAGGATACAGAAGAGCTCTACTCCCCCAAAAAACTTCCTCATGTTGTCGCTTACAGTCACCTCTTCCTCACCCCATACTTTGGCAATCACTGATCTCTTCTTGGTTACTATAGTGTTGTCTTCCTGAGAATGTCATATAAGTGGAATCATACAGTATGTAACCTTTTGAGATTGGTTTTGGCTTTCAGGTTCATCCGAGTTGTGGTATGTTTCACTAATTTGTCCCCTCTCATTAATTTGTTTTCAGTTTTTGGCAGTTATGAATAGAACTACTATAAACATCTGTGTACAGGTTTTTATGTGAACATAGTTTTCATTTCTTTAAAGTAAATATCCAGGAGTGAGATTGCTGGGATATATGGTAGGTATATGTTTAACTTCATAAGAAACTACCAAACTGTTTCTCAGAGTGCCTGTACTATGCATTCCCATCAACAGCATAAGACAATTCCAATTGTTCTGCACCCTTGTCAGCATTTGGTGGTGTTGGCATTTTCATTTTAGCCATTCTAATAAGTGTGTACTGATATGTTATTGTGGTTTTTTTTTTTTTTTTTTGGCTGCATTGGGTCTTCGTTGCTGCACGCGGGCTTTCTCTAGTTGCGGCGAGCAGGGGCTACTCTTCATTGCAGTGTGCAGGCTTCTCATTGTGGTGGCTTCTCTTGTTGCAGAGCACAGGCTCTAGGTGTGCGGGCTTCACTAGTTGCAGCACTTGGGCTCACTAGTTGAGGCTCGTGGGCTCTAGAACGCAGGCTTGGTGGTTGTGGTGCATGGGCTTAGTTGCTCCGTGGCATGTGGGATCTTCTCGGACCAGGGATCAAACCGTGTCCCTTGCATTGGCAGGCAGATGCTTTTTTTTTTTTTTTTTTTTTTTGCGGTACGCGGACCTCTCACTGTTGTGGCCTCTCCCGTTGTGGAGCGCAGGCTCCGGACGCGCAGGCCCAGCGGCCATGGCTCACGGGCCCAGCCGCTACGCGGCATGTGGGATCCTCCCAGACTGGGCCACGAACCCGTGTCCCCTGCATCGGCAGGCGGACTTTCAACCACTGCGCCACCAGGGAAGCCCAGCAGGCGGATTCTTAACCACTCTGCAACCAGGGAAGTCCCTCTTATTGTGGTTTTAATTTGTATTTCTCTAATGGCTAATGATGTTGAACATTTTTTTTGAAATGTATTTATTTATTTTTGGCTGTGTTGGGTCTTTGTTTCTGTACAAGGGCTTTCTCCAGTTGCAGTGAGCGGGGGCCCCTATTCATCGCGGTGCACGGGCCTCTCACTGTCGCGGTCTCTTGTTGTGGAGCACAGGCTCCAGACTTGCAGCCTCAGTAGTTGTGGCTCACGGGCCCAGTTGGTCCGCGGCATGTGGGATCCTCCCAGACCAGGGCTCGAACCCGTGTCCCCTGCGTTAGCAGGCGGATTCTCAACCACTGTGCCACCAGGGAAGCCCTGAACATCTTTTTTAATGTGCCTTTTTGCCATTCTTTTATCTGCTTTGGTGAGGTATTCTTATCTTTTACACAACTTAAAACTGTTTTCTTACTGTTGAGTTTTGAGAGTTCTTTTATATATATTCTGGATACAAGTCCTTTCAAGGATATGTGATTTCCAGATATTTTCCCCAGTCTGTAGCTTATCTCTTCATTCTCTTATCAGTGACTTTTGCAGAGCAAAAGTTTTAAATTTCGATGAAGTCCAACTTATTAATTTTTCTTTTATGGATTGAACTTTTGATGTCATATATAAGAACTTTTTGCCTAACCCCAAGTCACAAATGTTTTCCCTTAGAATTTTCATGGTTTTGCTTTTTTATATTTAGATCTGTGACCTAGTTAATTTTTGTGTAAGTTGTAAAGCTTAGGTCGGGGTTCATTTTTTTGCATATGGATGTCCATGCTGTGCTTTCTTTTTATTTATTTATTTAAAATTTACTTATTTAAAAAAATATAAAAAATAAAATAAAATTTACTTATTTTATTTATTTTTATTTTTGGCTGCATTGGGTCTTCGTTGCTGCACGCGGGCTTTCTCTAGTTGCTGCGAGCGGGGGCTACTCTTCCTTGCGGTGCGCAGGCTTCTCTTGTGGAGCATGGGCTCTGGGCTCCCGGGCTTCAGTAGTTGTGGCATGCAGCCTCAGTAGTTGTGGCTCACGGGCTCTAGAGCACAGGCTCAGTAGTTGTGTGACACAGGCTTAGTTGCTCTGCGGCATGTGGGATATTCCCAGGCCAGGGCTCGAACCTGTGATCCCTGCATTGGCAGGCAGATTTTTAACCACTGCGCCACCAGGGAAGCCCTGTGCTCTGTTTTCTTAATCTTGTAATAAAGAGAGGAATAAAAGCATGTGGAATAAAATAGAAGTGTGGTTAGTATTTATTTATTTATTTATTTTGGTTCTTGAGACAGATGGACATACATCTGATTCTGGATTCCTCTATCTGTGTAGACTTGAGCAAGTGAACCTCTCCAAATTTTTACAGCCTGCTTCGGAGAGTTGTAGGAAGGATTAAATGAGATAACATATAGTACTCAGCATGGTGCTTGATACAGAATAAGCATTTAATAAATGGTGACTGCTACTCCTGATATTTTTATGGCTGGTTAGGTTAAAATTGTTAGTATTACTTGGAGTATTCAGAGTAGGTGAGTGCTATATTTGATAGCTGTGGGCAAGGTCAGTGAAAATGTTTTTGGTGAAAATTTTTACAAAATCCTTTCTTCGTCTCTTTTTCTCTTCTCTTGTTTGTCCTGTCCACATTGCTCAAGCTGGGTCTTAGGTTTTAGAATATAGTGAGATATAGGTATGCAGATATAGAAGTATTAGAATCCAAGTACTTTTATGGGACAGGGGGTGACAGTTGGTCAACTTAATTATTTAAGAAGGAGGCTATGATGGTGAGAAGATTCAGACTGGGCAAATGTGAGTAGACAGTATAGAATTGTATAATCTATTTTTAGATGACTTCTTTGGCATTTATGTGCTTGAACAAAGGTACATTTATAAGTTCAATACACAAATACTATATATATGTGTATGCATACATATATATGATTAGTAAACCATCAGAATATTACTAATTGTCATTAGTAAACCATCAGTATCTTTTTTCCTCTTAACATTTCATAGCAAGATGATTTCATTCTCAGTGGGAGTGGAGGGTCGGGTAGGAGAAGATCAAGAACGCTGAAGTTATAAAGACACAGATGTAGAGAATGGACTTGAGAACATGGGGTGGGGGAAGGGTAAGCTGGGACGAAGTGAGAGAGTGGCATGGACATATATACACTACCAAATGTAAAATAGATAGCTAGTGGGAAGCAGCCTCATAGCACAGGGAGATCAGCTCGGTGCTTTGTGACCACCTAGAGGGGTGCGTTAGGGAGGGTGGGAGGGAGACGCAAGAGGGAGGGGACATGAGGATATATGTATACATATAGCTGATTCACTTTGTTATACAGTAGCAAGTAACAACAATGTAAAGCAATTATACTCCAATAAAGGTGTTTCAAAAAATAGCGGAAGTTTCAGTATGGTCTGGTAAATTTTGTGGGGGTGGTGCTGGTAAGTTTTGGAGTTGTTTTGCCTTGTAAATACCACTTACTGAAGCTCAGTGATTATTTATTTTTTGGAGTATTACAAATATTTGATATTTGACAAGCAGATTATAATAAATTAACCTTTTTCTTTCTGTGTGTGTGTGTATATGTGTGAACAGTTTCTCAGTTTTCTTTTGGATCCTGACAAGGGCTGACAGGGAGCAAATATTGGAATGATTACTTTAACTCAGCTGGAATGAGATTGGCCACTATGAATGTCATGCTGGCCTTAATCAGTCCAAAGTACTTCCTTCCTACTTTCAGGGAGACTCCATACTGACATTGTCTTCTTCCTACTTTTATTTTATTTTATTTTTTATTTATTTATTTTTTTAACATCTTTATTGGAGTATAATTGCTTTACAGTGGTGTGTTAGTTTCTGCTTTATAACAAAGTGAATCAGTTATACATATACATATATCCCCATATCTCTTCCCTCTTGTGTCTCCCTCCCTCCCACTCTCCCTATCCCACCCCTCTAGGTGGTCACAGAGCACCGAGCTGATCTCCTTGTGCTATGCGGCTGCTTCCCACTAGCTATCTATTTTACGTTTGGTAGTGTATATATGTCCATGCCACTCTCTCACTTTGTCACAGCTTACCGTTCCCCCTCCCCATATCATCAAGTCCTTTCTCTAGTAGGTCTGTGTCTTTATTCCTGTCTTACCCCTAGGTTCTTAATGACCTTTTTTTTTTTTTTTCTCAGGTTCCATATGTATGTGTTAGCATATGGTATTTGTTTTTCTCTTTCTGACTTAACTTCACTCTATATGACAGACTCTGGGTCCATCCACCTCACTACAAATATCTCAGTTTCGTTTCTTTTTATGGCTGAGTAATATTCCATTGTATATATGTGCCACATCTTCTTTATCCATTCATCCGATGATGGACACTTAGGTTGCTTCCATGTCCTGGCTATTGTAAACAGAGCTGCAATGAACATTTTGGTACATGACTCTTTTTGAATTATGGTTTTCTCAGGGTATGCCTTCCTGCTTTTAAATCAAGTCCTGCTAACAGCAGGGAAGTAAGCACAGCATAAAAGAGTTAATAAGGGACCATTATCTACTTATTTATTTATTTATTTATTTATTTATTTATTTGCGGTTCGCGGGCCTCTCACTGTTGTGGCCTCTCCCGTTGAGGAGCACAGGCTCTGGACGCGCAGACTCAATGGCCATGGCTCACGGGCCCAGCCGCTCCGCGGCACGTGGGATCCTCCCGGACTGGGGCACGAACCCGCGTCCCCCGCATCGGCAGGCGGACTCTCAACCACTGGGCCACCGGGGAAGCCCTATCTACTTACTATATGGAAGAAGGTTTTTACTGAATTTCATTCTGATGTTAGAATGACAGATGACTGTAAAACCATGTAGGCGTTTTCCACTGGTACTCTGCTTTTTTTTTTAATATAAATTTATTTATTATTTATTTTTGGCTGCATTGGGTCTTTGTTGCTGTACGCAGGCTTTCTCTAGTTGCGGCAAGCGGGGCTACTCTTTGTTGCGGTGCATGGGTTTCTCATTGCGGTGCTTCTCTTGTTGCGGAGCATGGGGTCTAGGCACGTGGGCTTCAGTAGTTGTAGCACGCAGGCTCAGTAGTTGTGGTTAGAAGGCTGTAGAGCGCAGGCTCAGTAGCTGTGGTGCATGGGCTTAGTTGCTCCAGGGCATGTGGGATCTTCCCAGGGCGAGGGCTCGAACCCATGTCCCCTGCATTGGCAGGCGGATTCTCAACCACTTCGCCACCAGGGAAGTCCCTGGTACTCTGCTTTTATTTTTCCAACTTAGCAGAGTTCCTTTGTAGAAACTTTGAAGAATGTATGCCTGTTCATTGAGATAGCAGTTGTTTCCTGAAAGACTATGTGGCCCTCAGTCTTGTTTTGATTTCTCTGACACTCATTTGACATCTCTGATGAGAGTTTCTTCATCTGTAAAATAGGAGTGGTCTCAACATTCTCTTACATATAAGAAAAAGATGACATCTCTTGGTATAAAGTTGGCTCATACGTTTTTGAATTTACATATGTATGTATTATATACATTTATTAAAATTAAGTTACACACACTGTTTTGTAACTACCTTTTTGATTTTTTTTTTTTTTTTGGGCCACGCCATGCAGCTTGTGGGATTTCAGTTCCCTGACCAGAGACTGAACCCGGGCCCCAGCAGTGAGAGCCTGGAATCCTAACCACTAAGCCTCTAGGAACCTCCCTACTTTTTCGATTTAACAACATGTTTCAGGTCAATATAAGTAAATCTAATTGCTGCTTCTAATTGCTATGAAGTATCCTAGTCTATGAATGTACCCTAACTTATTTAATTAATACCCTATTGATGGACCATTGAAAGAAATTATTTCTATTAAATAATGCTATAAAGAACATTTTTGTAAATGCATCTTTGTGTTCTTGGCTGATGGTTTCTTTGAGGTACATTTTGGGATAATTTCTTAGAACTGGAATACATGGGTTAAGGGAATGTAAACTTAAAAATTTTTGATAGTTTTTTCCATTTTATTTTAAAAATCTGCCTTTTTGAGTTACAACTTACAAACAATATAATGCACCCATTTTAAGAGTATGCTTTGATGAATTTTGACAGACATGTACAGCAGTGCAACAACCATCAAAAACAAGATGTAGAACATTTCCATCACCCCCAAAATTCCCTTACACTACCTCTTTGCAGCCACTTCCGCTTCCTGCTATCTCATCTCCTACTAGTGATTCCAGGCAACCACTTATCTGCTCTCTGTTACTACTGGATTTCCCTTTGTTAGAATTTCATATAAATGGAATTATGCAGTATATAGTCTTTTTTTTTTTTAATTCTTTGGTCGCACTGTGCAGCATGTAGTATCTTAGTTCTCCAACCAGGGATCAAACCCACGCGCCTTGCATTGGAAGCACAGAGTCTTAACCACTGGACCACCAGGGAAGTCCCCAGTATATAGTGTTTTGTGTGGCTTTTTTTTTGTTCAGCATACCATTTTTGAGCATCATTCATGTTGGTGTGTGTTACAGTAGTTCATTTCTTTTTATTGCTAAGTATATTCCTTTGCATGAATGTACCAAAATTTGTTTATCCATTCAGCTATTTGGGTGGTTTCTAGTCTTTGGCTCTTATAAATGAAGTTATTTTAATCATTTGTACAAAAATCTTTGTGTTAAGTATATGTTTTTATTCCTCTTGGGCAAGTACTTAGGAGTATAATTGTTGGATCAAGTGCAGATATATGTTTAGTTTTATAGAAAACTTAGAACTATTCCCAGCGTGGTGGTGCCTCTTCCTACCACAAAGGATATATGAGAGTTTAGGTTGTTCCACATTCTTGCCAGCATTTGGTGGTGTCTTTTTTATTTTTTTTAATTGAAGTATTGTTGATTTACAACGTTTTGTTAGTTTCTGGTGTACAGCAAAGTGATTCATTTATACATACATATACATATTCTTTTTCATATTCTTTTCCATTATGGTTTATTACAGGATATTGAATATAGTTCCCTGTGCTATACAGTAGGACCTTTTTGTTTATTTATTTTGTATATAGTAGTTTGTATATGCTAATCCCAAACTCCTAATTTATTTCTCCCCAATCACCTTTTCCCTTTGGTACTCATAAATTTGTTTTCTGTGTCTGTGAGTTTGTTTTATAAATAAGTTAATTTGTATCACATTTTAGATTCCATATGTAAGTGATACCATATGATATTTGTCTTTCTCTTTCTGACTGACTTCACTTAGTATGGTTAGGACCTCCAATATAGTGTTGAATAGAAGTGGTGAGAGGGGACATTCTTTCCTTTGTTCTTGATCATCGTAGGGGGAAAGTATTCAATCTTTTATCATTAAGTTTAATGTAAGCTGTAGGTTTTTTACCGATGCCCTTTAGCTGGTTGAGGAAATTCCATTCTGTTCCTAGTTTGCTGAGAATTAAAAAAAATCGCAACTGGGTATTAAACTTTGTTAATCTTTTTTTGTCTGTTTGTTTTTGCGGTACGTGGGCCTCTCACTGCTGTGGCCTCTCCCATTGTGGAGCACAGGCTCCGGACACGCAAGCCCAATGGCCATGGCTCACGGACCCAGCCGCTCTGCAGCATGTGGGATCTTCCCGGACCGGGGCGCGAACCCGTGTCCCCTGCATCGGCAGGCGGACTCCCAACCGCTGCGCCACCAGGGAAGCCCTGTTAATCTTTTTTTAATATTTATGAGATTTATATATTTTTCCTTCATAGTGTAAATATGCTTTATTACATAATTGATTTTGTAATGTTAAAACTAATCTTGCTCCTTAGATAACCTCACTTGGTCTTTTTTAAAAAATATATTTATTTATTTTCAGCTGCTTCGGGTCTTAGTTGCAGCACGTGGGATCTTTCATTGCGGTGCGCAGTTGTGGCACTCAGGCTTCTTTCTAGTTGGTGCGAGGGCTCAGTAGTTGCAACATGAGGGCCTTAGTTCCCTGATGAGGGATCAAACCCACGTCCCCTGCATTGGAAGGCAGATTCTTAACCACTGGACCACCAGGGAAGTCCCTCACTTGGTCTTGATGTATTATCATTTTTATATATTGTTGGATTTGATTTACTAGAACTTAATTATTAAGGAGTTTTATATCTGTGTTCATGAAAAGTATTGGTTTTAGTTTTCTTGTGATGTCTTCATCTTTTTTTTTCTTGTGTGTGTGTGTGTGTGTGTGTGTGTTAGCTTCAGGTGTACAGCAGAGTGATTCAAGGTGTACAGTTATGTGTGTATGCTTTTTCAGATTCTTTTCCATTATTGGTTATTACGAGACATTGAATATAGTTCCCTGTACTATACAGTAGGTCCTTGTTGTTTATTTCATACATAGTAGTGTGTATATGTTAATCCCAAACTGCTAATTTATCACACACACTCCCCCCACCTCTTGCTATCCCCTCTGGTAAACATGTATGTTTTCTATGTCTGAGTCTATTTCTGTTTTGTAAATAAGTTCATTTATATCATTTTCTTAGTCTTCATCTGGTTTTGATATCAGGGTAATACTGACCATATGATTCAATACCAAATGAGTAAAGTGAGTTGGGAAGGGTTCCCTTCTTATTTTCTGAGTTTGTGTAAGTTTGTGTAGGTATCATTTTTTCTTAAATGTTTAATGGAATTCACCAGTGAAGCCATCTAGATCTTTAGTTTTCTGAGAAGTTTTTAAATTAAATTTTGAATTAAATTTATTTAGTCGTTAGAACTATCCAGGTTATTTACTTCTTGAGTGTGTTTTTGTAGTTTGTATCTTTGAATTTGTCCATTTCATCTAAAGTTTTTGAATTTTATTAGAATAAAGGTGTTCATAATATTTTATTATCCTTTTCATGTCTGTAAGCCCTGAAGTGATATTCCCTCCTTCATTGATGATATTGGTAATTTGTATCTACTCTCTTATTCCTGATCTGTCTGGCTAGAGGTTTATCAATTGTATTGGTCTTTAAAAAAAAAAAGCTTTTGGTTCCATTGATTTTTCTCTATTGTTTGTCCATTTCTGTTTCATTGATTTCTGCTTTTATCTTTTTTGTTGCATTTCTTCTGCTTAGCTTTGGGTTTAATTTGCTCTTGGTTTTTTGGCTTCTTAATGTAGAAACTTAAATCATTGATTTGAGACCTTTCTTAGTATTTTAGTGTTTTAGGTATTTTAAGTAAACATTTTTGAGATAATTGTCGATTCATATGTGGTTTTAAGTCTTGTGATTTCTTATTTCACCCATGTTATTTAGAAGTTTGTTGTTTAGTTTTCTCCTTTTGGGGATTTTTTTTGTTACTGTTACAGATATCTTTCCATTACTGATTTCTAACTTAATTTTCTTGGTCAGATAACATATTCTGTATGATTCCAATTCTTCTAAATGAATTTGTACCTGTTTTCTGTTACAGAATATTATCTGTCTTGGTAAATGTTCTGTGTACATTTAAAAGGATGTACATTCTGATGTTTTTTGGTTGATCTATAAATGTTATATGTGCTGTCTGAGTGTTAGTGATCATTGTCATCTATATCCATATTGATTTTCTGTCTACTTGTTCTGTTAATTACTGAGAGAGGACTGTTGAAATCTCCAGCTGTAATTGTGGATTCATCTATTCCTCCTTTCAGTTCATCTATTCCTCCTTTCAGTTCTGTCATTTTTTTTCATATCTTCTTGGAAAATCAGTTCCTTTATAGTTATGAAACATCCCTCTTTATCCCTGACAAGATTTCTTGTTCTGAGGTCTAGTTTTTTAGATATTAATGTAGCCATTCCAGCTTTCTTTTGATTAGTATTTTTCATTATATATATATTTTTATTCTTTTAGCATATTTTTATCTTTGTATTCTAAATACGTTTCTTAAAGACAGCATATAGTTGAATTTTAAAAAATCTGGTCTGTCAACTCTTCCTTTTAACTGGAATGACTAGATTGTTTACTTTTAATGTAACTATAGATATAGGTGGGTTTAAATCTACTATTTTGTGATATTTTTTGTCCTATCTTTCCTTTGTTTTTTCCTATCATTTTTTAGATTTAGGGTTTTTTGAAATTTCATTTTTTTGATGCTGTTGGCTTCTTAGCTACACCTGTTTGTTTTATTTTTTAAGTAAATGCTGTTAGGTTTACAATATGTGTTTAATCCATCACCTTCAAATAATATTACACCACTTTACATACAATTTAAGAACCTCACAATGTATCATCTATTTCCTCCCTCCTGTCCTTTCTTTAATTGTCATTAATCTTGCTTCTATATATAAACAGCTTTCTGTAAGATTTCTTACAGTTCAAGTTTGCTGATGCTGGATACAGTTTCTCTCAGCTTTTGTCTGAAAAAAATCTTTAATTCATCTTCTTTTTTGAAAGATAATTTTAACTGGTTATAGGATTCTAAGTTGATAGTTTTTTCTTTCAACACCATAAAGACATTATTCTGTTGTCTTATGGCTTGTACAGTTTCTGATAAGAAATCTATTGTAATTCTTTGTTCTTCTGTGTGTAATATGTTTGGCTACCTTTTTTATTGGAAATGTTTTCAAATTTATAAAAAGTATAAAAAAATAATATGAGGAATACTCATATGCAGTAGTGCTGTATTATCTAATAATCTCCTTTATAATATTTCCAATACAAGTTCCAGGGTAAGGTCAGGAATTGCATTTAATTTTTATGTCCCTTTAACCTCTTTTTTTTTGGGGGGGGGTACGCGGGCCTCTCACTGTTGTGGCCTCTCCTGTTGCGGAGCACAGGCTCTGGACGCGCAGGCTCAGTGGCCATGGCTCACGGGCCCAGCCACTCCGCGACATGTGGGATCTTCCCGGACTGAACCCGTGTCCCCTGCATCGGCAGGCGGACTCTCAACCACTGCACCACCAGGGAAGCCCCCTTTAACCTCTTTTATGTGGAATATTTCATAGCTGTTCTGACTTTTATGTTATTGACATATTTGAAGAATGCATCCCTTCCAACCTTTTTTAAACAACAGAGCATTCTTTTTTGCATTTGTCTTATGTGTCCTCATGTTTAAGTTGATATTATGTTTTCTCAGTTAGAGTACTGCATAGGTGATGTTGTGTCCTTCTGAGGATATCACACCTGGGGACATACAGCATTCATCTGTTTTTTGTACGTGATGGTACATCTAGTCAAGATATTGCCCAAATTGCTTCTAAGTATAATAACTGTATTTTATATCTTCCTTGCAACTAATAAGCAGTCTGCAGGGAGATACTCTAAGAACATGCAAATATAGTTGTGTCTTGGTATCTGTAGGTGGTGGTTCCAGGATCCCCTGTGGATACCAAAATCCACAGATGGTCAAATCACATATAAAATGGCATAGTATTTGCATATAACCTACGCACATCCTCTTGTATACTTTTATTTATTTATTTATTTATTTATGGCTGTGTTGGGTATTCGTTTCTGTGCAAGGGCTTTCTCTAGTTGTGGCAAGTGGAGGCCACTCTTCATCGCGGTGCACGGGCCTCTCACTATCGTGGCCTCTCTTGTTGCGGAGCACAGGCTCCAGACGCGCAGGCTTAGTAGTTGTGGCTCACGGGCCTAGTTACTCCGTGGCATGTGGGATCTTCCCAGACCAGGGCTTGAACCCGTGTCCCCTGCATTGGCAGGCGGACTCTCAACCACTACGCCACCAGGGAAGCCCCTCTTGTATACTTTAAATCATCTCTAGCTTACTTATAATATCTAGTACAGTGCAAATGCTATGAAAATAGTTGCCAGTATGTGGCAAATACAAGTTTTGCTTTTTGGAACCTTTGGAATTAAAAAAAAAAAAATTCCCCAGGCTTAGCATCCACTGGTGATTCTTACCTGATTTTTTAAAAATTAATTCGTTAATTTATTTATTTATTTATTTTTGGCTGCATTGGGTCTTCGTTGCTGCACGTGGGCTTTTCTCTAGTTGCGGTGAGCGGGGGCAACTCTTCGTTGTGGTGCACGGGCTTCTCATTGCAGTGACTTCTCTTGTTATGGAGCATGGACTCTAGGCTCATGGACTTCAGTAGCTGTGGCATGCAGGCTCAGTAGTGGTGCCTCGCAGCCTCTAGAGTGCAGGCTCAGTAGTTGTGGCACATGGGCTTAGCTGCTCTGCGGCATGTGGGATCTTCCTGGACCAGGGCTCGAACCTGTGTCTCCTGCATTGGCAGGCGGATTCTCAGCCACTGTGCCACCAGGGAAGCTCCTTATCTGATCTTTACCATGATGGTTGCAAAATGTTTCTAGCGCTTGCTCTACATTTAGTATTCAGCTTTCTACATTCTATTGTAAGCAGGGGACCTTCCTTCTCCCCTTACTTTTATTTTTTTTTTTAAATCTCTTTTTATTTTTTATAAATTTATTTTATTTTTGGCTGCGTTGGGTCTTTGTTGCTACGCATGGTCTTTCTCTAGTTGCAGCGAGCAGGGGCTACTGTTCCTTGCGGTTCACAGGCTTCTTCGCATTGAAGTGGCTTCTCTTGTTACAGAGCACGGGCTCTAGAGCACAGGCTCAGTAGTCGCGGCACACGGGCTTAGTTGCTCCGTGGCATGTGGGATCTTCCTGGACTAGGGCTCTGACCTATGTCCTCTGCATTGGCAGGTGGATTCTTAACCACTGTGCCACCAGGGAAGCCCCTCCCCTTACTTTTAAATTTATTTGTTATTCGTGTGATTTCATAAATTATATTTTTTTCTCAAGGGCTTATAATTTACTGTTGTGCTTAATTATTTTGGTGCTTAAATTGTCTCAGGTTTATTTCAGGGTCCTCTCAAACCTTTTCTGGGGATGCATCTTCCTTGGCCTGTATTTGTGCTTTTGTTCCAGTTCTCCTGTGTGTGTGTGTGTGTGTGTGTGTGTACACACACACACACACACACACACACACACACACACACACACACACACACACGGCTGCTTTTAAATGCCTTAATTTCTCTAAGGTCTCACCCCAGTGCTTCCTCTTAGAGCTTTAGTTGTTCTCTTGTATTCCTCTGCCTGTAATCTCTTGTCCCCAGGCACCTGAAGATCTGCTGTCTCCTGTAGTTCCTTCTCTCCCTCTGCAGGTAATTAACATTTCTTATAGTGGCCTCCAACCTGATAACTAGATTATACCACTGTTCCAAACTGCACTCCAAGTTAGGCAAGACAGAAACCAGTTCCTCAGGCAGCCTCCTAACAAGCCAGAACATTGCAAACAACTTTCACTCTTCCTTCTGCCCTGATGGAGGAGCAGGAGTTGTGTGGCTTCCTTCTGACCTGTTGTAATGTCCTAGGGAAGGGGTGTAGGGCAAAGGATAGATGAAATTTCCTACCATTTTGAGTGCAGCTTTCCTTTGGTTAGGCATTTGCTTGGTTGTTGCTGATTTTTAATTGGTTTCTGGAGTTTTCCCAAAGCTGCTTTGGTCTGTATGTTATTGTTTATTTGCTGTTTCTGTCGGGGAATAAGGGCCTGGATCTTCTTAGTGTGCCATCTTGCTAATGTTCCTCCAAGTTTGTATAATTTTAAGGCATTATTTTCTCAAATATCTTTTTTCTTCCCTTTTCCTCGTCTCTGTAACTCTAATTTCACCTGTATTAGACTAATTGATGTTGGTGTACAGATTACTGAAGCTCTGTTCATTTGCTTTCCAGACTTTTTTTTTCCTCACTCTGCTTCAGTTTGGATAGTTTCTGTGGCTGCGTATTCAAATTCACTGTTTTTTTCTGAAGCGTCTAATCTGTTGTTAATCCCATCAAATGGAATTTTCATTTTTGCACTTATTTTTTTAATCTCTTGAAGTTCCATTTGTTTCTTTTTGATATGGTCCTTTTTCCTCTTCAGTATCCTCACGTTTTCCTTAAAATAGTTAAGCTTATAAATAATAGCTATTTAAAGTCATTATCTGCTAATCCATTAGTATAACATTATAGCATTCTAGATCTATATCTGTTGATGGATTATTTTTTGCCATGTAATGTCTGAAACATTTATATTAACATATTTCCATACAAATAACCCAAAGAAAGTTTAGTATTAGTTTTTTTTTGAATTTTATTTTATATATTTTTTTATACAGCAGGTTCTTATTAGTCATCAATTTTATACACATCAGTGTACACATGTCAATCCCAATCGCCCAGTTTAGCACACCACCATCCCCACCTCCCCCGCGGCTTTACCCCCTTGGTGTCCATACGTTTGTTCTCTACATCTGTGTCTCAACTTCTGCCCTGCAAACTGGTTCATCTGTACCATTTTTCTAGGTTCCACATACATGCATTAATGTACGGTATTTGTTTTTCTCTTTCTGACTTACTTTACTCTGTATGACAGTCTCTAGATCCATCCACATCTCAACAAATGGCTCAGTTTTGTTCCTTTTTATGGCTGAGAAATATTCCATTGTATATATGTACTGCATCTTCTTTATCCACTCGTCTGTCGCTGGGCATTTAGGTTGCTTCTATGACCTGGCTATTGTAAATACTGCTGCAGTGAACATTGGGGTGCATGTGTCTTTTTGAATTATGGTTTTCTCTGGGTATATGCCCAAAAGTGGGATTGCTGTATCATATGCTAATTCTATTTTTAGTTTTTTAAGGAACCTCCATACTGTTCTCCATTAGTGGCTATATCAATTTACATTCCCACCAACAGTGCAAGAGGGTTCCCTTTTCTCCACACCCTCTCCAGCATTTGTTGTTTGTAGATTTTCTGATGATGGCCATTCTAACTGGTGTGAAGTGATACCTCATTGTAGTTTTGATTTGCATTTCTATAATAATTAGTGATGTTGAGCAGCTTTTCATGTGCTTCTTGGCCATCTGTATGTCTTCTTTGGAGAAATGTCTATTTAGGTCTTCTGCCCATTTTTGGATTGGGTTGTTTGTTTCTTTAATATTGAGCTGCATGAGCTGTTTATATATTTTGGAGATTAATCCTTTGTCCGTTGATTCATTTGCAAATATTTTGTACCATTCTGAGGGTTGTCTTTTTGTCTCGTTTATGCTTTCCTTTGCTGTGCAAAAGCTTTTAAGTTTCATTAGGTCCCATTTGTTTATTTTTGTTTTTATTTCCATTACTCTAGGAGGTGGATCAAAAAGGATCTTGCTGTGATTTATGTCAAAGAGTGTTCTTTCTATGTTTTCCTCTAAGAGTTTTATAGTGTCCAGTCTTACATTTAGGTCTCTAATCAATTTTGAGTTTATTTTTGTGTATGGTGTTAGGGAGTGTTCTAATTTCATTTTTACATATGTAGCTGTACAGTTTTCCAGCACCACTTATTGAAGAGACTGTCTTTTCTCCATTGTATATTCTTGCCTCCTTTGTCATAGATTAGTTGACCATATGTGCGTGGGTTTATCTCTGGGCGTTCTATCTTGTTCCATTGATCTTTGTTTCTGTTTTTGTGCCAGTACCATATTGTCTTGATTACTGTAGCTTTGTAGTATAGTCTGAAGTCAGGGAGTCTGATTCCTCCGGCTCCATTTTCTTCCCTCAAGATTGCTTTGGCTATTCGGGATCTTTTGTGTCTCCATACAAATTTTAAGATTTTTTGTTCTAGTTCCATAAAAATTGCCATTGGTAATTTGATAGGGATTGCGTTGAATCTGTAGATTGCTTTGGGTAGTATAGTCATTTTCACAATACTGATTCTTCCAATCCAAGAACATAGTATATCTCTCCATCTGTTGGTATCATCTTTAATTTCTTTCATCATTGTCTTATAGTTTTCTGTGTACAGGTCTTTTGTCTCCCTAGGTAGGTTTATTCCTAGGTATTTTATTCTTTTTGTTGCAATGGTAAATGGGAGTGTTGATTTCTCTTTCAGACTTTTCATCATTAGTGTATAGGAATGCAAGAGATTTCTGTGCATTAATTTTGTATCCTGCAACTTTATCAGATTCATTGATTAGCTCTAGTAGTTTTCTGGTGGCATTTATAGGATTCTCTATGTATAGTATCATGTCATCTGCAAACAGTGATGGTTTTACTTCTTCTTTTCCAATTTGTATTCCTTTTATTTCTTTTTCTTCTGATTGCTGTGGCTAGGACTTCTAAAACTATGTTGAATAATAGTGGTGAGAGTGGACATCCTTGTCTTGTTCCTGATCTTAGAGGAAATGCTTTCAGTTTTTCACCATTGAGAATGATGTTTGCTGTGGGTTTGTCTTCTATGACCTTTATTATGTTGAGGTAGTTTCCCTCTATGCCCACTTTCTGGAGAGTCTTTATCATAAATGGGTATTGAATTTTGTCAGAAGCTTTTTCTGCATCTAATGAGATGATCATATGATTTTTATTCTTCAATTTGTTAATATGGTGTATCACATTGATTGATTTGCATATATTGAAGAATCCTTGCATCCCTGGGATAAATCCCACTTGATCATGGTGTATGATCCTTTTAATGTGTTGTTGGATTCTGTTTGCTAGTATTTTGTTGAGGACTTTTGTGTCTATATTCATCAGTGATATTGGTCTGTAATTTTCTTTTTTTGTAGTATCTTTGTCTGGTTTTGGTATCAGGGTGATGGTGGCCTCATAGAATGAGTTTGGGAGTGTTCCTGCCTCTGCAATTTTTTGGAAGAGTTTGAGAAGGATGGGTGTTAGCTCTTCTTTAAATGTTTGATAGAATTCACCTGTGAAGCCATCTGGTCCTGGCCTTATGTTTGTTGGAAGGTTTTTAATAACAGTTTCATTACTTGTGATTGGTCTGTTCATATTTTCTGTTTCTTCCTGGTTCAGTCTTGGAAGTTTATACCTTTCTAAGAATTTGTCCATTTCTTGCAGGTTGTCCATTTTATTGGCATAGAGTTGCTTGTAGTAGTCTCTTAGGATGCTTTGTATATCTGCGGTTTCTGTTGTAACTTCTCCTTTTTCCTTTCTAATTTTATTGATTTGAGTCCTCTCCCTCTTTTTCTTGATGAGTCTGGCTAATGTTTTATCAATTTTGTTTATCTTCTCAAAGAACCAGATTTTAGTTTTATTGACCTTTCCTATTGTTTTGTTTCTATTTCATTTATTTCTGATTTGATCTTTATGATTTCTTTTCTTCTGCTAACTTTGGGTTTTGTTTGTTCTTCTTTCTCTAGTTCCTTTAGGTGTAAGGTTAGATTGTTTATTTGAGATTTGTCTTGTTTCTTGAGGTAGGCTTGTATAGCTATAAACTTCCCTCTTAGAACTGCTTTTGCTGCATCCCGAAGGTTTTGGATCGTCGTGTTTTCATTATCATTTGTCTCTAGGTTTTTCTGATTTCCTCTTTGATTTCTTCAGTGATCTCTTGGTTATTTAGTAACTTATTGTTTAGCTTCCATGTGTTTGTGTTTTTTACGTTTTTTTCCCTGTAATTCATTTCTAATCTCATAGCGCTGTGGTCAGAAAAGATGATTGATATGATTTCAATTTTCTTAAATTTACTGAGGCTTGATTTGTGACCCAAGATGTGATCTATCCTGAGAATGTTCTGTGTGCACTTGAGAAGAAAGTGTAATCTGTTGTTTTGGGATGGAATGTCCTATAAATATCAGTTAAATCTATCTGGTCTATTGTGTCATTTAAAGCTTCTGTTTCCTTATTTGTTTTCATTTTGGATGATCTGTCCATTGGTGTAAGTGAGGTGTTTAAGTCTCCCACTATTATTGTGTTACTGTCGATTTTCTCTTTTAGAGCTGTCAGCAGTTGCCTTATGTATTGAGGTGCTCCTATGTTGGGTGCATATATATTTATAATTGTTATATCTTCTTCTTGGATTGATCCCTTGATCATTATATAGTGTCCTTCCTTGTCTCTTGTAACATTCTTTATTTTAAAGTCTATTTTATCTGATATAAGTATTGCTGCTCCAGCTTTCTTTTGATTTCCATTTGCATGGAATATCTTTTTCCATCCCCTCACTTTCAGTTGGTATGTGTCCCTAGGTCTGAAGTGGGTCTCTTGTAGACAGCATATATATGGGTCTTGTTTTTATATCCATTCAGCAAGCCTGTATCTTTTGGTTGGAGCATTTAATCCATTCACGTTTAAGGTAATTATCGATATGTATGTTCCTATGACCATTTTCTTAATTGTTTTGGGTTTGTTTTTGTAGGTCCTTTTCTTCTCTTGTGTTTCCCACTTAGAGAAGTTCCTTTAGCATTTGTTGTAGAGCTGGTTTGGTGGTGCTGAATTCTCTTAGCTTTTGCTTGTCTGTGAAGCTTTTGATTTCTCCATCGAATCTGATTGAGATCCTTGCTGGGTAGAGTAATCTTGGTTGTAGGTTCTTCCCTTTCAGCACTTTAAGTATATCATGCCACTCCCTTCTGGCTTGTAGAGTTTCTGCTGAGAAATCAGCTGTTAACCTTATGGGAGTTCCCTTGTATGTTATTTGTCATTTTTCCCTTGCTACTTTCAATAATTTTTCTTTGTCTTTAATTTTTTCCAATTTGATTACTGTGTGTCTCGTTGTGCTTCTTCTTGGGTTTATCCTGTTTGGGACTTGCTGTGCTTCCTGGACTTGGGTGGCTATTTCATCTCCCAAGTCCAGGAAGTTTTCGACTATAATCTCTTCAAATATTTTCTCTGGTCCTTTCTCTTTCTCTTCTCCTTCTGGGACCCTTATAATGCGAATGTTGTTGCATTTAATGTTGTCCCAGAGGTCTCTTAGGCTGTCTTCATTTCTTTTCATTCTTTTTTCTTTAGTCTGTTCCACGGCAGTGAATTCCACCATTCTGTCTTCCAGGTCACTTATCCATTCTTCTGCCTCAGTTATTCTGCTATTGATTCCTTCTAGTGTAGTTTTCATTTCAGTTATTGTATTGTTCATCTCTGTTTGTTTCTTCTTTAATTCTTCTAGGTCTTTGTTAAACATTTCTTGCATCTTCTTGATCTTTGCCTCCATTCTTTTTCAGAGGTCCTGGATCATCTTCACTATCATCATTCTGAATTCTTTTTCTGGAAGGTTGCCTATCTCCACTTCATTTAGTTGTTTTTCTGGGGTTTTATCTTGTTCCTCCATCTGGTACATAGCCCTCTGCCTTTTTGTCTTGTCTATCTTTTTGTGAATGTGGTTTTTGTTCCACAGGCTGCAGGATTGTAGTTCTTCTTGCTTCTGCTGTCTGCCCTCTATTGATGGATTTTTTACCTGCTTATGGGGTCACATTTTTCTGCTTCTTGTGTATCTGTTAAATTTTTATTGGGTGGTGAACATTGTGAATTTACTCGGTTGAGAGCAAATCTTGTTTTTTCTCTTTAGAGAGTCTGAACCTTGGTTCTGGAAAATAGCTACTTGTGGATCAGCATAATCGTTCCAAAGCTTGTATTTAAACCTTTTAAGGGCAGATCTGGAGTATTCCTTTCTCTAGGGCTCGTTTAGCTTCACTCCTAAGGTGTGTCCCTACTGGAATCTCTATTCAGTGCTCTGTGTATTCACGCGTGGTGTCTCTACTCTGGCTGGTGGGAACTTGAATGTTAGCATGCTGTTTGAGCTTTGGGTATTGTTAGGCTTACAGCTCCCCAGTAGTTGTTTTTCATCTGGTCTTGTGGATTTCACCCTGTGCATGTGCAGATTGTCCTTCAGCCAAAGTCTCAGAGAGTTTTATGCTGATTTCTGGAGTCCTTTTTTTTTGGCTTCCTCCTCTTCAGTGCTTGGTCCTACAAATTTTATTTGCCTTTGCATCACCAAATTCCAGAATTGAATTGAATTGTCCCCTCAGTTCATTGGGATCATTGGGCTCTGTTTGGGTTCCCCACTCTGTGCCCCTATGTGGAAATTGTCTCCATTCAGAAAGCCAAGATGGGGCTCAGTCTGTCTAGCACCATCTGTTATCCAGTGTCTGAAAACATTTGTTTTATGTGTTTTATCTAGTTTTCTAGTGTTTTTTTTTTCTTTGCGGTACGTGGGCCTCTCACTGTTGTGGCCTCTCCCGTTGCGGAGCACAGGCTCCATACGCACAGGCTCAGCGGCCATGGCTCACAGGCCAAGCCGCTCCACGGCATGTGGGATCTTCCTGGACTAGGGCACGAACCCGTGTCCCCTCCATCGGCAGGCAGACTCTCATCCACTGTGCCACCAGGGAAGCCCTAGTTTTCTAGTTATTGATGGCAGGAGGCAAGCCCTGTAGGAGTTAATTCTTCATGGGCAAAAGGAGACATACATTTTAAAATTAGGATATAATTCATATAACATAGGTGCACAGTTCGGTGGGTTTTAGTATATTCACTACATTATGCAACCATTGCCACCATCTGATTCTAGAATATTTCCATCACCCTGTAAAAGATAGCTCATATTCATTAAGCTGTCAGTTCCTATTGCCCCCTTTTCCCAGCCCCTAACAACCACTGATCTACTTTCTGTCTCTGTTAATTTGCCTATTCTGAATATTCCATAAAATGGAATCATACAATATGTGGCCTTTTGTCTCTGGGCATCTTTCACTTACAATGTTTTTAAGGTTTATCCATGTTTTATCATGTAACGCTACTTCATTTTCTTTTTATGGCCAAGTAATATTCCATTGAATGGCTCTACCACATTTTGCTTATGCATTCATCACTTGATGAATGTTTGGGTTGTTTCTACTTTTGGGCTTTTATGAATAATGCTGCTATCCATACATGTTTTCTTATAATAATTTGTAATATTGTAAACGAGGCTGAGTTTACCATTATTTTTATTTACTTAATTGACCTTGATCTGATAAAAAATAGCTGTTGTGTTGTGCTAGACAGTGTTCTAAGTGCCTCCTATGCTTATTTTGTTTAATCTTCTGTCCATCCCTATGAGGTAGATACTGATTTTCCATTTTACTGATTAAGAAAGTGAAGTTTAGAGAGGATAATTTTCCCAAGGTACGACAGGGTACCACAGCTAGTGGTTGCCACCATGTTAAGTCAGATAGATGATACAAAGTTGTGTAGGACCTAGTAATGGCTGTAATTTATACAATCCAATAGAACAAATAGCTGAAATTAGTCCTGGGAGTCACTGTGGGAAATTATTTGAACAGAAAAAAAAAACCAGACCGTTTAGGGACTTTCCTGGTTAAGACTCGGCACTGCCAGTGCAGGGGGCACAGTTTCAATGCCTGATTGAGGAACTAGGATCCCACATGCTGCATGGCATGGCCCAAAAAAACCCCCAAAAAACAACCCTACCAAAAAATAACTGTTTAAATTGAAGATCTTTTGATGGTTGCTTGTCTGTTAACCACTTGTACCAATCTTTCAGCAGCTAGTCCTTGGGACTAGCCTTGAGTAGAATTAGGTAGTAATTTGTACAGTATTTGAGCATTCAAAAAACAGCAGCAGAGCCTTCCCAGTTGTGCTTGGGTGTTTCAACTCCAAATCATATTCTGTTCCCTAATAGTTAAAAGATATCATGTGGATATGATATTATTTAAGAAGGACTTTCGTTCATTAGGGATATCCATCTTCACTCCTGTATTAGGACTGAAGGAGGTGAGATTCTTTATCTTTTAAAAATTCATTAATAATATTAATTTTTTTTTCTTTCTTTGAGAAGGTAAATTTATCGTCCTTTGCAGCTTATGTCAAATAAAAGAAGTCCTTTTGGGATCTCTGAGGTGAAAAGTAATATTGGAAAAGGAATTTATTAGATTACATTTATACCCTACTCTATATTAGTTTTCTGTTGCTGTGTAATAAATTACCACAATCTTAGCAGCTTAAAACAACACGCATTTATCATCTCACAGTATTGTAGTAGCTCTGTAGATTAGAAGACCTGGTGGCCTCGAGAGGGTTCTCTGCTTTGGGTCTCACAAGGCCAAAATCAAGTTATTGGCCAGACCGGTCTCTTACCTGGAGGCCCTGGAGGAGAATCCACTTCCAAGTTCATTCACATTGTTGGCAGAATTCAGTTCCTCGTGGCTGTAGGTCTGAAGTCCCTGTTTCCTTGACATGGGGCCCTTCTCACTTCTGTCAAATCCTGCTTGTGCTTTGAGTCTCTGACTTTGCCACCAGCCAGAGAAAACTCTGCTTTTTAAAGAGCTCATGTGTATAGGTCAGGCTTACTGGGATAATCTGCCTGATTAAGGTCAGCTGTGCCGTATAACTGAGTATAATCACAGCCGTGATATCACATTCACAGGTTCCACCCACAGTCAAAGGAGAGGGGATTATATGAGGTTAAGGGTCTTTGAGGGTCATTCTTAGAATTCTGCCTACTGTAGCATTAATGTTCATTTTAAAACATTGTTGTGAGAGTCACATTTTGATGCAGCTGACTTTTCTACTCCCGGCTCTCATCCTATCCTTCCCTCACCCTTCCTTGAACTCTTTTCTTCCCTTAAAATAGTGGGCCCCTTTTCTCTCTTTATTTGGTAGCATGCTTGTCCTTGACCTCATCCTTGACTCTCTAAGGGAACCCTGGATTTACCTTTTAGAATAACGTTTCCTGAAATCACTTTTCTTTGTGCTGATCAATTATATAAGAAATGTTTGACTACAGACATCATCATCATCATCCTTGTGCTTCAGCTCCCTAAGCCTGAGTATTTAATGTGGGATTTAGCTGCTCACAGACACCAGCAAGGTGTTTTTCATCTATGTGATCTGCAGATGAACTGCACCTTATTTTTTCACTCTTTCCTCTCTTGCATTAAGATTCAAAGATGTCTCACTGTCTGTAAGTTCAAGAAGTATGTTAAAACCCTGTATATCTCTCAATCTATCTATAGCTAGTAATGCTAATATAATTCCAATTTATCTCACAGCAGGGTCCAGTAGAAAAGCACATCAGTAATGAAAAATAGTAATTCAAAACTGTGTTTGGTGGAGCATTCTGAAGGCTTTGTAGATCTGTCTGAAGCAACAGGGGATTTCTCAGGCTGCCTGGAGAACCTGAACAGGTTATAGAACAAAAACTACATCATGCTGCTCATACTGTGGTGTGAAGGCTGACACTGGGCAGAAATGGCTAATGGATTTGGGGTCCATCCCCTCTCCCCAAGTTAGGATCAGTTTTTTCCATTTAGTATTATTCACTGAAGAAGAAAATTTATATATAAAAGCTTTAGTGGATAATTTAGGATTTTTCATGTGTAATTTTTAGGATTTTTAGGATCCTAATAATTTAGGATTTTTCATGTGTAATTTTTCATGTGTAATTTCATGTGTAATTGTCTTGTGAACTAATTTAGAATGAAGACGGATACAGGCATACCTTGGAGATATTGCACATTTGGTTCCAGACCACTGCAATAAAGTGAGACATATGAATTTTTTGGTTTCCCAGTGCATATGAAAGTTATGTTTACACTTTACTATAGTCTATTAAGTGTGCAATAGTATTATGTCTAAAAAATGTATATACCTTAATTAAAAATAATGCTGTTGGAAAAATGGCAGCAATAGACTTGCTCCACTCAGAGTTGCCACAAAACTTCAATTTGTAAAAAACATAATATCTGCGAAGCACAGTAAAGTGAAGCACAATTAAACAAGGTGTGCCTGTAGTTGTCTTTGGTTGTAATAAAAGTTGTGAACTCCTGAGTTCTAATGTTAGGTGAGAAAGTAAGAAAAGGAGATGTTACAAGATTCATATAGTGTACCATTTGGATGGAGATGATTGTTGTGAATAAGTGTTTATCTTTTATTCATTCATTCACTATTTTTTAAATGTCTACCGTTGTCCAGGCTATATATTTTGTGCTAACAATGGACTCTACCTTATGGATCCCATACTCTACTGGGGGGAAACGGTGTTCTTATAGAAATAGAGTACTGTGAGTTAAGTGCTATTAGAGGGAGTGCAGTGGGTTCACAGAGGAGAGATTCTCCAGTGGTTGGAAAAGGCTTATTAAGGGAGGTGACACTTGAATTGAGTCTTGAAAGAAGAACAAGAGTTCTGGCAAAGGGGGATGAGCATTCTGGGCAGAGGAACTGGCACTTGCAAGGTATGGAGGTGTTCTAGTCTGCTGTGTTCAGGGAAGAGTTAGGAGTTTGTTAAGACTGCAACCTGGAAAGTGAGTAGGGTAGGGAAGAGGTAGGAGTCAAGAGTGGAAAGGTGAATGGTATCCAGGTTGTGAAAGGTCATGTGTGGATTAAGGATTTTGAATGTATTTTATAGTCAGGAACCGGCAAAGATTTTAAGTAGGGACTAATGTGATTAACTTAGCATTGTAGTTGCCTCTGAAGGCAGTGTGGAGGATGGATCGAGAGTTAAGGAGTGGGGTACGAGAGGCATCTACCAGTTAGAGACTATTGATACCGTCTATTAAAAAAAAGACTAAGGGCTTCCCTGGTGGTACAGTGGTTAAGAATCTGCCTGCCAGTGCAGGGGACATGGGTTCGATCTCTGGTCCAGGAAGATCCCACATGCCATGGAGCAACTAAGCCCATGTGCCACAACTACTGAGCCTGTGCTTCTAGAGCCCGCGAGCCACAACTACTGAGACCACATGCTGCAGCTACTGAAGCCTGCGCTCCTAGAGCCCATGCTCCGCAGCAAGAGAAGCCACCTCAGTGAGAAGCCCGTGCACTGCAACAAAGAGTAACCCCCGCTCGCCACAACTAGAGAAAGCCCGCGCACAGCAACAAAGACTCAGTGCAGCCAAAAATAAATTAAAAAAAAAAAGACAAAGGCCTGTGGCATATTCAGGAGAGGATATGTTCCAGAGATATTTTAGAGATCTCTCTAAAGTGGGGATAATAATGGTGCCTACCTTTAGTGTTGATGTGAAGAGTAAATGAGTTAATAAATTTAAGGTGTTTAGAGCAGAGCATGGTGCATAGTTAGTATTGTGTTTGCTCTTGTAATAATAGCACGGATTACCGTATAGGAGATGAGGGTAAGTGTAGCATCAAGAAGGAGCGGAGGATCTGACTTGAATAGGAGGTGTACCATTAACTCATCACTAATGTTTAAGTGATCATTGTCTGTCTTTGGGAATAAATGTAGGTTGGTAGATGGATTGCCAGCTAGTGCTTACAAGTAACTTATAGAGGAATAGTTAAGTTTTTAGAAAAGTATGTTTAACTATTCATTGTGCTTATCAACATAAGAGAGTTGTATCCTTTAGTTAAGGGGAGATGCTTTTTGCTCCTTTTCAGGTGGGTAAGGATATTTAGACCATGCGTGAGAACGTTCATTTTTTCTGGTCACTGTAAAAGCTGATCCTTTGTTTTTAAGAACCTCTCCACTTTCCTGTAAGTATGTCTGGATAGAATTTATAAGATAGAAGAGTCAAAACCCTGTTTTCTGAAGCTTTTTCAGCATAACAATTATTTGATTAATAACATACAGAGACTCTCAAATCAAAGTCAGCATTTGTGAACAGTCTTAAAGGATAGAAATGACTCAGCAGAGCCTAATTAGCTCTTGAGGGTGCTTTAAAAGGAAGAGTAAAGATGGCATTTGTTTAGAGTGTAGCCTAGTCATATAAAAAGCAAGAAGGGGGAAAGCCTGTATTTATTCCGTACTAGTGCCAGAGGCCTCAGAACAACCCTGAGAAGGAAATGTGTGTTTTAGAGATGATGAAATTGAGTTTCAGAGCAGTGAGTAACTCACTTCAAGTAATATTATGGATAGGTAGCAGAAATAGAATTTGAAACCAGGCCTATCTGGTTGCAAAGCCAAATGCTCTTTTCACCAGTCTTATATGAATAACTTTTCTATGTGAATGAGGTAGGTATATATCACCCACCCAGGAGTGATTGTCTGGGATTTGGCCATAAAAAAGAAAGAAAATATAATGAGCATAGGGGAAGGCTTCCGTACTTATTTCCTCTCTTTCTTTGCATAGAATATCAGGAAGTGAATTGGTAGACCCCTCACAAATACCTGTTTCGTACTTATTTATAGGTTTTGTGAGAGCATGTAAAAAATCTATAGGACCTTTGAGCTAGAGGTAAACTGGGTCATCTCCCTCATCTTACAGAGAAGGAAACCAGGGTCTAAAGAAGTGAGATGGTTTGCCTGATCATAGCTGGTTTATAGTAGAGTTGGAATTAGAACCCTAAACTCTGTATTCCAGGTTAGAAGCCTTTTGTAGCTAAATCCCAAACCTTTTTATGCCTGGAATTCCTGGAAGATGATATCTGTGAATATAATTTGAGGATTATTTTTTTTGTTTCTGGCTCTCAGCACGTACTGTCAAGGCCAAGTGCTGTACATTATATATGTTCTGGGTGCTACACATTTGGATCAGATTCATAGGCATTCTTTTCTTAACTCTCATGTAATGGAGCATGACCTTTGGGATCTGAGTCTGAAGAGAGGCTTCACTTCTGCCAGCTGATAGCTCTGGCAGATGTACCTATGTTATATCCCAACTGTGTGGACAGAATGGTTTGAGTTCTTACTGGGGCTTTAAGGAAAAAAAAGTGGGCTAATCCATACTTCTCTCTACTGGCCTTTTCCCCAAGCATGACATTTTTAGATTTCACTATTCCTTGTTAATTGTTCATTCTGATAGCACTGCCAGCAGTTCTGTCCCCGTGGACCCCGAGAGCTGGATTAAAAGTGAAATCAGTGAAGGCACTGTGATCATATGGTGACTGCTGATAAATCATGGAGCTGCAGTTTGAATGAGAGGGTTAAGGTCTTGCACCTAGGACTGCTGAGTTAGAACTCGACTTTGAACTCTGAACTGGGGCTTAGGCCTGCACATAAGCTTTCTGTGGAGGTAGCTTTTGCATGCATTTTTTCCTTGGATGAGGTCTTATTTAACAAATAAAGAAACTGAGACTCATAGATATGACTTAGCCATAAAGAACCCAACCCCCCAATCTAGATAGAATCACCCTAGGGGATTCTTGTTACTTCACCCTTTGCTTCTGCTTGCTGGGTGGAAGGTCACCACCGTTAGGATTTTCAGGCGCCAGCCTGGGTGGCCAACCTAACAAAGTAAAATAGTTCTGGCTCCGAGTAATGGTGAACTTGGAGCAGGGCCCAGTGTAATTAAACCCCTGGAGAAAAGAATTTGTTGTTGGCCTGTATTCATTACAGTGAAGAAGCTTGCGGGTAGAAATATGATATATTCCAAGCAAAGAAAAATAGTGGCTCTAGAGATCTATGCCATTGCCTTGAAGATTGTTTGGTTCCACATTAAATTTAGATAGTTCAGTAAGAGAAACGCTTCTCTTGGTAGATGGCATTCCTAGGCAGGGTAGAATTTAGGGTGTTTCTCCATTTATTAAAAGACTGTCCAGTAGGGTTTCATATGCATTATATAATCTACAGTACAGTTAAAGCCTGTCTGAACTCTTATGACTCACAATTCCCCCAAAGACTTCAGTTTATGTTGCCTTTGGGTATCCCTTGTGTTCCTTTCCTTGCTCTTTTGTGTTCTCTCTGTTTTGTTTCCAAGTATTTACTATTTTTATGGCCAGGGAACTCAAGTTGACTGAAGTGGTAGGCTCCCAAAGAAAAAGGTAAGGGAAGAAAAGTTCTAGAGCTTCTTTTTTCTAGATAGTAAGCTAATAAATTTATGTTGGTTTAAACCACTAAGTTTGTGGTAATTTGTTATAGTAACAGTAGGATACTAATAATTTTAAACTCACAGAAAAGTTATAAGACTAAGGATAGTACTCTACTCAGATTCACTTGTTAATATTTTACTTTGTTTTATCATTCTCTCTTTCTCTTTTTTCATCCTTTCTGAACTACTTTAAAGTGCACTGCATATGTCATGACCCTTTACCCCTCACACCTCAATATATATTTCCTGAGAATTGGAATTTTTTTAATGTAATAACCATGTACATCTTCCCATGTTTGAGTCATTTTTATTTTTGTGAAGTGTCTCTTTATGTCTTTTGTCTATTGCTCAGTAGCATTTTTAGTCATTTTCCTTTGATTTTTAAAAGTTCTTTTTATATTAGAGATATTAACCCTTTATCTGTGATATATGTTGCAAGTATTTTCTTCTAGTGTATTGTCTTTTAACTTTGCTTATATTTTTTGCCATGTAAAAGTTTTCTCTTTTTAAGTAATCAAATTTATTGGTCTTATTGCATCTGGATTTCTAGTCTTAGTTTGACAGCCTTTTTCTACATCCAGGTTAAAGAGGAATTTACCCATCTTGTTTTCTTGTATAGTTTGTTTTTTTACGTTTCAGTCTTTAATTTGGAGTTTATTCTTGTGTGTGGTGTAATGAATGAATATAATTTTATTCTTTTTCCAAATGGCTATCCAGTTGCCCCAGTATCATTTATTAACAAAAATCATATTTGCCTCAGTGGTTTGAGATAACAGCTTTGCCATCCACAGAGATTTCTGTGTGTACATGGTGTTTTTAACATTATATGTTGAAAGACCTTTGGGAAGTCATCAAATACAAAAGGTCAAATAAGAGTTGATCAGAGGTCGAGTAAACTATTCCATGAGGATAGCTCTCAGCAGGTTGAGTTATAGGTGAAAACTTGTGTCAGGATTGCTAAGATGCTCTTAAAAAGAAAAGGCATACAGATTTTTTTTTTTGCGGTACGCGGGCCTCTCACTGTTGTGGCCTCTCCCGTTGCGGAGCACAGGCTCTGGACGTGCAGGCTCAGCGGCCATGGCTCACGGGCCCAGCCACTCTGCGGCATGTGGGATCTTCCTGGACCGGGGCTCGAACCCGCGTCCCCTGCATCGGCAGGCGGACTCTCAACCACCGCACCACCAGGGAAGCCCGGCATACACATTTTTATATTTAACAGCTTTATTGAGGTACAGTTTACATACCAAAAAACCCACCCATTTCAAGTGTACAGTTCAATCATTTTTAGTAAATTTACGGAGTTGTGCAATCATAACCATAATCTAATTGTATTTCTAGAACATTCCTGTCACTCCAGAAATGTCCCTTATGCCTATTTGCAGTCCCAGCCCTAACCCCAGGCAACCATCTGGCTTTCAGTCTCTACAGATCTGCCTCTTCTGAATATTTCACATAAATGGAATCGTATAATATGTAGTTTTTGCATCTGGCTTCTTTTACTTAGTTATTGTTTTTGTAGTTTATTCATATTATTACATGTGTATGTTGCCTAGTAGTATTTCGTTGTATGACTGTACTAAATTTTGTTTATCCCTTCACCAGTTGATAGATATTTGGATTACTTCCACTTTTCGGTTCTTATAAATAATACTGCTGTGACATTCACTTACAAGTTTTTATGTGGACCTACATCTTCATTTCTCTTGAGTAGAGTCCTAGGAATGAAACGTCTGGGTTGTACTGAAAATTCACGTTTAACTTTTTGAGGAACTGCCAAACTGTTTTCCAGAGGGGCTGCACCATTCTCCATTCCTCCCAGCAATGTATTCAGCAGTTCAGTTTCTCCATATCCTCACCAGTGTTTGTTATTGTCTGTCTTTTTGATTACAGTCATTCTAGTGAGCATGAAGTGATGTCTCATTTTGGTGTTGATTTGCATTTCCTAAAAGACTAATGATGTTCAACACCTTTTCATATGTTTATTAGCCATTAGTATATCTTCTTTGGTGAAATGTCTATTCAGATACTCTGCTCATTTTTGAATTGGATTGTGTATGATTTTATTATTGAATTTAAAAAATTTTTATATTTATCAGATATATGATTTGCAAATATTTTTCTCCCAAATAATTTTTTCTCTGTGGCTTGTCTTCTCACTTTCCTAATGTATCTTTTGAAGCACAAGTTTTTAACTTTGATCAAGTTCAGTTAATCCTTTTTTTCTTCTTTATGGGTTATGCTTATGCTTTTGATGCTCATATCTCAGAAAAGACAAGGATTAAAACTACTTTTCATGGAATTATGATATTTGCCTTATTTTCAGGACTAGTCTGGTGATCAGACTATTGTGTGAGTTTTGTTGACATGTATAATGCCTTGCCTCTGGATGATGGCCTCATTGTTCCAGAGTCCTTTGGGCAACTATTACTAGAGAGGCAGAGTAATATTGATCAAAAGTGTAGGCTTTGGGGCCTGACTACCTGGGTTTGAATTTTAACTTCATCCCCTCCTAACAGTGTTACTTTGGGAAAGTGGCTTTATTTCTCTGTGCCTCAGTTTCCTCATCTGTAAAATGGGGATAATACTATTGGGTTGGCCAAAAAGTTCATTTGGTTTTTTCCGTAAGATCTTATGGAAAAACTTTTTGGCCAGCCCAATACTTTGCTCGTAGGGTGTTTGTGTATATAAAGTTCATAAGAAATGCCTGGGGCAGAGTAAGCCTCAAGAAATATTAGCTCTTATTATTAGGGGAGCAATTCTCAACTGTAGTTTGGGGTGGGGTTGTGCATATTGGAATCATTTGTGGGTCTTTGCATGCCTTTCTAAAGTGACAGATTCCGCCGTGGGTTACAGCAGCTGGGATGATAAGTATTGCACTTAGCCTTCCTTGACACATTTAAAGTTGATTGTTCCTTAAAATCACTTTCATTAAATGAGGCAGTTTGGGTTGATGTGTAGAATTATAAAACTCTTCATCAGATGTAAAAATAGCTCAAGCTCCATTAACACTTAGAAAATGAATAATCTATTAATTCCTCTTGCCAAGGCAAAAATCAGGCAGTCTTAGGCAAACCAAGAGCAGGATATAAGCTATCTGCATTTGATAAATACATTTTTCTGCTTTTGGGGTGGTTTATTAGTCCAGGGATCAGATTATGGGATAAGAACTTGTAATTCAGAGATAGAAGAATTCCTGCTTTACTCCTGTTGGAGGATAAGATTCACAACTTTTTTTTTCTTGTCTTCATTTGCAAAATGAGTTTAATGAAATTTGAGACCTATTTATCTTCAAAAGGGATTCATGATCTGATATGGGACTACTATCAGAATATATAAAGAATCCTTATAACTCAACAATAAAAAGACAGAAAATGGGCAAAGGATTTAAATAGACATTTCTCCAAAGGGGATGTACAAATGTCCAACAGGGACATGAAAAGATGTTCAGCATCATTGGTCAATAGTGAGAAGCAAATCAAAACCACAATGTGGTACCACTTTACACCTACTAGGATGACTATAGTAAAATTTAAAAAGGAAAATATTAAGTGTTGGTGAAAGTGTAGAGAAATAGGAACCCTCGTACATTGCTGCTTGGAATGTAAAATGGTTCAGTTCCTGTGGAAAAGTTTGGTGGTTCCTCAGTAAGTTAAACATAGAGTCATCATAGGACCCAGAAATTCCACACCTTAGTATATATCCAAAAGAGTTGAAAACATATATCAACATGGATGTTGACACAGATGTTTTTTAAAGCTGCATTATTAATAATAGCCAAAAGATGGAATCAATCCAAATGACCATCAAGGGATAAATGGATAAACAAACTGTGTTATATGCATACAGTGGAATATTATTGAGCCATGAAAAAGGATGAAGTACAGATATATGCTGCAACTTGAATGAAGTTTGAAAACATGCTAAGTGAAAGAAGCTAGACACAAAGGTCATATATGGTATGATTCCTTTTATTTGCCATATCCATTATAGGCAAATCCGAAGAGACAGAAAGCAAACTAGAGGTTACCAGGGGATGAGCAATGGGAAATAGGGAGTGATTATTTAATAAGTATGAAGTGTTTTTATGGGGTGCTGAAAAAGTTTTCAAACTAAAGAGAGATGGTGGTTGTACAAAATTGTGAATACACTAAATACCATTAAATTTTGTACACTCTAAAATGGTTAATTGTGGGGCTTCTCTGGTGGCGCAGTGGTTGAGAGTCCGCCTGCCGATGCAGGGGACGTGGGTTCGTGCCCCGGTCCAGGAAGATCCCGCATGCCGCGGAGCGGCTGGGCCCGTGAGCCATGGCCGCTGAGCCTGTGCGTCCGGAGCCTGTGTGCTCTGCAACGGGAGAGGCCACAACAGTGAGAGGCCCGCGTACAGCAAAAATAAATAAATAAAAAATAAAAATGGTTAATTGTGTGCTAAGTGAATTTCTTGTCAGTTTAAAAGTGGGGGAGACAGAAGTTTTAAAGTGCAAGGAATGATTATGCTAGAAAAGGATGACCATATTTTATGTGGCTACTCCAGTGTCTGGATAGCTCTCCAAATTCATTTTTCACTCACCTTTGCTTGGGACAGTTTATTCTTTTTTTAATAAGTTAGTTTCTTTCTTTCTCTCTCTCTTTCTGTCTTTCTTTCTCTTTCTCTTTTTCTCTATCTCTCTCTTTCTGCATTGCTGCACGTGGGCTTTGCCTAGTTGTGGCGAGAGGGGGCTACTCTTCGTTGAGGTGCTCTGGCTTCTCATTGTGGTGGCTTCTCATTGCGGAGCACAGGTTCTAGGCGTGCGGGCTCTAGAGGGCAGGCTAAGTAGTTGTGGTGCACGGGCTTAGTTGCTCCGTGGCATGTGGGATCTTCCTGGACCAGGGCTTGAACCCGTGTCCCCTGCGTTGGCAGGCGGATTCTCAACCACTGCGCCACCAGGGAAGCCTGGGGCGGTTTGTTCTTACACAAAATATTTTACCTGAAAATACTGCAGTGTCTGCTAAGATAGAAACTTTTTTATAAAGAGTATATTATCTTTGGGGAAGCCCATAAGAGGCCCAGTTGCTCTGGAACTAATAAAGCTGATGAGGAACAAAAGCTATTCTTAGAACCTGTAATTAGGTAGCATTCTGTTTTTCCTGGGCATAACATTTTATCAGGCTACCAGTTCATTTTTTTAAAAAATATTTCTTGAAGTGAAATTCGCCTAACATAAAATTAACCATTTTAAAATGAATGATTCAGTGGCCTTTTGTGCATTAGCAGTGTTGTGTAAGTACCAACTCTCTATCATTCCATATGTTTTCATCACCCCAAAGGGGAATCCCATACCCATGAAGCACATCCTTGCCAGCACTTGTTTTCCACTTTTTTGATTATAGACAGCCTGATCGGTGTGAAATGGTACCTCACTGTGGCTTTGATTTGCATTTCTCTTAATGACTGAAGAAGTTGAACATCGACATGTGCCTGTTGGCCATTTGTATTTCTTCTTTGGAGAAATATCTACTCAAGTCCTTTTCCTTTTTCTCTTTTAAAAAAAATGAATTAATTAATTTTTGGCTGCGTTGGGTCTTCGTTGATGGGTCTATGTTGCTGCATGCAAGCTTTCTCTAGTTGTGGCGAGCGGGGTCTTCTCTTTGTTGTGGTGCGTGGGCTTCTCATTGTGGTAGCTTCTCTTGTTTCGGAGCTCAGGCTCTAGGTGTACAGGCTTCAGTAGTTGTGGCATGTGGGCTCAGTAGTTGTGGCTCGCGGGCTCTAGAGCACAGGCTCAATAGTTGTGGCGCATGGGCTTAGTTGCTCTGTGGCATGTGGGATCTTCCCGGACCAGGGCTCGAACCCGTGTCCCCTGCATTGGCAGGTGGATTCTTAACCACTGCGCCACCAGAGAAGTCCCTTTTTCTTTCTTTAAATCGAGCTATCTTTTAGTTGTTGAGCTTTGTACGTGCTCTTTGTATATTATGGATACAACATGACCCTTGTCAGATGTATGGTTTGCAAATATTTCTCCCATTCTGTAGGTTGTCTTTTTCACTTTATTTTTTGTTTTAACTTCTTACTTTCTATTGGAGTATAGTTGATTAACAGTGTTGTGATGGTGTCTTTTTCACTTTCTTGGTAGTCCTTTGATACACAAAAGTTTTAAAGTTTGATGTCTAATCTGATTTTTCTTGTTACCATACTATTGGTGTCATATCTAAGAATCCATTGCCAAATCCAAGGTCATCGAGATTTTCCTCTCTTTTTCTTCTAAGAATTTTATAATTTTATGGTTTTAACTCATATCATTGATCCATTTTGACATAGGTTTTGTATATAGTATATGGTATGAGTTCACATCATTCTTGCATGTAGATATTCAGTTGTCCCAAAATCATTTGTTGAAGAGACTCTTCTTTCTCCATTAAATTGTCCTGGCAGCCTGGTTGAAAATCAGTTGGTCATGGATGTGTGGGTTTATTTCTCTGCACTCAATTCTGTTCCTGTAAGGAACGGCACCAAGAAACGGGGGAGAGCTTAAACAAGCTTTATTTGGGAACGCTCCCGGGCGAAGTTCACTGGTCCGAGAGAAAGGGGCCAGAGAAGTCGCGCCTGGGCGAGGGTTTGGGCAGAATTTATAGGGGAAGAAGGGAAAGGGGTGTGGTGAATCCAGGAGGGCGCAGGGTATTCCTTATTTGGTGGTCTTTTCGGGTATTGTGGGGGACCGTTAGTCCCGCCCCTCGAAAGGCGGGAAGGCTGGGCTGGGTGGAAAGTCCCCAGGTCATTTCCTGGAACTGGGTGGTCCGGAAAGTCTCCAGGTCAGTTTCAACCTGTGAGTCTGATTGCATTCCCCTGCCTCGGGCCATTTGGCCTTACAGTTCCTGCCATGTACTTTTGTATGGGCTGAGTTTCTTGTTTTTTCTCCCTTTGATAATAGGATCACGGGGTTGATAGCACCATTTTCCAGAATCCTAAGAAGCTTCACCTAACTATTGGGATGTTGGTGCTTTTGAGTGAGCAAGAGATCCAGCAGACATGTGAGATGCTACAGCAGTGTAAAGAGGAATTCATTGAGTGAGTAATCCACAGGAGTGGGGAAGGGTGGTCACCCTGTACTGGCTTCTTTCTGGTATCACAGACTTGTTTTTGGACTAGGGAGCTGGGTGACATGGGAACAAAATTTGTTGACTCACCCATTTGTAACACTCAACATTGGATTATTGTCTAAAAGGTTTAAAATGGATTTAAAGCATATATTTACAGATTTGTGTGGAAAGGCTCTACCTTAAATTTTACCAGTTCAGTTGGCAAATTTTGTTCTTTAACAAGGACATCCCATTCTTTTCTCAAAAAGGAAATTCTCTTCATTATCTATAGAAGAGTGTAGGCTACTGTATTAGTTTTCTGTGCTGCTGTAACATATTACTACAATCTTGGTGGCTTAAAACAAGACAAATTTATAATCTTACAGTTCTGTGGGGCAGAAATCTGATAGGGGTTTTGTTAGACCTGCGCGGTCTCCTAGGAGTTTCGACTCGCCCAGGAAACAACAAGAGTCGGAAGTCGATGCAAAACGCAAGAGGTTTATTGAAGGCCGGTGCACCGGGGTTCCTTGGTCCTCACGCAGGAGGTCGAAGAAGGAACCTTTTTGGGCGCGAATATGTCAGTTTTATAGGTTCCCACTTCCCCGTATGTAAATTATAGATTTGGTTGTGTTCTCCTGCTGATTGGTCCCGGCTTAGGCTCGGACCAGAGAGGGAACTTGTCCCCAGCTGCCTGATTGGTCTTTGACAGACACCTTTTTTACATTTTGTTATCTCCCTCCTTCTCCCCAGCTGCCTGATTGGTCTTTGACAGACACCTTTTTTACATTTTGTTATCTCCCTCCTTCTCGGAAGGGGGCCGGACATCCTGGAAATTCACCCATTGTCTAAGAAGCCCCTATTGTCTGCAGAGTTCTTAATCATTAGCTGGAACAATGTCTCTCGAGTCCCACAGTTTCACGGGGCTAAAATCAAGTTACTGGCAGGGTTGTGTTCCTTTTTGGAGGCTCTAGGGAAGAATCTATTTCCTTGTCTTTAAAGTCCTGATTTAGAGGCCACCCACAGTACTTGGCTAGTAGCCTCCTTCCTCCATCTTCAAAACTAACAATGTTGCATCTGTTTGACCCTCAATCTGTTACATCTCTCTCTCTGGCCACAGCAGGGACAGGTTCTCTGCTTTTAAGGATGTGTGTGATTTAATTGAGCCCACCCAGATAATCCAGAGTAATCTCCCCACCTTAAACTCTTTAGCCTTAATCACATCTGCAAAATCTTCTTTGCCATGTAAGGTAGTATATTTACAAATTCCAAAGAGTAGAACATGGGCATCTTTGGAGGGCCGTTATTGTGCTTACCATAGTAACTCAAACATTATAACATGATTCCATAGGAGAGTCTTCACTGTATTTCAGAAATGCAGTCTTTAATTTTCTTTTCTTTAATAAAGGTAGTTTTGTTTGAGTCAGTAAGGATACCAAAAACTGTCCAAGCAGTCGGTTTTGGCTCAGGGAAAACATTGCTGTTCTGACGGCAGAGTTGTTATTCTTTTTACTGTAAGATTTTAATTTGCATATACATCTGACCTAACAGCTCTGTTTCAAAGGATCATATCTTCTGAGCCCCCCTTCCTTTGTTCCTTTTACTTAAGATTGAAGCAAACCAAGAGAAACTTGAAAATTAACTGACTTGAATAGTTTTATTTTTATTCAATTGTAAAATACAGTTTTATTTTTATTCAATTGTAAAATATACTATTCTGACATGGCCTTGTAGAAGTGGGTTACCTGGTTCATTGGGTAAAACAAGGTAAAAGGATTTAAATTTTTTCTCAAGTTATGTTGTATATGAAACTGTAATACAAAGACTTATTTGTGGACCAGTTTTCTTTTTTCCATTAATTGTTTTGAAGACAAAATATTTTTCTTGAGCAAAATCATAAGCTGATCATGTTTGCAGCTGCCTGTTCTTTCTGAATTTCAAACAGCAAAGAATACTTCTTTGTCTTGTTCTTTGCATAGTGATGGGCAACTATTTTCTCTCTATCTGACCTAAAATTCAAAATAATTTGGTGTTTGTAATTAGATATTTACAGTTTTCCTTGCATAAAATAAAATTTTATGCTTTACGTTACAAAGCAGAGCAATTTTACCTTGTTTAAAAATCACTTCTGATACTTTAACTTCCCAGATTACTTTTTGCTAAACAAAACTGAAAGCAGCTGCAGTTTTTGGCTGCCATTAGGATAATCCTGCTAACAAAAAAATTAAAGGCGGATAAAATATTTGTTCAGAGAGGTATTTGGTTTTTTACCTTATGAAAATCAGGTCACAGGATTTTAATCACTGAAGCCTTATCCTGAGCTATGTGAGGATTTAGTTGAGTTCCTCCCTTTTATGTCTCTTGGTGTCTTTTGTGACTAAATGCCAAATCTGAACCCTTTAAGCGTGTCAGAGTTGGTGTGCATAGGGAATGAAGAGCAGCCTTAATAGTTCCTAAGAATTTTTGACATGACAGGATGAAAACAGTAATTGTAGTTTTTCAAATTCAGCAAAGCTTTTGAAATAGGACACGTTACCCTGCCAAAAATCTGCAATGCAGGCAAAAATTTTTTAAAGTTGCTCTTTTCAAAAAGCTGGAAAGGTTTAAAACCAGCAAGTAAAGCAGGCCTCCCCAGCCTTCTTCTCTCACCTTCCCTCTGTTATACACACTTGTTTTAAAAGTATATAGTGCAAAATTAATCTACCTGATTGGCTAGAGGGGTGAGAATCAGAATTGGTTGTTTGTATTGTCCAGAAGTGCCCTGTTTTCCTAAAAGGAAGAAAAGTCTCCTAAAAAAAAAAAAAAAAAAGGATACTTATAATAAAGCCCTGGTGTAAAATGTATCACCTAACTTCTTTTTCCTTCTTATTCCTTTTTTTCTTTTTTACATCTTTATTGGAGTATAATTGCTTTACAATGGTGTGTTAGTTTCTGCTTTATAACAAAGTGAATCAGTTATACATATACATATGTTCCCATATCTCTTCCCTCTCCCTCCCACCCTCCCTATCCCACCCCTTCTTCCTTATTCTTGATCTTCGATCTCAGTCTTTGTACTTGGTATGCTTAGAAAAAAAATGTCAATAAATAATTGCATTTCTAACCTGAACCTTTTATGATGTAAAGATCGCAAATTAAAATATAAAGGTGGAAAACATTGGAAATGAATAGTCTACTATATAACATGCTGTAGCTTAATTTAATGGCTTTTTAAATTGAGGTATTAAATGTGGCTATATTGGCGTTTAATTAAAATTGTGGTGATACATAGATATTTTAAAGAAATGGGTAGTTGAATGTTCGTTTTAAATTTGGGGGTGGTATTTGAGTTTAAAGTATGTCACCTGACCAGAAATAGAACTTTCATTTCAATTCTTAGGCTAAAGGCTCACGTAGCTGTGTAGATTTCAAATGAATTATTCACGATGTTCAGTAGTGCTGAAGCACTAAATGTGTCCCTTGTGACTTTTCTTTGTGATATGTCGAACACAAACAGTGCCATGTCTCTGAGTATATAGTCTGACAAATGTGCGGCTCTTCTTTAGCTCCCGTAACACTCTACTCATACCTAAGTGTTCCCAGTAGTCCTGAAGTAAAACCAAATAAGAAGTTAAAAAGGGACAAGAATGAGGAGAGGAGAAGAGGAAAAATACCCACGGACAAATGTCCCTAATTATTGCCTCATATGTCTCTCCATTGAAGAGTGTGCTCAGTGGTATCCAAGGTGGAATAGTTTGGTCACCAAGACAAAGAGCATTTATCAAGCAAACCATTGGATTCTCTCCCGCTCTTTAATTCTCCCTCTTGATAAATCCTAGGGATAGGTTGAAAGAGTTTGTTTCTACTTGTAAGGCAGACTTTGCATCTGTTCATGGTTTTGTTTTTGATGCCGCATCTAATTCCAGTGGTTTGAGGTAGTTTAGAATGAGGACATATATACAAAAGAAATGTTAAAGTCAGACAGATTAGAAACCATAAAGATGGAATGGGAAGAAAATTCTGTCTAAAAACTGAGGTGAGATAATAATTGTACTAGAACTTTAACATTTAGTGGTGTTTTCAAGCATCAGTATACTTGAACTATGGGAATTCTTGGCAGTCCAGTGGTTAGGACTTGGCGCTTTCACTGCCGGGGCCCTAGGTTTGATCCCTGGTGGGGGAACTAAGATCCCGCAAGCCGTGCAGTGTGGCCTAAACACACACACGCGCACACACACACACACACACACACACACACACACACACACACACACACACACACACACACACACACACACACACACACATATACTTGAACTAAATTCCAGAAAGGAAAACACCAATTATTATAATTCTTATCTGATAAAAAGGAACATAATTTTTCAGGAGAGAATCCTTTTCTGGTTCTCAACCCAAGAAAAAGTTGTATAAATCTTAACATAAAGAACCCAGGTGATGATGAGCTGTGTCTTCAACAGGAGTTTGGCTGAAGATATAAAAACATTGTTCACGTTGCTCTTTCTTGTATTGACCCCTGGAAATTGAGAGTGTAACATTAAATATAACCCAGTAAAAACATTTTAGTGGGAAACTAAACCAGTATGGTGCTTTCTGGTGATCTAACTATGCAAGGTTAGAGCTGAAAAAACATAGAAGAATGTACATTTAGTATTAAATTTTTTTTTCCCAAAAGTTTTGTTGACTGCCCTTTGATAGGATTTAATGGCAGTCTTTCATATTGAATTCTTTGACTATAACTAGAAATGGAGATACACTGTATTGGCTGGCTATCTATCTATCTATTTATTTATTTATTTCTGCATTGGGTCTTCTTTGCTGCGCGCAGGCTTTCTTTAGTTGCGGCACACGGGGGCTGTTTTTGGTTGCGGTCCACGGGCTTCTCATTGCGGTGGCTTCTCTTGTTGCAGAGCACAGACTCTAGGCGCATGGGCTTCAGTAGTTGTGGCACATGGGCTCAGTAGTTGTGGCACATGGGCTTAGTTGCTCCGCGGCATGTGAGATCTTCCTGGAACGGCTCGAGCCCATGTCGCCTGTATTGGCAGGCAGATTCTTAACCACTGCTCCACCAGGGAAGTTTGTATTGTTGATTGAAGCTAAAGACTTCAATCAGATAATAATTCAGAGCTTGACTTGTGTTTTGGAATATCCCACTTATTGGAGGTAGTTATAGGGATACTTATGATCAGGGTCATAATTTTTCTCATTAAAGTACCTGTCTAAAATAGTTGAGTTATTTAGTTTCTTAAAAAATTCTGGTCTTGTGCAATAATAACGGCCTTGGTGTTTTAAGGGAATCTTTTTTTTTTTTTTTTTGGCAGTACGCGGGCCTGTTACTGTTGTGGCCTCTCCCGTTGCGGAGCACAGGCTCCGGACGCGCAGGCTCAGCAGCCATGGCTCACGGGCCCAGCCGCTCCGCGGCAAATGGGATCTTCCCGGACCGGGGCATGAACCCGTGTCCCCTGCATTGGCAGGTGGACTCTCAACCAGTGCGCCACCAGGGAAGCCCTTAAGGGAATCTTTTACCATTAGGATTCCTAGGCTATAAAAGGATCTCCCTGGGCCTCAATTAAATATCAAGAAAACTTTTTTGTTTTGCCTTATTTGGAATTATTTTTTGATTAATCCTAACAGTCTGTTGTCTTTGAGCCAGTACCACATTTTATTCAATGACAATATAGGTGTGTGTCCACATTCTCAAAATTGTTCAGGCCATCTTCTCCCTTTATAGTGGTACATCCATCAATGTTTATCAGAGATTTATGGAGTACCCATTTTATATAAGGCACTGTCCCAGGTGCTGGGGATATAGGAGTAGAAAAGATGGATAGGGTCCCTGGCCTCATGGGGCTTGGAGAAGGCTGTTTGGTGAGCTGATTTTTAGCTGGGTTTCATGTTGTCACAGCAAAGCCTTTGCTAGTTGAAGCATAAGTCTGTTGAAGGGGCCTGGGAAGAAAGCAGGATGGTGGGTTTTACTTAACATAAAAGAAATACATGTTAACTTTAGAAAAGCTAAAAATTGCAGATAAACAGGAATTCCCTGGCTGTCCAATCGTTAGGACTCCACGCTTTCACCGCCAAGAGCACAGTTTCGGTCCCTTGTCGGGGAACTAAGATCCCGCAAGGCGAGCAGTGCGTCCAAAAAAAAAAATTGCAGATAAACAAGATATGACTTGTAATATTACCTGAAGATAATTACTATTAACATTTTGGGGCATGTACTCCCACGCTTTTTGGTTTGCATATATGTATTTTTTTCCTTTGAGGTGTAATTTACTTACAGTAAAATGCACAGATGTTAAGTGTAGTTGATGAATTTTGATAAATGTGTACACCCATGTAACTTCACCCAAATCAAAATGTAGAACATTGCCATCACCCTAGGAAATTCCTTCATGCTCTTTTCCAGTAAATTCACTTCTCCCAAAAGTAACTGCTGTTCTGATTTCTGTTACCACAGATTAAATGTGCTTGTTCTCTAATGTCATATAAATAGAATCATTCGGTATATACACTTCTGCGTTTGGCTTCTTTTGCATATATTTTTTTATTTTAACTTTTTAATGAATAATACATTTACATGGTTCAAAAATTTTAAAGTACAAAGGATATGCAGTGAAGAGTTTCCTGCCTACTGTTATCCCACCAAGCACCCTGATCTCCTCTCTGAAGGCAACAGATTTTAGCAGTTTCTTTGTATTATATCCTTTCAGAGATTTTATGTATGTACAAGCATATAAATATGTATATATATTAAATTTTTTATCCCCATCTTTTGCACGAATAATGGAATTGATTAAATATTTCATCAGGAGTTGCAAAATGGTGATATTCTAATTCCATCATTACCTCTACATCTATCAGTTGGAATTCTTCTGAAAGAACTTTCCTTTATTGGCTGTGGTTGGATATGTACCTGAATTTATAATTATTTCCTTGGGTTTGGCTCCTAGAAATTGAATTGCTTGGGCAAAGTTTTTCTATTCTTGAAGGCTTTTTATAAGTATTGCCAAATTGCTCTTAGAGATGTGATACCAGTTGGCACCTTCACTGTTGTTATATGAGTGAAATACTGTCTGCAATTTGTAGAAATAATAAGGTAAAACCGGAGAGATGGGCAATGTAGTAAATGTCTTCATCAATCAGAACTGTCATCACTTGGCCTTTTCTGAGACATTTCTTAGACATGCTAATAAACTGGTATTGGGATAAATATAGTGTGACTTTGGAAATACTTGTGGTTCTAGTTTGTGTTCATTAAACATGTATCTATTTTGAAATTAGAAGGACGGTTAAATCATGTTAGTTAAAAAAAACCCTCAACAACTTCATTTTTGTAATATTTGACTATGTATATTAACCATGTTTCAAAATATAATAGCCCTCTTAACTTAAACAGTTATAAAAAATCTAATGTGTTTTCCTTTGCAGTGACATTTCTGGGGGCAAACCCCTGGAAGTAGAGATGGCGGGGATAGAATACATGAATGATGATCCTGGCATGGTGGATGTTCTTTACGCCAAAGTCCATATGAAAGATGGCTCCAACAGGTATGTTTCTGGAATACTTCTTTGTTTTAATTGTGAGGTGCCTAGAAGAATCCCTGGAAGTTCAGGTAGTTTTGATTCCTTTTCTTTGAGGTCTTATTATTGTAAGGAGTGTGTAAATTCTTTCTTTTTCTGAAATAGTAAGTTAATATCTTGCAAGAGGAATTTGTTGTAGGAAAAAGTATCAGACTTTTAGTTTGATAATTATTGAATTACTTGGATGGTAGATATTGATAGTAGCAATCTAGTTTTTATGGAACTCAGTGCCTCCTTCATGTTTTCCAGGATAATAGGAGGCAGGAAGGATGGCATATTAGGATGGCAGATCTAGTGAATACCAGGGCAAAATAGGGATCATAACTGTACAAACTTCATAGGATTATTAGAATTAAATTAATATACATAAAATGCTTAGATCAGTGCTTGGCACATACTGACATCATCAAAACATACATTAAAAATGTTTGCTATTTTTAATTTTTGTTATTACCACACCTCGATCCCTACTTGGAATTCTCAGTCTGCAACCCAGGCTATTTTTGAGGCTCGCCTAGGCATCCAGAGCCCTTTGCAATATGAGTACCATTTATTAGTCTGTGCAAGGCCTTTGGTGAGCAGAGGAGCACAACTTGAATTGGAAGTTTGTTTTTGTGTGGTCTTTTCATTAGGGCAGGGTAGAACAGAACTCACACTGAACAAAAAACCCTCTAGGGAAAATCTGTGTCTCTAGGCAGGCCCCCAAATTGATTTGCTTTCCTAGAGGATCTCTTGGAAGGTTTCTCTTATCTCAATTTGAATTGATGATCTCAGTTATCTTCTATCAATTCCAGTGGAAGTGAATTTTGAGTGTAAGGGAGGAAAAAAAAGATATAGAATCAGTTTTTGTGTGTGTGATGTATGTCAATTATATCTCAATAAAACTGGAGAAAAAAGTGTCTTAATATCATTACTGGAAATTCCCTGGTGGTCCAGTGGTTAGGACTCCGCACTTTCACTGCCATGGGCCCAGGTTCAATCCCTGGTCGAGGAACTAAGATCCTGCAAGCCATTTGGTGCAGCCTAAAAAACAAACAAACAAAAAACCAAGTTTTGTAAAGTCCCCTCCCCAAATCGCAGTGTCTAAGGGACTTATACACCTCTTGTTTAATTCAATATTAAAACTATTTGAATGCCTCCTTTGTGCAAGGTATTTTGAAAGACCATGTAAATTGATACAGAAATGAGTAAGACATGGCCCAATTCTTAAGGCACATTCAGTCATTTGTGTTTCTTTATGTGAAGAGACACTGCTCAATGCAGAGGCATGGAGGAGAGGCCATGTTATAATAAAAACACAGTCAACTTTCTTTGTATGATTTCATATATTTTAGATGAAAGATTCCCTTAAAATGCTTGACTGTGAAGTGCCTGACCTTTAAAAGAATGGAACCACTTAGATAAAATTTTTCCTCTGGAAACAGAGCTGGGACAGTGTAGCTACACTTATTGATAGATCCTTGGATTTTGTAAAACCTGACTGTGTAAGGAATTTGCATTCAAATTACTTAGTAGTCAGCTGTTGCTAAGACTTAAGCATTGAACACAGTGGCTATTCTGTTCTGTTTCTTACTGTCACAGGCCTCCACCCTTGCCACTTTAGAAGAATAGCTTCCTCACATTATACTGAGAACATGAAGCCAAGTCAACTTCCTTCCTTTTTCCCTCACAGTCTACCTGTTTTCATCACACCCACCCCACTCAATTTCACTCTCTTTCTGAAGAATTGCATACATTAACTCTGATGAGACTAATCCCTTTACTTATTCTGGGACTCCATTCCTTCTTATCTCCTCAAAGACCTGACACCATCAATTATTCCACCCTGCAGGGCATTTCCAGTCCCCTTTTCCCTCAGGCATTTTTCAAATGCCCAGGATGTGAGATGCAGTAGACCCTAGGGCTTCTTTCTTATGGAGGAGGCAGATGTTGGTAACTAGAATACACTAGGTTGAGGACTGTGATTGAGATTCTAGTGGTACATAAATGAGCAGCAAAACTCTGCCCATGTGGGCAAATTTTGTAAAGGAAGGCTTCAGAAAGCAGGTTTCTTTACTGAATAAGGAGTTTGCAGGCTGAGGGAGTAGCATGCTAGGAAAAGGGAATAAATACTAAGTACAGATCTAGAGGCAGTGTTATATGCCATGTAAAAGGAATGTTGATTTTCATTGGTCATTTGTTTATTCAACAAAACTTTATTAAATGCCCACTGTGTGCCAGACACTGTGCTAGCTGTGAATATAGAATGGTCAGTAAAGGGACTTCCCTGGTGGTCCAGTGGTTAAGACTCTGCACTTCTACTGCAGGGGGCTCGGGTTCGATCCCTGGTTGGGGAACTAAGATTCCACATGCCTCTCCGCAGGGCCAAAGGAAAAAAAAGCAAGAATGGTCAGTAAAGCCAGACACAGTTATTGCCCCCATGTAATTTACAGACTAATGGAGAAAACAGATGTTAACAACACGTAAATATATCATTGCAAAGTGTGATAAACGTGAAGCAGGGGGAAAATGGTGCTCTTTTAAAGACAGAAAATATGGCAGTTTAGACTGTGGGAGGGCAGGGTAAGGAAAGCCTCTTGGTGGAATTGATACTGAATTGAGGTCTGGAGGAGTGGGATTTTTCAGGCAAAGGGGTGGTGGGAAATTCTAGGCAAAAAAAAATGCAGAGCAAAAGCCCTGTGGCAGGAAAAAGCCTAGCAAATTCCACATATGGATGAGACATAATGACGGAGAGGTAGGGTCACATGAGATGTCCATGTGAAGAGATTAGAGGGGCTTGGATTGAGGCAGTAGCAAAGATAAGAGAAAAAGAATAAATACAAGCAGAATAAATAAAAAGAAAGCTGTATCAAGATAAATCAGGATGGAAGTGCAGAACACTGAAGATAAAGAATTTAAAAGAAGTCACCTACAAAGGATTGACAGTTATCTAGACAGTGGACTCCTCAATATCAACAACAGAAGCCAAAAGACAGCGGACTGTTTTCTAGAGAAAATAACTGTCAAGCTGGAATTGTTTACCCAGAAAAAAATCTTTAAAGAACAAAAGTGAAATAACTTTTTTGTGTCCAAATGCTGTCTTTCCTTCTTGTTATCCTTCTTTTTCTCAAATAGACTCTAAGATTCTTGGAGGCAGGGGTTTTGTCTTATTTACTATAGAGTATTATGTGATAAAAACAGATTACAGAACAATTTGTAAATATACATTTACTTTTTTCCCCTCAAAAGTGGGAAGAGAGAGCAAGAGAGAAATAAACCAGTTAGTCTGAATATATAATCATCTTGTCAGTGGTTATTTTGGATAATAAGTAATTTTTTTCTTTTAGCTTATCTGTAAGATTTTTTAAAAATAAAAACAATGTTCGTAAAGCAGGCACGTGTTACAGTTTTTCAGATACACTTGATATACTTTGTCACATGAAGGTCAGTAGTAATCAGTATGTACATGTAAGTGGTAGAATTATGGTTTGACCTAGCTGTGTTTGACTGTAAAGCCTATGCTCATAGTGGGGCAAAAAAAGGAGATTAAGAATAATTGGAGACAGACCACTCTTTTGAGAAGTTTAGTGAAAGGAAGATGAGAGAGATGTAGTTAGAGTCTACAACTGTGCAGCTCAACATCACTGTACCATCTTCCAGTTAGCCTTCTTCCTTTCATAGCTGAGCTGCTTCTTTATATATTGTTTTCTCTCATAAAATTAAAGCCTTCCAGATGGGTAAAGTGAAAATTAAATGACTCCCTTTCCCCCTGCTCTGACTCTCCCTGTGTTCCTCCCCGATAGATTGTAAGCAGAGCAAATACTGCTGAGAGTCACTGTCCGTGCGTATTGTTTTATACAAACTGGATCACATTATTCATATTGTTCTATAGTTCGTTCTTTTCATAAAACATAACCTAGACATTACTTTTATGTCAGTGTCTATAGATCCTATGATCTACTACTACATCAGCCTTTCTAAGCCATAGCTTATATACAGTAGGACTTCCCCTTGCTTAAAAATCTCCCATCATTTCACATCATCCTTTGAATTAGTTCGTATTCCTCAGTCTAGCGGTCAGTATCTTCCAGGATGAAACCAACTTAATATTTCAACTTGATCTTCCACTTATCTTGGACTTGCCCCAAACCCTAGCCCGCTTCACTGCTTGATGATCCTTTGTGTCTTTGTTAATGTTGTTTCTTGTGACTAAAATTTCTTTCATGTTACTCCTCATCTCTTTTTGTCCAAGTGCTGTCATTCCTTCTTGCTATCTTTCCTTCTTTTTTCTCAAGTAGACTTTAAGATTCTTGGGGGCAGGGAGTGTCTTATTCAGCATTGTGTATCCAGTGGCTTTTATAATTCATGACTCATAGTTGATGTTCAGTGAATGTTTGTTTACTTACGTCATTTATTTTTTCAGCTGATTTACGAAGATGAATTGAGTACAGTTAGCTTCCTGTCCTAAGCCCATCCTCCTGGTAACCTATTCTGGTCTCAACCCAGCTGTAACGTCTTCCACATTTAAATTACCAAAGCACCTTGTATTGCTTGTGTCATTACCAAAGTCCTCTTTATAGTTATTTTAATAGATTGTAAGCTCCTTAATGACAAGAGCTATGTTTGCTTAGTTTTTAATTCTTTTAGTGACTAGCATGGTGCCTGTATACAGTAAGAACTCAAGAAATGTTAATTGGATAGAGCTGAATTAAATTTGGGGGAAAAAAAATCAAAGAAAAATCTGGAATTTGCACTTTCTAGGGAGTCAGTGATCATTCTGCAGTACAACTCCACATCCATAAAGATGGCTCTGGAATGCTTGAGCTTTGTAGCACTTACAGGCCTTTAAACTAAGAGCTCAGATTCAAGGCATTAATAATTGGCTTCTGTTTTCAAACACAAAGCACTATCTAAATGGTAAAGCTGCTGAAGAGTAATTTATTATTTTTCTCATAGCAACCCTATATTATTTTTAATTCACTTATGAGGATGCAAAGGTATAGAGAAGCTTTGTGACTCATTCATAGTCAACCAGGGAAGGATCAGTGAAATAAGAATTCAAAGACTATAATGTTAGAAATATACTGACATATTGTCAGATGTAGTATCCATGACAGCAGCCTGAAATTTAGTGATTGTTTCTAAGCACCCTTAAGTTGTCTTAATAGAACCCCAAAGATTTGTCATTTATGAATTCATGCATACATACCTGCAACAGCTATTCATTGAGCACTGATGATATGTCAATTAGGTATTAACTTGGGTGCCAGGGTAAGGCGGTGAATAACATGAAGAGCTGGCTTCGTGGAAGTGCACAATAAATTGATAGCAGAGCAGAACTGGCTGCCAGGAGACTTAGATTCCCATCCCTCTGCCCTGACTGAGCAACTCAGCCTGTCTGTGCTTCGTTTCCTCTTGTGTAAAGTGAGCAGGTTAGACTAGAACATTTTAAAGGACTTTAATCTCTTCAGAGTTCTGAGGGAGAAATCTTAATTTGCCAGAAAGACAAAGCTGGAAACTGGACTCTTTCATTTAGTCAATTTAATTTCCTTCCTCTAGTATTACATGCTCCGTTTCTCGACAGCTGAGCTCCCTGTCCACTTCTTTTTCTTACTTTTATTTTTTATTTATTTATTTATTTATTTATTTTTGGCTGTGTTGGGTCTTTGTTGCTGTGTGCGGGCTTTCTCTAGTTGCAGCGAGCAGGGGCCACTCTTTGTTGTGGTGCGCAGGCTTCTCATTGCCGTGGCTTCTCTTGTTGCAGAGCATGGGCTCTAGGTGCACGGGCTTCAGTAGTTGTGGCTCATGGGCTCTAGAGTGCAGGCTCAGTAGTTGTGGCTCACGGGCTTAGTTGCTCTGCAGCATGTGGGATCTTCCCGGACCAGGGATCGAACCCGTGTCCCCTGCATTGGCAGGCGGATTCTTAACCACTGCGCCACCAGGGAAGTCTGCACTTCTTTTTCTTTGATAGGAGAGAGGCATCATTCTATTGTGATTTGAAATTGAGGTGCATTTTGCAGTGCTTGGTTATGTTTAGACCTAAGTTATGTTGTAATATTTTAAAATATTTTAAACTTTATGAGATGGTGTTAATCAGAAACTTTAGACCCAATAATGTAGGTCTTGGCTTGGAGATCCACATGCACAATTAAGTAAGTTAAACTGCAAAATCAGAGTTACGTGCATTGTGAATGTATTTTATTTTCCCCTTAGGAATGTAGGAACAAAGTCGTTTTCTTGAATCAGTCCTCTTTCTCCATCCTTACTAATATCTTATTGGTTAGCCCTTCTCATTGCTGGGTTAAATACTTGAGAAAAATATTTTATATCATGGGAAAATATTCAGGGTATATTAAGTGAAATAAGCAGGTTATAGAAAAATATTGTCTTTTTTTTTTTTTTTTTTGCGGTACGCGGGCCTCTCACTGTTGTGGCCTCTCCCGTTGCGGAGCACAGGCTCCAGACGTGCAGGCTCAGCGGCCATGGCTCACGGGCCCAGCCACTCCGCAGCATATGGGATCTTCTCGGACCGGGGCATGAACCCGTGTCCCCTGCATCAGCAGGTGGACTCTCAACCACTGCACCACCAGGGAAGCCCAATATTCTGTCTCTTTAAAATTGATGTTTATCTGTCTGTAGTAAAAGACTTAAAAATTATTTAACCCAAGATTAAGTGCTTATCTATGGATGGTAAGGTTGTTTTCCTTTTTGTCGTTTTCTGCATTTTCCATTTTTTCTATAACAAACATGTATTATTTTTGTAATCAGAAAAAAAATTAAGATAACTATGCAAGGAAGCACAGCATCTCTCTTAACTGGCTTCCAAGCCTTTAGTTTTCCCCTGCGTATCTTGCTTCTTACAACCCCGTCTTGCTTTCCTAGGTCTACCAAATAAGACTACAGCTCTGCCTGACACACAGGAGGCTTCACAGTCTGGCTTCAGCCTGCCTCCACTTCATTGCTGCCCTTCCCTCTCCACAGAATTTTTCATGAACCTGGAGTGCAGTGTATTCTTTGATATTCACTCTTTCAGTTGTTCAGGACAAAAATTCTTTTAGAATCACTTTCAACTCCTGACTGCAGTATATTAGCAAAGCCACCGCCCTCCTCACCACCTCCACTGCTGCCACGCCCACCAGCTGGGGTGTTGCGACAGCCTCTCAGCTGCCTTCCCGCTTCTGTTCTTGCCTCTACCACTGTGTGTCCTCCACACGGCAGCCAGAGTTTTCCTTTTAAAATGTCAGTTGGATCGTGTCATTCTTCTGCTGAAAACCCTCCAGAAGCTCGCCACCTCACTCAGTAGAAGACAAAGTTATTACAGGGGCCTAAGAACCTTATGTAAGCCCCTGTGACCTGGTCCTCCTTCCTCTCCCACCTCATCACCTCTCCCCACAGTTTCATTCCATACACTGGCTTCTTACTGTTCCTCCGTCATGCCACAAGCAGCCTGCCTCAGATGGCTGTATTTGCTGTTCCCTTTCTCTGGAATGCTGTTCCCTTAGGTCTCTGCTCAAGTGTCACTTTATCAGGGAAGCCTTACCTGATCACCATGTCTAAAATAGTACACTTACCCTCAATCCCTTTCTCCTCCCTCTCTTCCATTTTGTTTTCTTCATGGTGCTTAGCACCACCTGATGTCGTATATGTATATTTGTTTGCTATCTGTCTCCTTCCACCAGAATGTAAGCTGCTCAAGAGCAGGGACGTGTTCTGCTCATCTTTTGTATGATTCCCATTCCCACACCAGCCCTTCCTGTCTCCTTTGAGATCTTGTTCTGTTGATCCCCTCTGTTTCCTAAGGTTTCATCTTCCTTCTCTGCTGGATAGTTTCTTGTTGTCAGAAAGCATTTTCAACTCTTTCTCTTCATTGAAAATAAACACAAACAACCTGCCTTCAATTCTATATCTAATTACCGAGGCAATTAGTTTCTTCCCTTCCTTGCAAGTTTCTTGAGTTTATGTGCATGTATCCCCTTGCCGTCTGTCTGGCCTCTCCCTTGGTCCTCTGCAATAAGGCTTCCTTCGCCAGTGTGCCAGCAAAACTGCTCTGGCAAAGATCTCTAATAATGTTCTGATTGTAAGAAATAAGTAAGCATTTTTTGCTCCTTTTCGTACTTTACTTTTTATAGCATTGTACTATACTGATTATTCCTCTTTTCGCACCCCTTGTAATTCTCTTTTCAGCCTTCCTGAAGTTTTCCTTTTCTTGTTCCTCATCCTTATCGATTGTCCTTACTGGTTCCTTCTCTGCCCCTTACATACGAGTGTCCCATAAAGGCTCCGTCCTTAGCTCTCTTCTTGCTTGCTCTGATTCCCCCTCACCCTGTGACTGCATCTGTCCCATGCTTTTAACTACTTTTTTTGCACTGATAACTCCCAGATCTGTGTCTTTTGCCCAGATTTTTCTCTTGAGCTTCAGGCTTGTTATTTCCATCTGTCTCCTGGACATGTCGCACTTGAAATCCGGTGCCACACATGAAAAAGTATACACACTATTAACCCTCTCCACCACTCCCCACCTTGGTCAGTGACCCATCTGCTCATTTAAGGTGAACTCGTGGGAGTAGCTCTCAGCTGCTTCCTCTGCTATAACACTGTCGTATCTGAGGGCCCCAACTTCTCTCTCACAAGCTCTTTTGAATCCATTCCCTTGTCTCGGTTCTCACTGCCCCTGTCATAGTTTAGATCTTCATCCCTTTCTACTTTATAGCATGGTCCTTAAAATTTGTCCTCTGAAGCCAGACTGCATGGGTTCTCATTTTGGATCTATTACTTATTAGTTGTGTGACTTTAGTCAAGTTTTATAACTTCTCTGTGCCTCAGTTTCCTCATTGGTAAGGCAGGGATAATAATTTATCGTGAAGATTAAATGATTTAACAGATACAAAGTGCTTAGAATAGTGTGTGACACATCGTGTTTGTTATTATTTCTACTATTAGTACTATTAGTACCACATAACTGACCTCAGTACCGCTGGTCTCTTTCCCCTTCTAAAGCATTTTCCACTGTGCCACAGAGTCAGCTTCACAAATGGGTAGCTGACCACATCATTACCTTTTAAAAGACTTCCGTGGCTTCCCATGGTCTGATCATTATAGTCCCAGCCCTGTGTTCTGTTTCTGGAGGTCAATGGTGAGGGTATGGGTATTTATTTTATTATTATTAATTATAGCTTACTTGGTACTTCCCTGGCGGTCCAGTGGTGAAGACTCCATGCTTCCACTACAGGGGGCACAGGATCGATCCCTGGTCAGGGAATGAAGATCCCACATGCCATGTGGCCAAAAAATAAAAAAATTATAGCTTACTCATGTTTAAATATTCTTTGGTTAGTAGACAAAATAAAAACAATTAAGATAGAGAAGTTAGAATTATAAGAAGATTAATTTGGAACTTTGGAGCCTGAAAAACATGAAAGGGAAAAGAATCCTTTGTGCTTCTCACTCAATCTCTAGGGGAAGATAACTCCCTCTTGCTGCAGCGTATGAGTGCAAGTGGAAAAGGGTTGTTTTGCCCATGTCTAAATGGGTGAAAGATAACTGGGGGGTAGGGGTACCAGAGGCTGTTCTATCCGTGTGGAGACAGGCATTGAGCAACTCAGCTGCTGCAACCAGAGAGACTGCCCTGTGGCCTCAGGAAAACTCCCACAAATGGGCCACGCAAGGTGGGTTTGGCGCACATCTCACATAAAACAGACCCATCCAGCCCTGCTCAAGGAGAAGCTGCTCACTGGGCTACAGTGTTTTACCGCAAGCCATGGCCCAAGAAGCAGTGGAAGATTCACAAACTCTACAGATATCTCAGGGCCACTTGCATCTGGGAAAAGAAATGGTATGTGGCACAAAGAGTATTACTAGTATGTACATCTAAAATGTAAAATCTTAAAAAATGTGAAATCTATTGTTCATTAGTACACTGGCGACGAATGAAAGATTTTGAGGTGGGGAAGTCAATTAGCATGCAGCACAAATCTCAAAAAAAGCCAAGGGAAAGGTTGAAAGGAACAGGCTGCTCCCTGCGCTCATCAGGTGCACTGCTCTGTCATTTGATGCAGACCTCCACATCAGTACCCATGTTCAGTGAGAACTGCAGGCTCAGGTTGGACATCTGGTCACACTATGTAAAAGCCACAGGCTGAACTTCACCATCAGATGAGTGAGTGGTCACAGAAGATGGCTGCTTTCTGAGGCCTAGGGCCAAGATCTGCTCCACCTCATCCTCGATGGGATAATGACCCCCTCTCAGTGGCACAACTGGCAAAGTTCTTCAGAATTGAAGGGGAGATAAAGAGTTTTTCAGAAAAACAAAAACTGAAGGAGTTCATTGCCACTAGACCAGCCTTACAAGAAATGTTAGAATTCTTTAAGCTGTTGATCAAAACACCTGAACAGAGTGAAAACTTCCTGTGCAAGAATTGTTTCTGGTGGAGGTATTGGAATGAACAGCCATCATCAAGATAGAACTCACCCGCTGCAGAACCGTTAGTGCTTAGAGCCAGCTGGAGTCCATTTGGAGACATCAGTTATGTGGCCTGTGGATTTTCCTATAGTTGTCTTCATTGGTACTACACTTCTGCCTTAGTCAACACTGATGTAGTGGCCAGGGCTGCTGGGATTTTCACAGTGCATGCTCCTTCCCAATGAGCAAATGTCTGAGAGTCATGCCAGACCTCATTTGATCCTGGCAGAAACACATCAACTACAGTAGCTTTTGGTTCTGGATGAACCAATAAAGCACTTTCTTTTAGACAGCTCTCTGCTGAACCTGGCTTCTTGTGTAAGATTTCCAAGATCATAAACTTCCATCTTCCTTCAAGGCCATGCTTAAACTTCCTGTGAAAACCTGGCCCCTCCAAGTATAGTTGATCACTCCCTTACACTCACCATGATGTTGTGCAGTTGTTTCCAGGTGTCTTGTCCACAAGACATGTGTGCTTCATGATGGTGGGGACTGCAGCCTTATTTACTTCCTCTTCTTTTGAGGGCCTTGTACGGTGACTGGCTCAGAGTAGATGCTTCATAAATGTGAATTAGTAATCAGGGTTCAGGAGTTTACTGAGATTTCTGTACTTCTTTCTTCAATTTCTCCAGGCTGCAGGAATTGGTTGATCGAGTACTGGAACGTTTTCAGGCATCTGGACTAATAGTGAAAGAGTGGAATAGTGTGAAACTCCATGCTACAGTCATGAATACTCTATTCAGGAAAGACCCCAATGGTAAGTGCTTCATAGAACCACAGCACAGTTTGTGGTCAACAAGGCCTAATGATGTCCCTGGGGTTTGAAGAGAATGGGCTATCAAAGAATCTCTGCTGGGCTTCCCTGGTGGCGCAGTGGTTGAGAGTCCGCCTGCTGATGCAGGGGACACGGGTTCGTGCCCCGGTCCGGGAAGATCCCACATGCCACATAGTGGCTAGGCCCGTGAGCCAGGGCCTCTGAGCCTGCGCGTCCGGAGCCTGTGCTCCGCAGCGGGAGAGGGAGAGGCCACAACAGTGAGAGGTCCGTGTACCGCAAAAAAAAAAGAATCTCTGCTACATCTTCTGTTTTAGATCCATTAGCTTGTTTTGATGAGCGCAGTGGAAGGGGGCAGGGACATATCTAGCATGGGACTGTAGCATTCCAAATCTTTTATTTCTGTCGCACATAGGGTTGCCAGATATAGCAAATAAACATACAGGATGCCCAAGTAAATTTCAGGTGGAAAATGAATAATTGTTTTAGTGTAGGTATGTCCCATGAAATACATGGCAGCTTTTTCTTTTTTTTATAAAACAAGAAAGAAGATTAACTAGTAAAGGTAAATGTTAGAGCAGTGATTCTCAACTAGAGGCAGTTTTACCCCCAGAGGACATTTGGATTGTCTGAAGACATTTTTGGTTGTCACAGTTAGGGGGCTGGGAGTGAGTTGCTACTGGCATCTAATGGGTAGAGGTCAGGGGTTCTGCTTAACCCTCTACAATGCACAGGACAACCCCTCATAACAAAGAATTATTCAGCCCCAAATGTCAGTAGCACCAAGGTTGAAAAACCTTGTGTTAGAGTAATGTTTTTTTCCCTCATGAATCTAAACCTTCATATAAAAATGCCTGTTTTAACCCTTTATTTGAGATAATAATCTACATTTTAATAAGGATTATTTTTCTTCCCATCCTCACCCACCAAGTCAAAGCTGTCAAGCACACATTCAGCATCTATCTGATCAGGAGCTACAAATTCAAGTTATGTGCAGCTTCTTCTTCAAAGCCCTGTTGTTTAAAATATACCAGCACCAAAACTCCATATTCAGGTTTTATTATATTTGTTAGGACCCTGACCTTGGTTTTAGAAAGTCTACGTTGGAAGAGGACTACATCAGGACTCCATCAGAACCCATGAACTATTTATAGATTTATAGTTTAGGACAGTTTTTGTGTCCCTTTTTACAGAAGTACATCTTTTAATTTCTTCAGATATATACCAGAGAACTCAACTGTAAGTTGTTTGGTTTGGTTAGCGCCATTGTTGGACTAAGAGATATGTAGCTAATCCAATTCTTAGTTCTAGTGTTAACTGTTTTATGATGCTACATTGTATTTTCTTTAAGACTTTTCTAAATAAATCAGTGTTTTACCTTTCAGAGCACTGAGATCAAAAAACATTCAGATGACTCAGTCAAAGCCTATGGACTCTGGGTAGTTAGTAGAATCCGAAGCTCTCTACTTATTCTTGTTCTGATGGAATATATTTCTTTCATTTGGATAGTGGTATTGCAGAAGACCATTTGGAATTCCAGAAAAAATTTTTTTATGGAATATTTGATATAAATTATAATGTAAGTTATCTAATGGGAACATTTAAAGGAGTTTGTGGTATTTATTTTGTTCTGGACAGTTTTTAAAATTTATTTATTTTAATTAATTTATTTTTGGCTGCGTTGGGTCTTCGTTGCTGCGCGCAGGCTTTCTCTAGTTGTGCCGAGCGGGGGCTACTCTTCGTTGCAGTGCATGGGCTCTAGGCACATGGGCTTCAGTAGTCGTGGCACACAGGCTTAGTTGCTCCACAGCATGTGGGGTCTTCCCGGACCAGGACTTGAACCCGTGTCTCCTGCATTGGCAGGTGGATTCTTAACCACTGCGCCACCAGGGGAGCCCTGGTCAGTCAGTTTTAATCTTGGAAAACACTGTTAGATCCCCTGAGGTGGTGTACATTTTAACATCATCACGTAAAGACAGAGGTTCAGAACTCTAACGTACGCTCTAGGGACTTCCCTGGTGGTCCAGCGGTTAAGACTCTGTGCTCTCAATGCAGGGGGCCCGGGTTCGATCTCTGGTCAGGGAACTAGATCCTTCATGTATGCCGCAACTAAGATCCTGCGTGCTGCAACTAAGACCTGGCGCAGCCAAGTTAATTAATTAATTAATTAAAAATAAGGTACACTCTAATTCAGGGGTCCCCAACCCCCAGGGCGCAAAGCAGGAGGTGAGTGGCGGACAAGCAAGGGAAGCTTCATCTGCCGCTCCCCATTGGTCTCATTACTGCCTGAGCCATTCCCTCCACCCTGGTCTGTGGAAAAATTGTCTTCCATGAAACCAGTCCCTGGTGCCAAAGAGGTTGGGGACTGCTGCTCTAATTCATTGGTTCAGAAGTTACATTGTATCTAGCACCATCCAATAGGACTTTATATGATGATAGAAATATTCCATATCTGTGAAATTCAGTATGGTAGCCACTATCCACATGTGGTTATTGAGTACTTGAAGATGGCTGGCTAGTGAGACTGAGAAAGTGAACTTTTAATTAATTTAAATTTAAATAAGTACTTCCCTGGAGGTCCAGTGGTTAAGACTTCGAGCTCACAATGCAGGGGGCACAGGTTCGATCCCTGGTCAGGGAACTAAGATACTGTATGCAGCATGGCATGGCCAAAAAAAAAGAAATTTAAATAATCACATGTGGCTAGTGGCTACTGTTTTGGACAGTGCAGTATTTTATTAGACATGTGATACTATCAGTAATACATTCTGCATCTGTCCTAGTCCTTAAATCTTAGTTCAGAGCTCTTACAACTATACCATACCCCATTATTAACTAACCTCTTAACATAAAAGAGTTGAATTATATAGGAATCTGTATCTTTTAAATTGTGTGGATCCAGATGCATATTCGGTTGGCACCAGAGCTTCATGAAAGAAAATGTTCTGTGTTCACAGTCTAGTTATCCTTTCCTGTTGACATATATTTTAAATATAACAGCTTTAGTGAGATGTAATTCATATACCATATAATTCACCTATTTAAAGTATAGTGAGTAATGTAACCGTTACCACAGTAAATTTTAGAATATTTTCATCACCCCAAAAAGAAACTCCATAGTTATTGGCAGTGACTCCCCATTTTTCCCTTACTCTTCAGTCCTTAGGCACCACCAGTCTAATTTTTGTCCAATGAATTTGCCTTTTTTGCATATTTCTTATAAATAGAATCATGCAATGTGTGATCTTCTGTGACTGACTTCTTTCACTTAGCATAATGTTTATAAGGTTCATCCATGTTATAGCATGTATCAAATGTCATTCCTTTTTATTACCAAATAATAATCCATTGTATGGACATAACACATTTTATTTATCCATTCATCAGCTGATGGACATTTCTGTTGTTTCCACTTTTTGGCTATTATGAATAATGCTGCTGTGAACATTTATGTATGTGTTTTTGTGTGGGCATATGTTTTCATTTCTATTAGGTATATACTTAAGTGTGAAATTGCTGCATCATGATATCAGTATGTTTAACTTTTTGAGGAACTGCCAGACTGTTTTCCAGAGTGGCTGCACCATTTTACATTCCCACAAGCAGTACAATAGTTCCCCCTTATCCACGGGAGATACGTTCCAAGATCCCCAGTGGATGCCTGAAACTACATACCACATTCTGTATTTTTCCTATGCATACATACCTATGATAAAGTTTAATTTATAAATTAGGTACAGTAAGAGATTAACAACTAATAATAAAATAGAAGAATTAAACGATATACTGTAATTAAAAGTGTATGACTGCTGTCTGTCTCTCTCAAAATTTTTTATTGTACAAATTTAGTGCCTTTTCCATTTTCACTAAGCACTTACCATGCACTGTGACCGTAACTTTTGCAGTTTTTGAGGTGTGACAGCAAAGCTAGTACGAATCTCTTTTTCCTTCTTCCTAATTTCACGGATAGAAGATTTGTTCTTAATGTAGATATTAGCAAACCTCAGCATATGATCTTTTTCTTTCCTTATTAAGTCAAGAACTTTCACAATTTCACTTAAAGGAAGCACTTTATGGCTTTTCTTTGGCATATCCGAATTGCTGGCATCATTATTCTTGCCTTTGGGGCCATTATTAAGTACAATAAGGGTGACTTGAATACAAGCACTGCAATACCTTGACAGTCAATCTGATAACAGAGAGGGTGAGATACGCTGGACAAAGGGATGACACTTTCTGGGTGGGACAGATCACGCTACTCAGAATGGTGCACAATTCAAAACTTAGGAATTGTTTATTTCTGGAATTTTCCATTTAATATTTTTGGACCTCGGTTGACCATGAGTAACTGAAGCCATGGAAAGCAAAACCATGAATAAGGGGGGACGAGAGCATATGAGGGTCTCAATTTCTCTACATCTTTATCTGCACTTGTTATTACTTTTTTATTATTGCCATCATTTGGGGTGTGAAGTGGTGTCTCCTTGTGACTTTGATTTACATTCCCCTTATGGCTAGTGCTACTTATAGATTTTGCACCTGTCATTTTAATCTTCAGATTTCATTACTGCTTTTTTATTGACATTTACTTAGTATGAATTTACTTTAAATTTTCACATCTCCTTTTAACAAGGAACCTATTTTTAAGTTGTGAAATATGCATGGGATTGGGATCTTGGATTAAGAGAATAGTTCTCATTAGAAAAATAGTCCTGTAGTTACCCAGGTATAATTCCAGTGGGCTAGCTAAAATATATTATGTTCATGGAGTTAGCACTTTGGATGTATTTTATCAGTTCTGACATGGTAATCTCCATACAATAAAAGAATCTCCATACAATAAAAGAATATACTCAAAAGTAGAAGTACAAATATTTTTGAGTGTCTGTTGATAGGCAGGAAAGGTTTGATATTTCAGAAAATATTCTGATAAATAATTTTTGAAGATGCTTTGAATTTTATATACCCTGGATTCTTCTCTGTCTTGTGTTTTTCTCTTGAAAAGGCTATAGAATACATTGTTTTGCTTTTACTTGCCAGTTATCCCTTTCCTTTGATATCCTTTTTTCTGCTGCATTTGAAAGACATCTTTTGGGATAAGCAAGCTAAATTAATGCAAGAAGTTAGAATACAGCTTTGGTGAGGCTAAGGTCATAGATTTGCAAATTTCTGTGTAGAATGTCAGGATACCTTTGATTGCAACTGAAGAGGTTTTTCTCATTCGGGGGGAGTCCTTAAATCAACCCAAAGCATAGTTGCCAGCATTTTTGACTAGTTAATGTGTGAACTTCTGTATATTTTTATGTATTTAGAAATGCATGCAGCTTATATAAAATCTCGGGGTTTTAGACTACAAGGAACCTTTGGAAATCACCTTGTCTTAACCTCTAACTTTGTACATGAGGAACTGAGGTCCATAGAGGAGACATAAACTGCCTAAGAATATGGTTAGTTATGTAGTTTATATTCAGTGAGTACTTGGACAGTGTTCAATGAATAAATATATATCAGTTGATGACAGAGCTGAGACTAGATGCTGGGTCTCTTGACTCATAGCCTGATGTATTTCCCTCCATATTATGTCACTTTCCAGGTAGTACATGAAGATCTTGCTAGTTGTCCCTGTAGCAGTGCAAGAGAAAACAGATACATAACCCAGGCTTCTCTTCTAACATTGTCTTTGGAATATTTACAGCTGAAGGCAGGTACAACCTCTACACAACAGATGGCAAATATGCCTTCAAGGAAAGAGAATCATTTGATGGCCGAAACATTTTGAAGGTCAGTATGAAGCAGAGTGAATTGGAAACCTTTGGCATGTGTCCTAAAATAAGGGAGGACAATAAGTGGTTCTCCTTTTAACAGTAAAGTATATTTTTCTCATATTTCCCATGAGGATTATTGATTGAAAGGACTGTTAAAATTGTTTTTCATTGTCCTAAAAGAGAAATCTTTTTTGACTTGTTAAAAGGCTGTTGGTATCTCTTAGAGTACTTGAAACTGATGATTTAAGAAACAAGTATAGTGACTATTTGGATCCATAGGAATAAGTTGATTTTAACCTTGTGAGTCTTGCTCTGTATTTTACCTCTGGAGGACTGAGTGTGCATTTTTTTAAGTGAAAAAGAATAGTTTGTCTTGTTCTAGTAGATTTTTCTCTTCACCCACAAAGTCGCTCTCCAAAGTTCCTGTATAATCTATTTTTACTCAGGAACAGCCCATGTACTAAAAGCTCGGTGGTCCATTTCTGACTGTTGAGGATTTGCTTCTGAGCGTTAAATTAACCTATGAAATTCAAATAAAAAGGGTTCTTTAGGATTGCATTTATCTTTCTACCACAGACCACATTCTGTAACATCCACAGTTTATGCCCTCTCTATCAGGTTAACATACCATTGTGCCTCTGTGCAAAGAGAAACATAAGTTGATACCAAAGGAGAGGTTTTTGATTCTTCATTTTACTTGTTCTATAATGATGTAGGTCATACATTTTCAAGGCCATGGGTGTTTTTTGGAGCTGGGAGGGAGAGTATGTATATAATAACTTCAGAATAAGCTCTAGCTTTAAAAATGTTTTTTCTTTTTCCTTCCTTCCTCCATTCCCTTATCTTATCACTTGACAGTTTTGTTGCCAAATGCCTAATATGACCTCATTGCATATAATTAATGACATCACTGTTCAGCTGCTGCAAGCTCCTCACTGCAGAGCCTAACAGAGCAATGACAGCGTTCACTTAGGCAGGCATTCCTGCCTTGTGGGGAAGGGGCTTTGCAGGGCTTTGTTGATTCCTTCTTTTACTTGATACCTTTTCTCTCTTTGAGTAATTTTCTTGTCTTCAAAGTAGCTATTGTAGATTTGGTTTGAGTGGCAAGCTGCTAATGAATTCAGTTGCAGTTTACTTATTTTCCCAGGCCACAGCTTCATTGTATGAATCTTTCTCCTCCTCTAGCTCATTTCCTGGGGCTTTTTAAATAATAGCATTAATTACTTTACTTTTTTGTTATTGTTAATTTGATTAAGAAAAAAACTAGACAGATGGGGAAAGAAATCTGTTGGAATGACTCAAGCCAACTTGGTTCCTTTGAAATTAGAATTAAAGCCCAAAAGGTATGTTGATGCAAGTGTAGTGTGAGGTGCTTTAACATCTGTAAGAGGGAGGTAACAGCAGGGAGCCTGAGAAGTTGCTGTATGAACAGTATGGATCTCTCATTGAATATTTAATTTCTCTCATTCTGGAAAGTCAGTTTTCCATTTAAAGATGCTTGGCTTGGAAATCTTCCTAACCCACCCCAGTGATGACACGGCTGTAGCTCCCTCTAGTGTTGACGAAAGCTTGCTATAGTAGTTGTACCCTTACTCTTAAGGCCTAATTGGAATTTTAGAGCTGGGCCCAGCTAGGTACTTGGAAACTATTTAATCCAGTTCCTCATTTTACTCTCTAAGGGTGTGAGATCCAATATGGTTAAAATGTTTTGCCAAAGGTTAACGCTAGATAGTAGCAGAGTCTGAATCAGAACAAAAAGATTCAAAGCTCACAAGTTAGCAATGTCTCTACTCTCTTCCATAAAGATGCTCAGTGTTTAGGTAGAAATCAGTAGATATTTGAAACTGGGCCTATCTGAATTGTGAAAATATCTGACTAGACATAAATGTTGAGGCAATGGGTGTGCCAGTTAGTCTAAAACTGGCTAATTAAGAATTAGACTTTTGAGTTGAATATAATACTAACACCAACAGAAATACTTATTGACTGTATACCATCTGTCAGACTATGTGCCCTATAGATAAAAGTCATTATGATACAGTCCTTACCTTCCAGGAGCTTCCTGTCTTTGAGAGATACAGCTGGTTAATAGGTAATTACCATATAAAATGATGGGGGCAAATTATGAAATGGAGGGGAAGTACCTTTGAGCACAGGTAGTTGTAACAAAGTATCTTTTGATAGAATTTCCAATATATTACTTTTTTTTTTGTAAACTTATTTATTTATTTTTGGCTGCATTGGGTTTCATTCTGGTGCACGGGCTTCTCATTGCAGTGGCCTCTCTTGTTGTGCAGCACGGGCTCTAGGCGTGTGGGCTTCAGTAGTTGTGACACGTGGGCTCTAGAGCACAGCCTCAGTAGTCGTGGCACACAGGCTTAGTTGCTTTGCAGCATGTGGGATCTTCCCGGACCAGGGCTCAAACCCGTGTCCCCTGCATTGGCAGGTAGATTCTTAACCACTGCGCCACCAGGGAAGTCCCCCCAGTATATTACTTTTTAATCATTAGTTCCAGAAAATATAATCTTTCACTTACATTTAATCAAAGGAATTAACTTTTCTTTGAGAATAAAGATAAAATGTGGCATCCAACAACTAGCCCCCCAAACACACAAGCAGTAATAACTGTATTTATGAAGTAGCTATAGCAGCCCACTTTTTGGAATTACAAGACAAGTCTTTCTCAACTGGAACATTAGAACCCATGGCCCCTGAATCCCTTGCAAAAAAAAAAAAAAGATTTAAAAAACTGATGGATTATACATAGTTTTTGTACCAGATATAATTATTATGTTTAGAAAGGGAAAAAAATCACTTTGATTAACAAGATAGGAACTGACTTGGAATAAACAGAAAGGTTAACTGCATTGATTGTTAAGGATCCCAAGCATATGTGTACAGCATATTAACAGCTACATAGGTCAAGGATCAGGAATGCTGGTGATGGGAAGCAGCCTTGGAAAAAAATCAACTTCATCTGCTATTCAAAGAGAAACAAAACGAAAATGCAAGTCATTGCTCATTGCTGTAAGAATTTAATGAGTAACAGCCAATTGCTATTCTACTCCATGAAGAGAATTGGTCCTTTTGGCTTGGTGTAGTATTATGTGTTTCGGATGCCTTAATAAGAAAAGAAAACTCCAACTCTTGGAGGTAGAAGCCACATTTTTCTTTTGTATAGCTCTTTTGAGAGTTGTTGCAGCTATTATAGACTAGTATCTGGTTATCCCTAGTTAAAATAAGAATTTTCTTACCCTAAGAAAGACTTTGAAAGAAGAACTGACAACTAAAGAATCATTCCGCGTGTTTTTCAAACCAGAAAAGGAATATATTTAGTAGTAGCATTTTTTTATGGAAGACTGACAGATAGCTCTGAAAGGAGGATATACAAGTGAAGAAGACCTAGGCCAAATTAATAGGATAGTGTCCTGTCAGAGGGTTTCCATTTCTCATCTAACAGATAGGAGCAAAGATGTAGTTTGTTTGTCTATAATGCAGTGATAAACTTGTAAATGGAGAAATCATGCTGATCTAAAGATGTAATGCAGGAAATAACTGCTCCCTCGCTAGCTAAAAGTAGAATGGTCATTAACTGCCAGTTTCTGGAGAGAGAAGTGGTCTTAATGGCAGTCTGTTTGGGGGACTTATGAAATGGTCTTATGCAATCGAATCAGTATTCCAAGACTGTGCTCTCAGCAGATTGAATAGGGGTACAGTAGTAACTGTTTAAAAGCATAGCTTCTAACTGCAAAGTGAAGAGGAGACATTAGAGCCCTAGGTTGTACTCACCAGAGATGATTTGGTACAAATAAAGGCACAATAATATATTTGGGAAGGAATAGACAGTACTGTAGGTCCGAAATCAAAGGACACTGTGAAAGTGCCATTTCTTTAGATACTTAAAAATCCTGGAACAAAGTGATGCTGGGAAGACTGGACAGCTTCATGTAGAAGAATGAAATTAGAACACTCCCTAACACCATACACAAAAATAAACTCAAAATGGATTAAAGACCTAAATGTAAGGCCAGAAACTATAAAACTCTTAGAGGAAAACATAGGAAGAACACTCTTTGACATAAATCACAGCAAGATCCTTTTTGACCCAACTCCTAGAGAAATGGAAATAAAAATAAAAATAAACAAATGGGACATAATGAAACTTAAAAGCTTTTGCACAGCAAAGGAAACCATAAACAAGATGAAAAGACAACCCTCAGAATGGGAGAAAATATTTGCAAATGAACCAACTGACAAAGGATTAATCTCTAAAATTTATAAGCAGCTCTTACAGCTCAATATCAAAAAAACAAACAATCCAATCCAAAGATGGGCAGAAGACCTAAATAGACATTTCTCCAAAGAAGATATACAGATTGCCAACAAACACATGAAAGGATGCTCAACATCACTAATCATTAGAGAAATGCAAATCAAAACTACAATGAGGTATCACCTCACACCAATCAGAATGGCCATCATCAAAAAATCTACGAGCAATAAATGCTGGAGAGGGTGTGGAGAAAAGGGAACCCTCTTGCACTGTTGGTGGGAATGTACATTTATACAGCCACTATGGAGAGCAGTATGGAGTTTCCTTAAAAAACTAAAAATAGAACTACCATATGACCCAGCAATCCCACTACTGGGCATATACCCCGAGAAAACCATAATTCAAAAGAGTCATGTACCACAATGTTCATTGCAGCTCTATTTACAATAGTCCGGACATGGAAGCAACCTAAGTGTCCATCGACAGATGAATGGTTAAAGAAGATGTGGCACATATATACAATGGAATATTACTCAGCCATAAAAAACAAATGAAATTGAGTTATTTGTAGTGAGGTGGATGGACCTAGAGTCTGTCATACAGAGTGAAGTAAGTCAGAAAGAGAAAAACAAATACTGTATGCTAACACATATATATGGAATCTAAAAAAAAAAAAAAGGTTCTGAAGAACCTAGGGGCAGGACAGGAATAAAGACGCAGACATAGAGAATGAACTTGAGGACACGGGGAGGGGGAAGGGTAAGCTGGACGAAGTGAGAGAGTGGCATGGACATACATACACTACCAAATGTAAAATAGATAGCTAGTGGAAAGCAGTCGCATAGCACAGGGAGATCATCTCAGTGCTTTGTGACCACCTAGAGGGGTGGGATAAGGAGGGTGGGGGGGAGATGCAAGAGGGAGGGAATATGGGGATATATGTATATGCATGGCTGATTCACTTTGTTATACAGTAGAAATTAACACAACATTGTAAAGCAATTATACTCCAATAAAGATGCTAAAAAAAAAATCCTGGAACATATAAAGTAAGTAAAAAAAAGAGATGAATTTTTTTATATATATAAGAATATTTAAATTTAGAGAAAGAGGGAATTGGCAGTATTTAACTATATTAATATTTAATAGTACTTTATCTGAAAATATGTTTTAAATCTAGCTAGGTACATTGAGACTTTTCTTGAAAGATGTAAATGAGAGTAACTCAAGTATTTCATTCATTTTTGCTTTGCTCCATTGCTGCCTCTTAAAGTTCTTTAAAAGGACAGTTAGAATGAATGCATTTAAATGAGAGCTTTATTTAGTTTTCTTTACTTAGAGAAGTTTCTATAAAGGGAGCTGTTTAAAAATACATACTATTTATTCTCTTTGGTAAAAGTTCATAAAACATATATGTACTTTTAAACAAATAATCATAAAGTGAACACTGTAACTACTACCAAGGTCAAAAAGCAGAATGTGCCTCACATGTCCTTCCCTGGCCAACTCTGTGGTCTATTTGTCCTAAGGTAACAAAGGCACAATTAAGTTCTTAAATACTGTTAGTGAAGAGGCTTGTTTTCAATGATTACTTGTTTCAGAGTATTAGAAGAATATTGAAAAGATGAAATTATTTTTTCAAGGGAAGAGAGATTAGATTGAGAACTCGATAGTAATTTTTTTTTTAAAGATATTAATGACTACAGAGGAAGACTAGCATTTAGAAAGTATATTATTTCTAAGGGAGAAAATATTGTGTTTTTTATTATCCAATTCAGTATTAAGCCACGTTACATACTGTTCTTGAAAATTACTTCTTAGTCACATGGCTCTTCTTTAGAATTTTTTTTTTCAAAACTCACCTTTCGCAGAAAGCCTTTCCTTGAAAATCTATCACTAAATGTTCCATTGCACTATTATATCACTATGAATAACAGCAAATTGAATGTAGAAAAAAGTTGCTATGTCTCATTACCACCGTAGCTATGGTGTCATTTTTACTACCTGATATTTCTATGACTTGAATTTTTTTTTTTTTTTTGGCCGCACTGCACGGCTTGCGGGATCTTAGTTCCCTGATCAGGGGATCGAACCTGGGCCCTGGCAGTGAAAGTGCCGAGTCCCAACCACTGGACTGCCAGGGAATTCCTGAAATTTTAATTTAAGTAAAATCACTAAGCAGGTGTCACTTTCTATTTAAGCTATTTATGCTTATACACTGTTGACATTTATTAACTTCACTTGGGCATACTAATATTTTGTAAGAGCTTTTATCCACAGCATTGGAAGCAATCACATCATTCTTGACAATCATGTAAAATAGGCAGCTTGTTAGAGGAGCAAATGTACAACTTTCTAGAGAATTTCACTTGGAAAATAAAAGCAAGATGTTGTGGAAAAGGCTTCTGTGAGAAGAGAGTTCATAGAAATAACATATATACTCACATATGTATATATTAATTAAGGATTGGAAGATAAAGCTAAGGAAATCTCTGGCAAAGTGGAGAGATAGAAAATATGAGGGGAAAATCTGACAAAGAGGACCCTCAGGCAGTGCAAAAATTAACTGTTAGGGTTCTAAAAGGAGAAAACAGACCTTGGAGTCTTGAACTTGGATGAAAGAGCCTCTGGACTGGCAGTGTTCCCAGGTACTTGGCAATAGTAAAGAAAAATCGTTTCTGGAAGAAAGTTCTATCACCCTCTGCCTAAAAATATTCTTCCAAGGAACTTTTGCCCCCAAAACAGCCAACACACAAAGATAACTAGGCATATGAGGAAACCACTCACCATAAGCAAACAGACATCCAGAACTCATAAAGACATGAAATACTAGAATTATCAGACTTAGGCTAAAACAACTTTTTTATCAGGTAATTGGGAACTATTGCAAAGAAAAAGTGATGTAGCAGTTCTGAAAAGAACCAAGTAGAAATGCTAGAACTGTAAAAATGCAATAACTGAACTTAAGAGCTCAATGGATGGGGTTTAGCAGCAAGTTAGCAAATTAGATAGAGCTGCAGAGGGAAGTAGTGAAGTGGAAATTGTCACAAGAAATTATCCAACATGTTGCATGGGCAGAGGGGGAAGGTAAAAATTACAGATGAGAGAAAAAGAGACATATAGGATAGAGTGACAAGATCTAATATACATTTAATTGGAGTCCCAGAAGGAGAGGAAAGAGAGAATGGACCAGAGCTAATGAAAGACATCAACCTACAGATTAAAGAAGCCAAATGAATTCCAAACAGTTTTGTTAAGTGAGCCTATATTGCACTTTTCTTTCCTACAGCTTGTGAGTGAATCATGGACAACGTGAACTAAACTACTTTAAAAAGGCCCCAGCACTTTTAAAAATGAATGTCTAGAGTTTGTTGGCAGTATCCACATTACAAAGAACAAAACGCAGGAAATCAGTGAAAGAATGGTTTTCTTAAAGTAGGTTATAAAAAAAAAAGAAAGAAGGGAAAAAGGTATCCAGGAATTCTCTTTACTATTTTTGTAACTTTTCTGAAAGACTGAAACTACATCATTGTAAAAATTTATAAAAAATAAAAGAAGATGGAAAAACAGACATGCTCTTGGGAGGGGAATAGGACACTAACCATTTGTTATGGTTGTGGGTTTTTTTTTTAAATAACCATCTTCCAGAAAAGTTTGTTGAAGTCATGCCTATGTTTTGTTCCAGCATTTAGGATAGATGTAACTTCTGTTAATTCCTGATCTTACTACAAAATTTGGCCCATTTGATTTCAAGGGGTATAAGAATTTAAGGTAAGGAACAACTTCCTGATTAGGATGTTTCATATTGAGCAAGCTACTAATAAGGTAGCTGCATCTTTCACTAGAATGTTTTTTGTTTTGTTTTATTTAAGAAAATAGAGTCCATTTCTCTTTAAAGCCATTCTTCCCACCAACATCCTTTTCAAACTATTCCATTTAATTCCATGAAACCTATCTGTCAGCTCTGTCATTACACTGAAACCGCACTGTAAAAAGGCACCAGTAGCCCCCTTTTGTCCAGTGCCTTAACCTACTTTACTTTTTTCCCAGTAACCACATTGAGAGTTTTAAGCCCTTTTCTCTTTCAAATGTTCTCTTCTCTTGGCTTTAGTGGCAGTTTTTTCCTTTTTCTAGTTCTACTTTTTTTTTTTTTTTAATTCACTGCCTTGTATGACTACTTCCTAAAGTTTTGTCCTTATCTCTCTGTTTTTCTTTTACTGCAATCTTGTTCTATCCAAATCCTACTCATTCTTCAAAGTCCAGTACAGGTGTTACCTCCTCCATAATGGTAAGGACCATCCCAGTCTATGGCATGCTTTCACCTCTCAGTGCCTTCCCTCCTCTCCTTACTTTGTGCAGACACCATTCACGTGCCTCTCAGCGCTTAGCAATGTCTTTTGAGCCTGGCAAGCATTCAGGAAGCTTTTTCTGGATTGGCTAACTAAAACTTTTTTCTGTAGAAATCAGAAATCTATAAATTTCTATAGAATCTTCCTTTGGCAGAAGAAAAGAAAAAGATTTTGATTGACAAAGGGGATATTTTTTGCCCCTTACTTGAAATTGTAACTCTCAGAGCAGGGTCCTGTACGCTATGGTCTAAGGACCAAATTTGGCCTGTCCCCTGTTTTGTTGTATGGCCCTCAAACTATGAATGGTGTTTATATTTTTTTAATGGTTGAAAAAAATTAAAAGAAGAATAATTTATGACATGTAAAAATTATATGCAATTCAAATATCAGGGTCTCTAAATAAAATTTTATTGGAACACAGTTGTCCTCATTTGTTTATGCACTGATTGCTTTTGTGCCACAGTGCCAAAGTTAAGTAGTTGTGACGAACAACATATGACCACCTGACCCTTTATGGAAAAAGTTTGCTGACCACTGTCTTAAAGGTTAGTGTTTAGTTCAATTTTTTAATTTCACCCAGTGCCCTTTCTGCTTTATGATTAGATATGATGCTTGTATTTAATAGACCTTTAAGATATATTATTTATGTCATAAATATTTAGTTAACAGCAGTCAGTCCTATTGAATTTTCATTTACTTAACTCTTTTCTAGCAAATGTTTCTTTTTAAGAATTAGTTTACTAAATTCAAGAAAAGAGAGCCCCAAGTCAAATATACCTGTAACGCATACTCACAATCCTCCATTAATAAGTGAAGTTCATTTTTCAGTTAAATTTGACTGCAACTTTATTACTTCACATCAGCAAGGTTCAGCTGATAGGAATAATAATGAGCTTGAATTTACATTTAAATTCCTTTTATTTCAAAATACATCCAAAAATAATTTTGTTTCTCTGTGGTGTGCACTAATTAACTTTAAACATGAACAGTGATTTATTTTGCATTTTCATTTATGCCTTATTACCGAATGTATTAATAAAAAGTATTGAATGAAAACTAAAGACCAATGAACTTGTAAGTAAACCTGTGTTAATTTTAAAATTAGCATGAATAAGGCTTCCCTGGTGGTGCAGTGGTTAAGAATCCGCCTGCCAGTGCAGGGGACACGGGTTCAAGCCCTGGTCCTGGAAGATCCCACATGCCGTGGAGCAGCTAAGCCTGTGCACCACAACTACTGAGCCTGTGCTCTAGAGCCCGCGAGCCGCAACTACTGAAGCCCACGTGCCTGGAGCCCGTGCTCTGCAACAAGAGAAGCTGTAGCAATGAGAAGCCTGTGCACCGCAACGAAGAGTAGCCCCTGCTCGCCACAACTAGAGAAAGCCTGTGCGCAGCAGCGAAGACCCAATGCAGCCAAAGATAAATAAAAATAAATAAATTTAAAAATAAATAAAATTAGCATGAGTAGCAGAAAAATGTGGCATTTAGAAAGGAACCTGTGACAAGACATCTTGCCAAAATACGGCCACTCTTGCTTTGCTCTGTTAGTGATAAAATATGGCTCTGTCTACATTCTTTTTTTTTTTCCCATGGGTTTAGAATGCAAGTTTTATTTTTGAATCCCCATTGAAATAAATATGTTAATCTTTGGAAAATATTTAGTTATATGCCAAAAAAATTATCCCTAGAGCTCCCAGTGATAGTCATGCCCCATTCTGGAAAACACTACCATAGGGAATTACTGGAGGTATCCTGGGGAGGTAGGATGAGGCCACTGTTTGTTGAGCAAAGGTCATCTGTGTCCCAAGTAAGCTGCTTGCTGCTGTTCATAATTCTCTGAACCCCAGACCTACCAGCATATTGGATATTATCTTTCCTGGCTGGCAACACTTTGGTGGCTCCCTGTTCTTTTCTAGATAGAAGAGTAAATGCCTTAACATAACCTACAAGGTCCTTGGGGATACTGGGATAGGCCTACCATGGCCCCATCAGGCTGGTGAAGAGAGGGGGACAGGAGACAGGGAGGATCTCCTGGAGGAAGTGACATTTGAGCTGAAGTCTACCGACTTATGGGAGAGAACTAGGTGATGGTGGTGAAGAGCTTTTTTAGGTAGAAGGAACAGCATGTGCAAATTTCCTGAGGCAGGAAGGAACAGTGTGCATGTGAGCACCTGAAAGAGGCACTAGAGGAAGAGTCAGGGAGAGGAGTGTTTCAGGGACCAGACCCTGCCTGCAGTCCCTGGAGGCATCGCAAGCATTGTGATCTTAATGCTGTGCCTTATGAGGAGCCATTTAGAGCTTCAAGAACAGTGACTTCAGTTACTTGAATAACAAATACTTTTTTTTTTGCGCTATGCGGGCCTCTCACTGCTGTGGCCTCTCCCGCTGAGGAGCACAGGCTCCGGACGCGCAGGCTCATCAGCCATGGCTCACGGGCCCAGCCGCTCCGCGGCACATGGGATCCTCCCAGACCGGGGCACGAACCCGCGTCCCCTGCATCGGCAGGCAGACTCCCAACCACTGCACCACCAGGGAAGCCCCAACAAATACTTTTTTTTTTTTTCCGGTACGTGGGCCTCTCACTGTTGTGGCCTCTCCCGTTGCGGAGCACAGGCTCTGGACGCCATGGCTCACGGGCCCAGCCGCTCCACGGCATGTGGGATCTTCCTGGACCGGGGCACGAACCCGTGTCCCCTGCATCGGCAGGCGGACTCTCAATCACTGCGCCACCAGGGAAGCCCCCAACAGATACTTTTTGAACAGCTGCTTCAGGGGGAGCACTGGGGATTTTAATAGAACAAGACTCTCATGGTCCCTGCCATCAGGAAACTTACATTCTTTTAAAAACAAAAGTTATACATATGCATGGTTTAAAGAAATAACAAGTATTGTAAGGTTTTCTATGAAAACAGAAGGCAGTCCACTACATTTTCCCCCTTTTCCACTTTCACAGTCTGCCTCCATTCTTGATGATTACAAAACAAAACTTGAGCAAATGGGAGATGCAGGAAATCATTAGGGGCTTTTCATATTTTGCTAGTAATAGAAATAACATATGTTAAAAATCTGAAAGACTTCTGACAGGTGATTGATTGAGCAGTTTCTTAGAGCATCAGATATATAAGGAAAAGTGCAGTTTGAAATGCTTCAGTTTGGTTTGGTACTATCTTGTTTTAGATTATTGGGTTGGGGGCAGGGGGAAGATTCACATCCAAGCAGTATTTCAGCAAAACTTATCCTCTGAATTTGTTTTATGTGTCACTTTGCCTGGAAAGTGAAATCTTAAAACACTGTTGAGAGCAACTAAAGATATGACTGTCAGTGAGGCACAACCATCATTAAAATGAAACTGGAAAATGAGCAGTTGGCTGATTTTTGACAGAGCCAACATCTGTTCTAGAAAGATGCACCCTCCCTGGTCTGTTGCTCTGTTCATACAAGATGTTTTTTTTTTCTCCCTTCACTCTCTTTTGAATTTATGTTTATTGGTTATTCATCTTTGCGGTGGTACTGGGATACTTCATGCCTTGTCTTTGCTCAGGCAGGGAATGATGGGTTTGGAAAGTCTAACCTAACACAAAGACAAGAAATAGGCAAAGACAATAAGAGTAAAAAAGAATTATGAGATTAAAATTACTTTTCTTAAAATCATTTCTGGTTTTTATCAGGATGAAAAGTATTTTATTGAATACCTGCTGAAGATAAAACACTAAGCTATGTGCTTGGTGCATTTGTGGGGAGTGGGGATAAATATTCGATTGTTTGGTCCCTCTGATCCCATTCCTATGAACTCTTTTGACAAGATGCCTGTTACTATTGTGGGGAATATTTATTTCTTTTATATATTCATTTGTAGGGGTCTAGTATATCATTTTGGGTGTAGTTCACAAGTGAAGGGAGTTGGATTATGGTTCACTTCGGTCTATTTTTTTTTTTTTAAGTTGTGGTAAAATATATGTAACATAGATTTACCATTTTAACCACTTTAAGTGTATAATTCAGTGCCATTAATAAGCACGTTCACATTGTTGTATAACCATCACCACCATCCATCTCCATCCATCACCATCCCAAGTTGAAACTGTGTACCCATTAAACAGTAACTCTTCATTCTCCCCTCCCCTCCGCCCTTGGCAACCATAATTCTACTTTCTGTCTCTATGAATTTGGCTCTATAGGTACCACATATAAGTGGAATTATACAGTATTTACCTTGATTCTGGCTTATTTCAGTTACATAATGTTTCCAAGTTTCATACACATTGTAGCATGTATCAGGATTTAGTTTCTTTTTAAGACTGAATAATATTCCATTGTATGTATATATTCCATTGTGGTTTTTTAGCTACAGTGTAAACACACCAGTAACCAAATATAAATCTGCACCTAGAGATGGTGACAGGGCACTGTCTTCTTTGAGACAGCCTATTGTTTAGAGACCAGACCAAATGAAACCATATTAGATTAGGTGGCTTGGTGCCAGCAATGTCTAAGTGTTATTCCAAATGTTAGAGGACATTGTGGAAAGAGAAAAGAAGTGAGAGTGAACTTCACCACGTGATGAAGCTGTGACAGTTTCTTAAGAAATCATGTCCTCTTTCCCATATCTCAATGGTGAAACAGTTTTAGAACTAATGCTCATAGATGAAGATTATTATTACAAAATAAAAGTAGAAAAACAAGATGTAAGTAAACCAGAATTCCAGTTCAAAGTTTGCGCTCTCAGTTGTAGGTTAAAACGTTGATACCAGTTTGTTAAATTGTAGAGGTCTTGCAACTCCTGTGGTGTGTGTGGGGATGATAACCCTATCCCTCTTCCAGGGCCTTTTGTCTGACATTTAGCCCACACCTTTGCAGAGGGGAAGGAGGTCATCTGGACTGGATTACAGGCAAGTAAGTAAGTGTGTGTCATAATAGATAATGTTCCAGTGGTGCTACTGAAGGCAGGTTTCCTATGGTCCTGACAGAGGACAAAATAAATATTTCACGTCTCGTTGTCTAATAAGATGAGGTGACTTAGTTGAAAATCTAAGATAACATGTGGCAACCTGTCTCTCACCTTACAAGGAAGCATTTCAAACAGCTATTTTTTGGACAGCTCTTATTTATATGTATATATGCTCTTGCCGGTGCCTGATGTTGCCAAGGGAGATCTGATTTGCTCTTGAACTTTTCTTGTTGCTGTTCTCCTGTTGGAAAAGTTGGAGTGGAGGTGGCTGCACCTGATGACCTTTCCTCTTTTCTCACTGTTCTTTTTCTGAATTGTCACTTGGCACACTAGTCAGCCTCTTTGTGCCCTGCCTCCCTAAAGCCATTTGCCTAGAGACCCCCAGGCTGAGCAGAAATCATCTCTGCTCCTTTTTGCTGACTTGCACTTCCTTTCTCATATATAATACAAAGATCAAACACTTACCTCCTGTTGCTATTGTTTGAGGGACAATTATGAGTAATCCCTGAGGGAAGATGACGGAACTGAAAGTAAGAGTGGTAACAGATTTGAATGAGCATTAAGCAGCCTCCTTCTGAGGGAAAGAATTTATCTGCAGAAACATTATCTAGATTAGTCCTGAAAGGGCATCTGCCCCTAGGGTTGGTGGTCACAGGCTTAGGGCATTGAAGAGACCCTGCTAGCCAGCAGCCACCTGGGGCAGTTTTTCCCTGGTGAAGCAGTAATATCCATGCCTGAAGGCAGGGCTTTTTCTGGAAGAAATTTTGCAGCAAACTCAACTCCCAGCAGCCCATCTCTGATGCTAATTCTACCTGCTGCTGTGGAAACCAGCAGAGCGTGCTGCTGTGTGCTGAGATGAGGTCTGGGTTCTTCAGCCATGTCAGCACAGCCTCTTCTCTCCTGTCTCCTACTTCCACCCACATTTTTTTATTGCTACTTTTTAAAACTGAAAGACTCTGCAGGGAGGGGAAGTCCTTTGGTATTTTGAGTATTGAGGTGCTCAGCAGAACTGCCTGGCATCCTGTTTGTATATAGCAGTTTTAATTCACTCTCTAATAGGTCATTTGGCCTTACCAGCAGAGTCTTAAACTTGATAATCCTCACGTCAGCAGTGAGCTCAGGGCAAACATCCAAAAGTGCAACCCTGCGTAATTATTTGAAGGAGGTGTTAAAGCCTTCATTCCCTGGCTGTTTGGCTTCTGCCTGGCGCCTCTTCAGGTCAGGCCTATAACATTCCTTGTGCTCTCTGCAGCTGAGAGAGGCAGGTGGTTTGGGAGAGCAGAATCAAAGAGGGAAGTTCACGTTCCCATTCTGTGTGAGCAGCTTGATAATGTTCCTATGCCACTGCAGTCAGTGGGGAGACTTGGGCTCTGGTGACATGCAAGCTTTTTGGTACTGTTTTAATGGAGATGCCCAAAGCAGGAGTGGTGTGCTGATAGGTTGAAAAATCATAGCTGATCCACTGATTACATTCTTCTTGCTCTTTCCTTTTAGAGGTAATTGATGATAAGAATTACTCCTCCCACAGACTGGCCTTGACTTGCTCCCTTTATCTGAGGTGCCCCCGGCCTTTTGGAAGTACATTATGTCCTATTTTTATTGGCTATTATATTAGGTATCATTATTGGCTCTCTCACCACTGATGACTGCAGTTTGAGGTTTCAGATTAGATGTGGTATCTCAGGCGGAGTTAGGGCTGTATTTGGAGATGACTCTAGGATAGTAACCACCTAACAATCACATTGTCTTTTATTCTGAAGTAGATGTTTCTATTCCATTCTTTAAAAATATAGCCCTGTGAAACCAGTTGATGACTGCAGAGACTGTAAGCTATCAGAGTTCCTTCTAGACCTTTTCTTTTTTTCTTTTAAGGAAGCTGCTTTTTGTCCTGTAATGATGCATTGGATGTTATAGTTAGTGAGTGACAATAATAGAGCTCAAAATTCCATCTGATAATTTATCTTCCTGTAACTGCAGAATATCCTTGTAAGGTATTGTCCCTGTTTAAAGGTGGAAAAATTGAGGGAGAGAGTAGCTATGTGGTTATTGATAGGAAAGCATTGAAGTCTAGTTTGCCCTAAGAACTGTTTTGATCTCTCTTCAATAGAAAAGAAGTTTCTACCTTTGGTTTCCAGGTGAAGTTGGGTATGTTTGTGTATACGTAGAGTGACATGGCTTACCTTAGTGTGGATAGGCTCCATTGTGTTCTTTTGTGACGATTTAGAAAGAATCAATGTGAGTGCAGCCTGTATAAATAGTTTTCAAGTAGATAGAAGGTGTTTTTGACCTGATGTGTTAGATCACCATTTTCCTTCTTGTCTCTTCACATCTCTCATATTTGCTCTCTTCAAGAGTAATCTTGCACGTAGCCAGAAGAAAAATGCAAGATACGGGAAGGCTTGAGAATTTGAATTGCCTGGTACCTTGGCAGAAACTCAGAATCATTTTTTTAGGTTTGGGGAATTTTAACCAACAAAACTTACCTGTGGGAAAAGAAAAAACTTACTTGTGATCCTAATTCTAAGTGACATTGGCAATATGACGTATGAAGAGCTGTGATAGTTTTCAAGTCTATTATATTTTTAGGCTGTTGTCCATATCTTTCTGTTTACTACCTAAAGTCTTATCATTTTTGTACCTGGAGGTACAATTTTGTGAAGAATGCTTCTGAAATATACCATTATTTGTTTTGTTGTTTTTCAATTAGAATCTTCCAAGGGCTGTGATTATAGTTTTTTTCACATTACTTGTCTTTCTTGGCCACAAAACCAAGTGGACGCTTCCTTTGCTGTCTGATTGCATATGCATAGCCCAAGGATGGGACTTCTTCCCCACTTGGCATTCTTTGGTACAGATTTGTTATTCAGATTGTGAGACAAATGCACACTGCCATGTGAAAATGGCCTTCTACTGGCCTGTGTTCTAGGCCTGGTCCCAGGAACTCTTAAATTTATATCACAATGTTAGTGGTCCTAGCCTATCTCTGTTTCTTATCTTTTAAATGGGGATAATAATGCTGAGCTCAGGTTTATGTCACAGTGATTTTTTTGAAGGGTTAATGATCTGGGCTTTGTGAGATACTTTTTAGATCCTTAGATGAAAGGTGTTATTTAGCCTCAGCAAGGCTTTCTGTGGGAGTGCCTTCCAAAGAGCTCAAAGTGCTTGTCAGACTGTCTTCCATTCATCCTCATACCATCCCTGGTAGGGAGGTAGGTGGGGGAGCATTATTATTAAGTACAAAATAGTGTTATTACTGTTACTTTTATCTGTAAACAGGGGGTAATTGTGAGAAATAGAAGTTGGTAAAACAGATTATAGAAGAAAAACACTGGGAAAACTTCAAAGTAGCGTGCGTTTGCCATTCCTGTTTACTTTAGGTTTCAGAAGTCTAACTGCCATACATGAAAACAATAGAAATCATCCCTTCTTGGGGGAGAAACAGGACCCGCTGCATCCTTCTAAATCCTTGCATTAATTGAACACCAGTACTTATTTTCATTTGTACCAGATTACGTACTAAGGGTTAGTTTAACTTGCACATACCAGGAATGACTATAAATTTCATAGGACTTAACATTTTTAAAAAATTGTATAAGGACCTCCCTGGTGGTGCAGTGGTTAAGAATCTGCCTACCAATGCAGGGGACATGGGTTCAATCCCTGGTCCGGGAGGATCCAACATGCCACGGAGCAACTAAGCGAGTGCGCCACAGCTACTGAGCCTGCGCTCTAGAGCCCGCGAGCCACAACTACTGAAGCCCGTGCTCTGCAAGAAGAGAAGCCACCGCAATGAGAAGCCCGTGCACCGCAATGAAGAGTAGCCCCTGCTCACTGCAACTAGAGAAAGCCTGCGCACGGCAATGAAGACCCAACGCAGCCAAAAATAAATAAATTAAAAAAAAAACTGTACAGTTGATTTACAATATCATATTAGTTTCAGGTGTACAGCAGAGTGATTCAGTATTTTTATAGAGTATGCTCCATTTAAAGTTATTTTAGGACTTCCCTGGTGGTCCAGTGGTTGAGACTCCGCGCTTACACTGCAGGGTGTATGGGTTTGATCCCTGGTGGGGGAACTAAGATCCCGCATGCCACATGGTGCGGCCAAAAAAAAAAAAAAAAGTTATTTCAAAGTAATGGCTGTAATTCCCTATGCTGTACAATATATCCTTGTTGCTTATCTATTTTATACATAGTATTTTGTGTCTCTTAATCTCATATCCGTATCTTGCCCCTCCCCACTTCCCTCTCCTCAGTGGTGTCCACTAGTTTGTTTTCTATATCTGTGAGTCTCTTTCTGTTTTGCTATATGCATTCATTTCTTTTATTTTTTAGATTTTACATATAAGTGATAGCATATAGTATTTGTCTTTTTCTGTCTGACTTATTTAACTAAGCATAATACTCTCTTGGTCCATCCACATTGTTGCAAATAACAGAATTTCATTCTTTTTTATGGCACAGTAATAGTCCTGTATATACCACACACACACACACACACACACACACAAACAAATATATGTATATACCACATTCTTTATTCATTCATCTGCTGATAGATACTGAGTTTGCTTCCATATCTTGGCTATGATGTAATAATGCTGCTGTGAACATTAAGGTACATGTATATTTCTGAATTAGTGTTTTTAAATTTGGGGGGGATATATACCCAGGAGTGGAATGGCTGGATCATATGGTAACTCTATTTTAGTTTTATAAGGAACCTCCATACTGTTTTCCATAGTGGCTGCACCAGTTTACAGGGGGGTTCCCTTGTAGAGGGGGTCCCTTGTAGGGGGGTTCCCTTTTCTCCACATCCTCACCAACATTTGTTATTTATAGACTTTTTGACGATGACCATTCTGACAAGTGTGAGGTGTTATCTCGTTGTTTTGATTTGCATTTGCCTGATAATTAACGTTGTTGAACATCTTTTCATGTGCCTTTTAGCCATCTGTATGTCTTTGGGAAAATGTCTGTTCAGGTCTTCTGCCCATTTTTTAATTGGTTTTTTTGTTATTGAATTGTATGAGCTGTTTGTATATTATGGCTATTAACCCCTTGTCAGCCATATCATTTGCAAATATTTTCTCCCATTCATTAGGTTGTCTTTTCATTTTGTCACTGGTTTCCTTTGCTGTGCAAAAGCTCTTAAATTTAATTAGAATCCCATTCGTTCATTTTTGCTTTCATTTCTTTTGCCAGGACTTACATATTTCAAATCTTCATTTTAGACTTCAAAACTGAATTTCCTCTTTTTGAAGTCAAATCAGATACCAAATAGTTCACTGAGGCCACCCAGCACAAGAAATAGATTTTCTTAAAGGAGAGATCTTTGAAGAGAGTGACCACTACTTTGTCTAAGATTGAAGAAGGAGAGCGAGCCTCATTTGGGAAGCCCTATGGACAGGGATCCCCAACATGTCTGTCATTATGCTGTTGAGGATTGGCCATTCATTCAGTTTTGTAGCTTGAGGTCACAGATATTAGGAGGTTCCTCTTTACTCTCCTCCGCAACTCTCGCTGAGATTTTGAGGCTCATCTTTGCAGCCTAGTCACATGTGGAATTATTTCTGGTCTTTTATGGTTGTTTCATAGAGCCTGAGAGGAAGGAGTAGAAGGTCTGAAATGAATGCAAGGGAAAATGACCACAGTTAGCCCTTAAATCTTGCTTTTTGTTTTCTTTCAGTGTATACCACTACACTACCAGAAATCAATAATTTCTTCTGTGTTCTCCCTAGGAAACAAACATGTACAAACTAAAAATGGTAGGCTTCACAGATCATGTGAGCAAGGGACAGCAGGATGGTTAGATCTTTGTCTCAAGATTCTGTCAGGGAAGCTTTGGTTTTGACTAAAAACCTTTCATCTTGGTGGTCCACATTTGTCTCTTGGTAATAGGAAAACTTTGTTTAATTTTCTGAAGATAACTGTGAGTAGTCAATAAAGGATAGCAACTGTATGCTTAACAGTTTTCAAATGTCATACTTAACACTTAACTTGGGTTTTAAATTTTCTTAAATTGTCCAAATCAGTACTTATTACTTACAAGTGATATCACAAATATTGGCAGTCTTAAGTTCTATGTTTGTTTCCTTATCAAATATTTGTAGTTTTGTGCAGCTGTTCATTGTTTTGTTCCTTTATGACAGGCTTTAAAAAAATGCTGGCTTCCAACACAACAGGGCTCTGTGTGTGCATCAGAGAGAAATGTTTTCAGAAAGAAAAAGGTTTAGGTTTCAAAATCCCCAAGGAATTGTTATAAAACAACAGTGAGGGGAAAAAACTCAATATGATTTAAATACCTTGCCATGGTTCTTTTTTAATTTAAATTTTTCCTGTTAGGTCTTTTATTTTCTAAACAATAGACCACTTTGCTCTTCTTGAACTACTTTAGCCTATAAAGAACAACCAAGTTTCTTTTTTTAAACGTGTAGTTTAAGCTTTTTCCTCTTCTCCATTCAGGTACCTAATTAAATGGAGCCATTTAGTTGATTTGTGCTTATTTTCATCCAGAATTCAATTAAAATTCTTCTAACTGAACTACAGCCATCTGATTCTTAAACGAGGTCCAGGATAAGAAGTGACAATGAAAGTAGGAATAACAAGGAAAAAATATGTTCATTTCAGTCTTTGGGAATTTTGTGAGTCAAGCTTAATCTCTGTGGTTTAGCAGGGCCAGGTTTTAAGGGGCATCACCCACAAGGAGAGGCTGTAGAGTACAGAGGTTAAAGAGTTCAGACTTCAGAGTTAGGCTATCTGGGTTTGAATCTTTTTTTCTTTTTATAATTGAAGTAGAGTTGATGTACAGTGTTGTGTTAGTTTCAGGTGTACAGCAAAGTGATTCAGTTATACATACATATATATCTTTTTTTTTCAGATTCTTTTCTCATGTAGGTTATCACATAATATCGAGTGTAGTTCCCTGTGCTATACAATAGGTCCTTGTTGGCTATCTATTTTGTGTATAATAGTGTATATATGTTAATCCCAAACTCCTAATTTATCCCTCCCCCACCTTTCCCCTTTGATAATCATAAATTTGTTTTCTATGTCTGTGGGTCTGTTTCTGTTTTGTATATAAGTTCTGGGTTTGACTCTTAATTTCCTTTTCTTTTTCTTTTCCAGCTTTATGAATGTCAATTTTCCACTGTTTACTTGCTGTGTATTCTTGGGCAAGTTACTTTAGCCTTTTAAATTTCAGCTTCAACCCTAAAATGGGGGTTAATAATAGTATCTGCTTCTTGGGGTTGTGAGGAGGCAGTCAGATGATCACATAGAGCCCGAAGTATAATGCCTGGCATGCATGCTTGCTCAGTAAACTTTAGCTCTTATGATCTTTACTTCATTAGTGTTGTTGTCAACATATATATTTGTTGTTCACCTTGATTTTTTAATATATAACAATATTGGCATTAGGTAACTTTGTTTTAAAAATCTGTTATGGGGGGAGCGGGAGGGAAAAAAATCTGTTATGATATTTTTGAGTTTATAAAAATTTAAATTGACATGGTAAAAATCACCATAAGTGAAGTCAAAAGACAGATGACAAATTGGGGGAAAATATATTTGCAGTTCATCACACAGAGTTCATTTCCCTAATACATAGAGAACTACTACTCAATTAAAAAAGTAGACCGTTGTAAACTGTTTATGGTGATGTGCTTCCACTTAACTGTGCTACGGATTTCATGTCTTTAATATATATTCTCAGAGCATACCAGGCAAACCCTTGGTTGGAGAAGGGCTTGAGACACACAGCTAAAGACACAGAATGAGTGTGTAAACAGATCTGAATTTTTTTTGTTTTTCCCCATAAAATAGCTCCCACTCAGAAATGTTCTGTCGCTATCAGTGGTACCCTCACATATCCCTTTACCCTGTCATCCATGACTTTTCTCATCTTCTTTTTGTATCTCCTTCCTCTCATCCAGAAAATCACAGAGTCTGTTCGGTGTTTCATTCATAGTATTAACATCTGCTCCAATCTTTCCAGGCCCACTACTACTATTTTTAGTCAATAGACACTCAGTATCTCACAGTTTAACTGCTACCCTGGTCTCCTTTTCTTTCTTCTCTTGTTCCTTTCTCCAGTCAGCACAATCAATATGCCACACCCAGATTAATTTCCCTTGGTTTTCATCTTGGGCCACCAGCTTACTCAGAAGCCTTCAGTGGTTCCCCACCGTCTAGAATGAAGTCTAACTTCTGAACCTGACCCTCAGGGCCCCCCTTAATCTGATTTTCCCTCCTTATGTCTTTAGCCTTAGTCTTTTCACTGCTTCTTTTTAGGAACCCTCCATTACATCTAACCTGGCCTACTTGACCCTCCATATACCCATTTCCGCCTTCATGCTGCCCTCCCTCCTCCTCTTCACTAAGTCTTAGACTTGCTACAAGGCCCAGCTCAGTTTCTGACTCTTCCAGATGGCTTTTCTAGATGCCCCAGCCCTCTACATCCATTGTTTTCTTACCTCCCGCTGCATTTATTAATTGCCTTTACCTCTCCTCCCACACTTAACCTTTGCCACCTATATTGTTTTAGGTAAACTTTAATTGAGTACATAATACAGTAACTTTTCACAAGGTGAACACACCCGTGTCATCAACATGCCTCTCTTCTGACACATACCCCATCCTCCCTAACCAGATGGCAGTTGCCTGGGAGACAACACCACATCATATGCCTCTTTACATGAAAATGCATAATATCAGGTGCTCAGTGACATTCTAGATCAGAAATTTGAGCTAAGACTAGGCTTTGGCAAATAAGAAACACATAGAAATTTAAAGGAATATGTGAAATTTCCATTACTAATAACTATAAATTCTTTCTTCACAAGTAGTTACAGTTGAGGTTACATTAGAGGTAATACCATTGGGTAAGTCTTGTTCAAGGATTCCTAGGTGGTGATCTATAAATGAGATTTTTATATCCATCTAAACAAGGCCATGTTATAGTTTTCTCTTTTCCTACACAAAGTACACAGACATCTCCAACATTCGATATTGTTGTCATTTTATCCAACAAATGCTTATTGATCATATGCATAGATACAGTTACAGCATATAGTGGGATTCAGCTTTGAAGAACATAGAAGATCTTTCTTCTGTAGAGCTTATATTTTAACGAGTCACCAGAAATAATTGGCAGAACTAAAAGAGAAGCTTAAGACTAAAGATAAAACAATGACTAAACAATAAAATAACTATGAAAAATTGTTACTAAATCATCATAAACAGAGAGAGAGAACAAGAACATGGGGACAGGAAAGGCTAAAATGAAGCTTGGCCTTGCACTAGGGACTTTGGATAAGAAATCCATTTGATTATGATGTTATCAAAAGGTACGGAAGAAGATGGCAGCCTATGAAGGTAGAATAAGGACCGGTTAAGAAGAGTAGAAAGATGTTGTAAACATCATAGGAACTATTTAGTTTTCAGGAGTGCTTTACAGTTTACAAGGAAGGTACTTCGACTTGTTCATCTTATTGAGTCTTTACCCATTATGATCTTGTACCATGGGTGGTGTTGTCTGTCCTCAGCCACCCGGCTCCCACGTGCCTGTCGCAAGTTTAGACTGACTTCAGTCTTTCCACCTGCTGCTCTTGTCTTAGAGGAGCATGGGAATTTGTGTTCAGTCTTCTCTTAATTTGTGTGATTACTGCATTGAAATCACATCCCAGCTAACTTCATTATCACCATATTTATACTCTTTGCTTCAAACCTAAAGCATGAGAAATCTCCCTGGCAAATCATGCCGTCTGGAGGTTATAAGTATTTAAAAGGCAAAGTGAAGTCAGAGGTAAGTACTTTCCAGCTCCTAGCTGTGGTGTCTCCATCACTTGGAAGCATAGGTACAAAGAGAAGAACCATGGACTGCTAATCCCTAAAAACTAACTTGTTGAAAGTATTATGAGTTCCCTTTTGGTTTTGCCTTGTCTTTTATTGCCCCTTTGGTTATGTCTTCTTTGTACCTAGAAGGCTTCAGTTTGTAAAGCTATAAATCTGTCAGTCTTGTTGGCATGGCTTTCACTTCAAATTAACGTTCAGCAAAGGGATTAGCCGATAAACATTTCGGGCTGTATTTCTTTACACAAAAGGGTGGATATGGTTTGAACAGGCTGCTGAAGCCAGGAAGAGAAGTTAATTGTGTAAATCAATGCAGGCAAGAGCTGATCACCTTTCTGAAAGAAAAGACAATGTGGCACACAACCTCTAAATAGATCTTTGGGGTCAAGTTGATGTCATGTTGAAGAATCAGTATTTACTGGGCTTTATAAAGTTAGACTTTAAATGAACCCCGGGCATTTCGCTAGGCCATTAATTGCAGGAAGAGGAAAGGTGACAGTGGCTGAAGTCCATGGCTATAGAGATACTATAAAAATAAGTGAAGAGACAAGACAGTCACTTGCTAATGTGCAAAGGTCTCAGCTTTAGGTTCTACTCAAGCATTGTTGGTTCACGTACTGAAAGGCTTTCTCAGGATTGTGCTGACATTTTAAGAAAGAGCAACTCTTCCATCCTAACAGAAGAAGGTCAGCCCTTTACTCTTTGACACTCATTATCTAAGCAGTGTGGCTTAATTTTCCTCGAATGAATTCTGATGTCATTTTGCATTCTGCCTTGTAAATGTGCTGATCACAAAAGCAGGTCTTTCTCAGAGTGTGGCTCATCCCTCCCTCTGACAAAGTTGAAAGCTTTTTAAATAAAGAATTGTAGTAAAGAGCATTTACTTTAGGACGCTGGCTTGAATCCAAAGTCTAATGAAAGGCTTTTGATAAATATTATCATTTGTATTTGTTATATCATTCAATAGAAGTGTTCCTCCGGCTGTTTTGTGTGCGAAAGTGTTCTGTACTCCTCGCTGGGTTATCAGAATTATTTGTAGGGCAGGAACCTTATCTTCTGTTTATTTTAGTCAGTGTTTCTAATAAATGTTGTTGACGAGGTGGGGGAATATATTATATCAAATTTTATCCTGGCTGTAACAAAACTAACATCCTGCATGGTCAGTGAGAGAAAGTCATAGAAGCAGCTTTGTTAGGCCCTATGGATCAGGGTATGGCCCTAGGATGTTTGTTACAAGTTCCTGGTCATATCTGCTCAATAGATACATTTTGGAGTTGACTTCTCAGACCTCTTTCTCTAGTGCATTTTGTCAGAGGAGGCTTTTCAATTAATCAGTGAAGAGCTGCTGTTCTTTTCTCACTCCCGCTCCTATCCCTCCTCTCCAGGATCATTTTTCAGAATAAATACTGAAAAGAAAGCACAGGAGGTTTGTCAGGATTGTTGTGGTGTTTTTACAAGAGAATCTGATGTTTAATGTTTTCATCTATGATTTTCTTTGGATATTCACTCTGAGTTTTTATTCTTCCTTTTCAGCTATTTGAGAACTTCTGCTTTGGTACCCTAAAGCTCAATTCAATTCACATCTCTCAGAGGTTCACAGTAGACAGCTTTGGAAACTATGCGTCTTGTGGACAAATTGACTTCTCCTGAGGTGGATCTTGGGAAACACTGGAAATTAAACATCCTCACAAGGTGCTGAGGGAAAGTATCATCATTTTAATTGCCAAGGAGGGATGTGGAAATTTGGGTGATAACTTTCCTGGGTGATTCCCCAAGGATACCATGGTGTCTAATGGTGGTCCACAGTCATCGCACTGTCAGCGAGATGGTTGTGAGCACAGGGAGAACATACGCCTGTAACCCTTAGCTTGTTCATCTTTCACAGGGTCTACCTCTCTTTCCAAAGCTCTTCTCTGAAAATGTACCTCTGAAGTCCTGTGGAGCTCAGATTTGCATTATTTCTTATATACCTACTGATTTTGCCTCAACCATTTAAACTTATATTAATACTTTAAAAGAGAATTACAGGTGTGTGATCTTATTAATCTCTCCACCTAGATAATATCTACAGATTGTAGAAGGTTTGTATTTTTTCCCTCCCCCTTTTAATCAATACCCAGAATTTGTTTTTTATTGTGGTAAAAAAACACATAACCTAAAATTTACCGTCTTAAGCCATTTTCAAATATACAGTTTGGTAGTGTTAGGTATATTCATATTGTTGTGAAATATCTCTAGAACTTCTTTGTCTTGCAAATCTGAAACTCTGTACCCATTTAAGCAACTCTTCTTGCCCCCCACCCCCGCAGGCCCCTGGCAACCACCATTCTACTTTCTCTTTCTATGGATTTGACTACTTGAGATACCTCATATAAGTGGAATCATACAGTATTTGTCTTTTTGTGACTGGCTTATTCTACTTAGCATAATGTCCTCAAGGTTCATCCATTTTGTAGCATGTGTCAGGACTGACTTCCTTGTTAAGGCTGAGTAATATTCCATCCGATGTATATACCCTCATCCCTCGGTTTCCCTTGGTTTCAGTACCTCCCTTGGTATCTGTGGATTCTCAAGTCCCTTATATAAAATGGCATAATATTTGCATATAACCTATGCATACCCTCCTGTATACTTTAAATCATCTCTAAGTTATTTATAATACCAAACACAATGTAAATGCCATGTAAATATTTGCCGGCACACAGTAAATTCAAGTTTTCCTTTCTGTAACTTTCTGTAATTTTTTTTCTCAATATTTTTGGTCTGCAGTTGGTTGACTCCACGGATGTGGAACCCATGGATATGGAGGGCCGACTGAACCACATTTTGTTCATCCAGTCTTCCATCGATGGACACTTGGATTCCTTCCACTTCTTGGCTGTTGTGAATAATGCCCTATGAACATGGGTGTACAAATATCTGAGATCCTGCTTTCAATTCCTTTACTACTTAGAATTTAAACTTTAGCAAAATAACTGGTAAAGTTTTTACCTTTTACTTTGATCTGTCCTTTTTCTTTTGAAGTTGGTACCTTTTATATTTCTTAGATTCCTGTTCCTTCACCCTACCCTAACCCTTGCCTTCCCATGCCACTGATGGAGCTGCAGTATTGTAGCTCTTTTCTGTTTACTTCTCAGGGCAGCAGCAATCAAAGCAATGGTGATACCATCAGGACTATGCAGAGTTCCCTGGGAGAGTGTCAGCCACAGAAGGCACTCACTCCTTCCTTGCTGCAGACCAGCAAAGGGAGGGAGCTCCCAGCACAGGTTTGCCCCACCCATCAGTCCTGCCACACTCTCTGCTGGGGAGCTCCAGCCTCACTGTTGTTACCTCTCATCTCTACCCCCTCACAGCCTTTCTCCCTCCATGGCCTCTCTTTTTCCTTCATTCCTTAGTCTTAATCTTGATTCTTACTTTCTATTTGAGAAGTATGATTCTGAATCCCGTGTGTTAATAAGGCCACGACATGGTAAGGGCTGTGTATAACACTCAGAGATCTATCAGTGTGACTGCACAGATCATTTGTGAATAAATGAATTTCTAAAGTAACTGTGTTTTTCTTTTAGTATTATTATATAGTTTCAGTTTGACCCCCTTAGTCAGTGTGTGTTGGGATACATTGCTGCCATCACTTATTCAATAGCATAGCATATTTACGTATCGGTGTTACGTATTGGTGCCTGCTTTTCCCCACCCCCACACACAAAAAAAGGGTTGCTTTTTCCCAAAAAAGCTTTCTACTGGTAATATTCATTTTTTTATTTAAGTTGAGCTTTTACCTCACTCACCTCTGATTGTTAAATGACATATGGGAATGAGCACTCCCAGAGGTAGTACTGAATAGCAGAGTTGACTGAAATTCAGTGCCCTCACTTCTTCTTGGTCCCGCTTCTGCCTTACTGATTTCTTTCTGACAGCTGCCATTGGGCAACCTTGACCAGGAAGTAAAGAGGTCTTCTTTTGAGTATCAGAGGTATGACTTAACGTTTTTAGGAAAAAATTTTTGTCTTTGGAAAATGTAACTTTATATATCAAATGCTGAATTCTTAACAGAATTAGAAATTCTATTATTTAGTATTTAGAGGTAACTATGCATTTAAGGACTTATCATACTGTAATTTTTCACAAGTAATTTTTCACAAGTTGTTTGTCTTTTTCACTCTCATTCTCTCATACTTGTAAAGTGGAGTTTTCCAGCAGCTATGTGATATGGTGACATCATCACTCTAATGGTTAATAGAGTGTGTGCTTATGTATTTTTGTTTGTTTTGTAAGTTTGTAGGTATTGGTAGAATTGGAAAAAAATTTTATGTTTTAAGTTTTCTTTCTAGAAGCCAATAGACAAATTTTTGAGACAATGTAGCTCTAAAGAAAGTACACTTTAAACTACTGTTGTAGAAGGGGGAGTAGCAGGTAGTTTTGATGTAGAACTTTTAGAGAAGAGCAACAGTGTTAGAGAGCAAATAATTTTTGATGGAGCTAAAAGAACTTTTCAAGATTTCAGGTCCCCTTTCACCAAACTGTAATGGGGTCAAGGATGGAGGATTTACTTCTGTGCTTATAATCCAGTCTCCCTTAGTATTACCACTTTGCAGTTCATTCTGCACTGAAATAGAGTTAAATTGCACCTAACATCACTCCAGTTGGTTTTTGAGACACTAAATTCACCCTCAACTCCTCTAAGAGGAGAAGGGGAAAAAAATCTCTCACCATGATTATTACACAAGATCTGTGTTATTATATAAGGAACTTTGTTATGGAGAATAATATTGGTGTTTTTTTGAAGGGGCACAATGAGTTACCCCCAAATGAACTCTATACCCTTGGTAGAAACATGACAAATGTTTCTTATAATGGTTATTTACTTATTTTTGGCTGCGTTGGGTCTTCATTGCTGCACGTGCGATTTTCTCTAGTTGCGGTGAGTGGGAGCTACTCTTTGTTGCAGTGCACGGGCTTCTCATTGCGGTGGCTTCTCTTTGTTGCGGAGCACGGGCTCTAGGCGTGCAGGCTTCAGTAGTTGCAGCACGTGACTCAGTAGTTGTGGCATACGGGCCCCAGAGCATGTGGGCTTCAGTAGTTGCAATGCGTTGGCTCAGTAGTTGCGGTGTGCAGGCTTCAGTAGTTGTGGGGTGTGGGCTCAGTAGTTGCGGTGTGCAGGCTTCAGTAGTTGTGGGGTGCGGGCTCAGTAGTTGCGGCTCGTGGGCTCTAGAATGCAGGCTCAGTAGTTGTGGTGCATGTTGCCCAATGTCATGTGGGATCTTCCCGGACCAGGGTTTGAACCTGTGTCCTCTGCATTGGCGGATTCTTAACCACTGGACCACCAGGGAAGTCCTATAATGGTTATTTTTTAAGTGAACTTCAGAGTTTACTAAATTGGACACGGTTGAGAATCCAGCTTCATAATGACACAAAGCTTGGTTTAGGTTTGCTCTTGCACTGTGCGCTTTTCCTTGTGCCAAAGAGAACCTGATGGTACCAGAGGGATATTGAGTTAAGGAGCACCTCTCAGATTCTGTCTTGATGCTTACAGGGAGATGGATAGCAAAACCCAAGGATGCTATAGGTGAGAAAAGGGGCTGCTGTTGTGGTTGTTTATCAATGACTTTTTTGTTGTTATTAATAAAATGATCTCTCAAACAAAGGTAAAATAAGATTACTGTGTGAAAAATCATCAAGCTATCTACTTTGTCTTATGCTTTTTCCACTGTTATGCTTCAATGTAAATATTTGTTTAAAAAATAAATTTCCTTATCCAGAGGTTACTACTTTCTATGCATTTAAGCACATGAATCATGTTGCTAAGTAATTTTTCACAAATGATAACAGCTAATATTAGCAGAATGCTCACATTTGTCATTTATTTGTGAATAATGTGTATTTATTCATTAAATCTTTACAAGCCCACTTAAGTTGGTGTTATCATTAACCTCATTTTAGAAACTGGGGCTTAACAAGGTTAAGAAATTTGCCTGAGATCATAGTGCTTGTATCTGTGGTTCTTAAAATGTGGTCTTTGTACCCCTCAGAGTCCCTGAGATCCTTTGGAGGGGTGGGAATGTCCTACTATTTTCATAAAAATATTGAGGCATAATTAGCCTTTTTCACTCTGATTCTCTCCTGAGTGTACAGTGGAGTTTTCCAAAGGCTATATGATATGGTAACATCATCACACTGATGGTTAATAGAATATATGTTTGTATATTTTTGTGTTTTCTAGAATTTTGTAAGTTGGTAGGCTTAGGTTATAGATACATGTTTTTAGAGAGAAACTCAGTTTGCTCTCAGTACTTCTGCTGTGCTTTTACTAGCTACTTCCCATTATAGCTACTATTATGGGCTGAATTGTGTCCCCTGAGAATTCATATGTTGAAGCAGTCACCCCCTAGTACCTCAGAATGTGACTGTTTGGAGATAAGGCCTTTAAAGAGGTGATTAAGTTAAAATGAGGCTGAGGCTGTTAGGGTGGGCCCTAAGCCACTCTGACTGATGTCCTTATAACTAGAGGAAATTTGGACACACAAAGAAACATCGGACCCCTGACTACCGAGATCATCTCCCTGGGTCTGTCTCCAAAAAAGTTTGGTTGATGATATTGCCTAGTAACTGGTGATTGGAAGGGTCCGAGAATGACAGTGAAACTGACCAATTCAGAACAGACAGGGCCAGACTGAGAAAGTTCCTTCTGCCTCTGCCCTGATCATCAAAGCCTTCAAGGAATGGCCAAGAGACAGAAAGAAGCAGAACATTAAGCACAGTGGACATACAATTTTTGATGAGATTGTCAACATTGCCCAACAGTTGTGGCACTTATTTTTAGCTCAAGAACTGTCTGGAACCATTAAAGAGATCCCAGGGACTGCCCAGTCGGTGGACTGCAATGTTGATGGCTGCCACCCTCATGACATCATGGATGACATCAACAGTGGTGCAGTGGAATGTCCAGCTAGTTAAGGACAGCAAAGGAAAATATTTCAATAAAGGATCATTTGACAACCAAAAAAGAAAGAAAGAAAAACATCAGATATGTGCATGCACAGAGGAAAGACCATGTATGACAGCAAGAAGGCAGCCATCTGCAAGCCAGGAAGAAACAGGAGAAACCAAGTCTACCAACACCTTTTTTTTTCTTTTTTTTTTTTGGCCGTGCTTTGCTGCTTGTGGGATCTTAGTTTCCCGACCAGGGATTGAACCCAGGCCTTCGGCAGTGAAAGCAGGGAGTCTTAACCACTGAACACCAGGGAATTCCCAAGTCTGCCAACACTTTAATCTTGGACTTCTAGCCCCCAGAATTTATTGAGAAAATAAATGCTGTTGTTTAAGCCACCTAGTCTGTGGTATTTTGTTATGGCAGCCCTAACAAACTAATACACTTGCTATAATGCAGAAGGTAATCTACCTTTCTTCTTTTGAGCCAGACATTAAAGAGATTTGCCAAAGTGTAAAACAGTAACAATACGACTACTCTTATTAATTTGGTGTGTGGGGGGGTGGGGAATATAATTTTTTTCATAAAATATGTTATTTTGTTAATATGGGTTTGGTATTGTTATTTTTAAATACACTTTTTTAATTAAGTTTTTTTTGAAAGATTTTTTAGAGCAGTTTTAGGTTCACAGAAAAATTGAGAGGCAGGCTTAGTTTTATTTTCAAGTACAGTATATCAGTGTCTATACTGTATATCTCACATAAACAAAAACAAAAGTTCTTTGGGGTCCTCAGTAATCTTTCAGTGTACAGGACTCCTGAGACCAGAAAGTTTGAGAACTGCTGCACTATACTGTCACTTCCTTCCAAATGGGATCAAGTGATACATGGTTTTCTATAATGAGCTTGTCTTACCCAGTGATATGTAGTGGATCACATTAGTTGTCAGTAGATACAGATCTACATTATTTTTAATGTCTGTACCATAGCCTGTTGTATGTATTATAATTTAACTAGTTGATCCCTAACTAATGGACCTTGATTTGGTTTCCAGGTTTGGCTATTATAAATAATTCTGGATTGAACATCTTTGTATGTTTGTCTTTTTATGTTTGTGAGGTCATCTAGAAATGAGATTAAATGGTTTTAAAGATGTGGTTAAATTTAAGTTTCTTATTTGGAAACTGAGGTTCCTTCCTCCATTTTGTATTGCTAAATATTACATACAAACAGAAGAAAAGCATGAAACATATGTACCATTTATCAGATACACCCAGCAGCTTTGGGGCCCCTTTCAAGGCTGACCTGCCAGTAAGTCCCTCAAAATTTAGGAAAACCTTTTCTTCTTTATAAACAATAGTTATTGTCCATTTTCTACAGCTCTTTTCTCCCTCATCTGGAAATTTGGATTTTCCCTCCTAAATAGCTTTACTATTGGATTAACTAACAGTCCTGGACTGTTACTGATTTGCTTTAAGCCCAGGACTAATATTGACCCAGCTTGAAGGTGCTATAGAAGGCAGGTCCCATTGGAGGAGTGTGGGAAACATTTTGACCTTCAGGGGTCTGGAAAGAGCTATTGTCTTATTGATGGGCATCTTGTTAGTGCCTTTCCAAACTCTTTATTGGGCAACTGTAGTAATTTCAGAAGACCAGGGACTTAATAAGATAGTATTAGAATGGGAGAGCTATGACATCTAGGATCTACCTCCTCAATGTCTTGGAGACATGTAATTAGGTTTGCTAAAAGACGAGGATTGAAATGGAGAAAGCTGGCAAATGTTAGTATGTATTCAGAACTATGGGACATCATAGCCACCTCTTCCCAACCTGAGGGAAGAAGACCTAACATTTCAAAAATGTTCACTATGCCCAGGCACTTAGTATGTAATTTTGCATGGGTTTCACAGCAATTTTCTGAGATGGGTGGTATCATTAATTTATAGATAGAAGATAGATTAAGTATTTTGCCCAAGAACCCAGCTAGTAAGAAGGATTCCATCCCCAGTCTATATGACAACAGATTGCTCTTCCATTGTACACTGCAGCTGTGTACAACTGGGCAAGGCAAGCCTGCTTTATTTACTGTGAGATGTAGACATCAATGGCCAGGGCCTCATTGCAGCACCACCTCTAAATCCAACTGCACAGAAAAAGAAAACATGGAAAGGGAGTTGTTGTTTTCTGTTTTCCCAAGGGACCCCAACCCAAGCCATTGATGCATTCAGAATTCCCAGGCAAGCCAGACTCAGGGTGACTGTGAACCTTTCAACCTGTGTTTCTTTCCTACTGATTAAGATCATGTTATTCATTGCCTTTGATTTTTTTTTTTTTAGCATCACAGCAGCCAAGTTTTTTGTTTGTTTTTTAAAATAAAAACACAATCTAGGGCTTGGGTCCCAAAAGTTTAATATGTTTTGTCCTGTCAGATTATCTGTTTCCTCTTCAATTTATTTGTGATGTAAACCTCACCCCATTTCTGCTCTGATCCTGGGACTGTGCCCAGAAATGTGTATGTCAACACATTTCTAAAGGCAATGATAAGGATCACAATTTTAACAAAAAGTTAAACACCTCAAACAAACCCAGCCTCCCCACACCCCTTTCCCCAGTGGCTTATTAAAATCAACTGAAGTCAAAACCATAGCAAATGTGCCTTTTTCAAATTTACCTCAAGGCAGATGAAATAGCCAGACATTTGCCTTTTAGGGTTGCCCTAAGAAGCGCTAACAAAAAGGGTGACAGCCCTTAAACAGTTGCTTGGGGAGGAGGACATCTGCCTCTGTTTCACCAGCTATTCAGTGCTCAGGCCTTGCCTTGAAAAGAGCATGTGGGGCTGGGCAATAGTTCTCAGGCAGCCGGTTGTTATATGGCTTTTGTCTTAACGAAGCCACCCATTACTGTAGAGCCATAACTCGCAGGAAGCCAGCTGTCAGGGCTGTGGCTCAGGCCCCTCTGGGTGGGAGGCAAGGGGAGAGAAAGAGTGTCTGTGGCCGAATTCCCTTTTAGACACCTGAGCCTGGCTTTGTAACCAGAGAGTTTCGTCTTTTCCTCACTCCCATCTTCCCTGAGGAGACCCGGCACCCTTCTTGCTCTCCAGCCTTGGAGAGACAGCAGGGACATCTCCGGGTCTAGATTCCTTGGTTTGCAACTCCCTAAGTGCTGGGCTGGGCTGGGCTGGGCTCTGCGGCGGCAGCGGATGGCTGGCGTTTGGCGCTCTAATCTAGCGCTTCCCTTTGAAATCTACCCCCTCCTTTTTTTTTTTTTTTAAAACCAGGTATGATGATGTCAAACGTGATGCTGATGCTACGGTTACAGACACGGCCCCTGCTGGCGCAGCCTCTCTGATTCTCTCTTCCTCTCTACGTCCGGCGCTGGGGTTTTTTTCAGACAAGTGCATCTCCTAACCAGGTCACATTTCAGCTGCGACCCACTATCCATCTGTCACCGGAGTCAGACCGCAGGAGGAGGACTGAGGAAGACAACGGCGTTTGCTCCCCCAACTGCGGGGTGGGAAGAAGGACATTAAAATACTGCAGAAGTCAAGACCCCTACTCCCTCACCTCAGGTCGAATTCAGACCACGATGCGCGCTCCGGACTGCGGGCGGCTGGCGCTGCCGCTGCTGCTCCTCACAGTAGCTGCCCTGGCCGAAGGCGACGCCAAAAGGCTCAAGGAGGGCGAGACCCCCGGCAATTTCATGGAGGACGAGCAATGGCTGTCGTCCATCTCGCAGTACAGCGGCAAGATCAAGCACTGGAACCGCTTCCGAGACGTGAGTCTGCGGGGCTGAGAGGGCCGAGGGCTGGGGCTGGGGGTTTGGGGAGGGAGCTTTGGAGCAGAGACCCTGGGGCTGGGAGTGGCGGCTGCATGTCGCAGCCACAGGCTCCCGCAGCCTAGCCGGTTTATTGCACCAAGAGTAAACAACGAGCACCCACCGGGCTCCTGAGACCCCTCCTCATGTACTCCCCAGCCCAGGAGCTGGCGGGCTTGGGACCCCCAGTCCCACACCCTCCCAGAGCGAGGAGTTACTCTGGGGGCGTGCGTAAGCGACGAGGTCTCCCCTTCAGGCTGGGTGCAGAGAGGGGTGCGGGTTGCAGTGGGGCGGGGGGAAGGGGGCGGAGGGGAGTAGGGAGGGAGGGGCGGGGACCCTGGCTTTGCCTGGGCTTCCGACCTGCTCCTCTTTTTTTTTGGTGAGCCATCCCCAGGTGTCCCCCTGGGTGGATGCTGCAGGTTCCACATACGGGCCACTGCAGAAGGGGCTGGTCTGGGTGGGGCCGGCAGGGACAGTAGCATCGTCTTGCGCTTGCCTTCTATTCCCATCTTGGGCTTTGGGTAAAGGAGAGACAGAAGGGGACAGGGCCCTTGGTTGGCGCTTTGAGTTGGGGTCGGGGGGCGCTCTTAGCAATCCTCCTAAGGCGAGATGGTGAAAGGCGTGTCCGTGATGGGGGGGCTGGTGAAGGCAGTGAAAATACCGGAGGCCACCTCTGGGTGGCCCCCAGAGCCAGGTCTGGGGTCCCCATGCTGAGGGACGCGAGCACTAATGGAGGCTGGTTTTCCAGGACCAACCTTTCACGGGGGAGCGCGGCCCAGAAGTTGGGGAGCTCCAACCTGGAGGGAAGACTCCCTAGCCCAGTGGACTTGAAAAGCAGAGGGGAGAGCCCAGTAGCTGGGTATAGGAGCCCTTCGGGGACGCCCGATGGAACGCAGGCTTAACCTTGTGCCGGACTTTGCCGGGTAGGGGGTGGGGAGGCGGCTGCGGAGGAGCGGGCGTCGCTGCAGCACTTTGTTTACGGGCACCTGTAGATCAGAGGGGAAACTGAAGGCTGCCATGTTCGCAGAAGGGGAAGTAGGAGTGAGGAGGGGAGGGCAGAGGGCGTGGCTGGGGCCCAGAGAAGGGTCCGGGTGGGGGTGTGAGGTGCTGGATGTGCCCGGATGCTCCGGAGGAGAGGAACGATGGTACCCCGCGATCTGGTGCTTTCCAACACCCTGTCCCCAGAAAACCTCTCCTACGACCCCAATTCTTGCTCCTCATTCCCCAGATTCTCTCATCAGACCCACCTAGTATAACACAGGCCACACCGTGACCTTTCTCATCTTAAATTGTGTGCATCCAGAAGTTCCTTAGCAATGTGTTTAAAACACACATGCTTCATATGATTTCCAGCCTCATGATGGAAACAGGCAGAAATATGCATCTTTTTGTTACCCTGAAACAAGTGACTGTTTATCTCCAAAGTCAAACTGGTAGGTTGTAATTCATCAGGACTCTCATGCTGCCTGGTCCTCAGGGCTGAGTGGCCTGGGCCCAAGTGGGCGGTTTGCCCCACCCCACGGCTGGTTCAGTGACAGGAGCCTGGAGCTCCAGCAAGACCTTTTCCACGTCCCCTGCAGGCCCAGCACAGATTAGCTGCAGTCTCCTGCCGCTGCCTGGGAAGCAGCCCGGCCACAGCATCGAGAGCGTGGCAGCAGGCTGGCCCATCCTGAATCCATGTGTCACTTGTCCAGGCCTCCCTCTGACTCGTTGGCACTTTGATCTTCCATAATGGGCCTAGTGAAGGTCAGAGGGAAAAGAAATGCTTAATCAGAACAGTACAGGTTTTAAAATAAAAGGTTCCTACCCACCTCCCTTCCACTGACTTCCAATAGCCAACTCTGTGGGTGAGGATAGATGACTGACTGCATGACCCCTGGCACAGGGCTGCCCACCTGTCTCCCTGTACTGATGCCAATCACTTCCCCCTTCCTCCCAGGCTCATCAGAAAAAAGCCACCAGAATGAAATTCTGCACGACCTGCCCCCATAGGATTCATGGAAAACTTCAAAGCATGTGTTGGTTTGCGTGGCCTCAGGCATTTATAGGGTAGATTTCCTCTAAAACCCCATTTAAGGTAGCCTTGGCTATAGGAGAATAGGGTCAGGGAGAGAAGGAGGACAAGGAAGGGTGGGCAGGAGGACCTGGCTATAGGGATCCTTTGGCAGCTTCTGCAGAAATGCAGGAGGCTGCTAGCTCAGAGCCACTGCATTGCATAACTCTAGGGGTGCCATGGTGTGAATGGTGCCCCCTGGAGTTGTGCAGTGCACAGACCACGCACAGGGGCTCTGCCAGGACTGCAGACAGTTCTCATTTTTCCCCTGTTAGCAGAGGCCCCACTTCCCACCCTAGGGACTGAAGGCCCTCTAGTTGGGCACAGTAGCATCGGCTTGATGTACATTTCATCAGGCAAGCTTTCTTGAAAATATGCTCCTTCGCTTCTCAGAAGAGAGGTAGGAGTTTCTTTTGAACCTCTGAGGCATTGCCAGATGGACCCTGAACCTTGTTGATAATCAGTCACAAAATGGTGCAGGGCCCCCACTCTGCCTCAGTGGAAGGGAGGCAGGCAAGCAGGGGGAATGGAATATTCTTGGGGAATAGGATCAAGGAGTCGATAGTGTGGGTGAGGGAAATGTCTCCATTTAATGGTTGGACTGAATTGAGGGGGGAGATTGAGGGAATCATGTCGAAGTGGTCAGGAGAAGGAAGGAGAGAAGGAAAGCGCGGGCCGTTGCGCCAGTGTGGAATTGGTCTGAGCTGGTTAGTGGGGAGTTCAGCTTAGCATTCTTCCTCTGAGCACTAGGATTATTAGGGGGGTGGGGTGTTGTGAAGGATTTACTGGCAGAGTAATCTTCCCCTCCAGTGGGCGCGGGGCTCTCACATGTGTCAGGAGAGGTCTCTGCCCTGCTGCCGGGAGGAGGGAATTTCAAGTCAGAGGAGATGGGGATCTAGCTGTGCCCTGCTCTGTGCAGGCCTGGGCTTTTCGGAGCCCTGCTCCCTAGTGCTACTATCTCCGAATTCACTCCCTGCAGAAGTGGGTGGATTTTACCGCAGTCTTTGGAACAGAACATCCAGAGCCTGGTAGATAGAGATGGACACTTGAGAGGAGACAGGCCCATTACACAGCATTCTTCCTGGCAGCTTCCAAGAGCTGGCTGGACAGCACTGACCGTTCTTTTTCTTCTTGGCTCTTCTCTGCTTTGTACCACACTTCCATTACATTTTAATGATATTTATGAGGATCCAGCACAGTGCTGGGCACCCCGGAGGCACGCAGTTAGCACGTGTTGAATCACTGGTTGCAGGGAGTGCTTATATCTGCCAGTCCCTGCAGTCAGCACTTTATCCCTGTGGCCTCTTGTGCCCTCCAACAACCTGTGAGATAGTTACCATGACTTTATATTCCACCCTATATAGGACACAGAGGCACAGAGAAGCTGAGTAACTTATCCACGGTCAAATAGCGAGTAAGCAGCAGAGCTGGGATTTGAACCCAGGTCCTCTAACTCAACTTTGCTTTTTAGAGAACTCTAAGCCTAACCCTTAGTGGACATGGAAAAGAAGAGTCTACCCTGGCTTGTGCCCTGTGGGCTCAATGATGTCTGGGCAGGAGCAGCACCTCCTAGGAAAGGGGGGGCCAAGGCTCTCAGTGTCTTTGGCAGCCTGCCACCAGCCTGGCCTAGTGACCCTCCAGAGCAGCTCTCTACCCAGGAGAGGCATGAGGCCTGGGTTCAGGTTCTGATTTTGCCACTGCCTGGCAACATTATGCCAGGTACGTCACATAACCTCTCTGAACTTCAGTTTCAGTCTAGGAGACTGAAATGGACACGTGAACATGAAGACATCTTGTCAGAGGGCTGGGGGGCATCCATTTCAGGCAATATAGAAAGAAACTCCAACCCCATAGAAAAACCACCAGATGGATCAATGTTCCTGGGGCTAGCCCACACCATGCCTCTGGCTCCATGAGAATGACACCGATGTATGTTTACTAATTCACTCATTCACTGCAGATCTGAGCACCTCCTCTAGGCCTGTGGCTTCACCATGAACCTGGGGTCTGGCCCAGGGAAACGTCGCCTGCTGGCTACTTAGGATTCTCATGTTTTTATGAACACCAAGTAGGCCAGTAGCAAGTTTCAGCCATAAAGGGCCTCCCTTGTTACCACCCCTCCCCTCTCCCCACCCCATACTGCTGAACCAGTGCAAGTGTGGGAATGAGCTGCACAGGTGTTCGTGGATAAGTGTGGGTGTGTGAGAAGAACCCCAAACTGGGTCAGGATGGATTCCATCATTGGGATTTGGGGATGGGAAGCTGGGTCCTGCCCTGGCCTCCTCCTTCTCCACCTCCACTTTGGGTTCAAATCCTCTCCCACTCTGGAGGGGCTGGTGTCGCCCAGAGCAGTGTAGTGCAGTGAGAGACTCTTGAATACCCAGTGGGGCTCCAGGCCTTGGGAAGAGAGGGAGAGAAGAGCACTCTTTGCCTAGAGAGGCTGTCTGAGTCTCCTCTCAACTTCCAGGCAGTCTGCAGAGGATGGCCAGCCAACACCACCCCCTCCATTCTCCAGAAGGTCAGAGGGCTGTCCGGAGGAGTGGAAGAGCTCTATCCTACCCTGAGCCCCAAGGACCCTGGGAGGGTGCTCAGCTTGTCTTCCTCCCTGGGGGAGCCACTTCCAGTTTCTGGCCCTTGATTTTTCCCTTGGTTTAATGGGCAGCCCTTGTCATTCTGTGACTCCGGAAGATGAGGCTAGAGCCCGTCCACAGCCCTCCACCTGCACACCCCCCCCCCAACTGCCCCCTTGCCACAAGCTGAGCAGCAGGACTTTGGGTTTAGGAAAAGGATTTTCTTTTTGCTCCTGAGGAGGTATCTGTGACCAAGTCAGGGTTGAGCATGTATTAACCAGAGACCAAGAAACCTGAGAAATGAGGCCTAATGGCATCCTGGGGCAAACACCAGGCTGAGGATGGCCATACTGCCGCTGTGTAGGTTCCCTTGTAAGTGTAATGTGGGTCTTCTTAGGGCTATAGACAGGGAAAATGTGTCTAACCTTGGCGGGCAGACCCAGGCCCAGCTGCAAGCTGTAGGGTGATGTGATTCTTGAAATGTCGCAGCCTCTGACCCCCTGAGGGCTCAGCCAGTGTTCAGCTGTATGTGTAGCCCCTTCCTTGGGGTTGCTGCAGCATTTATTGGTCATACACACATTTGGCACATGCTGGTGCTGCTTTGCATCATCACTTATGCTGTGGGCTTGTATCTCAAGAGTCCTCCTGCTGGTGTTTATCACATTTCTCCCAAGGTAAGTCCCTGAGGGTAGGGTCTGGGGATAGACTGCTTTGTGACCTTACCACTCCGTCCTGAGAGCATTGCATGGGGTTTTTGTGCACACAGTATGTGCTCAGTATAAGTATATGCACCGTGGAATAGGAAAGGCAGGAAGGGTCTCAACTAACCTGTCCTCTGAGCCCCTCCCTCTTTTCCCCAGGGAGCAGCACTGTGGATTCAGGTGGTAGAGGGCAAAGGGAGAGCTGGGGCTGAGCCACGCTGACTATTTGGGGTGAGCTCTTCCTCTTTCTGGACCCTGAAAGGTTGGGATAGTCACAACTAGAACTCCGGCACCCTGACTCCAATGATTCATTTGTAGGATAAGGGAGTGCATGCTGCCATGAAGGAACATTATCCCGCAGGCCTCCCTGTTCTCCCCTGTGTCTGTGGGCCTGGACCTGGCTGCAGCCAGCCTTCCCCTTTCTCCTGGGAAGTAGGGGGCTCAAAATTTCCCCCCACCTCAATGGGCCCACCGAGCAGGTGACCCACCCATCAGACCTGTGGGTGGGTGAGCATAGGGCTTCCTCAGGTGGAGACCAGGTTCCCTGAGGCAGGGCATCCTGCCCCTGTGGCTCTCTTCTCTGACATCTGAGAAGAGGTCAAGGCTGCACACAGCAGGAAGGACAAGCCAGGCCGGGCCAGTGTCTTACTCCTGCTTGGACGCAAGCTGCTGGCTCCTTCCCTGATCCCTTGCTCCCTTGCACAGGTTAGAGGACGTGAAAGAGTCTGAACTTGTTAAGGCTCCTTTTCCCCTCTTCTCAAAGTTCTCAGCTTAGGAGAGGGGGGGAGCAGAACTGCGGAGCCTCAGCAGCATTAAGCACTGAGCGCTGAGCCTCCACGTTTTACAGATAAAGGAACCGAGCACATCCAAGCCCATGTGCTCTTTCACAACCCCATGTCTGTGTTTCCTCAGCTCCAGTGTCTGGCCCTCCTCAGAGATCCCTGGGATTTAAATCCTGCCCCCCACTCATGTTCCAGAAAGGAAACAGAGGTCCTGAGGCAGCTCAGAACAGAACTCCAGGCCCACCCTCCCCTATACCTCTCTCTTGTTCTCTGCCCTCTATGGACCCCTGGGGCCACTGCCTGAACCAGAAACCCAAGGACTGGGGCCGAGATGCCCCTGGAACTGTGGAGAGCTCAGGTCCCGCGGAGTGTGGGGATGGGGGGTCAGCGCGGGCATACCTGAGGCCAGGTGGAGCTCCTGGCATGCTGGCAGTGATAAGCACATTTTTGTCCTCCAAGGAAATTCCTCCGAGCAGAGAGGAGGTGGGAGGCGGGGAGTCTGCCAGATGCCTGACTCCGTCTGTTTGTCCAGGCCTAACAGCCTCTGCCGCTCCCTCTGAGAGAGGGGCAAATATTTAATGACTGCCCCCCTCCCAGCCTCCTCCATGTGGAGGGTGCCGCCTCCTCAAGATGCCTTCCACCTGGGCCTGTGACAGGGGTGTCAGGCCTCAGCTGAGAAGGAGCCAGGCGGGCCCAACTTCACCCCTGCTTGTTCCTTTCTGGGTCCCTCCCTCTGTGCTCCCCGGCTCTTTGCAGGGAGAGGTAGGAGGAGCCCCCAGCTACAAGTTCCCCACTCCTGGGCCTTCTCAGTGCACTGGGTTGCATCAGAGTTTCCCTCGCCTGAGGAATGAGGCCAAAATAATGCCGGCTACGGGGCCTTTCAGAGGTTGAGAGAGGCCTGGCCCACTTCCATTTTTAGAGGTTCTCGATCTATTAAGAAATGAAGAAGTGCCATAATAGGGTTACAGAAGTTATGGTTTCTTTAAAGTCTCATGATGCACATCCTTCGGTCCTGTCGGTGTGCCTCTGGCTGTAGTGCCTCAATTGGAGAGGTCAGAAGTCTGCGTTTGAGGCTCCTTGTGACTGTGAGACCCAGAAGTGCCTCTTGTCCACCTTGTCCCCCAGACTCCCACCGTATGTGCCGAAGAACCCAGCTTCAGTGCTCCTGTTTCGTGAGTTTTGCAAGTATAGAGCTTCACAGTTTACAAAGTGCTCTCATAGCTGTTATCGCACTGGGTCCCTCCACAGCTCAGGGAGGAAGGCAAGGGAGTCACCCTTACTTTATAGGCAAGGGAAGGGGCTCCAGTGAGGGCAAGGCTCTCTAGGCCACAGTCTTGTTGGCAGTCAGAGGCCAGGCCAGGCCAGTACCCAGTGCCCTGATTCCACGCCAGGGCGAGGGTGGGGGGTGTCAGTCTCTCCATCACACTGTGCTGCAAAGAGGCAGGTGGAGATTTGCTCAGGTGGTTTTTAGCCCTGGGGCGCTGCTCTTCTTCTGCTTGATTCACTGCTGTGTCCCATCCTTCCCACCAGATGGAGAGGCTGGGGGAGATTGGGTTAATTCAAGCTGTGAAGTGAGCGGGTGATTTGGGTGCTAATTAAAATGACAGGAAGTAAACAGCGCTTGGAAACACCCAGCATGTGCCCCCTAAGCCCGACTAGGCTTGCGCACTCACTGCCGTTTCTCCCCCAGCTTGGCACAGTGGGCCCTGTCTCCATGGCAACCGGGCTGAGCTGCTGAGATCAAAGCAGGAGATGGGTTAGCTCCAAACCAGCCGAACCAGGGGCGGGTGAAGAGGGTTCTGGAAATGCGTGGAGAAGGGGGGCCCCCAGGTGTCTTCCCCCACCACCGCCAGTCTCTCCACTCTGCTTACAAGACTCCCTGCCTAGGGGTTGGAGCAGAGCTGGTGTGGTGGGAGAAACCACCCATGGGCTGGGATTGGGCCTCCTGGGTCCAGTCTTGGCCTGGGACTTTCTTTATCTGCGAAAATTTATGGAGCAATATAGGGTCCAGGTTATGGGCACAGATTCTGGAATCCCAGTTCCGGGGGTTCCAATACTCTTCTGCTGTGCTGTTGATGTGTGATCCTGTATAAGTCACTTAACCTCTCCAAGCCTCAATTTTATCACCTGAGAAATAGGATGATAATAGTGATTTTCTCTTAAATTCTCATGAAGAGTAAAATGAGCCAATGAGTGCAAAGTGCATAGCGCAATGCCTGCCACACAGTAATTGCTCAAAAGATGTTAGCTATTATTAGAGTATTTTTACTATTGCTAGGTGCTGGGCATAGAAAGGTGAACTTTATATGGTCTCTGTCCTCGAGGAACTGGCCACCTAAATAGGGCAGAAGCAATGGCATTGCTTGGTGTAACCAGAGCAATAATAACTTCTACTAGGTGCAGTCCACCTGAAGGAAAACTAGATACGGGGCGAGGTTAGGGAAGATGAAGTGTGAAAGCCAGGTTTTGAAAGATAAATAGAAGTTCAGGGGCCGGATGCAAACATACATTCCAGAGGGGGAAGAAGGCTGTGCCGAGGCCTGGCCAGAGTGATACATCCACTGGAAGGACATGGGGACAAGAAGAGACTCAGAGAAGATGGGCTTTCTTCTGTAGGTGACAGGGAACCCTGTGAGGGTTTTTAAATGTAATATTTATTGTGATTTTTTCCCCCTTCATTACAAAAGTAATACATGTTCATTGTAGAAATTTTAGAAACTTGGAAAAAGGCAGAAAGATGCCCAGATTCTCTACTCCTCTCCCCCAGAGGAAACCACTGTTAACATTTTGATATGAATGCTTTTTACCTAATCATCTTTAAACATTTTTTTTTCAAAATAAGAGCAAGCTATATATTTAGCGAAGGGTTTTAAGGTGGGAGAAACATGATCAGAATTATCTTCTAGACAGATCCCTGTGGCTGCAGGGGTGTGGAAGATGGGCGGGGTCAGGGAGAGCCCAGAGGAGACCCTGCAGTAAGTGAGGCCGGGGTTGCTAGGGTGGGACCAGTGGGCATGGTGAGGGGCAGGCAGGCTGGAGAGAGAGCAGGAGGTGGAGTGGACAGGACTTGCTCCTCTCACTGAGACCCCTTGGGGGCAACTCTCCTCACACCCCACTCGTCTCTTGCTCTCCCAGTGGTGGCCACTCTCTTCTCCATTTGCAGGGGCCCCTCATGTGGCCTCTCCCTGCCCATTTCCTGTCCCTCCACCATTTTTTCCACCTGAAGTCTCTGGTCTCTTCTGCTATAACAGCTTTTATTTGTTGAGTATTTTGTGGACACCAGGCACCCTTCAGATACCATCTCCTTTAATCTCTGAGCGGTCCAGGAGTTAGGTGCTGAGCTCCTCCAGGCCGAGGTGCTTGCCCGAGGTACGCTGGTAAGGGAGCATGGGCTTCTGTGGGACTCCAGGGCCCTCTTTCTCCCTCATCCCCCTCTTTGGCTGGCTGCTCCCATTCTTCTGGAACTGAGGGTCCTGGGATCCAGAACCACTTCAGCCTCCCCCAACCTCATCCACCACAGCGGAGACAAGGAGCTTAGCTAGAATCCAGGGCAACCCTTGTATACAAAAGGGGCTCAATCCCTGTATCCTGAATCAGGGGGAGTCTTAGCCTCACTTGGGTTGGGGTGGGTGGAGATGGCTCCCCACCAGGGCTCTCACAAAGCAGCTGGATGGTGAAGTAGCCTTTTCTTTGAACTCTCTCTTCCCCCAGCCCACTCCCCCCTGGATTTCTAATCAGAAATTCTTGGTATTGACCTTTGAGAACCTTCTTTGTTCTGAGTCCCAAAGGCTTCTGCTCCCAGCCTGGTTGGAGGTTAAGGCGTTAGGTTAGGTCCAGAGTGAGGGAGAGAATGAGCAGGCGTCAAGGCCCTCAGCTAACGCCCCTCCCTGCTCCAGTTCAGGTGTGGGTGGGTTCCGGGGCACACAGACCTTGTTGGTTGAAAGCAGGTGACTCACACAAGCCATTTCCCCTGTCCTCTTCACAACCTCATGCCCACTCCCCTTCCAGAGGATGATGGAGCAGATGGCAAGACCCCAACTCCATGAAGGCCAGACCCTACTTTTGCCCCAACTTGTAACCCTGGCCTCAACCACTTGGCCATGCTCAGCCTCATTTCCCATCTGTGGTGAGTGGACACCAGGGGAGGGACCCCTCCACCCTGATGAGTTCCTGGAGAAGAAGGGCTGGGTCTGGGCTAGGTTCCTTTGGCCCTGGCATAAAGGGAAATTATGCCGCAGTTCCCTGTCGGCTGCCTGGCGGTCTTCTTAGAAGCTTGCCCAGGGGCTCAAGAGGGTTCCAGCCACGTCCTGTGGAATTGGGTGGGTGCCTGAGCCAGGAGCCTGGGCCGGTCTGTTCAGTGTCCAGGGGGCCGCCCAGGCCAGGTTCTCCAGAAGCCCCTCCTGTGGCTTTCCTCCTGCTGCTCCTGGGTCCAAGGACTGCAGGACACTTGGCTGCTTGGACACATATGTGGGTTGTTACTTAGTTTCTAGATAAAAACTAACTGGCATTGGGTGAACTGTCTTGAAGTGTCCTTCTTTCCTACGAACACCCAGTACACACTGTTGCTTCACGTGTGTGCATGGATACAGATGCTCACAGACGACACGCATGCCTGCACACACAGGTGTTTTGGGACACACGCCTATGAGTGTGCACGTGTGAAGACCCAAATGAATGCACACACGTGTGCGTGTGCAGAAGCACACACTCAGGTTTGCACCTGACCCCAGCGTGCTCTACCTGGGTCTGATGCCAACTGCTTGATCGGCATGGCCCCTCTCTGGCCTTTGCCCAGGAGGCTGTGTTGATAAGGGCTCTTGCCCCTGCCTGTTCCTGATGCTTGTCAACTTCCAGGGGACACATCAGAGGCCTCAGAGCCCTTGGGCTTTCAAGGCCTTGTGGGTGCCCTCTGGTGCAGGACCCCCATGCCCTCTTCCCCAGGCCTGACAGGAGTCTGGTCCCTTCCCACCCCTACCCCACAGTGTGGCCTCATCCTTGCATAGTTTTGATCCTTGGGTGGGACTCACGATGAGGAGGCAGCTGCACGTGGCTTCTCCTGCCCCTTGTCCTCCAGCACCTGGACCCCTATGCAGAGGAGGCCGGCAGCTGGCTCCTTGGCACTGCCAGCCTCCGGTCCAGAGAAGCCCTCTCCCGCCTGCCTGGCAGAGCTGCTACTGGGAGCACCTTGGGAGCTGTTTACTGGTTTTCAGCTGCTGCCTCCACCCCACAGGAGAAAGTGGGGAAACCAGAGCAGCTGGGGTTTTATGCCAGTGAGCTAGGCTGGGTGGGAGCTGCTCTGCCTCTGGCCACTGCGGGGTCCACAGGCCCAGGGGAGGGACTTGCAGCCAGAGGAGGGTGAGGAAAGAGCTCCCATGTGCCCCGGGTGCCCGACAGTGTGCGGTATCCAGAAGAGAGGTCTGTGCTGGGCATTGGGTGACCTGGGTTCTGAGACGGTGGGACTTGGGTCAGGTCATTTCTTGTCTCTGGACTTCCCGGCCTCTCCTGCACATAGAAGGGGCTGGGACAGATGACCTCAGAGGGCCTTTTCAGGATCTTCTGAGTCTGAGGATTTGCAGCTGGGCGATGGTAACTGAGGAAGCTGTTGGGAGGGGCCATGGTCCCCCTTCCTCTCAGTGCACCATCTGAGTTCTGCATGCAAGTCAGACCTTGACTGAAAAACAGGTGTCAGGGGAGGGGACTGCCTAGGAAGGGAGGGACCCTGGTAGAAGGAGAGAGGGTGTTTCTGGAACAGCCAGGGCATAGGCATGAGAATCACTTCCCAGGCAGTATGGGCCCCTCAGACATCTGTCCTGATGGTGGGGTGAGGGCTGGTTCCTTTGGGACCAGCTTCAGGGCCTGAAGTAGAGGGATGGGGCCTCACCCTTAAAGCCATGGGCCTCACCTCTACTGCTCCTAAGGCCAGCCCTGAGCGGGCTCCGGCCTCAAGCTCTCTTTTGTAAAGACATAGGAGTACTGTTCTCCAGTTGGAGGCCATAGAGGTCAGAGGATGGTAGCAATCAAAGACCATTGCCCAGCATCCACAGTCACGTGATGAGGCCTGGGGAGCCCTGACCGCATGGTCTGAGGGTAGGCCTCACACTAAAATCCTCGTCTCTCCCTCTCTCCTCCTGCTCCGGTTCCCGTGGCCTGCTGCTGCTTGCTGATCCCCAGGAGGTAGAGGTGAGTACTGCCTGGGGCTCCACTGCATATGTATCTGCAGCTACACACCCCACTCTCTTCTCTTCTCACTTGCACACTTACCCCAATTTCTCCTCCCCTGCGTCATCCAGTGTGGGATGGGGGGCGTGGAATAAGGAGATAGGGGAATAGAGGAGAGGCCGGAAGAGATTCTGGACATGGGTTTAGGGGGATAGAGGTCTGGGGGAGGCAGCTGGCAGGGCTTGGGTGGACAGGGGTCCTCTGGGAAACCACGAGGATGGTGGCAGTTGGCATGCGGAAGCAGTGGCCCAGCCTTCTCCTCTGTTGGCCCTGGAGTTGAACTTCGGCTCTAGGATGTAAATCTTAGCCCTTCCCTTCTCCTTCACCCGCTCTGTCCTTCCCTAGGACGACTACATCAGGAGCTGGGAGGACAGTCAGCAAGGAGATGAAGGTAACATGCCCCTCCCACATTGGGGAAGGTGACTGACACCCATGAGGACTTGAGACCAGAGGGCAAGTCCTGATCATGGCTTTGGACGCTGCTTGGGGAGCCAGACCAAATGGGGATGGAATTTCCAAGCCGAGGAGCTCTGGTTATCAAGGGCTGATAGAGAGAGGGGCTTCCCAGCTCAGAAGTGGGGCTGGGGGCTCCTGGGCTCTCTAACACTGAGTCCCAGGTGACCTGTGTCCTAACTCTGTGTCCCTGCAGCCCTGGATACCACCAAGGACCCCTGCCAGAAGGTGAAGTGCAGCCGTCACAAAGTGTGCATTGCCCAGGGCTACCAGCGGGCAATGTGCATCAGCCGCAAGAAGCTGGAGCACAGGTGAGGGCCTTGGGGAGGTGGGAGGCCTGGAGGGGGTTTGCTTAAAGAGCAAGGGCTTAACTAATACATAGGAGAGGATCAGTTATCTTTTGCTTCGGAACAAACTACTCCAAAGCTTAGTGGCTTAAAACAACAAATGTGTGTTATCTCACACAGTTTCTGTCAGGAATCAGATGTGGTTCTATTGGATGGTTCTGGCTTAGGGACTGTCAGGAGGTTACAGTCAAGATGCTGGCTGAGGCTGCATCATCTGAAGGCTGCACTCAGGGTGGAGGATCCACTTCCAAGCTCACTCACTTGGCTGTTGGCCCTAGTCAAGGGGACCTCTCCATAGGGCTGCTTGAGTGTCCTCACAACATGGCAGCTGGCTTCCTGTAAGGCAAGTCATTCAAGGGAGAGAGAGCAAGGAGGAAGCCACATTTATGACCTAGTCTTAGAAGTCACACATTGTTACTTCTGCCACCTCTATTTGTTAAGAGCGAGTCTTAAGCACTGCCACACTCTAGGGGAGGGGAATTAGGTTCCATGTTTTGAAGGGAGGAGTGTCAAAGAATCTGTGGACATATTTCAAAACCACCACACTGTATGAGATCAGACACCAAACTGTGGGACCCAGGGAAAAGCACATTTCCTCTCTGGGCCTCGGTGTCCATATCCGTAAGACAAATAGGTTGGCCCAGATAGTTTGAGGTTCCTTCCAGCTCTGACATGGAGCCACTTCATGAAATATTTAAGGTTGTAGCTTCTGAGGCTTTTAGAGGAGGGAAGGAGTGAGGGGCATTTGAGGCCTTAGCTCCAGCCCAAGGACAAGACCCTGCCTGACTCCAAGACCCCCTGGAGAAGGTCCCATTTCCCTCCCCTTTCTCCTTAATCATAGAATCAGAGACCAGAGACTTGGGGTTGCAATCTTAGATGCCTCTAGGGGCCTGGCAGGTAATGTAAATGCATGAAGAGAGCTTGGTGACAGACCACTCTGGTGAGCCCAGGCCTTGTGGAAATGCAGGACCAGGACTCCCATATCTTCCATTTTAACTAGGCCAGAAATCCAGGGTTTTCTTATGTGAACTCTTCCATTTTGCAAATGTTCATGAATAACCCAATTAAAAACAAAAACCCTTGGTGGTCAAACAAAATGATCCTACAGGCCAGATGTGACCCATGGGCCATCAGTTTGCAACCTTTGATTTGGTCTTACCCCTTACGCAAGTGTGAGTCCCTTTTACATCTTACACTTGGGCCTGGAGTTGCAACCTGAGGGCCCTGCTGGAAAGGGGAAGCTGGGGGTCTATACCCTGCCCTGTTGGTTCCACCTTTATGAGCTAGAAGAGGGTCTGGCTGGGGGTGATGGGAGGTGGGCAGGGGCAGGGAGGCAGCTGCATCTACTATAGATCACCAAGAGCAACTTCTTTTTGGAACCAGTCTCCTGAACCCTCCCTTGCCCTGTCCGTCTCTCATTTTTGCTTCCACCCCTGTGCCCTCCCATTCCGCTCCTCCTGTAGGATCAAGCAGCCTGCCCTGAAACTCCATGGAAACAAAGACACCATGTGTAAGCCCTGTCACATGGCCCACCTCGCCTCCGTCTGCGGCTCTGATGGCCACACTTACAGCTCAGTGGTGAGGAGCTCTGGCCCCAGGAGGGGTGGGGGTGGGGTGCACTGGAGTCCGCAGGGAGCAGAGAGGACAGCTCAGCTGGGCTTTCTGTGGGGCTCCCAGTACTGCTATGGGGCCGGATGCACTTGTCACCGCATTCAGCGTGGCCGACCACAGCAGGGGAACCAAGCCCGGGAGTCTGAGCCAGACCCTGCCCCTGACCTTGGGCAGGTGCAGGTGGGAGCTGGGGCCTGGAGGAGACCGGTAACTGCAAGTCAGAGTAAGTGAGGAAAGGGCCTCATGAAAGTATGGAGGGCAATGGAAGGGAGGAGCTCCGTCGTCTAGGTGCTGGGGGTTGAAATCTTCCCATGGGTGGGTATCCACGTGGACAGGATGGTTCACCAGCAAGCACCAGGCATTCTGGGGCAGGAGGAAGTAATCTTCCGTGAGATGACAATGTGGGAGGGAACGGTGGTTGGGTGAATGAATTCCAACTTGATGGGATATTTGTGAGGGTTAAATGAGACAGTATTTGTGAAAGCATTTTATAAACTTTAAAGTACCCTAGAAATGCGGGTGCTAATTGTGAATGCTTCTGCTAGCTGTGAGGAGTTGCTTGGTGTCTGGAGGGCATGGACTGTTAGCTGGAGTTGGGTTCTGGGGCTTAGGAACCCTTTTGGGGTGAGATGCAGATTTAAGAGTCACCCGTTGTGGGTGATGATTGACGCTGGGGAGGGGATGAGGTCACCCAGGGAGAATAAGGCAGAGAGAGAGAATAAGCAAAGGGGCAGAAGCTGCATGGAGGAGGGGTACAGAGGATGTAGGCGGAGCTGGTAGAGAGAGGAGGAGAGCGCTGAGTCACACCACCTGAGGGCAAAGCGGGGTTTGGGCAGGAGGCTGTGGTTTGAGGGTCCCAGTGCTGCCCTGTGGGGAGGTGGAGGTCATCGGGAGGTCTGGCTTCCAGCCCAGCCCCGTGGCCTTGGCTGAGTCACTGGGCTTCTCCGAGGCTTCCGTGTTCTCTGCTGAGTATGAGAAACACAATTCCTCCCTCACAGAACTGTCGGGGGCCAGGTGAGGTCACGTTGTAAAATGCTACGAGGACTCGCTTCCATGAGCGGTCATCCCATGGGGAGAAAACAGACATGACCAGGAGAAAACATTCAAAGGGCGAGGAATGGATGAACCCCTCTGGAAACTGTAAAGGACAGGGAATTAGCAGATGTTCAGTAGCCAGTAGCTGTTTGTTATCAAGAGAGCCCATGGAGGTGACTGTGGGAAGGCCATGAGGGAGGGGCCCACAGCCGGTTACCTAGGAGCCAAGGGACTGTGGGGGGGAAGAGGAGAGGCCAAGAGGGCGAGGAGGGGTGGGTGAGTGGGGGTGAGGGGATGGGGGTTTCCTGGGAAGAACTACTGTGCAGAGAGGCAGGCTGGTGCGGAGTGGGGCTCCTGGGAGCCTTTGAGTCCCCCCGCTTCCTGGGCCTGCTGCCCCTGACCACTGTACACCTGTGGCCTCCAGGGGGATTAGGAGGGCCGCTCCAGGCTGTTTGTGGGTCTGTCCCTCCCATCTCCAAGGAGGAAGGCAGATGTGGCTGCCATGGTTGGCTGGAGGGTGCCCCTAGCAGTGCCCCCATCACCCAGCCCGACCTTTCTTTTTGTGCAGTGTAAGCTGGAGCAGCAGGCATGCCTGAGCAGCAAGCAGCTGACAGTGAGATGCGAGGGCCCCTGCCCCTGCCCCACAGAGCAGGCCGCCACCTCCTCCACAGATGGCAAACCAGGTAATGAGTGCTGGGCCGCAGCCAGGCTAGGGGTGGGAGGCGGCTCACTGCCAGGGCCCCAGGACGCCTCCTTCAGGAGAAGTAGCAAAGACAGGGACAGGCCTGAGGGACCTGTGGGTCTGGAGGTCTGGTTTACACGGAGCAGGAGGGCCGCCGCCTCATTCCAGGGAGACTGCGCTGGGTGTTTTTAGTGCTAGGGAGTGAGGCCGAGGAGGAAGGTGGGAGAGGAGGAGAGAGCGCCTCTGATTTCTAACTCCCCTTCCCTCTGGCATCCCACTGCCCAGCCTCCAGGCCTGTAGGGCAGCACCCCCAGCTGAGACCATGCTTGCTGCTTCACCCCACCTTCACCCTCCACCCCCTTCTCCCTGTTCTGCCGACTGCAGAGACCTGCACGGGCCAGGACCTGGCTGACTTGGGGGATCGGCTGCGGGACTGGTTCCAGCTCCTTCATGAGAACTCCAAGCAGAACGGCTCAGCCAGCAGTGGGGCCCACCCGGCCAGTGGTACAGGAGCTGGTTGCTCTGCAGGGGAGGAGGGTGGGAGATGGGGGGACGGGGGTACACTGGGCCACCTGGCTGCACTGGGGAGCACCCACTTATGCTCCTTTCTACCAGACCCTGAGCCCCTAAAAGAACCTAAACCTCAGAACAAGGGGAGGGAGGCTTGATCAGACAGGAGGGATTTGGGAGAGCTAACAGGAGGAACTTCTTAAAGTGAGTGGAAGGAAGCTAAAGCCTGAAATGGGTAGCCAAGGGAAGGTAAGGAATTATTTTCCCTGAAGGGCTTTCAAAACAGGGTTTTGACTGGTTTGGGTGCAGTCCTATGCAGAAGCTGAGGGATGGGCCTTCAGCCACTCTTGAATTTCTCAACGCCATGGTTGGATTCTGAGCTGTCCTGACCCTGAACAGAGGGCTGGGGCTGACAGAGAGGTGGAGGGATGGATGGACAGATGGATGGAGCGATTTACCTTGAGCAGGTCTGAACCGTGGCCTTCTCCCCAGGGCTGGACAAGAGCCTGGGGGCCAGCTGCAAGGACTCCATTGGCTGGATGTTCTCCAAGCTGGACACCAGTGCCGACCTCTTCCTGGACCAGACGGAGCTGGCTGCCGTCAACCTGGACAAGTACGAGGTCTGCATCCGCCCCTTCTTCAACTCCTGCGACACCTACAAGGATGGCCATGTTTCTACCGCCGAGTGGTGCTTCTGCTTCTGGAGGGAGAGTGAGTGTGGCCCCTCCCAGGGCCCCAGGCCCCCGGCCCTGCTGTGTAGGCTCTGCCCCTTGCTCCAGGCTGTCTTTGGGAGTCAGGGTGGCTCCCTCTTGGCTACCTCCCCATGCCCAGAACTTTTCCTGCTCCCCCACTTCCTGCACTCTCTCAGCACCTCATCTCTTGGAGCCCAGGGAAGCCAGCACTTGAACTCCCTTCCTCGGCAGGCTCCAAGGTGGATTTTGTGGGTCCTGAAGCTTATGCACTTTCGGAGGCCTGCTTTAAGGAAGAGTATTAAAAACTACACATGTAAAATTTCTAGGGCCCCTCAGAGGGCTTGGAAGGGGCTCAGGGTTCCTGAAGCTGAAGCTAGGTTGGCTTCTCAGTGATTCCACCTTTAGGCCCATCTCACAGTACTCGCCCCAAATGTGTGATTATGCGTGTGATCATTAGCCTTAGAGATACAACGTTGTTTGTCAGCTTTATGTATCCTGAGCCAGGGCAGGACATGTGCTTAGAGATCATCTAGGCCAAGTGAATAACCATCATCGATGGTTAAACTGAGGTTCCGAGGGCTCAGCTGACCAGCCAGAGGTGGTGTAGCCTGTGCTCTGCCCCTGGTGTTTGACCTGGTCCCCACTGTGGTCGTGTGATGGGAGTATACAGCAACTGTGGCCCGAGGCTGGGGCTTCCTCTAGGGTTCCGCCATAGCTGGTGTGGGACGCTGGTCAGGCAACTGAATCTTTCCGAGTTCAGTTTCTTCGTCCGAATGGGGAGATAACGATACCTCAGAGACTGTTGTGAAGATGAAGTGAGAAAATCTGGGTGCAGAGCACCATGTAAATCACAGATCCCTCTGCCAGTGTGGGGTATTTTGACCAGTTTTACTGCCCGTAACTGCCCAGCCTTCCTGCTCTCTCTGCACAGCTCCAGCACTTTTACTTCCCAGGCCTTTGGAGCTCGTGCTGTCCATTCTGTATAGTAGCCTTCTTGGGCAGGAGGCTGGGAGCTGCTCTCATTTTACAGACAGCCAGGCCCCCGCTGGGAAGGGCTAGGGGACTTCTCAAGGTCACAGACAAGTTAGATTTGGCTGCCAGTTATCTTCAGGCTTCCATCTAATGTTCCCTCCAGTCTTATGTTGCCCCCGGGCCCTCTCACCCTGGGGAATCTGTGCATTCACCTCCTCTTCTGAATCCTGTTTACCCATCCCATGAGTGGCCAAAACCCTCAGAGATACCCCTGGGCTTCTTGGGGGGCCTCAGCACATCCCACAGCCATGGAACAGCCTCTCCCAGTTGGAGCCTGGGTGTTCTTATCTGGCAGAGCCCCTGTGCCAGTTCTGGAGGCCTTAGAAGGATCAGTGCATCCCACTGTGGGGCAGCCCTGTGTCAGAGCCTGGGTATTTTCATCTTGCAGAGCCCTCTGACGGGGTTTCTAAGCCTTGAGGGGGCTCAGTGAGTCCCATCAGCACCATGGGACAGCCCCCATCAGAGGCTGATTCTCTCCCTGCAGAGCCCCCCTGCCTGGCAGAGCTGGAGCGTATCCAGATCCAGGAGGCTGCCAAGAAGAAGCCAGGTGAGGGGGCTGGGCTCGGCTCAGAGGAGGAGTCAGGTGCCCCGGGGTCCCTCTGAGGCCCAGAGGCTCTAGCCACTGGGTATCATGGAAGATGCAGAGTTCAGAGGAGGCCCTGGCTTAGGAAGACAGGAGAGGGAAACTCCCTCCTGTCTTTATCCTCGTGGTGGGGAAAGGTCTCCCAACCAGCCCCTCAATAAGTATGTTTTAAGCACTAATTTTGTGCCCATTCCTGCCAGGACTGGAGGTAGGGATACGGAAGGTTCCTAGAACTCTCTGTTCAATTCACTTCAGCCAGGGTGTGTGCAAAGCCCATAGCAGATGCTCGTGTTCTCGGCAAACATTTGAGTGCCAGCCCTGGAGGGACAACAGCAAACACAGCCTAGGTCAGAACTGATGGGCAAGACAGTAGTGGTCCCTGGCCTCATAAAGCACACGGGCTACTTGGGGAAACACAACCCACAAGGTGACACACCAGAAAGACAGAGCGACCGGTTGTGGCTCCTGTATGTAGCTGAGGTGCTGAGGGAGAGCACAGTGGACAGAAGTCAGCCTGGGGTCAGCGAAGGCCTCTCTGGGGAGCTGGTGTTCAAGAGGAGACCTGAGGGATGAGAACGAGGTAGCCAGGAGCAGTGCTGAGGGCAGGAAAACGTTCTTGGGACACAGCAAGGACCCGTGTGGCTGAGCGTGGTGGTTGAGGGGACAGAGGTCCGAGGGGCAGATCCCATGGGGCCTTATAGCTCCTGGGTGCAGCTTGGCTTGGCCTTTAACTGGGTAGTGAGACAGGCACATATGAAACCAAACACTGGAACCTCCCTGCAAAGCCGTATTGACTGAGAACCCAGTGGCCTTTGGGGGCAGGCACTAGTGCCACTTCTGCCAGGAAGCCAGGATCTTCCTGCTGGTGGAAGCAATCCTCTCTGGTCTGCATTCCCCTGCCCTGGGCCTTAGGGCACATGTCCTGGGGTGCCTGGTGTTAACATTTCTATGTTATCTCACTCCTACTAAGTGGGCAGAGTCTTATCACTGGGGCCCCAGAGTGGGGATGTCAGCCGGTGTCTGTTAAGTGAACAGAGGAGCAGCCTGAGGGCAGGTCAGAATCAGAGGGCTGGGAGGAGAAGCTGGCGTTGCCGGCAGGAGACAGCCAGGCAGAGGAGCAGCTGTAGGATGGAGGGCGTCTGGCACAACGAGGTCACACTGGCCGTCCTGCAGGACTTGGGAACTGTGGAGGCAGATGGGAGCCATTGTAGGGGCTGAGCAGGTGGTTTAGAAAGGCAGGTTTTCTTGTTTCTGGTCAGTCAAGCTGGAATAAATGCTGGCGTCCAACCCTGGACGTCTGAGCTTGTTGGGGGGTCAGTACCTGCACTGGCTGGGATATGGTGGGGTCTGGGCCCCTGTGAACCCAAGGTCCCAGGGCCACCTCTGGGAAGAGCCCACACCCCGAGGCCCCTGCTCTGACCCTGCGGGGCGTGCCCCATTCAGGAGTCTTCATCCCGAGCTGTGACGAGGATGGCTACTACCGGAAGATGCAGTGCGACCAGAGCAGCGGCGACTGCTGGTGTGTGGACCAGCTGGGCCTGGAGCTGACGGGCACCCGCACGCACGGGAGCCCTGACTGCGGTAAGGACCGGACAGCCCCCAGAGGCCCAGCTCGGTGTGGCAAGGTTTCCTGCTAGCAGGATGCTAACCTGCCCCTTGGCTTGTTCCCCTCACAGACGACATCGTGGGCTTCTCAGGGGACTTTGGGAGCGGTGTCGGCTGGGAGGACGAGGAGGAGAAGGAGACAGAGGAAGCAGGCGAGGAGGCGGAAGAGGAGGGCGAGGCTGGCGAGGCGGATGATGGAGGCTACATCTGGTAGATGGCCCGCGGGGCGCTGGGGCAGGCCAGGGTGCTGACGGCCGGGGAGACAGGCCAGCAGAGGCCTGGACAGAGCAGGCAGATGGCGAACGGATCCAGAAAATAACAGTCTGAAGCTACCCTGGCTCCAACGGGGAGGACCCGATGTGCAAGTGCGCATGGCACGTGTGTGGCGTGTGTGGCGTGTGTGGCATGTATGGCCGGGATGTGTGAGTGTGTGTGTGTGTGTGTGTGTGTGTGTGTGTGTGTGTGGCATGCACTGAAAAACGTGTCCTTGGTCCACACTGCTACTGGCAGAGTGAGTCACCCAAAGGCCCCTTCGGCCTCCTTGTAGTTGTTTCCTTTCCATTTTAGTTTTAAAATACACACATACACACACTGCAAGGTCAAAACTGATTAAATGAGATGCCCCCTTGCCAGTCCCCCAGCCCCATCCAGGCCCACCCTGACACCCTGGGATTCCTTGTCCTGATTTGCTACCCTCTCCTCAATCAGTCCTCCCTCCTCCTGCCCCTGCCCCTCTCTCTTTCCCTTCTGGAGTCAAGCCCTGGCCTGGGGGATGAGGCCTAGGGACCATCCCTGGGGGCAGAGGGGAGGGAGGGCAGGGAGCTGTCTGCTGGCCAGTTTGGCTGTGACACGCCCACCAGACTCAGATGAGAGGGGCTGGGACACCCACCTCAGTGAGCACTTTCCCTTTGCTGGACTCTCCTCCTAACCCAAGCCAGTGTGACCAGAGGTGGCAGAGAAAGAGCTGGGGGCAGAAGCTGAGAGGTGGGGGAGGAAAAGGCCTTGGCAAGCTGCTGGGGAGGGGAGGGGTGGACCATGTGAGGAGGAGAAGGGGCCAGCTTGACAGGGAGCGTACGCCTTTGCAGATCCAGGTAGCGCTCTTAGGAGTGGAGATGGGGCACCCCTGAATGCCAGGCCCTGGAATAACTTGGGCCCCCTTTCTGTGGCTCTCAGGTAGGGGCCTGGTCTGGGCTGTTCTGTAGGGGCAGTGGGTGGTGGTTATGCAGGTGAGCTCCCCCTAGCCCTGAGGGAGGACCACACCTTCCCCTGTCTCCATTGCTGGGGTCCCCCACTCCAGGAACCTGAGGATCAGGCCGCAGGTGAAGAGCCTGGGTCTTGCCCAGGGGTGTGTGTATGCACCCACGTCCTCCCTGACCCCTTAATAATTGCTCCCCTCCCATCCAGACCAACAGAAAGCATTGTCCCTGAGACCCTGTGAAGGAGGAGCAGTGGAAAGCTGCAAACTTCTGCCCTCAGAGACCAAGATGTTTCCCCATCTCTCCTCAAGAGAGAGGCACCCCTGGGCCATTTCCAGCCCCACTCCTCTCAGCCCCCGGGCTTGCCCTCCATCCCCTTCGAGGGTCCCCTAGGGCTGCTGTAGTGGAGGGCCTTTCAAGCTCTGAGGTGTTCAGGGTTGTGAAAAGTCAGAGGGGACAGGTCCGGGGCAACCAGAATCTGAGGCCATGCTTCACTGTTCCCCCAAATCTCCTTACCGTGTGGCAGCCAGCATGGAGGAGAAAGTGCCCCAAGTTTTTTTTTTTTTTTTTTCTTACTCTATCCAGTTCTCCCTGTTGAAGCAAATTTTTTAACACCTTTGGTGAAGAATTTCTTGCCTGGATTTGGGCCTCTGATGCCCTTTGGTGTGTGGTGAGTGCAGTGTGTGTGAGTGCAGTGTGTGTGTGTGTGTGTGTGTGTGTGTGTGTGTGCGCGCGCGCACGAGCCTAGGGACCATCCCTGGGGGCCTGGCACATGAGGAGATGAGGAGGAGCGCCCTGTGCGCTGGGTGGTGGCAGGGTGTGGGGTCCACGTCGTCGTAAGTTTCCCTGGGCAAGCCTCCCAGCCTGGCTCCCCGGATTCTTTACTTCCACCCCGGAATCCACATCTTACAAGCCCTCCCTAGGGGGAAATAATGAAACTCCAGTTAGCCCCATGAACCACTTCTCATTCCACAGCACAGTTCTGATTGTTGAGGTGTCGCGCTGTTCCAGATCCCCCTCGCCTGTCTCCCCCTCTCCCCTTCCTGTCGTCCCAGTCCTTCCTCTGGTCCCCGGCTCAGTTCAGGGAAATTCCGGTTCACGTCAGCCCTCTGCTGTCTGAGCACAGCTCCTCTCAGAGCTACTTGAAACTTCCTGCTCTCGCTAGGATTGGAATCTGTCTGTCTCTTCCCTCTGCCCTGGCTCAGACTTCTGGAACCGTCTCCTGGGCGTGGCTGTTGAGGATGCTGGGGCGTTCTGGGGTGGGGAGGGGGCAGAGAGGGAGGAGTGCCCCTCTCCTCTTACTGTTGCCCTCCCCTCCTGGGGGCGCATGCCCTCTCTGGGTCTTCTGGTTGTGCACGTTTTTGTGACCTTGTAAATATGTTGTAGAGAGAAAGCAAAAGGCGCTGAAGTAGACCCTGGTGGGACTCAGGGGTCCAGCATTGCCCTGTCTCTGAAGCCCCTACGCTGCTTTTCACCCCACTCTCTGGGACCGAGACACCCGCCCCCTGCAAAGTTAGACCAAGCAGCTTGTGCCCAGTGGGCTGAAGGCCTCCAAGTCACTTCTTGTCAGACAAGGTGCAGGTTTCCTTGTGAGCAAGGTTGCAGGGTGGTCCTTCCTCAGCTCCTTGGATGTGTGCCCTTGACCAAGCTGTCTGCCACCTGGCCCCTCCCATGTCCCTCTTCTCGGTGTCCTCTCTCTGTCCTGTCCCCACTCCCCTGGCTTAGGCAGGCAGCGGGATTCGGGCTGTGCTGGAAAGAGCTCGACCACATTTTCAGAGAAGTTTCTTGCCTGGCCCTGGAGCTGCCCTTGGCCACCCCAGGCCTCCTTACCCACTAGTGCTGGGAGAGACGGGCACGTCTAAGATGGGGCAGGTTGGAGTTGGAGGGAACAAATGTGCCTTGAGAGACCACTCAGAGAGGGTTCAGGGCGATGGGAAAGGAGGTGTGGGAGCTCAGGAAGAAGGAGGAGGGAGGTGAAGCTGATGAGAGTGTGAGGGGGTGTGACTGCCCCTCGTTGTCCCCCTGGGGCTGTGGCCACATGTGGCCAATGGTCACACTTCTGTCCTCACACCAGCCTGCCTGGTTTTAGTGGGCAGGCCACCCACTCACCTCTCATGAGCTCCATCTGCTTTCAGCTTCACCTGAGTGGGTGGGGGTCCATTGGGATCAACAATGGGAACCCTCCATTTCACCAAAGCCTCCCCCGCAGCCCTTGGGGAGAATGGGTGGCTAATCCACTGACCCCCGGCATCATCGTGAGGCTGTGGGCTGGCAGGGGTCAAAGGGAAGAGACACCGGGGGTGCCAAAGGAGACTCGAGACATCCGAGGAAGTCCCAAGCAGAGCAAATTGCTTTATAGCCTGAAGCCTCCTTAAACTGTGTTACGTGCAATAACTGAGCTTAGAGTTAAGAATTGTGTTCCAAGTGCTTGGATTTCCGTCTGTATATTTAAGTGCTGAAATCGTATCTCTCAGTAATTTTAGATGTCTTAAAAAAAAAATCGAAAAACAAAGTGTTAGACTGTGTCTGTGCATTGATGGGCACTCAAGCGTCCCGTGGGTCACCCCACCCTCTTCCTCTCCCCTGTGCCCCCCCTCCCCTCACATTCACCCCTGCCCCCCGCCTCCACTTGGGGACCCCACCTCGTGTTGTCTTTATCTGCCTATTAACTCAGCCTAAGGAAACAAGTACACTCCACACATGCATAAAGGAAATCAAATGTTATTTTTAAGAAAACGGAAAATAAAAACTTTATAAACACCACCTACTGGCACTACTCTGATTATTCTCCCCCTTGGTGTCATTTTTCACAAAACAAGGTCCCAGGATTCAGGCTTGTGGTCAGCACGCTTCCCTTATTCACCTTCATATGTTAGACCTCCAAGAGGGTGGGGCTGCGAGGAGAGGCCTGATTTACTGAGGGGAGGACCAGAAGCAACTTAGAAACATTTTTGGTATTATTGCAAATATATATGCAATGTCTATTTGTAGATAGGCCAGTAAATACATCTGTATCACAAAACAGAGATCGAACTCTGTGTCCTGCTTTTTTTATTCAGCCTATTATGAACCTTTCTCTATGTCATTAAAATTATTTGAAGACATGACTTAAAAAAATTGTATTGAAATATAGTTGATTTACAATGTTGTGTTTCAGGTGTACAGCAAAGTGATTCAGTTATATATATAGATTCTCTTCCATTATAGGTTATTACAAGATATTGAGTATTGTTGCCTGTGCTACATAGTAGATCCTTGTTACTTATCTATTTTATATATAGTAGTATATATATCTTAATCCCAAACTCCTAATTTATCCCTCTCCCCCACCCCGACATGACTTTAATAGTTGCAGAGTATTCCACAATATGGATGCACTCTAATGAATTTAACCATTTCCCTATTTTTGGATATTTCTATTGTTTCCAATTTCTTGATACTCTCAACTCTAGCCCTAGAACTTGCTAACCGTGACCTTGGTCACGTTATCTGCAGATGAGGAGAAGAAGTCGTCTCACAAGGATCACGAAGAAGTGCTTTCTCAACAGTGAAAACTCTGCATAAATGTCTAGTTATGCCTCCCGTGCCAGCTCAGAGCCAGGGCAGACTCTGCCCGTCTGGCTAGAATGGATACTAAGGTAGGGTAGCTACCTCCTAGGTGATGGGAGGCTGTGCGGCCTGGTTTTCTTCCCTTTGATGTTTCTCACTGTCACCTGCAAGGTCAGACTTGGAGGCTCAGGAGTCTTCCTGGAGGAAGTGTGAGGATGGATGTGACTTGCCCAGGAGCTTCTCCCAGCACACAGGATGCAGGAGAAAGTAGGTTGGAGATGCAGATGGAGATCCCTAGAAACTGGTGCACTCTCTGGGCTTGTGGGAACCTGTGGTTTTGGAAATAGAGGAGCCATGGGGGAGGTGTGGGGTCCTTGAGGTTGGATTGGTCAGTGGAAGCATCTTATGCTAGCCCATGAGGTAGGCACTATTATTAATGTCCATTTTGCCAATGAGGAAACTGAGTCTCAGGTTTGGTAACTTGACCAAGGATATGCAGCTAGTGTGGGGCAAAGCCTGAATTCTGCTTCCTAATTACCATCCCACACAAAGCAGGCTGCCATCAGTGCCCAGTGACTGCTCCTTGCGTGGCCCACAGGTCCTCAGAGGAGGATGATCACCTGCACAGGGGTAAGTCAGGAAGGCTTCCTGGAGGAATGGGACTTCAGCTAGGCCCCCTACGTGGGTAAGAATCATCTAGTGGCTCAACTCTGGCCACACATCTGAATCACCTGGGGGAGTCCAGGCCCCCAGGCCCCACCCGCAGAGATTCTGACTTCATTGTTCTGGGTTGGGGCCATCACTAGGTGCTGCTGACGTGCAGCCAGATGTGTGCATCCAGGTTAAGCAGATAGAAGCAGGGAGTGTCCCTTAGGTGAGGGCAGGATGTGCAAGAGGCCAGGGCAGGAATACGCCTGTGAGGAGCCAGGACTGGGCCCTCATCTCTGGGTGGGGACAGTGTGAGGCCTGCAGGCCAGTTCAAGGGCAGCAGCCAGGAGGTCCAGTGGTCCCCTGACAGGAGGGCTTCCATTTTATTCATCTAACATCTTATCAGTCACCAAGCCAGGCCTGGGTACTGGATCATCGAGGAGCCTGCAGTCTGCTGAGGGCGCCTGCATCCACCCCTTGGGAAGCGTCTGCGTGAGTATCCTCAGCGCGCAGGGAAATATTGGCGTTTGCACTTCATGATCAGCATTTGTTCCAGCCATGGGGAGTTAGAGGCCAGTCAGGGCCCAGGCAACTGGAACAATTCATCCATTGTCACCATATCCCAGCCACCTGGGGTTCCAGGGCCATCGACAAAGAGCATCGCCCAGGACAGGCCCAAGTGCTGACAGCAGTAAGTGAGCTGCCTGGGACGCCCGCTGCCACTGCTCCTCCTGGATGTGACCCCTCAGCCTTGGTCCTCCCCGCGCCCCCGTACTGTGGGAGCCAGCTTGTTCTGGCGCCTCGTTCTTCCTCGGGATTTAGCCTCCTGGAGACAAGGACTGTATATTGACTGCTCTTAGGTGAACAGCCAGGACCTGAGAACAGATCTACAAACAAAAACACACATAAACCCCTACAGAACCAGCCTCCCCACACCTGCCCTGTGGGCCCCGTGCCTTTGGCTGGTCTCACACCTTTTGTGGGGGGTGGGTTCGGAGAGGGGGTGGGTTTGCCCAAGAACAAAATAAGACAAAACAAAATAACACAAAACAACAGCAACAAAAACCCCACTAACTTAAAAAAATTTTTTTTAATTATTTTTGAGCAACAAAGGTGAGGGAAAGGAGGAAAACACAAATGTCTCTATATTCCCATCAGCGTCCTACATGCTTTTTACAGTATGTTGTTTAATCTTCCCAACAAACCCAAGAGACTAGCTAGTATTGTTACCCACCCACCCCCATTTATACAGGAAACAACTAAGCCTCCAGGGGAGTGACATTGGTTCACTCCTGTGGCCGCGATGTCACCCCAGCCTGGCCGACTGCAGTGTCAGCCTCCACGTTCTGCTGCCACTGCTCTGTGATTCCCACAGTGAGACAGTAAATAATGCAGAGATCCCGCATCTTCGGAAACAAATCACGGGCGAACGTGGATGGGAGCTTGAGTGCCGGGGAAGAGCACGGAAGAAATGAGGACACCTGGGATTCACCTGGTCCTGTCTCTAAACTTGGCTCGGCACCTCTCCACGAGCCTTAGTTTCCCCAGCTGTGAGATGAAGGGGTTGGGCTAGACCGCCCAGTTTTGTAATTTTGTGCCAGCGTGAAGAGGCAGGAATCCTGACCGGCTCAAAATTTTCTTGCTCTCCCTCTCACACTCCACACTTCCTCTAATTAACCCCAAGGGCTCACACATTTGCAAAGCAAAATTAACTACGCTTTAAAGAGAACGCTGGAGAAGGGCTGTGAGCCGTGGCAGCCATCTTTCTGAAGGCTCAAAGGACTGAGTTCTTCTGCTGGTGACATTTGGAGGTGGGTAAGGCTGGGGCTACACTTTGGAGCAGGGTGTTTCCTACAGTTGGGGGAACAGGAAGGGAAAGGCAAGCACTCTCCCCTTCAGCCTGTGCACACTGCCACCTGAGAGTGAGGGGGCCGAGGAGGTCACGTGGCTAACACAGTTCCCCAGCCCGTGGCCGGGGCAGATGGTGATCTCAGGCCCAGCCCGGCCAGAGCCTTCTCGCGCATGATTTCATCTGAGCCTTACAACAGCCCTCATCATCTTATGGATGAGGACACCGTCACACAACTGTCTGTGCCAAGTCCTCTCACTAGTCCCCCTTTATAGATGCTGAGGCTGAGGCACAGGAGGCAAAGGGCACGAGGCTGAGTGAGTGAGGAAGGGTATCCGTAGACCGTTGGGTATCGGGGACTCCTGGGGGCTGTGACAGTTAGCCGGACTAAGTTAGGAGGAGAGCGGAAACATGCTAAGTTAGGTGGAAGGAAACATGGATGCAGATGGCTTCCTTCACAGAGGGCTTCCTCTGCACCAGGCCCGGTGCCGTGGGAACAGCCACGTGGGCCATCTTCACTCCTCACAGAATCCAAAGAGTGTGGGGAGCTCTGGGGGCCATTGGTATCCAGAGAGATGACACGGGGTGTGGAGTAGGATGGGAGGAGGCCTCCCCGGCCCCCAGGGGTGGAGGGCCTGGCATGTAGCCTGCAGGGCCTATGCCCAGGCAACAGATCCCAAAGCCCATGGGATCCCTAGCAGTTCCTCAAACACAGGCGGGGTCAGAGGCTGCTGGATGACCCTACGTCCACTCTCCCCTTGTATGGCAACAGAACCCCCTATTTCTAGCTGGGCATCTGGCTGCCCAGACAAAGGCCACACCTCCCAGCCTCCCTTGTAGCTCCACATGGTCAGGTGACTCCCTGCTGGAAAGTTGGATGAGAGTAGAAGTGACAGATGCCACTTCCTGGTGGTGGCCTTCAGGAGAAGCATCGCATGCCTCCCCCCCAGCTCCTTCTGTCCCTTCCCACTTCCAGGAACACAGATACAGCAGCTCCATCTTGAGGTGACGTAACCAAGGGAAGGAGCCTGGGCCCCACTCACCCCGGAGTCACTGTTCCAGCCAGTGGAGAGAAACGTAGGTGTTATTTTGTCTAAATCATTGTTATTTTTAGTCTGATACAAGAGCCAGATCTATATCTGAATTCTGATGGTCTCAAACTCTTTTGCCCTGACCACAGAAAGAGGTAGATCTTTCCTCCAGCTGGAATGATCTTCCTCTGCCTCCCCTTCTATCACCCAGCTTCTACCCACTGCTGAATCCCCAGCAGTGATCACCTGAGCTAGCGCCTGTCTCTAGACAGGTGGTGATCAATAAATATCTGTTGAATGAATAAATTCTAACTTAGCCCTGTTCATCTATTGCTTGGACAACTGCAGCAGCCTCTACCCTGTCTTCTAGCCCCCTCCTTTCTAGCACTGTTGGTCCATCTTGGTCACAGCTGCCATGGAGACAGGGTGATTTGCTTCCTCTACATAATACCTTCAGTGGCTCCCTATTACCCACAGAGTGAAAGTCAAATTCCTTTTGACTGGCTTTGTAGAAGCCTGGTGATTTGGCCACCACACTCCTTTTATTCCTCCTCATCTTCATCTTCCTCTCCACCTTCAGTGCCTCAGAGCCTTAGTTTAGTCTGTACTTCCTGCCTGAAAATTTTCTCCATTCTTCTTCTTTACCTGGTGAACTCCTACACATCCTTCAAAACCCAACTCAAACGTCATGTCTCCTTCTCACCTCCTCAGGCAGAGAGGACCAAGCTACTTCTGTTCCTCATTGGCCTTGTGTAGGCCTATATTCTGTCCTAAGACCACTGAGCTGCATCTCCTTGATTCCCTGGGTTTTCCCCTGCTGGAGTTCCTTGAGGGCATGGATCATGTCTTGTCACATGAGCCTGAGCCTGGCACCTGGCACCTGAGCCTGGCACAGGACAGGTAACCAGGATGTATATGTTAAATAAATGAGTGACTAGATGAATTATCTTGTCCCAGGTCAGCCTGACATCCCCCTTTAAAATATCAGACTTCCCTGGTGGCACAGTGGTTGAGAGTCCGCCTGCCAGAAGATCCGGGAAGATCCCACATGCCGCGGAGCAGCTGGGCCCGTGAGCCATGGCCGCTGAGCCTGCGCTCCGCAACGGGAGAGGCCACAGCAGTGAGAGGCCCGCGTACTGCAAAAAAAAAAAAAAAAAAAAATCATCACTCCTGGTGCTGTTTATCATTAGAGATTCACTTCTCTTCAGGTGTGCAAACAATTTTACCCTTTCCTATAGAAACTTTCTGCAAATTGCTGCCAAGCTAAAGTGTCCCAGTAATTTTATGTGGGAAACCAAAATGTCAACATATTATATGAAGTGCTGAAAATTAGATTTAGTTAAAAGAAACCAGTTTTTATATTTAGTTAAAATAAACAAGTTTTTATAATTTTTTAAATTTAGTGAATTTGGTGCATTCAGGTGTATAAATTTTTTGGCAAATTGGCCGACTTACTGCCTCCTGAACTACTCTCCCAGCTTATATTTCAAAAGGAGCCCTAGCCCAAAGGAATGACTCTCTAAGGATGGAAATTGGTGTCTTTTGGGGTAGAGACATCACAGACAGAGAAGCTTTCATTCATTATGTTATTTGCAATTTACTTGGATTTTACTTGGAGTCACAGCCCTGTGCTTTTTCAATGTCACCCTAACAGCACCAAGTGCTCACATGCTCACCAGAAAGTGCATGGGGTGACCGCTCTCAACTGGAGGGGGCGCTTCTGGCCTGGATGGGAACCACCCTCCTTTGCTCTCGTTGGCTGCTTGGCCAGTGGGGGTGGGAGAGTGTGGAAACAGGACCATATCACCCAGGACCCTTCAGTGCAAGCAACAGAAACTCAACTGACACTGGCCTAGGCAGAGAAGGAATTTACCGGCCCTCATGAAGGGGGAGGATACTAGGGCAGCTCTTGGAAGCGAAGGAAAAAGTCTAGGAACCAGGGCCTCCAGGAGAGCGACTGTGAGGTGAGTGCCCCCAGGGCTCTCCCAGGTGCTGCCCATCTTTCATCAACACTTTACTGTTTCTTTTCACCTGTTGGCCTCAATCTCTGATGGGCGTTCTCCACGTGGCATAGAAGTTGCTGCTCCAGCAAAGAGAGAGCTGCTTGCTCCCAGAGTCTACGCATCAGTGGCAGGGAAAGACTCTGACCGGACCCATCGCTGCTGCCAGGTGGGTGGGGTGCTGTGGGTGGCCAGCCTGGATCATGTAACCACCCTTTTGGCCAGAACATGGGCTGTGATTGGGGGAAGGGACACAGGGAAACTTCCTGGAAAGATACAAACCAGCAGTCCTCTATACAAGCGGTGAACAGAGTAGTTTCGCCTGAAGAAAATAACCCAGGGATGTGGATAAATGTCACATATTTTACTTAGCTCTCTTGGGAGACCAGGACTTTTAAAGATTTAGACGCTTCACTATTAATTCCAACCTACTGACGCCACCCAGCCACACGCTTCCCTTCCAACTAAGCTCACTACTCATTGCTCAGAGAATAAATATTCCTAGAAGGGAATGAATGAATGAACGAATGAATCTATGGATCTGTACATGGCCCACTCTTTCCTACCTCTGGGCCATCCACTGCTCTGTCATCTGGAACATGGCCGCCACCACACCTGTTTCTGCTTGTTTTGATCATATCCATCCTTTAAGGCCCAGTTCAAGTGCTGCCTCTTCCATGAAACCCCTGAGCCCATAACCAGCAGGAGTTTCTTTCTTCTTAGACCTTGGTTTCCCTCACTCTTTATAGACTCTAACCTGATCTTATGTTGTTTGTATTATGTATTGGTTTAGCAGAAAGACTTTCCAACAATTAGTCCATCACACAGGTGGGAGGTAGTAAGTTCCCCGTCCCTGTAGACTTTAGAGCAGAGGCCTGTTTGGGGGATGTTATAAATAGATGAGGACCTCTTGGGAACTGTCAGCAGGCTCCCAGGGCTGCTGTAACAAATTACCACAAACGGTAGTTTTAAGCAACAGAAATTTATTCTCCCACAGTTCTGGAGGCCAAAAATCCAAACTTAATGTGTCAGTGGGGTTGTTACTTCTGGGGGCTGTGAGGGAGAATCCATTCCATGCCTCTCTCCTAGCTTCTGGTGTTTGCCAGCGATCCTTGGTGCTCCTGGGCTTGTAGATACATCATTCCAATGTCTCTGTTTCCACATGATGGTCTCTGTGTCCTCTCCTGTTTTTTTGTTGTTCGTTTTGGTGGTGCTGTGTGGCTTGTGGGATCTTAGTTCCCAGACCAGGGATTGAACCTGCGTCCTCAGCAGTGAAAGCACGGAGTCCTAACCACTGGACTACCAGGGAATTCCCCCTCTCCTCTTCTTATAAAGACATCAGTCATTGGATTTAGGATGATCTCAAGATCCTTAACTCACTGGATCCACAAAGACCCTACTTTTCAAATAGGATCACATTCTGAGGTTCCGGGTGGACATGTATATTTGGGAGACACTGTTCAACACACTACAGGGATTCTGTGTAGGACAAACTAACAGAAACCAAAGTGGCCATAGTAGAGGCCAGACAGATAACTGGAGAGCACAGGCCTCAGCCCCAGGCATCCTCAGATCCGGTTTTCAAAAGAAGCCAGAGATCAGACTTTGTATGTAAAACATCTGGATTTTTTTTTTTTAAGATTTATTATTTATGTAATTTTGACCACGTCAGGTCTTAGTTGCAGCACGCGGGATCTTCGCTGAGGCATGCGGGATGTTTCACTGTGGCCTTTGGGCTTCTCTCTAGCTGTGGCGTGTGGGTTTTCTCTCTCTAGTTGTGAGGCTCAGGCTCCAGGGCGTGTGGGCTCTGTAGTTTGCAGCACACAGGCTCTCTAGTTGAGGCGTCCGAGCTCAGTAGTTGTGGTGCGCGGGCTTAGTTGCCCTGCGGCACGTGGGATCTTAGTTCCCTGACCAGGGATCTAACCCGGTCCCTTGCATTTTAAGGTGGATTCTTTACCACTGGACCACCAGGGAAGTTCCACATCTGGATTTTTTTAATGTTGGCAACATATTAAAAACCTGTAAAAGCATTGCGATCCATACAGCTGTACATTTATAGACAGTACATCTGTATGTCAGGTTTGCCCTGTGGAGCATCAGTTTATGACCCCCAGTAGAAACTACAGCTTTGCTCGTGAGCTCAGAAAAGAACATGGCCTATGCACTTCTTCCAGAAGCCACCAGATGGCGCGCTGGTCATTGCATTGGGCAGGCCTGGGAGCCGTCCTAGGGCTGAAATGGATGGAACAACCGGTTTTTTTCAAGTCAGAGGTGGTGAGTGGGGGCAAAGTAGAGAAGTGGGATTAAGCTGATGACCAGAGTTTATTCCATTTAAAACTTTTGCATCATTCTCTCTTTATCTTTGATGCCTGTTATCTCTTTTTTTAAAATTTATTTTATTTTATTCATTTATTTAATTTTTGGCTGTGTTGGGTCTTCGCTGCTGCACGTGGGTTTTCCTCTAGTTGCTGAGAGCAGGGGCTACTCTTTGTTGTGGTGCACAGGCTTCTCATTGTGGTGGCTTCTCTTGTTGTGGAGCACGGGCTTTAGGCGCGCGGGCTTCAGTAGTTGTGGCTCGTGGGCTTCAGTAGTTGTGGCTCGCGGGCTCTAGAGCGCAGGTTCAGTAGTTGTGGCGCACGGGCTTAGCTGCTCCGCAGCATGTGAGATCTTCCCGGACCAGGGCTCAAACCCGTGGCAGGCGGATTCTTAACCACTGCGCCATCAGGGAAGCCCGATGCCTGTTATCTCTTGTTTGCTAGTGATACCTACTCCCTTGGCAGACAAAATGAGTTCAAAAGTAGTAAAGATAATACCATATGAAAAAGAAAGGAACAGCCAATAGTACCTATTCAACAGCTTTTTCTTATTCTAAATAAATCAAGTAAGCTTTAAAAATGGACACATACACACAGCAAAAGGAAATTCAAACCATACAGGATATTCCTGCTCCCGCTGCCAACACCTGCTATCTCTGTTAATTAACGCTCCCTCATTGCTTCAAGAGCTCTGAATTCAGGGATTGAGATTACTTTTGTTGTGGTTGCACATATATGATACCCTTCTCTTGCAAGGAAGATTCTGCAGTTTGCGCAATGGAATTAAGTACATCAGTACAGATGGTTACTGACTTCTATATAAATATGACCCTGATAATCCTTGTGAAAAATCAGGACTTCCCTGGCAGTCCAGGGGTTAAGACTCTGTGCTACCACTGCAGAGGGCGCGGGTTCAATCCCTAGTCCAGGAACTAAGATCCCGCATGCTGCGGCCAAAAATAAAACAAAAATCATTAGTGTACAATAGTTGGGAGGGGACATTTCCAGGAGTTTAATTACACCTAACCACAGTTTAGCTTTTAGATGTGATGCTTAATGTTGTATTTTTAATATGTAATATAAATTTATATTTATTTTTTATTACGGAAATGATAAACATTCACAAAAATGGAAGGAATGGAATAATGAACCTCCATGCTTCAACAATTAGCAACTCATGACCAATCTTGCCCCCACCTTGTACTTTTTGTTTGTTTGTTGGAGCATATCAAAGCAAATCCCAGACACTGTGTCATTTCATCCAAAATACTTTAGTAGTATACATTCTTCTATTTTGTTCCTTTGCTTTTGTTCTTTTTCTTCATAAGAGAACTCATAGCCAACTCGCTCAAGATTGATCACCGTCCAACTCAGGCCAGTGGAGCCCCTCTTGACTCCATCTCAGCCTTAACTGGCCTGGGGTTGGAGCCCGTATCTTTTTCATCATTTCCATCAACGAGTTCACTTTTCTGTTTTCTGTTTTGATCATTTACCCATGATCAAACATCATGGGTAAAACTCAAAAGTATATTCAAATAATTGTCTAAAACTCAGAAAAAGATGGCCCCTGCCCAAGTCCATTTCTTGGCTGACAGTACCCCTGTGCCATCACAGCTCAAAGTGTGTGTGGGTCAGCTGAGGCATGAAATGGCTGACTTTTGTGTAGATAGAAGATAGATAGACTAATGGTGTCGATGGCAAATATACAGGGATCAAAGGTCATAGGGCTTCCATCTGCCTCAGGTTGTCCTGCCCACCTGGGATATTGGTGATGGCTCTGTGTGATAACCACTGTGCTGTTAGGAAGCCCAGCTATCACACATGAAGCAGTCACATGGAAAGGCTCTGAGACTACATGAAGAGAGAGAGAGGTGCTTGGTCATCCCCCAGCCAGCTCAGTCCCGTGCTGTTCCAACACCAGCCTCCATCTGACTACAACCTCATGAGATCCTGAGCCAGAGCTACCCAACTGAGCCCATCCTTGATTTCCTGGCCCACAGTAACCATGAGAGATAATAAAACGGTTGTTGTTGCTTTGGGCCACTAAGTTTTAGGCTGATTTGTTGCTCAGCAATAGATAAACAGAGCAATCTAAAATGTGTTCTGGGGATTTTCTCCTGGGGATAGGTAGTAAGAACCTCCTAGCCTTGGGTGGAGTGAATAGATTTCTGTGTGCTCTGATTTCAGTCACCTGCAAACATTCTGCTGCTTGTGCCAGAAAGTCCACCATTAGTGGCTGACTCTTTGGGATGTGTCGCTGACTGTCCTCCTAAGACGTGAACAGAGAGAGTTTCTGACCCCATCTCACCCTACCCCTCTGTGATGGAATGAGCCGACTCCTTTCCTGAATGGGGCCAGTAGAGGGGCTGCAAGCCATTCCCCTTTGGGTCTGTCCCCAAATGGATAGACCATTTGTACTGGCAGACCCCTCAGCCCCACATCAAAGTTGTCCTGCACCCTCAGGCTAGATAGCGGGGGACTTTGTAACGCATACATTTTATATACAACATAAATATCTAGTCATGGCATTACATGCCCCTCTATAGGGTAGTGGCTTTTAATTTCCTGGGAGCCACAGTCATTTCAAGAAGCTCATGAGGCATATAGACTTACAAATTTAGCATTAGGTTCTATAAATAAACTATTTATAAATAAGTTAGGTTATCTAGCTATAAATTCAATTTTTATGACTGCATAATATTCAATTGTGCAGCTATATTGTAATTTATTTAACTAGTCTCCTATGGTTGGACGTTAAGTGGCTTCTAAAGTTTTCATGTTTTAAACTATACCAAAAATCTCTGTCGCAAGATTATTATGAGCATCTTCTGGTCTTAGTTTATGCTGGTTGCATCTTGTGTGTCCTTGTGGCTGTTTTATATTTTTGGAACAAGACAGGGCACGTTTAAATACATACGGTGTTTTAAAAATGGGAAATACACGAGTTGGAACTGCCCCTTGCTGTGGCCTTGGGGTGCAGCCTGTGATGTGGGCTGTGGGGGACCTGGCCTCGCTGCCTACCCAGGGAGCAATGATTTATGTCGTGGGATGACGAAGAACGGGAGCGGCGTGTTCCCTCCTGGAGCTGGGGTTGGGGGAATGTGGCAGGAAGGTGGAAACAGCTGCCTTCCAAGGGCCTGGGTGTCCATAAAGCAAGTCTTCAGCGGCGGGCAAGGACCTGTCCTGGTGCCACCAGCAGTGGCCAGAGGCTGCCCATGGAGGTGGGCAGGGCCCAAGGAAAACAGCCAGCAGAGAAAGGGGCCTTTGTGGCGAGCGGAGGACGGCTGCTGGACCCGAGGGAGGTTGCCAGAGCTATGTGGCCAGGGAGGTGGCCGGCAGGTGCTGCCACCAGGTCACCCCTGTCTACTGGAGAAAGAATGCACAACCTGAAAGTTACAAATTCAGTTTTATTCAGGGGTCTTACTGAGGACTATAGCGTGAGAGACAGCCTCTGCTAGCTCTGAGGAACTGCTCCAAAGAGATAAAGGAGGAGCCAGGAAAAAACTGTGGTCGAACGTCAAAAGTTCACAAAGAACAGACATCTCCAGTTAATTATTTTAGCTCTCTACTATGCATGGGATGATGCAAGAATCTGGGTTCATTGAATTGGTTGCCTAGATATGCATCTTAACTATCTAGGGCCAGTATCCAAAGCACAGAATGTTTCCTGGTTTTCTCCATCCTGAATTCCCCTCAGGGTGTGCCGCCAATGCGGTAGCTGCAGTGGCTAATGGCTTGGTCCTTGTAGAACTAGGATGACGGCAATGTTCCCTGTCCGCACCCTGATGATGCTGCACCGGCGGGGGCAGGGGCTATATGTAGTGTATGTAGTGCTAGGGGGCGGGGGCTTTGGTCTCTAGAGCAGCCTCCCTCCCTCCCTTCCTTCCATTTTACTTTTGCTCTTGTTATTCTTTCATTATTTTTCTTTTAAAAGGTTTTTCTCCTTGGTAATTTTGGTAATTACAAGAGTGACCTGTGTTGCCTGGTGAATCCATACAGAAATGGAACCAGGCATAGGGATCTTCTCCCTCCCCCTTCCCCATTCCCTCAACAGCCAAGCAGGAGGAAACTTCTATACAGCTAGGGTCTTGCTAATGTTCATTAAAAACAAAACCAAAAACCTCACCCCAGGCCTCACCATCACTGGTTTTTAGCATGGAATATTTGGAAATATGTTAAGGCTTTTCTGCTGTTCTTTTTTTGACAATGAGAGGGCAGAGTTGGCACGACCATGAGGGGACGAGGGATGCTGAACGTCCTGTAATGTGTGGGACAGTTTTACACATTGAATCGTCTCGCCTACAGTTCCCATAGTGTCCCAACTCTGCAACATGCTTTCTAAATTTAGCAGGATGTGCACAGCCCTTCAGACAATGGAGCTGTGCCTAATCCTTTTTTTTTTCAACAGATGCATAATATGCAATGGCAAGAATCTACCATGTTCATTCAATAATTTCTCTTGTAGAGAAATGGCTCTTCAGATACTTAGGGTTCCCCCCCCCCACTATTTCAAACTATATCAGAAAACCACTCCTTTTTATAAATCCTTTTGGTGGGTGCTTTTGTTCCTCTAGGAAACTTGTCAGTTTGGGGGGCTGCTGGGCTAAAGTGAGTGTATTTTGTGTCTCAGAAGAAAATGTCAGATTATTTTCCAAAAGGGTGTTGCAGCGTGTTCACAGAGAGCACAGCTGCCTGTCCCAGGCACCCTCAGTGTCCCTGGCTGTTGCTATTTGATGTTTGAAATTCTTGACTATTCGCAGGTGAAAAATAAGATTTCAGTGTGGCTTTAATTTGCATTTTCCTGAACTCTCATGAGGCTGAGCGTCTTTTCAAATTTGTATTGGCCACTGGCTTTCCTCTTCTCAATTCCTGCTCCGTAGTTGCCTCTGGGGAGGCGGTCCCGCAGAGAGTGGGGGGATCCCACAGCAGTAAAGTGCCCTTCTCGTCACGTCATATCAAAGTGTGTGGTCAACATGACTTACCACTGTTGATGTTAACCTTGCTTAGTAAGCTTGGAACAAGGGCCCTGCATTTTCATGTTGGACAAGGCCCTACCTCTAATTTATACATCCTTCAGCTCCTGCCTTCACAAACCCACTTCTCTGCTTTCCAGTATCCCAAACTCTTGGGGACACAGGGAAAACTCTCCTGAGAACCCCGTCTATGCTTCTGGGTCACCAGATGGCAGCCCCCCGTGCTTGCAGGAACCCTCAAGTTTCCATGCAGAATTCTGAGAGTCCCCCCAACACTGGGCTGGGGGTGGTGACAGGGTGAGCCACCTTCCCACCATGGGGCCAGGTGGAAAGAGCTATTTGTCACCAGAATTTTTTCCCCACAAGGGACCATCCTCCACACTCTATGACTAAGCGAGGGTGGGGACTGCTGGGGTGGGGTCAGTTCACCCGGCTCTGAGGGCTCTGGGGAGAGGTGTCTAGCCTCAGATGGGCTCTCTTAAATCCTGGGCCCCAATTCCCCTTAGAGGTCCTCTGCTTTGCTTCTCTGCTGCTTCTTGGAACCATAGGACAAGTCCCTCACCCTCCTGTTATGCAATTAAATGGGCAGGCGCATCCTGGGCCCTGTTCATAGGGACCAAGCACGTGCTGCGCGTCAGCCCGAGCTGGGCGCTGGGCGCTGGGCGGCAGCGGTGAAGCAGAACCAGGCAAGGCCGAGACTCTGAGGGGCTCACAGGTGGTGGTCCAGGACGATGAATCTGAAATAAAGCAGATAACCAACAGTCACTGGGCACCAACACCCAGCAGGTGGGCCTGAGGAGGGGGCTGCTCCACTCACGCAGGTCAGGGAGGCAGAAGGAGAGTTTAAACTGAGACCTGACGGGTGAGGGGCAGAAAGAGTCCCAGGCAGAACTAAGTATGCACAACGTGAGAGCTGCGAGTTTCAGTTTTATTGGGGAACTTTCTGAGGACTGTAGGCCAGGAGACAGCCTCTTAGAGAGCCCTGAGGAACTGCTCTGAAAGGTAGAGCAGGAGGTCAGCATAGATGTGATTTTTTTTTTTTCTTCTGCGGTGTGTGGGCCTCTCACTGTTGTGGCCTCTCCCATTGCGGAGCACAGGCTCCGGACACGCAGGCTCAGTGACCATGGCTCACAGGCCCAGCTGCTCCATGGCATGTGGGATCTTCCCGGACTGGGGCATGAACCCACGTCCCCTGCATCAGCAGGCGGACTCTCAACCACTGCGCCACCAGGGAAGCCCCATAGATGTGATTTTGATGAAGGGGGTGCTTGCAGCCAAGCACATATCTCAGTAGAAGTTGCTGCTGGTCACGAGGGGCAGGTCACGAGGGCCTCAGTTAGTGCTTTTAGTGCTTTTCTAAGTACAGTATGGGAAGTTGCAAGAATCCGGGTTCATAAAAAATTTTGCCTGAAAATGCCTACCTGTCTGAAGGCCTGTTCTCTCAGTTTTCCTGGAGCACAGAGTGCCTCATCCTGATCTCCGTCCTGAACGCCTGGGTGTGTTGAAGGTTAGCAGCTGCAGTGACTAATGACCTAATTCTTATGGAACCGCAAGGCAAGCGAAATTTTTTAATTAGCAGGACAATAGCTCATCACCCTGCCTGCGGGGAAGGTGGGGAGGGGCATCCCCTGGGTCATCCCCACCCCGTGCCTGCCAGCCTCAGCTGGTGGAATTTTCCTGAGGTGGGTGCCCCCAGATATACCTGGCTGCAGGTGTCTGTCCTCACAGCTGCCAGCCGCCCCCACACCCGGGGAGGAAAGTGTGGGCATCAGGCCTGCTCTTCCCTCTTTTTCCGTCCTCCAGCCCCACCCAGGCCTCGCCACCAACCACCTTACCCTGTAATTTCCTGTCGTGGGAGCTTGTTTGGGATTTACCTGGGACTGCTTCCTCAGCTCCCTCCCTGAGACAGGGCCTCAGCCCACCTACCCGCTCCCTGCAGAGGCCTGGCCAGTGAGGTGTGGGGAACTGAGCATTGGCTTTGAGGCAGAGGGCTCAGACCTTGGCTGGCCCTGCTGTGGCTCACCGGGTGACTTTCGGCATGTCACGGATCCGCTCTGTGTCTTTCCAAATGAATAGCACAGAGTTCATCTGAAGGCAACATAGAAACCCCTCAGGATCTCAGATGGCGAGAAGCCGGGTCTTGTCCCTATGCTGCAGAAGGGGAAACTGAGGCCATATCACAACCTGCTTGTTCAGAGGCTTTGCGGTGTGGGGATAAGAAGCCAGGCCTACAGAGTGGGACCTTTGTCCTGCTCCCCACCAGCCATACGGTCTGGCCATGTAATACTCTCAGAACCTCAGTTTGCCCACCTGCAAATGGAGATAAAGCTTTTTCTCTCAGGGCTGCCATGAGGTTAAACAACGTTAAAGGGCCTCATATAGAGCAGCTCCTGGGGAAGGGGACTTGCTCTCTGTAGGACAAGATCCCAGCCTCAGCCCTGCCCAAGCCTCTGGGTATATAAACCTTGTGCAACTTCAGACAGAGCTCAGAGGAGCAGATGTTGGAGATGTGTCTTCCTCGGCGGCAAGGAGGAGTTCGAGAGGGGCAAAGTGACAGGAGGCGGACATTTCTTTAAGGGTGACTGTGTGACAGTGGCCAATTTTCCCAGCATCCCTGATCCCAGTCTCCCTATCTGTAAAGAAGAATCCTAGTACCTCATAGATGCATGTATTAGCAACTCACCAAATTAGAAACTATTGCTATTACTGTTATTATTACTATTAATTGCTTTTTATTGATGAGGGAGATGTGAGGCAGACGTATGTCCCCATTTTACAGATGAGGAGAGTAAGCAATAGAGGAACCTCAATGACAGACTTGGCCCCTCTCTGCGCCTCCTCCAGGCAGGGAGGAATGGCTCCAGAGACGAGAAGGTGGGTCAGGGGAGGCCTGAGAACCAGGGAACAGGATCCAGCCTTCAAGTCTGAAAAATCAGATTAGGTCACCGGGGGACATGGTGCTGGAGGAGACAAAAACAAGCCCAGACCATTTCCTGGTTGGGCGCTGAAAGCCAACACCAAGTCTTTCTACTCCATAAATAAATTTCATGTTTAAGTCAATATGGAATGGTGTGAGATTATTTTCCTTCTGCAAAAGAAAAGAGCATTTATCCGGTCTCCAGAAACTCATTCCTTATTTCCAGCTCCTCTCTGACATCACCCAGGGGCAGCTGGAGAGGAATTTTCTTTTCTCATCCCCACAGGGGAGTCAGGTCAGGAACGTGTGGGCAGTGCTTGGTCCCAAAGCCACAGACAGGCTCTGTTCCTGCAGTTCTGTAGGTCGTCGTTGGGAACTCAGAGTGGATTTTCCCTCTGAAGCAGTGTTGTCTGTGTTTCTTTGGTTACCAGGCTGGCCCAGCAGCCCATTTTGAAGGCAGGGAGGAAAAAGCAAGGGCGCTGGAGTCAGATTACCTGGTGTAACCCCAGCTCTGCTGTGTCCTAGCTGTGTGACCCTGGGGAAGGAACTCAACATCTCAGTGCCTCATCTCAGGCTGCCAGTGTTAGTTCTGGAGACAGTTCTCCAGAGGGCCTCTGGAATTTCTGGAGTCCCGTGACACCTTTTGCTCCGGACTATCTTTTCAAGGGTGTTTGTCTAGCAAACAGCCTTGGCAGATGTAGTGTCTCCCTTGGGTAGAGGGCAGATTTGTTTGCTTTCCTGGAGAATAAAAACAATGTCTCCCTCCAAGGCAAAGATTGGGCAGGTTTGCTAGAAGCCACTTTATAAGATTGGGGATTTCCTAATCTCAGGATTCCTCGGCCCAGACACAAACCCCCTATGGGCACCGTGTTTCCTCACGCCCGTCTCCCACTTGGCCCGTGAGACAAGGGAGCAAAGGGAACCAAGGCAAACATGGAGCTTGTGTCACCTGTTTTACCTAATAAGTCTGTTGTCTCTGTCCCAGAAGTCTGCCAGCATTCGTGGCACTGGCAGGCTGACTGCTGGCTTACAAGCAGAGGAAAAGTCTCAGACCTGCCACCGTTCTTGTTCTTGGCAGTCCCTGCCTGACTCTAATACCCACCCTGTTGTGGGAGGGTGGGATGCCTGGCCCTTGGTGGGGAGTTAATAAATGATGTTTGGAACAATTTTGCTATCAGTGGATGGGAGGCTGCTTATTCACGAGCCAATCAGAATTTCCACCCAAGATGCCAGCAGTGCAGCATGGCCTTGGCCCTGGGGTTAGGAATTCCATCCCAGCAGGGTCTGGGACACGCTTGCAGGACCTGTGGCAAGGGCTCCAGAAGGGTGGACTTTAGGTCCTTTTTGACCACCCCTTCAGCACCTCCCTTCTCAGAGGCAGCCTCTATGATCAACTCGAAATACATCTTTCCAGACCTTTCCCTGTGCATAGATATGTTTAGAGAATGTATAGTTTATATTTACAGAAATGACTTACACTGTATATATTATCTTGCAATTTTCATTTTTCTCTCAAAAATACATCCTGGACACCTTTCTGTGTCATCCCACTTAGCTTTTAAGAACTGCTGGATAACGTTGCTAATATGACTGTGTCGACTGAAAAAAAAAACGCACAACCTAAAAGCCGAGAGTTATGTTTTATTTGGCAGATTATCTGAGGACTTCAAGCCCATGAGACAGCATCTCAGATAACCGTGAGAAAACTGTTCAGAAGGGGCAAGGCGGGGAGCCAGGAGTTTTCGCAGCAAAAGACCAGGTAGTCGGAACATCAAAAGATTACTGTTAATAAAAGAAAACAAGATATCTCAAGTTAAGGAGTTTAGTACTTTTCTATGTATAGGAAGATGCAAGAGTGTGGGCTCACTGAAATCATTCCTTTGACATGCACTACAGCTATCTGGGGCCGGTAGCCTGTGTTTTCTCATCCTGAGTTTCCTTCTGTACAAAGATACACATTGTACATATTGAAACACCTTCCTGGGTGTATGGGTGAGGGCTTCTCCAGGGCAGACATGAAGGTGCTCCCCCTGCATGTTACAAATATGGCCATGGAGACCCTGAGGGGCTGCAGACTTCCCTCTGATCACGCTGGGGGTGGTGTGATGGTCTCAGCCCCGATTCTCCCTTTTCCTCTCTTCTAGGAGTCTCCACCCTGAAACGAGTTGGGGTGGGGTGTGGGCCGTGGCACCAGGCTGGAGGAAAGGAGGGAAGGGGTGACAGGGCCACAGTGGCTCTTCTCCCTGTGATGCTGGCAGGCCCAGTGGAGATAATTGCTGAAGCCCCCGAGGAGCCCCCGAGGAGCCACCATGTGGGTACCAGAGGGGAAATACGGGCCGCCAAAGGCCACTGGGCCCCAGGTTTCCTAAGAACCCTCTCCTGGGTGCCCCAGTTTAGAGAGAGGCTCTGTCAAGTGTGACACTGGACTTAAAAGCTATGAGGTCCTCTTGAGGGGCCCAGTCCTCTCAAGCTCAACCTAGAAATCATCCCCCAGCCCTAGGGCCCCCTAGGTTGCTGTTACCTGTCACATATCCTTGTGGCCCAGGCATTGCAGACCAAATCAGTCAGGTCAGCCAGCAGGGCAAGGTCTGGGGGAGAGACCAGCCAAGACACCGAGCCAGTCTTCAGAAACACCAGCTCGTGTTCCCAAGAGCCCCTGCCAGGATCTGTGTTGGGCCTGCTGAGGACATCCACGGAAGGCATAGCTTGCTGTGATCAAGCTGGCAAAAGGATGTAAATGTAACAAGCAAAACAGAATGAACTCAGTTCATTAACGACTACTTCCTGGGAGCTAATGTGACAGGCTCTGTGCTAAGCTGTTTATCTCATGGCCCCTATTGATGCTGAAAGCTCGGCCTCTGTGCACCGGTGCTGAATCGAATCTCGAATAATCTCGGAGACAGAGTTTTGGGTGAAATAGAAAAGAATAGCTTTATTGTTTTGCCAGGCAAAGGGGGACACAGTGGGCTTGTGCCCCTCAAAGACTACTATGTGTCCCATCCCGGGAGGATTTGGTGATGAGTTTTATAGTAATTGTTCAAGGGTGGGGTTGCTGATAAGGATTAGGGGGTATGCAGGGCCTGCCCTCTTCTAATCTGGTCTCAGGTAATCTTTTGATGAGCTTCTCTGGTTCCTTCAACCTGGTCTTTCCTGGAATAAAGAACGCTAACACCTTCCAATTGTTGGGGGTTTTAGTTCTGTAAAGAGCTCAGAAGATAATTATTGTGTATATCCCTTGAGGCCAGGGCCCTGCCCCAGGGCTGCGCTATTGTTTCTTGGCTGCCCCTCCCCTGTCTTTTCATCCCCTCCCTTCCCTGATTAGCAGCTGTTCAAGAATCTGCCCTTTGGAACTCAGGGAAGGTCCTGGAGGCTGGAATCTGTTCACTACAAACAAGGAATGGGGAACCCCGAAAGGCTTCCTTGCCCAGGAGCCCCACAGGGTCCTGCTCAGTTTTACTATTGTCACACTAACCCTGTGAGGCAGGCTTTATTATAACCCTTATTTTACAGATGAGAAAATAGCTCAGAGAGGTTAAGGAACTTGGTCCAGGCCCCACAGCTAGTAAACCACGTGCCTGGGACTCAAACCCAGGCCTCTAACACCAGCCTTCTGCTACCAAATGGTTCTTAACCTTTAGAGAGTCATGGACCCCTTTGAGATTCTAACGAAAGCCCTGAGCCTTCTAATTAGAAAAGTGCCCGCGGTATAAACATACAACCCGCTCTTGTGAGTGGGTCCGCCTTCCTGGGTGTGCAGCCTGTACGGTCACACTCAGACTGTGCTCAGAAGGGGCCTGTGCTTGGTTTAATGTTTCGCTGTTGCCATCATGAAATTCTTAATACTTTTTGAACAATGGGTCCCACATTTTCATTCTGCACTGGGACCTGCAAATTATGTCTTGCATACGCCTGCACTTCATACGCACAAGTGTACACACACGCCACAATTTGTAAATGACTTCAGATGTGCAGGAATCCCATGAGGCCATTCAAAGACTTAAGAAAGACCCTTTTTGCTTTCCCCTGCTTCCTGGAAGGCTATGTACGTGTGCACGTGTGCGTGCGTGCGTGCGTTTGCAGGTATGTGTGGGTGTGTGAGTGTACTGTGTATGTACATGGCACACTGTCAGGTAGAACTGTGTTTCCCAGGCAGGGAGCAGAGGAAGAGGTGGTGAGCTTAACATCACTCTCCACACATTTTTTAACTGCAACTTCTCCACCTCCTAGAGAGGAAACCCAGTCCTGATGATAAACAGCCCAGTACTAAACCCATGTCCTTAAAAACCTGCCACCTCCTGGGACAGGACAAGGAAGTTTTGTCAGGATGGCAGCCTCAGGGTAAACACGGGAAGGTGGCCAGAGGCAGGTGCTTAGGCCATAAGGTTCTCTGTGCCCACCCCTGAGAGCAGAGACTCTTCAGCGAGGGATGGGCACTAGGATGGCCACATGTGTCCCTGAGAATGGAGAAGGCAGAGAGAGCCTCCGCAGTCAGGAGGGGGCTGCTGGGGGCCTTTATGCAGTCCTCGCTCTGATCTATATCACCTTGAGCAAGTGGCTTAACTCCGTGACTCAGTTTTCCCATATGTTTAATGGGGATAACAATAATACCTACCCCTGAAGTTACTGTGAGCATTGAATTTAGTCGAATGTCCTCCCAGCAAAGCACAATGATAGCTATTATTGTTATTATTATTAAAAACTGGATCGGAGGACAGGGCTTCAAGCATAACAGCTGTGCTTTTAGTTTGGGGTTTATCTTGTTGTTTTTAATCAGGCGCCTGTGAGATATCACCGTGGGAGGCAGGCTTCTGCTGCTAACAACTAGGGAACCAGTGCTGGGATGGGAAGTGCCCTGAGGGGAGACGAGGAGCTCAGGGGAGGCACGTCCCTCAGGACAGGGGTCCCAAGAGCCCAGGAGGGACCTGGACGGGCCCAGAGTCTGAGGGTGGGGCTGTCTGCAGGGGCTGGGTTTGAACAGGAGAATTTCTTTTCTTTTCATTAACCACAGCAAAGGGCTCTTTCTTTGTCTTCAAGGTTCCCAGCCTTGCCCTCCACCCACACCCCCAGCCTCCCTCTGGTCACACGGTGGAGGCTGCCCTGGGCAGGCATGTGTGTGAGCGGCCTCCTGCCTCAGAGCAGGGCAGGGTGTCCAGGGGCTGGAGGAGGCTGGCAGTGCGGCCCGGAAGGAGGTTCCACACTGGGCCTCCCTGGGGCTTGGAGATCCACCTGCCCTGAGGCCCTGGCCTGGGGCTCTACAGAACCGGGTTGAGGGGTGGCATTTAGTCACCAATGTCCACCCTCCCCATCTCCCAGAGGAGATGTGATTTTGAAGTTTGTCCCTGCCATAAGTGTCAGCTAACATTTTTGAGGCTTTCTACATGCCAAGTTCTCTCCTAAGCTCTTTGTCTGTCTTATCTCATTAAACCTCACAGCATTCATTTAACTCTAAGGGTTATTACAGATGAGGAAAATGAGACTATCGAGGCCAGGGTGCCCAGCTAACGAATGGTAAGCCTGGACTAGAGTCCAGCTCAGGGGACGTCAGAGCTACCTTCTTCTTCTTCCTTTTTTTATTTTTTTTAGATAAATTTATTTATTTACTTATTTATTTGTGGCTGCATTGGGTCTTCGTTGCTGAGCGTGGGCTTTTTCTAGTTGTGGGGAGCGGGGGCTACTCTTCGTTGCGGTGCGCAGGCTTCTCATCATCATGGCTTCGCTTGTTGCGGAGCACGGGCTCTAGGCACGTGGGCTCAGTAGTCGTGGCTCATGGGCTTAGTTGCCCCGTGGCACATGGGATCTTCACAGACCAGGGCTCGAATCTGTCTCTCCTACATTGGCAGGCGGATTCTTAACCACTGTGCCACCAGGGAAGTCCCCAGAGCTACCACAGCTTCACACTGACCTCTCTTCATGGGGCGGAGACCAGCAGGGTCTGAGAGCTGAGAAGGAGCCCTCCTGTCTGCCCCCTTCATCCTCTGGCCAAGATGACTGACTTGACTCAACCTAAGTGGCCCACACATCTTGGTGGCAGAGGACTCTAAGCATTTTTACTGGCCTTTTGGTAAAAAAAATCAGGTGAAGTGCCTGGCCTTCATAAGTATTCATAACTGTTGAATAACTGTCTACCGTTATCATTAGCTTCTGAACGGGGTCTCTGGCCTCCACAACCCCCTTTTTAAAAAATTTACTTATTATTATTTTTTTTAATTTATTTATTTTTTGCGGTACGTGGGCCTCTCACTGTTGTGGCCTCTCCCGTTGTGGAGCACAGGCTCCGGACGCGCAGGCTCAGCGGCCATGGCTCACGGGCCCAGCCGCTCCGCGGCATGTGGGATCTCCCCGGACTGGGGCACGAACCCATGTCCCCTGAATCAGCAGGCGGACTCTCAACCACTGCGCCACCAGGGAAGCCCCATTATTATTTTTTTAAAAGATCTTTATTGGAGTATAATTGCTTTACAATGGTGTGTTCGTTTCTGCTTTATAACAAAGTGAATCAATTATACACACACATATGTCCCCATATCTCTTCCCTCTTGCGTCTCCCTCCTTCCCACCCTCCCTATCCCAGCCCTCTAGGTGGTCACAAAGCACCGAGCTGATCTCCCTGTGCTATGCGGCTGCTTCCCACTAGCTATCTATTTTACGTTTGGTAGTGTATATATGTCCACGCCACTCTCTCACTTTGTCTCAGCTTACCCTTCCCCCTCCCTATATCCTCAAGTCCATTCTCTAGTAGGTCTGCATCTTTATTCCCGTCTTGCCCCTAAGTTCTTCATGACCTTTTTTTTTTTTTTAAGGTTCCATATATATGTGTTAGCATATGGTATTTGTTTTTCTCTTTCTGACTTCACTCTGTATGACAGACTCTAGGTCCATCTACCTCACTACAAATAACTCAATTTCGTTTCTTTTTATGGCTGAGTAATATTCCATTGTATATATGTGCCATATCTTTATCCATTCATCCGTGGATGGACACTTAGGTTGCTTCCATCTCCTGGCTATTGTAAATAGAGCTGCAATGAATATTTTGATACATGACTCATTTTGAATTATGGTTTTCTCAGGGTATTTGCCCAGTAGTGGGATTGCTGGATCGTATGGTAGTTCTATTTTTAGTTTTTTAAGGAACCTCCATACTGTTCTCCATAGTGGCTCTATCAATTTACATTCCTACCAACAGCGCAAGAGGGTTCCCTTTTGTCCACACCCTCTCCAGCATTTATTGTTTGTAGATTTTTTGATGATGGCCATTCTGACTGATGTGAGATGATATCTCATTGTAGTTTTGATTTGCATTTCTCTAATGATTAATGATGTTGATCATTCTTTCATGTGTTTGTTGGCAATCTGTATATCTTCTTTGGAGAAATGTCTATTTAGGTCTGCCCATTTTTGGATTGGGTTATTTGTTTTTTGATATTGAGCTGCATGAGCTGCTTGTAAATTTTGGAGATTAATCCTTTGTCAGTTGCTTCATTTGCAAATATTTTCTCCCATTCTGAGGGTTGTCTTTTCATCTTGTTTATGGTTTCCTTTGCTGTGTAAAAACTTTTCAGTTTCATTAGGTCCCATTTGTTTATTTTTGTTTTTATTTCCATTTCTCTAGCCCAACCCCCTTTAAGGATGCACTATAATCCTCCATTGGAAGGGTGAGGACCCCGGCCTGAGGGTGGATAACTTGCTCAGGCCACTCACTCGCCTCTTTCCTGGCAGCCTGACCCTCACAGATACGTTATCCTCCTGGCGGAGCCCTGAACAGTGAGTGGGGGTGGGGTGGGGGTGATGTGAGTGGACAGACCCAGGGAGAGAAACAGTAAGCCAGAAGCCAGAGAGACATGGCGAGGAACTCGGGAGGCCAGGCATGGCTTGACCATTCACCAGGTATGTGGCCTTGAGTGGAATGCTGACCTGCTTTCATAGAAGAAACACAGAGAATGGTGGAAGTGACAGGGATTCTCTCCTTGACCCAACCCCAGCCAGGCTCCTCGGAGCTTCCTTCTGGACTAGGCCTCCACTTTGGCCTATAAAGACCTGAACAGACGCTAACATAGTTTCTAACAGCCCAGGGCCACATCCCTAGGATGATGCTGGCCCCTCTTAAAGTGCCTGAGTGGGAAAACTCAAGGCTGCCAAAAGAACTGACTGTTCCAGCCGTCACCTGAAGAGGGGACCCACCTCCCAGACTCCGCGGGAGGGGCAGAGCCTAACCTCCATAAGGCCAGTATGCCAATCCTGAGGGGTTTCACGTGGACCAACACCTCCTTCCTGTTTGTTTGTAATTCTTCACTTCCCTGACTTTCCTGAGCCCCTGTGCACCACCCCCGCATTCTCTCATTCTCCCTTTAAAATGCCCAGTCACCTCTGTGCAAGTCCCAGTTGAGTATATTTCACACTGGACTCTTCTCCCTACTGCAGTGGTTATATCACTGATTAAAATCTGTCCTGACCACTCTAGCTAGTGACAGTCTCCTTCATCTTCCACAGAGGTATCTCAGGGCCTCTGTGAGTTTGGATGAGATGCTCAGCCCATTGCTGGGCATGGCCTTGCGCACTGGGCATCTCCACCAGGTGTGCTGTGCTGTCGCAGGTGGAAGGTGTTATGAAATGACATGCATGACCATTGACACCCAGACTCTAAAACCTTTGGATTGTTTTCTTCCTATCTGGGCTGAGCATAATTCTGCACCAATCCAACAGGAGACTCTTTGGGGAAGGCAATGGGCGGAGATGAAGACTTAAGAAAATAAAGATGGGATCTGGGTCCAGTGGGGCTGGGAGGAGTAAGGGGTAGGAACCTGGGGTAGAGGGTAGGACGGTATGTGAATTAGCATACAAGCACACACACCCTTTCCCATGTCCAGCTTGTTTAATATCAGACCCTAAATGGGGCAGTAGTTCAGCTATCACACCTCCCAGGTGGACGTTGGGACCAGGTCACCATTCCGGTTAGTAAAGATGGGAAAGGCAGAGATGTCTTCCTTCTAGACCAGGCCTATGGGTGGGACCACGAGAGACGAGAGCCCCACAGCTGTGTGTTCTAAGGAGAACACTGCATCCCATTTGAGTGGAGACAGTAGGGAGGGAGAGGGATTTTAATTTCTTGGAGGTTTCCAACATCCTCTTTGAAGATTTTATTTAAAAGAATCCTTGTTTAAAGGGTTTCATGTTTCTTAAGGGCAAGTGTAAGAGTGGTTTTATAAGGTATGATCCCTGCTTTCAGAGACTGACAAGAATAACATGATTAATTCTCATCATCAACATGGCTCCAAATGTTTTATAGACCTCCCATTTCAGAGGAAGTAATTATCACCTTGGATGGAGAGTTAAAATTGTCAGACAGACTGGGGTACAAGTTATTCACCTTATTGGCTCTGTGTGACCTTGAGCAAGAATTATGGGTTGAATTGTGTCCTCCAAAATTCATATGTTGAACTCCTAACTCTCAGTGCCTCGGAATGTGACCTTATTTGGAAATAGGATTGTTGCAGATGAAGTGAGTCAAAATCAGGTCATATTGGAGTAGGGTGGGCCCCTAATCCAATATGACCGATGTCCTTATAAAAAGGGAAAACTTGGAGGCAGACCTACACAAGAACACCAGGTGAAGATGAAGGCAGAGATTGGGGTGATGCTTCTTCAAGCCAAGAAACACCAAAGATGCCAGCAAACTACTGGGAACTAGGATAGAGGCATGGAACAGATTCTCCCTCACGCCCCACAGAAGGAACCAACCCTTCTGACACCTTGATCTCAGACTTCTAGCCTCCAGAGCTCTAAGACAATAAATTTCTGTTGTTTAAGCCACCCAGTCTGTGGTACTTTGCTATGGCAGCCCTAGCAAACTAATACAGCATGTCACCTCACCTCTCAGTCTCAGTTTTCTTGTTTGTAAAGTGAGGATAATAATATTACCTACTGGGAGGGGTAAGGGAAAATAAAAGCGTTATTATGGGATTATATGAAATCACGTGCATGAAACTTTTGAAAATTGTAAAGCACTACAGAATTTAAAGAATCTTTCATTCAATTAGAAAAATGATAAAGAGACTTCCCTGGTGGTTTGGTCCAGCGGTTAAGACTCCACACTTCCATGCAGGGGGCGCGGGTTCAATCCCTGGTTGGGGAACTAAGATCCCTCATGCTGTGGGGCACGGCCAAAAAAAACAAAGGTAAAAGAAATAATAGTACCTACTGTGGCAGAGATAGTGATAGTCGCCAAACATTCTATTTGTTCCCCTGTATTCCCCACCCGCACTGCAGTTGGGTAGGTGCCATGTGATTAGCACTGGCCAGTGGTCTGTGAGCTGAAGTGACATGAATCACTTCTGGGGAAAAGAACAGACGAGCCAGCCCAAGACCCTAGAGTTGTCTTTTCCTCTGCCTCAGCACCAAGACCCCCTGTTCAGTAGACTGAGTGACAAGATCAAAGCTACCTGACTTGCTGGGTCACTGCATGAACGAAAGATGCCCCGGAGAGGTTCGTGGACCCACAGCCGACTTCATGTAGATAAGAAATAAACCTTTGTTACGTTAGGCCCTGAGACCTTGGGGACTGTTTTTTACCACAGCAAAACCTAGCCTATGTAGACTAATACACTACCTCTAGGATTGTTGTGAGGATTAAATGGGTCAATATGTGTAAACAACTGAAGCAGTGCCTGGCATATAGTAAGGACTCAATAAATGTTAGCTCTCATACCACCTGTGTGACTGGGAGCAGGATGTGTGACCTCGCTGAGCCTCTGTTTCCTTATCTTCAAAAGAGAAGCAATGACAGCATCTACTGTGGAGTTGTTGCAGGGATTAAGTAAGGTGCTACTTGTAAGTGCATGGCCCAGGGGAAGTGAAGTGTGTTCATTCTCCTCTCTCTGCTCCTCATTATGGCTGCCTGGTCAACGTGTGTACCTGCCTGTCTCTCTGAGGTTCCTCTGAGCAGGACTTGGCCAGCGTCCACTGACCCTTCCCTTCCTGATGTAAATGCATTGGGCCTCATCCTGTGATGAAGTGATTACTCAAAGCATCTGCTCTTTGTTTTGTAAATCTTCCCACAGCGGGGGCTGGAGGCCCAACCTTCCCTTGCTGCCAGGCCTCGGAGGGGGATTTATGCCCGTGCAGACCAAGGATCAGCTCATCAGCTGTGTGCTGCTAGGCAGACTGCCCTTCCCAGAGCCGGCCAAGGTCTTGAGCTCAGCGGACCTTGGCTTTTCCATGGATCAAGGTAAGTCAGTTTTCCCTGAGCTGAGTCATAAGGAAGCCATGCCATAGGGGCTCTCTGTGCCATGTGCAAGGAGAGGGAACGTTTCTCTTGAACAAAGGTAAGAGGGAGAACGTTAAGATACCAACGAACCTGCAAACGGAGAGCTGGGAGCTGTGACAAAGTGCTGATGCCCCAAAGCTCAGGCAGAACCAGAAGCAGAGCAGCGACATGCAGAAATGGCCTCTGCGAAGTTGCAGACATGCCAAGTCCGAGAGCGATGTCAAGATTTCTCTTTGATGTAAAAAAGAAATCGAAGTTAGATAAGGCCATGATTGAGAGCAGCTGGATTCTAGTAGGTCCTTAACTGTTATCTGGCTATTTGCACTGATTTTTACAATGTGCTCTTGTAGTTGATCTCACCTTAATTGGCCCTTGTGGTGTTAGCAGTGGTTCTCCCAGGGTCCCCTGGGCCCTGATGCCGTATCCAGCCTCTAAATTAAATCTCGGAGACAGAATTTGGGGTGAAGTAGAAAAGAATAGCTTTATTGCTTTGCCAGGCAAAGGGGGCCACAGAGGACTAATGCTCTCAAAACTGTGTGTCCCGACCTGGAGTGGGTAGTGAGGAGTTTTATAGCAATGGTTCAAAGAGGAGGGCATGATCAGCTCGTGGACATTCTTCTGACTGGTTGATGGTGAGGTAAGTGGGAAGCATCATCAACCTTCTGGTTCCAACAGTTCGGGGTCTCCGTGCTCTTGGGCAGCATACAGTTAACTTCTCCCACCTGGTGGGGGTTTCAGTATCTGCAAAACAGCTCAAAGATATTGTTATGTGTGTCCCTTGAGGAGGAACCAGGACTCTGCCCCAAGGCTGCACTATTTTTTCTTGACTTTTCCTCCCTTGTCTCCAAATCCCCCTCCCTTCCCTAATTAGTGACTGTTTGAACCTGCCTGTTGGAACTCAGGGAAGGTCATGGAGGCTGAACAAAGCCTATTTCCTGTAATCAAGAAACAACGGGGGGCTTCCCTGGTGGCGCTTCCCTGGTGGCGCAGTGGTTGAGAGTCCGCCTGCTAATGCAGGGGACACGGGTTCGTGCCGCGGTCTGGGAAGATCCCACATGCTGCGGAGCGGCTGGGCCCGTGAGCCATGGCCGCTGAGCCTGCGCATCTGGAGCCTGTGCTCCGCAACGGGAGAGGCCACAACAGCGAGAGGCCTGCATACCGCAAAAAAAAAAAAAAAAGAAAGAAAGAAATGAGGGGACACAGAAAGACTTTTGTACCCAGGAGCCCTACAGGGTCCTGCTTGTTTTCAGCCCCTTTAGGTAGCGGATGTCCAGACCCCACTCCAAACCAACTGAGTCAGTCTCAGAGGACAGGGAGAGGCAGTGGCTCTCAAAGTGTGGACTGGGGACTGGTAGCGCCAGGGCACTGGTTAAAAGGCAAGTTCTCAGGTGCCATCCCTGTCCAACTGAATCAGAGACTCTGGGGTGAGGCCCAGAAATCTGTGTTTTAACAAGTCCTCCAGGAGATGCTGATGCACAGGAAAGTCTGAGCACCAGCTGGTGGTTTTAATGCATATCCAGAGTTGAAAACTACTGGGTTAGGTTAGGAAGTTCTGTGTTTTTAAAATAAGTAGTGAATGGGTGAGGGTTGAGTTTCACGGCCTCTTCAATGGTGGCTTATCTTCTCCCTGCTGAGGTTCAGAGTTCAGGATGAGAGCAGCCGGGCTCTACTCCCTATAAGGGGAAAGGGGAAAGGGGACAGTGACCTTCTCATTCTTTGAACATCTTCTACGTACGTAAGTGAGAACAAGACAAAAATTATCTTCACAATTAATACTGCTGCCCACTCTGCTCTATTACCAACACCAGTAAGAGAGGAGGCCAGCCCCAAACCTGCTCAGGGCATCCTTGACAAACTGTATTTTGAGACTCTACTGAAATGTAAAGAAGTGGAGCCCAGACTCCCTTAGCTGCATCTTAGTTCAGCTAAGCCCAGTTCACACCCTGCAAACATAAAGCCTTTTTCTTGGGTTTTGGCACATTCTTCACAACCCTAATCCTGGAGGAATTAATTTCTCATTTTGGAGTAACAGAATAGTTATGGGAAGTGGGTGGAGTGGGAATTTCTAGGAATCACAGCTTTTTTTGTTGTTTTCATTCACTTCTTTCTTTCATATTCAATCTAATGTTCTTGTCCGCCGTTCCTGACGCTTCACCCAGGAACAGTTACTCTGCTTTGTCTTGGGGTCACTAGAATTTAGAATTTTTACGGGTGTATTGGTATTTTCAAGCAGAAGGGAATGAAGAATGTGTCTGGGTTAAAGCAACTGGAGGATGGGGTCTGGCTGGAACTCCATACCCTCTGCTTTCCCAGCCTGGAAGGAGGTGTGGGCGTGTGTGTGTGTGTGTGTGTGTGTGTGTGTGTGTGTGTGTATCTGTGTGTGTCTGTGTAGAGGAGCAACCACAACATGTCCCTCGATCTGGTTCTCCCACATCTGGCGAAATCTGTGACCCATATGAGCTAGCTCCTGCCTAGTGAGGGGCCACAGGAGAGGAGGGAAACCAAGGGCAGGTGGACGCTTGCCGGAGGGTGCTGTTGGCTCAAGGGGCTCATCTCTCTCTGGCTCATCCCTCTCGATCTCTGGACACATCAGCCCCATGTACACACCTTGCCCCAGGTGCACCCTGGTCCTCACTTACTTTTTAACCACCCTCCTCTTTCCTGTCTGTCTTTGCCTCTCAGGGCTTCTGCTTACAACACTGTGGGGTTTCTCCTTGGCTTCTTCCAAGTTTTGCTGGGCTAAGGGAGATGTCTTGGATTTATTCAAATCAGCCCCATATTGGGGCCAGATGCTTCAGAGAAAATGAGCTGGTGAGGATGAAGTGAAGAAACAAACAGGGGAAAGAAGGAGGCCCAGTGGTGAAGAGCAGTCTCCTCCAGGGCCTTCTGAAAAGTCTCCTTTCTCGGTGCAGCCTGTGCTCCTTCTCTCCTCCCAAACCAAACATTTGCTTATACATTTTTGTAAACTTCCACGTCTCACTCTGGGGCCAGCAGACCAGTGTTTGCTGGGCTGTTTCTTCCTCTTTGTGGACAGGGGTGAGGCGGACGGAACACGGGAGTCCTGGCAAGTGTGAGCTGAAAGCCTCGCAGGAAGTCGACAGCGAGTGCCAGCCCTGTGGGGGGCAGCTGGCAGGCATGGCTTTCTGACGCGGGCAAACGCTCAGGCTTTTCTCCCTTCTAATTGCACAAGTTGTATTAGTAATCATAACCATAATTAGTCATAGTAATCATAGCAATGGTGATGATAAATTACCGTGAGGCGTTGGACTGGGAACATCACACATTATCTTCTCATTTAGAGCCTCCCAACACCCCCTGAGCAGGTGCTTTGGTGTTGTTATTACCCTCATTTGTACTTGAAAACTGAAAGGTTTCAAGAGAGGTCTCCATGAATCAGGGATGGAGTTGAGATTTGAACTCAGGCAGCCTGACTCCAGAGGTTACACTCTTTTTTTTTTTTTGATACGCGGGCCTCTCAGTGTTGTGGCCTCTCCCGTTGCAGAGCACAGGCTCCGGATGCACAGGCCCAGCGGCCATGGCTCACGGGCCCAGCCGCTCTGCGGCATGCGGGATCCTCCCGGACCGGGGCACGAACCCGTGCCCCCTGCATCGGCAGGCGGACTCTCAACCACTGCGCCACCAGGGAAGCCCCAGAGAGGTTACACTCTTAAACACTATGTGATGAATGCAAGGAATACATGTTGGTTTAAAAAGTTGTTTAAAATTTAGATAAGTAATTTACTGTCAACAGTTTGGTTAATTTCTCTGTGCAAATATATTCACATTATAAAGAATATTTTATATAAATGGAGTTTTATAGCCCTCTTTTATTATCTAATATATCCTGAACATCTTTAACTGTCATAAAAGGTCTTCTGCATGATTATTTTAATAGCTGCAGAGTTTCCCTTCATATGTGTAACTATAATTTGTTTGACCAATTCCTTATTATTCAACACTTAAGGGGTTTTTTTTTTCACTATTATAAACAACATTTAATGTTTTAAAACGTTAAATCTTAGCATTCAGCCACAGTTAATTCCTTAGAATAAATTTCTGTACTAGATTTGCTGGATGAAAGGTTATGAAAAATGTTAAGGTGTTTGATGCATATCATCAAACTTTCCTCCCAGCAGGTGAATGGATGTTTATCTACGCCTTCACCAGCACTGGGTTTTACTATTTTAAAAAACTGTTGCTGGGAATTCCCTGGCAGTCCAGTGGTTAGGAGTTTGCGCTTCCACTGCAGGGGGCACAGTTTCGATCTCTGCTCGGGGAACTAAGATCCCCAGTGCTGCATGGTGAGGCCAAAAAAACAATTGTTGCCAATTTAAGAGGTCATTTTTGTTTTGGTTTGCATTTCTTGGCTGTCTGCTGAATTTGAGCTTTATGCCTATGTTTACTGTGGCCTTGTATCTGGAGGGCAGCTCCACATGTGATGTTTCCCTGCCTTAGCTCTGCCCTGCTGGCATTGAAAGCCAAATTCTAAAGAGAGTCTCTGGTCCCGCTGCCTCTTTCTTGGCCAGGATCCCATGAGCACTGTTCACAGAGGCAGACAACATCTGCAGGATTGACAACTGGGCTGACAATTACCTGCCTTTTATTTATCCTTTCACCAGGGAGAGGGATGAGGGTATCACAGGCTCTGAGCACTCAGATGTCCTCACAGTGGTGTGGCACAGCTGTTCTGAGGTCAAGCTCTGGAGCAGAAAGACCTGGGTTTGCAACCTGGTCCACCCAGGGTCCACCTCTCCAAGGCTTAGTTTCCTCATCAATAAAATGGGGGAATAATCAGTAAAATTATCAAATCAATCACCCATTTCGCAGGGTTGGGAGGATCATCCAAGGAGATAATGCATAGAAGGTACTGGGCATGTACCTAGCACATAGTACATGCTCAATAAATCATCATCATTATGATTATTGATCAATTGTGAGTATCTGGAGGGTTTTGAGAGAGGTATTTTGAGTGAGTGGAGGTCCTGGGCCTCTTGAGGAGACTGATAAAGCTCAGGGAGCTCTTTCTACAGAAATGGACTGAGTGTTGTCTCATTGTAAAGGGCACAAAGGAGCTGGTGACTTACACTTGAACCAGTGAGGCCCAAACCACCTCAAATTGGACAGTGCCATCAGTCATATACAGGGAGGGACTGACACAGACACGGGGTCTGATGGTGGGTTTTATTTTTCCCTGATTGGGAAATTATTGGTACAGATCATTACAAATTAAGCAATACTGGAATTGTTGCTGAGTTTCCAATGAAATGGAGGGTATAGAAGTAAGTGATACTGAGTCTGCCTGGCAAGTCTGACATGGGATGTCTTTTATTGCGCAGACAGGGACTGTGCTCTTCACTTCTGTGCCTTGCAGCCTGGCAGGGGGGCTGCATACTGCGGGCACACAGCCGGCATTTTTGTTTGTTTGTTTGTTTGTTTTGTTTTTGGCTGCCTTGGGTCTTTGTTGCTGCACAGGGCTTTTGGCCAGGGGGGCTACTCTTCGTTGCAGTGCACAGGCTTCTCACTGCAGTGGCTTTTCTTGTTGCTGATCACTGGCTCTAAGTGTGCAGGCTTCAGTAGTTGCAGCACATGGGCTCAGTAGTTGCAGCACGTGGGCCCTAGAGCATGCAGGCTTCAGTAGTTGCAGTGCACGGGCTCAATAGTTGTGGCTCATGGACTCTAGAGCGCAGGCTCAGTAGTTGTGGCGCACGAGCTTAGTTGCTCTGCCAGCCAGTGTTTGATGGGCTGAACTGTTTCTGCTACTTTCTATCTCAGCAAGTTCCTTAAACCTTGTCGAGCCTCAGTTCTTTTATATTTGAAATGGAGAAATAATTTCCACCCAGTTGAGAGCAGTACTGAGGATTCAATAATAGATGATGAGCAAGTCCCCAGGACGGTGCCAGGGTCATAGTAGGAGCTCAAGAAATGTTCATTAAATGAAAGTGCTGCCAAAAGATGGAAACAACCCAAGTGTCCATCAACTAATGAGTTGATGAGCAAAGTGTGGTATATCCATACAATGGACTATAATTCAGTCTTAAAAAGGAATGAAATTCGAATACATCCTACAGCATGGATGAATTCTGAAAACATCATGCTAAGTGAAAGAAGCCAGACACAAGAGGTCACATATTGTATGATTCCATTTATATGAAATGTCCAGAACAGACACATCCATAGAGACAGAAAGCAGATTTGTGGTTGCAGGGCATATGAGGGTACCCTTTTAGGGTGATGAAAATGTTCTAGAACTAGATAGTGGTGATTGTTGCTTATTATGGAGGTCCTAAATGTCACCAACAGTAAATGTCACTAACAGTAAATTTTATGTCATGTGTATTTTACTACAATTGAAAAAAAAATTGTTTATTCCAAGTGCCTCTTAAACTTCCTTACCATTCATTCATTCATTCATTTATTCAGCCACCACTTGTGCTGTGTCAGGCATAGTGGGAGACAATATGAAGCCTTTCACTGAGGCTTAACCACCCATGAAAGAGAACTTGAAGGGCACAACATCTAGAAGTAAGCTGTTGGGAGCATGTCCCTGTAATGGGGTCCTTGGATTTCTACTTCCAAGGGAAGTCTTTAAAAATATATATATATATATTTATTTATTTATTTATTTGGTTGTGCTGGGTCTCAGCTGCAGCAGGCGGGCCCTCTAGCCGCTGCTCTTGGGCTCCTTTGTTGTGGCTCACCACTCCTTAGTTGCAGCACATGGGCTTCTTAGTTGCGGCAGGTGGGCTCCTTAGTTGCAGCTCCAGGGCTCCGTAGTTGCAGCTTGCCAGCTCCCCAGCTGTGGCACACGGGCTCCTTAGTTGTGGCACATGAACTCCTAGTTGCCGCATGCATGTGGGATCCAATTCCTCTCCCCGACCAGGGATCGAACCCGGGCCCCCTGCACTGGGAGCACAGAGTCTTCTCCACTGCGTCACCAGGGAAGTCCCTCCAAGGTGATGTCTTGACACATGTCTTCTCAGCTGTTGCTCTGCTCCCAGCCAAGTGAGACCTGCCTGCTTCAGGAAGCGGTAGGCTGCAGACCAAGTGTGAACACACCTCCATTCGGGCCAGCCAGACCCCTCCAGGGCCAGGGAAGGGGGGAGAAGTGCTGCCCATTGGACAATGTTTTGAATGAATTGATTTAAACTCAGATCTTCTTGGTTCTCAAGAATCAGTCTCTTCTCTCATACAGACAGAAGGCAGAGGGCATTTTTTTTTCCTGGAAAGGAAACTGCTTAAAGAAATCAAGATCAAGTCAGAGGAAAGAGACTGCTGAAACACAGAAGTGGAATTAATGAAAGCTTCCAAAAGGAAAGAGAAGATTAGTCCTACTCACTCACCCAGACTCTGGGAGTTGCCCGTTGCTCTGTGAGCCATCTCAATGTCTGTCGCTGGAATCTCAGCACTGGTTTTCAGGATTTGTCCTGCAGGGGGCAGCTTGACTGCCTGGGGCAGATGCTGAGGGACCTATTCTATTTGGCCCAGGTTCCACTGTATGCTCTATTTAGGCTTCCCTGTAGCCTTCAAAATACTTGTTGATTCGTTGATTAACTGAGAGGCATCCAGAAGAGGGTGAATAGGGTGAAGGGCCTCTATCTTCAAGTAATAGCAGCCACTGTTTATTCAGGGCTTACCATGAACCAGACACACTACATGCATCCCTGTCCTTCACATTGATATTATCCCCATTGTATACATGAGCAGTCCAAGGCTCAGAGACGGCAATTCACTGGTCCAAGGTCACACAGCTAGGACACCTTGCTGGAGAAGAGCAGACTCAGGCTGACTTTGAAAAGCTGGCACATAGGGGAGGGGTCAGACTTGTTCTGTATGATCTCAAAGGAAAGCCTTTCATTCTGGTCCTCCACAGCCTTTTCGTGGCCTTTGGGGTCTCAACAGATCGAAGTGGGAGACTTGAGGCAAAAGATGGGACAGAAGGGTCTTCAAGGAGGAGGGATGTGGATTCATATCCTGACACTACCGGTCATGTCAGCTCTCTGTGCCTCTCTCTTCTCATCTGTAAAATGGGACATAATTGATCAGGCCAGGCCACGCTGCTTCATTCTACCTTTCACGGTTCCCTATAGCTCTTGGGATCAAGTCCAATCTCTTATCATGACTTAGAGGCTCCTGCACGCTCAGGTCCTAGCTTTCCTCTCCAGCCTCTTGTCTCATCACCTCAGCCAGAGCAAACTGTTTCTCGGTCCCCAAACTCTTCAAGTTCTCTTCATCCTCCTGGCCTTTTTACACACTCTCCTTGGTCACCCTGTTGAACTTTCCTAGGTGGGCAAGAACGGGTGGCATTTGAACTCAGGCGCTGGAGATTGCCATGCTGATCTTCACAACAGCGCACCCAAGGGATGTGTTGGGCCCCACAGGTGAGCATCGTCTACTATGTGCCTCAGAGCAGAAAGAAGTTGAGAACTTTCAAGGGAGGGTAGCTCTGGTATGGACTGGATGCCGGCTGGTTCTGTCCACCCTCCAGGTGGGAAAAGAACCTGTGCTACTCCTCACTGCTTATTCTGTCCTCTCGCACAGGTGGGCAGCAGCTGTTTTGGGGTAGGGGTGGGCAGGAGAAATCCAGGAGGGTGTGGTAAGAGATGGTGAAGGGAAGGTTGAGTTCCATGGTGTTCTGACCAGGCAGGCCTAGGCAGAGCCCGTGGTTTCCAGACTAACCATGTTATTCCTGAGGTCTAAGCATTAAGGGTCCCCTGGTGAGCATTGTCGGGAAAGCCAGCCCAGACCCCAGCATTCCACCAGGACTTTAAGCTGTGGTTTGAAAACTCAAACACTCCAGGGCCTGGGGTGCTGTCCTAATGAATGGAGTCACAGCTGTGGCCCTCTTAACCTGTTGCTTTCTCACTTTGGAGGGACATGGATTGACAGAGAGGATGTCTCTGTTGGAAGTAAAACATCAATGCAGATGCCGTGATAAATGCTGCCTAGTATTGGAGAGACCAGAGGAAGACTGGGCCCCGCCCTTCTCCCAACTGAGGCCCGCTGTTCCTGCTGGGATGAGAGCCCCAGGTGACCTACCACCCCAGGGAGCAGGTGCTGTCAGGCCCCACCTCTATCTCACACCTTTCACTGGAAATTTGCGCTGTGATCTGGAAACTTTCAACCACTTGTATCTTCCTTCCTCTCTGGGCCTGACATCTTTTTTCAGAATTCTGGAATGTTGTTCTGCCAGCAGGGCAAGTGCTGGGGAATTAATACTTCCGAGGAACAACCTTCAGCCAAAGACTGACAGGTCTTCTTTTTCTTTTTTTTTTTACTGGCATAGGTAGATTTTAATATATACTTGGCATTTTCTAGATCCTGATAATTTAACAACTCTGAGATTTTTACCAATATAATGTATAATTCTTTTTTTAAGTATAAATATGAACAACTTTTTAAAATTTAATTTTATTTATTTACTTTTTATACAGTAGGTTCTTATTAGTTATCTTTTTTTTTTTTTTTGCAGTACGCGGGCCTCTCACTGTTGTGGCCTCTCCCGTTGCGGAGCACAGGCTCCAGACACACAGGCCCAGCGGCCATGGCTCACGGGCCCAGCCGCTCCGCAGCATGTGGGATCCTCCCGGACCGGGGCACGAACCCATGTTCCCTGCATTGGCAGGCGGACTCTCAACCACTGCGCCACCAGGGAAGCCCTAGTTATCTATTTTATACATATTACTGTATATATGTCAATCCCAATCTCCTAATTCATCCCACCACCACCACCCCGCCCCCTGCTTCCCCCCTTGGTGTCCATACATTTGTTCTCTACATCTGTGTCTCTATTTCTGCCCTGCAAACCAGTTCATCTGTATCATTTTTCTAGATTCCACATATATGCATTAATATACAATATTTGTTTTTCTCTTTCTGACTTACTTCACTCTGTATGACAGTCTCTAGGTCCATCCACATCTCTACAAATGACCCAGTTTTGTTCCTTTTTATGGCTGAGCAATATTCCATTGTATATATGTGCCACATTTTCTTTATCCATTTGTCTGTCGATGGGCATTTAGGTTGCTTCCATGACCTGGCTATTGTAAATAGTGCTGCAATGAACATTGGGGTGCATGTGTCTTTTTGAATTATGTTTTTTTTTTCTGGGTATATGCCCTGTAGTATGCTGGGTCATATGATAATTCTATTTTTAGTTTTTTAAGGAACCTCCATACTGGTCTCCATAGTGGCTGTGTCAATTTACATTCCCACCAACAGTGCAAGAGGGTTCCCTTTCCTCCACACCCTCTCCAGCATTTGTTGTTTGTAGAGTTTCTAATGATGCCCATTCTAACTGGTGTGAGGTGATACCTCATTGTAGTTTTGATTTGCATTTCTTTAATGATTAGTGATGTTGAGCAGCTTTTCATGTGCTTCTTGGCCATCTGTATGTCGTCTTTGGAGAAATGTCTGTTTAGGTCTCCTGCCCATTTTTGGATTGGGTTGTTTGTTTTTTTGATATTGAGCTGCATGAGCTGTTTATATATTTTGGAGATTAATCCTTTGTCCGTGGATGCGTTTGCAAATATTTTCTCCCATTCTGACGGTTGTCTTTTGGTCTTGTTTATGGTTTCCTTTGCTGTGCAAAAGCTTTTAAGTTTCATTAGGTCCCATTTGTTTATTTTTGTTTTTATTTCCATTGCTCTGGGAGGTGGGGACTGACAGGTCTTTGATGTAGGAATACTCTTGGGCTCCCTCACCTCACCCCTCATCTCAGATCATTCCAAGGTTCAAGCTTTATGCACTTCCTGGAGGCGTTCAGCTCCAGTTGTCCAAGGTGGCAGCTGGCTCAACCCTGCACCCTTGGCTGGCTGTCTCCTCCCCTCTTCCCCTCCTCCCCTCTTCCCCTCCTCCCCTGCCAGGCTGTCTGCAGCTCCCACATAAACCATTTGCTCTCAAATCTTTGTCTCAGCATCAGCTTGTGGTGTAATTCAAACCAAGTGACCCAGTTTTCAAGAGGAAGCAGAAATCTGGTTTTTATATAAAATCCCTTAATTTTAAAGTGGTGGCCAGTTGTTAAAAAGAAAAGCAGACCATGCATGGACCACACATCCACAGGGTAGATTTGGTCCATGGCCAGTGCTGTGCAGGGCTATGTGTGTACCTGGGCCTGGCCTGACCCTGACATCCCTTAAATGCTTCGGCATCATGGCTTTGGCTATTCTCATGGGTGCTCTTTCCAGCAGCTTGGCTTTATTCTTCCCCTGCATCTCATGAGAATGTCCCCTCCTAGCTGTCACTCTCTGTTCCCCCCTCCCTCCCTCCGTCCCTCCCTCCATCCGTCCCTCCCTCCCTTCCTTCCTTCCTTCCTTCCTCCCTTCCTTCCTTCCTTCCTTCCCTCCTTCTCTTATTCTGATTTTCTTGAGGAAGCCCCTCCTGCTGAGTCTTTACTACTTGCTTGCTCTTCTAATAAACTGCACAGCAGCATTTAGCAAGGGGTTTACTAGCTACTAGGGGATTACATCTCCAGGGAACCCATTTACTGTTGGTAACCTTTGTCCGGCTGTTTCAGAAATGACTCCTTTAAGAATGACCCCAAGCTCTAGTTTCTCAGATCAATAGTGTCCTGTGGTGTTTATGCCTGGCCTGGTTCTCCAGGGTCTCCACTCTCTGTGGGGGTCAACACATCTTTTGGGTAATGCCACAGAGGCCCTGCAGGTGTGGGTTGATTTGAGGACACGAAGGGTTTCAAGCGACTGGGAGGTTTTATGACAGCTGCATGGATGCCTTGGAGCTGTGAACTCTGACCCATAGTGACCCTGAGGCTGCTACTCCCCACACAGGCTGACTCTTGCCCCTGGCCTGCAGCTCAGTGAGAATGATGTGAAAGTGGGATGGGGCCCTGAAACCCTGGGCTTTTTCTCCCCAGCCACTTCACCTACCACCTTATTGTCTGCTTACCATGGCTTTTAGTCTTACACTTGCAGGTATCTGGTAGGTACACATTGTTCTATAGAATGCCAAAGTCTTGAAAATCTTGTTCGGCAAACAAAAAAAGTTTTCATGGTAAAAGAATTCCACCCATAAAATTTGTTATGAGTGAATCCTGGTAAGCTGGGTCAGACAGAGGAAAGCAGGGCTTCTAAGCGCCTTTAACGCACTAATGTGCACTATGACTTCTTAAGAGAGGTTAGGTGACAACAGTTCCTCCAAAAACACTTGGGGCGCTGCTACAGACTCTAGGACCTGGCAGTGCGGGGCCTGGCAGGGCTCCGTGAGCAAGTGGCACAAGTCCAAGGCCTCTCTCTGCTGGTGATCAAACTGCCTGCAGGGATGGAGCCAGCTGACTGCCCCTCCGAGACCCCATGGGGTGTTCGGCTCCTTTCCAGGGTGGATAACTTGGGGTGTAGTGCAGGAAGATTCAGGAACCCTAAGAGGTCTGGGAGTGGAAGGAGGCTCAGCCTAGGCTGGTGGCTGAGGGGACCAGTGCGTGGGGACGTCGCTAGTCTCTGCTCTATGATTAGGGCAATTTGGTTCTCCAGGTGGCCATTTGTGGTAGGAAACACAGCCTAGAAATTAAACTAAATATATCCAGTCCCCAGCAGATTGGACACAGCAATGGCACCTGGCTGGGGACGGGGTGGCCGAGGTTCCACCCAGGTCGGGATGTCATTGTGCTGACTCCTATATTTTAAGGGTTGGGAGGGAAATGGTTTGAGCTTCCAAGACCTGGCCTGGGTAGAATGACAGAGATACGGGTTTGAGTTTGGGGGAAGAGGTCTCATTTCCTCATATCATGCTTCACTCTGTCACCCCTTCACTCCAGGGACCGTTGTCCCCAGTGCTCAGCTCTTCTCTGCCTCCTCATGGCTGCTGCAGTTCCTACTTCCCATCTGTCCCCAAACCCACAAAGCTCCACCAGCTTTGTCTTCCTGTGTTCCAAAAGGAACCCTCGCCCTTTTCCCTGAGGAAATGCCCATTCCCTCCAGGTGGCTGTTAGGAAACAACAGCGTGGAAATTTAATTTGCACTAAGTTGATATGACTGATACAGCAATGTAATTGCATTAAATTTCTTAGTTGAAAGGGTTCTTGGCAATCTCAGGTGATTTTTGAGATTTTGTTGAAGGCCAAATGAAATCTTAAGTACTCTTTCAACATGTGAAGTGAATGAACGCACAGTTGCTCCGAGTGAGAGCATTGCCTGCCCTTTCAGCTGACTTCAATCCATCCCTAAAGGGACTTTTTTGGAACAATGGTTATCAACTACTAATTACACCTTTCATTCTAACGGAAACTGGGGTACAGATTAAGGGAAGTGACTTGCCCAAGGTCACAGGGCCAGAGAGTGGCAAGGCTGGGACTTGTCCCCAGGTCCCCTGACCTTTAGCTAATGTTCTTGTCCCTGCCCGACAATGATGAGGTATTTCTCTCTCAGACCTCATCCTTGTAGCCAACTCCAAACAGTTATCACCAGCTCTGCCATTCTAGTAAAAGAATATTCATCACACCCTCTGCACTTATCTGTGCTTCCCTTGTGCCTTTCACCCCTGAAGAGGAGGCAGTTTTTCTGACCTGCTTCATGCTGGAAGTTACCCCTTTCCTACTGCTGCTAATTTTTTTCCCTGTTACTTTTTTTTTTTTCCTATTCCCCTCCCCACTCCAGCTTTATTGAGATATAATTGACGTACAAATTTTCCTGTTAAATTTTTACAACCCAGTTGCTGCTGAGAATAAACGCAAAAAAGAGGGCAGAGACATTTCAGATTCTGCTCATTGCGCGTTTTCATTTTTAATTAAATAAATCAAGTAAGCCATCAGGTGATGGGTTCACATTCTGTTCTGCAGAGAAGATCCTGACTGGTGGTGGCCACCAGCTTTCTGAAGGCAGCCCCTGTGTTTCCAGGAGATTGTAGCCACGACAAGAACATCTGGGACATTGACGGCAAGGGGGCTGGAGCAACATGGCCAAGCAGGCTGAGCTACATGCTACACATACACACGTGTGGACACATATGTACATACCATGGCCACGTATGGCCATGAAGGGGTATCCTGTACTATGCGCCCATGAAACATGACAGGGGGCCAAAATTCTTGGCAAAAAGAGTTTGCAGGAACCAGAAGGGAGCAGGGGAGCCAGGCAGACTTGGCCTAGAAAGTACAGATGAAAGGGAGACTTTAGGGGGTGACCAGTTCAAGCCCAATGACAGAAGAAGCAAGGAACATAGGTCATTTTATTTGACAAATAAATACAAATAAAATACCTGGTCTACAGTATGAGCTAGGCCCTGAGGATGGTACCATGTAATCTGGGAAACACATAACTAACTAGTCCCCCATGCACAGTATGGAATGACAAAGGTCACAAGACCCTAGGATCTTGAAGTTCTTAAGACATCTGAGCTGCCAACTCTGCTTCATCCTTTTGAGGTAAAGAGCAGCTTCCACTCTTCTGAAACCATGGGCAGTTGAAAGGCCATGTGGCTACATTCAGGAAACCCTGGGCCGCCTCCCTGCCTTCTAGCTGGACCATGTGCTAGGAATCTTCACAGGCAAACTCATTAACTTTGGAACTCAGAGGACGCTCCTTCTTTAAATTTGTGCAGACTAACAAGATCCACTTCTTGGAGCTCGTCAGACTGCACAAGTTTAAAGAAGGAGCATCCTCTGCAGGCATCTGTTCCCTCACCCCACTCTCCCTGCCTCAGGAACCCACCCCTCTGAGACCCACCTTTGCTTTCAGCCTTTGGGGATGGGAGTGGGAGAGGACTACCTTGGGGACACAGCCATCCAGTCTTCTGCCCCTGTCCTTCATAATCCAGGGCCTCTGAAGGGATAGGCCTCATAGTCAATTAACACAGAACCAGGGCTGGAAGAGACCTTCAGGGTCAGGACCAGACCATCTGATGCTTACATCTCCTGTCTGCTCTCTAGGCCAAGCATACGTCTTCTGGGACAGGGACCTCCTGGAGCTTGTTCAGAAAGCAGAGGTGGAAGGGAAAGATGTTCTTGTAATAGGTCGGTTGGGTCCTCTGCTCTTAAGGGTTTGGTTAGCAGCTGCCTCATTAGACCAGCCTCTGGCATAGCTCCCAGGCTGAGGGTGCTGGCAGGCAAACATTTTTTTCCCCTGTTCATTTGGTTACTTATTTTCAAGTGAGTGCATCACATAAAGGGACAGAGGGTTAGAACTTGCTTATGTCTCTCAACCTTAATAATAAGTTGGTGATAACCTGCAAGGGCCATGCTACAGAGATCTGCTGCTTCTTTTTCCCTCTTCATGGGACTCAGGAATCCTGCCCCCACAAAATCCTGCTCCCAAAGACCCTTCCCCCCATGTCCTCATCCACTCCAAGGTTTATAAACAAGGCCCAGAGGAGAAGCCAGGAATGGGCAGCAGTGGCGACAGCCTGAGGGTGTTGCACACTGCCCTGTCTCACCAAGGCCTGGAATGTTCTGAACTATTTTTATAGGCTGGGCTAAAGAGGTCTTCATGAAGAAAAAGAAAAACGAATAAACGCTCATTGCTGAATGAGCCTCTTGTTCCCAGGAAGCTGGCGGTGGGCGGAGGTGAGGCCTCAACACTCCCTCTGTCTCCAGGCAGGTGGGTGCTGTGGAGGTGAAGGCTCGTGGGGGGCCAGAGGGAGCAGAGAAACCAGGGCTGGCCTCGCTGGAAGAGGAGGCACTAGCTCCCAGCTGGACCACCTCCCCTAGCCCAGCTCCCTGCTGAAAACCCCTCACACGTTACTCCAACCAGGTCCCATGGAGTGTAGAGTCAGTAGTCATCCCTCCCTCTCCTCCCTAAACCCCAAGGGTTCCCAGAGCATTGCTAAGCCCAAGGCAACACTCTCTTGAGGTGTGTCCTATTTCAGATACCTGGACAAAGGTAATATAGCAGAAAGGGCCTTACTGTCATATCTTCAAATCAACAAGAGGAAACCGAGCTAAAAAAATACCCTGCGGCCATCGTGACTCCCACGCTCCCAGTTTTGTCCTCTCGTGTATTCTGAATCGTCTTGGAGTGTCCTTGTATGCATGAAGTGAATGGTTTCTATTATTATCGTCTTTTTTGATTTGGGTACAGCTTTGAGTCCCTGCAAAAAATAAAATATTTTCTGTCTCTTCTTTTTCACAAAATAAATAAATTAAGTCAATCTGCAGTGTACAAATTGATAATGTCCTGAGAAGTCCCAAAGGTCCATTCTCGGCATAGTCCTCAGAGCTCAGGGGTGGAGGCCTTGGCCCCAGAGGCACAGTAAGGGAAGAAGGAAGAAGTCTGCAGTCCACACTAGGAGGGCCCCAGGAACCAGAAAGGGCCTTGGATAGAGGTGCCTGCCTCCCACCACGCCCAGGTGGGGAACAGTGGAGGGAGCAGGGCAAGGGCTGGGGAAGAATGGCCAGTACTTCTGGGCCTGCCAGAATCATCCTGGCCCCACTCTGCCCCAGGATCAAGTTTTCAGAGCTGGAGTCCCTTTGGACCCCAAATTAGAGCCATTTCCCGGCACAATTTATTCTTGGAACAGAAAACCTAGAGACTTCCTCGATTGGCTGAATCCATGGTGATGGAGACCCAGCAGCTCAAACGCACTGACTGTAATGGATCCCACAAGATGGCCACTGTCCTCACCTTTTCAAAGGCTGGCTTCCTGCCAGGACACCCCCCCCCCTTCCCTATGGCAACACTAGCTGGACCCAGATCCTGTATTTCCCTGCTCCCCATAACACTCAAAACAAAACTCAGCCCTCTGGGCTTGACAATGAGACGGATCTGATACAGAGGTTGTCCAGGAAATCAGAAATAGCCCTTAGTGAACTGCTGATGCTTCCTGCAAGTTCTGAGGTGGTACTGAGTGCTGCCCCCTAGTTTGGGGGTGGGAATGGGGAAACGCTTCCACTCTGGGGACATCTGCTTGGTCATAGGACCCTGACGCCCCAGGAAATATGTTAGGACCTGGGAGAGATGTTCAAATCTGGCCTCTTCTTGGGGAGGGGGTGAGGATTGCTAATTTATGCTGTCTCTGGACACTCAGCAAAGAATGCCACTGGTTTCTGACATTTGTTCCACGTTGGATCAAACAAAAAAGCCCGTGGGGCGCTGTGGGCTGCCATGTGGCCACCTTGGCTCTGGTTCTTCTGGGGGAAGGCTCCTCCTCCTCTTCCTCCAGCAGGAGCCAAAGTGCTCCCCACTGGTCTTCCTGGCCCCCCTCAGCCCCTCAAGCCCACAATGCTTCCAAGCAGCACTCCTGTAGAAACAAACCTGAAAACACAGCCACAAGAGACCAAACCATAAATAACTTAAAAAAAAATAAAACATGCACCCCATCCCACATTGAGCAATACTCTTCCCAGAGCCCTAAATGAGGAATTCCAGACACTAACCACATAACCATGACGACCAACCATGTGGCTGACCTCTGTCCCTGTCTTCTCGGGGGACGGGGTATCCTGATGTGACTTCTCCCTTAGGAGCACTCTGTATTTCCTTCTGCGCCTTGCCCCACAGCGGCCTGGCCGGAAATGACAGGACTCATGAGCTGCCTTTTGCCTCCAGGGACCACTGATGCTCCTGCCAGTCAGGCTTGAGGCCGCTTTCAAATATGGACCTGCTCTCGGGGAGCCAACTGAGCTAGGACAGGGTCTTCGGGCTGCAATCACACGAGGGTCAGCCATGCCATTTCAAACCGTGCTGCCTGCTAGCAGCAAGGACACGAATGGGTAAGGGGAGGTAACCACGAGAATAAGGTGGGCAGAGGCCGTGGACTTGGCAGTTCTGTATCCACCGTTCAGCCTCGAGCTTGGATGGGGAACAGGGTCATGGCCCATGACTGTATATCATTCCCCCCTCCCCGAATAACTCTAAAAGGTAAGCAGAGGCTTTTCTTTAGGTGTGTGATACAGATAAAGCATAAGGCAACGGGGAAGGTTTTTTCTGTGTGTGTGTTTGTGTTTTTATGTTCTTCTGCCTCTCTGTGTGGTGTGAGTGTAGGTATTTGTCTTTATATGTGTATGTTTGTTTTGTAGCTCTATATAGAGCTGATTTCACCTCTCCCCAGGGACCCACCCAGATGCCACACTGGATTATGGAGAAATTCGGAAACTGAAAGGTTGACACTGAGTACAGCAGGGGGTCTGACTGTGGCTAGTCAGTGTCTGAAACCCCTTCTGGTTGTTAAATATTTGTGGACTCTGACCCACAGGGTCTACAGGCACCTATGTGTGTTTCATGTATATTTCTGTGTGTGTGTGTGTGTGTGTGTGTGTGTGTGTGTGTGTGTGTGAGAGAGAGAGAGAGAGAGAGACAGAGACAGAGGGAGAGAGAGGCGAGAAAGGCTTGTCAATAGGCTCGGGCCTGCCTGGGCCTGCTCAGGACACCACAGCCCCTTAGGTCTGGGTTTGCAGCCCTCAAAAGGACTGGCCACTGTCCTGTTCTCAGCGGGAAGCTCCAGGCCCACAGCTAGGGCGGGAAGCGAGCGGGCTGAGGGCCTACTTCTACAGCGCAGGCGCCACCTACGCCCTGCCCGTCTTCCTGCCCACCCCCGCGGCGGCGCTGCAGTCTCCCAGCTGGCCTGGGTGAGGCAGGCAAGGCGGGGCTTTCACCAGGAGGGGTGCTCGACGCCCCAGGTCCCCTACGTGACCCAGAAGGTGCCGCGCTCCTCCAGCAGGCTGACGGAGCGGTTGGAGAGCGAGGCGGCGTCCTGCACAGGCTTGTAACCAAAGAGGCGCATGGCGGGGCCGCAGGCAGCCTGTACCACCTGCGCTAGCTTGAAGGGCATGCTGAAGCGCCACTTCTCAAACTGCTCTGAGGAGTTCTTCTGCGTGGAGTAGATGCCGTCGTGCGCCGCCTGGGTGTTCTTCTGGATCCAGTCCTCCACCTGCGGGGTCAGGGGAATGCCTGCAAAGCGGTACATCTCCTGGGCCTTCTGCAGCGGCCTGAGGGCCACGTCCTCGTAGCGCACCAGCATGTAACGGCCCCGCAGCCAGGCCGGCTGCCTCAGGCCCAGCTCAGCGGACAGGCGGATGCTCTCACAGTTGCCCTTCAGCCGCAGCACCTCCTCCTCCCTCAGCTGGTCCTGTCCCTTGGCCAGCCAGTTCTTCCAGGTCTCGTACTTGTCGGCGAAGGCCACCATGCGGGAGGCTAGCACAGCGCGGGGGTCGCGCACCAGCTGGATGACGCGGAGGTCCAGACGGGGGTCCTCGGCCAGCGGCTGCAGGAACTCCAGCTGCCGTATGCGGACGGCCTTGATTGCCATGTGCTCCTTGCGGCGGCAGGCCTCGGAGGCCAGCGTCATGTTGAGGAGGCCGCAGCGGCGGTTCTTGCAGGGGTACTTCTCGAATACCTTCTTGACGAGGGGCGTGCAGACGGGGTCCTCGCAGAGGGAGCGGCTGGAGCCCCGGCGGAACACGAACTGGGTCAGGTGGTCCTCGGGTGCCGGGATGATGAAATGCTCCAGGAGGTACAGGTCGCACAGGAAGAGCTGCTTGAGCACGTCGCGGTATACCAGGGCCGAGCCTGCGGCGTTGGCGCCGCCCTGCTCGAAAGACACCGTGCGCTCGATGTGCCACAGCGGCTCGAAGAGGTAGAAGATGTTGCCCTGCTGATTGAAGAACTCGCCCACAAACGAGGAGCCCGTGCGCGTGGTGGCCATGAGGAGCAAGTGGCGCCGGGGCGGGGCCTCGGCGGGTGGGCGGGACTCCTGCTCCCACTCTGTGGTCTCCTCCTCAGCCTCCTCTGCCGGCGCCACGCCTAGCTGCAGACTGAGGTTTCGCAGGCGGCTCTGCAGCTGCGTGAAGGCCGAATCCAGCTCACTCAGGGACAGGAGGGATGCGTTCTCGGCCAAGACTAGGGCTGGGTCGGTGCTATTGGCATCTGCCGGGGATTGGGGGATCTGCTTCAGTTTGTCCGAGACCCTGTGAGAACAGAGGGATACCGGGGTCAATGACTGACTGGGGACTCCATCCCCTGTGCCACCCTGAGGAGCATCCCAGGATAATCACCCAGCAGCCGACTCTGAGGCAAGGATTTGAGTGTAAGTAGTTTATTTGGGACTTGATCACAGGAAGAACGGGTAGAGGGGTAGGGAAGTGAGGCAGGGAGGAAAGGAAGTCCATAAGGGTGAGCAGGCTACCCCTGTGGCCAAATCGCTCTGCCGGAGGAACCCCAGGAGACGGTGTAGATAGAACACACCTCAGGATTCTCTACCCAAGGGGTGTGAAGCTCCCAGTTGGCCTTGACTGAGGGCTGCTCCCAGAGGCATTTACTCCCCAGGACTTGTGGCTTGCCAGTGTGCAGGTGGAGAGAATGCCCTCAGGTGGAGAGTTGCAGGATCTTGCAATAGGACCCAGTAGGCACAAACTGGAGCAGTCCATGCTAAGGAACCCAGGCAGGGCACTGACATAGTGCCTACTACATAGCCCTATTCCTAACCTATCCATCCTGGTTGATGCTTTCTTGCAGGGGTTGTGCTTGGGAGAGAAGGTCTGTGAAATCTCTCTATGTCTTGCAGGCCCACTAGCAGGGCCACTGCACACAGCGGTACACTGCCAACTCTAGGGGGCAGCATTCCCAGCATAGCTGTTGTGAGTGCACACCCCTGGAGTTGAACAGTGCACAACCTGGGCAGCTGAACATGGCAGCCCTGCCCACCACGGTATCTGTACCAGGACCCTGCCTCACCCTCATCCATGACTTCAGATTGGTATAGGAGATATGCTGTTAATGTGAGGCATCATCCTAGGCCAGGAAGTTAATTAATAATAATAACCACAGCCAGCAAGTAGAGGACACCAACTGTGTGTCAGGCACAGGGCTAAACACTTCTACATTTTCTTATTTAATCTTTACAACAAGGCAGACCCCATTATTAGTCACATTTTACAGAAGAGAGACTTAAGACAGAAAAGTGAAATAATTTGTCTAAGCTGTCACAGCTAGAAAGGGCCAGAATCAGGGGAATTCCCTGGTGGTCCAGTAGTTAGGACTCCATACTTCCACTGCAGGGGTCATGGGTTCAATCCCTGGTGGGGGGACTAAGATCCTGAAAGACGTGCGCTGCGGCCAAAAAAAAGTGCCAGAATCAGGATTCCAACTCAGACTGCCTGAGTCTAGAGCCCAAGTCTCACAGCTGTGCGGTCATGAGGACGTGGGCATGACCTACTGCCTGGGCACAGGAGAGGTCTGATGATTACTGGTTGAGGGATTGCCTTTGTAGGTCCACAGAGAGCCCTATAAGCTACCTCTCTGCCCCACCCACCCCACCTTGATAGGGAAGACTTGGGCTTGCATCCCTCACCTTGATATGATTTTATTTTCCTTTTCAATGAAGACAAAAACCACCACCACAAAAGCCAGGAAAAGGGCATATTTGCTCCTCATTCTCAGGCTGTGCAGAAAGTGTCGGCAGTCCTGGGGCAGAGTGAGTCCTTTCTCCATGGGGAAGGGTAGGGCCATGGGCACTCAGCTTGGGGACATCACTCAGGACCTGGCTCGTTGTTCAGGTGGGGGACACCTGGTCCTGTGGAGAGATGAGCGGTCAGGACACCCTTGTCTGTAGATGAGAACAAACAGGAGCTTTTCCACCAGACTTTTGGGGACCACAGCCCTGTTTTGTCAGAACCCCAGACCCACTCTCCCAATGGACTATGCCCCAGAGACTTGAAATGAGGTCATTCAAAATACCAATGAACCTTCTGATTCGTCCATGTCACTTCCAGCAGTTTATGCTTTGACTTCACACATGACTGAAAGGCAAGTGTATGAAAAGAATACTCCTTGCAGTAAACATGTTTGCAATAGCCAAAGAGTGAAAACATCTAAATAAAATACGATGGAGCAAGCAATGGATTATTATGCAGCCACAAAGAATAATGAGGTGGATCTACTAATGCTGACGTGAATAATCTACTATGTATTGGGTTGGCCAAAAAGTTCGCTCAGGATTTTCCATAAGATGTTACAGAAAAACCCAAACGAACTTTTTGGCCAACCCAATATGTTATAATTTTATATATAAGTAATGCAAGCTGCAGACATAGTGTGTTTATATAGGTTAGGGTTTCTTAGCGTCAGCACTATTGACTTTTAAAAAAAATTTTATTGGAGTGTAGTTGATTTACAACGTTGTTAGTTTCTGCTGTACAGCAGAGTGAATCAGTTATACGTATACATATATCCCCTCTTTTTAAGATTCTTTTTCCATATAGGTCATTACAGAGTTCCCTGCGCTATACAGTATGTCCTTATTAGTTATCTACTTTATATATAGTAGTGTGTATATGTCAATCCCAATCTCCCAATTTATGCCCCCGCTTTCCCCCTTGGTAACCATAAGTTTGTTTTCTACATCTGTGACTCTATTTCTGTTTTGTAAATAAGTTCATTTGTACCTTTTCTTAATATTCCACATATAATCAATTTCATATGATATTTGTCTTTCTCTGACTTACTTCACTCAGTATGACAATCTAGGTCCGTCCATGTTGCTGCAAATGGCATTATTTCGTTCTTTTTTATGTCAGCACTAATAACATTTTAGATCAGATCATTCTTTGCTGTGGGGATTGTCCTGTGCATTGTAGGATGTTTAACAGCATCCTTGGCCTCTACTCATTAGATAACAGTAGAATCCCCTTTGCTCAGATGTGACAATCAAAAATATCTCCAGACATTGTGAAACGTCCTCTGGGCAGGGGGGAGGTACAAAATCATCCCAGGTTGAGAACCTCTGATGTAGTATGATCCCATTTGAAAAAAAAAAATTAAGGGAGAGAAAAGTGGACTGTGACCACAGGCATACACAAGGCCTATAACAAAGCGACGGGTAGGTCAGGAGAGAAGGATGGGGTGAGTCTTAATGTTTGCTGTGTAACACTGTGCACTATTAGAAATTTTACCATGCAGATGTATAATTTTCGTTTTTGTTTTTTTTTGGCTGCGTTGGGTCTTCGTTGCTGCGCGCGGGCTTTCTCTAGTTGCGATGAGTGGGGGCTACTCTTCGTTGTGGTGCATGGGCTTCTCATTGCAGCGGCTTCTCTTGTTGCGGAGCACAGGCTCTAGGCATGCGGGCTTCAGTAGTTGTGGCTCGCGGGTTCTAGAGCGCAGGCTCAGTAGTTGTGGTACATGGGCTTAGTTGCTCCGCGGCATGTGGGATCTTCCCGGACCAGGGATTGAGCCCGTGTCCCCTGCATTGGCAGGCAGATTCTTAACCATTGTGCTACCAGGGAAGTCCTGGATGTATAAATTTTTAAAAATTAACTAAAGGTTTTCCACCATAGCATGTGAATTCTAACAAAATCCTTCACATGGCCTTGGCCTTCAGGTCTCAGCTTCGTGGGGCAGCTTCCCCGGGATAGGTTAGGGCCTCCTTGGCCCCGCCACAGTACAAAGACTCTCTTTAGCACCTGAGACTTTGTCATAAAGCAGGCCCACTTGTAATGACTTGTTCAGTGCTAATCATCCCTTTGGGGAGGACGGGGAGTTTGTCTGGCTCCCTCATTATCCCTTAGCACTGGGCCAGGCACACAGGAGACACTCATGCACGGCTGCTAAATGACAGAATGGTTAAAGGAATAAATGACTCTTAGCGGAAAGTGTATATATTTTTTAAAGCTGGAGTAAAAACACCATTGCCCAGTGGAGCCTGAATCACCATTTCTTTCACTCGTCCTCACCATCACACACACACACTGTCCCATACCACAAGCCGCAAGATTCCAGCACAACCCCCTCTTCCAAAAGTCTATCCCTTTCTCCACAAGGACCCTCATCCATGGGAGACAGTCTGCTCCAAGTCTGGAAAAATCTTATTGTGACCTTGTGCAGGACATCCAGGACCATCCTTCTTTCTGGGAATAATGAATTTCTTCCAAGCTGATGACATGGGGGAGTGGGAGGGCAGAAAGGAGGGTCCCAGGGCTGCACCTTCATCACACAATGGAAGTGGCTTTAGGGACAGCCAGAAAATCTACCCTCTGGAGAAAGCAGGAGGCTTGTGAGAAGACAGATGTGTACCCTGGCAGCTGGAGTGGAGTTCCTCAGCTGTGCAGGGCAGAGTGGTGGTGGGGCAGTGGGCAGCTCTCCCTGGCAGAATGCTGGGGTGCTTTGTCAGTGTGGATAGTTGGAGGGGAGCCAGGAGGGAAGAGGGCCGCAAGGCCATTTCAAGGGCAACTGAATAGTTTTGCCTCTTCCTAATTCTTCTGGGCCATTTCCTATGCACTCATTAAACATATTTTCTGAGCACCTCCTATGTGCCATTCTAGGCACTGGCAATACAGCAGTGAACAAGCAGACCCAGCCCATGCCCTCATGGGGCTTACACTCTGGTTGAAAGAGTCAACTAGAAGGATATGGGTAGATGAAATTTATTGAAATTTATAAAGTTACTACTCTATGCCTGGTGTCACGCTAAGCACTTGATTTGCATTTCCTCATTTCACAAAAGCGCTATTAGGTAGCGACCAGCCCATTTTACAGATGAGGAAACTGAGGTTGAGAGAGATTAATTAATTTGCCCAAAGTTCCTCCAGCGGCAGCCTGCTCACCCCTCTCAGATCTACGTCATTCCAGCCTCTTGATGTTCCACAGTGACACCCCCCCACCCCCGCCATAGCACATGTGGTTGGGCTTTCCAGCTGATGGTCTGTCTTTCTCCCATTCCCAGACTGCAAGTTCTCTGAAGTCAGGACCAGCGTCTAGAATGGCATCCACCACATATCAGCTGCCCAGCAAATCACTGGTGAGTCAACCCGTTGAAGCTGGTGCCTGGAAGGCTGTCAGCATTCGTTTGCAGAATGCCGGGCAGGGCCATGTTCCCCATGCACCCAGTTTAGCCTGTGGTGGGATGCGAGACCACCTATCCTGCTGGGAGGGTGAGCCCCAGTACTGAGTCTGCAGAGCACAAAGTGTTGAAATTCTGGCTTTCGTCTCTCTGCGCTCTCAGCTGAGAGTTGCCTGGGTCTGATGATGTGAGGGAAGCAGAAGGAGCTAGGACCAAAAGTCCTGGGCTCTTGTCCTTTCTGCATGTCTACCATGCTGTGTGGCATTGTATAAGTGACTTAACCTCTCTGGGCCTCACTTTCTTCACTGGTAGGATGGAAAGGGTGGTTCCTACTGCATAAAGTTGCTGTGAGGAGCAGTATCTGGTACATGGGAGAGGGAGAAAAGGCAGGTGTGGCCCAGGGGGAGTTGCGTTCACTGTCTTCTCTCTTTTGGGTCTAACATCTTTGGTAAGATTTACAACTTTGGCTGCCTCGATGACAAAGATCCTGAACCTTCTCCTCCCCTCCCTTCCGGGCACTGTTTCTATTTTTGAGTCGCTGTCCCAGCCCCCTCACCCCCCGAATAATACCAGATTCCTGAGAACCTTCACGACATTGCCCTAAAAGGAAGACGCAAGGGTAAAAACTCCCTCCAAATGAAACCGCAGGCAGGCTGTTGGCTCCTTTGCCCTGCCCAGGCAGGCTACCCCTAGGGTTAGCTTTGGCAGGCCAGCAGGCAAGTGGGCAGGCAGGCGAGAGAGGTTTAGACCCGGGGGTAGCAGAGGGTCACAGATGCCAGGAGGTCACGGGTCATGAGGGACGAGGACAGGGCTGGGATGGGGGTCACTCAGGTAGAACCTGGCCTGCAGGAGGCCCTTTGCAAGAAGTGTGTCTGTGATATCTGTGACACTGGACAAAACTTTGTGCTACCTCCCTCCCCAAACCCGTGGTGCCCCCCTTGCTTAGCTCATGGGAAGAATGAAAAATCTCTTCCTTTACTTGACGGATGCCATCTCCCAGGGGAGTACTTGATACCTTCCCTCCCCCCAACACCAGCAAAAGGAAATTGTGACAGCCAAAGGAAAAGGTGGCACGTCCCTGCTGGGATGCCAGTGGAGGTCATATTTCCAGGGCACCAGGGTCAGTGCTGAGGAAGGCCAGGGGCAGGTGCCAGCCCAGCTCTGCCTGGATGCAGTGGGAGTGGGGCAGCCGTCCTGGGCCCAGTTATACTCAGTACTCAGCTCAAATGTCCCCTCCTCCGGAGTCCTTCCCTGACCACTGACCTAAAGTTGACCATCTCCCCTCTCCCTATCATGTTCCCTCTCAGCACCCTGCTTTACTTCCTTCCAGGATGGAAGTGTACTTGTTTGCTGCCTATTTCAGTCACTGGAATGTGAGCTCGCTGAGGGGAGAGCTCTCTGTCTGCTTCATCCTTGTATGCCCAGTGCCCGGCTCCATGTGCACCAGGCATAGTACGTGTCTCATAATTTTCGTAGGATGAATAGATGGATGCCTTTTCCAAAGCACTTAGCCCACTGTGAGATGCTTAATCATTCTAAGTTGATGGAAAATACAAAGAGGAAGAAGAAAAAGCCATTGTTCCCTGAGTGAAGCATATGTGCGCGCTGTGACCTGTGCTGCGGGTATGCACTGATTATATGTCCTGAGTGTGTACTGCAAGCGTGGGCTGAGTGGATACTACACGTATATACTACATGTGTGTGCTACGAGTGTGTACTATGGGCGAACCTTGGCGCTTGGGGCTTCGCATACATCAGTCTCTTGAATTATATCAATCCGGGATGCCTTTTTTAGGATAAAGAAACTAGGCCTTGTGGCTTTCAGTTCCAAGTCTCTCCAGCTATGTGCTAACAGTAGGGAGGGCAGAAACCAGCGAAGGCATCCCAGGCAATCTCAGTGAGGGAGCGCACTGGAAAGAAAGCAGGCTGTGATCTGAGGCCCGAAACTCTAGGCACCAGCTCCCCTACCCGGCTCTCCCCTCGGAGGCCTTTCTGCTCAGGCCTCCCTCGTGACCTGGCAAGGGGCCTTCACAAGAGAACAGCTTTCTACTTGGATGGCTCCCAGGCAGGCCCTGGGCCCGCCGCTGCCTCCCGTGGGGGGAGGTGGGGTCCCAGAGTCTGCTGTGAATGGCGCTCTGATAAGGGATGGGCCCTGCCAGACGTTGCATCAGGCAGCAAAGCTCCACTCCCCTCCCTTGTCTTGCTCGCGGCCAAGAGCACAGTGGGGACTGGGGCCTCAGCTGTGGCAGGCCCTGCTCACAGCCTTTGCACTGGGCAGGAGGGGCAGCCGCCTGAGCTGAGGGAGGCCAGGAGCTGAGATGGACGAGGCTCCTGGGCAGAGATGCGAGCAGTGAAGCCCATCGTGGGAAAATTCGGAACTAACTCATGAGCGGCAGCCCTCGGGGGCCGGGAGGCTGCCGCAACCATGCCGTGTCGCCAGACACCCAGGAAGGGAGACCTCGGGGGGCTTTCTGTGAGTTGTCTCTGGATCCCCTAGAGTGGAGACGGAGGGCAGGAGCACACGTGCTCATAGGGGGATGCAGGAGTCCATCCAGGGGCCTGTCCAGGCAAGGTTCTGTTTCACAAAGGGACGCCCAGAGATGGCTTGGGCTGTCGAGCTTAGCATCTGACAAGAGAGTAAATGGCCAGGAGCCGCTGGATGAACCAGTGAGTGAAGGAATGAGAGAACGAGGAAGTGGATGGAGGCCTGGCTGACGGATGCTCCCCTGCGCAGCCCGGGGCTATCACTCCTCCCCAGGTCTCTCACATCCCAGGGCTCCAGCTTCCTCTCCCAAGAACAAACCATCTAAAACTTCCTTTTGGGCACATGTCCAACCTCAGTCAAGATAGAGCCAGAGTACATGCTCCAGAGGTGGAGGTATGTGTCACCTGAGTGGCAGTGGGCATCCAAGAACTCGTGAGAAGCTGTGGGCCAGAGCCACGAGGTGGGCCAGAGCCACGAGGTGGGCCAAGGGGCTGAGACCAGCCTGGTGGGGGTGGGGCCTCCACAGACTCGGAGGGAGCCAGCCCTGGCCGGGACAGACCCCGCTGCCCCTCGGCCCTGTTTGGCTGTGTGGGGGTAGGGGGCAGCACACTCTCTACTCCCAGGGCCTGCTCAGCTGTGTGAGAAGCACATCCTGTGCAGAACGCTGATGGCTGCACGGATACGGGCCCCAAGAACAGTCCCAGCCTCCCTGTCCGCACAGGTGCCTCCCGTGCCTCTCACGCTGAACCCTAGGCCCTGGGCCACGTCGGAGCCAACCCACTGCTCTGGGCTTTCCAGCCCTTGCCCAGTCAGGAGCTGCAGCAGAGGCTGGTGTCCAGGAGGCCCCTAGCCATGCAGCCAGGCAGCCTGGTGAGGAGTCTGTTGGCTTCTTTGGAACCGACCTGGACGTGGGCTGAGATTTGTGGCCAAGGATGTGCACCCAGCTCTGGAAGTCCAACGTGTGAGAAGCGACTTGAGTGTCTCAGCAGACAGGGCTGGCTAAGTAACTGCAGTGCATTGGCACAATGAAAGCAAGCCAGGCAGGGGTTAAAAACGCTGATGCACAGCTACGAAAATGGAGTATTAAGTGATGATTCTTTTCACTTTCTACCCTTTTGGATTTAAATTTTTGACAACCATGCACATGTACCACTTTAATGAATAAGCTTTAAAATCTCATCTGAAGCTTAACAAGAGAAATGTAAGATTACTTTGAAAGCGGCGTGGAAAATGCATTGGAAGAAGGAAGGACTGGAGGCCGGGAGAGCAGGCTGTCCCTTCTGCACTGGTCCAGAAGAGAGGAGGCGGCCTGAGCAAGCAGGGACAGAGTGGACAAGAGGAAGGACAGACATGTGAAACCTTAAGGAAACCCGCGTGGTGCGTGTGACTTGCATAGCGTGGATGAGCCTTGAGGACAGTATGCTTATGAAGTGAAATAAGCCAGACACAAAAGGACAAATCCCGTATGATTCAACGTACATGAGGTACCTAGAGGAGCGCAATTCGTAGAGACAGAAAGGAGAAGGGTGGTTGCCTGGCCCTGGGGGGAGGGGAAATGGGGAGTTGGTGTTTAATGAGGGCACAGTGTCAGTTTGGGAAAATGAAAAAGTTCTGGAGGTGGATAGTGGTGAAGGTGGCACAACATGAATGCACTTAATGCCACTGAACTGTGCACTTAAAAATGGTTAAAATAGGGGCTCCCCTGGTGGCGCAGTGGTTGAGAGTCCGCCTGCTGATGCAGGGAACACGGGTTCGTGCCCCAGTCTGGGAAGATCCCACATGCCGCGGCGCGGCTGGGCCCGTGAGCCATGGCCGCTGAGCCTGCGCGTCCGGAGGCTGTGCTCCGCAACGGGAGAGGCCACAACAGTGAGAGGCCCGCGTACGGCAAAAAAAAAAAAAAAAAAAAAGTTAAAATAGTACATTTTATGGTATGTCTATTTTCCACAGTAAAAATAAAAAAGAATTCATAAACAATAGGCAGGGTGAAGGAGGGCAACAGAGGACTCCAGGAGGATCCCTGGTTCCTTCCTTGGACAGCATTCCTGTTCTCTGCTGCACCCACAGCGCCTGGCACGTGGCAGGGCTCATAATGTTTGTGAGGTGAATGAATGGATTCATAACTGTGTTTAAGAATTGGCTGAGTTTCTTGTAGTTTCTCTTCCCCCATGTTAGTGAGGAAGATGACTAACATGCCATTGATTTTATATATATATATATAGAGAGAGGGAAAGAGACAGAGACAGAGAGACAGACATAGAGACACAGACAGACATTTTGGAAAAGCCTGAACAAATTATACAGTGACTGTCTTGACTTCTTTGCTTTTACATATTGACTTTGAAGCCCTGTGACCTTAGGAAAGGAACTTAAACTTGAGTGGTTTCATTATTTATAAATGGGACACTTAATAGCATCTACTGTATACTCAGTGGTCGTGAGGAATTCAGTAAGATGCTGGTGAAATGCTTAATCCAAGCCCAAGTTGTGATAAATGGTCCTACTAAGGAACCACTCACCCTGTCTTTACAGATGCAGCAGACTCTGTGGCTTGTGACTAGTGGCAAGTACTGGAATGGTTGCAGTGGGGTGGGGGTCTCAGTCCCCTAAAAATACCAGGGTGTAGGAAACAGTGATAACCTGATCTGACCACAGCTAGAGACACCCCTCAGGCAGAGCCAACATCTGCTCATTTATGGATAGCATTTGGCTCTGGGCATCTCATCCTCTCTCAGCCTCATCTGGGGATAAACTTGCTGACTTTCCCCGTCCCGAGCACTGCAGTCACCTGTAGCCCTGAAGCAGCAGAGCAGCCGAAGAGAGACCCAGAAACACCATAGGCAGAACCCTTAAGGATGCTCTCTCCCCAGCTTCCCTATAGGCCAGAGCTGCTCACAAATTCCATACGGCCCCCCATCTCCAGGAAGTGCTGAGTGCGCTGACAGGAGTATGGCTGCAGAATGACAGAAGCCATGGGGTACAATGGAGCCCTGCGGAGTAGCCAGCTCCACTCTGGCTGTGCTGAACAGAGGCATCAGGCCTCAGCTCTGTCAGGCTGAGGTCAAGTTGAATGCCAGTGGATTTTGCCCCCAGGACAAAATCATGCTGTCAGCAGGGACTCAGGCCAGCAGCCTTACACAAAGCAGCTCGGCTTCCCAACTCTAGCTGTACTTGCCTTCAACTGTGCAAGTGTGCATTTCTTTCGGAAAGGTCCAAGAGAAATTTGTCCTATACACTACCCCTCCGATCATGAAAAACATGGCTTTTGCCCTAAAACTGCAGAATGTCAGGATTGGAAAGGACTTGGAAATTTTCTTATCCACGCTTCCTCTTTTTTCATCTATAGCAATTCAGGTTCAGAGAAGGGAAGTGCTTGACCAAGGCATAACTGGATGGTGACAAAACTTGAACTACTACATAGGTCTCCTGCCTCCCAGGTTAGTGATGGCCCTGCCAAACTTTATCACCCTGACTCTCATAGCTTAGCCCACTCAATAACCTTCAGCACAGGGATGTCAAATAAATGGTACACATTCCACTCAGCAGTCCTATGCCTGGGGCAGACATCACTAATCAATCACTGTCCTCTTTTCAGCTGAGACTAGCTGTAGCCTCATAAGCCTTCTCAGTGCAGTGCCAATCCATTAGAGCTGGCATGTGAGATAAAACCAGTTTGCCCCTCCAACTTTACGGGATCCTTACTGGCTACCAAACAAAATTCCTCACCCTCCTTTAGCTTACCATTCTGCTGTCTGACATCACCCCTCAATGCCAGCCAAATTCCAAGTCTCCTCCTACATAAACCTTCCATTCAAGCACATGTGCCTTGTACATCCATCCTCCAAGCCTTTCATTTAACACATAAAGGCCTTTACTGAACAAAACACCACAGATTATAATTAATGGTGAGGTCACTAAGAATAGTTAAAGCATCAAAATTTGCAACCAAAAAAAATTCCTTTTGAAAAGAACTGCAATGGATGCAAGGTTCTTATAATTCTACCTTTCTCCCTCGCTTGGCTTGTGCTTTCATGAATGAGAGTGGAGGCAGTGTTACAGAGAGCCTAGGACACTGCACAGAATGGCTGCCGATCCCTTCCACACCACAGCTGGCAGAGATCTTCACACGGCTGATTTTATATTGTCACTCACATGCCTTTGTATGTTTTTATGAATAAGAGCCAAAAATTTTAGAAGTCTTAGGACTTTCCTACAAAGTGTTTTTTGGATGTGGGGAAAATTTGGGCAAGTCCATTGGAGTGCGTCTTGAGTGTGAACATAATCTGCCATGGGTATTACAGCAGAAAAAGGTTGAGGCCAGTTGCCTAAAGAAAGCATATACGGGCAGATCAAAATGATGCGTGGTGCCACTTTTTCCCATACTGGATTGAAGAACCAAATGTTCCATAATATATTGTGTGGGTGAAATTCTAGGGAAACAACTGGCAGAAACTTGGTGCTCACCGGGTACCCACATGCTCTCTACCTTCCCCAGCCCCTCCTGCAGTTAGGTCGGGCCAGTGACCAGGTTCTGACCTGTGGGGATGTAGGTTAAAGTGATATAAGCCGCTTCAAGTCCTGTAAAATGATCCCACACATTCCCCAGGTCCTCTCTTCTCTTGCTGTGACAAGACTGGAGGCCACTGTTCCAACTAGCTTAATACAATGTGGAAGCAGCCCAGATCCTGAGCCGCTGCTTGGAGAGTCACCCCACCTGCATCAGAGATGATGCAAGTACAAAATTAGCCTTTGTGGTGCTGAGCCACCATGACAGGATTTCTGAGATTACTGGGAAGAGAAAAACTCTCAATGCATAAGCCCAGGGTCCCCTTCCTGCTTTCTCCTACTGACTGACATTCCTAAGGAGACTTTCTGCACCGGAGAATGTTCATGTAAGGGACAGATGGAGAGGAGAATTTCTTTTGCTCCCTGGTTTTTTTCCCAATCCTACTGTCTTCAATGCAGAGGATACAGAATTTGGATCGTCCAGGGTGGTCCGCAGTCCCACAGTTTCCTCAAGCCCCCATTTAATCCTTCCTGTTAACAGTAGGCAGGGGCTTTATTCCTTGTGACTCTTCTCTTTTTCACCAGGGAGTTCTGCCCACCATCCAGGCGCCAGATCTGTAGGGGAGGTAGCGGTAGGAGAGAGGGGAGCAGCCTGGGTCTTAGCCCACACCGACTACTGCTATTGTCTGGGCTGATCAATGGCCACGAAGGAGTCCATCTATACCCAGCCCTTGGAGAGGACAGCCGGAGTCTGAAGGTGGGGAGAGAGGTCCAGGCTGTCAATGTCTAACTGCTCTGAGGACTAGACAGGGGAGACTTGCAATCAGACTTGGTATGGGTGCCAGCTCTCCCATCTATTCTCTAGTGATTTTTAAAATTAATTAATTAATTTATAGCTGCGTTGGGTCTTCGTTGCGCATGGGCTTTCTCTAGTTGTGGTGAGCGGGGACTGCTCTTCGTTGCGGAGCACGGGCTTCAGTAGTTGTGGCACGTGGGCTCAGTAGTTGTGGCTTGTGGGCTCTACAGCGCAGGCTCAGTAGTTGGTTGTAGTGCACGGGCTTAGTTGCTCTGCGGCATGTGGGATCTTCGCGGACCAGGCCTCGAACCCATGTCCCCTGCATTGGCAGGCAGATTCTTAACCACTGTGCCACCAGGGAAGCCCTCTCTGGTGATTTTAAGCAAGGTATTTAACTGCTCTGAGCCTGGGTCAGCCCCACAGCGTTGTCGTGAGCATCAGGTAAGCTTGTGTGAGGCTCTGAAAATAAGGAGGACTGCACACAGGCTGGTCATTATTACAGGTCTGGACCAGTGTGAGCCAGATCCTGTCTATGCTGATGGCACTGTTGGTTTACACCCTGCACGCACATCTCTCTCCCAGCTGGGCTGCAGGCTGCCGCAGGGGAAGGACACTGGCTGATTCACTTTGCCTTTTCCTATGGAACCAGCCCAGAAAATCCTTGCCTGCTGTGGCTTTGCTGCTGCTATTACTATGGGCCAAGGACACTCCTTTCTGGCATGATTTGGAGGGCCGCTCACCTAATGCATCAGGTCCCAGGCCTAGACACACCTGGATATGGCGGTTGCCAAACAGTTTCAGCCTTCTCAGCTGGGAGGGCAAGTCATTTCGATTCCTGGGCCAAGGCCGATCAATTGGAAGTGGCTGCCTGAAGCGTGTTTGAAAAGGTCGCTCTCCGCAGGAAAAGAGTGTGGTGACTGCTTGGTGACGTCTACTGCGGCTAGAGGGGTAGCACGCTGTTGTGCATTTGCTGAATCGGCTTGAGCACTGCTTTTCGACCCTAACAGCATGTGAGAATTACCTGGAGTTTCAGAAATTGCTGAGGCCCGGGTCCCACACCCAGAGATTATGATTGAATTGGTCTGGGTATGGCTTGGGTATCAATTGTTTAAAGCTCCCTAGGTGATCGAAGATTGAGAGCCGTGCCTTAGAGAGTACCCAGCTTCCTTAGAGAGCGCCACCTCAGGGCATCTCAGCCAGAGGAGCTGCTGCCGGTGTGCACCCTAACTCAGCAGCAAGGCCATACTGACAGGAGTGTTGCTGATCTCTTGTTGACCAGGCGTGGATGCCGGGTGAACATGCCAGTATTCTTGTTTTACTTGGGATACGGTGCTTGGGAAGCTTTTAGGCCTATGTTTGAGTGGTCCATTTAAAACCAGCTCCCTTATACCGTGGCATACTGCTCAGCAATGAAAAGGCATGCACTACAGATACAACAACGTGAATGAATGTGTGAGGTATTGAGTGAACAAAGCCAATTTCAAAAGGTGACATACTGCATGATCCCATTTATATAACATTCTTGAAATGACAAAATTATAAGATAGCAGAACAGATTAGTATTGCCAGGAGTTAAAGAATGGTGAGGGCAGAAGGGAAGTGGGCATAACTATAGTACAGCAACATGAGGGGTCCTTGTGGTGATGGAAATGTTCTGAACCTTGCCTATATCAGCATCAGCATCAGTATCCTGGTTGTGATATTGCACTAGCGTTCTGCACCACTGGGGGAAACCGCATAACGGGTTCAAGGGATCTCTCTGTATTATTTCTTAAAACTGCACATGTATCTGTAATTATCTCAAAACCAAAAAAAGTGTAATTAAATAGAAAAAAAGAAAAAACCAGCCGCCACAACAGTAGGCAGGTTTTAAAGAGGTCTTTGGAAAATGGAGCTAGAGGTGGGTGACAAGATTGAGCAGAAATGGCCTTCCTGGGGCAGGAGTGAAGGAGTTGAGTCCAATCTGGAATTCCGAGTTTGGCTTTTTGGAACACCATGGACTGGCCACCCTCCTGGAGTCTATTCATGTGCAAGGACAAGCTTGGGGGCTTTCTGAGGAAGTAAAACGATGAGGAAGCCCATCCTCACAGTAGGGGAAGAAGAAAGACGGGGACAGGACTCTGGAGGGGATGACACGACATCTGACCCTCTCATCAGCTGGAAGGCCTGGTGTGAGCTTCAGATAGGAGAGGAGCTAGAAGGCCACTCGGGACTAGGTGCTCGAGCTGTGCTGCCACAGGGCTCAGAGACCCAGAGGAGGCCTGAGCAGGTGGGTCAGGCATGGCCTTGAACTGAGGAGATCTGGGCAGCCATGCTAACTGTGCCAGTTACCTTGCACTCAAGGGTGGGTGATACCTGGGGATGCCTGGTTATCTCTGAACTGCTCATGGGACCTACCCCTGGGCAGAGCAAGCTTCAGGCTGCTTTACGGCAATTCTGCAGCTCCCAGGCAAGAAGGAGGAAGAGAAGGGTTTGAATAACTAAGGTGGAATTTTTGAAAATTGCATATATTTGGGAAAGTACCTAGTGAGCCTCTGGCTAATAAAAGCTCACATTCAACCAGTAAATTCATTTGCTGAGTATTTGCTCTGTGCAAAGCATGGGAAGAGCCATTGGGAATAGAGGGAGGAAAAGAGTCTGTGCCCTAGGGGAGCTGAATCATAACAGAAGTTAACACTTCTAATGAACCAGGCACCGTTCCAAGCACTTCACACACATAAATATATTTAGTCCTCAGGACAACCCTGTGAGAAAGGTACCACGGTACCTTCATAGATAGTAATCACCACCCTCTGTTAAAGCAAGCGGTGGCCAGACAACTTGCCCTCAGTTATCAGGTGGGATTGGAACCCAGGAAGTCTGTCTCCATAGTCCACGGACTCAACCACTATGCTGTAGCGCTGAGCGGGCAGATTTAGCCAAAAGGCAGGAGCTGTACAGCAGTGGGCAGATCAGAGTCTTGGCCAGGACCTGTACCAACTTGTGTGACTCTGAACAGCTCTCTGGACCTCTTTATATCTCACATTCCTTCTCTAAGACATGCATGGCCCCAAATGCAGGGCTGCAGGAGAGCCTTCGAAGAGATGTGCTTTGGAGGCACTGGGCCATTGCTGGCCTTCCGTGAAATGGGAGCTTACTCGTCACCCCAGACAAGCAGTTGTCACTGGCTGCAGGTGACAGTGAGTAGAATGCTGCTCCTGGCCCCAACCCTGCAGTTCTGCACGGGAGCTGGGTTGCTGCAGTAGGGCCAGATCCCAGAGACTGAGTGGGCCTGAAAGTCTGAGGCAGCATCATGAAATGCAGAGGGAAGAATAGGCTGGCACCCCGTGGGCTCCATTCCTTCAGAATCAAGTCCAAACTCTTCCACATGGTGCTCCACCTGGAAACAACCTGGCCCACCCTAGCATTCCAATTGGTTGTCACGTGTTCCCCCATGTAGCCTCCCCCCGGCCAGATGTACCCATCACTAGCAAAGGACACAAAGACAGAACATGGCAGAACTGGGATTTGAATCCATGTCTCTTTGGCTGCAAAGTAGGGGCAGTGCAGTAAGGTGAGAGAGCACAGATTAAGGGGTCAGATGCACCTGAGTTCCTTCTGTTCCAGCTCTGCCATCCACTAGCTGTGTGACCCCAAGTGAGTGCCTCATATTTCTGTGCCTCGTCTATAAAATACGGTTAGTAATAGCCCTGTATTAACACACTACCACAAACTTTGTAGCTTAAAACAGCACATATTTATTATCTTCCAGTTCTGAATGTCAAGTCCAAGGTCAGTTTCACTGGCCTAAAATCAACGTGTCAGCAGGCCTGCATTCCTTCTGGAGTCTCTGGGAGAACCTTCTTCCTTGCCTTTTCCAGCTTCTAGAGGCTGCCTGCTTTCCATGGCTCATGGCCCCTTCCTCCATCTTCAAAGCCAGCAATGGCTGGTTGAGTCTTTCTTAATGTATTACTCAGACCGCCTCTTCTGTAGTCAAACCTCCCTATTATAAGGACCCTGATGATTACACTGGGCCCACTTGGATAATCCAGGATAAGCTCCCTATCTCAAAATCCTTAATCACACTGCAAAGTCCCTTTTACCATGTGATGTAACATGTCCACAGATGTGGGGATTCATATGTGGAGATCTTGTGGTGGGGTAGGAATTACTTAGCCTCCCACAAGCACGTACCCCATGAAACCGGATGCTGCAAGTTAAATGCTCAGCGTAGTGTTTAGCCAGTAGGAGACTGGTGGTGCTTAATCTCAGCTGGGCACGAGAAGCACTTTGAGAGCTTTTACAAAATAGTGCCCGGGATTCACTCCTGAAAATTTGGGGGTGGGGGAAGTGTCTATGCTTTGCAATTTTTATAAGCTCCCTAGTGACTCTGTTGGGTAACCAGGGTGGGGCTGACTATAATAAGCACTGAATTCATGTCAGCAGTTATTCTTATTCCCACAGCTACTTAGCACTGAGCCTCAGTGCCCAGGAGCTGGGCAATAGATGCTTGTTGAGTTAGCCTGAAGTGAATCACTCCTGGGGCCCCAAACTACCCCTGGGATGGGATGGGAGGGGCGAGAGGGCTTCTCACTGCTGCATCAGGGCCTGAAGAATGAGGTTCTGTGGGCAGACAGAGGCCTTGGCCTCTGAATCAACCTCACACCCAGAAGTAGCTGCCTGGGGGGCTGGAGTCTTTCCTCCTCTCCGAAGTCCAGTCAAGGGGGCCAACCGGGCAGGATCCAGTCATCAACGGGCCATTGTTAATGGAACAGAAGGGCTCTGTGCCCATTTAACACTTCTCTCCCTCACGAAGCTGCTCCCAGCTGAGGGCTGGCTTCTGGAAAACTGCAGGGCTGGGGCAGGGCCCCAAGGCTACAAAGGGGAAGGGGAAGGGGAAGGATTAGGGGTGGGGGCTGAGTCCCCTGGTTGGAGGAACAGAGGCAGCTTGGAACTATAGGCCAGTTTCAGAAGTTAGCAGGCTGGAAAGCTCGGGTGCTGATGCGGGCACTCAGGCCAGGAAGAGTTTCCCATTAAAGCTGGCAATCCGGGGACAGTGAAATCCACCAGACCCCAACCAGAGCCAGGGGACAGCTTTCTCCATGGGGTGCTCACATTTCACCTCCCTTCTTCTGTTTAAAAAAACAGAAAGGTGCAATCCACATGGTAAATGGCACCTTTCGTTGCCTGTAGAACAGTGTTTTCAAAAGGGCTGGGGGCGTTTTATGTTCTGTGGGCTTGGTATTAAGAGGCAGGCAATTCAACCAGGGTTGGGCATAAATGTCCTTTTGCTTAGCAGGACCTTTCTTCAGCACTTGGTATTAATAGTGAGCTGGATTTCAGGAGTGTGGTGTTGAAGATCCCAAAGACAGTGCCCGATCAGCATCCTCAAAACTGCCAGAGACCTACAATGCTTGTGCTAGCCGTCAGCAATTATTATGTGTTGAATACAGAAAACCCTCTGCTAGTCTCTGCCAAGGGAGTACACTGTCTTAAAACATATTCTAGGGGCTTCCCTGGTGGCGCGGTGGTTGAGAGTCCGCCTGCCGATGCAGGGAACACGGGTTCGTGCCCCGGTCCGGGAAGGTCCCACATGCCGCGGAGCGGCTGGGCCCGTGAGCCATGGCTGCTGAGCCTGCGCGTCCGGAGCCTGTGCTCCGCAACAGGAGAGGCCACAACAGTGAGAGGCCCGCGTACCGCAAAACAAAAAACCAAAAAAACAAGAAAAACATATTCTAGGAGGGAGGGATCTCAAAGTGGGCCAGAAGCACCTGGGAACTTGACAGAATGCACATTCTCAGGCCCCTCCCCAGACCTCCTCAATCAGAATCTCTCAGGGTGGGCATGGCAAGCTGTCTTAACAAGCGCTGCAAGTGATTCTGATGCACGCTCAAGTTTGAAAATCACTGTTCTAGAGCCATACGTTTCAAATTTCAGTTGTGCAATCAATTTGGTAGGTTGGACAAGCTTTTATTTTTTTAAAGAATAGAATTGTATAGACAGAAAATATCAGAGTGTATTAAGGATGCGTAATAAGGATATGCACGGGTGTCATACGACTTTCGTTTCAGTGATGTGTGTGTGTCTCTGTCTGAGGCTTTGGTCCAAAAGATTGAAAGCCACTGTTCTACAGCCAGAGTGTACTACAGAAGGTCCCCGACTTAAGTTGGTTGACTTTTAAGATGGTGCAAAAGCGACATACATTCAGTAGCAACCGTACGTGAATTGGGGCTAGTGATATGCCGTACGATCAGCTGGGGCTCCCAGTCAGTCACCCAGTCACGGTCACGAGGGTAAACAACTGATAACACTTACAACCATTCTATGCCCACACAACCGTTCTGTTATAAACTTTCAGTATTCAATAAATTACATGAGAGGTTCAACACTCTATTATAAAATAGGCTTTGTGTGAGATGATTTTGCCCAACTGTAGGCTAATGTAAGTGTTCTGAGCACGTTTAAGGTAGGCTAGGCTAAGCTATGATGTTTGGTAGATTAGCTGTATTAAATGCATTTTCAATTTATGATGGGTTTATCAGGCTGTAACCTCATCAAAAGTCAAGGAAGATCTGTGATTCAACCGGCTCCCTTTTTGTAATTTGTCTGAATTTAAAGAGGTTTTAAAGATTCTGGCACGAACAAAAAGATTTGTGCAGTGTATGGAGAAGGTGCTGTGACTGATGGAACGTGTCAAAAGTGGTTTTTTTAGTTTTGCGCTGGAGATTTCTCGCTGGACGAGGCTCCACGGTTGGGTAGACCAGTTGAAGTTGATAGCGATCAAATTGAAACAATAATTGAGAACAATCAATGTTATACCACGCAGGAGACAGCTGACAGACTCAAAATATCCAAACCAAGCCTTGAAAATCATTTGCACCAGCTTGGTTATGTGAATCGCTTTGATGTTTGGGTTCCACATAAGTTAAGCGAAAAAAACCTCCTTGACCATATTTCCGCATGCGATTCTCTACTGAAACATAATGAAAACGTGTTTTTAAAACAAATTGTGACGGGCAATGGAAAGTGGATACTGTACAACAGTGTGGAATGGAAGAGAGAGTGGGGCAAGCGAAATGAACCACCACCAACCACACCAAAGGCTGGTCTTCATCCACAGAAGGTGATGTTGTGTATATGGTAGGATTGGAAGGGAGTCCTCTATTATGAGCTCCTTCCGGAAAACCAAACGATTAATTCCAACAAGTACTGCTCCCAATTAGACCAATTGAAAGAGGCACGTGACAAAAATCGTCCAGAATTAGTCAACAGAAAATGCATAATCTTCCGTCAGGATAACGCAAGACCGCATGTTTCTCTGATGACCAGGCAAAAACTGTTACAGCTTGGCTTGGAAGTTCTGATTCATCCTCCATATTTACCAGACATTGCACCTTCGGATTTCCATTTATTTTGGTCTTTACAAAATTCTCTTAATGGAAAAAATTTCAATTCCCTGGAAGACTGTAAAAGGCACCTGGAACAGTTGTTTGTTCAAAAAGATAAAAAGTTTTCGGAAGACAGAATTATGAAGTTGCCTGAAAAATGGCAGAAGGTAGTGGAACAAAATTGTTCAATAAAGTTCTTGGTGAAAATGAAAAAAAAAAAAAAGATCCTGGCATAAACGTTCCCTTGCCCCACACCAGGCCCTCATGTAGGTTAGTGAACAGATGAGAGGGGCTGCTTTGGGGGCAGACAGCCTCTTTACAACACTGGCCTAAAGCTAAATTAAATTGTGCATTTCCCCCATGTTTATAAAACTTTCTGTCCCTCCACTGCCCCCCTTTCTTTATATATATGCCTAGAGAAGTATGTGGACCAGGTAGCTAACCAGTTACATCTGGATGTAGGGTTGAGGGGTGATTTGTTGCTTTCTTCTCAGTATTCATCCATTTTACTTGAATTTTGTATGTTAAACATCTATCATTATTACAAAAATAAAGCCATTACTGGTGGCACAGTGGCTAAACTCTGCGCTCCCAATGCAGGGGGCCGGGGTTTGATCCCTGGTCAGGGAACTAGGTCCCACATGCATGCCGCAACTAAGGAGCTCATAAGCCGCAACTAAGACCTGGTACAACTAAATAACTAAATATTTAAAAAATAAAATTAAAAAATAAAATAAAGCCACTACTTAAAAAATACAAAGCCGAGGAGGGTCCATCGCTGTGTGGAAATACAGAAAAGGGAAGGCATTTGCCAAGACAGGATAGACAGGCTGCCCAAAGGGCCACCCCTCCCCCATTCATGCCCTAAGTCTGAGCCCAAACCCCACGTGTCCCCAGAGCCCTCCCCCACATTCATAATGATTCCCTTAGAGGAAGAGCACCGTCCCCCCCTACCCCACATCTGTCACCCTCTTAGCCCTTTGGCAGCTCCAGGTTCTCCCACCAGCCCTCTGGATCCTTACTGCCACCCTCTCCTTCCTTAATCAGATTTGAAAGGGAGGTACAAAGAAGCTAAGTGGGGCTTCCCTGGTGGCGCAGTGGTTAAGAATCCGCCTGCCAATGCAGGGGACACGGGTTCGAGCCCTGGTCCGCCACTACTGAGCCTGCGCTCTAGAGTCTGTGAGCCATAACTACTGAGCCCGCGTGTCGCAACTACTGAAGCCCACGCACCTAGAGCCTGTGCTCCGCAACAAGAGAAGCCACCCCAATGAGAAGTCCTCACACCACAACGCAGACCCAACACAGCCAAAAATAAATAAATAAATAAATTTATTTAAAAAAAAAAAAAAGAAGTTAAGTGACTTGCCCAAGGTCACCCAGCAGGAGGTACAAGGCCAGGACATGAAGGGCAGGGTCTGCTGAAGGCCAGTCTCAAGGACAGGGCTCTCCTAGCAGCATTCTTCTCCACCTTGCGCCATTCTTATCACTTTCCGCTTTATGTTAGGGTTAATGTTTGCTGTACAGCACCTGATAAATATGCTGGGGAAGAAGAAAGGAGGGGAGGAGCAGGGAGGAAGGGAGAGGAAAGGAGGGAAGAGGAAAGGAGGGGAGAAGGGGAGGGGAGCAGGGAGGCCTCTGGTCACACTCAGGATAGGAGTGGACCTTACCTGTGTGAGCCCCTAGGGGACTCTGAACATTCAGTCCAGCCAAGAGGCAGCAGAGTCTGGTCACATCACCGTCACCAGGCCCTGACCCCTCAGGCCCCCGTTGCAGGCCCCTGCCCAGCCAGACCAGAGGGCAAAATGGAGAAGGGGCAGTGGGGAGCACCAGTTTCACGTGGAGCCTGAAGGAGCCACACTTGGAAGCTGGGGACAGCCAGGGCCTAGCTGCCTGGAGCTGCGGGGGATGAGGGACGTGGGGTGGGTGAACCCAAGGTGACCCCTGAGGGATGTGGGCAGCCAGCACCGCTTGTAAGGGACAGTCGTAGGCAGAGCTGCACTCTGCAGGCGGCCCCTACTACTTCCTGAGCTGCAGTTTTTCAGTTGTGCCTCAAAAACGGTGGCGGAACTGGAAGCCCAGTGGAGTATGATTTGTTTTAAAACTAGATAATTTAAAAGCAGCTTACACACAAGAAACTAATATTGCCGGTTGCCTTCGTGGAAAGACCTGGGTGTCTGGGTCAGGCGTGGGAAAGAGATTTCACCACATATCCTTTTGTACCTTTCCAATTTTATACCATGGGCATGGATTACTTATTTTATAAAATTTAATGAAAATAAAATAAAAGCAGGTATCAGTTTTCTACCTGTAGAGGTAGAGGCAAAGTTCTTCTGAGGTGAGACTCTCATTTCGGAAAAGTCATTTGAACACGCTTTTGAATTTAAGCAGAGGCAAAGCCAAAATCTTATCGCAGAAGGAAAATCTGGGGGCAGTGCGAAGCAGAACTGCCCCTACAGTTGAACGTAACAGTCTACTTTCTCTGTGAGAAAAGTGACAACTCTCCAGAAATTATTACTGTGGTGATCAGGCCTGAGACTGACAAGGAGGGAGTAACTGGCTTTGGTCCCCTCCCTCCTGTGGGGGGAGGGGTGTCTGGAGGAGCCGCCCTGTACACTGGGGAATCCTGGGGGATTCCCAGACATCTTTGGAGAGGGCAGGTGTACTTGTGCTGACCACATGGGCCTTGGGCATTAAAGGGGACAAGGGATCCCTGAAGGCTGCAGACCCCACAGACCTCTGGGAATCTGGCACCTGTCTGTGGAGAGCAAGGCAGGGTGTCACATGCGGGGTAATCACCAAGGCCAGGCCTCTAGTGGAGGCCCTTTGTTTCCTGGCCCTTCCATAGACAGGCTCTGCCAGGGCCAGTGTGGGGCTGGCACTTGGGCAGAGAAGGAACCTGCCCCTCGAAGCCTGGGGAGGAGCTCTATGGCTTCAAAAGTGCTCCCAGAGAAATGGTGACTCATAGCTCAAGGGAAATCAGAGCTTTTCTCACTCCAGAGGTTATTCGCCTTGCAACATCAGGACCTGGTGATTGCAGATGAATCAGAAATGCAGGCCTGAGAACAGCCAGCCTGCGCGGCTGAGTGTCAGAGGGCAGGCTAACCCCTCCCTCCTTCTGTCTGTCTCTTGGCAGAAAGAAGACTTAAAGAGTCTCAGTTCCTCTCTTTTCCGGCCAAGGGAGTTCCGGTGCACCAGAAAACCTCTCTAAGCCTCGACGTCCTCACCTGTTAAATGGGGATAACCGTGCCTCCCTTGCTAGGTCGTGGTGAGAGTGAGAGGGCTGGCCACCAGCCCCTCCTGCGGTCTGGGAGGGAGCTGTGAGTGGCAGCAGCAGCTGCAGCAGCCTGGCATCCTGCACCCGCAGACTGGGCTGAGGAAGCTGGCACTTGGCCCCTTGCTTGACTCATACTCCTTTTCCAGGTTTGGCCTTTAAAACCAGGACAGGCACCCCCTGAGCCCCGGTGCTCCTTCCAGAGGGGAGAGTCTCACCCCAGATGGCCACGTCAGCAGGGTTTGCTAGGCCAAAGAAGCTGGAGCTCTCTGTCACCTCCTAAATGTCTCCACAGCCTCCAACAAGCTCTGGGGCGTAACCCACACTCTGAGATGAAAATTCTCCAGCACTTCCTGTCTGCACCACACAGTTTGGCAGGCATAGGTTCGGTACAGCCCACGTCCTGTATTCTCTGATGGCTTTATTTGAGGCTGGAGTGGCTAAGAGCATAGGCACATCTGGAGTTGGACAGCCGAGTGTTTGAATTCTGGCTATGTGACCTTGGACAAGTCACCTAACCTCTCTGGGCCTCAGCAATGGCATCTATAAAATGGGGCTACCTCATGCAATCAGATTGACACAAATAAATCACCCAGCCTGAGGATACCTAGTACATAAAGAGCTCTCAGATACTCAACTGTACCTTCTAGGAAGGCGGAGGCTGCTGGGACCTGGCATAGCATGAGCACACAGCTCAACCAGGCTTTACTTTTAAAAAATGATTCCAATGGAATAGCAGGCACCGTTCTTTTTTTTAATTTGATTTTATAAATTTATTTATTTACTTATTTTTGGCTGTGTTGGGTCTTCGGTGCCGCGCATGGGTCCTCTACAGTTGCGGCGAGCGGGGGCCACTCTCCGCCGCAGTGTGCGTGCTCCTCACGGCAGTGGCCTCTCCCATTGCGGAGTACAGGCTCTAGGCGTGGGGGCTTCAGTACTGCGTCTCGTGGGCTCAGTAGTTGTGGCTCGCGGGCTCCAGAGCGCAGGCTCAGCAGTTGCGGCGCATGGGCCCAGCCTCTCTGCGGCATGTGGGATCCTCCCGGACCAGCGCCCGAACCCGTGTCCCACGCATTGGCAGGCAGATTCTTAACCACTGCGCCACCAGGGAAGTCCTGCAGGCATCATTCTTAAGGGAAGAACAGCTCTAAAAACTCGACACAGCTGTCCCCTTCCCACCAGGAATTCCAATCACAGGCCTGGCATGGAGGCCCTTTTGGAAGCTGTTCATGCTCATCGTCACTTCCAGAAGCTCCTGCCTCATTCGGGTCTATGAGTGGGGGCGGTGTGGAGGCCGCAGGCAGGGAGGGGAGCAGTGGGAAGATGGGGCTACAGAGGTTGGGGAGAACTCAGGGCAGAAAGCCAGGGAGCTGACCTGGCCCTGCTGCCTGGGTGTGAGGGTCCCCTTGCAGGACTTTGGGCACGAGGACTGGCAGGTGGGCAGCAGACAGCAAGACTCAGTGATGTCATGTTTTCCCAAAATGACTCAATGGCTTGTTCCTGAGCTCTGAATGGTGAGCTGTGTGCTGTGGCCTTGGGGCCTCCTCATCTCCTTGCCTTCCAGGCTTGCCTGCATCTCTCCTTCCCCTGTCACCTCCCACTCTCCCAGCCTAGGGACCCATGGCTACAGCATCCATGCTCTGCTCCTGGCCGCGACTCCAGCCCAGGGGATGTCCCCATGCTGCCTCTGTCACGTCTCTCTAAATCTCCGTGTTGAAGAAAGAGCTAAGTGCCAGACAGACCTGGGTTTCATTACTACCTCTGCCTCCACCTGGCTGAGTGACCCTGGGCAGGTTACTCTGCCTCTCTGAGCCTGTTTCCTCATCTATAAAATGGAGACTTTGCTAACAATTTTGCTAGGTTGTATGGGGCTCAGTGAGAAGGTCTGTAAAGTACTTGGCACGCAGCAGGTGTTTAGCAAACAGAAAGTATGACATCCAAAGGCCTCTATGATCTGACCTCAATTTACTTTTCTAGCTGCTTTAAAAAAAAAATAAGGATAATAGCTCACTCTTCTTGATGCTGTGTGCCACGTACTGCTCTAAACACTTGTACAGAAACACATTTTATTCTCCTGTCACCCCCACGTGATGGGTACTATTAGTATCTCCATTTTACAGATGAGAAAACAGGCACAGAGACGTTAAGCAACTTGGCCATGGTCACACAGCCAATAAGTGGGGATTGAGGGTCCTCATGCAGGCAGCCTGGCTCTAGAGCTTACACATGTAACCACAACTCCATCCTGCCTCATCTCTTCTTTGTGCATCCTACAAATTGAAGTTCAGCCCAACTGGACTCCTCACCAACCTTTGCATTCAATCTGAACTTTCCCATGCCTGTGCTTTTGCCCAGGTTCCCTTCTTGCCCTGGAACCCCCACCTCCTCCATGAAGCCTTTCCCAAGTCCTCCCTCATGTCCACCTTTGTGGGCTCATCACAGTTGGACTCAAAGGTGGTTATTTGTGCCTAGGTGTCCTCTCCTCTTCTTGCCTAGAGGCACCTTCTGCTATCCCCAGCCAACCTGGCATGGTTTCAGGCATGAGCAGGCACCCAGGCAGGCGGTGCCCTGGCCAGAGCACCTAATGTGTGCTACCTGGGTGGTGTGGATGGGAACCCAGCACGCAGGGCCCTACTACTTCTGTGAGGACAGCTCAAAGGCTGCAACTGGAACCAACCCTGGGAGGCAGCCTGCCAGCTGGGCTTCCTTCTCTCTGCTCAGGGGAAAGGACTCAGCCATGGGGGGCCTCCATTGCTTGGGGGTCAGCTTTGAAGCCCGGAGAGGATGAATGAATGTCCGTCCAGAAAGGGGACAGGACTGAGAACCGCTTGCTGGAGGGGTTGAGTAGTGAGGCCCATAGTGCATCCATCCACCAGGCCACCTAACTCAAAGAGGCCTCTTGGAGCGTTTCAGGCCCATCCTTGGGATCCCAGCCCAGTGCCCACAGGGTAGTAACTGCAAGAGGCCATCTGCCCAGGGTCTCACTCTCCCATTCCTTCCCTGTCCCACATAGGGCCTCTGGTCCACATCAGCTGCCCCCTTCCACACACCATGACTCCCACCACTTCTGCCCAGACACTGAACACTCCCTAGGCATCCAATCATGGGAGCCTGGGCACCGTCCAGTGCCTCCTTCCTCCTGCGGCCAAGTTTCACACCCATCACTCATGGTCCCACAGTCAGGCATGGGTACTCAGCGCATGCCTGGGGCTGTGCTAAGCACTGGAGACACAAGGGGAACAAGGCAGACTCTGTCCTGCTCGCAGAGCTCACTACCTGGTGGAGACCACAGACCATGAAAGCAGCCAGGGCAACACAGCAGGGCAAAGTGTGAGGACGGGGACGTGCAGGCAGCCATAGGGAGGGCCGCTGACCGAGGCTTCTAGAAGGAGACATCCAAGCTGAGGCCTGAGGATGAAGAGAGCTGACCATGAGAAAAGAAGGAAGGAGAGAGTGTTCTGGGCAGCTGGAAAGGCTACAGAGAGCAGGACACGTGTATCGGGAAAGAGGTCAGTTTGGAACCTGGAACACCAAGTACGTGACAAGGGCTGGTGAAATAAGAGGCTGGGGATGATATTCACCGGGAGATCACAGGGCCCAAGGAAGCCATTTGGGGACTTCCCTCGTGGAGCAGTGGTTAAGAATCTGCCTGCCGATGCAGGGGACGCGGGTTCGAGCCCTGGTCTGGGAAGATCCCACACGCCGCGGGGCAACTAAGCCTGTGTGCCACAACTACTGAGCCTGCAAGCCACAACTCCTGAGGCCACGTGCTGCAACTACTGAAGCCTTGCACGCCTAGAGCCCCTGCTCCGCAACAGGAGAAGCCACTGCAATGAGAAGCCCGGGCACCACAACAAAGAGTAGCCCCCGCTTGTGGCAACTAGAGAAAGTCCAGCGCAGCAACGAAGACCCAACGCAGCCAAAAATAAATAAATAACTTTATTTCAAAAAAAAAAGGAAGCCATTCAGCATCTCGAGCAGCTCGGTGCTTACTCCACGGTAAGGTTTCTGTCTTGCCGGAATGGCCTTCGGGGAGACAGAGGCCCCCAATCTGCCAGTTCTTCCTTTTGCCAATAATTTAAATCCCTTCTGCTGCCATCGGCGTCACTTTCTGAGATCTGCCATTGCCAAGGGGAAGCAGCAATCAGCAGATGGCCGGCCTTGCAAAAGAGGCTATTGTATGAGGGCAGTGCCCTGCCCAGTGAGCCTTGGGGAAGGCCGAGGCTCAGACTTGGCTTGCAGCACCCCTGAGGCCAGCCTCCCCAGCACTGCCCAGTCAGACACCAGCAGCATGCCCTGGCCACGGTTACGAAATGACTGTCCTGTGAGCCATTCCACCTCTCCGGCTGTGGCCCCAGCAAGACGGACACACCCAGGGTCAAGAGCACTGACTCTGAAACCAGGCTGCAGGCCTCAGACCCAGCTCTGCGCTCATCAGCAGTGAGGTGCCAGCAACTTATCCCATCTGTCTGGTTCTGTCTGCCCGTCTGTACAACAGTGAGCACAACGGTACCTATCCTGAGAGCATCCTGTGAGAACTCGGTGAGTGCAGGCCAGGAAGGCACTAATTAAGCACAGGGCTGTGCTTGCTAAGCTGTTAGTGCTAATATTTCCTGTGTCCCCAGCCCCAAGCCACCTGCACCAGATGGAAAAGGAGGAGGAAAACTAAAAGGAAAGTAGCATCTCTCAGAATAAGAAGAGGACAGGGTTCCATACCCCTGAGGTCACGGGGGGATGGGGTGGGGGGTTCCAGTTCTTCATCCGGTGAGGATGACTTCCCCTTCCTGGTTCTAGGTTTGCAATCTTGGGCCTCTTCAGGCGTGTCTATCCTAACCCTGCAGAGACAGGCCCCAGGCATCCTCCAGAGGACAGCCAGGGACCACAGCCCCGGCTGCCCACCTCGGAAGTTGTGAATTCTTTGCTAAAAATCACTGCAGTCTCAGCCAGGATGGTGGCCCAGTTTGTTTTCAGAATACTTCCTCAGATAGCCCTATCTTGGCTCAGACATGTTAGCACTTTCCAGAATCCTGCAGACGGTGAGGCAGCTGGAGAGGAGGGGAGAGGAGGGAAGCGGGGAAGAGAATGGGAGAGGCCTGGGGCCAACATTCAGGTAGCTGCATGGGCCCACATAGGCACGGGCATCGCACAGCGTGCTCGGACAGACGCACACAGGATGGGAAGCGGGTCAGACGGTGGAGGGGGTCTTTCAACCGTCTAAGCTATGGAGCCTTCTTATGAACCAGAACTTTCCTAGGAAACCCAATATGTAGAAAAGATAAATGGGGGACTTCCCTCATGGTCCGGTGGTTAAGAATCCACCTTCCAATGCAGGGAACGCGGGTTCGATCCCTGGTCGGGGAACTAAGACCCACATGCCGTGGGGCAACTAAGCCCGTGTGCCACAACTACTGAGCCCACATGCCACAAGTAGAGAGAAGCCTGCACACTGCAATGAGGAGCCCACGTGCCACAACTAAGACCCGATGCAGCCAAAAATAAATAAATATTTTTTAAAAAAAGATAAATGGGGGGAGAGGCCTGGATCCTCCCTCCCATCAGACCTCTGAGGGGTCCTCGTTGAACTCTGGGGCTCCAAGGAAACTAGTTTGAAAACTGATGCTGCTAAAGGAATCATACCCTTCTCTGGGGGGAGTTAGTGCCCACATTGTTTTAAGATAATGAGCTTCTGAGCTTCCCTGGTGGCGCAGTGGTTAAGAATCTGCCTGCCAATGCAGGGGACACAGGTTCGAGCCCTGGTCCAGGAAGATCCCACATGCTGCGGAGCAACTAAGCCCGTGCACCACAACTACTGAGGCTGTGCTCTAGAGCCCGCGAGCCACAACTACTGAAGCCCACATGCCTAGAGCCCATGCTCCGCAACAAGAGAAGCCACTGCAACGAGAAGCCCGCACACCGCAACAAGGACCCAACTCAGCTGTAAATAAATAAATAAATTTATAAAATAATGAGCTTCTTAAGGGAAGACGAAATGATGTTTCTAATAAATTCTAATTCGAGTCTAGTACAGAGAATGCCACACATCCTGAGAATCAGGACTCAGAAAGTGCAAAGTGATTGATCCTATTCGCTGACAAGTTTGTGAGCACCCCTCTGGGAAGTATTGTGCCCTTGGGCCTGAATATCTGGGGCATAGAATATGTGGTGAACAATAGTTAGAACATCTAGCTACGTACAGGCACATTTCTAAACTCCTCACAGATACAAATTCACTTATAGCCCCATTACTTATAACCCATTACCATCCCCCTCTTACTGATTAGGAAAGTAAGGCCCAGAGAGGTTAAGTAATTTGCCCAAGGTCACACAGTTACTAAGCAGTACGGTAGGCATTCTGGCTTTAGAACATGTACTCTTTACTATTACATAATTTGCCTTTTGGGATGAATGCATCCCTGTGCTTATGTATCTGTGTGTGTGTGTGTGTGTGTGTGTGTGTGTGTGTGTGTGTGTGTGTGTGTGTGTGTGTGTGTGTGTGTGTGTGTGTGTGTGTGTGTGTATTTTGGCCCATGATGATGTGTGCTAATCTGTATGTGGGTGTGCAGCCTCTTTCCAAACAAGACTGCAAGCCATGGGGCTTACCCCTCAAATTCTCTCTTGGAAGCCTGACAGCAACAGGCTAAAGGGGCTCCTGCGTGGAGGCGGGACCCAGAGCCTCAGGGGGGTGCCTGTTCCCCAGATCCCAGGGATTTCAGTTTGCTGACCCAGCTTGGCATAGGCACATCAATGGAAAGGCCTCCAGGCCCCTCCCTGGGACTGAGTGGAGCCTTCAGCTGCCAATCCCACCAGGGAAATACCCCACCCTAGCACCCTGGTTCTCCCCTTCTCACTGGGTGCTGGGTTTTAGAGTGGGTCAACTGAATTAAATGAAGTTATTAAGTTATCACGAGTTTACTTCATACTCCACAAAGAAACTTACAACAGTGAACTCACACCACCAGAGCCCTAAACTGATAGGGCCTAAGCTCATAGGACTCCGGTCAAAAGCAAAGACCCCTGACATTCTGGTTAGTCTGGGTAGCCCTTCACCGTAAATGGGGTTTTTAGGGTTTCTTCACATGGGAGCCCACTCTGGAGAAAATTAGCTTTGGCCCATCCGCTCTAAACTGATGTTTAAGATATAAAGCTTCCTCAGATGCCACAAAATTGGAAAAAGCCCCAACATTCTCCATCAACAAAGTCAAACTCACCTCGAGCAGGGCCGAGGCAGGGAGACTTCCTCAGATGGAGCAGGGCTGTGCTGCAACCCCTAGCTGTCTCTTCTCCCACATTCTCCTCTTGTCCCCAGCCACCAGTATGCCAGCTTCCCAGTGTCCCGGACAGCCGGCGTTGGGTGTGTGGCGTGGCGTTGGGTGTGTTCCCCGACTTTTGAGGCTCCCTGAGTCAAGGAGGAGGGGCTGGATGGGGAGGATGCAGGAAGGAGGGAGCGGGTAAGGCAGCCGGTGAGTCAGGTGTGAGCACAGAGGCCAAAACAGAGTTTCCCAGGCTAGCTGTTTACTTGTGGCATTCAGGAGAGGCTGAGCTGGGAATTGGCTTATTTATTTTACACGCTTTTCCTCCAAATCCTTTTCAGAGAGCCCTCTGGAATCCCAGTGATAAATTTCCCAGAGTCTAAAACAACCCAGCACACAGCCATCTCTGTGGGGCAGGGGGGTAAGGGGAGGCATGGGGGGAGGGTAGAGGCATAGAGAGGGAGTGATGGGCCGCTAGAGACCTTAAGTTACTGGTGGTCAGGGGCTCCCGTGGCCTGCATGCCCCTCCTTCCAAGTTTGCAGAGGCGGGGGATGTGCAGGAGAACCAGCCTGATTTAGGTTGATGAAGACGTAGGCTGAGACCTTCAAGCACAGAACAAACTGTCCAGCCTGCCAGAGGCCACCCCACACCCAGACGTGGAATCTACATGCTCAGGGCAGGACAAGCGGTGTTCTTCCACCTGTTTAAGCAAAGGGGACAAGCATTTCTGTTTAAGGAATGAAAAGGAGAGCTGTTTTCCTTTCCTCCTGCGTGACTTCATGAAGGGCAGAGGCCTCTCTGAGTGTTTCCTCACGGCAGATTCCCGTGGCTCCCCGCTTTACCACTTCCCAGCAGAGGCACTCACAGCCCCTCCCTGGTATTCACCCATCATCTGACAATGTTCCTAAGTACCTCCGCGTGTCACGCACTAGGACAGAGCCAGGGGTACAAAGATTAATAGCCCCCGCCCCTCGGATGGGGCAGCTTCTCCCCACACCCAGTCTCCTAACTGCCATCCTGGACAGCGAGTCCACACCACAGTGAAGCGGGGAGAGGGCGCCCGTATCTTTGCAGGTCAGCACTGCGCACGCTCCGGCACTCACCCAGGTGGGCTCGCTGTGGAAGGTGGGCAGGGCCAGCTGGGCAGTGCTTATCTTCTGCTCCTTGTTTAAGGTTGCCAGCTTTCCCCATGCCGTGAACACCTGTACCAGAGGATCTGGGGGTAGAGATGCGGGTGGGCAGAGCTGTGAGGATTCTGCCCCAACGGGGGTAACCCCCTCTCAGCCTTGGGGCTGGGGAGATAGAATACCAACCAGGCAGAAAACACAGCTGCCCCTAAGTGCCTGCAGGGAGTCCTGAAGGCAGCATGGCTTGCACTTCCTCCTTAGCTTTGTGACCTTGGGCTGCCACTGCACCTCTCTGAGCCTCATTTCCTCATCAGCAAATCGGGAATGAGAACCACTGTCCCTCTGTGGGGCCTGTGTGAGAAAGCATAAGCTGGGGACCCGGTGAGTCATGTGGTTATCGCAGCCCCTGGTTGCCCCAGCTCTCCCCATCCATCCCTCCTGAGGACCAGACACCACCACGGAGTCTAGCTCTCCTGGAAATGTGGTGGGTGGTGGGAAGGACAGCCGTGACACGCCCCTTCATATTCAGGTGAGGGCTGATTTCCCTGTGTGATAGATGTCTCCCCTGGCAAGGGCCGAAAGGGAAAGGAACATAGTCACCCATGTGAGGACGTTTACCTGGCAATTCCTTCCAAACCCAAACCTGCGACTTGTATAGTCACGAGTGGTAGCTTTGTCCCCATTTCTCACATAAGCAGTGAATCTGCTCTCGCCGGAATTACTCCAACATCTCCCTGCAGTCACTCCCAAACCCCCATCGTTTCCTGACTCCAAATCCACACGGAAGGCTCTAGCAGCCTGGTACCACCCAGCCTTCGATTTCCATGACCCATGGTGTAACCCAGGCTAGGCAGAGTGTGTGTAAAAAGAGGACTGTAGTCAGGGGCCCCAGGACCCAGTAAGTGCATCAGCGTTGCTTCCTTGTTGCTATGGAGAACCAGTTAGGGACCTTAGAGACAGCTGGGCATGGTGGAAACAGCATGGGTTCCAGAGTCAGACTGTCCAGTTTCAAATCCTGGCTTTGTCCCTCACCAGCTGTGTGACCCCCCAAAAATTACTTAACCTTTCTGAACCTCAGTCTCCTAATCTGTAAAATGGTGACAAAATGCTAACTTCATAGGGATATGATGTCTTGATGAGATAACGTAGAGCTCTTGATTCACAGAAGACATAAATAAGGTGGAAAGGTGATATTGGGAAGGGATTGGCTGCAGTGTTCCACCTGAAATTGGGGGTGGCCAAGCCCAGATCACTCTCGCGCTCATCTGGGGCCACAATCCTGGGTGCTGCCTACACACTTTGCTAATTTCAGGATTCAGACCACTTAGAAGCTTCACATGCACACCAAACCTAGTCACAAAGGGCCAGGGGTGGGGTGGGGGAATGACACATTTCTTTGTGATTACATGGCCAAGTTGCACCACATCCTGGCATGTTCCTAATTCCATGAAGGTAGGGAATCATTCTCAGGACTGCTTGCAATCCCAGTTCCAGGAACACGAGATGTTTCCACTCCTCTGGGAAGCTCATGCCAGCTGGTGCAGAGGAACCCACCCAATACTCAGTACAGGGACTGTGATTGCCCCTCTACCTGCTGCCACCACAGAGCCAAGCCACTGCTGGAGGACACAGCTCCTAGACCCTTCATGAGACCCATCTCCTTCCAGGCCAGTAGGAGCCAGGAAGAACACGCCACAACACTCCCAGCTTAGCCAGATGCAAAAATGGAGACTTTCTTACTGCCCCTCTTAGGGAAGCAGAGGCCAATGCTAAGACTCAAGTCCCCAGTGCCAGCCCACAGCGCACAACAGAACCTGCTGCTTGGGCTAAACAGATCAGGCAGGGCTCCCTGGAACCACTCAGGGCCCCCTCCTCTGCAGATAGACCAATTCCAACCTAGCCGAGGCCACCTGGCTTGGCTCATAGAGTGTCCTTAACATATATGAATTATTGGTGTCATCACTCATCAAACAACTATTTATCGAGTACCAACAATGCTAGGCACTGTACTAGATCCAGGACAACCTTTGAAACATCCTGGAGCCCCGGACACCAAGGGCATCCGAAAACAGACACAACTTCAGGTGCAATGAAAATAAATATGGCTTCAGGACTGCCCTGCTTTCTCCATGACCTTGGAGTGTTAAACATCCCCTACCACGTTTTACATATACACACCCAGGGCTGGAATCTCCTCAGCCCACCCCCCCTGGAAGTCTCTCTGAGGAAGCACATCCGCTAGGGGGAAGGGTCTGTGCTTCCCTCGCAGGCCCTGTCACTGCCACCACCCAGCTGTCCAGGGCAGCACCGCCTGCCAGCCTTTTCTACTCTGCTCACAGACCCTAACACGCCTGGTCTGAGTTTATGAGTCACTCCCTCCTTTCTCCCGGCCTCGCCTCCGGAAGGGCTGCGCACACCCAGACACATCACCCAGACACCGAGTTTCCACGCCAAACTCGCTCCTGATGAACCCGGAGAGCTGACTGAAATGTCTGATTTCCCCTCCCCACTTCTCAGCCTCGAGGTCCCGGCCACGACTTTTCAAAGACAAGGCAGCCCCTCTCCTGCCCGTCTCGCTTTGGGGACACCTCACTGTGGGGCTGCAGGGGCAGCAGACAAAGACAGTGGATTTATTTGAGGCTGGAGGACATGCTTGGTCTAAAGATCCGAACGCCCGCACTTCCGGAATTGCACGGTTCGGTCTGAAGCGTGTGCGTGTGTCTGTGGCTCGATGGGTGATGAGCTGTGCGTATGTGGCAGTTGTGAATCTGGGTGCAGTGGGTCTGGAGGTGTGGGTGCCTGCGCTGAGCTTTCCCCGCGCCGAGAACTCCCTCTCCCACCTTCGGTTTCGCCCCCTCTCCCTCCAAAGTTTGGCGCGCGCGCCCGATCGGGGATGGTGGGGTGCGCACCGCTGGGCCATCTCCCGGGCCCAGAGGCGGTTCCGGGATGCCGGTGCCCTACTTACCCCGCCACCGAGCCTCCTCCAGCGGGGGCGGATCCGACTTTCCGAGGCAGGGGTCCGGCGCGGGCAGCATCCGCCCGCAACTTTGCCCTCCTCTCGGCAGGACCAGGCAGAAGCGGCTTCGGCCGGGGACGGCGGCGGGGAGGGAAGGAGGCTCGGCCCCGCGGGTTCGCACGGTGGGCGGGAAGAGGCGCCAGGAGGGCGCCGTCCTGCGCAGCGAGCGAGCGGTCCTGCCTGGCGCCTTCCCCGTTCGGCCCGAGTCCGCGAGCGGCCGGCAGTGGCGGCGGATTCCTGAACTGCGTCCAAGGCGCCCGGGGAGCCCTCCTCCTCCTCCTCCTTTTCTCCCTCACCCCACCCAGCTCCCACCCCTGCGCCCCCGGCAACTTGGGAACCGCTGGCGAAGTTGCCGCAGCTCGGGCTGCGCGACGGGCCTCCGGGTGGAAGCAGGGAAGGAGAGGGAGGAGCTGAGGGGGAGCGGGCCGCCGTCGCCCCAGCCCCTGGGGAGCTGCGCGCTGCAGGACCCCTCTGTGGGCCTTTGTTCCCAGCGCTGCGCCTCCGCCCGCCTGTCCCCTGGGACTCTCTTGAAGCCACTGGGATCCCTACCCGCTTTCAGAGACGCTGAGAAGAGCTCCCCTCCTGGGTTGGGAGGGGCGAGGGAGGGTTGGAAGGGAGGTGGCCTGGAGATCCCCGTGGCTTCACTGTGCCAGAGCCCCTCAAGTCCTTCCGGCCTCCCACCCTATTGAAACGGAGTCTTTCTAAAACCTGAGTTCCCTTAGGAGTTTATGATTAATGTGTCTATCCAAAACTTTATTCCCTTTCTTGTCCCCTCTGACTTCAATCCTGTGCTAACCGAACACTAGTCAACCAGAGTCAGTTGACCAAAATTGCTGCTGTTGAGAACATGGTTAATGTACTAAGGTTGCTGGTGTGAATTACACTGTTAATGTACTAAAGTTGCTATTACAGATATCATTAATGTATAAACTCAGGTTGTTTCTCCAGGGCAAGATACGTTAACAGACCCCCTGAGGCCTGGACCACCTGGCCAGAGAATCCTAAACCAGAGACATCCTGAGTCCCGGAACCTGAATGTCACAGAAAGCACAATATAAGAACTCTAGTCAATATCTTGTAATAACCTCTAATGGAAAAGAATCTGAAAAAGAATATATATGTGTATGTACATATATATACACATATATATGTATAACTGAATCACTTTGCTGTATACCTGAAACTAACACAATATTATAAATTAACTATACTTCAGTTTAAAGAGAGGTTAAAAAATGTCACGGAAATGTCCCAAGATGATTAATCCCAGCCTCTTTGTTCTTCCCCTTTATAAAACCCCCTCACTCAAAGAGCAAGTGGAGCGGATCTGAGGCGTGTCTCCCACTTCCTTGATGGGTGCCTTGCAAATAAACCCTGTACTTTACTTCACCACAACCTGCTGTAGTATATTGGCTATGCTGCTTGTTTGGCAAGCAGACCCGAGTTCGGTTCGACAACAATTTTGTCCACCATGAAGAGACCATCAACTGGAACTGTTTTTGTAAAAGGGAAGGAAAATGACATGAAATTCTTTGTGTGTAGGCTTTTATGCTAGTGTATCAAAGTTAGCCTTTTGGAATTGGTTTGTCTTTTATCTCTGTGTGTGTGTGTGTGTGTTTGTGCATGTGTATTTGTGCTAAAGAAGGTACACTATTTTACTTGGTGGACATTAAACATTAAACAAAAGTTCAGTTCCTAAAAATAGCCCTTTAGGATGCATCCTACAAAATTGGACCACCTTTTGTTCTGGTACCATGACTAAAGCCAAAAAGATGATTTTTTCTTTTTTTTTTTGGTAACACTGTGTAACCACAGTATTCTTTAGACTCTGGAGAAAAATGCCCAAGATTAGGCTCATTTGATAATCCATAACTAGTTTTGCCAGCTTGATAAAACATCTTTTCAGAATTCTGACCCTAAGAGAGCAGGTTCTAGGAGGAACTTGCTTTTCTCTCCCTGTGCCTTGAGCTGTAAATGTTCTACCAGGGCTCTCAGGAACTCCTGTCTTATCCAGGCATCTCCAATTCCTGAGACTGAGAGGAAAAATGGGGGGGTGGAGGGAAGAGGCCTTTTTAAACTTAACTTATTCCAACTGTTATTTATAAACTAGTGAGTTTTATATTGTAATACCTGATTCATGACTAAGTTAAAATGAAGCTATGAGGTCTCTAGTTGTATCTGCCTATATGTCTGTGTGTACATTATACATATGATATGTCTCAACTTCCAGACCTTATTAACAAAATTAATTTCTTGTGACTTCCCTGGTGGCTCAGTGGTTAAGAATCCGCCTGCCAATGCGGGGGACATGGGTTCGAGCCCTTGTCCGGGAAGATCCCACATGCCATAGAGCATCTAAGAACGTGTGCCACAACTACTGAGCCTGTGCTCTAGAGCCCACAAGCCACAACTACTGAAGCCCATGCAACTAGAGCCTGTGCTCTGCAACAAGAGAAGCCACCACGATGAGAAGCCCGTGCACCGCAACAAAGAGTAGCCCCCACTCGCTGCAACTAGAGAAAGCCCGCACAGCAGCGAAGGCCCAACGCAGCCAAAAATAAATAAATAAATTTAAAAAAATTATTAAAAAGGAATATACAAGAAACTAAACCAAAGAAATTTCAGATTTATGTGAACTGGGAAATATTCAGTATTAAATTAACTTTGGGCATTAAAGTTCATTTTTGCTGGTTTAATTAATCAGACATGTCCTTGGAGCCATCAACATTAAGTATGATATTTTTATTGTACCTAGGTTTACTGGAGGTTAAATAAGATCTTATTATATCTGTTGCAGAATTCGTCAGCAAGAAAAATAACTTGGTATGATGAAATTTTTTTTTTTTTTTTTTTTTGCGCTACACGGGCCTCTCACTGCTGCGGCCTCTCCCGTTGCGGAGCACAGGTTCCGGACACGCAGGCCCAGCGGCCATGGCTCACGGGCCCAGCCGCTCCGCGGCATGTGGGATCTTCCCGGACCGCGGCACGAACCCGTGTCCCCTGCATCGGCAGGCGGACTCTCAACCACTGCGCCACCAGGGAAGCCCGATGAAATTTTTTAAAGTAAATTAAATGTAAATGAGATAAGTTTTTTTTTTAAAGGAGAACTCTTTAAGAATAATTGTGTTTTATGACTGTCTACTTAAAAGTAGTTTCTTCAGGTATTTGGTAACTTGAAACTTTAGAGTTTTGCTAAATTAAATGATGGAAGTTTATTGAATATTTTACAAGTTTGCTAATCTACAGAGTGCTAATGTAAAAGACAGTTCATAGTTGCTTATTTCTTAGTTTTCACTAGAAATTAAGGTTTTCAAGAGTTGAGAATTCTAATTAATATATTTAATTAAAACTAAAATTTAATAAGAAAACACCTTTGTATGCAAGGAAAAGAAGGTATAAGAAATGGAAATTCATTTTTTTAAGAGAGAGAAAGTAATTTGGTCCTAAAACTGGTTATTTCTAAATGGGAAAGAAAATATGGGACAAATTAATATGGGTATAGAAAGTTGTGGAAGCTTTGCAAGAGGGAAAGGTCTTTAGAAAGGAATTCTGTGTGTAGTCAGGACTAACGAAGATTAGAAGTTTAATTGAGTAAATGAATTTTAATATTAAAGGTAAGATGGTGTAAAACCTGGGTTTGTTTTCTCTCTCTATGAAGAGAACAAAGTTTTTTTGGACTGTTGAGCTGCTTTCAATAACAGATTGTAAGTTTCTTTCCAAGCTTTTAAGTAATTTAAAATGTTCTGTATTTGCTTTTGAAATCTTTTATTGTCACTTTGGTTAAATGAATAAGTATTGTTGCCTATGGTCCTATCTGACCAAGCCCTATGGTCCTATCTGACCCAGCGTGATACCTCCCGCGCCTGGTGCAGTGGCCTGCTGGGCAGAGCCACCTCTGGGGTACAAGGCTAGCGTGGGAAAGGACTTGGAATTGGAACACAAACAAAAAATCAAAACCCTCAACATCTGCACTTGGCACCTGTCATTCTCAACATGTGTAGATGAGAAATCCAAAGAGGATTGAGAATGACCCACGAGCAGGTCCTCACAGGTGCAAGAAGTCAGAGGACCCTGTTCATTACCTAGGACCAAGCTTTGAATCCAAAGCTTCAACCAGCTGCCAGCTAGAGGGGGCCTGGGCAAGGTACTGAAGGCTGTGAGATGAGACCTTGGTATCTCTTACGGCAGAAAAACCCAACTGGGTGCTTCCCTTCTGTTATTAACAGCGACCTGCAATAGGGGACCAGGGATCTGGTGAGAACTGAGACCCCAGCTCACTTCCTGGGTAAGTTCCCGGAACCCCTCCCTCTGCAGCTGCAGGCACCCTGGTTGCTCTCGCCTCACATCACAGGGGCCCGGCCTCTGCCCCGGAGTCAGTCTGCAGGCTCTCCAACTTGTTTTTAGAGTCGGTATCTTGACACATGGGTTTCTCCAGACCCTATCCCCTCTTCTTAGAAGGGAGGGCCTCCATTTCAGCCTCACAAATCTGTCAAGAAGCTACCTTTAACTGCACCTGCTGGTCTTACAAGGGAGGCCTTCCTGCGGGACATACGGAATCTGGGATTTTATCGCCAGAACTTTGTGATGCCCCTCAGGGGATACAAAGGTGGAAACTTAGACCGTGTCACCACCAGATTGTAGAGAATGAGACTCTGTGCTACTGATGTTGGTCAGAGGTGGGGAGGGTGCGCCTGAGTAGTCACTGAGGAATTCCTGTGTTCACCCAATGCTTGTTGAACACATATTGGATATGGGGGCCCATAGAGGTAAACAAGCCTGGTCTCACCTTCTGATTAGAGAAGACAGACCTATGTCTGAACAAGCACTAGTGAATCAGTGTGCTGTGTGAGGTGAGGCTAGGGCTGGGGATGGGGATAGGTGTCTCCAGAGCAAGACCACAGGCTTGCACAACTCCAGGGGCACCAGGCATGTGGAATGTGATGTGACTGTTGGCCCCTGGGACTGTGCAGTGCGGCAGCCTTATTCCTGGAGCTGAAGACCCCAGGCCTGGGCTTAAGAGATGAGCTGAAGTTCTGCAGATAGGAAAGAAGGTAGCAGTGAGCCATGGCTTTCTAAGTAAAGGGACCAGCAATTGAAAGAAACATAGGTGTAAAAGGGTATTCTCTCCTCAAGCATGCCAGCCACTACGTGGGCCTTCGGTGAGGGTATCTTGGGTGCAAATGAGAGGTAGAGAGTAAGGGTCCGATCCAGGACATTGAGAATTTTCATCCTAAAATAGTTTCCAGGCTCTACCTCTTCCCACAGTTGCTCTGCCAAGAGAATTGGTCTCAGGTTTTTGGTTTTTTTTTTTTTTTTGAAAGAAAAAATTGAAAGAACTTTCCAGGCCAGAGGCAGAATTGCAAGATGGTTAAGAATGTGGGAGCCTGAGCACCATTTTAACCAAGTGATCCAAGTGATGAAATAAAAATTCACACTTTAAAGGCAAGACAAGAAAAATTTAAACAGAAAACTTTCTCTGTCCTTTGGCCTCCTCTCTCCCCTCTAGCACCTTTGTGCATCTCCATTATGTGTTAACTAGACCTCCCCAATGGCAGAAATACCCGCTCAATCAGAAAGATAAATTTTTCTCCTTCTGACACCAGCCATGTAACTCCTTAGATGACACCATTCCTTTCTCAATCTTGTAAAGGGTCACGATGACCCACCACTCTCTTTGTCTGTGCAGATATCTTTGGTGAACTTTATATACAAAGCCAATATAACATTTCCATTAAAGATATCGATTGGTGCAGAACAACCTGGGGAGATACTGGCCTGCATCTAATGGAAGTTCTTAGCTTGAATACTTACTTATGACCTTATTAATGTTACTAGCTGTATTACTTCTATTCTGCCTATTTTACAAGATTATTATTCTCTCATTACCACATACGTGACAGCCTCTGATAAAAATAATGATGACGGGGGCTTCCCTGGTGGCACAGTGGTTAAGAATCCGCCTGCCAATGCAGGGGATACGGGTTCAAGCCCTGGTCTGGGAAGATCCCACATGCCGCGGAGCAACTAAGCCCGTGCACCACAACTACTGAGCCTACACTCTAGAGCCCACAAGCCACAACTACTGAAGCCTGTGTGCCACAGCTACTGAAGCCCACGCGCCTAGAGCCCCTGCTCTGCAACAAGAGAAGCCACCGCAATGAGAAGCCCGCGCACCGCAACGAAGAGTAGCCCCCGCTCTCAGCAACTAGAGAAAACCCGCGTGCAGCAGCGAAGACCCAATGCAGCCAAAAATTAAATAAATGAATAAGTAAATACAATTTATTTAAAAAAATAATGATGACTAGGCAACTTGAAACAGTTGAGCAAATATATAGTCCTCTAAGATCAATGATTGTAATACTGTAACTCTAGATATGGGAAGAAACAACAAGAGGGTACCATTTTCTGGACCATAACAGACTAGTAAGACAGGGGATCTAGAGGCTTTTGGCTACTGTTAACAGGGCCTAGTCCTATAATAGCATGTCGAGTGGCCTATCAACAAAATCTTCTCCTGACCTAAGAATGAGCATTCCTGAGGCCGTGGGACACATCGGTCACGAAATGCCTCCCAAACCTTGGTCGAAATTAAGGCTGAAAGGAAGGGGATTGTAATACAAAGAATGTTGCCCACCATCCAGTTCTGTGAGAATCAAGTTGTTAGCCACTGCAGTCGCTGACTTACATACACCTTGAAATGGGTTCAGGGATCAGGATGAAGCACTTTGTGCTCTAGGAAAACTGACAGAACCGGCCCTCAGATAATTGGATATTTTCGGGAAAAATTTTATGAACTCAGCTTCTTGCATTTTCCCAGACTTAGAAAAGCACGAAAGCCATTAACTAAGATATCTGTTCATCTGAATAATAGTAACTTTTTACTGAGATGTGTGCTTGGTTGCACGTACCCCTTCACCAAACTCACATATATACTAGCCTCCCCGCTTACCTCTTTGGAACAGTTCTCAGAGCTGTCTGAAGGACTGTCTCCCAGATTATAATCCCCAGGTTGGCTCAATTAAAATTTTCCATTTCTTTCTTAGATTGACTATTGACTAATTTTTTTATCGACATTGACACAAGCTGAGGTCACAAACGATGGGACATACTGACATCACGTGCCTCCTGTCGTGATGTGCTGGGATGGACACGATGTATGAATTATTCCTGCCAAAAAAAGAAAAAATTCACCTCAGTCTACTCATGAGGAAACATCAAACAACCCCAAACTGAGGGACATCTACAAAACAGTTAGCCTGTAATATTTAAAATGTCAAATGACACGAAAGACAAAGGAAGAGGCTAAGAAACCATTCCGGGTTGGAAGAGATTAAAGAGGCATGAGCACTGTGGCAGGCATGCTTCTAAGATGGTCCCCAATTACACCCCCTCTTTGATGTCATCACCTCTCCTTGAGTGTGCCTGGACCTGGTGACTTGCTTCTTCTTTTTTTTTTTTTATTGAAGTATAGTTGATTTACAATATTGTATTAGTTTCAAGTACACAGCAAAGTGATTCAGTTATTTTTTTCCAGACTCTTTTCCATTATAGGTTATTACAAGATACTGAATATAGTTCCCTGTGCTATATAGTAAATCCTTGTTGTTTATCTATTTTATATATAGTGGTGTATATCTGTTAATTCCATGCTCCTAACTTATCCCTCCCCAATGCCTTTCCCCTTTTGTAACCATAAGTTTGTTTACTGTTTCTGTGAGTCTGTTTCTGTTTTGTCAATAAATTCATTTGTGTTATTTTGTAGATTCCACATATAAGTGATATCATATAACGTTTGTCTTTTTCCCTCTGACTTACTTCACTTAGTATGATAATCTCTAGGTCCAGCCATGTTACTGCAAATGGCAATATTTAATGCTTTTTTATGGCTGAGTAATATTATGTTGTATAAATATACCATATCTTCTTTATCCATTCATCTGTTGATGGACACTTAGGTTGCTTCCGTGTTGGTGACTTGCTTCTAATAATAGAGTACAGCAAAGGTGATGGAATGTCACTTCTGAGAACCCAAAAGACTGTGTTTAGATTACAAAAGACTGTGACTTCTGTCTTGCTAGCATTCCCTCTCTGGTTCATCTCAGTGTGCTTGGTCTGATGAAGCAAATTTTCAGATTGTGATCTACCCTATGGAGAGGCCCGTGTTTCAAGGAACCGAGGCCTTTGGGCCTGATGTCACTGAATCTGCCAGCAATTCCTGAATGAGCCTGGAAGCAGATTCTGCCCCAGTTGAACCTTGAGATCACTGCAGCCCTGGCTGACGCACCTCGACTGCAGCCTTGAGCCAAGGAGCCCAGCGAGGCCGCATCCAGATTCTTGACCCACAGAAACTGTGAGATGATAAAGGTTGCTGCTTTAAGCCACTAAGTTTTGGGGTGACTTGTTATGCAACGACTTACAAGTAATACAACCACTGAATGTCATGTGTAATCCTGAACTGGATTCTGGAACCGAAAAAAAAAATCACTATGAAAGACATTATTTTGATAATTGACCCGATATGAATAGGGACAGAATGAATAATAATATTGTGTCAAGATTAAATTTCTCGAGTTTGCTAACTGTACTGTTCTGTAAGATGATACTTGGTTCATTAGAGATACACACAGAAATACTTAGGGTCATGATTTCTGCCACTTCCTCTCAAATGGTTCATTGGTGCAAATAATAATATATATTATACATATTAGATATAACATATTATAGAGAAAGAGTTTCGTTTATTTATGAACTTATCTGTGGTGTAACAAACCACCTCAAAACTTAATGACTCAAAACAACCAAAGTGTGTTATTTCTCACGGTCTTGTGGGTTGACTGGATTCGTCTGGAAGGCTCCTCTGCTCTACGTGGCATCAACCGAGGTCACTCACCCTGTGGTGCTTAGCTGGTAACTGGGGTGGCCTGGGCTGGAAAGTCCAAGAGGCTTCACTCCCATGTGTGGCACGTCCGTGCTTCTCAACATGGCCTCTCTCTCCCCACGTGGCTAGCTTGGGCTCCCTCACAGCATGGTGGTTTCAGAGTAGTCAGGCCTCTTACATAGCGGCTACCTTCCGAGAAGAGAGAGGAAGTGTAAGCTGCCTGACCTAAGGCAGCCCAGCCGCATGCTGCCAAGGAATTGTTGAGCCGTTCTTAGGATCTGGGGCAAATCCCCTTCTCCGGGCCAGGAAGAGCTAGTTGGCAGTGACTCAGGGAAAAATCCTGGGGGCAAAGGAAGAGGGGAAGGGGAAGAATATAAAGAGGCTTCCCCAGCTGGAGTTAAAGGGCCCGAGGCCCAAGACCCTAGAGTAAGCTCTTCCCTCTCCCCACTCAGCTTCCTGGGCCCCCATCATTGTAACCTGAGAGCTCACTTAAAGATGTCAGGGAGTGAAGAGGGAGGAAGAAAAATGGCACTTTTGGGGCACAAAGTGCCAGGAGCTTTACCTACATTATTTCATTGACACCTGACAGCAGCCCTACAAAGAAACCATTATTATCCCCTTTGCAAAGAAGAGGTAGCAGAGGTCTCAGAAGGTGCGGTGACTTGAACTGACGCATACTGCAAAGGTATTGGATCAAAGGATGTATTTGCTTCTTTTTTATTTTATTTTTTAAATCTTTTTTTTTTTAAATTTGATTTTTAAATTTTTGGCTGCGTTGGGTCTTTGTTGCTGCACGTGGGCTTTCTCTAGTTGCGGTGAGCGGGGGCTGCTCTTCATTACGGTGCGTGGGCTTCTCATTGCGGTGGCGTCTCTTGTTGTGGAGCACGGGCTTTAGGTGCGTGGGCTTCAGTAGTTGTGGCACATGGGCTTAGTTGCTCTGTGGCATTTGGGATCTTCCCGGACCAGAGCTTGAACCCGTGTCCCCTGCATTGGCAGGCGGATTCTCAGCCACTGCGCCACCAGGGAAGTCCCTGGATTCGCTTCTTTATTCAACAAACATTTTTTGGCCCAGGATTGTGCTGGGCCTGGGAACAGTAGGATGCATGTTGTCTTTGTCAGCTATTGCTGCAATAAGTCTGCAAAACAAACATCCTGCAAATCTCAGTGGCTCCCAATGACAAGTATTTATTTTCCTCATTCCTAGGTAGGTCGGGGGTCAGCAGGGATTTCTGTTTCAGGCCACAGGTTGGCTGGGCTTGGGTCCAGCCTTTGGGTTGGGTTCAGGTCTACTCTTCACGTCCCCACATTCTACATGGACCAGTGGCTATCCTGAAGCATGTGCTTCTCGAGGGAGATCACAGGAATACAAGAGACAAACCAAACCACCAAACCAAAGCCTCTGCAACGTCATTGGCCAGAACAAATCCCATGCCCAACCTAAAGGTGTGAAGGTGCAGAGGTCTCTTTTACCCACCATGAAGTCACGGTGATGGCATAGATAGAGAATTCTGTGATGAGGGGAGTGAATTGAGAGCAGGGATCCAGTGTGCTGCAGGTGACAAGACACAGGCCTTGCCCTCAGGGGGCTCACCGTCTAGTGGTGGAGGTGCTCGTAAAGACACAATTGAGGGACGTGCAGTGAGGAGGCATCTGTGGGTGGCATGGGACTGTGCGTGCGTGTGCATGTGTGTGGTGTGTACGTGTGTGTGCATGAACGCACAGCTTGGGAGCATGGAGATGGTGGGTCCCTGCAGCCAGCTAGACAGCTAAGAAGATTTTCTAGAGAGGAGACGCCCAAGGTAAATGCTAAAGGATAAAATAAATAGCGGCTCTTGACTGAACTGGAGAGAAGCGGCAGGGAAGCGAGGAAGGGCTTTACGGGCAGTCACAACTATGGGTGCGAAGGCAAGGGGACCAGGAGCAGGACGGTGTAAGCCAGGAACTCGAGAAGCTTCCTGCTGTCCTTGGAGCATGCCGGGGAGGGCAGCACGCGTCAGGAGCTGATGAGAGGCAGACGTAGGCAGGACCCCAGCCACGGAAGGCCTTTGTCAAGTGCTGGATGTCATCTTCCCTTCACCTCCAGAGCACTCCCCATGCTCCTCCACTCCACTCCCTCTCCTGGGTCACTGGCCTGTATGGGCTACAGCCAAAGCCTCTCTCATTCTGGGAAGATGGCAGAATGTAGTTCTAGCCTCTCCCCAAGTTCCCCCTGTTATGGACTGAACACTGTCCTCCCAAAATCCGTATGTTGAAGCTCTAACCCCCAAAGTGACTGTATTTGGAGATAGGGCCTTAAAGTATATAATTAAAGGTCATTGAGTTCATAAGGGGTCTAATCTGACAGGATGGTTGTCTTTAGAAGAGGAAGAGACACCAGAGATCTCATTCCCTCCCTCCACGTGCTCACAGAGGAAAGGCCATGTGAGGACACAGTGAGAAGGTGGCTGTCTATTAGCCAAGATGAAAGGTCTCACCAGAAACCAACACTGACAGCACCTTGATCTTGGACTTAGCCTCCCAAACTGTGAGAAAATAAACTTCTGTTGTTTGAGCCATCCGGCCTGTGGTATTTTGTTATGACAGACCTAACAGACTAATATGGCCCCCCACCCCCCCAAAAAAAACCTAACTAGAATAAAAACATCAGAAGAGCCACAGACAATTTCTACAACAAAACTGGGTGACAAATTAAACCCACGAGCTCAAAATACCAATTGAGTGGGGACAAACCATAGTTACTAGACTCATGTGATACTGGTTTCTGTGTAGGAGAAAGCAGAAGGAAGACACCTGGGCTTCTGATGGTCCTGAGAACAGTTAAATTCCCAAATCACCAACTTCTACTCAAAAGCATGGCAGGCCAATTCAAAAGCAGCTAAAGCTAGAAAATACTTCTGCAGTACCCAATTTGTAGATAAGTGCCAGGAAACCACTGTACAGTGAGGTCTAACAGTGCTAGAGCCATCTGGGTCCCATAAACTCACTTTTGCTTCCCCTATACACTCCTGAAACTAATAGACTGGAGCTCTTTTTAATGACAAAGTCCCGCACTGGGACTTGGAGAGTAGACTACAAACTAATCAGGACAGGCACACTAGGGACAAAGAAAGAAAAGCTCCAGGCAAACGTGGGGTTGGAGGATGGAGGATCAAGGGATCTCAAGAAGTACAAAGTCATGTGTGTGTGTACATACATATATATTATACATACACACAAACATATATATAAATCACTGAGGCAGATTTTATTTTCTGAAGATGGCTGCAAAAATTATGTCCTCATCCCACATGGCCTTATTTTTTCTTTTAAATTAATTTATCTTTGGCTGCATTGGGTCTTCATTGCTGCGTGCGGGCTTTCTCTAGTTGCGGCGAGCAGGGACTGCTCTTAGTTGCGGTGCACACAGGCTTCTCATTGCGGTGGCTTCTCTTGTTGCAGAGCATGGGCTCTAGGAGCGTGGGCTTCAGTAGTTGCGGCACGTGGGCTCAGTAGTTGTGGCGCGTGGGCTTAGTTGCTCCATGGCATGTGAGATCTTCCTGGACCAGGGCTTGAACCTGTTGGCAGGCGGATTCTTAACCACTGCGCCACGAGGAAAACCCCCTTCTTTTTTTTTTAATATTTATTTATTTATTTGGTTGTACTGGGTCGTAGTTGTGGCACGTGGGCTCCTTAGTTGTGGCTCGTGAGCTCCTTAGTTGCGGCATGCAGACTCCTTAGTTGTGGCATGCATGTGGGATCTAGTTCCCTGATCAGGGATCGAACCCAGGTCCCCTGCATTGGGAGTGTGGAGTCTTAACCACTGCACCACCAGGGAAGTCCCCCATATGCCCTTCTTACAATGTGGCCTTGACTTTTGTCCCTTTAATTGTGGGACCTATGTACCTGGCTGGAACTTTGTGACTGTCTTGACACAGAGAGTACTGTGGAAGTAGAGGCCATGTGGCTTTCAAGACTGTCCAAATGCCATGTATGTCCACCTTCTTTCTTAAAATGTTCACTCATGGAAATCAACCACCATGCTGTGAGGAAGCCCAACAAGCCACATGAAGAGATCACAGGTAGGTGTTCTAGCAGACAGCCAGCATCCAGCACCAGACATATGAGTGAAGGAGCTGTCAGATGGCCCCAACACTTTCAAGTCATCTCCACTCAGTCTTCCAGCTGCGACACCAGGCATTACGATGTAGAGACATGCCATCCTGACCGTATTCTTTCTGAATGTCTGGCCCACAGAAACTGTGAACACAATAAAATGGTTGTGGTTTTATACGCTAAATTTGGGGTGATTTGTTATGCAGCAATAGTAATTAGAACAATCACTTTGTAAACTCAACAGAATGAGGAGCTCAAGACCTGTGAAGTTAGAAAACTATCCTTACTCACCTGATGGCCCCTAAAAATACTGGAAAATTCACTTTACTTTAAAAAGGAGCATCAGAAAAGCATCAAGGTTGAATCCTGTGTAAAATTATGAGAAAACGGAGAATGAGTTGCAAAATAACATTCCTACAAATAATAAAAGCATGCCAGGAAAACATGTCCACAAAGGAGATGAAAACATTTCCCAAAAAATTAGAGAAAAATTTTAAATGATAGAAATTATGAAACTATATAAATCAAAATTGGATGAGCTCAGAAGTCAGGTGATTAGGGAAAAAAGAAGAAAGTTTTGAAAAGAATGATGATAAAGTCAGAAAATAACTAACTATATAGAACAAGAAACCATTTCAGAAACGAAGATGAAATGAAAAGGAACAGAAGAGAGAATAACCATAATAGAGAATATTTTCAAAGAAAACTAAGATAGAAGGGAAGGCATTTTAAAAGCGAGATAAAGAGATAAAAAGATTCGAGAGTGATAGAACAGAGAAAATATAGAAAAGGAAGAGTGAACATACATGTAATAGGAATCCATGAAGAACCCTGAAGAAAAGCAAAACAGTGGAACAGAAAAAGTACTAAAAACTATAATTCAAGGAGATGTTCCTTACAGAGAGCATGGCCTGAAATTTCATCTGGAAGAAGCATCTGTATACCTGGGTGAGTCAACCCTGAGACTTATGTCTAGGAAAACTGTTGGGCTTTAAAGGAAAAAAAAAAAAAAGAATAAAAGCAAAAAGACAAATCACTTTTTTTTTGAATTTAATTTATTTTTTTATGCAACAGGTTCTTATTAGTTATCCATTTCATACATATTAGTGTATACATGTCAATCCCAATCCCCCAGTTCATCACACCACCACCACCCCCCTCGCCACTTTCCTCCCTTGGTGTCCATACATTTGTTCTCTACATCTGCAAATCACTTATAAAGGAAAGAAAAACAAGCTGTCATCTGACTTTTAAACAGCAATGATTTATGTCACAAGACAATATACTGATGTATTTCAGGAAATGTGAACAAAGGATTTTATACCGAGTGAAACTGACCTTCAAGTATAAAAGCCAAACTGTTACGAACGTGGAAGAACCCAAGAAATATTGTTCCCTTGAGCCCTTTCTGGGTAATCCAGACTTCAAAAAGCCAAAAAGACCGGCGAATCCTTTACATTAAATCTTGCGAAATGTCCCAGCTAACAATCAAGTAAGGAATCATAGAACTGAATATCACCATTTTACATCCCTAATGAGTTAAAGGATCCAGGCACTGATCATCTGTGGCTGCTAGTATCACAAAAAGGGAGATCATCAGACATTGTGCATCCCCGATGGAAGAATAAAATATCACCTATTAAATGGAATTGTCCAGAAAAAGAAGCAGAAGAGGAGGAGGGGAAGAGGAGTAGAAATGAACCTGGACCCAATCAAGCCTATAATCTAACTACCAATTCAAGGAAATACAAGGGACAAAGGAACGTTGTTAAAATGGTACCCTCAAGACTGACACAATCCAGATTGTGGGAAGTTCTGCAGATGAAAGACACAAGTTTTTCAATAACATCCAAGTGAAAATTGCAAAGAGAAAAATAAGAGGTGGATAGGAAACATAAATTAAAAGAAATTAAAGAGGGCTTCCCTGGTGGCGCAGTGGTTGAGAGTCCGCCTGCCAATGCAGGGGACGCGGGTTCATGCCCAGGTCCGGGAAGATCCCACATGCCGCGGAGCGGCTGCGCCCGTGAGCCATGGCCGCTGAGCCTGCGCGTCCGGAGCCTGTGCTCCGCAACGAGAGAGGCCACAACAGTGAGAGGCCCACGTACCGCAAAAAAAAAAAAAAAAAAAAAGAAAAGAAATTAAAGAAAATAAAGCAACCTAAAGGCATATGAATCAAACAAAATGTATGGACTTCATTTGGATCCTGATTCAAACAAACTGTCTTCCTAAAAATTTGATAAACTAATTGGTGAAATGTAAACTCTGATGGCATAGTTGATGGTTTAAGGAACTATTGTTAAATTGTATAGACGTGATAATAGTATTGTGGTACTATTTTTGAAAAGAAGAGTTCTTATAGAGTTACACAGTGAAATATCAATAGTAACAGATGACATGATAGGCGTGATATGTGGAATTTCCTTCCAAATAATCTGAAGAGGAGGAAGGAGTGGGGGGTGGAGTATAGATGGAACATGATTGGCCATGTATCGGTAATTGATGAAGATGGTTCATTATACTAGTCATTCTATTTTGTACATCTTTGAAAATTTCTTCAATAAAAAGTTCAACAAAAGTCTCCCTATTTCTGCCAGTACTTGATATCAGCCAGGTGAAGAGGGGAACAGGACACACAGAGACCCTTCCGGCAGAGAGACCAAGTGAGGGAAGAGCTGAAGGGAAGGGAAACCTGCTGGGAGCCCAGGTGGGGTGGGTGTGTTCAGGGAGGAGCCTGGAGGGTATCCCTACACTACAAAATTTGCACATTCTTTTTTTTTTTTAGTTGAAGTATAGTTGATTTATAATGTTGTGTTAGATTCTGGTGTACAGCCAAGTGATTCAGATATATATATATATATATATATATTCTTTTTCATATTCTTCCCATTATAGTTCATTACAAGGTATTGAATATAGTTCCCTGTGCTATACACTAAATCCTTATTGCTTGTCTATTTTATTTATAGTAGTGTGTATCTGTTAATCCCATACTCCTCATTTATCCCTCCCCCCAACCCCTGTTTTCCCCTTTGGTAACCATAAGTTTGTCTTCTATGTCTGTGAGTCTGTTTCTGTTTTGTAAATAAGTTCATTTGTATCTTTTTTTTTTTTTTTTTTTTGCGGTACGCGGGCCTCTTACCGCCGTGGCCTCTCCCGTTGCGGAGCACAGGCTCCGGATGCACAGGCTCAGTGGCCATGGCTCACGGGCCCAGCCTCTCTGCGGCATGTGGGATCTTCCCAGACCAGGGCATGAGCCCGTGTCCCCTGCATCGGCAGGCGGACTCTCAACCACTGCGCCACCAGGGAAGCCCCATTTGTATCATATTTTAGATCCCACACATAAGTGATATCACATGGTGTTTGATTTTCTCTGTCTGATTTACTTCATACTTAGTATGCTAATCTCTAGTGGCTTCCATGTTGCTGCAGATGGCATTACTGCATTCTTGTTTATGGCTGAGTAATATTCCACTGTATACATGTACCGCATCTTCTTTATCCATCCCTCTGTCGATGGACACTTAGGTTGTTTCCGTGTCTTGGCTGTGGGGAATAGCGCTGCTATGAGCACTGGGGTGCAGGTATCTTCCTGAATTATAGCTTGGAGCTTGCGCCTTCTTTAAGGAGTAATGGCGAGAAATGGCAGGGTTTCAAGAAGAGTGGCACAACCAGATTTGTTCCTTAGGAAGGTCACTGTGGATGCAGAGTAAAGGAGGGTTTGGCAGCGGAGCGTCCAGGCAAGGAGCTGGGGGTGGCCTGGACAGGTGGTGTCAGTGGGGATGGAGGTGGTGGACCTCGTCAAGGTCTGTTTAGGAGATGGAGTGAGAGGGCCTTCTGACTGATTGGATGTTGGGGAAGAGGGAGAAGGATTAGCCCACTGATGCCAGACCCTGATCCAAGCCCTTGACATTAATGAGCAAATTTCATCTTTGCACAAACCCTTCGTATGGCTGTGAGCATAACTGACGCTGTCCTGGGCCTGTTCGGTTTCTCCTGTCCTTCCACTGACGCTACCCCGGACTGTACTGTGCACTAAATCACTTCAAGGGCTTTGTAGTTAATAGATGTTGTTTAATAATCATGTGGACCAGGTGACCTCTGTGCTCTGTTAGTCCCCAAACAATGATGAAGACCTTGACTGCCTATTCCCTGCACCCACGAGACTAGTTACCCATTCATAAATCTTGACTTAGGAATGCACGTCCTGTTTCCAAGCATGTATCCCCATACCCTAGGCTAACTCTAAAATTGTCTGAATGGCCCCTCGGCAGTGCAGAGCGCAGCCTCGAAAGCTTCCAGGTCATTGTCTGCCCGATCCCACCCTGAGAGTAAGTTATCTTGTAGTAAACGGATCCATTGGTTAGATGGAGCTGCCAGCCTCATTTTTCCGTCCGAAGATGCCTTCCTTCTCAGTTCGGTGGGCCATTTTTCTTCCCTCTGTCCTCCAACACCCTTAGAGGGAGATAACTGTTGTCTTGCCTGGATTCCTAGAAAGCAAAGCCTGAGGCTAAGAGCTGATGCCTACTGCTTTGTTAGGAAGAGTGACCCTAGGGGGCAGGTGGGTGGGAGGGACGGGAGTGAAGCAGGGGAGGAGGCAGAGTTGAAGCCAAGATGTGTGACCCACCTGGCTGCCTCTAGGTGCGCTTGAATGAATGCTCTATCCCCGGGGTGGGGGTATCCTTCAAGAAGGCATATAAAATGCACCTCAGGACAGTTGGACCAGGGGGAATAGGAGGAAGAATTTATCCACCAGCTCCTGTCTCCCATTGGCCAATGTCCACCCCAAGGGGCTACACACACACACACACACACACACACACACACACACACACACACACACACACAGAGTTATGCAGGAGTGGACACCAAGCAGAGCCCTTGGCATCCCATGCTTCAGTGGCCTCAGAGAAGCCCCAGGACAAGAGGCCAGAGGTGTGCAGCATGGACATGAGGCCAGGCGCTGTCAGGTTACACCGCAGCGAAGCTGGTCACGGTCCCTGGAGAGCTAGTTGCCACCTCAGTGGTAGAATGAATAACAGAAGAGGCCAAGAGCATCTGAAGTGTGCCTGAGAGGTATCTCACACCCCATCCTCATTAACATCACACCACCATCATTATCCCCATTTTACAGGTGAGAAAACTGATGCTCACAGAGGTCACCCAAGTAGTCAACAGCAGAACCAGGATTCAGACCCACACAGTCTGGCTCTAATGACTGCATTCTTATCCCTTATACTCAGCTGCATCTTGGAGGCAGTGGCCCTACACCTCCACCCTTAGTGGGCCTACGGATTCCAAAGCCTTTTGAGGTGCGAGGGAAACTAGGCTTAATTATCAGGGAAGAAGGGATGTCATGGACAACATGATAAATATAATTAACACTGCTGTATATGATATATGAAAGTTGTTAAGAGTAAACCCTAACAGTTCTCAGCATAAGAAAAAAGTTATTTTTTCTTTCTTTAATTTTGTATCTATATGAGATGATGGATGTCCCCTAAACTTGTGATAATCACTTCATGATGTAGGTAAATCAAACCATTAAGCTGTACACCCTAAACTTATACAGTGCTGTATGTCAACTCTATGTCAATAAAGCTGGAAGAAAAAAATGTTTAAAAATGATTGGGGGGCTTCCCTGGTGGCGCAGTGGTTGAGAGTCTGCTTGCCGATGCAGGGGACCACGGGTTCGTGCCCCGGTCCGGGAGGATTCCCACGTGCCGCGGAGCGGCTGGTCCCGTGGGCCATGGCCGCTGAGCCTGTGCTCCGCAACGGGAGAGGCCACAGCAGCGAGAGGCCCGCGTACCGCAAAAAAAAAAAAAAAAAAAAAAAGATTGGGGAGGGACTTCCCTGGTGATCCGGTGGGTAAGACTCTGTGCTCCCAGTGTGGGGGGCCCAGGTTCAATCCCTGGTCGGGGAACTAGATCCCACATGCATGCCGCAACTAAGAGTCCACATGCTGCAACGTAGATCCCGCATGCCACAACGAAGACCCGGTGCAGCCAAAATAAATGAAAAAAAAACAACAACAGGTTGGGGAGAAGTCAAGAGTAGGGAAAAAAGAAGAGCAATTTATAATTACCCGTTAGTTTATTGAAAAATATTTACCATTACGTGTCCAACCCTATGCTCAGTGCTAGGGAGACAAAGGTAAAACTGGTGCACTCTCCTTGCTGGGGAGCTTGCGTGCTGGTGACAAGACAGACGTGCTTTAAGCATTCCAGAGCAAGGCAATCAGTTCTGCTACCTGCTGGCTGTGTGACCTTTCTGAGCCTCAGTTTCTTCATCTGTAAGATGGGCCAATAGCACAATGCAGCGTAAGTGCTTAGCATAGTACCTGGCACAGAGTGTGGTAGTGCTTATTACCGCTGTCATTATGTGAGAGATACAGAGGAGGGAACATCCCTTGGTCGTCAGGCCCCATGTGTTCTGGATCAGAAGCTCCGCTGTCCTCCATTTCCCAGCCTTGAGCACAGTGTCCAGCCACCCACACATCGCTGCCGAATGAGCCGATGCCTGGCCTTCTCTCCTTTTTGGGGATCTTGGTCAGAAACTGGGTCAGCAGGTCAGCCCTAAAGCCCTGGAGGCCTCAGCCCACTTGGAGTCTCTCTCCAGGGCCAGCTTAGGCAGTGGGGGCTTGTGGGCTGATGGGATGCTGTCCAAAGATGCCTTCAGAAGGAAGCCAAGGGGCCCAGTTTCCATGGTGATGAGAATGCCCATGGGGGTGGGGGGTCAGCTGAAGAGCACAAAGGACCATCTGACTCTTATTAGAGGCCTTGCAATAGGATATCTGCCTTGGGTCTAAGCTGCCCAAGCATATGCCTCCTTGGCTGTGGAGGGAAGGGGTTTATACAGGGGCAGCCAGATTAGTAACTCCCATCCCGCTCCAGCACTTCGAATGGCCTCTGCTGCCACGCTCAGGAGCACCACAGGTACCTGCCAACCCCTCAAATCCCTTTGCTTGAAACTTTCCAGGCAGGAGGTGGGAGGAAGGAACAGAGGTGGTTAGCAAACACTTTTGTAGCCCCTCCTCCTAGGGACTCTACCAGGAGAGCTTGGGACTGGAGGACCTGGTTCAAATCCTGAACTCAGCCTCTAGCTGGCTTCAACTAATACATAATCTCGATGAGCCTCGGTTTCTTTGGCAGGACGGTGGGTTGGAAAAAGCACCTGTTTTGGAATCAGGCAGATCTGGGTCTGAATCTAGGCTTTCACCCTTGAATTTATTCAACAAAACTTGTTGAGCGCCCCGGTGGGCCCTTCCCATTCTAGGTGTGGGGATTCAGGTGTGTGTGGCTGTGATCAAAGCCACCGAGCTCCCTATTTTCAGGGGGCTTACGGTGCAGGCGAGACACAGGCCACGAACAATCAAATAATATAATGGAACGCAATGGAGTGTGGTATGATATCCATTTAGGCATACCAGGTAGAGGTTAGTGCTTTGAAAAAATATAATGCAGGGCAAAGCACAGAGAAGGATTCTCCCAGGGGAAACTACTTTAAATAATGTGTTCAGAGAAGGAGCTCTGGCCTGGGTAAAGCTCCTAGCCCACATCTGAGCCTCAGTTTCCTCATCCGTAACCTGGACTGAAGCATGCCTACCTCCCAAGAATGTTGTGGGATCCCGTAACATCACAAAAACCTTTACTGTCCAGAGTAAATGATGCCAGAAAAAAAGGCATATTTTTTAACCAAAGACTCGCTATCAGTGATGTGTGTTGGGGAAAGACAGTGTAGCAAATGAGTCCGTCCAGTTTCTGATTTTATTTCCTTTTTTTCTTTTTCATTAAGGTTTCTGTGTATATTGATGTATTGATACTCATTAAATAAGTGTAAATCTGCCCCAAAAAACCCAAAATAAAACAACCTCAACAGTGTTGGGTGCTCTGTAAGTCCTCAATAACATCCTGGGTTCCTTCTTCCTGAGGAGTCAGCGGAGGGGCATGATGGAAGTTAAATTTTAGTGAAATAACATGACAGGCATATAAAGGGGCCCAAAGGGGCCCTGGAGTCATCTTTCAGGCAGGAGAGCAGCCGCATCCCGGCTGCCAGGCCAGGCCTGCCGGAAAAGCAGCCCCTTTGCGAGCAAACATGCCCCAGGCAGGGAGGAGTGCGCACGCGTGTTACCAGAGGTTCTTCTGCGCCTGAGCGACCCTGTGCGGCTCCATCCAGCCCCACACTCAGCACTGGTCCTTCACCTGTGAGAAGAGAAGGCACACTCCTACTTCCAAGATGTCCAAGCCCAATTTAATGGTGGAGAAGAGGTGGGTGTAGAAAATCCAGAGGCCCAACCTCCGCCCTGCCCCAGTTGTGACTCCACAGCACCAAGTCCTGACCCTAATCTGCAGAAGAGACTTCTGGCCACAGAGCATCACCAAAGTGTGAGTGGAAGGGGCCATTCTGAGGTCTAAGTGTCTGCTGGGGAATTATAGTACAGAGGTGGCCAGGCTCCCAAATGACAGGGCTGCCAGGCTAACTGATGACTGGGATGGATAAAAATATTCCATGGCCAAGGGCAGGTGGTGAAGGGTGGGATCTCCCCTTGGAGAACTGGGGCAACAACAGACGTAGCCTTATCAGGACACTGGTGGCAGAGCCACACTCCCTTCTGCACGTAGATCTGCAGGCAGACAGGCTGCCAGGAAGCCACTCCCTTCGCCCTGAGTCCCTGCCAGAGGGTCTGCCCCCAGTGTAGCCTCTGCTCCCCAGCCCTGTAGCAGCTGATGGTCACTTCAGCCCTGCTGGATGACTTGTTCAGAGAGACAATCTGGCAAGAAAGAGGATTTAAAATTCTAGTGCTAGTTATTTCACTTTTGTCTGATCTTTGGGGTACGATTAAAGAAAAAAATCTTGAGGTAATAGTTTGAGGTCTGTTTATAGGACTTATAGTCTTTTGTTTTATTCCATTAGCACTGTTTAGAGGGACTAAAAATTTTATATCTGTCAAATTCTCCGCGCGTCAGGTTCAGTGGTGGTCAGAGTTGGCATCCAATAACTTGCGGGTCCCTGCTGCCCAAGTCTGCATCCTCCTGAGCCCTATCTGAGTTTGGTGGGTCTGGGGGGCCCCTCCCTAGGGCTGCGGTGGCAGCCAGAGAAGATAGCTTAGCCTCCTAATGGGGGCACTTCGGGCATCATTCCTGTGGACAGCGGTATAAGGTCACTTTTGCACCAGCCTGGCTCTTCCTGGCCCCCTGTCCCAGTTCCTTGGGCATCTGGCTGGGTGTGGGGCTTCAGAAGATTGGGAGCAGTTTCCCAGGGGTTAGTGCAGCGAACGTTGCGCTCTTCTGCCATCTTGTGGTCATTTCCAGGATAGCAAGCGCCGGTTTCCTTGCCTCCCTGATGCTATGCTAGCCTTGGCCACCAGTGGGCAGCCCGATAAGGAAGGTTCCCCATCCAACCCCAGCTGTATAAAAGTTGATCTTTAACAAAACAGCATTGAGCTATACAGTAAGTCTCCTACATAAGAACGAGTTCCATTCCGAGAGTGCGTTCGTGAGTCCAGTTTCTTCGTAACGCCAACAAAGTTCGCCTAGGTGCCCCGCTAACACAATAGGCTATGTAGTACTGTACTGTAATAGGTGTATAGTATTTTTCACACAAATAATACATAAAAAACAAACAAACACACAAAAATAAAGAAAACATTTTTAATCTTACAGTACAGTACCTTGAAGAGTACAGTAGTACAGTACTACAGCTGGCATACAGGGGCTGGCATCGAGTGAACAGGCGAGAAGAGCCACTGACTGGACGGGGGAGAGGAGGTGGGAGATGGTAGAGATGAAGGGTCCTCAGCAACAGGAGACGGAGGGCGAGCTGCAGTTTCACTCACGCCAGATGTTGATGGCACAGGTTCTGGTTCCTCGCTGGATTCAGTTAGTTCTATCTACCCTCTTGAAAGACACGATCGAGGGATGTCTGGGTAGTAGCTCGTTTTTTCTCGTCAGCGATGGCACGGTAGCACTAGATGGCGTTCTGAACAGCTGCTGCAAGCTTCACGTACCGTTCTTCGTTGGGATCCTGTGTCTCAAAAACTAACAGTGCCGCCTCAAAGAAAGAAAATCCCCTTGTTGGCGGGGGTGGGGTGGTGGTGGGATGAATTGGGATTGACATATATATACACTAATATGTATAAAATAGATAACTAATAAGAACCTGCTGTATAAAAAATTTAAATAAAATTAAAAAAAAATAAAGCAAATCCCCTTGCCGTTTGCTCCGTCGTGAATCTTTCAGTTCTTCAGTTACTTCTTCGTCCTGTTGTCGCTCCACTCTGTGCATTATTTTCACTTTTGTTTCCATTGTTCTCGCTTGGTGCTTCTTAGCAGGACCAGCTACATCACTGCTGCTTTTACGCTTGCTTACGCTTGCTTCCGGACATCCTGGGCTTGAATAAGGATACTATACTACTGTACTCTATACAGTACTGTACAGTACAGCACACGGGAGCACAGCCTCTTGTAGAGGATGCAGGCACGTGACAATGTACACCAGACACGTGAACTAACGTACGTGATTGGACATGTGAGTGCATATTCGCATCTTTGAATGTTCCCAACGTGAAGGTTCGTATGTGGGGGACTTACTGTAATTCTTTTTTTTTTAATTGAAGTATAATCGACTTACAATGTTATATGAGTTTCAGGTGTATAATATAGTGATTCGATACACTGGAAAATGATCACCAGGATAAGTCTAGATGCCATCTGTCACCGTACAGAGTTGTAACAGTATTTTGACTCTATTCCCTATGCTGTACATTACATCCCTTGATTTATTTATTTTATAACTGGAGGCATATACTTTTATTTATTTTTTTAAAAAACTATTTATTTATTTTATTTTTGGCTGCATTGGGTCTTTGTTGCTGCGCGTGGGCTTTTCTCTAGTTGCGGCAAGCGGGGGCTACTCTTCGTTGCGGTGCGCGGGCTTCTCATTGTGGTGGCTTCTCTTGTTGTGGAGCATGGGCTCTAAGCACGTGGGCTTCAGTAGTTGTGGCATGCGGGCTCAGTAGCTGTGGCACACGGGCTTAGTTGCTCCGCGGCATGTGGGATCTTCCTGGACCCGGGCCCAAACCCGTGTTCCCTGCATTGGCAGGCGGATTCTTAACCACTGAGCCACCATGGAAGCCTGAGGCTTATACTTTTAAATCTCCCTCACTTATTCCCCTTATGCCCCCACCCTCCTCCCCTGTGGCAACTACCAGTTTTTTTCTCTGTATCTCAGAGTCTGTTTCTGTTCTGTTCTGTTCATTTGTTTTTGTTTTTTAAGATTCCACATATGAGTGAAACCAGAGCATATTTGTCTTTCTCTGTCAGACTTACTTCACTTAGCGTGATACCTTCTAGATCCATCCATGTGGTTGCAAATAGCAAGATTTCCTGCTTTTTAGAGCAAAGTAATATTCAAATGTGTACTTATACACACCCACACACCCACACACAAATACTCATACGTATATCTTCTTTATCTATACCTCTATTGATGGACCCATAGGTGGCTCCCATATCTTGGCTGTTGTGAGTAATGCTGCAGTGAACATAGGGGTGCATCTATCTTTTCAAATTAGTGTTTTCCTTTCTCTGGATAAATACACAGGAATGGAATGGCTGCATCACATGGTAGTTCTACTGTTAATTTTTGGCTTCACGTGTATATTGTTTCCCACAGTGGCTGCACCAGTTGACATTCCCACCAGTAGTCCTCGATGGTCCCATTTTCTCCACATCCTCGCCAGCACCTGTTACTCCTTGTGTTGCCTTGTCTTCCCTCCCCTGGCTCGACCCTGGGTCATTAGCTTTGACCTAGACTGTCTGCCTCTTATTTCGTCTCCTTTCAACCAGGGGTCAGCTTGGTCACAGCGAGCCTGTCCCTATTCACCCTTCCCTGGTTCCTGATCCCTAAACACAAACCCCAAAGTCCTCCCTGCCTTCCCAGGCAGGCTGATCCCCACCAGTGCCCCGCCTGTCCTTCCTGGCTGGCCTCCCTGAACGCCACACACTGTGTTCTGGCTTTACTGGAGGTGCAATGCACAGGACATCAGCTCAGTCGCGTTCAGAGCATTTAGCATGTACAGAACGTTGTGCACCTGTCACCGCTCTCTAGTTGCAGAACGTTGTCGTCACCCCAAAAGGAAACCCTCTACCCATGATGCACTCACTCCCCATCCCCTCTCCCCCAGCCCCTGGCAACCAGCAGTCGGTTTCTGTCTCTATGGATTTGCTTGTCGTGGAAAGTTCACCTACACGGAATCCTACAGTGTGTGACTTTGGGTCCCTGGCTCCTTTGGAGATTCAGGCACACAGTGGCGCGTGTGAGTGCTTCATTCTGCTGCATGGCTGAATGACATTCCATCCTAACTGGCCTCCCGTTCCAGGAGGGCACCAAGCCTTTTCTTGCCTCCAGGCTTTCACACTCCCGGGCTCTTCCCTCTGCCTGAAAGTCTTCTTCCTAGTATCACCTGATAAACTCCTATGCCTTCTCCAGGTTTCTTTCTTGCCCCCTGGGGTCAACAAGACCCCTCCCCCAGGCGCCCTTCGCAGCCCCTAAGTGATCTTTCATTCGTGCATGCATGAGGTTGTTGTTCAGGTCTGCCTCTCCCACTTTATCGGGAGCCCGGTGTTGGCAGGAGGTTATTCCTTCTTGTTCATCCCCGTGTCCTCAGTGACTGTAGTACAGTCCCTGGCCCTTGGTAGGTGCTCCATCACATCTCTGGATTAAATGATTGAGTGAATGGTTTTATTAAGCCCCGACTAGGGACTAAAAGTTGTATATCCATCAAGTTCTCCGCGAGTCAGGTTCCGTGGTGGTCAGAGTTGGCATCCAATAACTTGCGGGTCCCTGCTGCCCAAGTCTGCATCCTCCTGAGCCCTATCTGAGTTTGGTGGGTCTGGGGGGCCCCTCCCTAGGGCTGCGGTGGCAGCCAGAGAAGATAGCTTAGCCTCCTAATGGGGGCACTTCGGGCATCATTCCTGTGGACAGCGGTATAAGGTCACTTTTGCACCAGCCTGGCTCTTCCTGGCCCCCTGTCCCAGTTCCTTGGGCATCTGGCTGGGTGTGGGGCTTCAGAAGATTGGGAGCAGTTTCCCAGGGGTTAGTGCAGCGAACGTTGCGCTCTTCTGCCATCTTGTGGTCATTTTCAGGATAGCAAGCGCCGGTTTCCTTGCCTCCCCGATGCTATGCTAGCTATGGCCACCAGGGGTCAGGGGTCTCCACACTAGGCCACCAGATAAGCTTCCCCTGTAAAACCCCAAGTTTATAATGGTTGATTGAAAAAAAAAAAAACAGAATTGAGGTATAATTTTTTATTAATTTTTAAAAATTCGTTGCCACATCCTGTGGCATCTTAGTTCCTGACCAGGCATCGAACTTGTGCCCCCTTGCCGTATGAGCATGGAGTCTTTAGCATCTGAACCGCCAGGGAAGTCCCCCTAGAATTTTTGGTTTTTAACTGAAGTATAATCGACTTACAATATTATTGAGTTTCAGATGTATAATATAATGATTTTATACATTGCAAAATGATCACTAGTTGTAGTCTAGTTCCCATCTGTCACCATACACGGTTATTACAGTACTTTTCCTCTATTCCCTGTGCTGTACATTACATCCCATGACCTATTGATTTTATAACTGGCAGTTATACCTTTTAATCTCCTGCAGGTGTTCTCCTCACTCCCCACCCCCAATCCCCGCCCCGTGGCAATCACCAGTTTTTTGCCTTTTTTTTTTTTTTTTACGGTACGCGGGCCTCTCACTGTTGTGGCCTCTCCCGTTGCGGAGCACAGGCTCCGGACGCGCAGGCTCAGTGGCCGTGGCTCACGGGCCCAGTCGCTCCGCGGCATGTGGGATCTTCCCGGACTGGGGCACGAACCCGTGTCCCCTGCATCGGCAGGCGGACTCTCAACCACTGCGCCACCAGGGAAGCCCAATCACCAGTTTTTTTCTCTGTATGTATGATTCTGTTTTGGTTGTTTATGTTCATTTGTGACTTTTTTTTAGATTCCATATTTGAGTGAAATTAGATGTTATGTTTCTTTTTCTATCTCATTTTACTTAGCATTATACACTCTAGATCCATCCATGAGGTTGCAAATGGCAAGATACCCTGGTTTTTTGTAATTGAGTCATATTGAATTGTGTATATATACCACATCTTCTTTATCTATACATCTATGGATTGACACTCAAGTTTCTTCCATATCTGTGTTATTGGGAATAATGCTGCAATGAACATAGGGGTGCATCTATCTTTTAAAATAGTGGTTTTGTAAATTTGGTAGGTGGTGCTGTCCCCTAGCCCAGCAGCTGCAAGGCCCTTGTATTGAGGCCCTGTTTGTAGGTGGGGATTTGTCACTGTGTGGCTGGCCGTATGGCCTGGGGCTCCAGGGGCTGGTGCTGGCCTGCTTGTGGGTGGGTAAGCTCCTGGCACTAATAGCCTAGTGGGAGGATTCCAAAATGGCACTTGTCAGCACAGTGTCCTTGAGATAGAAGGAGCACTCAAAAATGGCTTTTGCCAGTGTCTACATCCCTAGTTGCCAAGATTAGCAAGTGGTCTGATTCAGCCTCCTTTCACATTACTGCCTGTGGGCTGAAACCACAGCAGGTGAGATTTTCCATGTGCCTTTTTTTTTTGGCTGTGCCACATACGGGATCTTAGTTTTAGACTGGGCACCAAGGATTGAACCTGCGCCCCCTGCAGTGGAAGCACGGAGTCTTAACCACTGGACCTCCAGGGAAGTCCCTTGCATGTGCCTTTAAGAGCGGAGTCTCTGGGCTTCCCTGGTGGCGCAGTGGTTAAGAATCCGCCTGCCAGTGCAGGGGACACGGGTTCGAGCCCTGGTCTGGGAAGGTCCCACATTTCACAGAAGAGTTAAGCCTGTGCGCCACAACTACTAAGCCTGTGTTCTAGAGCCCTCGAGCCACAACTACTGAGCCCACGTGCTACAACTTCTGAAGCCCGCATGCCTAGAGCCTGTGCTCTGCAACAAGAGAAGCCACCACAATGAGAAACCCACGCACCGCAACGAAGAGTAGCCCCTGCTCGCCGCAACTAGAGAAAGCCCGCATGCAGCAACAAAGACCCAATGCAGCCAAAAATAAATAAATAAAATAAATAAATTTATTAAAAAAACAAAAAAGAGCAGAGTCTCTGTTTCCTACTGCCCTCTGGCTCTTCAGTACCCACACCCTGCTGGCCTTCAAAGCCAGACATCCTGGAGACTTGTCTTCCAAGTGCAGTATCCCAGGTCTGAGGACCCTGATGTGGGTCTCAGACCCTTTGCTCCTTGGGGAGAACCTCTGCAGTTGTGATTATCCTCCTGTCTGTGATCACCTACCCTGGGATTTGGGTCTTGCCTGTACTGTGTCTCTATCCCTCCTATCTCATCGTGGTTCTTTGTTTATAACTTTAGTTGTGGAAAATCTTTTCTGCTAGTCTTCAGTCTCTTTCTTAGGTAGTTGCCTGGTAAAAAGTTGTCGTTTTAGGGCTTCCCTGGTGGCGCAGTGGTTGAGAGTCCGCCTGCCGATGCAGGGGACGTGGGTTCGTGCCCCGGTCCAGGAAGATCCCACATGCCGCGGAGTGGCTGGGCCCGTGAGCCATGGCCACTGAGCCTGCGCATCCGGACCCTGTGCTCCGCAACGGGAGAGGCCATAACAGTGAGAGGCCCGCGTACCGCCAAAAAAAAAAAAAAAAAAGTTGTAGTTTTAGTGAACCCATTGGAGGAGGTGAGCTCAGGGTCTTCCTACCCCACCATCTTGGACACTCGTTGAATTATAATTCTTATGTTGTACACTTCACCCATTCAAAGTGTACGATTCAGTATTTTTTAGTATATTCACAGAGTTGTGCAACCATCACCACAATCTAATTTTAGAACATTTCATGACTGCAGAAATCACCCTCCATTAGCTGTTGCCCCTCGATTCCCACCCCCAGCCCCCAGCCCTAGGAAACCACTAATCTGCTTTCTATCTACAGATTTATCTGTTCTGGACATTTTACATAAATGGAATCATACAATATGTGGTCTTTTGTGATTGGCTTCTGTTATTTATCACAGTGTTCTCAAGGTTCATCCAGGCTGCAGTATGAACTGGTACTTTATTCCTTTTTATTGAAAAATCATATTCCATCGTGTGGAATTACCATATTTTGTTTATGCATTCATGAGCTGATGGGTATTTGGGCAGATTCTACTTTTGTCTATTGTGAATAATGCTGCTATGAACATTTGTGTACATATTTTTATATTGGATGTATATCTTTATTTCTCTTGAGTATATATACTTAAGAGTGGAATTGCTGGGCTTCCCTGGTGGTGCAGTGGTTGAGAGTCCGCCTGCCGATGCAGGGGACACGGGTTCATGCCCGGGTCCGGAAAGATCCCACATGCCACGGAGCGGCTGGGCCTGTGAGCCATGGCCGCTGAACCTGCGCATCCGGAGCCTGTGCTCCACAACGGGAGAGGTCACAACAGCGAGAGGCCCACATACCAAAAAAAAAAAAAAAAAAAGAGTGGAATTGCTTAACTCTATGTTTAACAATTCAAGTAGCTGCCAGGCTTTTTTTCCATTGCCACTGCACCGTTTTACATTCCTAACCACAGTGTAAGAGAGTTCCAATTTCTCCATATCCTTGCCAGCACTTGTTACTATCTTTTTGTTTTGTTTTATTTATCTTTTTTTCTGTCATTTTTTAAAAATTAATTTATTTATTTTTATTTGGCTGCATTTGGTCTTCGTTGCTACACGAAGGCTTTCTCTAGTTGTGGCGAGCTGGGGCTACTCTTCGTTGTGGTGCGCAGGCTTCTCATTGCGGTGGCTTCTCTTGTTGTGGAGCACAGGCTCGAGGCACACGGCTTTCAGTAGATGTGGTGCATGGGCTTCAGTAGTTGTGGCTCTTGGGCTCTAGAGCACAGGCTCAGTAGTTGTGGCACACGGGCTTAGTTGCTCCACGGCATGTGGGATCTTCCCGGACCAGGGCTTGAACCCGTGTCACCTGCAATGGGAGGCGGATTCTTAACCACTGTGCCACCAGGGAAGTCCTGTCATTTTTATTATAGCCATCCTAGTGGGTGTGAAGTGGTAGCCCAATACATCCTTTCTCAAAGAAAAACTTTCTTTTGAAATGCTCCTATTTTCAAATTAGATGCGTAAGTTAGCAGTACTCAGTGTAGTGGCATTGTTCCACACTTTTGCAAATCTCTTTAATGATTATCTTTTTAAAAATTAATTAATTTGGCTGCACCTGGTCTTCGTTGCAGAAGGCGGGATCTTTGCTGCCGCGTGCGGGATCTTTAGTTGCAGCATGCATGTGGGATCTAGTTCCCTGACCAGGGATCGAACCCGGGCCCCCTGCATTGCTAGCTCAGAGTCTTAGCCACTGGATCAGCAGAGAAGTCCCTTTAATGATTGTCTTAATGGACTGTTAGATCCTCATATCTGCCTTGGTATTAAGTCTGTTGTGATATGTTTAAAAAAATTTTTTTATTGAAGTAAAGTTGATTTACAATATTATATTAGTTTCCGGTATACAATATAGTGATTCAAAATTTTTACTCCATTTAAAGTTACAGAAATATTGGCTGTATTTCCTGTGCTGTACAATATATCCTTGTTGCTTAGTCATTTTATACATAGTAGTCTGTATCTCTTAATCCCCTACCCCTATCTTGCCCCTCCCTCTCTCTCCCCACTGGTAACCACTAGTGTTCTCTGTATCTGTGAATCTATTTCTGTCTTGTTATATGCATTCGTTTGTTTTGTTTTCTAGATTCCATATATAAATGATGACTTATTTCACTTAACGTAATACTCTCCAGGTCCATCCGTGTTGTTGCAAATGGCAAATTTTCATTCTTCTTTATGGCTGAGTAATATTCCATTACCTATCTATCTATCTATCTCACATCTTCTCCATTCATTTATCTTTTAATAGACACTTAGTTTGCTTCCATGTCTTGGCTATTGTAAATAGTGCTGCTATGAACATGGGAAGCATGTATCTTTTTGAATTAGTGTTTTCATTTTCTCTGAGTCTATACCCAGGAATGGAATTGCTGGATCATATGGTAGTTCTTTTTAGCTTTTTGAGGAACCTCCATCCTGTCTTCCATAGTGGCTGCACCATTTACATTCTCACCAACCATGTATAAGCATTCCCTTTCTCCGTATCTTTTTTTTTTTTCCCCTCCGTATCTTTGCCAGTGTTTGTTATGTGTGGTCTTTTTGTTGATAGCCATTCTGACAGGTGTGAGGTGTGATATGTTGTTCTGATTGAAGAAAATCTAGCCTCACATAGTATTTAGCTGGAAAAGAGAGGAGGGTTTTAGAGCCTTTGCAGATAATTTGTGGATTTTCTTCTTGGATGCTACACAGAATTCAACAAGTGGTAGTTTCCTAAAGGTTAGTACAATGTGGCATCTGAAACCATACCAATGAACATTTCATACACTCTTACTTTATTAATTTTTTAAAAAATATTTATTTATTTTGGCTGCGCCGGGTCTTAGTTGCGGCATGCACGTGGAATCTAGTTCCCCAACCGGGGATCGAACCCGGGCCCCCTACATCGGGAGCACAGAGTCTTACCCACTGGACCACCAGGGAAGTCCCCATACTCTCTTACTTTGATGTTTGGGTCTATTTTGTGCTCTAGATGGGTCTTTTACCCAGGTGTACCCTGCATGGGTCATTGGGAAAATTTCTGCTGACTGAATAGTTCAGACCTTCCAAAAGATGACACAGGTCATTGAACAATGTAAAAAATAGCATTTGTTAACGTCACCACTCCTCTCATCAGTATAATTTTTGAATATTGGGAAACTGTCAAGCTCATAGTGGTGGATACGGGTTTTCCAAAATTCTGATTTCTGCTTGAAAGCTCAAACTTCATCGTTGGTGACAAACGTGGTCAACTCTTTTCCCTTGAAATGACAGGCTCCCTTCGCTCATTTCTGGAAAACTGCCAAAGAGCCAAGTCTGGATACCCACAGCGTGTCTGTTGGTTGTTCTTTCAAGTAAAAATGCCGTCCCATGGACACAGAGGCAAGTCAGCTCCAACTCTAACAAGCTCACGAGTGCTTTTCCTCCACAGCCATGTACCTGCCAATCTCATCACACAGAATATTAAAGGTCACATACTCAAGGGCTGAGAGTCCATGAAACTTATTACTTTTGCTGCTTCATCAAGGGCGCTCTTAAGTGCCACTGGCCTATTTTGTCACTGTGAGTGTGTGTCTATGTAGGACGCAGCCCGGTTTCGGGCTACTTTCTTGCTTCCTGCTGGGGTGCTAGCAGTTTCACCCACTGTGGCTTTTTCATCATCAGATGTCATCGTGGTGACATTAGTACTGCTCTGAAAGAGTCTCAGGCACTCCGGGGGTCCGTGGGCCTCACTGTAAAATCATCGACAGATAATAAAACTTGCCGACACATATAACTTTTAGAAAACAGTAGAACATCCTAATAGTTAAAGGAAAAAGAAAGTCATGACAAGCTTATGTGCATCTCAATAGGTACACGTCCACCGACAATTCCACCAGCAGGCACAAGGTGACACAAGGTGGCCAGACGCCCACAGCACATTAGAGTGTCACACGTGCCTGGCTGCAAACGAGGAGGGCCTTACAGATACTGTTTTGGGGACTTGCATCCCGGGAGAGATGCGGCTGTCAGAGCTGTGATTTTCTGAAATGGCTAAAACTCTTGGTAGAGGTTCATACAGAACAAACTGTAGTTTTCCATTAATTTGCATTCTCAGAGTGTGTTTTAAAACATGCAAACTCTCTTGTGTTTAAGTGTGAAACGGAGTCTGGTTTGGTCACTGACTTAAATATCTGAAGGGACCTATGAGAATCAGGAGAGGACACGCACAATTTTTCTGTCCCGAGGGACAGCCGTGAGCACTGCAGGACCGGCGTCCTCAGCCTCTGCCCCAAATGCCAGGGGCGCCCCTCCCACATCACTGCGGCAACCAAACGTGCCTCCTTGGGTACTGTCAACAAACAGTGACCCACAGTCATCTGAGAAAGACGTGGAAAATTTTATCTGTGTCAACCTGAGGATTATAACCCGGGAGAGAGTCTCTCGGAGAGCTCTGAGAACTGTTCCGAGCGTGAGGGGGAGGCGAGTATACACGTGATTTTTTTTTTTACACGTGATTTTGACGAAGGGGCGCGTGCAGTCAAGCATACCCCTTCGTAGAAGGTGACTGCTCTTTGTGAGGAACAGCGTCTTAGTTAATGGTTTTAGTGCTTTTCTAAGTATGGGACGATGCAATTAACTGGGTTCACAGTTTTCTCCTGAAAGTATCTAACTACCTGAGGGCCAGGTCTGTCAGGATGAGCACCGAGTTCCTCCTGCTCTTTGCCCTGAATTCCTTTCAGGGTGTACTGCGGGTCAGTGGCTGCAGCGGCTGATGGCTGGATGGCGGGCAACATTCTTCGTTTTACAGATGTCAGAACACAGGCCCCCTCCCAGGGAGGGACGAGGCTCAGCGTTCCCACGCTTGGCTCCTGGCCAGCGTGAAGAAAGAGGAGCAGCCGCCTCCAAGCAAGGACAGAACAAGAAGCTGTCACACGTGAAGTGCATAGGTCCTAAAATGTCTGAAGTGCTGGGTCCGCAGGGACGCTTTATCTAGCCTGCTCGACCATAGTACAGATGGAAAAACTGAGGCCTAGAGTCCAGTGTGACATTTCCTGGGGCAAGGCCAGCCTTTGCCTTCATAGCATTTCTCATCTGTAGAAGATGAGAGTTCCTGACTCCAAAATCCTTCCTCTGCTGTGCTCACCAGTGCTCCACTGCTATGCATTTCTTTAGCTTCAAGCAGAAATCTTGGTTTCAAAGGCCCAGAGGAGCTCGGTGGGGCTAGGTGTGGACGCATCAAAGGGCTCATCTGAGTGACTGTGACCCTACGGGAAATTGGCCCCAATTCGACACGTAATCTCTTTATCTTGATTGTTGGCAACTAAATGAAATTATGTTTACAAACCAAACATAAATCCTTCAAGACTGTGCAGGTCAGGGCTTCCCTGGTGGTACAGTGGTTAAGAATCCGCCCGCCAATGCAGGGGACACGGGTTTGAGCCCTGGTCCGGTGAGATCCCACATGCCACGGAGCAACTAAGCCCATGTGCCACAACTACTGAGCCTGCGCTCTAGAGCCCGCAAGCCACAACTACTAAGCCCACATGTCACAACTACTGAAGCCCGCACGCCTAGAGTCCGTGCTCCGCAACAAGAGAAGCCCGCACACCGCAATGAAGAGTAGTCCCCGCTCGCCACAACTAGAGAAATGCCACGCACAGCAACGAGGACACAACGCAGCCAAAAATAAATAAATTAAATAAATTAAAAAAAAAAAGACTGTGCAGGTCAAACACATCCTTCAGGGGACGGACTCAGTGGCCACCTGTCTGGAGCTCCTGCTTAGGGACTGACTTCCTCCCTGAAGTGGAAATCCCCCCTGGTCATCCACACCACGGGGACTGTGCTTGGAGATGTTTTCCGATAGGAGGCCTGGATGGGGGCCAGGAGAGGTTGAGGAGGAGGGGGGTTGACAGGGAGGCAGGAGATGGGGCACAGAGCAGAGGGGAAGCTGGGGCTGGGAAGCAGAGATGCTTCCTTCAGATGTGGTCAGAGCTGCTGCACAGGCCTCATCATTATTGTTTACATGATAATACGCAATTCCTGAGCTTCTCCGACTCCATTTTAGAGCTCAGGAAATGAGAGCGTATGAAAGGGTAAACCAGCAGGTCGGTGGCAGGGCCTGAGCCAAGGGAAAGTGGGGTGGAGGTGGGATTCAGGCGTCTAGTCTCTTTCCTCTCTCAGGTGGAGGGCGATGCCAGTGCGCCCGGCGTGCTCCGCACTTCACCGCTACCCGCCTCGCACCCACCCCGTCCTCACTTGACAGACCAGGAGGCTGCGGCACGAGGACAGGGGCCACTTGCCCAAGAGTCCACAGGCAGTGGAAGCCTAGCAGGGCCGATACCAGCTCCGGCAGGAGAAGCATGGAGGACAGAGAATTCCTGATGAGCTAGGAGAGAAAGGCAGCTTCTTGGAGGAGGTGGTTGAGCCCAAAGGACGGACTGGAGGGGGGGAGTGTGTGTTCTTAAAATTAATCAGTAAGCATTAGGAAAACTGAGTCCTCCAATTGACTCCCTTCCTAGTTGGACCCCCCGCCCCAACTCCAAGGGCCCACTCGCAGCGCTTTCCGCGCGTCCCTCCACGACCGGTTTGCGCCGCTGTGTGGATGGACGGATGCCTGCAGGTAGGTACGGGGATGCTGCTAGGCCGCCCGAGCGCCTCGGCTTGGCAAGTGCGGACCCGCTCAGCCCCGCGCCAGGTCTGCAGGCGGGGGCGGCGTACCGGCCGCTTCACCGCCCGCCCCACTGGTCCGGGGCCTCCCCTCCGCGCGGTGCGCAACCCCGCGGCCTTCCTGATGAACCGCTCTGAACCTGAAATCACTCAGCGCGTGGTGTCTGATCCTCTTTCGCTTCTCTTTCTCCGTAGACCTGAAGCTCTGTCCGCTAGGGTTGCATAAAATTGTATTTCGAAAGCGGATGAGCGTTGCGGAACCCGCCACATGGATCCGTGGAGTCAGGGGGGTCTTGCACAAGCTGCTGGGTCGGAGGGGTTTCTGCAGAGGGAACTGAGCCCTGACGCCGGAGGAGCCTTTAAACCCCCACCCCACCCCCACCCCGACGGCCGACTTGAGGTTAACGTGCAATCACTGTGCCCTATAAAAGTCAGGATAGCGGTTACTGCTCCTGGAGGAGGGAGGGGTGGTGCTTGGGGATGGGCGCGTGGAGGGGTTTGCGGGCGGGCTGGCCACCTTCTTTTTCTTGATCTCGGTGGCATTAACCTTGTAGTAATTGGTTAAGCCATGTATTGGAACCATAGGATTTTCTGTATCTGTGTTTTATTTTACAATGAAAACATTTAAAAGGTATTCAACCAATTAAAGTTGTAGAAGTAAAATTCCAGTCCTAATTTTCTCCCTCCCTCCCTCCCTCTCTCCCTCTCTCCCTCTCTCCCTCTCTTTCTCCCCCTCCCTCCCTCCCTTCCTTCCTAACTTTTCTTTCCGTCTTCCTGTCTTTCAACAAGTTTTTCTTTGTTCTTTCTCTCTCGATTTTTCTTTCTTTCCCTCTCTCTTTCTCTATCGGCCTTTAACAAATATTTTTCTGAGGACCCACCATGTTCCAGGGAATGGTTTGGGCTCTAGAGATCCACTGGTGAATAGACATGGTTCCTGCCTCCTGAGAGCTTACTGTCTAGGGAAGGGAGGTTGACAAATAAACGGGAGAACAAATACTGCATCACTACACATTGGGGTAAGGATTCTGCAGGTATGGTGTATATCAAAGATTTTGCATGCATGTGCAAACATACAGGCAATTTTGTATATTACATATATGTAGACTTATTTTTTTTTTTTTGCGGTACGCGGGCCTCTCACTGTCGTGGCCTCTCCCGTTGCGGAGCACAGGCTCCAGACGTGCAGGCTCAGCGGCCATGGCTCACGGGCCCAGCCCCTCCGCGGCATGTGGGATCTTCCCGGACCGGGGCACGAACCCGTGTCCCCTGCATCGGCAGGCGGACTCTCAACCACTGCGCCACCAGGGAAGCCCTATGTAGACTTTTTTAAAGCATAAGGGTCATATATAATGCATGCTGTTCAGTAAATAGCCTTTCTTACTATAAAACAAAGAATATTGCCCACCATCCAGTTCTACAAGCATCAAGTCATTAATCACCGCAGTCGCCGAGGTACAGTACCCCTGGAAGGAATTCAGGATGAAAAACAGGATGAGGTGCTCTGTGCTTTGGAAAAACAGCCTCCCCTTAGTTAGCGATATCTCAGGAAAAAAATCATTACATTTTTCTTTCAGTCAACATCAATGCATTGTGGGAAATTTTCCCAATTGGTACATGCAGGCTACCTTATTTCTGCAGCATAGTATTCCATGCTACACTTACGGTGTTGCTGCATCAGTGACTCTCCACAGATTCTTGAAGTCTGCATGGTCCCGGGAGCAGCCTCAAGGATGGTTGAGAAGGGGATTGAGTGGGGTTTGTGGCTCTGCCTCATTTTAGCTGGAGCAGCCCTTGCTTTAATGTGTGTCTTCAACCCTGTCTGCATACAGGAGCCACCAGGAAGGTTTTTAAAACATTGAATCAGGATCTCTACGGTGGTCACTGGGAATGTGTGTATTTTTAAAAAGTTCTCAACCAAAAAAAAGTTATCAGATTTCTCTAGAGTACAGTCAGGATTGAGAAGCATTGTGTTATCATGGGCTGGGGGGATGGGGAGTTTGCATTAAGATTTTGAAAGCTGATGACCTCACCTCTAAGGAGGATGCAGAACCCTCACAGCAGGTTAGGAGAAAAACTGGACCAGAGCCGGAACTTTTTTTTTTAATTGAAGTGTAGTTGATTTACAGTGTTGCATTAAATCCTGTTGTATGGCAAAGTGATTCAGCTATACATATGTACATTCTTTTTCTAAAAATATTTATTTATTTATTTATTTTGGCCGTGCTGGGTCTTACGTGCGGCACACAGGATCTTCGTTGCGGCATGTGAACTATTAGTTGCCGCATGCAAATTCTTAGTTGCCACATGCATGCAGGATCCAATTCCCCGACCAGGGATCGAACCTGGGCCCCCTGCATTGGGAGCGTGGAGTCCTACCCACTGTACCACCAGGGAAGCCCCTATACATTCTTTTTTATATTCTTTTCCATTATGGTTTATCTCAGGATATTGAATATGGTTCCCTGTGTTATGCAGTAGATCCCTGTTGTTTATCCGTTCTATATGTAATAGTCTGTGAGTCTGTTTCTGTTTCGTAGATAGGCTTATCTGTGTCATATATTAGATTCCACATATAAGTGATATCATATGGTATTTGTCTTTCTCTTTCTGACTTACTTCACTTGGTATGATAATCTCTAGTTGCATCCATGTTGCTGCAAATGGCATTATTACATTCTTTTTTATGGCCGAGTAGTATTCCATTGTATATGTGTACCACGTCTTCTTTATCCATTCTTCTGTCGAGGGAGATTTAGATTGTTTCCATGTCTTGGCTATTGTGAATAGTGCTGCTATGAACATAGGGTTGCATGTATCTTTTTTTAAAAAATTAATTTATTTGTTTATTTTTGTCTACGTTGGGTCTTCGTTGCTGCGTGTGGGCTTTCTCTAGTTGTGGCGAGTGGGGGCTACTCCTCGTTGTGGTGTGCGGGCTTCTCATTGCGGTGGCTTCTCTTGTTGCGGAGCACAGGCTCTAGGTACTTGGGCTTCAGTAGTTGCAGCACACGGGCTCAGTAGTTGTGGCTCGCGGGCTCTAGAGCGCAGGCTCAGTAGTTGTGGCGCACGGGCTTAGTTGCTCCGTGGCATGTGGGATCTTCCCGGACCAGGGCTTGAACCCGTGTCCCCTGCATTGGCAGGCAGATTCTTAACCACTGCACCACCAGGGAAGTCCCTGCATGTATCTTTTTGAATTATAGATTTGTCCGGATATATGTCCAGGAGTGGGATTGCTGGATCATATGGTAATTCTATTTTTAGTTTTCTGAGGAACCGTCATACTGTTTTCCATAGTGCAGAACTGGAACTTTGCTGCATCTCACAGTGGAGCATTAAGCAGCCATCCAAAAAAAAAAAAATGAGACCAATCTACATTCACATGGAGAAATGAATACATTATATTACATGGAAGAAAGCAAGTTCCAGGACTTCCCCAGTGCTCCAGTAGTTAAGACTCCGTGCTTCCACTGCAGGGGGCGCGGGTTCAATCCCTGGTCGGGGAACTAGATCCCACCTGCCCCTTGGATTCTTAACCACTCCGCCACCAGGGAAGTCCCACCTACATGTTAATGTAAGCATTTCCCCCCACCATGAAAAATCCCTCTCAAACAACACTGTAATTGGCTGTGTGATATTCTATGACTGTCTCAATTTTCTTAATAATTTTCTTATCGTCAGATATTTGGATCATGTCCAACCTGCTACTATTATGACTAATGCTGTTTAAGCATCTTTGTACATAGCGCTTTCTTGCACTTGGGCTTTAAGATCCATTCCCAGTAGCTGCACTCCTGGGCTAAATGGAAAGAACACTTTTAAGTCCCTGGTACTTCTTGCCAAGTTGTCTATGAAGGGGAGGAGACTGTCTCCGCTACCCCAGCCCTGTAGCAGCCCACCCTAAGGAGGTAATTTTCCATTTCATTTTCTAAGAAGCCCAGTTCCTTTCCTGAATCTTCTCCCTACAAAGGGACTCAGCTTTCCCCACTCCTGTCCTCCCTCCCCGTGGTTTGGTGGACACAGCAGGGGACAGCAGGTTTTGAAATCATGGCTGGCCCTATGACCAACTGTGTGACTTGAGGAAAGTCACTTGACCTCCCTGGGCCTCCGTTTTCCTCTTTATTTCCTCCCTTCCTTCCCACCTGGCTTGAAAGCTAAAGTACCTGTCCTTGCTTTCCAGAGGTCAGGCGGAGTTGGAGAGTATTCTTCTCTTTCTGCTCTGGGACAGGATCAAACCTCCCCACGTGTCCTCCAGGGATGTGGCTGGGAATTCTCTCTTGCTTTGTAAGGGGCGTGTCCTGGTGCTTCCCCGCCCCACAGCAATTACCTCATACTGAGGGGAAGGTGCCCTATCTTCCTTTCCTTAGTGCTTCTGCCCAAGGTCATCCTCTCCCAGGTGAGAGAGCAGGGGCTTGTTGGCTCACTGACAGTTCTGTTTTCTCCTTTCTTTCTTTCTTTTTTTTTTTTTAAATTAATTTAATTTTATTATTATTATTATTTTTTGGCCGCGCTGGGTCTTCGTTGCTGTGCACGGTCTTTCTCTAGTTGTGTCGAGCGGGGGCTACTCTTCGTTGCGGTGCGTGGGCTTCTCATTGCAGTGGCTTCTGTTGCTGCAGAGCATGGGCTCTAGGCACGCGGGCTTCAGTAGTTGTGGCACGAGGGCCCAGTAGTTGTGGCTCATGGGCTCTAGAGCGCAGGCTCAGTAGTTGTGGCACACAGGCTTAGTGGCTCTGCAGCGTGTGGGATCTTCCTGGACCAGGGCTCGAACCCGTGTCCCCTGCATTGGCAGGTGGATTCTTAACCACTGTGCCACCAGGGAAGTCCCACTGTTTTCTCCTTTCTTGCAAACCAGTATAGAGACGCTGCAAGTGGTATGAAATATGGTGGGCCCAGCTGGAGACTAGGAACCAAATCAGCCTGGAGACCTGGGTTCAAATCCCATCTCTGCCACTTTCTGGCCAGGCAAATCTTTTTAACTTCTCCAAGACTCATTTATTGAACAAAAGGTGTTGAGCACCTCGTGCCAGACACTTCTGGACCCTGGATATTCGGTGACCATCACGGTGGGCCCAGGCCCTGTTCTCATAGATTCTTCCTGTTTTTCATAAGCATATAATCTGCAGGGAAGACTATGCTGTGAATGTGGATTATGACTCGTAAAATTCTGTTACCTAGGGCTTCCCTGGTGGTGCAGTGGTTAAGAATCTGCCTGCCAATGCAGGGGACACGGGTTCGAGCCCTGGTCTGGGAAGATCCCACATGCCGTGGAGCAACTAAGCCCATGAGCCACAACTACTGAGCCTGCGCGTCTGGAGCCTGTGCTCCGCAACGGGAGAGGCCGTGACAGTGAGAGGCCCGCGCACCGCGATGAAGAGGGGCCCCCGCTCGCCGCAACTGGAGAAAGCCCTCGCACAGAAGCGAAGACCCAACACAGCCAAAAATAAAGTATAAATAAATAAATTTATAAAAAAAAATTCTGTCACCTAATGTTTGTTTAAAAGAAAAGATGACCCATTTAGGCTGTATGGTCTTTGTGAAAAACCATCTGAAGGGATAGCCTATATAAAGCCATCTGTGGTGGCAGTGGAGGTGACAATGAAGATGACAGTGATATCTGAGATTTAGGAGGTCCCTAGAGATGGGAGAATGTGGAGGAACGTCATCTCTTGATCTGTGTGGGCTGGAAATATTATTCACAACCTAAAAGTTGAGAGTTAAGTCTTATTCGGTGGAAACTTTTAGGATTTCAAGCCTGGGAGGCAGCATCCTAAGTAACCCTGAGAGAACTGCTCTGAGGAAAGGGGATGGGGAGCCAGGCTATACAGACGTTCCGCAAGGGCAGGTGGTCGGGACATCAAAAGATTATTGTTAATTAAAGAAAACCAAATACCTCAAGTTAAGGAATATAGCGCTTTTCTATGTATGGGAAGATGCAAGAGTCTGGGCTCACTGAAATCGTTCCTTCGATATGCACCTCAGCTATCTGGGGCCGGTAGCCTGTGTTTTCACATCCTGAGTTTCCTCAGGGCTCACTGGCTCCCGTTGGAGGGCTGCAACTGCTGATGACTGACATCCTTTGTTTACTGACATGGCAGGAACTATTCTATTTCTCATCTGCATGGGGCCTCGATGGCCCCCTTCAGAATCTCTTGGGGACAGGGCTCCGCTGTACCCTCCTCTCAGTACCCAGTACCCGAGCTCAGCCAGGGTGGTAGAGGAAATGACTGTCTGCATCCCCATCAGCTGATCCCTTGCCCAGGGAGAAGGCCTGTCTTGTCTCCCCGTGAGTCCCGTGTCCCTAAACCCAGATAAAGTGGCCTAGAGATAGTGAGAGAACAATGAGGGTTGTTGCAGACTGAAGCACAGCCCCGGGCAGGGATTGGCCTCCTTCTGGCCTCAGGTCCCATGCCTGAGTCCCCTTCCAGAACTTCACTGGGCTGAGGCCATCGGGCTTCTCAGGGAGTCAACCACCCCAAGGCCTCTCAGGACCTGATAACACTTATCTGCTGCCCAAGCTGGCAATACTGTGTTATCAGCGGACCCCTGGAGGTCATTCCATGCATCATGGGGGATGTGCTCCCCTAAGGAACTGTGGAAGATTGCAGCAAATTGGATAATGCTGGAGCTGGAACAGAAAGGACGGAGCGGATTTTGTCAGCCTGGGAACAGTGCAGGCACTCACATCCATATTCCTCTGCTCCTTCATTTATTCACTCAGTCATTCCTCAAATACAATCATCCCTCCTCGGTAGCCACAGGGGATTGGTTCCAGGACCCACATGGGCACCAGGACATGAGGATGCTCACCTCCCTTACATTAGGTGGCGTGGTACAGTTGACCCTTGAGCAACACGGCTTTGAACTGCATGAGTCCACTTATACGCAGATTTTTTCAATAATAAATACTGCAGGACTATATGATCCAGGGTTGGTTGACTCCTCGGAAGTGGAAACACAGATACGGAGGAACTGCATAACTGGAGGGCCGACTAAAAGTTACATGCAGATTTTCAACTGTGCAGAAGGTTGGTGCCCCTAACCCCCTCCTTTTTCAAGGGTCAACTGTGTTTGCAGATAACCTATGCGCATCCTCCCGTATATTCTAAATCATCTCTACTTATAATACCTAATACAATATAAATGCTATGTATATAGTTGCTGGTGTGCAGCAAATTCAAGTTTTGCTTTTTGGAACTTTCTAGAATTTTTTTTTTTTTAACATTTGATCCTCAGTTTGTTGAATCTGTGGATTTGAAAACTACAGATAGGGAGGGCCAACTGCAATGATTATCTGTGGCCCACACTGGAACCAAACTGTCCCCACTTCATCTGGAGCATGTTTCCAGAGCACTTACTATGTGCCAGGCCCTGACCTAGTGGCTGGAGATACAGCAAGATTAACTCTCCTTCCTAACACTTACATTCAAGTACCCTGGACAGTAAGTAAACATACTGCTGGAAAGGATGATGCCAAGAGGAAAACAGCAACAGGGTGACAGGTCGGGTGAGGGTGGAGACTACTTTGGTTGCAGGTGGTCAGGGAGCAGGCACGAGAATGAATATCTGGGGGAGGAATGTTCTAGGAGAGGGAAGAACAAAGGGCCACAGCCCCCAGGTGGGAAGGAACTGGGTGCATTTGAGGAGGAACAGCCACAAAAGGCCACAGGGGACATTTCTGAGAAAGTAAAAATGACATTTGAGAAGCTAGCTTTGGGCTTCTCTGGTGGCACAGTGGTTGAGAGTCCGCCTGCCGATGCAGGTGACGCGGGTTCGTGCCCCGGTCCGGGAGGATCCCACATGCCGCAGAGCAGCTGGGCCCGTGAGCCATGGCCACTGAGCCTGCGCGTCTGGAGCCTGTGCTCCGCAACGGGAGAGGCCACAACAGTGAGAGGCCCGCGTACCACAAAAAAAATAAAAAGGAAAGCTAGCTTTAAAAAGACAATGATCTTCACACATTTTCTCCAGAAGCACCCTTTAAAATACATTTGAAGTCTTTTTTCTTTTCTTTTTTTTTTTTTTTTTTTTTGCGGTACGCGGGCCTCTCACGGTTGTGGCCTCTCCCGCTGCAGAGCACAGGCACCGGACGCGCAGGCTCAGCGGCTGTAGCTCACGGGCCCAGCCACTCCGCGGCATGTGGGATCTTCCCGGACCGGGGCACGAACCTGTGTCCCCTGCATCGGCAGGCGGACTCTCAACCACTGCGCCACCAGGGAAGCCCTGAAGTCTTTTTAATCATAAATTTAAACGTGCAAATGATGCATTTTGTGGCTTGCTGTATGTTGTCAATATTTTAAAAATATTTTTTTCACCCAAACTTGGGGCTACAGCTTTAGTTCCTTTCATTTAAGAGGAATGTCTGTCACCACAGTCAGCCGAGCAGATCTGCTTTTTGTCAGAACACATCTGACTTCACTTTTTATTTATTTTTTATTTTTTTGCGGTACGCGGGCCTCTCACTGTTGTGGCCTCTCCCGTTGTGGAGCACAGGCTCCGGATGCGCAGGCCCAGCGGCCATGGCTCACGGGCCCAGCCGCTCCGCGGCATGTGGGGTCTTCCCGGACCGGAGCACGAACCTGCGTCCCCTGCATCGGCAGGCGGACTCTCAACACCTGCGCCACCAGGGAAGCCCCCTGACTTCACTTTTAAATTCAAATAAGCATGCATCCTCATGACAACCTTTTTTTTTCCCAAGCTCTGACTGCTGGGAGATGGCAGGAAGTGGAGCCTTGTTGGGACCTGCCCTCACTGGTGTGCTCCTTCTGGGGCCTGGGCCTGCCACGGTTCCCTCTCAAACTGCCCCTTCACTGGGTTCCAGGAGCTTGTCGTGGGGGTGTCCCACAGAGGACTGGGGTTGGAGGTGTGCCTCTCCTGTGTGGAGTGGGAGGATGACACCCAGGAACAGGGACATGGGAAAGCTAGACGGGTGGACCTCAGCTGTGCTGACATCTTGTGTATCCCAGGGACATCCGTGGGCATGGATGGCTTTAAGGGAGAGTTTTGTGAAATCTGCACTGATTCACCACACCCACATTCCTGGCACGGAGGATGGAGAACAGGGGGACAAGGGAGGGAAACAGGAGACCCCCAGAGGCTACCCTGTGAGGTGGGAAGTGGTCTGGCCTAGGCTGGTAGCAGTGAAGGTGGTGAGAGGTGGTTTTGTTCAGGAAGTATTTGGCTGCCCCCGTGTTCTGGAGCCTGCCACACTTCTTTGGAAAGGTGACTGATCCTGGGCCTAGTATTAAAAGCAAAGGAACTTAAAGCCTAATCCCACCACTATGCAGCTGTGTGACCTTGACAAGTCACTTCATTTCTCTAGGGCTTATTTGTCACATAGGAAAAGTTAGCCGGGCCTTGCCTGACTCTCAGGGAGTGTAAAGGTGAGCTGGTGAGGGGACGGGCTTTGGGAGGTCCCGTGTGCCAGGCTCCTGGGAGACTCCAGACTCAGCCTCAGGCTCACCTTGCTTTGTGCCTCCGGGGATTAGGGTCCCAGAGATTCAAGGTTTTGTTTATTTTTTAACCTTTTAAAAATTTATTTTATTTTTGGCTGTGTTGGGTCTTCGTTGCTGCACGCAGTGTTTCTCTAGTTGTGGTGAGCGGGGGCTACTCTTCGCTGCGGTGCACGGGCTTCTCATTGTGGTGGCTTCCCTTGTTGCTGAGCACTGGCTCTAGGTGTGTGAGCTTCAGTAGTTGTGGTGCGCGGGCTCAGTAGTTGTGCCTCTCGTGCTCTATAGCGCAGGCTCAGGAGTTGTGGCGCACGGGCTTAGTTGCTCCGTGGCATGTGGAATCTTCCCGAACCAGGGCTCGAACCCATGTCCCCTGTACTGGCAGGCGGATTCTTAACCACTGTGCCACCAGGGAAGTCCTCCGAGACTCACGGCTTTGAGGGTCGGTGACTCAGGAACCTAGCTGGGCTCTTGTCTTGGCACTGTTTGAGCTTTCTCAGCCCAAGCTCTCCCCTCAGGGGCATTTCCTTAATTAGTAACGTTCATTACGATCTGAATGGCCCAATTCATAGATCAGAGGAGAGGCAGAAAGGAAAGATTTTCCAATAGGCACCAGGAGCCCTGGCCCAGCCCTGCACAACCTGTTTCCCCCTCACAGTAACACCTCTGGCCTGAGTTTCCCCTCTTGAGACTCCGCTGCGTGCCAGGCTGACCTCTGAAAGTGCAGCTTGGAGGTTCTAATGGGGAGAGTTTAGACCTGCTAGGTACCTAAAGCCCTACTATGTGCAGAGCCTGCCTGCCGGTAAAAGGTCTCCTGGTCCCCTGGGGAGTGACCTTGAGCCAGGCCGTTGGCCTCGCCAAGCTGCTGGTTTCCCAGTCCTACAATAAGGGCAATAAACTAGACCAGTCTAGAGCTCTCAAAGGGCCCTTTCAGCCTTGATGCTTTCAGTTCTACTTTCCCAGGCTGTGTGCTACTACCTCTTGGGACTAAGGTTTGGCAGGACAGGAACTTCAGCTTCTATTTCCCATCAGGTGTGGAACACCATGCCCAGTGGGTCCTTAACCCCTGTGTTGATTGACCCTCTAACCCACCTTGAAGCTCAGGATGCTAGGTGGGTGGTGTGACCAGATGACTCCGAAAAGTATCCTAGCCAGGATGACAGATTAGATGGTGCTTCCACTGTAGGCTGTGGGACCCACCCACACCTACAGGGAAATTGAGGGAGGAATGCCGATCCACTGACTCATGGGGCACCCAGCCCCCAACACGCCTGCGGGCTCTGACCTCCTGCAAATTAAGCCTTTTCTTACCAGCTGCTCCTGGCCAAGGACGAGGGCAGCTCACGTCTTTCTCAGCCCTGTAGAGGCCTAGTCCCTGTCGCTTCCAGAATCAAGTTTGATAACCAGTCCTCCTCCTTTCTTGGGCAGGGTTCCTTACGCCTTAGAGATTAAGTGAACTTCCAAACTGATGTATTTAGCAGATTATTTCTAGGGCAAAAAGGCCAAAAGTGTAGAAAAAGCATTGTCCGGGGAGTCTGGAAACCTGGGATTAGCCACAACTCTTGCTTTTCTCTGGGTGACCTTGGAGGAATTTCTTGTTTCTGGATCTCAGTTTCTCTTTCTGCAGAAAGAAAATTTTGGCCTAGGGAGTTCTTTGAGGGACTGAAAATTCTGTCTTTTTTTTTTTTTGGCGGTACGCGGACCTCTCACTGTTGTGGCCTCTTCCGTTGCGGAGCACAGGCTCCGGACGCGCAGGCTCAGCGGCCATGGCTCACAGGCCCAGCCGCTCCGCGGCATGTGGGATCTTCCCGGACCGGGGCACGAACCCCTGCATCAGCAGGCGGACTCTTAACCACTGCACCACCAGGGAAGGCCCTCGTTGTGGTTTTGATTTCCACTTCCTTCATGACTAATGATGTTGAGCCTCTTTTCTAATAGTTAATGATATTGGTCATTTCTTTTTAAAATAGTTTTAATCATCTTTACTTTTTTTAAGTGGGTAGGTAATGCCTTTACATGGTTTCTAAATGAATTCTAAAGGCCGTTTGGTACAAAGTTTCCCTTCCACCTGCCCTAAATTCTTCCAGAGATATTCTTTGCAAATATGATAAAATATGTACAAATGTTCTTTTTTAAACACAGATGGAGCATATTAAACAACTTTTCTGTGCTTTGACTTTCTACTTTATATCATTACATATTTCAGCGTTGCTCTATAAGAGCCACTGGAGGTCCCAGTGTGTCTGCAGGGTCACGACCCTTTAATTTACCTCTGGAGCAAATCAGGCAGAATCTGGGAGGGCTTTTAAGGTCTGGTCTCTGTGGCAGGGTGTTTTTGTTTGTCTGTTGTGTTTTGTTTTAAATTAATAGACTTTATTTTTTAGAGCAGTTGTAGGTTTACAGAAGATTGAACAACTAACAGAGTTCTCAAATGCTCCTTCTTTCCCCTCCCCGGTTTCCCCTATTACAACCATCTTGCCTTGTTGTACATTTGTTACAATTAATGAACCAATATTGATGCACTATTATTAACTAAAGTCCATACTTTACATCAGGGTCCACTCCTGGTGTTACAGTTTTGACAGATGCATAATGTCATGTACCCACCATTTCAGTTACACAGAATAGTTTCAAATCCCCTGTGTTCCACCTATTCATCCCCTCACCACTTCCCCACCCCAGGCCACAACTTATCTTTTTACTGTTTCTCTAGTTTTGTGTGACAGGGTTTTGAAGGGCAAGCCTGCCCTCTTCGTGGGTGATGCTCCCAGCTGCAGGGAGGGGCTGGAGGCCACTCGAAGGCTAGGGACAGGGGTCTGTTGAGAACTGTCAAACGACAGAACAAAAACAATTTAGTCATGTTTGATGTCCTTTATTCAAGGGAAAAACGATCCATGCATTAGGGGGACACTACTTCACGAGCAGGGGAGCACTCTTCCTGAGGGATTTGAGACAAGAGGGTTTTATAGAGCATTAGAAGAGGCAATTTGGGAACAGGACGAGATTGGCTAGGAGGTCAGAGATTTCCTTATAATAAGGCTGGTGGGGCCTGTTTTCTAGGGTCAGGTGAGCTAGCTAAGCTGAATTGGAGGATTGTGATTGGTGTGTGGTAAGTTTCCTTGACAGGTGTTTCCTGTAAGTAAGTAAGTAAGTAAGGCTGACTTCAGTGTAGGTTTGTGAAGTGGCGGCGGGGGGGAGGGGGCAGCCTCCATCTTGCGTGTCTGGATATACACGTGAACTTCACCAGAGCTGACCCTGTTGTGCCCTAGGAGAGCCTACGAAGGAGTCAGGTGCTGCATGGGTCTCCTGGTCAAAGGATTTGGGTCATGAGGGGCACACCTTCCTAATCCCCCATGGAGAGGAGGGGAGAAGAGATGCCTCAGAAATCGGCAGCCATGGTCTCCTCTCGGAAAAGGGGGTGTTCACCCATCTGCATCCCCACCCAGACTACCACCTCCTGAGGACAGGAAGACATCTCTGCCCTTGTATACCTGGTGTCTGGCCCAGGGCTGGCCAGGAACACGCATTAGTTGAATTTGGGGCTGAATGGGAAAGTCTGACCTTGAAACAGGCTTCTGCTTCCCAGGGTCACAATGATCCCTTCTGTGGGCTCAGCTTTTTTCAGTTGGTTTTATAGGGTGTAACAATTTGGATGAAATGACTGCGGTCCAGGGGTCTTAGTCCACCCTGCCCAGTGAGAAGTTTAATGTTTTCAGGGCCCAGAGCTAACGAGGCTCACAAACAAACTCACAAGTTCAGTACAAAAGCTAGACCAACAGTCTTTACTGCAAGGAATAGCCCCCTCACCTGAACAGAATTATCTGCCCAGACAAGCAGCATTTTCCCACCGCTATCAGGACCGTCAGGCAAGTTACAGAGCCTGTTCTGGGCTTGTGGAACCTGAACATGGAAAGGTGGTTGTATGTTGGCATCAGGCCCTGATGGCCCCCATGCCTCGGGCACTAAGGTAAGTGTCCCAGCCGTGTCACCCCTGGGCAATTCTGGGCATTCTCAATGAAGGCTGTGTGGCATAGGCCTCGGCCCCAAACTGTCTTGGGCTTGAATCCTGTTTTGCCAGGATCAGGGATATCCTAGGTAAGTCAGCCTCCCGAGACTCAGTTTCTCTCTCTGTAAAATGGGCAAAATCCTTGACTTAAAGATTTGAGCCCATGTATGTAGAGTGATCAGGAGGGAGCCTGGCATATAACAGGCAATCAGTTAATGCCAGCTGTGGTTGTGATTGTTGTTGCTGTTGGATAATGCCAGTTTGCCTTTTTGATTCTTCTCTTCCACCTCCTCTAAATTTCAAGTTCATTAGGAAGCTTCATTTGTTAAAGATATGCTAATGTAGTCAATTTGATTAGAGCCCAGTTCTTGCTTTCCTTTCAGGCTCTGGAACTAACTATTCAGTCTAATCTCATCTTTGTTATTGTTCACTCTCCAAGCTCGGCCCAGAGCAAGGGCTTGAGGGTGCTCTAGAAGTCAGAGGAAGAGAAACTTGCTGAGGCCGGAGGGAGGGAGCAGGGAGGCTTCCCAGGAGGGAAAGGGCAGGTGCTTGGGACAGAGATTAAACTGCTAAACCAGGAGGACCGGTCCCAGTTCTGTTCCCTACTGGCCTTGTGATGTGTTCTGTCCCTTCCCCTCTTTGGGTTTACTGCAGTTCTCATTCTGACATTCACAGATGGACAGCGGAGGTCTGAGAATCTCCTGAAACCAGTGCAGAATGTTGTGTCTGAGCACTTTTTGGCAGACTTTCAGATTCTCAAAAGGGTTTTGACCTCACGGACTGGCCGACTTCCTCACAGTGACTCAGCTGTTTCCCCTGGGCTCCGTTGCCCACAGCTGGCTCACCAACACGAGCTCTTAGCAGTCCCCAGGGCCAGCTCCCCACAGAGCACCTGATTGGCTCAGCCAAGCACAGTCCACTGTGACTACACCTGGGAGCAGAGCTCTGGGGCCAGGCCACATCGTGGGGGTGGCCAGCTTCCAGAATAGACGGGCTGCCTGAAACTGTGCTTGTCGTCCCCAGCCCAGAACGTGGCCGGGCCCAAGGTACCAACTGGGACCTGTGCACCAGGAGCCCCAAGGGAGCCGTGGAGCTGGTGGGGCAACTCTGGCTTCCATGGAGGGGGTGAGATAACATCAGGCCTCATGTGTGGCTTTTCTATTAGCCTGTGTCTTTCAATTCAGTGTCCACAGCCTTTGGCACAGAATTTGGCATATATAATACTAGGTGCTCAATAAAAGCATTGCTGAAAATAACCAGACAGCTACTTGAGCAGTGAGTAAAGTACAGTAGGGACAAGAGGGCGCCTTGACCATCTCCTAAAACATTGAAAAGTCTTCCCTCTGGGAGTATCATTTTAACTGGGTTTTGAAGGTTGAATAAAAGTTCACCAGGGAAAGAGGTAGAAAAGGGAAGTTGAGGTGGGGAGGTGGGTATTTACAGGGCACACAGATGTGAAAACACACAGGTTATTCAGACAACCATAGAGGGTGTGGGGCAGAGTGGCTGGGACCATGAGATGGAGGGGTAAGGCTGGGAGTTCAAGGGAACAGATTGCAGCGTTGGGTTAGGGCCAAGGCCTTGTGTTCTGAGAAGAAATGTCAGAGAAGAAGGAGAACAACTCAGAGCAGAGGTGTTAGAGTGGTGCTGTGCACCCCCAGGTCTCCCTGTGAAGACCACGGAACTGTTAAACACAGGACAGTAGGTCCCAAATGGAGTCACCTATGTTAAGTCCCATGGCTCCAAACTGAGAATTATAGTGTTGGCTCTCCCAGAAATGGATTCTTAAACCAGTCATTCAGGAATTACCTAGTCAGGACTTCCCTGTTGGCACAGTGGTTAAGAATCTGCCTGTCAATGCAGGGGACATGGGTTCGAGCCCCGGTCTGGGAAGATCCCATGTGCCGCGGAGCAACTAAGCCCGTGAGCCACAACTACTGAAGTCCACGTGCCTAGAGCCCGTGCTTCTCAACGAGAGAAGCCACCGCAATGAGAAGCCTGCGTACCACAATGAAGAGTAGTCCCCGCTCGCCGCAACTAGAGAAAGCTTGCACGCAGCAATGAAGACCCAAGGCCAAATAAAAAAATAAATTAATTAAAAAAAAAAAAGAATTACCTAGTCAGCAATCAGTATTAGTTAGGTTATCTGGCTGACATCTGACATCTGTCTGAACCGTGACATCCCTTAAAGGGAAGTGAGCTTGCCATGAACAAGCTGCTTGTCTTGGCCTAGTTTTTTTGTTCCTTCTCCCTTCTGTCCATAAAAGTGTTTCATTTTGTATAGCTCCTCAGAGCTCTGTTCTGTCTGTCAGATTGGATGCTGCCTGGTTCATGAATTGTTTGTTTTTGGCTGTGTGGCATGTGGAATCCTAGTTCCCCAACCAGGGATCGAACCCGCACCCCCTGCATTGGAAGCACAGAGTCCTAACCACCTGACTGCCAGCGAAGCCCCCGTGAGTTGTTGAGTAGAGCCAATAAGAGCTTAAAAATGGACTCAGCTGAATTTCGTTTTTTAACAACTCATTTCCCTGCTGCCTGGAGGGCAGCCTGCTGAGGTCTCACAGCTGTGCACTTGTCCTAGTCAGCTTGGGCTGCCATAGTAAAATACCATAGACTAGGGTATTTATTTTCTCACAGTTCTGGAGGCTGGAAGTCTAAGATCAAGGTTTCTGCTGATTTGCCTTTTAGTGAGGGCTCTCTTCCTGGCTTGCAGATGGCTGCCTTCTTGATATGTCCTCACATGGCCTTTCCTGGGTGTGTGCAGTTGGGGCTGGGGGGCGGGGTGCAGGGAGAGAGCAAGCTCTCTGGTGTCTCTTTTTATAAGGACATTAATCCTATGAGATCAGGGGTCCACCCTTAATTACTTCCTTAGGGGGCCCCACCTCCAAATATAGTCACGGGGGGATTAAGCTTCAATGTATGAATTTTGGAGCAGGATACAAACGTTCAGTCCATACTAGCCCCCGTTCAGGAATTGCCCTCAGCCAAAGGAAGCCCTTGGCCCAAGGTTATGCGCCTCCCCTGGGGCACTATTATGTTGCCTCAACTGAGGACAGTTTGGCAGGGCCATCCCTGCAGCCTGGGGTGGGCTGAGGCCTCAGTGGCAACTTTACTGCAGTTTAATTTCCCGCTCTGCCCTATCTTGCTGCCCTCACTGCCTCAGAGGTGTGACCCTGCGAGCATGAGCTAAAAACTTCTGCCCACACATCTCAGTCTCAGAGCATGTTTCCCAGAGAACCTCACCACTTGACCAGTGGCAAATATGTGTCAATCCAAGAGCCAACTTTGATCAGTTGGTCCTAGCAGCTGGAGTACTGAGTGAGGAGGCTTTGAAGTCACGTTCTAGTAGTGATGTCTATCATGGGTGAGGAAGTGGGCATGGGGACTTCTGTGCTGGATGTCCAGCATCCTGCAGAGTGGTGCTGTATCATGGATACCAAGTGGGAGAGTTGTAGGAAGGAGGAGCAGACCAACAGTATCAGAGGCTAAAGGGAATGAGAAGGTGCTGGTGGACGTTCCAGGTAGGAATTTACTATTTACTTTCAAACAGCCATTCAGTGGAGCTGTGGGCTGGGCTAGGGTTAGTCTGGAGGGAGAGTAGTAAATATGGTGAGTGTAGGTGACTGTTTCAAGGAGCAGGGCAGTGAAGGGAAGGTACGAGAAAGTAGCTGAAGTGAAAGTCAGGGGTGAGAAGATTTCTTTTAGGATAGGAGAGCCTTGTGTGTATTTATAATCTGAGGGGGAAGAGTCAGCGGTGGGGGGGGAGACTGAAGATATGAAAAAGGAAAGGACAATGGATGGAGCAAAGTGCTAGAGGGATGATAATAAAAATATTTAACAACTGGTAAGGCATGGGGAACAAACAAAAAGAATGGACACACCTAAAACTAATATAATATTGTAAATCAACTATACTCTAATTTTTAAAAAAGGAAAAAACATATTAAAAATAAAAAGAATAAAAAAGGAAAAAACATACTAAAAATAAAAAGAATAATAAAAATAAAAAGACCTAGAGGTCACAAGAGCTGATCAACAAAAGCACAGGAGGGTTTAGCAGCTACAGTTTGGCCGCATAAAGAGAAGAAAAGGCATTTCCTCCTCAGAGATGGAAGGGAAGAGGTAAAATAGGAAATGAGCATGAAGAAGACAGAGATGAGGTCAGGGCTTGAGCATTGTTGAGAAGATCTGGAAAGTAACAAAAACTCAAGATAATGAAACCTTAAACAATATATGGCTGTGTTTACATAAATAGTCTGGAGGTGGACAATATAGGGCAAATAAAACCATCAGAGATCCAGGTTCTTATCTTGTTGCTTTGTCATCCTTAACAAGGCTCCTACCTCATGGCCCAGAATGGATGCTTGAGCTCCTGCCATTATGTCTGCAATCCAGCATAAAGAAGAAAAGAGTTTGCAGCCTTAGATGACGTTTAGCTGGTACAAATCAGTAGTGTTGTTCAGCAGTAAAATTATTGAACTACTTCTGTACCACCTGCTGGTAAATAGCTGCTGACTCCCTGGTGCCCATCCCCCTACTTACTCATCCCCTGGGACCACCCACCCTTCCAAGACAACAACTTGGCTCAGTTGGGACCTTCCAGGACATTCCCCCAACACTATGGTCAGTGTCCTGGCAGTACCATTTGTTAAATATTTGCACTGGCTGTGTCTCTTCCTTTTAAGAGCAGTACCTTAAAGTCACAAAATGGGCACTTGTTCTTTTATTTCATTGGCCAGAATGAAGTCCTATGGCTGCAAGGCAGGTTGTGAAATGTAGTCCTTTTTCTGGGTGGCCATGTACGCAGCCAGAAATAGGGGGTTTGATTACTAATTATCAAGATCAAGGGAAAAGAGGCGAAGCATATTAGGAGACAATAGGAGACTCGGCCACCTGGGAGGGCCAAATACGTCCCAAGTAACACAGAGGGCTTTGTGAGCCTAGCTGGGATGGTTGATTTCTCCAGCAGCCCAGGGCTGCTGGGAAGAGAGGAAAAGACAGCAGAGCCAGAAATTGGCAGGTGAGTGACTAAAGTTTGATGGGGAGAGTGGTCTTTGGGAGGGGCTTACTAGAGTGGTTGCCTGAGGGTCCAGACTAGGCAGAAAGGAAAATGCAGGCAGGAGAGACTGGAGGCTGGAGGTCTTGATGAGGGAGATGCTGGCGGGAGAGGAACCTGAGCTTCCTTCTCTGAGACGCAGTGTGGGTGTGTTATGGGGGGAGGCGGTGCTTCCAGGGTGGGACCAGGGTGGCTGTTGGGGGAGCCAGAGTGGAGCTTTGGGGCCAGGCATGTGGGCTGGGCCCTCACAGTGGAGGCCTCTGTTCTATCAGCTGTCTTGGCCCAGTGCTCTTTCAGTTGCACAATAGAAGCAGTAACAGATGGAAGCCTTCTGGGGCCAGAAGGGGAATTATTCATCTGACAGGTGGGAGTCTCACAAGATCTCAGGCACTAGAAGTGGGGCCTCGTGAGGAGCTGGGACCCAGAGCTGGAAAGTCATCAAGAACCCCGCCAGGGTCTCCAGTATGGATCACATTTCCAAGGAAAAATATCTTTGCAGTTCCCTGAAAACTTGAGCTCATAGTAGGGAGGAAAAGAAGGGGATTTTCTTATCTTTAAAAATTTTTCCTATAATTTTTTCTTTAAGAAGTATGAAGTAAAACGTGGACATTCCAGTGAGTGAAATAATGCGATGACGGGTAAACCCCAAATCAGAAGACTCTTCTCACTTCCAATTCTTTGTTCCTCTTCTGAAAATCCTGCCACTTCTGAGAGAGAAGGGCACCTTGCTGATTCTGCCTCATGCTTCAAGCTGCTTCAAGTAATGTTGTTTTGTCCCGGCCCATTTCCTTAACTAGCCCATCATTGTTCAGCATTTGAAATCTTTCCAGTTTCTACTGTTACAAAGGGCTATTCTGTGAACACTTTGGATAAAGTACTTCTTAGCTCTGGATTATGTCTTTGGGGAGGTATATAGCTAGGAATGGTATTATAGGGTCAAAGGGTCCAAATAGAATCATAGCTCTTGTTGCCTACACACAGATGGTTAGGAAGGTATTTAAAGAGGATTGAAGCATCTACTGACGTGGTAAAAAATTATAATAACCCACTTACTGCTTCTATCTTCTTTATTAAAATTCTGTCCTTACAGGGAAGGGGGTGGATGAAGGAACATATTACTCTTGTGTTCCAGGTGTGCAAATAAAAGGCAACAAAAGTTCATCTCAAAAACACGGACATATCCCTCTAGTTGCGGGGGAGGGTATTAAAAAGAGTCGTGGTGGGTTCAGGCTCTGTCACTAAGTAGCTCTGAGAGCTCAGTTACTCCAGCCAAGTGAGAGCCTGTGATCCGAAGGGCTCCAAGTTTCCTTTTGGCTTGGGGTCTTGTAACCTCTGCGTGGGATGCTTTGCCTCCTTCATCGGCTAGGAGCTGGGAACCAGGCTGTGTCCTAGAACCCCACCTCCCTTGCATTTATCTGGCTGTTGGGGTAATCTGCCCCATGCTGTGCCCGGACTTAGGAAGCCTGCAGATGGGGCAGCCATGCAGCCTCCGTCTTGCCATTGAGGCCAACCAGTGAGGCATCCAGTTTAGACCAAATCTTGTCCCAACTTTACTCAGTTCTTTCACATCACCCGCTGCGGTGCACACTCCCCATCCAGCTCCCCAGTGGGAAGTAAGCCTCGCTGTGTGGGTGGTGGTGGAGGAGCTGAGCCAAAGGTGCTGAGACCTCTGTCTGTGGGCTGTTCCTCAGGGAGCATTATAGATTGTCACAGACAGATGGGACCCTGGGTTTGCCCCTCCCTGGTCAGGTGTAACCTTGGATAAATGTCCCTCCCATTCCAGGCCTCAATTTCCCAATTGGTACAATGATGGAATGGGACTAAATGACCTTTAAGGGCCTGCCCTAAAAGTCTGAGGTTTCCTTCCTTTCCTTCCCTTTGGCTTGTAGGTACTTGGCCCTTGGAGGACAGCGAGGTTGGGGTCATCCCTCTGCTCAGGACCAGAGGGTCAACCACAGGTAGAAGGCAAGTGGTTTTGTGGGCCACCCAGGCCTTTCTTATTCTGGAGTAAGATGAAGATTGAGGGCTAGACAGGGTGGGCAGCTTCCTTCTCCATTAAGGCCCCTGGCTGATTTTTAGCCTGATTCTCAAATTCAGGCTTCACTCACTGTTTCCTTCTCCAATGGCTCAGACACTTTCTATCCTCCCCCATCTTGCTTCTCAATCCCTTTCCTCCATCCCTCCAACTCTGGGACAAACCGTGAGAGGGCCTTTGCATATTTTAGGAAGGGGAAAATTTCCCTTCCCTTTTTGGGTTCTTTTTGGTTGGTCAAACAATTAAAATGATGTAACACAGATTAACAGGAGAAAATAAAATTTAATTTCATATGTGCGGGAACCCCACAAACACGAGAGGGTCAGAGACAGAGAGGTAAAATGAGGTGTATACACCATGCTGAGCTAAGAAATGGGATAGGGGCCTGGGGCTTCCAAGGACAGGAGGGTCATCCACAGGCAGATAAGAAGAGCAGATTTTTCCGTAATTAGGTGTCTGCTCTGCCGTATAGATGGGGTCACTTAGATAAAATTTGTTCCTGGTAATAACACCTTTTCTGGGAAAAATCCCCCATTTAAATTCTTCTAGGTAGTTAAGGGAGAGGCAGTAATTCCTCTTGAGCCCACAGGCTCTCCATTGCCTTTAGCCGAAAGAATCCACATGCCAAAGTACAACATCTCAGAGACCTGTTCTGAAACCCTACATATCTAACATTGAAAAACCTGTCTGTGAGTCATGGGGAGAAGGGATTGTGGATATGAAATGCTAAGAGGAAAAGTCAGGACCCAGAATGAAGTTACACGCTGGCCCAGCCACGAAAATACTATGAACGTCATTTAAGAGACAGCGTGGGTCAAGTGGTGAGTTTGAGTTTTGACTGTGAGAGCTTAGAAAAAGTAGATAACCTTTTTGAGTACGGATTCTCAACTGAAAAATGGTACTAATAATAGAAAATGGTACTTCATAGAAAAAAGGTGCGGTTGACTTCTTCATTTAGGTATTCTTTGATGACCTCTCCATTCCCTTCCGTCTCCTTATCCTCCTCCCATGCTCCTTCAATCCTTTCGTCCTCCACACTCCACCCACCTCCCAGCCTTCCTTTTGCGCAGGCGCCCTGTGCGGCGCTGAGTCAGGCTGCGGGGAGAATTCGGGCCGCCCGGCCGGGCCAGAGCTTGCGCCTGCGCGGTGGGCGGCTTTGGGGCGGGGCACGTTTATATTCGCTGAGGATCAGCTGACGCTGTGCATTGCAGACTGCGGAGTCAGGAGGCGTCATGTACTCCTTCTTGGTTCTGGGCAGCCTCCTGGGCGCGGGTAAGCCCTGGGACCCCCAACCTGGGGAAGGGGACCCCGCAGGACGCAGCCCGCTAGTCCCGGAGCGGGTTGTACCGGGCCTCGCCCCTTTGCTCCCCGTAAGGATTAGTGAGGGGCGCGCACTGCGCAGGCGCCTGCGCAGAGCCGGGTACCTGCTGGGCGGCGGAGGGGCTGCTGGAGGCGGGAGGCGGTTGGTAGCCTGGCTGCCTAGGGGCTGGGGTCGGGCTTGTGTGCGAGGCGGGCGGGGCCGGGGAAGTAGCGTCTCCTTCACGGCCTGAGTTGGCGGACTGGGGCTCCCTTAAGCTGCCCGTCCAGCTCTCGGGGTGGGCCTGTAGGGTGACCCCTCCTGCAGCTGTGTCGTGCTTGTGCTGGACGCACGTCATGGAGATGGACTGGAGCCCCAACTTCTGGATAGACTTTGGCCCTTGGCCTCACTTGCCCCAGTTTTTAAGAGTATTGAAGTTGCAGAAAGCACCTAAGTATATCTTCCGTATTGATGTTTATCTTTGCATATATATTTACTCTTGATCCTACATCTTGAAGATGATACGGGGTTTTTGTGGTCCTGATGAGTTTGCAATGGAGCCCTCATTTCATCTTGCATGGCCATTGGCAGGTTTTGGCAGTGGCCTTTATTTTGGGGAAAATCTAAGTACCTGAGAAGTTGTGGTCCTGAAATAGTACTGACGGTTGTTAAAATCATCGCAGGTTATGTAGCCAATGCTTGGGAACCAGCTGTACTGCCTTCCTGGAATTAGAAGGGGTCCCGTGCCCTTCCCATGTTATCGAGACCAGCCCTCCTTCATTAACCTTCATTAACCTCATCTAAATCATCATGGTAAAGGGAAAGGAGTGAGGTTGATTGACTTGGAGCCAGATTTTAATTTAAATACACAGAGGATCCCAAATCTGGATGTTTTCAGATAATAGCCCACTGAGGGCAATAAACCTGATCTTCAGGCCCGTCCTCAGTTTCTGTTTCTAGTTAACTGTAATCTAAGGGCTAGCTTCCATTCTAACTCATGCAGCAATCCAAATTTTAATAGACAGTAATGTAATGGATGACAGAGTTGATGGGAATCAAATAAGATATTTATAGGTGAGATAGATTTAAGGTGTTTTTCTCATGTTAGCTTTCAGCAACTTCCATGAATGTGTCTTAACCTTAAACCAAGCTCCTAAACTTGCTTTACTTGTGGATTATGAAAGGCAGTCAGCTTGTAAAGAAAGATTTTTGGTTTTACAGTCACCAAAGAAACTTTCTTGCTGGGGTTGATACTGCTTTTATTCCATAGTCAGTATGATAAACTAATGCTAGTCTCTAAATTTTCTATACTGATTGAAAACGAGTTTTTTGTTTTTCAGTATCAAACTGTTCTTACTGGCAGTGAATCACTCCTCACGAGACCCTTAAGGGTTCTGAATCACTCAACCCACACAAAAAGGACTAAATTGTTTGTTTGGAAATGTAAAATCCTCCTCTGGTATATATGGGAGTATGGCTAACCAGACTGTTAAGTTAAACTAGATACCCTTTTCCCTGAACACTTGGGTAAATAGGAGTGTGTAATAATGGCCTTGTTCTAATCTTGCTGCCCAGCCTTTAGGATTATGCCAAGGTCATGCTCTGAACACAATGTATGAATGCCTGCTTGCCTTGACAGCTCTGGCCCCAGTGTAGCTTTTTGGAAATGTATTCCTAAAATTTTTAATATTGATAGTGAGCTTGTTAATGAAGGTGTCTGGTGACGGCAGCCGTCATCTGCTCCCTGAGAGCTTAGAACTTGCTGTTCCAGTGGAGGCAGAGAGTGTCATCCTGAATCTGGAGAGGCTCTATGCTTTGTGTTTTAATGATGTCCTGGTGGTAGAGACTTTTGCTCTTGAGTTATTTTCCTACTCATCCAGTTGCCCCTCCTTTTTCTCCACCTGGAAAAGAAATGGCAGTGATGGTGTACTGAGAGAATTGGAGAGTATCTCCTCTAACCTCTTAGGAGTGAAGACACTGAGGCCCCCCCAGAAATGGCTCCCCCAAATCGTAGGCCATTTACGGGGGAAGTCAGAATCAGAACCCAGGACTTCTGACAGTGCTTGTTCTTTATCCTTCCATCAACACCAAGCGCTTAACTTTACAAACTTATGGGGCTGTAATTTACATACAGAAAACATGCACCTGTTAAGTGTACAGATTGAGGTATTCCTGCAGAGTGAACGAGCCCACTGTAAGCAGCCCCCAAGGTAAAGGAGGAGCATCCAGAAGCCCCTGTGCCTCCCCATCCACTTACCCTCTCTCACTTGCCCCAAAGGAAACCGCTTTGTTAGCTTCTAGCTCTGTAAATGTAAGAACCTAATTACTGTTTTTGAGCTTTTTATAAATGGGATCGTATAGTAAGGACATACTGTTGGGTGATTCCTCTAGTGGAAAAAGGCAGGCCCAGTGTTAATGAGGTGGTCAGTATAAAACAAGTGGCTTGGTGCCTGGGATATGGTACCTCTTCCCTGAAACTTAGCTGCCCCTGTTACTGCCACCTGTGTAGAGGCTAACCAGCTGAATAGTGTTTACCCGCCACTGAGGCAGGTAGCTCTCTAGGGATGCTAGAATGTGTTATGTACAAATATATATACTCATTTGATAGCTTATTTTTATTAAGATGCAAGACATGAACGTATAGCACAGCCTGCTGAATGTCAACAACTCCAGTTCTCACCTGCCAGGAATTTGGATAATTCCCCTGTTTATCAATTTTTAGTCAATAATCAACTTTACTCTGAAAATAACAAGGATTTGGTAAGTGGTTTAATTACATTTAACAAGGTGTATCCAATACCTCCTACGACAGTTGAAGCGTATTAGATCAGGTGGTCAGGATTTTTCTAGATGGGGAAGGAGAACTTGCTCCTCCATTTTCTTGGGCTCTGAAGCTGGAATGGCTGGGCTGTGGCTTAACTGAATGGGGATGAGGAAGGGCGACAGGGTGTTGCTGGCTGGGGAAAGTACCTAATAAGGCACGGGAAGCTCTCAGGGCCAAGACCATGCCACTTGGGCAAGTGTGCACTGCAGCTTCTGGAAGCAGTCTTCTAGCTTGGGCATTCTAGGTCCTCTAAGCCTTGCTTCCGCCACCAGTTATTTGCTTCTGCCTCCTGGAAGGAGGGTCTGGATTTTCCTGCCCTGCCTGTTTTTTTTTTTTTTTTTTTAAATCATTTTAAAACTGATGGTAAATACAGTGATTGGGATGAACAGTTTGACTGTTGGCGAAAGCACTCATTGCTTTACTTTTGTTACGTGAAGTTCCAGAAAATAACCTGAATTATGGCCTTGGGTAATGGTCTATGCACTGAAAAATAACCTGTCAAAATTCCATGTTTTCTTGCGGAATTTGTAATTCTTTATGATGGGAGTGAGATGATACTGTAGAATAGAAGTTTAACTTTATCACATCATTGACTGACCTTGGGCAATTTTCTTCAACTGTGCTTCCTCATCTGTACAATGGGATTAATAATGTGATGCTTTAATAACTTACTGTACGACAAGGCATAGGTAAATAAGTACTATAGGGTTTGTTGTTAAACCACAAAAAAACAATACTATGTTTGTTAATGTCCTTGTCCCACCAGCACAAGGACAAAATCAGTCTCTGCTCTAGATTTTGTGATGTCTCCTGCCTTCTTTCATTTCATGGGATGTTGTAAATTTAACAACAAACAAAATTAAATTGACTTGTAAATATGTTATGTTGGACGTAATTACCAGATCAGAAAACAAACTAGGGTAGGTAGTCAGCCATTAGGAGGGAGGTGGGAAAGAATTTGGCTAGGCAGCCAAACTCTTGGTTTATACATCAGTTTTTAACAGAACAGCCCAGCACATCAGGGCTGGTTCCTGGTAACCTGACTACTCAGATTCTAGGCTGGTTGTCCCTAACCATGGTACCTGGGGTAAGTCTGTTCTCCACTCCCCGCCCCAGTCTGGTTTCCCCATCCCTCAATGGCGGTGAACTGTTCAGATAATAACTGCACACAGTAAACAAGTTCCATCGGTGTAATAGTGCATAGAGTAAAAAGTATGTTTCCCTCCCACCACTGTCCCCTGGGCCTTTCCCAGAGGCAGCCTGGTACCAGCTCCTTTAGGAGCCTTCTGGAGCTACCTATAGGTGGCTGTGTGTATGATTTCCCCTTCTGTTTTTCTTTTTAACACAAACACATATTACACTGTTTCGCTCCTTGCTCTTTTTTAAAATTGTGGAACATTCTAGACATCCGGAAAAGTGGAAGAGTAATGATAATGAACACCTATGTATATAACACTCTAGTTAAGATGTAGAACAACCCGCTGCCTTCCACAGATAACCACCTTCCTGGCCTTGGTGTTTATCATCCCCCTGCAGGTCTGTCTTTATACTTTCATACATATATGTGTGATCTTCAGCGGTATGTGTAGTATTGTTCTGGATTTTTTTTTTTTTAACCTTTTTGGCCGCACTGCGTGGCATGCGGAACTTCCCCGACCAGGGGTTGAACCTCGACCCCCTGCGGTGGAAGCGACAGTCTTAACCACTAGACCACCAGGGAAGTCCTGTTTTGGATATTTTAAACGTTTTATGAATAATATATATTCTTGGGTTAGTAATTTTTTTTTTATTTTGCTAGTGAGGTTCATTCATTTTGAAAATGTTTAGATCTGTTTCATTCATTTTCACTACAGTACAGTATTACATTTATATCATACTTATTCTCCATTCTGTTGATAGACATTTAGATTATTTCCAGTTGTTTTATTGTTCTGTTACAAACTGCTTCTATAAATACTCTGGTGCACATGAACAGACATTTCCTTAGAGGATATACCTAGGAACAGAATTGCTGAGTTGTGGAGTATATCTGTTTTCACCTTAATTAGAAATCGCTGAATTACTCTCTGAAATGATTTTAGGAATTTCTGTTCCCACAGAATATGCGGTTTTTAGTTGCAGTATTAACATGTGATGTCAAACTTGAAATTTTGCCATGATAAAAGGGTGAGGTGGTTTTCATTTGCATTTCTCCTTTTATTTGTATCTTTAGAGGTTATTTCATGCTAATACAGATAGATCTATACTACTGCCTTTCTAAAAAAACATAAATTTTGGAATAATCTTAGATTTACAGGCAAGTTGCCAAGCTAGTACAGTGAGTTTCTATATACCCTGCACCCAAACTTCCCTTACTGTTAACATCTTATATAACCGCTGTACATTTGTCAAAAGTAAGAAATTAACCTTACTGTTCACTAGACTGCACACTATATTTGGATTTTACCAATTTTCCTAGTAATCTCTTGTTTCTGTTCCAGGAGTGGATCCAGAGTACCACATTGCACTTAAGTTGTCCTATCTTCTTAATCACCTTCTACCTCCCAGCTGTTAAAAAAAATAGCTGCAGAGTATTTTATTGTATGGATGTGTCAATTTAGTTAAACCTGTTGATGGACATCTGTGTCACAGAAAAAGTGAGGTGGATTCTAATGACACTTCCAAATTTTAAAATTAAATTCTGGCCACATTTGGATAGATACTGCTTTTGAAAAGAAATTCTTTACATGACAGGAAACTACGTAAATAAGATTGAAGGAGATGTTATAGAAAGTTCTTTTGGCCAGTCTTAGTGGCGTCACTTATTATAGTAAAAAAAAAAAACAACTCCTTTAACAGCTGTGCTGGAATGCTGTCTCCATGTGCAGGCACTGATGCCAGAGGGTCATGTGGCTCTTCCTGTCTCACTAGGAGTAAAACCTAAGGTTTATTCTGCAAGGTCATGTCATCTGGCCCTCGGCTGCTGTTCAGAGTTCTTCCTCTCCCATCAGGTCAGGGCTGCTTACTTATTGTTGCCCATTTTGTGTTCTACCTATTTGGGTCATCTTCCTTTCCAGGTAATCATGTAGTTTACTCTCTGCCCAGGTGTTGCCTTACCAGAGTTGCGCCCTGCTCTGTCTGAAATGTCCATGTCTTGCTCTTCCTTGGCTTCATTTTTCTTCGTAGCACTTGGCACTGCCGGGCATCATATGATGTGTTTTTTTTTTTTTTTTTTGCGGTACGCGGGCCTCTCACTGTTGCGGCCTCTCCCGTTGCGGAGCACAGCCTCCGGACGCGCAGGCTCAGTGGCCATGGCTCACGGGCCCCGCCGCTCCGCGGCATGTGCGATCTTCCCGGACCGGGGCACGAACCCGCGTCCCCTGTGTCGGCAGGTGGACTCTCAACCACTGTGCCACCAGGGAAGCCCCATATGATGTGTTTTTATTTGTTGTCGTGGTCACTGACTGGATCTGCAGCACGTACAACAGTGTTTGGCCTGTAATAGGTGCTCAGTCCTGCTGAACCGTGGTGTGAGCTGTAGCAAGAGGACTTAAGCTCAGTAACTGCTGGTGGGTCGGTGTGCATGAAACTTAAATGCTGGTAGTGCCAGACCTTTATCACGATTAAACAAAGCATTTTCTTTTATTAACTGAAACGAATTTTACGGAATTGTGTTTAGGAGTTTGCAAATCAAGAGTGACTTTGGACTCAAGTGAAGTGTTGGCTTTTAATAATAGTTCGTGTCCAGGTTAGAGCCAATCCCCCCCACCCCCACCCCGAGCCTTTTGGAGAGGATTTTATGTAGGGGTTAGGGACACAGGACCCTGACATAACTAAGATATCCCTGGGGGCCCTGATTTGAGGTAAATCTGAAAAGGGAACCAGCTATAATCTGAGGAGTTGTTTCCCCTCTTTTTAGTTCCAGAACTTAGTTGTTTTTAAACGTTTAACCCAGTGGTTCTCAAACTTTTTGGTCTCAGGATCCCTGTATACTCCTGAGTCATTGAGAGACCCCAAAGAGCTTTTGTTAATCTGGGTTATATCTGTGATATTTACCATCTTATAAATGAAGCTGACAAAATTTTAAAAATAATCCTTAAAAAAAATAAATCCGTTACATGTTAACGTATCGTGATTATAATGAAAAATAGCTGTTTTCCTAAACATAAACCTATTTAGTGAGAAGAACAACTTATTTTACATTTTTGCAATCTTTTTGACACCTGGCTGGATTTTCAGCTGCCTCTGCATTCAGTCTTTTGCACTGTCGCATGTCATATGCTTCCAGAAAAATTCCACTGCTCAGTTTTGAGTGAATGAGTGAAAAGGGCAGCTAACATCTTCATATTACTATTATGAGAATTTTGACTTCATGGATCCCCTAAAAGAATCTCTGAGACCCTCAGTGTTCTGTGGGCCACGCTTTGAGTGTGAACTACCCGTGTAGCTGATTTGCAGGAACTGCAGACATCATAGTAGGTGACACTTCCTGAGAGTTCATTGTGTGCCCAGCACTGTTCTAAGTGCTTTTTGCTTAACATTTTATCCTCATAGCAGCCCTCTCAGGTGAGAGCAACTAAATCAGAATGCTGGGGACATTCTAATATCCTGCCCTAATCCATGCTGTGGTCTGAATTTTAGATTTCAGCATTTCCAATGAAGGTGGTATTCCTTTTAAGTATTAAGTACTCAAAAGTGACATTTATAGTAGACACACTTGCATGTATCTGAAACTTTTTACTTAATAAACAATCACGTGCGATGAGCCCAGAACACTGAATTTCCTTATTAGTGGGTTTGCATGAAATCTTTTTTTTTTTTATGCATATTATTGTCTTCTTCAAGGGTGCAGAGACCACCCAGCCGGTTAGCAGGGATGGGATAGAGCCTGGGCCGGCTTCTGGCTGGCTGGCTGGCTGAATTGATTTCTGGGCTGTACCCTAGGCCGAGTGTAGAACCATACAGATGTGCCTTTGACCTCTGCCAGTACCCATTCACCTGGCTGGACCTTGGGCATTTCTGTCAGGGGCTTCTTCATGGTCCAGTTGTCGAGTAATATTATCTAAGGTGATTTAAGTTTATGTCTGATCATCACCTGATAGGTTGACACTTTGGAAGAAGAGCTTTGCTGACAGGAGTTTATATTGGACTGGAGTGCCCCTTTTTTCTTTTTTTAATTAATATTTTTTATTGGAGTATAGTTGATTTACAGTGTTGTGTTAGGACTAGAGTGCTCTTTCTTTAAATATATATTTATTTATTTTAATTTTGGGTCTTCGTGCAGACTTTCTCTAGTTGCAGCAAGTGGGGGCTACTCTTCGTTGCAGTGCGTGGGCTTCTCATTGCAGTGGCTTCTCTTGTTGCGGAGCACGGTCTCTAGGCACACGGGCTTGCGTAGTTGTGGCATGCGGGCTCAGTAGCTGTGGCACGTGGGCTCTAGAGCGCAGGCTCAGTAGTTGTGGCACACGGGCTTAGTTGCTCCACGGCATGTGGGATCTTCCCGGACCACGGATCAAACCTGTGTCCCCTGCATTGGCAGGGGGATTCTTTTTTTTTTTTTTTTTTTTGCAGTACGCGGGCCTCACCCTGTTGTGGCCTCTACCGTTGCAGAGCACAGGCTCCAGACGTGCAGGCTCAGCAGCCATGGCTCACAGGCCCAGCCGCTCCGCGGCATGTGGGATCTTCCCGGACTGGGGTATGAACCCGTGTCCCCTGTATCGGCAGGTGGACTCTCAACCACTGCGCCACCACGGAAGCCCTGAAAATTCTATCTTAACTGGTGTTGGTACCTCAGGGTCAGGGTCTCAGCCCTGTACTGCAGGGCTCCACTGTGGCCTTTGCTCATGGACTGAGGCCAGGAACCAAGGAGGAAGGGAGTTTTTATTGTCACTCATTTTCTGAAAGTGATGACATTTGGTTTGTAGACTTTGGTCCCATATCTGTGGCTAAGCATATGACCCCAAGCCTTCTCAGCCACCCAGGTGGTTCTATGGAGGGATGAGCCTGTGGTTGGGCTTCCTACCAGAGCATGTGACCAGGCAGCTGAGGGCTCTGGCTGGCAGTGAACTTCCTCAAGGCTGTGACTCCAGGTAGGGGTGGAAGAGGGCCCATGAGGGTGGGTGCAGGTCACAGCTCCTTCTGGGCCCCTCTGAGTATGACTTTTCCTTCTGTCTTTGTGCTTTCCTGAATTTTCTTAATTGTAGGCAGTGAACATACGTGGTTTGGTAATCAGGAAAAAAAAGCCTGTTATTATTTTTAAATTTTTTAAAATTATTTTTTAAAATTAATTTTTTTTTTTTTTTTGCGATACACGGGCCTCTCACTGTTGTGGCCTCCCCCGTTGCGGACCACAGGCTCCGGACGCACAGACTCAGCGGCCATGGCCCATGGGCCCAGCTGCTCCGCGGCATGTGGGATCTTCCCGGACTGGGGCACGAACCCGTGTCCCCTGCATCGGCAGGCGCACTCTCAACCACTACGCCACCAGGGAAGCCCGGGAGTGCTCTTGAATGAACTAGATAGGAATTTCTCTTCCCAAAATCAATTATGATAAATTGAATCGTTCTTTTACAATCTAAGAAGATCACACAGCCTTGCCCCTCAGTGTGTGTTATCACACAAGGCAGTGTACCTGAGGATTCTGTTGCTTTCTTCATGTGGATTGATTTCTTGTCCTAGAATGATCTGGCTTGTGAGGAAAATTAAAAAGCAAGGGGGCAGTGCGAGAGGAGAAGCAGGGAAGAAAGAAGCTTTGTCTTAAGTAACAGAAATAATAGCTTATCTGAGCCAGAGGTGATGGGATGTCAGCCTAGCAGCTTGAAAGCTTTATTGCCACAGATTCCTTCTGTGATAAGAGGACTATTTGGACCTTACTTCCTCCAGATCAAGGCAGGCTGCCTCTAAGCGTATGCCATTCAGAATGATTAAATGGGCAGTATTTTTATTCTGCTCTGCAGAATGTTTTCCAAAAGCAAGATCCTCTAAAGAAGGGACAAGTGCTCTTTGTCATCGAAGGTATTTGTGACACCAGCTGTTTCATCGAGTAGTCAGTGTTGAGTGCATTGTGTTATCTCCTGCTCTTAGGGAATCTAAGTGCACAAATTCTCCTGAGAAATGTCTGAATGCGGGGGACCTGAGGTAGATACTGCCTCTCCTGGGGTTCCTCTCTCTTGGTTTCCTAGCAACCGGCTTGTTGCCATGGCAATGCATTACCCAGGCAGCAGATCCACTGCCCTGTGGAATGTGTACTCTGATTGTTGAGATTGGGAGGCTGCTTGCATTTTCTGTTACCCCTTTTTTTTTTTTGATAATTAGACTCGAACGGTATTTAGCATATGTTAACTGAAATATTTAAAAGGAATAAAAAAGATTTTATATGGCTAAAGTAATAAGACTGATTGTTTTAACAAATAGGGCATAAAACACACATTCTAAGAATGATTATCCCTTTCATTCTGAGGTGGTTTTTGAAAATCTTTGTTAATTATATGGTGTACATGGACTTTTAAATATCGCAGTGGAGGTAGACCTTAGTAAAGACTTGTCATTTGGAGACGATTTTGGTGAGTGAGGTAGATGATTAAGCTGGTATTATAGTTAGGCTTAGGTTTGACTGCAGACAGCAGAGACCTAGAATAATGGTGCCTTAATTATGATTGAACTGTTCCCATCTATCATAGCGAGTTCAGGAGCCAGGCAATCTAGGGCTAGCATAGTGGTTCTACTTCCAAAAGAATTCGGAGACCCAGGCTCTTCTAGCTCAGTGCTCTGCATCATTGAGGTCTAGGCCCTTTCTTCATGGCCCATCATGGCTGCCAAAGTTCCAGCCATCACTTGTCTTTAAAAGTGCAATAATGTCTACTAACATCCCATCAGCCAGAATGTGGTTTCATGGCCAGACCCTGCTACAAGGGGGACTGGGAAATGTGGTTTTAAATTTTGGCAGCTGTGTGTGTAGCTAAGAATTTGTGGTTCTGTTCCTTTGAAAGGAGTGGAGAATAGATATAGGGAGCAACTTGTGGTCTGTGCCACACTGGGCGATAATTGTTCCCTAAAGCAGGTTGTAAGGTTTAACTATTTTTTCTGATTTTTAAAAGTAACATGAGAAAAAATTAATTTATGCTAGTATACAAAAATTAGAATGTGAACACCTCCCTTTGTCATCCTTTCCCTCGAGTCCACCATTAACAAGCCAGTGTACAATTAACTGAGCTTCATAAGTACCAGGCACTCTTAGTGCTTTCTGTGCCTTCTTATTAATCTTCACAGAATTCCTGAGAAGAGGGCACTCTTTTTTTAAAGGAAGTTATTTAATTAATTAATTAATTAATTTATGGCTGCGTTGGGTCTTCGTTGCGGTGCGCGGGCTTCTCATTGCAGCGGCTTCTCTTGTTGCGGACCATGGGCTCTAGGTGCGCGGGCTTCAGTAGCTGTGGCTCACGAGCTCTAGAGCGCAGGCTCAGTAGCCATGGCCCATGGGCTTAGTTGCTCCGCGGCATGTGGGATCTTCCCAGACCAGGGCTCGAACCTGTGTCCCCTGCGTTGGCAGGCGGATTCTTAACCACTGAGCCACCAGGGAAGCCCCAAGGGCACTCTTATTTTCCATATTTTGCAGATAATTGCAGCGTTAGTAAGTTGTCTGAGGCTTGGCTTTAGTAGACAGCAGAGCAGGAATTTCGTCAGGTCTGTCTACCCCCAACACTCAGGGCAGTGATCATGTTGCCATACTGCCTCTGTGCCCTTCCAGAGAAGGAGAGGTTTTTGAGGGGGTTTTTCTAAAAAGTGGGTTCCAAAAATATTTTCAACAGTGGCAACTTTCTTGGGATTGGAGGGCCAATCAGCCCAATGACGTGAATTACTGAAAGCTTTTCACTGGTGGTGGTACTGGTGCTTCGCTGGGCGCCTCTCATTTTTGCCCACGCAGGGCTTCTTGTTTAGCTCCTAGCTACACAGGATCGACTCCTGGGCTCATTACAGTGGGGCCTGTGCTTCACTCTCCTGGTGATTTCTGGGTCTTGAATTTAGCAACCAACAACTTCTGAGGTTGCTGGGAAACAGCTCTCTAGGTCTTTGAGCTGCCAGTTAATGACCTGATTAAATGTAGAGAAAGCAAATAGAACATCCTTGATTCAGCTATTTGTGGAACACCTATTCTGGGCAAGATAGTAGATGTGAAAAAGGTCTTCCAGTTGCTCCTGTGGATAATAATAGTAATAGTGCTCACTGGACTTTTGTAGCATGCCAGCACTGCACTGTTTTACAGTCGGTTAATTTTTACAAATCCCTTGGAGTAGGTACTAGTAATAGGCCCATTTTGCAGATTGGAAGACCAAAGTCTGAAGGTCACATGACTAGAAGTGGTAGAGCCATGATCTGAACCTTCACTGTCTGATTTCAGAGGCAGTCTGGTAGGGGAGTCAAGATAATGTGGGTAAATTAAGATACCAGAGAGAGAGATGATGGTTGAGAGACTAATACTCTGGCCGTTGAAAGTGCATAGTTACGTCGTCTCTTTTCTCAAAACAATCCAGTGATCAATGGCTTCATCCTCATTTTACAGATGGAAAACAAGCTGAGAAGGATGGCGATTTGTTTAGGGTCATTTGGACAGGACTTGCAGGCAGATCTTATTTTCTTTTCAGTATACCGTGTTTGAAAAACATTTAACTTGTTAGATGGTGGGTAAGTTGCCTTAGAAGCCTCGCTCTAAACTTGGGGTTTAGCCCCTTCTCACTTAAGAAGTCATCGTAAGAGCAGCTAAAACACACACGGCTGTGGTGAGCTCTCCCTCCTTCCCTCCCTCCCAGGCTCACTGAGGATTTTTGGTCAGAGTCTAGGGCGGCCACCAAGCCCATGACGGATCCAGCTCATGGCAGCTGTTCTCAAGACAGTAAAATTCCACTACAGCCTGTCTTTGATAAGTGACCTACATGTGGAGTGGTTTAGAGCACATCTGCTTATTTTCTTCTAAGCCTAGGAGTAAGAAGGGAACAGAGCCCCCACCCCTTTCCTAAGGAAATAACCACTGAAGTCTTAAAAAAACAAAAAACACACCTGAAACCCTGTCCTCATAAAATGAAACTTGGTTGTGGGGTTTTAGTGTCTCTGAAGTGATCATTTCTCTGACTCCAGCCCGCCAGCATTTGTCACTGAGGGCTCGAATGCCAGGCCCTTGAACTAAGAAGTGTAGTGCTCGCCTTACCCTGAGCAGTGATCCTTCTTAATAGGACAAATTTAATCAGAAATCTCCAGGGTGTCAGGCAGACGTTCTAAGAACTGTCTTAGAGTTCAGCCTGTTGCCTCAGGGAAGGAAGTTGGTTTTTGGGGGCAGTGTGGGAAGATGAAAATAGAGATGAAAGCTTTGCTGGGAAGATGTTTTGAGAAATAACTCATGAGAATGTAGGTTAGGGTAATTTTCATATTGGTTATGTGTGAATACTGAAAATGTCATTTGCCTCATTATTCTAACAGTGAAGACTTTTGTAGCCCCTAGAGGTCTTCTAGCCCCGCTCACCACTCAGGATCCCTCTGACACAGAATCCGTCTAGGTTGGGCATTGCGTTTCTGCTTGGTTGCTCCCACTCTTGTAGAGGTCATCACATAACAAGCCAACTCATTCCCTTTTTTTTTTTTTTTAAGCATCAGTTTAATGGTTAGAGGACAGTTCAGGCTTCAGAGTGAGAACTCTGACTTCAAGTTGAGACTCTGCACTTATTAGTTAGAACCTGCTTAATCTCTCACAGGTTTCCTTAATTTTTTTCTTTCTTCTGGCTGTGCCGTGTGGCATGTGGGACCCTAATTCCCTACCAGGGATCAAACCCCGCGTCCCCTGCAGTGGGAACGTGGGGTCTTAACCCCTGGACCACCAGGGAAGTCTGCGATTCCCCTTTTATAGCCTGTGGGTGTTAAGTGTGTTCCTTACCTTGAGCTGTGGTCTGCTTCCCTTCACCTCTACCCAACTGCTCTGAGGTCTGGGATCGGAAGCCACCACCCAGAGCAGATCCATCCCCATGTCAGAGGTGGAAGGTGTCCTTCACCTGTGAAGATAACTGTGCTTATCCCGGAAGCCTTCTGTCTCCCAGCTAAACACCTGCAGTCTCCTAAGGGCCTCGCCTTCCGACCTGCGCTTGTCACTGTCCCACGGGAAGCAGGGTGCGCAGGTGTGCTCTGCCTGCCCGTGTCCACTCACGCCGCAGCTTCTGAGCCCCACCTCTGTCCTTGTGCTGTTGGCTTTTGCTGCCCTGCTTTTTCTTTCAGCCCAACAGACTTCACATTTAAATTTAACCCGGAGAGTTTCATTTTCCCAGCTGTCGTCTTCAGCCCTTGCTGTCCCTGCTCCCTGCTCAGCCTTTTTGGGATGAGCCTTCCACTCCATTTAGGTGCCCGTCATCTGGATCTCCCCACCTCCCCCTCGTTTCTGCCACATCACAACTGGGTGACACTAACACGAGCTGTCGCCCACAGCATGGACCATGGGCGACACTCATCACAAGGGATGAGTGCCTGGTGGGGCCTTTCCCAGTGGGCCTGAGGTCTGCTGGAGCGCCGCTCCTGAAAAGACAAAAGTGTTCTTTCCCTTCAGCAAAGATCACTGCTCTCCCTCAGAATGTTCAGGAATCCCCCTCCCCCCGCCCCGCCCCACCAGTCTTTCAGCTGCCTTCTTTCAGGTGCCAATTCAATTTTCATTTTGAAGAAGCCACCTCCGGCTCCCCGGAACAGTTGGGCATTCTCCTTGCAGCTCCGTGTTTCTGCTAACGCAGCACCATTATTCCTGTGTCTGTCCCTCCCACCTGAAAGCACTGCTTGTCGCGGTCAATGGAGTTGATAATTGCGTCTTCATCTTAGTTGTTTTCCCACTTCTGTGGAGAAAAACCATGCTTACCCCGAGAGCTTTCAGTCCCCAGCTGGAGTCCCTGGACAGGTGTTGAGAACCCCCTGAAGTGGTGTGAGGGTGTTGTGTATTAGTATGTTTTCTGAGGAAGGGATCTATGTTCCAAACGTGTTCTGACCCACTGTTTGATTCCCTCTCAGGAGACCGGCTCCCGAAATAAGCCCCTGAACCTCTCAGCAGGTCGCGCACTTGGCATCACCAGGCTTGTTTCAGCCTCATTACCAACCCTGAGGACACGCAGTTGTTTCGGGTCATCTTAGGAAATCGCACCACAGACCATTTTAATAACGTGCACCTTTATAAATTTGGCTTTAGTTTGGAGGTAAATGGGGAGGTCTTGGTGAGAACTGAGTTTCTGGGAGCTGGGACTTCAGTTTTCATTTCTTAGTGTCCCTGAAGTCCGTTTTAGGCTTGGACTGGGTGACCTCTCAGGTCTGCCAGATTGGCCACCAGGCATATATTTTACCTCTAGTTCTGAGGTGGGGGCTTGTTACCATTCAGCGACTGTTAGGACTGGGAAATGACCTTGGGTTCTGCAGTAGCTGGACCAATTTCAGATAGAAGGGGCTACTTTTTTAGTCCAGAATAGCCTGGCCAAAACAAGTAACAAGTCTTTATAGCAGGTGATTACTATTTCAAGTTCCTAGGGGGAGTAAACAAGTTACAAAGTATTCTTGCAGCTTGGGCCTGTGATAGTGCATTGTGTTCGGGGAAACCTGATAGATTTTGGTCAGTTAAAGCCGGTTCCTGGCTGGAAGTTTGGAGAAAATCCCTAGACTGAGTATTTGTAAGGATGGAGAGTGGTGGTCAGGCCTTGTGCAGGGAGCCCTGCTTTTATCTGCCGAGGTCCATCCTTCCGGCGTCATGGTGTATCTCTGTATGTTCCTTTGCCTAGAGACTCATTTTGTAGCCTCCTGTTCATAATTCGAGCTCCTAATTCAGATGTAGAAGCAGGCGATGTACTTAGTGGGTACTGTTCAGGGGAACTGGGAGGCCAGTGCCTGAGAGGAGCGTGGGAAGCGCTGGTGGGAGCTGCCAGGTCTGGGGCTGGCTCTGTGACCCCCTCACTCCTCAGAGCCCTTACCCTCGTGACGGGACTCCTGCTCCCCTCTGACCTCCCGGGACCTACGGCTGAAGGCCGCAGCCTAGCTTGGCTGTGTTATGGTTAACCATCTGGGGAGTGTGGTACTGTTTTGAATCGGGCACATGTTTACCCACAGAGACCAGATCAAACCAACAGCTTTTGGAATGTGGCCAGTTCTGTTGAGTTCATGAACTGGTTGTGGGTTGTGATTTTTTTTGCTCCCCAAAGGGCAGAGAAGGCTGTAATCTGGGCAGATTAAGAATTCATTTGGTGGTGTCTGAAGGGGCGCAGATCATCTGGCTTGAGCTTTCTGGGGACCTGTGACTCCATGTCTGCATGAACAGTTTGTCGAACTATAGCTAGTCTTGAATAGCTAGTAAAGTAATAACAGTATTTCCTTTCCTTCCTTCTAGTTTTTTTTTTTTTTTTTTTTTTTTTTGCGGTACACGGGCCTCTCACTGTTGTGGCCTCTCCCGTTGCGGAGCACAGGCTCCGGATGCGCAGGCTCAGCGGCCATGGCTCACAGGCCCAGCCACTCCGCGGCATGTGGGATCTTCCCGGACCGGGTTACGAACCCGTGTCCCCTGCATCGGCGGGCGGACTCTCAACCACTGCGCCGCCCTCCATGTGTTGTAGCCCATGATGTGTGTGTGTGTGTGTGTGTGTGTGTGTGTGTGTGAGTGAGAGCGAGAGAGAGCGAGAGAGCGAGCGAGAGCGAGAGCGAGAGAGAGAGAGAGAGAGAGAGAGAGAGAGATGTCTATAGAATTACTGTGTCCTCTCTTGGTTTACAAGGTGAAGCAACATGCAGCATGACTCCTGCGGTTCTAAATCTGTTTCTACGTGGCTGTGGGGTTTTCTTCTCAGACCCAAGCCAAATGTTTTCTGTTTACAGTAGAAGTTACTTCAACCCTCCTGTGATAGCTGCTGTGCAGTCATACGTCTGCATGTGGCCCGGTGTAATCTGTTGCTTCCTAGTGAGGTGTGAATGTGAGAGTTTTCTTCCCAGTTTTTAGTTCCAGAATCAAGGAATACCATAGTTCTCTCAGGGCAGTTTATAAAATATTCTTTAAAATTACACACAAGCAACATGACATGGGGAATTTAAAAAAGTAATTTAGCCAACCATCTTGTTTTATTTTCTGATTTTTGTACAACCCCAATTTCATATTCTTGAATATTTTTCTGTTTGACGTACATCATTTTTATAAGTATATTTAGCAACTGCATAATATTTTTTTTTATAAATTTATTTATTTAGTTTTGGCTGTGTTGGTTCTCGTTGCTGCGCATGGGCTTTCCTCTAGTTGCGGTGAGCGGGGGCTACCCTTCGTTGCAGTGCACGCGCTTCTCACTGCGGTGGCTTCTCTTGCTGCGGAGCATGGGCTCTAGGGGCATGGGTTTCAGTAGTTGCAGCACACAGGCTCAGTAGTTGTGGCTTGTGGGCTCTAGAGTGCGGGCTCAGTAGTTGTGGCACACGGGCTTAAATCCTCCATGGCATGTGGGATCTTCCCAGACTAGGGATCGAACCCGTGTCCCCTGCATTGACAGGCAGATTCTTAATCACTGAGCCACCAGGGAAGCCCCTGCATAATATTTTGGTGAGAATGTTACTAGTTTTTTCCCTCTAGTTTTGACCATTCAGGTTACATCTGCCTTTTTTTTAATGTCGTGAATTTGACTTTATATATATATATATATATACACACTTAGGCATATTGTATTTTACCTCTTGAATTACTGGATTTCCCTAACATGTTTTATTAGAAGTGGATTTTTGAAGAGGGATTTTTTTCCCCTCAGTTCTTGAAATATATTAATATATTTTGAGAAGTACTTACTAGTCACACTGCTGTCAGCCTTATAAGAATGCATCTTTTTCCACAAATTTATCACTATTTGGTGGTAAGGTATTTTGTTTTTGTTTTCCGTTGGCTATTATTTTAACTTTAAAAATATGGTACCTTCTTGCTTCAACCTGCATTTCTTTGGTTCCAGGTGACTTGAACCTTTCTTCTGTTTTTTTTTTCCCTAATCCCATTTCTGTGGTTGTGACTTCCGCCTGAGTCCTTTCCTTGTTACACCATAGATGAAACTCTGTGTGTGCAATTGGTTTCGAATGGACATACCTACACTTTGTGATATCCAGGCTATGTAGTTTTGTTTTTTTGCTAGCAAACTTGTTTATGTGCAGAAACTCACCCAGTTGATTATAAAAGGTCTCTTCTACTAGAACAACATTAAAAGCCATTGTTTTATGTAATGAGGATATGACTCTTTGTGTTCTCATTACAATTTTTTTTTTTTTTTTTCTGTATGTGGGCTTCTCACTGTTGCGGCCCCGCCCGCTGTGGAGCACGGGCTCCGGATGCTCAGGCTTAGCGGCCATGGCTCATGGGCCCAGCCGCTCCGCTGCATGTGGGATCTTCCCGGACTGGGGCACGAACCCGTGTCCCCTGCATCGGCAGGCGGACTCTCTACCACTGCGCCACCAGGGAAGCCCTCATTACAATTTTTTTAACTTTGGCCATTTTTCATTTCTACAGAAGTTAAAATCTTCTATTTTTAAACCTGCCAGTCTTTCCTCTTGTGATTTTTTTCATTACTTCATGGAAATTTAAGATGGTAAAGATTAAAAGGACTGATCTGTCTGATACTGTTTAAAAATAGTGTGAGAGGAAAACGGTGAACCAGGTAGATTAGTCCCTCTCAGCCCTGTGACATGTGATGTGACAACGCAGCTCCTTGGCTCTGTGGCTCGTGTCTCATACAGCTGGTGAGGGGCCAGCCTAGTGTCCCGCAAAATGCCAAGGCCCCTGATGCTGGGGAAGCAAGTGAGGTGGGCCTGGTACGTGGGAATGGGCCGCATCCTCACACTGATTCTGCTTGCAGCTCTCGCCAGCCCCGTCCTGGGCCTGAGAGAATGTACCCGAGGCTCGGCCGTGTGGTGCCAGAACGTGAAGACGGCGTCTGACTGCGGGGCCGTGCAGCACTGCCTGCAGACCGTCTGGAACAAGCCGGCCGTGGTGAGTGCCTCCGACGGCTGGGCCTCTGTGTCCTCTGTAACTGCTGCCCTTTACGGAGCGCTCTCTCCTGCTTCCTTTTGTTTGTTCTTCCTGGTGAACCTGAGACCTGTTCGTGGGTGGGGGTACCCATGCGGAGGAGTGGCGGGCTGGAGCGGGGAGGCTCCATTCCCCCAAGGCCGCCCAGTGTCCTGGTGGCACAGATAGGGGGAGGTCCTGCCTGTCCTCCGCCGCGTGCCCCATGCTGCCCTCCAGATGCAGTTCCCACCTCTCTACCCCACATAAGGGACCGGCAGGTGCAGCTCCCATTCCCAGGACAGGGCACACGGGTACAGCTCTGTCCTTGGTCACTCACTCGAAGTAGATGCTAAGCTTTTGAAATCCTTTCTCCCCTTTTTTGGTATTTTTTGTCTTTTAAACAGGCAGATCACTGATTCAGACCCTAGAGCTTGGTAGCTATCTAAAATTTTATTTCCAACTATAGCCAGACTGGAAAAGATGCCACTGATTTTTCATCTAAACAGTGATAAATATAGCACATTAATATGGGGAATACTCTTAAGATGACAGACCTCAAGTGCACACTCCACGCAACCTGAGTCCTCAGGAGACGCCCGAGCTCTGCTGGCTGGGCCAGGGGACTACAGGAAGTGCTGTTTGTTTGCTCTGGGATGTGCTTCAGCCTGTGGTACAAGGCAGGTTTGATTGTGTGGAGCTTGAGGTCTAAAACTTGTCGCTGGCCACTAGTACTCCTTCAGTAAGAGAAGAAGAATTAATTCAGTAACACTGCTTTTTTAGTTTTCTGAATTCACTGTCTTAAACCACTCTCTGTGGCCAAAATTACTTTCAGATTTGGTTTCTAATTTGCTTCTGATCTTGTTTTTAATACTGCTTCCTCTTTTGAAATTTAATATATCACGGGGGCAGTTTAGATCTTTCTCTCTTGACAGGACACTCTCGTGGATACCGGAACCTCTCGGGCATCATGCACAAATTCACGATATCATAAGTTCACGATACTGAAAAAAAGGCACATGTAACCTGAGTGGCCGCATGCACAGTATTAGCCTGATTAGGTCCGAAGGTTCAAGGCGGTTTCTCTAAATGCAGCTAAATTCACAGGTGTTCCTTAATCTCACCCAGATGTGTTAGTTCCTTCTTCATGGGTTGAAAATTGGTTGACATAAAGAAGGGAGCGCCCCAAGAGCTTTGAGGACTGGCTAGAATTTCCGTGGTCCTGGGCCATGTAGGGATGCCAGTCTTGTCTAGAAGACTCGCGTCATGTCTCTGAGCTCTGCAATGGTGACGTGCGGCCTTCACTGGCACACAGCACTGCCCAGGAGGTGGAAGGCAGACAGAGCGCCGGCAGCAGTGCTGGTGGGAGTGCGCAGAGGTCTGACTGGGCCTTGTTTCACTGCCCGCACCCCTCTTACTCTGTGATGTTCCGTCACGTTACCGATTTTCTCTGATTTCTGCTGCCCTGAGTTCCAGCTGATTTTTGAGCCTCAGTTTCTTCACAGAGCTGTTGTGAGCATGAATGCGAAATGTAGCCTGTGCCGTGTGCACTGAGCAAGGCGCTGAGGGGTGTAGAGGGTACAGGAGAAGGGTTTCTATCCTGCAGAAGCACAGCGTAGTGTGATCAGCCACATCTAAGCCTCCCCCGCGGTGTCCAGTGCTTCTCACCTAGGTTGGGGGACCGGGATGTGCCCGTGTGTCAGAGATGGCCATGGTTAGATGAAACAGGAAAACGGCCATGGCAGTTTTCAGCTGTGTGCGGTGTGAGTTATGTCCTACGAATACAGAGCTCTCTCCCTCGTGTTCCTTCCTCTTAGAAATCCCTTCCCTGCGACATATGCAAAGACGTCATCACTGCAGCCGGTGACATGTTGAAAGACAACGCCACTGAGGTGAGCCGCCACCAGGGTGTGTGACTGCGTGTGAGTGGTGGCCGTGTGGCCACATGCATCGGTTCCGTACAGAGCTGTGACTGAGGGCGTCCAGCGAGGAATGGTCTAGGCTCAGGTCGGAAATAACTGTCCTGTGGGCCACAGACTGCTTCCGTCATGTAATGTCCCTCACCCCCATCCTTTAAAAATGTAAGAACCATTCTTACCCACAGGCTGTACAAAAACGGGCCGCGGGCCCTAGTTTGCTGACTCCTGGGCTAGGCGTCAAATGCCCGAGGTTGATCGGGACTTTGTATCATATGCCGTTAACCTTTAGGTCCATTTTTGGTGACTTGTGCTCAGAATTCCCTGCACCAGTGAGACCGCAGGTCAGAGGATCTTCGTTCTGAATACGGCTCGCTTTTTGCCTCACTGACCTGGCAGGGCCACGGCTCCACACTAGCCCTCTCCCAGGTCCTCTTCCCCGAGGGCCACTGTTTCTAGCCTTCACGTTTCTGGAGTTGTGGAGGGCCTCTTGCTTTCAGCCCGTTTGTGGAGAAGAAGTCCATCCTGGTCCGACCCTTGCCTCTGTCCTCTCTAGCAAGAGATCCTCGTGTACTTGGAGAGGACCTGCGACTGGCTGCCCAAGCCGAACATGTCTGCCTCCTGCAAGGAGATCGTCGACTCCTACCTCCCGGTCATCCTGGACATGATTAAAGGACAAATGGTACGTGATGGAGAATAGATAGACTCTTCCTTCCAGGCACCTCTGGGGCCCGGGGGAGGTTCCAGACCAGATTACAGTGACTAAAACGGAAAGTCCGTTCATAGACTGGGATTTCGTCAGCAGATCTTTTGTACAGTTTTCGTCCAGAATGGCTTTGGCACAGCAGACCACTCTGCTTGTAACGTTCAAGGGTTGGGGAGGGTATGGGAAATGGGAACTCATAGAATTAGTGAAGGAATGTAAACTGGTATAAGAGTTATAGGTGCTGACTTGGTAACTCATGTCAGCTACAAGGATGCTTGACTTTCATTCAGTAAGTATCTGTTACGCATAAACCATGTGCCAGAGGTTGGGTTTTCAGCAAGGAACAAGGAGCCAGGTTTGTGGAATTTGGAAGGACCCTAAAAACCTCCAGTGGGGCAGGAGTGTCCTGAGATGGGACCAAGGTTTTGGTGAGGAAAGCAGGGGTCACATCACGCAAGACCTTTCAGGCTGTGTTTCAGGATTGTTGGTGCAGCGGGGAGGTCTTGGAGGGTTTCACGGGGAGAGGTGAGATGGCCCCTTTTCAAAGGGGTTGGTCTGGTCTGGGTCCCACCAATTGGGAGTTGCAAGAGGGGAAGCTGGCAGGACGGTCAGGTGTGAGATCTGATGGGGACAGTGGAGGCGGACAGCTGCACGTGGTCTTAGTGGATAAACGGACTGGACTTGCTGGTGGAGGGGAGGAGTTAGGCATGTCTTCCATGTTTGTGGCTGGCACCCCCGGGAGGACAGTGGTGGAACCATTTGTCATAATGGAGCCGTGGGGCTGGCCAAGCAGGTCGGGCGGTTTGGTTTGAGATGCGCCTGTTAGCTGGGTATGCGCACGTGAGTCATGCCAGGAGATGAGGAAAGGGAGAATTCGAAGGCGCCAGGTGGCCTGTTTCCTTCTGGGGAGAGGATTTCCACTTGTGCCTCTTTCCCCCCAGAGCCATCCCGGGGAGGTGTGCTCCGCTCTCAACCTCTGTGAGTCTCTTCAGAAGCACCTGGCAGAGCTGAATCACCAGAACCAGCTCAAGTCCAATCAGATCCCGGACCTGGATATGGCTGAGGTGGTGGCTCCCTTCATGGCCAACGTGCCCCTCCTCCTCTACCCTCAGGACGGGCCCCACAGCAAGCCCCAGCACAAGGTGAGGCAGTGGGCCTGGCCGCCCAGGGCCCCGGGCCCCGTCTTTGGTTGGGTTTGAGCTGTGACACGAAAGGGGACGGCGTGTGCGTACAGCTCTCAGACTGGGGCCTTATTCCTTTACTTGATTCTGCAGTTCCACAACCCACCGTTCAGATGGTTGTGCATGGAGGTTCTGAAGAACCGGAATATCTAACAGACGCAGAGATGGTTCCCCCTTCCTGTTAAGCTTTACTATAATCAATGCCCACTTGATTTTAAACGTGTCAGTCCCTTTAGAGCCTGTAAAAACACATTAGGAACAGTTCAGGGACTCACCCCTGGTGCTGCAGTTACGAGCATGTCGGAATCTGAACACTCTTAGCTGTTTTTAGGAATATGCAGTGTTTACAGACCAACTGCCCCTGTGTCTCTAGGCTGATGGGGACGTTTGCCAGGACTGCATTCAGATGGTGACTGACGTGCAGACTGCTGTGAGGACCAACTCCAGCTTTGTCGAGGCCTTGGTGGACCACGCCAGGGAGGAGTGCGACCGCCTGGGGCCTGGCATGGCCGACATGGTGAGCCTTACCTCAGGCATCGGAGGACGTTCTGGGCCAGGGGGCTGGGCTGTGGAGACAGCAGTGGGGGAGGCAAGAAAAGTTCACTTCCTGGGGCGCCATTTCAAGTTCCAGCCTGAGGGCTTTGAGGAAGAGATGTTCAGACAATTCCTGGTTCCCAGAAAGCAGCCAGATATGTGGTGGGTACTTAAATACCTGGTTGGTTAATTGAGTTTGGATATGTAACAGAACTCGTGGGACAAAATAGTGGAAGGAGAAGGAGACCACTTTTGTGAAGATTTTTTTTTTTTTTTTCTCGCAGTCACCACGACTTTAAGAAACAACAGTAGAACCACTTAGAACCCTGTTCCGGTTCTAAGGCCCGGCTGTTGTCTATTCGTAATTCTAGGTGTGCTGTCCCCGCCGCCAGCAGGGTGGTTGCCCAGGGGAAGCCACGCGCCTGGCTTGTAAGAGGCTCACCCGGGATGCCTTCCTTACTTTGGTGAATGTTGGTCCTCCAGGCTCAGAAACTCTTCGTTAGCCCCGTGGGGGGTTTATGTCTTGGACCGTGTTCCCATTACCCACACTCATGAGATTGATGTCTAAAACCAAAATGCCATTTAGTACCCGACCACTAATGAACCTCTGCAAGGCTGGACGTGGGGAGGCCAGCTGTAAGAAGTCCGTGGGCCTGGGATCTAGAGCAGGCTTTCTGGGTGGGAATGGCTGGCTCTGCGAGCTAAGGGTTCCTTTCTGTTAACTTTCTTTAAAGCCTGTGTATCTTTTAGCCTCATTGAAGTATCTTGGTATATTTGCTGTGTCAGTTGGCTTCCCCAGGTTAACCTCTCTGAGAGCGGTCACATCACCCTGTTTTCTCACGTATAGAGGCTCCCCAGTCATGACCAGATAGGGTCTGCAGGAAATACCTAGATTTTTATGAAAATCATTATAACTTAACTGGATTATACTGGATTTAAACTTTATAATCCTGTCCAAGAATGTGTGAACGGATTTGAAAAGTAATCTCGCATCCATCATAGTGTATCTTGTAGCCACACTCACTCTAAATTGCCCCTGAGTAGTTGCCGTGTGACCTCGGGGAAAGTATGGGCCATAAAAGGAGATTGGAGGACCTCATCTCTAAGGGCCTTTGGAAAACATTTTCAAAACACTTTTGCACACGTGTTTTCCTGTAAGGTATGGAGTAACCAGATTGCCATTTTTTATCTTATTGAGACTTGCCCAGAGCAGGCATTGATGATTCCACTCTTGGAAACTTGCTTGATACTCACCTGTTGACACTGTTGGAAAGGGTGGGGTTTTGGTGTGTTGTTGTAGCAGTGAGTTTCGCTAACAGTCTGTTTCTCTCTCCCCAGTGCAAGAACTATATCAACCAGTATTCGGAAATTGCTATCCAAATGGTGATGCATATGGTAGGTGGCAGGGGAAGCTCCTTGTTAGCATTTTTCCTTGTCTCAAACTGTGATTTCTAGGATTTTGAAAATTATATGGTTTAGTTTCCCTTTTACCTTTAAGTACTGAATTGGGCCAGAATGAGCCCTCTTTGACCAGCAGACTGTCCACCTGCAACTCAGTACCTCCCCCTTGCCTTGCCCAGGCAGGGGAAAGGCTGAAGTAGCCTGACCCCCGGGACTGCCCTGCTGGCTTCCTGGTGGTTGGTTTGCCGGTGCATATGTGAGCTGGCCATCAGATTTCTAGCATCTGGCTTTCATTCTGGGACCCTTGGGAATAGTCTGCTCTGTAGCTAGGCCAGGCCTGAGGATTGCTGTGTTCCAGCCTGAGTTCTGAGGGGGGAGCATCCGCCTCCCAGAGCTGGTCCTGCACTCTGCAGCAGTGTTAGCTGTAGCTGCTGCTGGAGCCCGTAACTTCTGCACTTGCTTCTCATGCATCCAGGGGGTAGGGGCATTCCTTCATTATTAGAGGTAGAAAATATCCAGAAAGCACAGTGAAGCCAGCTCGATCCACGCAGCAAACTGTACAGGGCAGGGAGGTCTGAAGGCATCCTTACATGGGGAAGATGCACTGGCCTCCTGAGATCTGATCTGCAGTGGGTGAGGGGCGAGTTGTCCTTTTTTTTCTCTGTCATGCTGACTTCCCAACTATGTTGAGACTGGCCTACAGTCCTTGAGTTTGTTCTCCTCAGGGACAAGTAGATACACATGCGCATTCCTGGTTTTTTCCCTGAAGATAGGTAACTAAGACTGGAATTGCTGAGTCAAAGGGCAGGGCTTTTAATAACACAGGCTTACCTCAAAGATACTGCAGGTTTGGTTTCAGACCACTGCAGTACAGTGAATATCACAATAAAGTGAGTCAAACGAATTTTTTGGCTTCCCAGTCATATAAAAGTTATGTGTATACCACACTGTGGTCTGTTACGTGTGCAGTAGCATTAGGTCTAAAGAAACAACGTACATGCCTTAATTAAAAAATACTCCATTGCTAAAAACCATTAACATCATCTAAGCCTTCAGTGAGTCATAGCAGTAAAAAGTTGAAATATTGTGAGAATTACCAAAATGTGACGCAGAAACATGCAGTGAGGAAATGCTATTTATTGGAACAAGGGGGGCCAGTAGACTTGCTTGAAGCAGGGTTGCGACAGACCTTCAATTTGTAAAATCTGTGAAGCTCAGTAAAGTGAGGTATGCTTGCATTGTCAAACCAGCCTTCCAGGCTGGCATTCGGCCACCTGGGGGCAGATTGCCCTGAGACCTGGGCTGGGGATCCCTGACCCCTCCGGGTGTATTAGATATTCGGACACACGCCCCCGATTTGAGCAGCCCTGTGTCTTGTTCCCGGCCGCTCATCCCCAGTCTGAGGTGAGGGCCTTGCAGGCGTGGTGGGCTTGGCTTCTGAGCAAGGAAAGCCCCTCCTAACGTGCTTTCTGGGGACCTGCTGCTCAGTGTTTTGCCGTGGCGTGTTAGGGGCATGGGGATGGTGCACCAACAGGCTTCTGGGGGCAGTGTGGTCTGACCCTTGAAGGAGAGAGTAGCTTTCAGGGTCCCCACGTGCATGCAATAGTAGGAACAAGGTAGGTTGCTGCTAGGTGACCGGAAGGGCATTTCACCTAAACATCTGGTGACAGACATCCTTATACCTGGTTAACTGCTTGATTATTGTTGTTTTAATTTTTTCTTAACTGTTGTGTCCTTTCCTTTCTCTTATTTTTTTCATCTCCGATTTCCTGTTTTTTTGTTCAGCAGCAGGATCAGGTATGTGCTGGGAATTTGCTTGTAGTAGTGGGTCTGCTGCTGCTTGTTGTTAATTTTGCTCATCCTTTTTTGTACGGCATCGTCAGCTCTGACAGATAACAAGGAAAGATTGGGAAAGGCAGGCTCCCTCTCCGTGTTAATAACTTGGCTGGCAAGGGAGCTTCCGCATCTCTGCCGTGCGATTCAGCACTGGGAGGGGCCCGGGGCCTCACTTCCCCTTAGGGGGGCCCAGCAGATGAGGCCCGCAGAGCCTTGCACTCTGGTTGCAGTCAGCGCCCAGCCAGCCACGTGCAGGCCACCAGTGTGGCGGGGAACCATCGGTGGCCTCAGCTTCCTTCAGTGCAGGCCCAGCTTCAGTGGGACACCTTGTTTCTGTCATGATTCAGGAGAGCGTTGCATGTCATTGGTCGTGTTTTTCCTCGCCCCAGAAATGCTTCTGCTGCATGAGCAAGTCCTTTGCAGATAGCCAGCAGACTGTCCCCGTCTGTTGGCTCCAGAGAACTGGAAACAGTCTCTCGATGGCTTCTGCCCCTCTGGGCGACGGGGTCCTTTGGGTTCTGGAGCTACACGAGACAACTCAGGAGCCAGGCCACTGGGGGCAACACGTGGGGCCCGAGCCCCCAGACTAGACTTACCGAGCTAGTGCCCTTTCGGGGTTGTACTGAGCACTGCCCTCCTTTGAGTACTGGCATCCGTTTTTAGAATTAAAGATTTTCAAAGGTATTGTGAAGTCTAAGAGGAGAGGACTTCGGTTGAAATATCTGAATTTTCACCTAGGCCTCCTCAGGGAGTTAGTGCAGCAAAGCTGATCGGAGACAAAGCAGCCACACCTCCTCGTCTTTGTCCTTTTTCTAAAAAGCTTTTGCTATATCTTCAACCCCTTTCTGATTTTTGCCCGTTCTTAAAGCCTGCCAGAGATAGGATACTTCTAGGATATACTTTTCAGAATTCTCCAGCCTTACCTAATTTTAGAGCCTTCCGCATGTTAAAACAAGATGAACCATAGCCATGAGCTACTCTTTCCCCTTAACAGAGCCCGTCTTAGCAATCCTGTTCCCGCTGCTTTATGATTTGCCAGTGGGAGCAAATGCCATCAGGCCAGGGCTAGTTGCATTTGTTTACAAAGTATACCAAGTGTGTATACTTCACTTGCTCTTGGCCATTGTCGTAGTGAAATGGTCAAGATGTTGTCCAAACTATCTAGTTCTTCTGTGGTTTGCTATCTGGAGGGGAAAGGGGATCTGGAGACCTTGTGACTTGAAAAGATTCATGACATGGGGAGACTGGGTTTTCGTTTGTAGTGTGTGTGTCTGTGTGTGTGTGTGTGTGTGTGTGTGTGTGTGTGTGCGCGCGCGCGCACGCAATTGTGAACGTGGCTTTTTAAAAAGCCAGTATTTCCCCTTAATGTATAATTTTAAAGGGTCCTGCTACTGAAAGATCCGGTATGGGTTTATTTCTAACACATTTGGCTTTCTGTTAGTTTATGGGCATCGTAGTTCTTCCTCTATAAAGAACATGTAGCTTATTACTTCCTCCTCCTGAGGGCGAGCCAGCTGAGCTGAAAAACAGACCAGGTGTCCTTGGAGTTGATTCGATTGCCCTTGAAAGGTGCCAGGAGTTTTGCTTCCCTGGGTGCTCCCCGGCTGGAGCGGATAGTAGTTCTGTCTGATCACTCTTCAGAGCTTTGCATGACCTCCTTCCCCATGTGGAACTGGTGCATCTGCGTTTGCACAAGCCCCTGTAGATTTAATGTGGGCTCTTTGTCTGGGGGGCAGTCAGCTTTGACACTGGGTCTAGGATGTTCCTCCAGCACCCCGACTTCGTGTGTAGAGCGTGGGACAGGGGGTGGTGGGTTTGGGCCTGCCTCTCACTGCTGCTTCTGTGCTCTTTTTAGCAGCCCAAGGAGATTTGTGGGCTGGTTGGGTTCTGTGACGAGGTGAAGGAGATGCCCATGAAGACTCTGGTGCCTGCCAAGGTGGTCTCGGAGAACGTCATCCCTGCCCTGGAGCTGGTGGAGCCCATAAAGGTACCTGGTGCCGTTGGTTTTGTGATGCCCCGCCACTCCACATTGTCACACCCTACAAGGCACACACTCTTGGCTCCCTGCTTGGCTTTTTTTTTTTTTGCCGTATGCTGGCCCCTCACTGTTGTGGCCTCTCCCGTTGTGGAGCACAGGCTCCAGATGCGCAGGCTCAGCGGCCATGGCTCACGGGCCCAGCCGCTCCGTGGCATGTGGGATCCTCCCGGACCGGGGCACGGACCCGTGTCCCCTGCATCAGCAGGCAAACTCTCAACCACTGCGCCACCAGGGAAGCCCTCCCTGCTTGGCTTTTAAAGGTATTTGAGTTTGAGACCATTAGTTTACAGTATCCCCTAAATTGATGCAGCGCCCCTTACCCTCGTACATTTATCTCCTTGGTTATAAACCCTAGTGCTCATGGGATCAAGTCTACGTTTTTAGCACACCATTCGAAATCATTTTTCAGTGCCCGGCTCCGACCGAACCTTTCCGATGTGCTTTCTGTGGCCTCGCCCACCTCCTTCCCCATGCTGTGGCTGTTGGATGTTTCCAGAACAGGCGCCCAGCCACGTGATGTCTTATCACATGGCACGTGTGTGCACTTCTTGTTCCAGAACTTTCCATGTCAGTGTCACTTGACCTTTAGCTGTCTCGTCTCCTCCTGTTGTCTTCTCTCGGCACGTGTACTGTGTGGACCACACAAGGGTTGTGTCTGGCAGAGTCGGAAGCGCTGCTGCCGCCCCTGCTGTCCAGTCGAGACGCTCAGAGGCTCTGGCCCACCTTGCTGACTGAGTTAGTGGCTGGAGAAGATGGAGAGTTATAGCTTGTACTCTAGCCACATGTGATACTTACATTTAAAAAAAAAAAGAAAAATTCAGTTCCTTGGTTACACTAGCCACGTTTCAGGTGCTTAGCAGTAGGCTCATGTAGCTAGCGGCTGCTGTATTGCGTGGTACGGCCAGAGAATGTTGCCACTGTCACAGAAAATTATGTTCAACAGTATTGTTTTATCAAAGGTAGGCTCTGGGAAAGCAATCTCAGGCGCTGAGACTTGAAACGCAAGAGCAGACCTGAAACATGTTTAAAACGCTGTCTTCTAAACAGTAGACTCATAGTGAATCCTCTCTCTGTTCCTGCTCCCCCATTCGCCTCCCCAGAATGAATGCTGAATGATGAGGTGATTGCAAGCAAACGGACATTGAATGGACAGCTCTTTGGGGTTGGGGGACAGTTTCACTGCTTCTGTTCCTGGTTTTGGGGGGGTGGTAGAGGATTGGGGAAAGGGACAGGTTTCCCACCATCTAGGAGCAGCAGGGACTGGGGCTTGGACACTGGGAGGAAGCCACACCCCATTCTGAATGCAGCAGGAAGTGGCCTTTGTGTGACGCTAGCCCGTCCTGGCCTCTGCCCCACTCCTTTAGAGGAGCAGGACCGAGGAGTGAGGCGAGGCCCTCAGTGTTAGTATTCTTCTGCCCTTTCAACAGAAGGATCCGGTCCCGGCGAAGGCTGATATTTACTGTGAGGTGTGCGAGTACGTGGTGAAGGAGGTGGTCAAGCTGATTGACAACAACAGGACCGAGGTACGGGGATTTCGGGAAATGCTGCCATCGCAAGCGCTCCTGGCCCTGGAGCCAGAATGGCGTGGTGGGAGGACCCAGCCCGAGAGCTGGGTTTGGCCCTTGTGGGTATGGGACACCAGCCCGGGAGTCGGAACCACCACTTCCCAGCAGCGGATCCCTCTGGGCTGGGGCCGGAGGCAGCCTCTTTGCCCTGCTCTGTAGGTCTAGCCTTTGAGGGAGAAAACAGCACCTTGCTGTTGGCTCCCTGGTCACATCAGCATTTTCAGAGTCTCTCCCACCCCACGCAGCCTCCCATCTTCTCACATGAGCCTTTCTTCTTGTGTTTCAGGAAGAAATAATTCATGCTTTGGACAGCGTGTGCTCGAAGCTGCCCTCGTCCTTATCCGAGGAGTGCCAGGAGGTAGTGGACACTTACGGCAGCTCCATCCTGTCGATCCTCCTGCAGGAGGCGAGCCCTGAGCTGGTGTGCAGTATGCTTCATCTCTGCTCCAGCCGGGGGCTGCCTGTGCTGACCGGTGAGCCCAGTGCGCGCGAGGCCGGCCGGCCGGCCCCTCTCGGGTTGGGGAGGGCCTTGCCAGCACTGAGCCTGTGCTCTCTTGCATAGCACACGTGATGCCGCGGAAGGACGGTGGCTTCTGTGAGGTGTGCAAGAAGCTGGTGACCTATTTGGAGCGCAGCCTGGAGAAGAACAGCACGAAGGAGCAGATCCTTGCTGCCTTCGAGAAAGGCTGCAGCCTCTTGCCTGACCCGTACCAGAAGCAGGTACGCTGTGGGCTGCTTTCGGCCAGAATGTCAGACCCTGCTTGGGACATGCAGGAGCTGGGTAGCTCGCTGAGTGTGCTGCTGGTTGAAGTTTTGAGGGAGAAGCAGCCATTTCTGCCTCTGGCGTGGAGTCCGCTGAGATTTTCTTAAAGGTGCTCTGTTGGCTTAAGTGGAGCCACTAGGGGGAAAAGAACATGAGCAGGTGGGGGTACGTGTGTCACCCGGGCAGGCAGGGAGGCCCTGGGCCCACTGGGCTGGCAAGGCCAGGAATTCTGGTAGAAGAGCACGGCCAGCGCCCCACACTCTGCCTGGGCCCACCTAGACCCACATTGCTGTTTCCCTAACAGTGTGATCAGTTTGTGACGGAGTACGAGCCCGTGCTCATAGAGATCCTGGTGGACGTGCTGGACCCTTCCTTTGTGTGCCTGGTAAGCGGCGTTGGGCCGGTATGGGTTCCTGGGCAGTGTGACCTGGGAGGTGCTGCATGGACCCTGGAAGGGTTCCTCTGAGGTTTGGGGCCGGGGCCAGAGTCTGGGGATGGTGTGTGGGAGAACCAGGCATCCAGGCCCCACCACTTGCCTCGGCAACCCTGCCTTTTCTGGAAAGTGCTTATTAGAGCTCTGATTCTAGCTGCTTCTAGAAGCTGATAATCATCTCAGTTTTGAAAAAGGATTAGCTGGGCAGACCTAATTCTTCCCCCTTCCTTTGACCTTATAGAAGATTGGAGTCTGTCCCCCAGCCCGTAAGCCTCTCTTGGGAACTGAGAAGTGTGTCTGGGGCCCGAGCTACTGGTGCCAGAACATGGAGTCGGCAGCCCTGTGCAACGTGAGTAGCTCAGCAACTGCTCCCCGGGACCCCCGCCAGGCAGGCAGCTCGAGGGAGCACCTGCTCTAACAGACTCCTTTGGTGGGGGAGGGGGACTGAGGCCCAGGGGGGCAGTCAGGCTTACTTATGGGCACCAGCAAAAGCCGGGCTCACTGCATTGTCGTCTTTGAGGAGGGAGCGGTGGCAGTGGATGTTCTGCAGTGTTCTTTGCTTCCACCTTCAGCCCCCTGGTGACAGTGTCAGATATGCACGAGGTCACCCGAGGGATTGCACAAAGCCCATCGGATTCTTGCACGAGGCCTCGCCTCTTAGGTCACTCTTGCCCTGGCTGGCGCCCGGCCTGAATCTTCACCCAGGGCCCAGCGGAGCTCTTCTTGAGCAGCCTGGGAGTTGGCTCCTGGCTGGGCAGCCACTACGGGGTGACCCATGCTGCTTTCCTGGGTGGGGACGTTTCGGCTCAGCCTCTGTTACTTAATGTTCCTTTTTGTGTAACTTCCTCGTGGGGGTTCTTCATGACCGGTAAGCCGGCGTCAGGGCCGCTGCAGGGAGGAGGGTGAGGCCCACCGGTGGAGTGCATTTCTGTCGCTCTCCTGGGTGCCCGGGCCCGTTTCTGAGCTGGCCTGAGCTGATGTATACCTCTGACTCTTGGGTGAGGAGTTCTGCCTTGGGGGCCTCGAGGCAGGGGCTCAGGTGTGTAACCAGAGGAAGGGGGTCCTACCTGCAGGGGTGCTGTTCATCCACTGCTCTGGACTCTTGCCTTACGAGTCCCCAAAACTCATAGCCACCTACTATCCCGAGTTTAAATGAGATGCTGTCCCGGGCCTTTATTAGCATCTTGTGCCATCCCGGCTGATCTGGGACAGGATAGCGGGTCCCAGTTTTGGGTGCCGGCTGATGCACTAATGGGCCAGGGATAGCGTTTGTCACCTGCAGACTAAACTGTTTCCTCTCTCCTGTCAGGCTGTCGAGCATTGCAAGCGTCACGTGTGGAACTAGAAGGCGCGGTCTGTCTTAGAGAAACTGCAGCATCTTTTCCTGCTTGTGTCTGGGGGAACGAACACACAGATCTGTTGGCTTTGTTGTTATAAAAATGATTGATAGGATCCCTCTCCCTCAGTCCCTTTCTTCTCGCCCTCATCTTAGCATTGCTGTCAGCAGGCCGCTGGCGTAGCTGCTTCAGTGTCCCTTTCCTCCCTGCTACATGGATGCCGACATACCGTACACTGGAGGTCTCTTGAGTCTGTCCCTGCATGGTGGTTACCCGGAGGAGACGGGGCTCTGGCTGTGGGCGTGAGCCAGAGCCTCTTGACTGAGGTTGTCCGTCCTCCTGGATGGGCCTTGGGTGCTGAGGGCTCCGGAGGCCTGCTCTAAGGAGGGACCTTCCCTCCTCGTGGGCCTGCTGACTGCCAGACAGAGGCAGTTTTATATGAAAGATGAGAGGCTCAGAATAATTATTAGGCTTTTTAAACAAACAAACAATGTGGTCCTCACTGTAATAGAGCTGCTGGAAGCAGCCGCTCAGGAGACCTGGTGGGGCCGGGCTTGCTACCGTTGGGTCAGCCTTTGATTCGTCTTTCCCGGTTGATGCTGTGTTTGGAGTTCTGTGGTTTGGGGTGGGAGGGGAAAAAACCTGCATGAATGTAACCTGCTAGCTCTTTGTGGAGGTCCTGGGGGCCTGCTTTTGTGCGTGTGGACAGTGGTGACTGCGTCATGCCTGCTCTTGTGTCCACCCTGCTGCTCAGCGCCGCCGTTGCTCTGGGCGGTACAGCCCCCTCCCCTCTGACCCCCCCCCTCCCTGTAGATGGTCTTTCCCTCTGACCCCCCCCTCCCTGTAGATGGTCTTTCCCTCTGACCTGCGAATAAATGTGGATGACAAGCTCCTAAGCGTCTGGCTTCCAGGTAGAGGGGCTGCTGGCCTGGGGCCTCAGCCGTCGCCCTGCCTTCTCTCCAGTTGGCTGCATCCTCTCCTCCACTTGCAGTTGCCAGGAGACGGCAAGATGCGCAGTTGCTACTAAATGAACTTACCGATCTTGTTTGTTTGTTTGTTTTGCACTAAAATTTCTGTGATTTAACAATAAAGTCTGTCAACCAGAGGCCGAGTGTTTCTGTGACACCTCAGCCAGAAGAGTGGCTGCTGATACGCTCCGAGGCCGTGAACCTGTAAGTGCCCAGCAGTCCTATGGCCCCGTTTGGCCAGAGAAAGAAAATGCCATCTGGTCCTCCCTGCCACACCTGGGGCCAGCAGTGGGCAGGGGAGTGCCCCCAAAGGTGGGTCCAGAGCTGCCCTGTCCTTACCCCTGCAACCCGCCGGCCCAGCCCCACGGGTGGTTTACCAGAGCCAGAGTGAATTGCCGGTTCCTTGTGACTTTTTTTTTTTTTAAATTCAGACCATTCCAGAAACGTTCAGTGCGTATCAGTTGAACAAAACCAAGGGGAGAATATGGAGGGAATAACTTAATTTAAAAAAGGAATACACACGAACACTATATTCAAAACCCAAGGGAACATCAGTCGTTTTATGAGCCCGGCACGTTTGGAAAGCCAGTGAAATGGGAGAATGCCGTTGGCTGACAATGACCATGTCTGTGTGGGGAAGCAGGGATTACTCACTGCCCCCACCTGGATGTCTGGCCAGGGATGTGGCAGAAATGCACTGGGACTTGAACTGGGGTCAGAGAGTCAAGGCCAGGCAGGGTATGCCTGCTCTGGGCTCCCTCCCCGGTGCTGGACGCCTGTGCCGTGAGGCAGGGTGGGAGGGGAAGAGGGCCAGCTTGGCCTCTTGGTGACCCTCCTTACCTCGTTCTTAGATACTCACCATTTCTGTTTGGTTTTCTTAAAAAAATAACATTTTATGAAGGTAGAGATCAGATGCCGAATGAGCGTCTGGCAAAAGTGGAATCTGAGCAGCTGACGTGGGCCCTGCTTCTGGGCCGACCCAAGGCTGCGCGCCCAGAGCTGCCTGGGGAGGGCCCTCCCCCGCCCGGAGGTCCTGCCCCTGCTCTCGCCCCGGGAGGGGTGGGGTTGGGCTGCTCATACCCGTCGGGCTCCCCCCATCTAGTCATAGCTCTGTGATCTCCAGGGGGCTCTCCACGATCACGTCGCGAAGCTTGTGCCGGGGCGTGGATTTGGCGGACTCGGTGCGGGCGTTGCGCTCGAAGGCGCTGGCTTCGGCGGCGGTCAGCGTCTCCAGCGAGCGGCCCAGGCCCTTCTGGTCGTCCTCGGGCAGGCTGTTGAGGTCGGTAGCCAGCAGCGTGCCCGTGCTGCCGTGCGTCACGTGGATCCCGCCTGGCCCTCTGAGCTCCGTAGGTGGCTTGTGGCAGAAGCGCAGGCTGCCCTGGCCGGGGCTGCGCTCCCCTGGCTCCTCTTCCAGCTCAGTCTGGATCAGCTGCAAGAGGCCGGGACCCGCACATGTTCAGGGCAGGCCCAGGCCCTGAGCAGGTGGATGGCCCCGAGTCCCACCTGCTATGGGCCTGTTGCCTCCCTGCTGCACACGAGGACCCCTGGGCTCGTGCCGCAGCAGGCCTGTGCGGCCTGTGGCAGTGTTTCTCAAACTGGGTACAAAGGGGAGCCGTGGATACTTCTTGTGCTACAGATGTGTTGTCCGGAGCGTGGGCTTCCTATGAGAATCTTTCAGATCTCCTGTATTCACTTTGATCCATAAAGACCCTGTGACTGCGGTTGTGGCATCTGGATTGGTTACCACGTTGGCCTTAAGCAGGATCAGCTCCTAACTGTGGCCAGCTGGAAAGTGTCCACAGTTGAAGCTGGAGGGGATTAATAAGGTAGAGCAGAGACTCACAAATGGCACTTTTGTCCTGTGTGGAGCTGTTCAGTTTTAGCTACTCCAGTTGAGAATATTGGCCCAGCTGGAAATCTGGGTTTTTAGATAAAGTCTGACTTTCTAAAGTGTTGACATATCACTGCAGGCAAATAAATATGTATATCTATTTGACCCTACAGCCAATTTCTTAAAATGATATCACCTCTCAAAGGTATCTTCTTGGGGTTCCTGAAGTCTAAGAAACACTGCCTCAACACCCACCCACCCCTGGGGAAGCCCACTGTGGAGCCCAGATAGCAGAAGCAGAGCCCGCCGTCTGACTCTCTGAGCCCCCACCCAGTGCAGTCTTGGGCCCTAGCTGCTGATCTCCAGAGACTCCGAGGAGGATGAACGAGAGAGAGAGAGAGAGAGAGAGCGCACCCCCAGGGCTGGGGCACAGCACACAGCTCCCGGCCCACCCGCTACCTCGGAGATGGAGGAGTGGCAGGAGGAGGCTTTTTGCACCATCCGCTGTGCAAAGAGCTTTTTGAGCCGCAGGTAATCCTCCAGGACCACCTTCAGCAGCGAGCCCTGGGGGAGGGAAAGTGTTAACCCCCAACCAAGGCCCTCCCCTGCCTGCGCCGCCCATCACTCACTCCCATAACTAACTCGGGTGGGGGTGACGGAAGGCACTCTGGGAGTGTAGGATGTACAGGCGTCTGATCCTAGGGTAGAGGACTGAGAGCAGAGCCTGGTGACGGCGGCCAGACAGAGCCCACGTGGGCTTGTATCTCAGAGTCCCGGCCTCCAGGACACTGCAGGCTGAAGCAGCTCCTTATCAGCCCGGGGCCCTGGCCCCTCTCTGCCTTGGTGTTCTTGCCCCCGTGGAGGGCAGGTCTAGCTGAGTCCCTAGAGGTGGAGAAAGCTGTTTCCCAGGATCCTCCCCACTCCCTGCATCCTCTGGAGCAAGTCCGAGCTCAGCCAGGGGTCTGGGTGCAGGAGCTGCGAGGAGGGCTCACCTTGATGGGCCCCTCCCGAATGATCTGGCCCAGCTTGGCAATGTTGTCATACTCCTGGATGGCCGCCCGCAGGTACCGGTCATCATCAGGCTTGACTGCTGCTGGTTCACGCCCAAAAGTTCCCTGGGGAGAGAGGGGGCGCGTTAGCTGGAGCTGAGGTAGACCGCGCACGCACACGTGCAGGGCAGTGGACCGGTTCCCCCGCAGCCAGCCAGCTCCTTGGCCAGCGATGGCAAAGAGCGTACGCTACCTCCACCTGTCCCTCCTGACTGTCCACCCCATCCCTGCCCGGCCCGGGCCTGGGCTCACGTGGGTGCGGGTGGGGCTGCTCCACAGGTCGGCGATCTCACTCAGGTTCTCCGGCAGGTCATCCTCGTGCTCTGCCTGGGCAGCCAGCTCCAGGTTCCGGCAGAAAGGATCCAGCCACACGGGGTTGGCCCTGCAGGTGGGGAGTGGGGTTGACTCCAGGCTCGAGTGGACAGATGCCCTTGAAGCCTCGCCCCTAACCCCCCCACCGTTTCCCAGGCCGTAGTTGTGCTTTTCACAGGACTGGGCCTTCAGGGCCGTGAGAGGCAGGGCCCTTGCCTGTGGTACCCGTGGGTGCGTCCTCCCGCCTCAGGATCCTGCTAGAACCAGGACAACGTGTCCATCTGGATCAGCTTTGGTGCAGAGTCCTCACCCTGTATCCGATGCCCAAAGCCTACGCCCCCTGGCACTTGGGACCCAGTCAGGGTGGGGAGCCCAACTCGGTGGAGAGAGAGGGGTACCCGGCCCAGCAGGGGGCGCCCACACCCCAGGTTTCAGCCAGTCCATGATGCCCTCAGTGCTTGAGAGGCAGCGGGGGCTTCACCGCAGCTGGGTCCTGGGTGGGTCTCCCCAAAGTGCACCCGGCCGGGTTCAGGGACACCACTTCTCACTCACCCGTCAAAGGAAAACTTGTTGGTGTTGGGCATGTCCATGATGTCAACGAAGCCGCGATTCCCTGCAGGAGAAGGGTTGGGGTGTGGGGGGAGGGGTAGACCCGGCTGGGGAGCTGGGCCTGAGCCAGCCCTATGGGGCCCGGGCTGTCACCCTAGGCCCTCAGGGGCCCCTCCTGCCCTCCCACCTCCCCACCCATCACAGCCCTCTGACCTGCCGAGCCAGCCACGATGGCTTTGAGCTTCCTCTTGTGTCTGGAAAGAAGCAGAGGGGCCGGTGAAGGAGGCTGCGGCTGGGCTGGCGTCTCAGGGCCTCATGGCCCTGCCTGCCTCCCTGACTGTCCCAGCAGCGGGGCTGGTCAGCCTGTCTCAAAAGGCAGGGCACGTAGGGGTCACTCACACGGTCCTGTAGTACCAGTTCATGAGGATGAAGAGCATGGCAGCCAGGAAGAGGAGAAGGGCCAGGACGATGGTCGCCATCTAGGGCAGCAGGGCCAAGCATGAGTGGCTGAGAGCACCCGGGGCAACGAGGGGATGGTGGGGGCGGTGTCACCAGGGGTACCTGCAGGGCGGACATGTCTTCGGGCAGCTGGATAGAGATGGCGGGCTGCACGTCTAGGACGTTGTAGTTCCGGAATAGATTCCTCAGCTGCTCCTTGTTTTCATCGATCATCTGGATCACCCTGGGCGAGGGGCAGGGGCCTCAGCTCCCATCCTCGGCCGTTCCCCGAGAGCCCGTCCCACTCAGGCCAGCCTGCCCCCACATTCACCCCCGACCAAGCCTTGCAAGATTAAGGCGCACCCAGCTCGGATAGCTCTGTATCTTACAGGGTTCACCATCCCTTCACACAAGCTCCTGTCTGCTGCTCACAGTTGCTGTAATACTCCCATTTCACACATGGGGAGGGTAAGGCTCCGGCGGGTGGAGCTCTGCTCATACACCCAGACCGTGTTCTCTCCACCCGCCCTGCCCACGTCTGGGGTAGAGCCCCCATACAGCAGGCCTGATGGCGTCATCCGTGCCTCCTTAGTGGGTCCCCTCTCCGACTTCTAGGGCAGGGAGGCAGACCGAAAGACAGGCTGTGCACAGACGCCCACCCACCGGTCCACGTCCAGGATACGGTTGGTTTCGCGGTTCACCACGTGGATAAGCAGCTCTGTCTGTGCGAAGTTCACCCGACCCTTCGTGTCCACGTGGAACTAGGCGAGAAGGGGCATCATGGGGTGTGTGGCAGGAGCGAGGGATGGGATGGGCGCCTCTTCTAACAGCCTCTCCTGCCCTACCCTGCCAGTAAACCCATCCCTACTGGATGCTCACCAGGGGCCAAGCTTGATGCCAGTCACTGAACCAGGCACTACTATTAGCTCCCATTTTACAGATGAGGAAACTGAGACCCAGAGACCCGGAAGGACTTTCCCAAGGCCATGCATCTAGGAAATGACTGATCCCCTTCATACCCCTGACCTCTCTGCAATGCCCTGTCCCTGCGGCCTGGTCCCCCTTCTCCCTCCACTGCCCCACACCCCAACCCTTCTCCTGCAGGGTACCTGCACGTCATCGGTGTTGACAATGGCACCAGTGATGTTGGAGAGCAGGCGGATGAACTCCTCCTCGAAGCCACGCACACGGTCGGGGATCTCATTAATGACGATCTTGACCCGCTGGTCATCCCTCAGGATGTAGATGCCAATGATGGCTGTGTCATTGTGACCTGCCAGGTCTCGGGCCACAATGTCCACTACAAAGTAGCCAGGGCTGTAGGCCATGAAGAGATCGAAGGTGCGCAGGATGCCATCCACACTCCCTGTAGGGAAAGCCCGGGGGTGGTGCACTTTTTCTGGAGAATTCTAAGTTTTTATCTAAACGTGCTGCATATTAAAACACAACTTGGACAAGTTTGGGACTCTGCTGTCCCATGCTGGGATGCTACAGAACACTTCTGAGTTCCCTCAGTATCACCTCTCTGTCTCTTACACATACACGTGTGCTTCGTAATTCCACAGCCACAGCTGAGAGATGACCAGCAGTGGTACAGCATAGTCTGCTCTTAAAAGGCAGTAGACCTGGGTTCAAAATCTGCCACTTTCTAGCTTTGTGACCTTTAGCAAGCCTCTCTATGCTTATTAAGGTTAAGAGCAGTGCGAACTCAGAGGACAAAGGGATGGTGTCTAGTTGTGTGACCGGGGGTGGCAGCTCATGAACTAGACTACAAAGGGTGGCTAGCGGGAGCATATCTGAAGGCAGAGTTGGAGGTCAGAGTGGTATTCCAGGAGGTGAAGGCCACGGGAGGACGGTGTGGAGCAGGCTGAAGCCATGGTGAGCAGGTCAGCCTGGGTGGGCGCAGTGCACTCAAGGGTAGTGAGGGGCTGTGAAACCAGAAAGAGGGATTAGGAGGAAGACCTGGGGAGCTTTGAAAGCCAGGCCAAGGAGGCTGGATTGATTGCTGTGGGCAGAGAAGAGCAGGGAAGGGGCTGGAGCTGGAGGTATGGTAATGTGACACCCACTGGGACACCTCCTAGAACACCTTCTAGAACCTAACAAAGAGACGCTCAGCTATCCACACAGGCAGATTCACAAGCAAACATGCATACTTCTGCGTACAAGTGTGCTTTGTACACCTGGGGAGAATTCTGGCTCCCCAGTGCCTACCTAGCGCAATGCCTGATGCAGGCGAGGGTGAGGTGCACAAATGGAAAGATGGGTGGATCTATGGAAAGGAGAATGGGAGGATGGATGGACGGACGGACGGACAAATGGGTAGATGGGTGGGCAGATGGATGAATGAGAGGATGGATGGATGGGTGGACAGATAGATGAATAGGTGGGTGGACTGATGGATTGTTCAGTGGGATGGGTGGGTGGATGGATGAGGAGATGGGAAGAAGAAGAGAAGAAAGTGGGTGGGTAGATGTAGAGATGGATAGGTGGATTAGAGAATAGATGGAAAGATAGGTGGACGAATAAAAGGATTAACAGATAATGGCTGGCTGGCTGGCTGGCTGAAGGATGGATGAATGGATGGATGGGTGGGCGAATGGAAGGACTGACACAGCTGGTTGGCTGGCCGGCCACCTATACCCTGGGGTAGCCCTACAGACCATATCTCCTCCAGACGATAGTCCATGAAGTGGCTGGAGCCCCTACCCATCGTGAAGACCTGGCCCACATCCTCAGAGTCATTGGCAAAGGCCCGGAAGTAGTGGATGGCCAGGATGCTGTAGAAGACGAGGCTGTTGTTGCCAATATCTGCATCCAGGGCCAGCACTTGGATCAACTCTGAGCCCATTTTAGCGTCGGTGGCCACTCCTGCAGGAACGGGCAAGCGGGTGTAAGCGGCAGAGCAGAGGCCATCCCACACCCCAGGCCCAGGCTCTGGTCCCTGCACCTGCAGTGTACTCAGCCTTGGTGAAGCGTGGTGGCTGGTCGTTGATGTCCTCCAGCACGACACGCACTTCCTGCAGGGTGAGGTCAGTGACCAGGTCCAGGGCTAGGGAGTGCCCCCGGGGAGGTGTCCAGCTGCGATTGCTTGAGGCCTTGACGATGAAGGAGAAGACAGCTTCGCGCTCCCTGTCCAGGTCCCGCAGCACCAGCAGACGCCCGTCGGGCTGCAGCTGGAAGTTCTTCTCTTCGTCGCCGGCTGAGGGGGGGACCATGGCACAGCGTGAGGGGCAGGGCGGGGGCATATTTGGGTCATCTCCAGCCCCAGGGTAGGTAGGCACTAGCCCCGTCAGGCCTCACCTGCGATGAAGTAGTACACGATGGCGTTGGGGCCCTCGTCTGCGTCCACAGCGCCTGTCACGTTGCCCACGAGGGTGCCACGTGGTGAGTGCTCGGGAACTGTCATCAACTGGTACTGGGGGCTGCCTTTCTGCAGGGGGAGAGGGAGGTCATGGGAGGCCAAGGGAAGGCCTGAGCTCCTGGCTCCTGCCAGAGGGCCCTAGGCAGTGTTTTTGTGGGTGCTGAGGGAATTTTTTGCCCAGGCCTTGTGGGGCGAGAGAAATTGCTGTAACCTCAAGGGAGCAAGGGCTGGGCTGGAGACACTCCAGCTCTGCCCTCAGGGAGTGTCACCCGTGACATCCGCCATGAGGGCAGGGCTGGGTTTGGCACATTCTCTGAAGTCTCCCAGCACTTAGATGGATGTTTGAATGAGGAGGGCATGAGCTTGAGCGTGCTCTCTCTCTGTCTCTCTCACACACACACACACACGAACGCACACACACACACACGAACGCACGCACGCACACGGTCTCCAGGGAACATTACATCCTAGGTGCACACAAGAAGAAAAAACCAAGTTAGAGAGTCTGAGTCTACATGAAGAGGTTCAGCCCCAGCTCGCTAAAGCAGAACTGATTTTCAGGCTTCTTGTGTGAGCGCGTATACAAACATGGGAACATCAGCTCCACGAGTCAGGCATTTTTGTCAGCTTTTTTGGCTTTTTTTTTTTTTTGGTCTGCTTTTTTGACTGCTGGATAATGCCTTGACCTAGTAGCTGCTCAATAATTATTCTGTGAAGTGCTGTGCAGTTTCCACGTGTAACCACGTGTGTCTACGGCACAGTGTGCACAGGAAAGTGTGTGCTTGCAGGCAGGTGAGTCCCTGTGTGGGTGACCAGTGCAGGGGATGGGTGAGCTCACCGGAGGCCTCACGAAGAGGGGTTCGTTGTCATCGATGTCCTCCAGGGCCACCAGCAGTGGCTGCATAGTCTCATAAGGCACCGGCTGGCCCAAGTCGCTGGCCACCAGGATGAGCTGGGGGGCGGAGAAGTGCAGTCAGAGGAAGAGACGAAGGGCCCCAGGCAGGCATCCCCAGAGGACAGGTCACTACCCTCGCAGACATTCTAGGTGGGGACATTGTGGTCCTGTGCCCAGAGCAGTCTCTTCTTTGGCCCCGCCCCTCATGCCATGCCCCACCCCCTTACACTGTACACTGCCTGCTTCTCTCTGTCCAGGCGCTGCGCCGTCTGGATGAGCCCACTGACTGGGTCGATGGTGAAGTACTCCCAGTCCCGGTTGCCTGTTGTCTTCAGGAAGCTGTAGCGCACGGCCCCATTGAGGCCCTCGTCCTCGTCTGTGGCATAGACCTCGTACACGTTGGAGCGCAGTGGGATCTCCTGCAGGGGGCACAGGAGGGAGGCTCCTGGGGCATCTTGAGAGAATCCCAGCTCCCAGACCCGATGGAGCTCTTGTTTTTTCTCCTCCCCTAGCAGAATGTCCTCGCCACCTTTCAGCATCCTTAGGAAACGCCTGTCTGCTTGGCTGGACTCTCCTGGAGTCTGAGCATCTGCTAGAACATCCCTTCACCCCACCCCCAGCTAAGGCCACTGCCCACTGATAGTCCAGCCTGGGATCCACCATGCTGCAGACTCTCTCAGGGCGACACCCTTCCGGGGGCTATCCCATCCCTCCGATCCCACTGCATGCTGAGGTTTAGAAGACAGAAGGGGAATCCCAAAGCTGAGGCCACAGCCACCCTCTGTTCCCAGGTCTGTCTTGCTCTCTTCTACCCCAATCACAGAAGTTCTAGGTATCCCCAAACAACACCATCCACCCAACGGGGTACCTGAAAATGGGGGGCATGCAGGTAGGGTGACATGGTATGACATGGTGGCTAGAGACTGGACACGTGCATGCTAATCTGTTACTAAATGACCACGTGACCTAGACATGTCGCTTCACCTCTCTCTGCCTCAGCCTCCCGAGTTCCAATTAAGTCTGAGATATCAAAAAACCCAATTTACGTCAGACATTGACCCATGAAAAGGCTGCCAAGGGTACAAGAAAAAAACAAGTTTCTTTGCTTTTAGTTCAAAAATGATCAGCTCAGCATGGTTTCACTGTTTACCTCATTGATCACGACAATCAGAAACTCCAAATGGCAGTCACATCTAATTGACAGAAAGTGGGATGACAGACATAATTCCTTAACAAATGCTGGTTGTTTGGAAGACATGAATCTTTCAAAATAGGGACCCCTTGAAGGGAAAAAACTTAGTAAAAGGGAGGGCTTTGGCGTGCAAAAGAACTAGATTATTATTAATTGATACCCTGCCTCACGCTACAAAAAAAGACTTGAGGCAGCTTACGAGAATGCATACACAACAATAAGAGTAAATAAGTTAAAAAAAAAATCAGGGTAAAGAAAAACCATGGTTGGCAGGAAGATGGAAACTGAGGGATGGGAGATAAGGCGTGTGTGCTAAGTCCCTGCAACATCATTCACGGTGGGCTGACCACTATGAGCTCCCTAGTGGGCAAAGCAAAGAGGGCCACTGCATCATTGCAGTAGACACAGGAAAGGGCAAATCACAAGGTAAAAGCATAGAGTTTCCTAGAGCTCAGCCCTGGGAGAAATTTCTCTTGTGGGACCTCAAAGAGGAGATAGAGTGACAGCAAGGACTTAACACTGACATTCTGAGATGTGGAGACATGCTGAAGTTTGGGGAGCAAAGAACAAGTGGGAGACACCCCAAGTATTCTACCAAGGAGCATTTTGGGCTTGGGTGCTGAGAGGAAGGAGGGGAAGGGCAGGAGTCAAAGGAGTACTTCCCCATCTTTACAAGACAACTGAGAGCAAGGCATGAAAGAAGAATTGGAGGTAGTCAGAAGCTCAGCCACTTCCCCTTGTTTCTTATTTTGATGCACATCCTCAAGTCCCAGGCTGTCTCCACACTGGTATCAGCAGGAACAACAGACGGACGGAAGGGGCTATGTGTTTATTTTGAGACAAGTGTAGGGGAAGTGACTTGCGGGGAGACTGTCCTTCTTGCAGATGTTTAGGAGCAAGAGATGGGGCATCTACTATTATAAGTCCCACTTTGCAGATGAAAAAACAGACTCAGAGAAGTCACTTGCTCAAGGTCATTTGGCTGGTAAGAGATAGAGCCTGATGTGAATCCAAGAGCCTTTGCTGGCCCAGCCCTTCTTACTAACGACTGTTCAATACTGCCCTGTGTGGCACTGAGCTGGCCCGTTCCCTACTCTGGCCTCAGTTTCCCTGCTTTTGCAGTGGGGGCCCCTTTACCCTCTCAGGCTGCAGGACGACTGCAGGATGGAGAAGCGGGCTGAATACTGGAAGGGGGTGTAGGTAGCAGGAGGCCCCGGGGGTCAGCAGTACCTCTTTGATGTGGAGGATGGTGCCATTGGGTGGGCGCACGAAGACGGGGCGGTTGTCGTTGACGTCGATGACCTCCACCAGGAGCATGGCGGTGCCCCAGAGTGGGGGCTGTCCGCCATCCGTGGCCACCACGGTCAGGTTGAACCTCTCGTAGGACTTCAGTGGCCGCTTTGTGGTCACCAGGCCCGAGTCCATGTCCACGTGGAAGGCCTCTGGCAGGTGGGGGCAGGAGAGCAGGGCATGGCTCCAACTGAGACCTCCTTCCCATCCTTCCTCCTATTACTCCTGGCCTGGGGCTGCAGGAAGGCAGCCTGCCCCTCCCACCCCCTAAGGCATCCTTGGTGGGGAGGAGGCTACGTACCCACGCCCGGGCCCTCGAGGGAGTAGGCCAGCTCCGCATTGGAGCCCTCATCCTGGTCGGTGGCCATCATGGTGATGACGGAGGTGCCCGCTGGCTCATTCTCATACACGCTCGTGCTGAACTGGGGCTTGGAGAACTGTGGCCGGCAGTCATTGATGTCCAACACCTGGATTACCACCTGGAGGGGAGGTTGAGCTCAAAGGTCAGGAGCACATTGGGGGCTGCTTCCGGTGACCCGGTCACACAGGATTAAGCCCAGGTGGACAGTGCCCACTGTTTAGTCTGACCCCAAACTATTGATTTAACCCCCTGACCCTCAGTTTCCTTAGGTGTACGTTGGGGACAATAGGATTTTCTCTCTCAGGGGCTTGTGATGCTTGTCCGTGATGGTCTATGCGCAGTCCCTGGCCTGAGTAAATGCTCAGCAACTAGTACCGTGGTTAACAGGTAATCTGTGTCTGGGTCCTGAAGCGGGGACTCCTCGCCACATATCTCCTACTCTGTCCTCTGTTCCTTCCCACAGTGGCCCCATATATCTGACTCTACTTTCTGGACGCCCCTCTTGACTGGGATTTGTGTCTGGCCTGGGACTGGGCTCTGTCTGCTGACCCCAGAGCCCAGGGCAGGTCCTATGGATACACCAGGAGGCCCTGTTTCCCTGGCTGCTGTGGCCCTGCCTGACTGTATCCGTAACAGAGCCCTTCACAGCCATGATTTTAAGAACCCCTTTCAGGGCACAAAGCACTTTCCCACCTCGCATCTCCTGGACTCACCGCCAGGCTGGGAGGGAGGCATCATCATCACTGCCCCTGCCCTCCACTCCCTGCAGCTTTGACAACCGAGGCTCAGAGAGGTTACATGACAAATGCAGTGCACTCAGCTAGTGGAACCTTAGGCTTCTGACTACAAATACCGTGCTCTTCCCAATACAGCACGTGCCTCTGTGACAGGACAGAATGCAGGTATGTGCGAGTGCTCCCAGCTCGGTGGCCTACCTGCCAAAGAGAATTCTTCTTTGCCCACCCAGCTTCTCACCTCCCCACCCTTCAGGAGACTTTTCTTTGGATGGTTAGGTTATTGCTGAGAATTGGAAGAACTGAATACAGAAAGACAGGACTGGAAAGGGCAGAAAGAAGGGGGAGAAAGAAAGAGAAAGCAAAGTCTTGAGGTGTGGGACTCTGGATGGAAATGGGGACAGAGCCTAAAGGTGGGATGCTGGCCTCCCCAGAGCAACTGTGTGGACAGTAGACCTGGAATGGAAATGGGGTTGTGAATTTGATCCCTCATTAATGTTCTTTTTTTTTTTTTGGCTTAAAATAAGGAATTTATTCTCTCACTGTTCTGAAGACCAAAGTTCCTCATTAATGTTAAGAGACATAAAGATAAATGCTTTATAATTATGTTTGGTTGCTGGACTGTGTTTCTTTCAATGGGACAGCATGGAGACACTGGGCCATGTGGAGCCCCAGCCTTTATTTGGGTTACACCCAGGTATGTTTAGCTGCCTTAGCAGGGGTCTGACACAAGAAGTTTCTCCTACAGAGTCCCCGTCTCCCTGAGCCACAGCCATCGTGAACCCCCAGCTAAGCTCTTGCCTCTCCTTCCTGCCACCACACCTCTTGAGGGGCCAGGGTGGTTCTGTTCCTGCCCTGCAGCAGCCATGCTCTAAAGGCTTTGCCTACTGCCTCCACAATGGCAGTCCTTAGTGTCTCTGCTCCACGCAAGGGTCCCTCACCTGCACCGAATTTTCTCGACGGTTGCTGGCTACATCTCCAGGGTTATCTTTGGCCAAGGCAGTCAGGATGTAGTGAGCCTTCTTCTCCCGGTCCAGAGAGGACAGAACATAGATGTCACCCTAGTAGGGGGAGGGTGGAGTCAGGTCCTTCATCAATTCAACAGGTATTTATTGAGCATCTGCTATGTGCAGTCACTGTTCTGGGCTCTGGAGATATAGCACTGAAGAGACCACAGCCCCTGTGCCCCGTGCAGCTCTCATTCTAGTGGTTCTTCTTGTCCTTACTACCCCAGTTCACCTGGAGATGGGATGAATGGCCCAGGCTGGAGCTCACTACCTGGCCAGGTACAAAGTAGTACTCCATAAGTATTCACTGTTCATGGTGCCAGGCCAGGAGTGTGTTTTATTGTTCACACCAAGAGGAAGGAGAGAAACCCTGCTGAAAGGGCAGAGTGCAGGGGGATGTGGGCAGGCGGTGGGAGGGAAAGTCCAGCTCCAGCCCCACAGCGGGGGAAGGCCCTGCCTGGCCAGCCACCCCCAGGCCACAGGGCTCTCTCGCTGTACTGCAAGAGCAACTTTGAACCAATTTGCCGACATTTAAAATCATCACCCATTTTTCTCTTGAACTTCTGCATTCCTACAAGTCTGAGACCCATGGGAGCATGGGGGCTATGTCCATGGGTGCTTCTTCCCTCTCCCAGCACTGAGGATGGGGCCATGTATACAGTAGGTGCTCAAACACTGCGCCCACTTTCCGCAGAGCTTCCTATTTTTGACAGTTTCAAAAAGCAGTCGCATGGACTTGAATCAAGTCTTCCGGTCTGGTGGAGACACAGCTCAGTTTTTGTCCCACAAGGGGCTAGTTCCAAAAGACTCCGGCCACTTCCTCCCATGTCTCCTGGGACAGAAAGGCCGCAGTCTACAGGATGTCTGGGACTCTGAGACCAGGGCTTGCCAACTTGGCTGAAAGACCTCTGAGGCTATAGATGTCCAGGTGGCAGGACCCAGAAACAGGGGGATGACTGTAATACTTTTGGTGGCTTCTCAGCCTGTGACCCTGGGCCCTTCCCACTTCCCACTCCCCACTCCCCAAACCCAGGCCCTCCGTTGCCCACTCACTGTGTCGGGGTTGATAGCAAACTTGCCCTCGCCGTCCACAAGGCTGTACTCAATGAGGGCGAAGTTGCCTGAGTCGGCATCAGTAGCAGTGACTCTCAGGATGACTGTGCCCACAGGAGCATCCTCAAAGATGGCTCCCTGGAGCCCAGTGGGCAGGGAGAAAGCATGGGCCATGGTCAGTCCTAGAGTCTCAGCCCTTGCCCGAGAAACTCACTGATGCAGACAACCCAGGGCATCAAGCTACTCATGGGTGGTCATTCCCACGGGACTTAAAGGCTGGCAGGGTGGGAGTGGGAGATGCCCAAAGGTGCCAAGGCATGGATGCAGGTCCCAGACCCAATTTGTTGGCCTGGCCACCCACCTGGTAGGAGAGTTGGTCAAAGATGGGGTTGTTGTCATTGATGTCCACAATCTCCAGGTAGACAGGAATCTCAGCTGCCCGGGGTGGGGACCCATTGTCTGAGGCCCTCACGGTAAAGTTGAGCCAGTGCACTTCCTCATAGTCCACCGTCCGATTGGCAATGACCTTGCCTAAGACACAGAGACACCCTCTGCCCTTTTGGCCACCCCTCACTCGTGGAAGCTCTCTGAAGTATGAAGAGAGGAATCTGGGGCTCTGAGGGACGAGTGTGGTCCCTTGAAGGAGGAGGGTAGCCAGGCAGCACTGCCCAGGCCAGAGGGCCGAGAATCACTGGCATCCAGCTGTTCTCCTATTCACAAGTCAAAGGCATGTACGCTAACACGCTAAGGACCTCCTCTGGGACAATTCCCTCTTGGGCTTCTTGCCCCCTGAGTGATACTAACTGTGGAGCTTGGATGGTAGGGAGGGTGATGGAGTATTCCAGGTTTCCAGCAGACACCGAAAGGGGCTTCCATCCCGACCCAGAGCTAGGCACTCTGTCCTTGCCTGTAGTTTGGGCATCTGGGAGTGACTAGAATGTTAGCCATACTGGATCTGGCCTAGCCCGCTGAGGGGCCCCAACTGGGGGTGAGAAGCGAGCCATGGTCCCTCTCGGGGGCTAAGCAGGCACAGACACATGTTCCCCAACCCTCCTCTGGCGGATTTCCCACCTACCTGCTGAGGAGTCTTCCAGCTGGACATAGCCCGGGGGTATCAGGTCCAGCAGGCTGTAGGTGATCAGCCCATTGAGGCCCTTGTCGGGGTCCACGGCTGCCACGGCGATGAGCGTGGTGCCTGGGGTGGCCCCCTCCAGGACCCTCTCCGTGTAGTAGGTGATCCCGAAGGGCTTGAATTGGGGCGTGTTATCGTTGACGTCCAGGATGTTGACCGTCAGCTTGGCTGGGGTGGAGGCAAGGGGTGAGAGGGGTATGAATGGGCCCCCGTGTGGCTGGGCCAGGCCTTCCTAGGTCTGAGCCAAACCCAGAGGGGATGGCAGCGTCTCACAGTCCTCCTGGGGCTCCCTAGAGCTTGCCCCAAGCCTCAGATGGTGGCATGGCACGTGACCCTCGCCTCCGGTGTGGTCACTCACTCTTCCATTGGGAAAGGGGCTCGGGTTCTGCCAACTGGCTGGGTAACCCTGGTGGAACCCCTGGCCTTCGCTGTGCCTCAGTTTCCTAACCTGTCCCATGAGACGGGACTAAGATGATCTTTAAGACCCTTTTCATGATTCAGCCTTTTGTTTCCTCTCTGAGTTGTTCCCTCTATATAACCAGCCTGGGCCCTTTGCCTCTCTGAGCCTGGGACAAGTATTGGGTTGGCCAAAAAGTTCGTTCGGGTTTTTCTGTAAGATGCCATGGAAAAGCCTGAATGAACTTTTTGGCCAACCCACAGGAGAAGACCAGGTCTGCCCTTCCTTCCTGAAAACTTGGGCCTCTGGGCTGTAAAGATAAGCCAGTATCTGCCAGGCCTATCTCCCCACCCCAGCAGCTGTCCTTGTCTCATGGCAGAGTCCATGTGAGTCCACCCCATCCCTACACCCTCCTCCCCACTCCCTGTTTGGCCCACTCAAAATCCAGTGCCTCTAAGCAGCCCGTCCGGGCTCAGGCTGCAGGCGGGGTGGCCTGTGCCCGGCTGCAGAAGGCAGCATGCGTGCCCCTCTCTTCTCTGCCGTGGTGCCAGGGTGGTGTCTGTGGCCTCAATTCACCTTTCCTTGTCTTTGCTTCCTCTGGCCTGACCAGGTGGCTTCTTTTCAGACCTGAAGTTCCTATCTCACATCCAACCACAACCTGCTTCCCAGTTCTGACAATGGGATTCCAACCTAAGTCTCTGTCAACCCATCCTTTTCTCAGTCCCCTTCCAGCCTCTACCAAGCCTTCTCCCTACTCTGAGCCTTTGGAGTTCAAGATCACACACAATTCTGGGCTTCTGGATCCCCCACTGCTGAGCTCTGCCTGACAGCTGGGACCCAGGGCCTCCCTCAGCCTCACTGTAGCTGCCACCTCCCCTCCCCCCCGCGGCCTGACGACTGGCAGCCCCGTAGCTGGGTCCCGCTGCTCCCCCCCCCGGGGCCAGGCCTGTGCCGGTTCTGGGCCTGTCTCTCTACGGGATCATGTGGGAGATGCCTGTGGGGAGCCTTACCATTTGGCACACTGACGGAGAGCTCTGGTAGGTCGCTGGCATTGTCAATCACTGAGAGAGTGACCTCATAGGTGGCAACCAGTTCCCGGTTCAGGGGGGATTTCACCATTACAGACCCTGTAGACCAGACCAGGTCAGGTTCAGCCCGAGGGGAACCCCCTAAAATCTGGGCCTCCCAGGGGTGCTCCTGGCCAACCTTCCCAATCCCCACCAAGGGCAATGATCCCCAAAGGACCCAGGACTTGCCGGTCTCATCTTTGGCTGGGATGACACCACAGCCATCTGCAAGCTCGGGGCACGTCACTCTGCCCCTCACTCACCGCTTACTAGCCGGGCAATTATTTAACCTCCCTACACCTCTGTTTCCTCATTTGTAAGATGAGGATAATTACAGTACCTACCACAGAGGGCTATTTGGAGGATTATAACAATTAACTGAATTTACATTTGTAAAGGGCTTAGAACAGTGCTTGGCACTTAGAAAAAGTGCTGTGTAATTGCTTGTTTAAAAAACGCCTGTTGGGGGCTTCCCTGGTGGCGCAGTGGTTGAGAGTCCGCCTGCCGATGCAGGGGACACGGGTTCGTGCCCCGGCCCGGGAAGATCCCACATGCCGCGGAGCGGCTGGGTCCATGAGCCATGGCTGCTGAGCCTGCGTGTCTGGAGCCTGTGCTCCGCAATGGGAGAGGCCACGACAGTGAGAGGCCCGCATACCACAAACAAACAAACAAACAAAAAAACAAAAAAACAAAAAAACCCCGCTTGTTGGAATTCCCTGGCTGTCCAGTGGTTAGGACTCCACACTTCGTGGCTAAAAAAAAAAGATGCTTGTATTCCACAACCACTGAACTTATGGTTAAAAATGGTTATGATGGTAAATTTTATATGTATGTTATCAAGATTTAAAAAATGCTTGTATTCTAGGGAGATCAAGCATAAAGGAAGGTCAAGGCAGCTAAAAAGCCCTGAGGGGGTTCCCTGGAGGGGACAGTGGTGGCACAGCCTAGACAGTAAGGCCCACCCCTTTGTCTTGATTACGTGGGACGTGACGTGGCTGGGCTGCCTGGGGCACCGTGAAAGGAGCACCGCCCTACGGCAGTACTAGCAAGGAGCTGTTTCCTTCTCTCCTACCCAACGCCTCCCCAAGCCCCTGCCTGCCCTCCAGAGGCTTGGGCTTGAACTGGACAGAACAAGTTTTGCCCATCTCAGCCTGGCTCTGTTGGGACCTCTCTTCTTCCTGCCAGTTTGAGGGCCTGGTGGCTCTTCCTCCCATTGGCCTCATCCTAGGGTGAAACCTCCTCTCTCTCTCTTTTCCCAGCTCCCTCTCAGGCGTTGGGGTGTCTGGGATTCCCGTCCCCCTGGCAGATCCCTCTGCTGAGCTCCTGTCCTCCTCGGGGCCCCAGCCAGGGGGCAGTCACTTACCCTGGGCCGCCTCCTCCTCCTCCTCCTCCTCCTCTTCCTACTCTCGCTCCCCGTCCCCCGAGGCTGGGGAGCGAGGATGGGGAGAGGGTGGCTGCATTCAGTCTGCAAAGGCTGAGCCACGGCCTTGGCCCAGGCCCCACGGGGTGGGAAGGGTGGTAGGGGTGCGGTGAGTATGGAGGAAGGCGATGGGGTGAAGCAGAGAAGAGATGAGGTGGGAGGCGACAGAGAATCAGAGCTCAAACCTGTGGGCCTGCCAGCCGTGAGGAAGAGAGAAGAGGGTCAACGTCAGTTAGTTCAGGGTGCAGAGGGGAGGGAGCAGAGTAGGGCGTGGGGGATGGAAGGGCTCAGAGCTGACCCGGGCTGGAGGTTTGGGAGGGATGGGGTGGACGGGAAGAGGCAGAGGGGCAGGAAGCCAGCGGAGCAAGTGGGAACCCAGTTGGAGAGGCACACTCAGAGGGCTGAGGCTCTGGCAGGAAGAAAGGAGAGAGAGGTGAGCAAGGGAGGGGGAGAGCATGAGGAAGAGGGGCAGAGAAGACACTGGAAAGGAAAACAGAAGAGAACAGAGTCAGTCGGAGGGAGGGAGGACAGAAAAAAATGGGCAACAGTACAGCATAAAGTTGGGCTGGGTCATGGAGTAGCTCTCCATGGTCCTGAGAAACCACTGCAGCAGGAATTTTGCTAACCTGACACATGACTAAGCTACCTAATTCCTCCTAGTGGCTCATGGTTTTCCTGCCTTCCTTTTTCCTTTTTCCTCAGAGGCATACTGAGTTAATCATACTCTCTGGTTCACTGCACACTATGGTCACGGGCACTGTTCTTGTTTTATGTATGTATCTATTCCCTTTTATTCTCCTACTCCTCTCCCCTTGGGCAACGTATTAAAGTGTATTTTTTATTTGAAGGTGTTCCCGAAAATCATGTATTGTTTTTGTGTATGTATTTTACATTTATGCAATGGGATTCTGGTATATATAACCCATTCTATTTCTTATTCTTTTCCGTAAGCACTTGTTTTTAAGGTCTACCCATGTTTCTCTGTGTGCGTCTCATCTGTTGCTCCTAACAGCTTCCTGGTATCCCATGATGTGCACCCACCACATTTTACTCTCCAACATCCCAGGGATGGATGCCTTGGTTGCCTCCAAGTTCCTGTCACCAGTAACACTGCAGTGAACATCCTCAGATAGTCCCATTATCGACCTGAGTGTTTCCTTGTCACGTATACCCAGGAACAGGATTGCTGGGTCATGGGGTATGAGTGTACTTTGTGTTGGATTGCCGTCTAGATGTGAAATTAGTCAAAATTCCTACAGCAGCATAGGATGTCCCCACATTGTCACCAATACTCAATACTGTCCCGCATCCTAATGTCTGCTAATCACATACAGAAAACCAATATCTCACTGATGTTTCACTATGCATTTCTCTGAATAACATGATTTTTAGCCTTTTTTCATAGCCATGTTAGTTTTTCTGTCACTCCTCTGGGCCTTCCAAGAAGGACACCTGTAAGTTTGTCCCATGTCCCCTCCTTAACTCCCCAAAGGAGCAAAAACACTGAACTTTTGGGAAAATGGTAAAACCATCAAAATTATAATAAGCTGCGTAAGTCATGAAAGATAAGCCACAGTTCGCTTTGTTTTGTGATAGTGTAAGAAAATCATTAAGGGTATACACACACACATGTAATATAGAAATATGTATGTGTGTATATATATCATATATATTTTTCTGTATTATATACATATATATGAAACTTCGAGACAACTTAAATGGCCCGGATATATATGAAGAAAGTGTTCAACCACCCGGTTATTAAAGAAATGCATATTAAAACAAGATGCCATTTACCTATGAAATTACAAACACGAAAACTGTGTAATATCTAATGCCGTCAAGAGTGCGGTGACATGGGCACTCTAATATAATACTAGTAGAGTAAGAGAAGCAGACAGAGAGGGAGCTGGTCAAGGGAGCAGGAAGAAGAGAAGGCAGAGAGGGAAGGAGCCAGGGGAGAGATGGCAGAGAGAGGGAAGGATGTGCTGTCAATAGTGGGGAAACGAGAGGAGGAAGGAGCAGCTGAGGGAAAGGGAGGAACAGAGCAAGAGAACCGATAGAAGGAGGGTAAGGGAGAAAGCAGAGAGCCAGGAGGCTGGGGCAGGGAGTCAGGAGGAAGGCTGGAGGGGAGCAGGCCCTTGTACCTGTGTTGATATTCACGGCAAAGGCGTCCTCCTGGTCGGGCACCAGGCGGTCAGTGTCATCCTTGGCCACGATGCTGATGATGTGGTACGTCAGCTTAGGGTTGAGGTCACGGTCGATGGCGGTGACGTTGGCAATGACCGTGCCTGGCTCAGCTGACTCCAGCACGCTCACTGTCTGGATGGGGTTGAGGAACTCAGGGCGGGAGTCATTTATGTCATCGATAAGGATAGTGATGATGGCTGTGCCCGAGAGAGGGATGGTGCCCCGGTCGGTGGCCACCACTGTCAGCCTATAGGATTCCTGCTCCTCCCTGTCAATGGTGACATTGCCGACACGTATGACACCAGTCGCTGGGTGGATGGTGAAGCGGTCCTGAGCCCCAGCTTCTATTCGGTAGACGAGCTCCGCATTGAGGCCACTGTCCTCATCTGTGGCTGTGACCTGAAGGACTGAGAATCCTGTGGGGGTGGGAATGGGGAGCAGCTGAGCACAGTGGCTTCTTCTAAAAACACCACACCGAGATACTCTTCTTGGTGGTTCACAAGGGCCTCTTCCCACCATAGCCTTGCCAGCATCTATCTTTGTTTTTATTGTTATATATAAAGCCTACTTTATTTTTAAATTTATTTATTTTTAATTGAAGCATAGTTGATTTACAATGTTGTGTTAGTTTCAGGTGTACAGCAAAGTGCTTCAGATATATATTTCAAGATACGTAGACGTATATATATTCTTTTGCAGATTCTTTTACATCATAGGTTATTACAGGATATTGAATATAGGTCCTAGTTGTTTGTCTGTTTTACATAGTGGTGTGCATCTGTTAATCCCAAACTCCTAATTTATCCCTCCCCACCCCCGCTTTCCCCTTTGGTAACCACAAATTTGATTTCAAAATCTGTGAGTCTATTTTGATTTTGTAAATAAGCATCTATCTTTTATGCCTTTTGCATGTTTGCAATTTTCTAGGAAAATGGTATCCTATTTTATTTTGCATTCTTTGATTATTTGTGAGACCGAACAGTTTTTAATAATTTAATGATTAGTTGCATCTTCTCTTCTGCAAAGTGTTGGCCTTTGCCCTTTGCCCATTTTTGTCCATTTATATAAATTGTATAATTATGATAACTTGTGACAAATACCTTTTTTTTTTCAGTTTGTTGTTTGCCTTTCGATACTGGTTATAATTAAATGATGTAAAGAAGTTTAAAATTCATATGCACCAAAATTTAGTATTTTTCCTTTTTGACGTTCTTCTGTTTCTTATATGTTTAGAAGCTTCTTATCCCGAAATCAGATAAATATTCACCCGAAGTGTCTTTTATTTTTTAACGTTTTATACTCTTTTACAGTTCCTTTAGGATGTCTTTGGGTTTCTTTTTGGTGTCTGATATGGGGTGAGAATCTAGACTAAATAAGAAGAGATGTTTTTCACACGAAATAGTTTCCACTATTGGTTTCATTGTTTCCTTTATCGCATATTACATTCCTTATAATTTACCGGTACCTGTTGCTGGCCTACTTTGCCCGAGTCTTGTGTTCATACCACGTGGTTTTAAATACTGTAGTTTGGTAATATGTTATGAATATCTGGTAAGACAAATCTGGCTTTATTATACTTATTTTTCAAAATGTCCTTTTTCTTCCAGATGACCATTAGAATCAAATTTATCTCCCCAATCATGTTTGATTTTGATGGGAATCATGTTAATCCTATTTTGATTTTAAAACAGTCAGTTCTTCCATCCAGTAACACGGACGGAACATACCTTAATAATCTCATTTTGCAGACAAGACGCTGTGGGTCCGAGAAGGGAGGTGAGGGGCACTTGGGTCTCCTGACTCCCTCTCCACCCACCCTGCTGCCCATCCTTCTCCTCGCTGGACGTGACTTCTGCCTCCAATCCCCACAGACCACCAGCCAGCTCCTGCCTGGGGGCTGGGGCCTGGGGCCTGCCCCTGCGTACCTGGTGGGCAGTTCTCCAGCAGGTGGACGGTGAGGGCGGCAGGGCTAAAGGTGGGCCAGTTGTCATTGTCATCCAGGATGGTGACGATCAGGTCGGCTGTGCCGTTGAGCAGCCCGATGTCCTCAGCCAGCAGCAGTAGCTCCAGGACGGGAGGTGAGAAGGCCTCCCGGTCAATGGTGACACCTGACCTCACTGTCACCACGCCTGGCACCCAGCGCCACCAGCCGGGGAGATACAAAGGAAAAGTGATGCAGTGGGAGACCAGGTGAGAACCACCAGGGAGGGGACAGAGAAAGATAAGGCTTGATGGGGACCGATGTGAAAGAGGAGCAGAAAAGGCAACCCAATGACTTTCTTCCCCAAAGGCTCAACAACCATTGTTTAGGGAGGTCCCGTAGGTGCCAGTGATCTGTGCCTGTCCCTTCCGCAGGTGCCCTCTGCAATTCTCCCGAATCCCGCCTGGGATGAATGACCCAGGCTGGAGGATTGACCAGCTCTGTTGAGAGAGGTGCTAGTATACCCCTCCTTGTCACCTGTCACTCAGTCGGCCAGGACCAGACTGATGTAACACAGTTTCTGTCTGGGGAGCTTTGGGTCTGGTTTGAGGACAGACCGTTGGCTTCCTCTGGCAGACTAGGAGCCCCATTCTCCGGGCTGGGGAAGGGGAGATGGGGGAGTGGGTTTGGGGATGCTCTCTGCCGAGCCTGAGAGCTTATGCACCAGCAGGTCCCTTCTGTTGACCCCAAGTGTCTTCCTGGTTCCTCCGACCCGGCCCCCGGGTGGCCTAACCCAGCTGTAAGATGGGGATTGTGAGGAATGGGGTCTCTATGGAGACCCTAGATCTAGCAGTGGGGTCACCCTAGCAGGAGCACCCAGAGCCAGGATGGGAGAGCTGGGGTGGCGCAGAGGCCTCACCGGTGCTGTTGTCAATATCAAAGAGCCCGCTCTGGGCACCCAGCAGCTGGTAGGTCACCACGGCGTAGACATCCAGGTCTGCGTCCAGGGCCAGGATGGGCCCATTGAGCACCGTCAGCGGGGTCCCTGGGCCGGGGGAGATGGGTCACTGCAGGGCCGACCCGGCCCCCCGCCCGCCTCTCCCCCTCCCCCCCCAGTCCCGGTGAGCCATGGCTGACGATGGATGAGAGGGAGGGAGGGAGGTGAAGTGGACGGGGTGGGAGACCCTGGGCCGGGCTGCGGCAGCCTTGGCAGACTGACGCAGACGCCTGGGGAGCGGCCTCAAAGCCCTGCTGGGGAGAAAACACAACAGTGGTGAACAAGCCCCTCCGGCCCGCCCGGAGCACGCCTGCCTTCCCAGCAGCCTTTGAGGCTGGCCACTCCGAGGGAGGGTCTGGGGGCTCCCTGATGTCCCCTCACTACGTGGGGGCCCTGGCTAGGTATGCACCCCCAGCCCAGTCTGTCCACGCATGCGTGTCCACAATGCTCTAACAGCTGTCCGACTATACATGGCTAGGAACCCATGTGTGTGCGCAGGACTCCGTGTTCACACGGCCACGAGCACTCACACTGTAGCACCTGCAGGCCTGGGAGTCCCCAGGCTGTGCACCTGTCTGCCTCTGCAGGTGGGCATATTTGCACACGGGGTGCACTGTGCGGGCACCCGTGTGCCTGTGTGTGTGCCTTATGTGGACGTGCCCTGGCAAACATGTGAGCGCATGCACAGGCAGTTTCAAATTCCTTCAGGGGAGACACCCAGCCAGAGACAAGGAGTATCTCAGCTCATCCCTTTCCGACTTAGAATCCAAGCTACGGGGGAGGCTGGAGGAGGAGTGAGGGGGCTCCCCCGGGAGACAGTGAAGAGGAGATTCTGTCCCTTGGAAGGGAGGTGAGGCTGGTCAGTGCATGCGTGTGGGGAAAGGGCCACACTGACCTATGAGGGGCCCCGGCCCCCCACCTGTGATTACAGATGCTCCCTGAGCTTTCAGAAGCCTCTAGGGGGCCCTATGCTCCTGGAGTGGAGGGAGCAGGGAGGAGTAGGCTTATTCCCCTCCTGGGTAGTCCTTACACCTTAACTCCCCTCGAGGAGGGGCAGTGGGGCTGTTCTCAGACAGCCTTGGAGACCAATGGCCACATCCAACCTGACCTATGGCCTCTTTGGTGGCCCCTAAGAGGCCTGGCAGCCCTGGCCCACCAGCCCTTCGGAGCTGTGCCTCTTTCTCCCCTCCACATCCTTCTGCACTTGCCAGGTCTGTGTTCAGCCAGGCCTCAGCTGGGCCTCCACCAGGCACAAGGGAGGTCCTCAGGTATCTGGGGCCCAGGGGGTGCCTGGTAGCAGCAGGAGTCCCCAGGTGGGCCCAGCACCTACCAGCAGGAGAATTCTCCATCACCTCCGCCAGGTAGGTGCTCTCAGTAAAGATGGGGTGGTTGTCGTTCTCATCCGCAAGAAAGATCAGCAGAAAGTCAAAATCCTGTGGGAGGCATGACGGCGGGGGGACAGGTTGTGGGCCACGTTCTAGCAAAGCGCTCCAGTGGGAGAAGGACTTGGAAGGAGGGCGGGGGTCAAAGCAGAGAGGTAGATGATAGAAGAGCCCCTGCCATGGGTCCGGAGACCTGTGGTTCAAGCCTCTGCTCTGCTAGTAGCTCACAGGGTGGTCTTGGGCAAATCTTTCCCTCTATCTGAGCCCCAGTTTTCCAATCTGACAAATGGGGATGTTAAGTTCCTCGCAGAGATGTTGTGAAGTTCACAGGGGAAGGGAGGTGGACGGTACTCAATCATGCTCCATCTCGTGGTAAGGAAGGACTGTAGCCAGGAAGATGAGTCTTAGTTTCCAGACCCTCCTGGCTGGCCTGGTGCCCTGGTCAGAGTTCATCCAAACTTCCACTCAGTGCTGCACTTCATCCCTTTCAAAAACCACAGTTATCCTATCTCTTAGAACCTCCCAGTGCCCCGGATGCTTCTCCATTGCAGAGGTGGGGGACCCAAGGCCCAGAGAGGGGCTGGCTATTCACAGCCGCGTGGTAAGTTAGCAGCAGAGTGGCAACCAGCCTCCAAGCTTCCGGGTTCCCACCACCCAATGCTGCTGCTTTCCAGGATGACCCAGGCCCTCCTAAAGGACAGGCAGAGGCGGGGGAGTGACAGAGGGAGAGAAAAGAAGGAGGGAGGACGTGAGAGAAGGAAGGAAGGCGAGGAGCACGGGATGAGAGACGCCAGCGGCCTGCACCTCCAGCCCGAAGTCTCCTCGGCCTGTACAGATGCAGAAACTGAGGCCCGGAAAGGGCTGAGCCATACAACTAGTCAGAAGCAGAGCTGAGATGAGCCAGACCTAGGCTCATCTCATGCGCCGGGAGGAGGGCTGATTCCTACCCCCAAATGGACTGTTTGCTTTGCAATACCCACTTCCTCTTAGTAAAGAGAGCCAACCTTTTGGCTTTTGAGGGAAAAGCCACCTGGAAAACGCAACCCTTTCAGAACCCCAGAGTACGTGCTTGTGTACATGTGTCCCCCCGACTGCCACCCCTGACACTGCTGTCGTGTGTGCCCAAGTATCTGTGGTTTGGGGAGAAGAGATGATAGCTGGTATTTACTGAGCGTTTGCCATATGCCAGGCACTGTGCCGAGGACTTGACAGACATGGGCTCCTTCAAGTCCTCTCCACGATTCTGGGGTAGGTATGTCTCCATTTGGCAGAAGAGAAAGTGGAGGCTGGGAGACAACCACTTGCCAAAGCCACACACCCACTGACAGGCAGAAGTGGGATTTGAACCCAGCCCTCGCTTACGCCAAAACCTGTGCCTCTAGCCCGCGGGCCGTGCCGCCTGGGTGCATCCAGCACCGGCCCTGCTCCCCACTGTGCCCTCCAGCCTTACCCTCCTGGCTATGCGCGGATTCTCCGGGTTGTCCTTCACGGAAATGGTCAGCTTGTATTCCGGGATCCGCTCGCGGTCCAGGGGCCGGTTCACAGTGACGATCCCTGTCTGGGATGTAGAGGCTGGTGAGCTGAGCAATGACCTTCCCCTACTTTGGGCTCTGGCCCACGGAGGCCCAACTGCTCCGCCTGTAGGAATGGCCGTGAATGATCTCCCTAAATCACCAAAGATACGGTCTAGAAGGACCAAAATGGACCAGCAGGGCCTTGCCACAGCAAGAGTGACCCACCAATGCCCAGGTCTTGCTGCCTGAAAGGGACGGTCCCTCTGAGGACCCCACGGTGACAGCAGCCGGTAACACTCCAAGAGGTCAAGCGAGGACTTCTTGTGCATCTTGGTACAAACCAAGTGGTACCGAAGCTCTGGTCCCATCCCTGCACACGACAAGCCTTGGGGTGACAGGGACCCCAGAAGTGGCTCCCCTAGGAATCCTAGATTCCATGCTTCCCACAGAGACCCCACATCCCAGTGGAGGGTAGAGACTTGAGGAGGAAGTGGAACCAACAGAAGCCCAGACAGCAGAGTAGAAAAGCCCCTGGGGCAGGGTCCTGTTTTTTAGGAAAAATCCTGGGGGCTTCCCTGGGGTCAGACCCAGCCCTACCGTGGCGTTGATGGAGAAGGCCCGCTCTCGGTTGCCCGCGGTGATGTTGAAGGTGAGGAGGGCGTTGCACCCGCTGTCAGCGTCGCTGGCCAGGATACGGGTGACGAAGCTGGAGACGGGGATGTTCTCGCTGATGGTGATGTTCATGGGTAGGTTCAGCAGCACGGGGTCGTTGTCGTTGATGTCCAGCACCCGGATCCCCACCAGCATCTGGGGCACGTCAGGGAAGAGGAGGAAGTGAAGGAGAAGGACCAGGAGAAAAGCGGGCGCGGGGGAGATGGAGGAGAGAGGGGAGGCAGAGAACGGGATGGTGGACATGGCGGCCGAGGAAGAGGCAAGGAGGCAGGTGGAGCGGGACAGCAAAGCGGTGGTAACGGAGGAAGGAAAGGTGCAGCTCGTCGTGGGCAAGAAAGAGGAAGCCCAAGAAAATGATAACAAAAAAGGCAAGAGGATGAAAACGAGGATAAGAGGGAAGGAGGAAAAATAGAGGCAGAGGCGGGCTGGAAATGGCAGAGTGACAGGTGCAGAGGCCTGGCTGACAGCACAGCCTCCCCAGGGAGGCTGCCAGGCGCCAGGTCCAGCCTCCACGGGTGAGCCTCACGAGGCACTTGCGGGTCTGGTAGGGGCCCTGAGGGCCTGGACTGGCTCCAGAGCAGCCTGAGGTTGCTATGGGCACGAAGGTGGCAGCGTTTATAGGAGTCTCTATGGAGAGTTCAGGGAGCAGGGAGGTGAAGCCAGTGGAATGGGGCCCCCAGACTCACCGTGGAGCTGAGCGGGGGAACCCCCCTGTCTCGAGCACAGATGGTCAGGTTGTAGAAGGCAATGGTCTCCCGGTCCAGCTCCACATCCTTCCGGACCCGCAGCACCCCTTCCACGGGAGAGATCAGAAACTCCCCTGGTGTCACCCAGGAGAAGCCAGGGTCAGCTGAGAATGGCCAAGAGTGGTGGAGAGCCCAGGCCTTCCCCTGCTTCCTCTACTGAGCCTTACTCACCAGGGTCAGGGGCAGCTGGGGCGTGGGCCCTCCAGCACCCCCGGCTTCAGACCCTCGTGGGACCTGCCGAGGGCTGGGAAGTGCAGGAGGCAGGAGAACAGATAACTCCTAGGGGTACAAGCGGGCAGGGGCCCACTCATGCCCTGCTGGGCCTGAGATGCCAGGCCAGGGACCCACCTTGGGTAGGACGGTTATGTCGAAAAAGTGAGGGCTCCCTTTCTACAAACGCACTCTCTTTGTCACCACTATTGATCTGAAATCAATTAACGAAGGTGTCGGAAGCTTTGTCAGGTACGATCCTTTCCAGATACCACATCTTGTAAAACAGCATATTGGGGAAGGGCAAAGCTAACCCCAAAGGGACTCCTTGCTAGTGGTGAGGCACCGGGGCAGGACGGAGCAGGAGGGATTAGGGACAGGGAAGCCCCCAACTGCCCTCCATTCAGCCCTGAATGGAGCCACACGGAGCGCAGCCAGGGCTCTCCCAGGCCTATGGCCATCCCTTGGCGCCTAGGTGGACCTGATTTCCTTTCTTTGAGGTTGCTGAGGACCCTCAGCTGGCCCTTTGGCTTCAATCCTTGTCTTGGCCAGGCTGAGGGGCCAGATGTCTGAGGATGTCTAGAGCAAGAACCTCAGATTCTCAGGCTCTGAACTGGAAGAGACCTCAGAGACCATCCCGTGTCCTTTGGAAAACGAAACGGGAGAGAAGGGTGATGACTTGTAAGAGCCCCCATAGCAAGTAAACAGTAGAACCCAGACTCGAACCTAGGGCTCTGCATCTCAGCTCACTACATCCATGGGACTTACCACTCAGAGCTGACCAGGGTGGGAGGGGTAAGAACAGGTAGGGGTGGAGGAGAAGAGTAGAGGGGCAGGATGACAGGGGAGCCAGTGGGGTCCCAATTGGACAGGAGTGCTCAGGGGGCTGAGGAACGTGAGGGAGGATGAACGAGGGAGGAGGGGAGAGTGTGAGGAAGAGGGGGTCACCTCTCTGCGCTCCCCCAGGAACTGGGAACAGTGAGAAAGTTACTTCCTTCACTTTCCCTTTTGGCATCTGGGGGAAAAGGCTTAGAGTGGGGCAATGACTCGCTCAGAGACACACAGCACGCAAGGGTGCAGCAAGGACAGAGGCCCAAGCTCCCCAACAATTTTCTCTGCCTGCTTCTACCTACCTCACAACTCCCTGCCTCCAGCTCCTACGGCTCTGATTTACCGAAACAGCCCCTCCGCGGCCCACCTGCAGCTGGGATTTCCCACCAGCCCTTCCGCTCCCAGCAGTCCTATGGGCTACACCCTGCTTAGAGGGGCGGAAGCCACTTGAAGCAGGATTTCCTGAAGCTGATCATCCAAGGTCTCCAAAGAACAGGGGATTCCCTTTCTAGGGGTTTCCCAGCCCTGTCTCAGCCCCTGGCCACGTACAAGCAGATGGCCAGCTGCCTTCTCTCCAAAGCGAACCACCCCATTGATGGAAGGGAAGAGGTTCCGAAGGCAGCCTGCCTGAGCAGGCCTGGGGTGCTGGGGGCTGGGCCCAGGCTAGACCCCCACAAGGTCAGCTCAGTGGGGGAGGTAGGCAGGTCAAAGGCCCCCAGACAGCAAAATGCCCTCCTCAGCAGCTTGCCCCGGGGCCTGAACCCCCCAACACTCCACTCCTTTTGGAGATAGAGGGTCAAAAGCAGAGGCTTCCCATCAGTCATATCCCGGTCTGCAATGCTGACTTCGCTCTATGTGCCCTTGGGCGTGTGATTAAATCTCGCCTTGATGTTCTCATTTGAAAAATGGGCTAATAAAGAGGTACCACAGCAGGGTTGTGCTGGTACTGGACAAGCCCCAGTTCACCTCGTGTAAGCTGGACCCACGGCAGCTCTTTGTATTGTTAGGGGCATCCTGAAAGGGAGCCCAGGCAGCCCTGTGAAGGAGCTGGGGGCTTACACGGAAGATGAGGATGTAAGAAAGGGGTCCCATGAGTGGACCTGACCAGAAAGGGCCGCTGGAGGTTCTGAGAAGGCCAGGATACAGGGGGGAGAGGCGCAAGTGACATGGCCTGTTTCGCAACCGTTCTTTTTTTTTGGCCGCGTTGGGTCTTCACCGCTGTGCGCGGGCTTTCTCTAGTTGTGTTGAGCGGGAGCTACTCTTCGTTGTGGTGCGCGGGCTTCTCATTGCAGTGGCCTCTCTTGTTGTGCAGCACGGACTCTAGGCGCGCAGGCTTCAGTAGTTGTGGCACGTGAGCTCTAGAGCACAGGCTCAGTAGTTGTGGCTCACGGGCCTAGCCGCTCTGCGACGTGTGGGATCTTCCCGGACCGGGGCTCGAACCCGTGTCCCCTGCATTGGCAGGCGGATTCCTAACCACTGCGCCACCAGGGAAGTCCTCCCAACTGCTCTTTGACCACGTGCCTCCTCACAGCTTAGTGGGGCTTATAAGAGCCCAGGCAGCCCTGATGTCTTCCCACCAGCAGGAGCCCCCTCCAGGTTCAGGCTGCAGTGGTGGGAAGGTGACCTTGAAGCCGGGTGGCTTGGAGTACATCCTTTCACCCGTGGTGTTGCTCAACTGGCTTTCCAGGAAAACAGCCCTGATTTATAGTGTTTGTCAGTTTTTCAAATTACCAACATGGTGTCAGGGAACCCGGAGGTGAGGAGAGAGGTGGGGAGTGGATGTCGCGACCTGCGCGAGCCGCTCCAGCACAGCACTAGGTCACCCACCTCACCCCGCCCAGCCTCTGCTTATCTCCTCTGGAGCGGGGGCAGTTCTTGGTGATCCCCAAGTTACCTTTGGGCTGTGAATGTCTACTCTTCCTTTCCAGGGGGAGGGAGCCCCAGGCCGGGTCAGCCTGGGTAAACTCCTGACCCCTCTCACTGCCCTAGGGGCCTGCCTCTCTGCCTGCCCCTGTGAGGCCGCAAGTCCCTAGGCTGGCCCCAATCCTGTGTGCACTTAACCTGGCAGGTTCTGCTCAGGACAGCAAAGGCCCGTGGCAGGGAGCAGTCTGCAGTCTGCTGGGCATGAGTGTGAGCCCCGCACCCTGGAGGCGGGTGCAGAGAGGGTCCCTTCCTGGGAGGGGCTCAGCTGCCCACCCAGCAGCCACCTGTCAAGCAGACTTTGGCATCCTACCGAACAGGAGCAGGGCTCCCGTGACATGATACAACTGCTGGGCGTGTGTGTGACAAGAGCACAGGAGAAAGGCAGAGCAGGAAGGCACAGGGAAAGGACTTTCGGGACATGAAAGGGTGACATGTCAGAACAGAGTGGCCCACCGCAAGCTCTGGACAGCAGGGGCTCCACGTCGGGCCCTACAGAAGTGGGTTTGTGTTTGTAGCCTCTTAATTGAAAATTCATCCCAGGTTCTATAACCTCTCCTCTGCCTGCTGTGTCAGTGCAGTCCTCTCATCTCATGCCTTTAAATATCTCTGGGGTGACTACTCCCAAATACATCTCTCCACTGCAGACCTCTCTCCTGAACTCCTGGCTTGTATATCCAAGGCCTATCTGACATCTCAAACCTAACCTCACCCTCCTCCCCATCGCCCCACCTTTCCTGCTCCTGCTGCTGTCTTCCCATCTGCTAACAGCATGGCTGCTCAGGCCAAAACCTTGGTGTCATCCTTGACTTTAGGTTACATCTCACATCCAATCAGTCAGCATGTCCTATTGGCCGTCTGTGAAATATACCAGAACTCTCACGATCTCCAGCGCCGCTTCCCTGGTCCCAGCTACACCATCTCTAGCCCCAGTGACTGCAACAGGCTCCTACCAGCCATTCCCCAACCTCTATGGTCTGGTCTGAGCTCAGGAAATGGAGTGCTCCTGTTGAAATCTAAGTCAAATCACATCCCTCCTGTGCTCAAAGCCCTCCTATGGTTCCCATGTTACTCGGAGAAAAAGCCAAGTCCTCATAATGGCCTACAAGACCCAACATCTGTCTCTATTACCTCTCTGATCTCATCTCTTCTTACTCTTCCCCTTGCCTGGCTTCATGCCAGCCACTGGGCCGCTCTGCTCCTCTGTGAACAAGCCAGGCACACTCCAACCTCAGGGCCTTTGCACTTGCTGCTCCCTCTGTCTGTCATGCTCTTCCCTGGATGTCCACATGACCCATTCCTCACTTCCTTCAGGTCTTTGCTCAAATGTCACCTCCTTGCACAGGTCTTCCTTGAGCAGTCTTTCTAAAACTGCAGCCTTCACCCTGGCATTCCCCATCTCCTGGCTTTATATTTCTCCATAGCGCTTAGCACCTCCCAATAGACTAAGTCGTCTGCTTAACCAGTTATGTTCATGGCCTGTATCTTCCAACTGGAACATATGTTCTATAAGGGCAGGGATTTGTATCTGTTTTTACCATACTGTATCCTCAGCGCCTGGAATGTGGTGAGCAAATGCTCAGTACATACTTATTGAGTGCTCAATTAAAATCAGGATGTTTCACAAAGATTTGGATTTCCAGCATTTCTTTTAAAAATGGGAAGGGCTCCCCCGCCCCTACTCCGGGCCTGCATTTCAACCTGACCACAATCGGCAAGAGCGGAGCTGTGGCTGCTGCAGCCCCCGCCACTCCCTCTTCCCTTTGCCCAGACCTGTTCTCCCACGCGCGCTCCCCGCTCCCCAGACCTGTTCTCCCACGCGCGCTCCCCGCTCCCCAGACCTGTTCTCCCACGCGCGCTCCCCGCTCCCCAGACCTGTTCTCCCACGCGCGCTCCCCGCTCCCCAGACCTGTTCTCCCACGCGCGCTCCCCGCTCCCCAGACCTGTTCTCCCACGCGCGCTCCCCGCTCCCCAGACCTGTTCTCCCACGCGCGCTCCCCGCTCCCCAGACCTGTTCTCCCACGCGCGCTCCCCGCTCCCCAGACCTGTTCTCCCACGCGCGCTCCCCGCTCCCCAGACCTGTTCTCCCACGCGCGCTCCCCGCTCCCCAGACCTGTTCTCCCACGCGCGCTCCCCGCTCCCCAGACCTGTTCTCCCACGCGCGCTCCCCGCTCCCCAGACCTGTTCTCCCACGCGCGCTCCCCGCTCCCCAGACCTGTTCTCCCACGCGCGCTCCCCGCTCCCCAGACCTGTTCTCCCACGCGCGCTCCCCGCTCCCCAGACCTGTTCTCCCACGCGCGCTCCCCGCTCCCCAGACCTGTTCTCCCACGCGCGCTCCCCGCTCCCCAGACCTGTTCTCCCACGCGCGCTCCCCGCTCCCCAGACCTGTTCTCCCACGCGCGCTCCCCGCTCCCCAGACCTGTTCTCCCACGCGCGCTCCCCGCTCCCCAGACCTGTTCTCCCACGCGCGCTCCCCGCTCCCCAGACCTGTTCTCCCACGCGCGCTCCCCGCTCCCCAGACCTGTTCTCCCACGCGCGCTCCCCGCTCCCCAGACCTGTTCTCCCACGCGCGCTCCCCGCTCCCCAGACCTGTTCTCCCACGCGCGCTCCCCGCTCCCCAGACCTGTTCTCCCACGCGCGCTCCCCGCTCCCCAGACCTGTTCTCCCACGCGCGCTCCCCGCTCCCCAGACCTTTTCTCCCATGTGTGCTCCCTGCATGGCCCCAGCAGGCCTTGAGTTTGGGATTCCTACTCTACAAAAGTGAGTAAAAACTATCCTGAGAAATTGCTCTGGCCAGGCAAGCCCTGCTCTTCAACTGAGGAGAACAGTCGGGCTAGTTGTGAAGGCTATTAAGGGATGATGAGATGTGCAGAAAAATCTGGGTGCTCCCTGCATGTGTGCATTTGGGGGGTCCTGAAGGTCTGGGGCAAGGATGCTCGTCTTTCCTCTTGCCTGGAGCCATTTCTCTGGGTATGACACAGGGGTGTTTTCTGTCAGATTCTCAAAGGAGTCTGTGACCTTCCAAGGCTACCAGCCTCTGCTCCCAGATTTCAGAGTGTTCTCTGAACCATATTCCTGGGAGAAGATTACTTTCATCATCTTATGGGTGGGGAAACTGAGGCCCCATCGCACAATGGTGGGGCTAATTGCCTTGAGACCTCCTTTTTCATCCTGCTCCTGAGTGGGGTCGGGGAGAGGCCCGCTGGGTCATGCCACCCCCATCACCCAGCTCAGGCCCCACTCACCCAGAGGGTCTCCGTCCACGATGCTGTACTCCACCTGCCCATTGGGGCCCGAGTCCCGGTCATGGGCCAGGAAGGTCCACACTCTGGGTCCTGGTTGGCCCTCGGTGACATCAAATGGTCCCTCGTAGTCTCTGGGGAAGGTGGGCACATTGTCGTTGATGTCATTCACGTTCACAAGCACCTGAGATGATGAGCGAACTTAGTCAGGACCGCACCCCAGCCAGCCCTGTTCATCTGTAAACTGGATCTGATAATCCTGCCTCATAGGATGATGGAAGAATCATACTGGTTAATGGATGTGGGAGGGCTTTTTAAGCTATTCATGTGGATAAGCTATTGTTATTGTCAAAGTCTCTCTATGGGCATAATAATATTATTAATAATAATGCTATGAACTTCTGTTTATTGCTGTACTATGGTCATCGTTTTTCTGGTTTCGTTTGCTCCTCCCACACCCTGAAACAGTTTTTTATTATCCCCCCTTTACAGAGGAGGAAAGTGAAGCTCAGGGAGGTTAAGTGACTTGCCCAGAGTCACACAGTTAGGAAGTAGAAGATCAGGGACATGAACCCCTGTCGGTCTGACTGGAGTTTGTGCCCTTCCCGTGAAGGGGAGGAAGGCAGGTGTCATCATCTATCTGATAGCTGCAGCCACGCAGAGAGGTTCAGTAACCTCCTCAAAGTCACACTGCAAGTTTGGGTGAGTTGCTGAGACCAGGACAGGGCTCGTGGATTTAGGCGTTTCTCCTGGAAACCCCGCTTCCCCACAGGACCTTTCTGTGACCTGTCCTACCCCACCCCCAAGTTGGGGCTCTGTCCCATCTACCCACCCACCCACCGTGGTGGTAGAGGTGAGGCGATGGGACAAGATGGGACACCGGTCCGTGGCGGTGACGATCAGGGTGTAGCGGCCATGGCTGATCTCGTAGTCCAGCTCCTTGGCAGCATAGATGACTCCCTGCAGGATAAGTAGAGGGGACGAGGGTGGATCAACAGATGGTGGGTCTGGGGCATCCTCTGACCACCCCAGGAGGGAGGTTGGCCCTAACATCCTGGCCATGACAGGGAGTCCCTGTTGTCCTCTAAACCAGGCCCCACCTAACCTTTTCATCCTCCCGTACTGGCTGCCCCCCCGAGTTTCCTCCCGGACTCCATCTTTGCTCTGCTCCCACCCCCATGATGTCACTGAGCTCCCCTCCAATCCCTTTGGCCAGCTGACCCTCTTCCTGGACCCCGCCACCAGCCACTGACCGTGTGCCTGTCGATGTGAAAGGTGTCGATGATGTTGCCGGCAATGATGGCATAGGTAACTGTGCCGTTGGGTCCCTCATCCGGGTCTAGTGCCTGGACGGTGACGAGGCTGGCATTGATTGTGTCCGGGCCCTCATCCAGTAAGATCTCGTAGTGGGGCTGCTGGAACGTGGGCGCGTTATCGTTCTCGTCCACGATGGTCACATACACGTGGGTGGTGGCCTGTGGAGAAGAGCACCATCAGGTTCCTTGGTCAGCTGGCTAGAGGGTTTGAGGTGGAGCCAGCTGGATGCATTCCTAGGCTGCACTTACTCAGCGTGATCCAACATGGTGAGGGAAAGGGGGAAGGATGAGAGCGAGGGAAGTCCCAGGCTGACAGAGGAAGTCCCAGAGGCTCTGTCAAAAGCCAAGCTAGGCAACTGCTTAGGTCCAGGATGGCACTCGCACCACCACTCTTATCGTCCATGACATCACTAACCGATCACGGCACTGCTGAGGCCGGATGCAACCTCAGGATCCTTGCTAGCACGTTGCTCTAGTGATTACAATTGGCATATGAAATGAACTCCAGTAACTGCCTCCAGCCCAGAGCTTTTTTAAAATTTTTATTTATTTTTTATACAGCAGGTTCTTGTTAGTTATCCATTTTATACATATCAGTATATATATGTCAATCCCAATCTCCCAATTCATCATACCACCCCCCTCCGCGACTTTCCCCCCTTGGTGTCCATACGTTTGTTCTCTACATCCGTGTCTCTATTTCTGTCCTGCATCTGTACCATTTTTCTAGGTTCCACATATATGCGTTAATATACGATATATTTTTTTCTCCTTCTGACTTACTTCATTCTGTATGACAGTCTCTAGATCCATCCACGTCTCTACAAATGGCCCAATTTCGTTCTCCAGCCCATAGCTTTGACTGGGCCAGGGCCTTACTGACCCTGGGCCTCCTTCCAGATCACAAAAAGCAAGAATGTGATGTACTCAGCCCACCCGTTTAAACTTCACCCATTGTCCATGTAACTGGAAGCAATGCCTATTTTCAGCACTTTTGAGAGGAAGGACATCGGGTTTGGGGCTACTACACGTGCAGAATTTGTTGAGCTGTGAAAAATAAAGCTCATAGCGCATGACTTCACTGCAAGGACAATTTCACTCCATATTCTCCTGTGATTGGCCATTTTTGGCTGATGCTTGGTCCAATCAGACCACAGGTAATATTCAGCCAATCGAAACTCAGCAAGCAGCACTCAAGAACCATTGAGAAATGGTTGATGTGGCACTTCCCAGGCAGAGGAGATAAGTGGAAGGAAGAAATTAGCCATGTGCTGGTATTCTGTGTCCCTCGGCTGCCCTCCTCTCTTCTCTGCTTCTCCACCTGGGAGGATGTCCTCTGTGGACGGCCTCACCTGGGCTCCCTTGCCATCAGGCTTCCAGATGGTTTGGCCAATGCGAGGTCCCGGCAGAAGACAGGAGGAGAGGTGGGGGGGGGGCATTTCTCCCTCACTCCCTCCTTTCCTCACTGCAGTTCTGCCGGAGGCTGTGTTTCTCCTGCTGGGTGGCCCCTCTTTCACGCCTCTGGCCCTCACTGGGCTCCAGTCACCTCACGCCCTCTTCTTGTCCTTCTGCACCCGTGGGTGGTAATGGCTTCCTGCAGTTTTTAGTCTACGGGTGCTTCACCAGCCCTCTGTAAACAGTCCCTCCATTAAACTTTCTTCAGTTGAGCCCTTTCTGAGTGTGCCTCTGTTTCCTGCCAGGACCCTGACTGATACAAAGTGTAATTAGTGACTAATATAAAATAATAAGGTTATAACAACTTCAAAAACATCTGGGTAGAGAGAGTGTGACCAGGCCGTTGCCAAGGGCAGGGAACAGAAAGCAGGTGGTGCAAAAAGCTGGATGTAGACAACTTGTGTGCACCTTTTCTGGGGTCTGGCTGGCTCTGGAACCACCCGTGGAAGGATGGACAGATGGACAGAAGACTGTCACTGCCCCTGCGGAGGGTATGAGTGCCCTGAGCAGCAGCTCTAGATTTGGCAGGGGGAGGGTGGGGGGCGGGGCATGTTAGGTGGTTGCTGGAACTGTTTCCAAAGCAGGTAGGCCTGACAGCCTTGAGATGGGGCTCTGTAACCTTGGACGTGTCACAGACGTCCTTTCTGGACCTTTTCTGTCTGTTAGTAAGGGACTTGACTTTTCTTTAACATCCCTTCTGGCTCAGACATTCCGAGGATCTGGTCTGCCATCATCAGTCTGAATCCCTCCTCCATCAGGGAGGTATTCCTTTGGGTCTTAGAGTCTCAATGAATCTTCATAAAAATAACAATCACACAGAGAGGGAAAATGCATTAGCTTTACGTTGCTCAAACTTCCCCACCGGAGAAGGAGAGGGAACCTGCACTGAGTTGGGGAAGAGCCTGAAGCCTTTGTCTCAAGAATGAAATACCTTTGAAATCCCTCCTGTTATCTTTGAAAGCTCATATAAATTTTGCAATCTTTTCCATAACGTGTTTGCATTAGTTTCCATTAAAAATGGTGGTAGAGGCCCCAAATATTTGAGTAAAGATGACTGTCAAGGAAGGCCACCGAGTTCATCTTGTGGCTCTGCACACAGCTCTGATCTCCAGTAGGTCTGTGTCTTTATTCCTGTCTTACCCCTAGGTTCTCCATGACATTCTTTTTTCTTAAATTCCATATATATGTGTTAGCATACAGTATTTGTCTTTCTTTTTCTGACTTACTTCACTCTGTATGACAGACTAGATCTACTGGAGAACGGACTTGAGGATATGGGGAGGGGGAAGGGTGAGCTGTGACAAAGCGAGAGAGAGGCATGGACGCATATACACTACCAAACGTAAGGTAGATAGCTAGTGGGAAGCAGCCGCATAGCACAGGGACATCAGCTCGGTGCTTTGTGGCCACCTAGAGGGATGGGGTAGGGAGGGTGGGAGGGAGGGAGATGCAAGAGGGAAGAGCTATGGGAACATATGTATATGTATAACGGATTCACTTTGTTATAAAGCAGAAACTAACACACCACTGTAAAGCAATTATACCCCAATAAAGATGTTAAAAAAAAATACAGCTCTGAGCACTTACCACTGGCGAGGAGCCCAGCATTGCATCCTCCTGGGCCCCTTCGGCCAGCAAGAGCACACTGAGTGCCGCCCTACAGGAGAGGGCTGGGTTCCAGCCTCACCAATGCGGGTGGTGGTACTGACATTTCCTACTTTCCCAGACTCCTGGAAGTGGGTTTAACCATCGTCCAGGCTGCAGGGGCTGAGAGTGGGGGGCTCTAATAGTGCTGTCCCACGGAGCCCCTTCTCTCTGAGACCAGGACTTGAAAGAGGAGAAAGATATTGCCAGCGGTGTCAGTGCTGGGTGGGGTGCAAGAGCAGAGGACTAGAGGGGGTGTGTGTGTGTGAGAGCATCCTGCAGACATCTAGGGTGCAGGGACTAAGAGAGGCTGGGGCCTGGGTGAGAGGAGTACTAATGATTTCCTGTGGGACACACTACCTGGTGTTACACACACACACACGTGTGTGTGTCCTAGTGTAGGGGTGTGCCAAGCCTGCTGGGTACTCCTGCACCTGCCACACATGTGTGTGCACATGCACAAGGGTGTTGCAGGCTCTGGAATCTACAGTCAAGCCTGCCCCAACTCACTCACCTAGCTCTTTACAAAAGTTACATGTCATCCATCCGTCCATCTATTCATTCATTCAGTCAGTCAGTCATTCCACTACTGGGAGTGCCAGGACCCGGGCTGGCCTGGAGGACGTCAGGTACAAGCCTCTGCTGGTGGGAGAGGGCTGATACAATCTATGATGATGATGATAATATCGCGCTAAGTTAGACGCAGATGTACTTCTCAGGCTTTACAACAATACTAATCCTCTGCAAAGAGTAATGGGGGAGAGAAGAAAAGGCTTCAAACGGGCGATCAAGTGGCGCTGACTCTTGGCATACTGACTGGCTCCCCCACCTACAAGGCCAGCCGGGTGCGAGTCAGCGGGAAGCCCCTCCCGCGGGGGCCCTTGGAGAGGCAGCGCTTCAGCCTTGGCCGCCCGGGGGCGCTGTGGGCCCCTGGGAGCGGGCGGCTCTCGGGCTGCCGGCCGCGCTCACTTGCTCTGCGCTCACTCGCGCGGAGGTTTCCCCGCCGGCCGCGTCCCGTCCGCTCCCTGCGAACCAGGAGTGCCCCCTGCGCGCCCCCGGGCTCCGCTCCGGCCCGGCTGTGCCAGACGCAGCTCTGCCCGACGGCGACATGGGCGTCCCCCCAGTCCCGGAGGCTGGCAGCTGGCGCCGGGGGCCTGTGCTCCTCGCCTTCTTCCTGGCTGCCTCCCGAGGTAAGGTCGGCGGAGCCTGGGTGCTAGGGAGGAGCAACGGGAGAGCACAGCGGGGCAGGGTGGGGCGGTCCCAGGTCGGATGGGGGCGCCCTGGGAGCCCCCTTCAGCCTGCCGTGACCCCAGCCCGCGGCAGGGAGGCCGCTAGGACGGCTTGGCAGGGGCGGCGGCTCTCTGCCAAGTGCCCTGGCTGGGTGGTGGGCACGCGTGTATGCCGACAGCTGCCCAAGCAGCTGCCTGTCCAGCCCTTCCCGACCCAGAGAGCCCAGGCACGAGTACCTGCTGCAGCACAGGAGATAAACACGGTGGAGACAGCCCAGTGTGTTCTAGTGGATGCCACTGGCTTTTGACACCTGTGGCATCTCCCTGCACCACCCCAGGACCCCAGGGTCTCACGAGGCGCCAAGGTTGTATACTCTCAGCCAGTGTCCCGTACCCTGGTGACACTCTTGGTTGAGCCTTGGTGGGCACTCGTCAGTGCAGGCACTGGTCCACAGCTGGACATGGGTGCCCTCTGGTCCTTATCCTGAGGGTCTGATGGCTGAGAGCTGAGTGGTCAGCTGATTCCCAGCATCGTAGCAAATCTGCAGCCCAGGGACTGGTGTAGGGCCGGCACTGGGGAGAATGTGGGACATCGCCCAGCTTGGCTGTGAGCCCCTCCTAGGTCCTTGGATAACTTATAGCATCTTTCGGGCCTCAGTTTCCTCAGCTCAAACACAGAAGCCATACACACACAGGGAGGTGTCACTTTCCCCTTCCAAAGTCCAGACTGTCACGACTCTAGGTGGTATCCTGGTCAGGACACAGGGGCTCCTTGAGTGGGGGGCAAAGGGCCCGGGACCCACAGCCTGGCCCCTGCTTCTTGCCTGTCCAGGACTGAAGCAGCTGGATCTTGAGGGAAGAGGGGGCCGGCAGGCAGCGTATGGAACTAAACTTTAAACTTTTTCCCTGGGAAGGCTCAGGGAAAGTGTGAGTCAGCAGGGAGTCAGAGGGAGGCAGGAGGGAGGTGGGGAGCTTGGCAAGGGACCCAGTGGGTGAGTCAGAAGAGGAGGAAGGGGAAGACAGGGTAAGAGCAAGAGGAGGGTTCTGAGAGAACCTGGAAAACGCCTCAGAAACTGGGGAGCCTGCAGGCAGCATGGTATCTCAGCGCTGGGAGGCTGGCCTGGGCCTCCTATAAAGAGGAGGGAGCCCACACCCCACAGACAGAGATGCCTAAGCCCTGAACTGGATGCTCCCCAGGAAGAGCCAAAGCAGGTGGGGGAGCAGTCTCGGCACCAAGGCCATGGCTCATGGCAGACAGGGCTTCCCAAAGGAGCAGTGGATGGTGGCAGGCAGGACCGGCCAGCATCCCACCCACTACAGACCGCCTGCCCTGCCCCCTCCTTTCCAAGTGACCCCAAGAGGCCCTTCCGTTTTCTTACCCCTACCCTGTCCTCCTCTGGCTGAGCTGCTCTCTGTTCAGCAGCCCCAGTTTGGGAAACTGAGTTCCAGAGAACTAGGGCATAGAGAGCCAGCTTTCACAGAGCCAGTAGCAGAGAGGCTCAGAGCCCCTCACTCCATATTGTCTCTTCAGCCAGGAGGCTCCACCCCCAGAGGTCCTGGCTACTTCAGCAGCTTGGTGCTCCATCTCTCCCTGGGCCCAGCTCAAGGAGATGGTTAGGGTTTGAGTCAGGAGAATTCTCTTAGTTTTGAACTACTCTGGGACTCAGTATTCCTAACTGTAATATGGGCGTGCTAATGAATATTCCTGCTGCTACCCAGTACAGTGTGCAAGAAGGGGGATAAGAGACGGGGAGGCCTGGTTGCAGGCATGGTCCGGAGGGTGTCTGAGTTGGAAAGACGTGCTCACCGGCCTGCTGAGGTGCCGGGTGGCCCTGGGCAGGATTGCTCACTGTCAAAGCCTTGATGCTGTGGGAAGGTGAGATGGAGGCGGCTAGTGCAGACCTGTTTGTTCTCTAGCTCTTGGGGCTGGGCCAGCACCATGGAGAATGGTGATGGTGATAATGGCGCACAGCAGCCTAGGAAAAGTTGCAGATACCCCTTTCCTGGGCCTGACCCAGGTTGAAATGGGTGGAGGGAGGCACCTAGGGAGCCAGGACCCAGCAGACCCCAAGGGTGGCAGAGCCTCTTCTTCCCCTATTGGCCTTCCCAGGACCTGTGGAAGTTATTGTCCCTGCCATGTCCTCACAGGCTGACCCAAGAGTCCCAGACTCTGGGACTAGCCCATGGAGGTGCACTGGGGCTGGGGAGGTGAGAGCCCTTCTTCCCCTGTATGGTAAGCAGGATTGCAGGGCCTTGTTGAGTAACCCAATGGTGCAAGCCTCTGACGCAGCAATGATCGGCTCTTAGGAAATCCACAGTCTGCTGCCCAGAGGCCCTGAGGTGGAGAGAAGCAGGCTTGAGGCCAGCCCATGGGCATAAGGGAGCCTCTACCCAATGTCAGGGGTACGCAGCGATACTGGGGAGCCCCTTGCTGAGCTGGGCTGGTTGCTCTCTCTTTCCCCCAAGTAGGGCAAAGGTTCCCTCTGGGGCCTGACCTCCGTAGGAGAGGGTGGCCCAGGTGGGTGGTACACCGCTGGAAGGCCACCTCCCTATATGCACACACATATGGGTCTTAGGCCCAAGCAGACAGAGGGAAAGAAGAGAGGAAGAAAGGGGTCCTTCGTGCCCATCGGGTATACTGGCCGTGACCCCTCACCAGCACTGACCAAGCCCCAAAGACTGAGTTTGAGGTGCCAGGTTTTAAGCCAACCGTTCATCCAGGAGCAGTCTGGCCTCACCAGGGAGCTGCTGTGAAGCTTCTGATGGACCCTTGGATCCCCTTAGCAGCAGCGCAGGCATGACCAAGGCCTTCCTGATGCCACCCTGTGTGAGAATGGAAGGGACCTGGAGTTGTGTGCCCTGCATGCCAGGGCTTCCCGTTCAACCCTGTCACTTAACAGTCTGGCTTGGGGAGTCAATCAGAGCTCTGTTCAAATCCCAAGATGGTCCTTTCCTGCTCTGTCACTTTGCACAAGTTACGCAGCATCCGTGAGCGAGTTCTATCATCTCTCCCATAGGGATGACGACAGCACCTCCCTCAGAGGGCTGCTGTGAATATTCGGTGCACACGTGACACAGAGCCTGGCATAACATAGCGCCTGGCGCCTGGTGAGCTCTGGCTGCGTAGTATTATTCTGCCTCTTGGCTTTTGGAGGCCACACGCCATTGGTTTACCATCTTAGCTCCTTGCTTCCTGCAGGGTCCGGTAGAGCGCCCAGAGCATGGGAAGGCATTGACCGGTTTCACTGGGACAGGACTCTCTAGAATCCTGGAGGTCTGAAGTGCTGGGCCCAGCCCTCCGTAGCACCTCTACGCACTTACAGTCTGTAATGCCCATGGAGGTGCCTGTACATTCTCCTCTTAAAGTGCTCCAGAGATGGGGACTTTGCCACTTCAAGGCAAGCCGGGCTCAGGGTTTCCTTGTCTTATTGGGGTCTTTCTTGCCACTGAGCTTAACATTCAGCCTGTTGACTTTGGCTGACCATCCCCAGAGAGAAAGACAACGGCCACCATTGTGTCCATCAGTAACTCAGTAACGAAGTTGCTCTGCTCCTGACCGAGCCAGCCTAGTCCCTCAGCCTTTCTACATAGGATCTTTCTTCCCATGGGGACCGGGGGTCAAGCCCTGTGTCTGCTGTTCACTTACTGTGGGACCACAAACACACACGCCGCCTTTATCTGAGCCCTGGGAAGGCTAGGTAACTGGGTCTCGGCAACGCTGACCACTCACTTCGGAAGGGTAATCCCATGATGGTGCTTCCTGACCTTCAGTCCGTTTGTTCACCACTTTGGGGATTTCTCCAGTGTCTACCCATCATCGTATGTACCCTCTTTAAATCTACTCATTCTTTGACTTAAGTAAATAGATTTTAAAAGGAAACTTTGTATCACTGCCATAAATGGAAAGCCAATGTCACTTGCCATAAATAGAACAAAATCATAAAAGTACATAATAGGAAAACCAAATAAGGTAAATTCTAGTTGGAAACTATAGCCTGGGGAAGGCTCCAAGCCTGCTGTACCTTGCAGGAAAAAGAAAAAAAAAAGAAGAGCTTAGCACATAATAGAGATGTTTTGAAGACACACTGGCATCAAACTGGGACTTTCTCTTTGATGTAATCAGGACTGAAAGAGAATCGAAAAGGGAATAACCTTCTCTCTATGTGATTCAGTGTTATTTAATGCCATAAAACTGAAAGTAAAACTACCTGTGCTGTAGATGCCGTCAGCTCCTCTCCATTGAAAAAGAAAACTCACCACTGTGAGGAGTGGCGGCTGGGGGCAGGGGACAGTTCAGCTCTCCTGGAAGAAGGGAGAGATGACAGTGCTCATCCTAAGAGGCCAGGACAGGGTCAGAAGGCCTTTCTGGGCTTCTTCCAGGCCTAAATTCTCCCAGCCCCCGTTGCCTTCCCCAAATAAATACGGTGGCTCTAGCTGGGTCCTCTCCTCATGCTGGGGCCAACAGGCTGTCCCAACAACTACGGAGACAGTGGGAGAGGGAGCCTGCAGCCTCACTGGCCAGGGCAGCCTGTCCATCTGCAAGAAGGAGGTGGGGCCTCTGGTCAATCCCTGGCTACTTCTACACCCCAGACCTCTGGAGCGAGACGACCTGGGTTCAAATCCTGGCACCACCACTTGCTATTCATGAGACTCTGTACAAGTTACTTAACCTCTCTGTGCTTCAGTTTCCTGATCTGTAAAGTGGAGACGATAACAGTACCTACCTTATAGGGAGGGAGGATTCAATAAGCAACTCCATATAAGAGTGATTAGAATGAGGCCTGGCACAGAGTTAAGAGCCTGCTACTATACCATTACCACCGCGCCTCCTGCACTGAGGGTGGGGCACAAAGAGATTTGAATCTGAACCTTAGGAAGTCTTCACAGCACAGGATCTTGAGGGGAGCTGGCTGGAGCTGGTAGTCTGGGCTACATACAGTGTCCTCAGGGAGGGCCTGGGAGAGCTGAGGAACGAGCCATCCAGAGACACATCCACTGGTGCGGCTCTGGCCAACCGCCCAGGCCCTCCCTGGGGAGGTGTGCTGGCCAACAGCCTCCAGCCCCAGATGCACTGATGCTTTCCCAATGTGCTGGAAGTGCCGCTTCCTCCGATAGAGCCTGGCTTCCCCTTCCCAGACTCCTTGGTCCAATGTGAATGGACACTTCCTGCAGGAGCAGGTATCAATAAACACATCTGAGATGCCCTTTGTCCTCACTGGCCACGGAGCCCCACGGACGGACCTGCCGGCTCCGGGCCCTCGGCCCTTTGTCCCGGAGGTACTTCCTGGAGCTTAGCACTGGAATCAGGACCAGTCCTGATTGGTCCTTGCCTCTTGCCCTCTGTGCTCTCCATCTTGATAAAGACAGAGCCTAGCCTTTCCTTATACCCTCCATGGACTGTCCTGGAGGACAGGGTCTGGCAGGGAGCTGGAGACGAGGTCCATGTCAGTCTGGGGCCCCCTCTGAGGGCGAGGGCCTGGCCTTCTGCATCTAGCACAGGGCCAGCAATAGCAGGCCATCAGTAACTGTTTGCTTACAGCCCCTAGCAGCTGGACAGAGTCCAGCTCTTTGGGTGGGGCCTCCTAGGCCCGACTAATCAAGCCAGGGACCCACCTCCAAAGGCTGGGGCGTTGCCTTGGCGACTGTGGAGTAAGCTCATGCCGGGTCAGGGTAAATACACAGGCCTGTCTACACCCACACACACCCATCCCATGCACACCCACAGGGTTTCACAAGGTGAGAGCTTATGGGCGGAAAGAGGTCACAAAAAACTAGCATCCTGAGATGAAGCTGAACAAGGACTCCTTTCCCCTACACGGGAGCTTTCACAAGAGGCTGAGCCCCTCTGCGGCTGAGGGTCCCACTGCTTAGAAAGTGGCAGAAGCAGGGCTAAATTCTGAGCGGAAGTCCCTTAGGGAACTCTGCACCCCCACGGCCTCTCTGCCTTGGGCCTGGCTCATGTTGGGACCTTAGTAAATATTTGTGGAATGAAAGAATGATGTTTTTGGTTTGGGTCTGAGGCAGAGCAAGGCTGGCTGCGTGGAGAGCACAGACGTCAACTGGAGGTCAGTTTACTCGCTGAGTAGCTGGAGGATGAGGTGTCAGCCCTGCCCGCTGGAGGGGTGGAGGGCTCTTGCTGCCTGTAGTGCTGGCTTGTCCAAGGTGTGGGTCTCAGTTCAGCCACGTAGGGCTGTGTGGCCTTGGGCAAATCGCTTGACTTCTGATTTGATTTCCTCATCTTTAAAATGGGGATAATGAGACCTACATCAGGGGCGTCATGAGACTTAAACGAGTATAAAGTGCTCAGCAAGTCCTAACATGTAAGAGGGGCTCATAAATGCCCGTGATCACCTTTGTAGCCCATTCTTGCCTCCTTCCTCTGCCCTAAGACAGACCTTCTCACCTGCCACGGGGTTTCAGAGCTGGAAGGGGCTTAGGAATGTGGGGAGTCTCTCCAGATAGGAGGAAGAAAGGGAGGCCCAGAGAAGGATGGAAGAGGAGGATGGAACCTGCCCAAAGGCACACAGTAAGGGCAGGGCTAAGTGGGGTTTGGGGCCCAGGGATCTGCCTGCCCAGGCCAGAGTTTGAATCCTGAGACCTCACATTTCCCAGGATCACAGCATTCTTCCTCCAGGTCTTTCTACCATCTTACCCAGCAGCAGGTGGGGGCTGGGTGGGGGGGATGCAGGGCCCCAAGAACAGCACAATGATGGATGGTTCCCACATGGGCACAGGCTCAGCCCGGGGCTGGGGGCCTTTTCCTGTCCCACATGCTCTCGGCCACCCTGGAGCCAGGGGCCTTCCTCCCCAGTCTCCGACAATGCCCCAGGTGTCCAGAAGGATCTGCCCCTGACAATAAGCAACATCCTCCCGCCAAATAATTATACTTCCAGCTGGGCTATTTCTAGCCCCCGATAACACGTGCGCATGCGCAGTCACGGGAGGCATGGGGCATGTGCGCTGTTCTCCCTAACGCCGTGCCTCCTAAGGACAGGCTGCCCGTGGGCCTTATCCTGGCTGCAGTCTCAGACACCACAAACAAGATGTTTTCTCTCCCCCCCAGGACAAAACCTGTAGATGCCCGGCCCACTCCTATCTGGCCCTTTTGCTCAAACTGAATCCTCTCACCCACGCCCAAACCTAAAGCCCAGGGTAGCCTCTCCTTTTTCTAAAAGGGGAAGAGGTCCCTCTGGGGCGTGCGGGGTGTAAGGGATTGAGCAATGCCCCCTCCCCAACTCTGTCTCTGAACCCCAGTTCTGTGTGTCCCCCCTGTGGGTCTTCAACGAAATCGCTCCTCGGGCTGAAAATCCCCTCTCCACTGCTTCCTGGGCAATTCTGCAGTCATTAACACCACTGCTTGGACTCAGGGGGCTCTGGGCCTGACGTCCTGCTGGAGGCCCTGGGCTGGTGCCCCACTGGAGGCCCTGCTGCTTGCTCCCGTCCTGCCCACACCTACCCCGCCCACAAGCTAGCCTCAGTCTTGCCACATCTTGGCCCCAACCCATCCACACCTCTGTCCACTCAGCATTCCCCGCCCTGCTCAGCTCTGTGCTCCACTTCTTGCGTCTGCCTCTGCCCACCCCAGACCTGCGGCCCTGGCCTCTACTGAGCCAGCTTCCCCGTGGCCCCCAAGGTGTGTGTGCTCCTGCAAATGCTGCTGGATGTGGATTCGGCTCTCACCCTTGGCGATAGTTCTGGGGCTGAAGATAATGTTGGGAAAAGGGGAAACCAGTTACCAGCTGGGAGAGATGCTGCTGGGAGCTGCCCTGTGGCCTGCTGGGGAAAGGGGGAGTAGAGGGCAGAAATAATCCAGGGTCCACTCTCTGGGTGGGTTTTTATTCTCCCTTAGAGGATCCTTTCTGTAGCTACTCCCCACTTCCATTTACTGGCACAACCAAAATCTGGCCGTCAGGCTTCCACCGGGGACCTTGGGCGGATCATTTCCTCTCTGAGCCTGAGGGTTTCAACTGTAGAACAGTGGGCTTGGGGAGTAGAATCCCTCCCTGGTTACACCAAGAAGCCACGCTCATGGATCAGAAACTCAGATGCCCACGGGACATTTATGGTGAGGGAATGAGGCAGGCCAGGTGGGAAGTTAGGGAGTAAGTAGGAGGGACCGCAGCAGCTAGAACACCAGTGTCCCATCTAAACGGAGGCTGCTGCTCAGATCCAGCGGGTGGCTGCCTCATAGGAGAGCTGCTTTAGCGTTAATTTACTGACTCTCAAAGAGAAGCTACAAGTCGGAATTTTCGTATCAAATTCCCGGTCTTTAAATTTTGGCGATCTCAAAAAAAAAAAAAAAAGAGTAAAATACTTTAAGGGTCAAATAACATATGTTTGAAGGCTGAGTATGGCCGGTGGGCTGCCAGTTCCTGCAATTTTTTCTTTCAGTACAGAGTCTAAGTGCCTAAGTTTAATTTTGACTCTAGTACTTATTTGCTACGTGAACTTCGGTGAGTTACTTAACATCTCTGTGCCTCTCTCTCCTTATTGGTGAAACACGAAGGAAAAGAACACCTGCCTTACGGGGTTGTTAGACATGTCCATGCTACTCCTTCTTCTAGTTCTAACTAGATCCTGCTTTACCTGAAGCCCCCATGCTCTAGGTTCTGAGTTTATACCCTCTGGAACGTCAGGCAAACCACTTTCCCTTTCTGGGCTTCTATATTTCTGCTGGAAAGGGAGATCAGCATCTCGCTAAAGAAGTTCTGAAATCCCTGCTTACCTTGGCAATGACTTTCCAAAAATCTGGGGCTCCCAGACACGGCTCCCTCTCACATGTGGGTGCTGTAAGTGGGAGGCTCTGGTGTGTGTCTGTCCTGTTTACCTTCTGGGGCTTAAAACTCCACCCTTGCAGACATATTCTTTGGGGCCGTGGCTTTGCTGCCTCCTCACACTGTGCTTTAAATATGCAGGCAGGCCAAGGTTGGACCACAGCTGTTACCAGTCAGTCACACCTTAGTGGGAGAGAATCTCAATCTGGCTTCTCCATTCTATCGCGCAGAATGTTTTTCACTCTTAATGTCCTAACGTCTCTTGAATTGCAGAAATGAGTTAGAGACCTATCTTTCCCAGGTATCAAGCACCAACCTTCAGAGCATTTCACGTAAATTATCTGTAATTCCGCCTCAACTCCGGCAGGTAGCTGTTTCACTTCTGTTTTACAGTGAGGGGTCTGAGGCTCAGGGTCTATGTAACTCTCAACTGTTGGACTCCAATGCAGGGTGGGCTAATTCCAAAGCTACACCAGGCTGCCTTTCTCCCGACTGGGCCAGGCTTTCAGCTCTGCCAGGTGAGGGGAGAGGGGGATGGGCTGTAAAATAGGGAAGGGGCATCTGGAGGAAGAAGTCGTGTTGTTATCTTGGGTTCAGGCAACGGCCATGGAAAAGACATAGCCATTTTGATCCTGTACACATTTACAGGGTCCTCCTTCCCTGTCTGCCCACAACAGCCCCTGATTTTAGCCAATTAAAATCAAAATATCACTAATGTCTAATAAGTATAGCTATCCCTCCTATGTCTGCAGGGGGCATGAGAGCTCACATCTCGCGTTCTCCTCTTTTCGTCATCCTGTCCTCTCACAAGCCTCTTGTAGCTAATATTTTCCTCACTGCACACATGAGGGAACTGAGGCTCATAGCTAGACAGAATTTTCTGTTTTGAAGGGCCAGCGCTTTGGGGGGTGAACCTGGTTAAATGCTGGGAGGCTGGGGTAGGATAAAGAGGACCAGGGCACGGCTTCATTTGCTTATTGAAAACAAGATGAACTAGAAAATATTTCTAAGAAGACTGGGTGGCAGGCGGGTGCCTGGATGAGACGACCTTTTCTGCGTTGCCTGTCCTTGACCCTTAGACACCTTGGGTTTTCCTGCTTCCCTACCACCTTCCACTTGCTGGAATCCTCTCTGTCCGTCTACCCCAAAGACCCTCCTTCCTTTAAGAAGTCTCCTGACCACCCCCAGGAAGGTCGTGTCCTCTTTTCTCCAAGTTCCCTGAAGGCTGGTACGGGTTTGCCCTTTAGCCTATGGGGTTATTTTGTCAAGAGGCAGGACTTGTCTACCCAGCTAGGCCATAAGCCCCTCCAGGTGAGCTGTAGCACCTGGCACAGGCCTCACGCAGGTAGACGCTCTGTTAGGGCTCACGGAGGAGGAAACGCGAAGGCAAGGCCAGCCCCGGGAGCCGCTGGCCCCCAGAGGGGCAGTCAAGGGCCAAGCGCTGCTTTTCCCAGACAGCCTTCCTCTCCTCACCCTGCTTCCCACCTGACGGCACTGGGCATGGAAGCTGGAAGTGCCAGGGGCCAGGTGTGGGCAGAGCCGTGGTGCCTGCAGTAGGGGGATGGGAGCCGGGGCTGGAGCACGTGTGCCCCCCGGGAGAGGGACACGCGCTGGCCGGGTCCAGTCTGCTGCCTGCCTGGAGTCTCTCCTATGCCTCACCCAGCTACACCTGGAGAAGCTCCTGTGGCTCCTGCCACACAGCCTGGGGCGGAGCCGGGTTCGTGAACTAAAGAAGAAGCTGAGGCTTGGGGAGGTCAGCTGACTTGCCTGGAGCTTGTGGCTGGGGAACCCGCATCTTTGAAGCCCCAGACCAAGGTTCTTCCCTACTCTGGGAGCACTGGGAGTGGTGCCGGCTCAGGCGGGTGACAAGCTCTCGTCTCTCTGAGCAGGTCTGGTGGCAGCATTCAAGGTCGCCACGCCGTATTCCCTGTATGTGTGTCCCGAGGGACAGAACGTCACTCTCACCTGCAGACTCTTGGGCCCCCTGGCCAAAGGGCACGACGTGACCTTCTACAAGACCTGGTACCGCAGCTCACGAGGTGAGGTGCAGGCCTGCTCGGAGCGCCGGCCCATCCGCAACCTCACATTCCAGGACCTTCACCTGCACCACGGCGGCCACCAGGCCAACTCCAGCCAGGATCTGGCCCAGCGCCATGGGCTGGAGTCAGCCTCTGACCACCACGGCAACTTCACCATCACCATGCGCAACCTGACCCTGCTGGACGGCGGCCTCTACTGCTGCCTGGTGGTGGAGATCAGGCACCGCCACTCGGAGCAGCGGCTCTACGGAGCCATGGAGCTGCAGGTGCAGAGAGGTGAGGGCTGCCTCTGTGGGACAGCTGGGGTGGGGGCATCACGCTGGGGACGGTGCCTGTGCTTGTCTGGGAGGGGGAGCAGCGAGGAGGACAGCGTGGCTGTGGGGTGGCGCCGTGCATCTGATGGTGCGACGCTGTGCCGGAGGCTGTGTGGTTCTGTATGGGTGGTGCTAGCACTACAGGGGTGGCACGGTGTGTGGAGCTGTGTGCGTGTCTCTCTGGGTAGCTGGGTGTGATGGACGGAAGGGCGTACGTGGCTCTGTTTATGACAGTGGGACTTTTTAACGGGAGGGGGTGTATGAACTTGGGCTGGGAGTATGACTGCTCACCACGGTTCCACGGCTCACACCTGGGGTGTCAGGAGAGAGTGTACGTGTGTACGTGTGTGTGTGTGTGTGTGTGTGTGTGTGTCTAGGTGAGAAGGCAAGGGGTGGTAGAGTAGATAGACGTGTGGGTATGGGCAGGTATCGATATGCCCCTGAGGGTGTCATGTGTCATGACAATGGGCAGGGCATGCCTGGCTGTGCAGTGAAAATATGCCTCCGTGTGTGCATGTGTGTGTGTGTGTGTGTGTGTGTGCGTGTGTGTGCGTGTGCGTGTGTGTGCGTGTGTGTGCGCACAGCTGGGCCAATGTTGCCAAGGGGACACTAGCCTGAGTACCTGTGACTGGGGGGGGGCATGCCAGCCCGGACAAGTCTTCCTGGTCTCCTGGGTCTGACACCCACCTAATGACCCTTTTCTCTGCTCCCACAGGCGAAGAAGCACCATCCAAGTGCACTGTGTACCCGCCCTCCTCCAAGGAGAGTGAAAGTAAGGAACCACCTTCTTGGCTCTTCTGGGTTCTCTGTTCTCCTCTGTCCTCATCCTGGACCCAGATCTCATTCTGAACTCTGACCTCATCACCCCAAGCCCACGGAACCCCCATTCCTCCTCCTTTGCTGCTGCCTCTCCCTTTTGTTTCCTCCTTCACCTGAGCCACTGGGCTGCAGCCCCCAGAAGCCCATGTCCCTTCCAAGGCCCAAAGCCTGAGGAAGGTGGCTCCTGGACTCCCAGCTCCTGACTCTCTGAGTGGGGCTGTGCCCTGGCAGTGACCTTTGGCTAAGTGACCTCGCGACAGGTACTGGGTGCCACAGGCTGCCGAGCTTGCTTTCAGTGGGCATGGCTCCTGCACAGTAGCCCTCTGCCACAGGCGAAGGTTGGAGCGCTGTGGTGGGGGTCCTCCTGGCTTGGACTCAACTACTTAAAATCTCCTTGTTCTCTGTGGGGAGGTAGGAAGGAGAGGCTCAGGAAGGGGAACAGAACTACCTTTTCTAGAGCTCCTACTATGTGCCAGGACTGTGCTAAGTCCTTCCAAGTACTGGTATCTCAGTGGCTTCTTATAAGAACCCTGTGAAATAGGTGCCACCAACTTCACTTTACCTACATGGAAATGGAGGCCCAGAGAGGTGACATAACTGCCTCAGTTCACACAGATGACAAGGGAAGTGCAGCTAGGACTGTGCTCACGTCACCTTTTTCCCACGTCGGGGTAGGAGACTGGACACACAGTGTGGTGGGTGTCAGTCAGCCCCCTGGTATTTGCCCAGAGGTGCCCTACAGGGGACGGGGGCGCGGCTTCAAGAGGTGCCCGGGGCTTCCCTGGTGGCGCAGTGGTTGAGAATCCGCCTGCCGATGCAGGGGACACGGGTTCAAGCCCTGGTCCAGGAAGATCCCACGTGCCGCGGAGCAACTAAACCCGTGCGCCACAACTACTGAGCCTGAGCTCTAGAGCCCGCGAGCCACAACTACTGAGCCCGTGAGCCACAACTACTGAAGCCTGCATGCCTAGGGCCCATGCTCTCCAACAAGAGAAGCCACCGCAATAAGCCCACGCACCGCAACGAAGAGTAGCCCCCGCTCACCACAAGTAGGGAAAGCCCGCACGCAGCAACGAAGACCCAATGCAGCCAAAAATAAATAAATTAAATTAAAAAAAAAAAAAAAAAGAGGTGCCTGGGCACTAGGAGGCCAGGCGAGAATGCCCAGCAGCTTGGAGACAGCAGGAGGCAAAGGGAGGACATCTTAGGGACACCCCCCTCTTCTGAGAGGAGGGGTCTTGGCTTCCTCAGCCTTCTCTCTGTTACTATTTATCAGGCATCCAGTGTGGACCAGCCCCGGCCTAGGCCCTGGAGACACAAAAGTGCAGGCCTCCTCCCTGCCCTCCAGGAGGACATACACCAAAACTGAAGCCAGGAATGGGAACAGCTCAGCTACGGCCCCGGCCAAGGCCCCACTCAAAGGCTGTGGTGACTTTCTATTCGAACTACTCATTTTTTTTGAAGCAACAAATGGACCAGCCAGGAACAAAATTAGAACGCACAGTTGGGTCTGAGTTAGACCCACACGGACCCAAGAACAAGCCCCTCTTCCTGCACACCGCAGAGCTCGTGTGTGGCCTCGGTACCAAGCCGCTGCCCCTCCTCACTTCCTCCACTGGCAGCTCCCTGGGGAGGGTGGAAAGGGGGCCCCCCACCCCGAGCAGCCCCTCCCTTCCCATGCAGCAGCCTCATGACTGTGTGCGCACACGTGTGCTGTGCACTGGGCAGGGTGAGCCTCACGTGGTGGGGTTCCTGAGTGTTTACTTCCCCATCGCCCCTTCCACTCTGAGCAACCCCCTAGTCCCACTTCTGCTCCCGCAGAAACACCTCCGCCACAGCCGCCATTTCACAGATGGAGAAACCAGGGTTCACACGGGTGAAGGGACTTGTTCCCAGTCTCCCAGAGCCAAGAGGAGAAGCCAGAGTGCCTGATTCTCAGTGTGCAAACCCTGCCTGAGCACTGGGGCCTTCCCCTCTGTCAACACTCGTTTCCTGAAAATTAGCTGTATGAGTTAAGTCTTGGAGACAGAGACAAGAGATGCCAGAGGGGATGGTGCTAGAGAAGCCAGGCGTGAAATGGAGAGGGAGTGCAGATCTGGGTCGTTTATCTTGATCTAGACTCGAGAAGCAGCTGCTGGAATTAAGGGAACAGGAGTCACCCGGGAAATCCCAGGAGTCTGGCTGAGGAGCGCCCAAGAGTGAGGCAGAACCTTGAACTTGACTGTTAAGGGTCAGGCTTCCTTTGCCGGGCACCTCTGCTCTCAGGTTTTGACATTTTCCTCCTCTCCAGTTTGCGGGATGTGCAGCTCACTCTGCTCCCTGCTTCCCTGAACTACTGTCTACAGGGAATTGGCTAAAGGCCAAAGGGACATGTTTGCTTCTGTCTCGGCATCAAGGGCAGGGGGATAGCGTCAATGATCTCTGGAGTCCCCTTTCGATCCCCTTCCAGGCCCTTGGTTCTGGAGGTCTGCAGACTACAGCTGTGGTAGAGTTTTGGCGCTAAGGCGGAAGTGGTCTCAGATGAAGAGAAACCCGGCTATGCTTTTGGGTGGGGTGTGCGGGCTTCGGACAGTACTTCAGTTCTCCGGGTATCGTGTGTCCACTGAACAACATGAGCAACTGTGTCCCTTTCCAACTAACAGGGAGGCCCCCTGTGTTATCTAAGGTGCTGAGTCAGGGCTCAAAAACTAAATGCCCGCAGGGCCCGGGAGCTGGTGGGTAGGACAGTAGGGAGGGGTAGAGACTGTGGTGAGCACCCAGCTGCCAGTCTGTACTTGCAGTTCCAACCACCACATGCCAGGAAGGGGGCCCAGGGTTGCCAGAGCCACTGAATTTTCAAGCAAAGTCAGAAGTCCAGAATTTACATGAACTCCCTGAATTTTAAAATGTTGGCAACTAACTAAATAAAAATTAAGTACTGTGTCGGCCATAGTTGCAACCTGAGTCCATTCTAGTGAAAGGCAGTGTGGTAAAGTGGGTAAGAGCACAGATCCTGAAATCAGCCCAGTTGCTTAACCTCCCTGTGCCTTAGTTTTCTCATCTGTAAAATGGAGATGACAGTTACAATCATACTTTCCAGGTTGTTATGAGGCTAAAATGAGGTCCTCTGTGTAAAGAAAGCGCTAAGAACCGTGCCTGGCACGGAGTAAGTGCTGTGTATGTGTTGGCTACTATTACTTCTAGGCCTGGCTTCCCGTCATCTCATCCATTCCCCTGTGCCAAGGCAGGATGGCGAGTAGATGGCAGCAGCAGTGGACACATATCCTGTTTTCCAACAGTTCGAAACATTTGCCTGGTGACCCATGTGCCTAGTAGGCCGCAGGGCTGACTGCTGGGTACTGCCCTCCACTGCCACTTGCCTTTGGAAAGATCCCAGTCCCTGCTGTAAGACAGGTGCCCCCCAGCCAGCCTTGGCACCTGATCAGTTAATGATGCTTCAGCCAAGCAGCTCTTTGAGTTTCCCTGCTCTGACTGCAGCCCAGTCTCCTAGCGTTGTCTCTGGGGAGGAGGAGGGTACTTGGTCTATGAAATCCTCTGAATGCTCACAGCAGCTTCAGGTGGCAGGGGAGGTGATGAGAGGAGTGGGGCTGAGGAAGGTGGTACCCAAGGAGCCCAGGAGCCCCGAGTTGCTGGGGGCTGTGGTTTTTCACTGAACCTGGGGAAGGGGGCTGGGCAGCCCACCTCCCTAAGAAGCAACCTCCCCACCGCCCCCCAACACAGCAGGAGGTATGGTTTGCTTTCATCCAGCCCCGTCCGTCCCTGGAACCGGGCAGCTCTACTGACCTCCCCCCTCCTCCATAAACACCCTCGGGGTACTACTGGCAGGCCCTGGGCAAAGACTCGCTGGGCCCCTCCCATCCCACCCGCTGAGTAAGGGCCTGGCACACTGCTTGCTGCTCGCCAGGCAGGTGCCTCTGCCGGTGCCTGTTCACCTTCTAAAGCATGAGTCTGGCTCTGGATGGCTACAGAGCAGGAGCCCCCAACCTCACCCCCAGGTACTGACCACACGTAGCGGGAGGGCTGGGGAGCTGTGGAGAGGCTGTGCTCTGCAGAGGAGCCCACGGTGTCGGAGGGCAACTGGCCCACAGAACTCTCCCCAAACCCCGCCCCCTGGCCCTAGCCTCAACTCCCAGGCCAGGCTGTAAGTAAACCAAGCCCTGATCCCCTAGAGGGGCCGAAGAGAGGGAGTCTTTGCTTGGGGACAGGAGTCGGGTAGAGGCTGGGCCAAGCCACCCACAGCCAACAGGGAGCTGGACTCAGTGATCACTGACTGACTACACCAAATGCTGCCTAGTACCAGTCTGGAGGAGACCTGCTTTGACGACCAGAAAAGAGCGCTGTGCAGCCGGTTTCTCAGTGCCCACAATAAGGTCCTGTGATGGGGTTCAGAGATACTCAAATGTCTGAATTATAGAACATTTAACTTTCAATACTCTCAAAGTGCAGCCTCGCTAAGATCTGTGGGGAACCTGCTTTAATGTGGAGTCGAACTTGCTTTGTAACAGCACAGCGACTGTTCTTGTACCAGCGGGTATTTCTAAAGCGCCTGAAAACAGCTTGTTCTCTTCTGAGGTCTGAACAAACTCCCTGAAAGCTTGTTTACACCGTCAGGTTGTTCAGCAATACAATGAGATAAAAACAGCCTTTATTCCCAAATAAGTAGTGCAAAGGCAACATTGAGCCCGTTCACCTCCCCAAAGCTCCCTGAAGCCAAGCTGACGCTGTGACGAGGTATCCCAGCCCGTGGCTTTTCTGTCAGAGGGAAGGGCTGAAATTGGGAAGGAAATGCATTTACACTGGTTGTGGTTCTGAGGGCACGTCTTTTCCCAGCCAAACTCCTGGAGTCAGCAGAGGGACTGAAATAAACCAAACCTCCCATGCTGTTGATGGGATCGTGAAGCAGTACGAGTTTGTTTTAGAGGGCAATTTAGCAATAGCCTCAAAGAAAATACACTTACTCTTTGGCTCAGCACTTTCACTACTAGGGTTTTATGTACGGATGTACTTGCCCAAGTGAGCAAAGATGTCTACACAAGAAGTTCATTGCTACTTTATTAGTTATGTTGAAAATGGAAGAAACTTACCTACGCACCAGTAGGGGACTGTTCCAATAAATTTTGGGTGAACCACGTGGTAAAGCCCTAGGCAGAATGAGGTAGATCTCTGTGCCGATACAGAGAGGTGTCTAAGCCGTGCTAAGTGGGAAAAGCAGTTGTCCTGTGATCCCACGTACGCTCTACATGCGGGGAATGTATCTAGACTAAACACAAAAAAACTGCTGACAGTGATGATGTCTTTGGAGGGGACCTGGGTAGAGGGGGAGGAAGAAACTTTTGAATTTTTTTTAACTTGTAAATGTTTTTGTGTGTAATTTCAAAAGTTTAAAAAAAATTTAAATGTTGGACAAGGATTCACATTTCCCTAGTTCCTGCCCCAAGAGTTTTCCCCGTGAATTGTACATGTGAGATCAGTTCAGAGGCCCCATCCTGGAGCCAAGGAGTCTCTCTGGGGATAAATAGGGCTTTTTATTCATTTATTTTTCATTGAGATAAAACATATATAAAATTTGCCATTTTAACCTTTTTTTTTTTTTTTTTTTTTTGCGGTACGCGGGCCTCTCACTGTTGTGGCCTCTCCCGTTGCGGAGCACAGGCTCCGGACGCGCAGGCCCAGCGGCCATGGCTCACGGGCCCAGCCGCTCCGCGGCATGTGGGATCTTCCCGGACCGGGGCACGAACCCGTGTGCCCTGCATCGGCAGGCGGACTCTCAACCACTGAGCCACCAGGGAAGCCCCATTTTAACCACTTTTAAGTGTTTGATTCAGTGACATTAATTATGCTCTCAGTGTTGTGCAATTATCACCACTATCTATTTCCAAAAGTTTTTCATGTCTCGGGCTCCTTCTGACCTTGAACTCTGTGGCGTGAGGTCTGTGAAGGGCCTGCTCTCCCTTTTCAGGGAACAGCCTGTCACCCGTGGTCGAGCTGTTCCCCGTGGGCTGGGATGAGGACCCTTCTCTTTCCCCACTTGAGCTGCCTCAGCTGTAAGCGCCTGGCCTGCTTTCTGGTGCTCTGGGCCCCCCCGGGGTCCCCAGACCTTCCGTGCCTCTGCAAGTCAGTGAGGGTCTGGCTGTGGGGCGTGGGTAAAGGTGGGTCCCCCTGTTGCCAGGCCTTCCCTCTCTGGGCCTCAGTTTCCCCTCAGGAGGTGCAGTGGGAACGGGGCCTCACCTTGGCCGCCTCTGTCCTTTCAGGCATCACGGCTGCTGCCCTGGCTACGAGCGCCTGCATCGTGGGCATCCTCTGCCTCCCCCTCATCCTGCTCCTGGTCTACAAGCAAAGGCAGGTGGCCTCCAACCGCCGTGAGTATCCCTGCCCGCCTGGGCTAGGTGGGTGTGTGAGTGACCTGCCCCAGCACCCCCCTCAGCCACGGGGATTAGCAAAGGCTAAAGGCAGGCACAATTCTGCTCTTCAAGACACAGGAGCTGCTACAGGTCTTGCAAGGAGTTGGGCTCGATGGTGGAGAGAGGAGGGGATCCACTAGCCCCTTGGCGCTCAATGAATAACTGTTGAATGAATGAATAATCATACGGAGTAGCTGAAATTGGCTTATAAAAGTGCTACCACCTGGAGACTGTTTGGGGCCCTGCTTTAATGTATGGGTAGGCTTGTCTTGGTAGCAACTGTTGGGACAAAATGACCTTTGGATTATCAGAACTGCGAGGGAGCTTAGAGATAACTTGATTCAGCTCTTTCGTTTTACAGGTGAGAAACCTAAGATCAGCAGGGTTAAATAACTAACCCAATGTTATATAACTTAGTAAGCAGAAGAGCTAAGACTCAGACTCAGAGCTTTTCACCTCACGCTTTTCAGGAAATATAGTCCCACCACATAATAAAAACACTCGTCAGCATGCGCGTCATAGCAGACGACCCCTAACCAGTAGGATTGCTGTGCCAGGTACCACGCCAAGCTTGCTACATACATTCTCTCACATATTCCTCATAACCCCTCTAAGAGTTTGCTCCTACCATTGGCCCCATGTTACAGCTGAGCAAACTGAGACACAGAGCCGTTCAGTAACTCCCTTAAGGAACCACACAGCGAGTACGTGGTGGAGCCAGGTTTCAAGTTGTGACCACAAATACCTTTTCACCCGTCTCTTTGGTGACAGTGCACCTTGCCCTTCCTCTGACTCCACCCATGAGCCTCGTCCTGTCTCAGTCTTCCAAGAGCAGGAGGGTGTGGGCCCTCGCTTCGCCTCCCCCACCTCTTCCCCTCTTGTCCTCTGCAGGAAGGCTCTGGCTTACACCTGATTGCCTTCGGCTGGACTGTAACGACTTGACACCCCTCTGTCCCTCTGTCACTGGGTCACTCAGAGGCTGTGGCCACCTCTCCCTTCCTCTCAGGACGCCCTTATTCCTCTCATGAAATCCACCACAGTCTATCTACACAGATACCCTGGGGTTGGGGCCGGGGTGGGGGAGGGTAAAGGGGTTGGAGTAGAAAGAGGAACCCCGGGGGTCAACCAGGGAGAGAAATCACTGCAGAGCTGCCCTCAGCTCCTGCTCGTCTGTGGAGCACTTCCACGGAGGTGGGAAGGGGACGAGGAGGGGGCCACGCTCAGCTAGGCTTGGCTCCCAGCAAAAGAGGTGCTTTCTGTCCCCCTTACTCCAGACCACAGGGCTGTCTCCATCAGGGAACGGGAACTGGGAAACAAATTCCTGGCAGAGGACGGCGTTGGGTGGAGGAGGTGCACTGCTGACCCTGTTCTGGCGCCTCACAGCCTTCCTTACAGGGCCCCAGGGGGTTGGCCAAGGCTCTGCCCCTGTCCCGGGCTGGAGGAAGGAAAAACAGAGAGGGGACATCCCCAGGCCAGAACACTGTGGGGTGTCCTGAGGACACGGGGAGCCGGGGTCAGCCCCCAGTATCTCCTATTCCACGCACTGGGACACTTGCAGACTGAGGGCTTCGCAGAGGAAGGGACAGATGAGCTGGGTGCTGAAGAATTGCACTGAAAGAAGGCTCAAGGGGGTGCGGTGGGCTGGCTAGGGCTGTTGAGCACGTCTTCTGAAACTCTAAACGAGCCCCATTTCTGTGATGGGAAGCCACTTCATAGCACCATTCCCCAGATTTAATACATGCAGTAACAGGAAGGTATCAATCATTTATCTCCTAATAAAAGTATTTTTGAGGGCTTCCCTGGTGACGCAGTTGTTGAGAGTCCGCCTGCCGATGCAGGGCACACGGGTTCGTGCCCTGGTCCGGGAAGATCCCACATGCCACGGAGCGGCTGGGCCCGTGAGCCATGGCCGCTGAGCCTGTGCGTCCGGAGCCTGTGCTCCGCAACGAGAGAGGCCACAACAGTGAGAGGCCCACGTACCGCAAAAAAAAAAAAAAAAAAAAGTATGTTTGAGGCCAGTCCTCTGTCCTCTCCACAAAGAAAAAAAAATGACTTGCATGGTCGAAGGCTTAGAGACAGACACAAGAGATGCCGGAGGGGACGATGCTAGAGAAACCAGGTGCGAAATGGAGAGGGAGTGGAGATTCAGGTCATTCTTCTTGATCTAGACTCTGGAGAAGCAGCTGTTGGAATTATGGCAACAGAAGTCACCTGGGACATGCCAGGAGTGTGGCCACAGGGCAGAGGCCGAGTGGCCCAGAGCGGGGCAGCGGGGAGGCAGGTCGGAGACAGAGTGGACGGGAGCGTGTGTGGTGCACTTTGGGCAGGATGATGGCACGGAGCCTGGCACAGAGCCTGGCACAGAAAGTATGCTTGGGAATGAGCCAAACTCAGGAAAAAAGAAAGAGAAAGGGTTGGGAGCACTGAGGAAGGCAGCGTGCTGCGGAGGCCAATGGGTGTTGCAACCTCTCTAGAGGACACCTCAGAGCCTCGGTGTCCCCAGGGCAGAGGAGAGGATGAGCTGAGGGGACGCAGAAACCCGCACGAAGCCCCACGCAGTCACTCGGTAAACAAGGAGCCATGATTCTGATACCTCAGAGATTTCAGGAACTTGTGTGCAACTTCCCGTGGGTGGTGTTGTTGTGCCCCTCCCCTACCGCTTGTTTCCCCATCGTAATCAGCAGCAAAGCCCGTAAAAGACGAGAAAGATCTGTGGGAGTACGTGGGGAGCTGCAAGAAAGAGGGAAGTTGGGGTCACTGCATCTGGTTGGTGGCCAGTTTGGGGGGTGGGGAACCCGCACAGCGGGGCAGGGTGGCAGCTTGGCTGCAGAGCGGAAAGTAGTAGCATGGCTGAGAAGTGAGAGGGTCTCAGGCCCCCTGAGTTTCCTCTAAGAGACGTTGCCTTGAAAGCCACCCTATTAGGCAATGCAGAGGACGGGACAGAGAGGACCAGGAACTCTAATTAGGAGCTGACCTTCCGACACTCCTGCCCAGTAAATCATGGCTGACGACCAGAACGTGACAAATGGCCAAACAGGAAACGGCAAGTTCAGGAGCCAGGCCTTGGGTTGCTCGTGAATGTTAAACATCACCAAGTGAAGACATGGGAGAAATCACTGGCTGCCTTTCGTTTCCTGGCAACAAATGTTGTCCCAGACACTTGTAAAATGCAGCCCAAATTTCATTTATCACTGGTCAAAAGGGGCCGCTCACTGGGGCCTCACCTGCTGGGTAGACACGCAGAGCACTGCCTGCCATACGGGCTTCCTGAGTGAACAGAAGTGGGATCCAGGGCTGAGCACGGCCCTGTCCAGGATTGCTCCCGTTCCCCGAGGGACATCTATCTGCCAGTGAGGGCAGGGATGCTGTCTAGGGAAGCCTTCCCTTTGTGACTAGCTTCTCTGTCTGTTTGTCCCTAGGTGCCCAGGAGCTGGTGCGGATGGACAGGTAAGGCCCATGGAGACCTTCCTGAGAACACTTCTAGCAGCTGTGCCACCCCGATTCAGAGTTTGGCAGGCCGTCTCTCTTCCCTGGGCTGTCATCTCTGAAGGGCAGCATCCACACCCAAACTCCTGCTGCAGCAGTTAAGGGGGAGGGGGATCTGTTAGCCAGGACAGACTGATTCTGCCACCTTCACCAGGATCTCTTCCCCTCTCCTCTCTGGTCACTGCTTATACCACGACAGGGCTGAGAACACAGGTGTGGCCTCCCTGGTCCTCTCTGTGCTCTGGGCCAGCTGCCAGGAAGGAGATATTTCTGGGCAGCAGGGCCCCTGTTTAGCTGCCTGGCACAGCTGGTTAGAAGAGCATTTGCCACCTGCCACCGAGGCCTACACATCTGTGCTGATTGGCTGTTTTCCCTGCCACCCCTCACCCAGCAGTCTGAGCTCCAGGATGCTTGGATGAACTACGCACCCACCTTCGGGCCTCAGTGGTCAGCCAGGCCAGGGTGGGGGAGGGGAGGAAGCAGCTGAGCCCAGGCAGACACTGAAACATGCAAAGGAGGCCAGCACATCTGGAGTTGCGGCCTCTCCCTGCAGCGCACCCCAAGGAGAAGGCTGTCAGGCTACAAGGGCAGAGGCTGACCAGGCTCAGATGGAGGCGGCAGGTTGGGGATAGAGTAGAAAGGGAATGTGTGTTGGTGCACTCTGGGCAGGAAGCTGGCATGGAGCCTGGCACGGAGGGCGTGCTTGGGAATGAGCCACATTTAGAAATTTGGCCCCCGGAACATGCAACACTAAATTCAGAGCTCCTCCCTGATGTTTGAAAGGGATGATATTCAAGACGGGTCACAGGAAGTCCTGCTAGAATCTCAGAGTTGGAGGGGTCCTCAGAGGTTGTCCCACTCCCAAGCAGGAAGAACGCCTCCCTTCAGCTCAAGACAAGCTGTGGGGACATTCAGTGCTAATGCCATTAACTCTACTGACCAAAGAGAGACTTGTCCCCAGATTCCTGAGGCGCCTCTGACCCTGGGCTTCCTTCCTGGGCCTGGGGCAGATGGTCAGACCACAGGGTGGAGCTGGGGTCAGATGCCCTCAGCTCAGGGCAGGTGGCGAGGGCAGCCCATGGCCTTTTCTCTCTGGCCCTGGATCCTCCCTTCCTGCTAGGAGAGGCTGCTGACGCCTGGGGTGGGAAGGCAGGTGAGGGGAAGGGAGCAGAGAAGGCAGGCAGGCGGGAGGGCAGAGGCCTAGCCCCAGGCAGCACGGATGACCTTCAATTCTGATTCTCTAGCAACAACACTCAAGGAATCGAAAACCCCGGCTTTGAGACCTCTCCACCTTCCCATGGGATGCCAGAGACCAAGCCCAGGCAACCCCTGACGTACATGGCCCGGAGGCAGCCTTCTGAGTCTGGGCGGCATCTGCTCTCTGAGCCCAACACTCCTCTGTCTCCACCAGGCCCCGGGGATGTCTTCTTCCCCTCCCTAGGTAAGTGCTTCTCTTCCCTCACGGCTGTATGGCCCGCAAGGTCATGATCTCTCCATGGCGTGCAGGCCATCAGCCTCACCCCCCGCCCTCCCTGGGGAGTCCTCACAGCCTCAGGGTGTGGGGTTGGGGGGGATGAAGGACAGAAACCCCCACTTCACTCTGCTTCTCCTTTCCTTTGCAGACCCTGTCCCTGACTCTCCAAACTCTGAGGCCATCTAGACCAGCTGGGGGCCGTGGGCAGTTGTGGCTGGGCCTGGGGCAGGTGCATCTGAGCTAGGGCTGGCCCTCTAAGTGGTCCCTCGGCCTTGGCCCTGGTTTCTTTCTTCCTGCTCTAAGCTCAGACTCTTTGAAATACCCCTGATGGCCAGACCCTCAGCCTCCCTGGATGCTACGTGGCAGAAGGGAGAAGATGTTGGATCGCTCAGCCCCTGTCTCAAGGATGGTGGGGTGCTGGGATCCTGCCCCAGAGACCTGAAATTCACCAGCTACTGATGCCACCTGACCTCCATCTTCGAAGCCCCAGAGCTGCCAGCTGTGTGGCAGCCTCTCTCCCGGGACCTAAGCCTTGGGACCTGACAGCAGAGATGGGCACTGGGCAGACTCCCCAGTGCCACCCTCCAGGCATGAGGGACAAGATAGGACAAGATGTGGAGAGACTCCTCCCCACTGTGGTGGACCCAGCTCCCCCATCTCACCTGAGACCGCTCGTCTGTCAAACCTCTTTGTAATCATGAGGCTCTGGGGCTGGGCCTCCCTGACCCTGGGCCGTGGGAGCCTTCCCCAGCTGCCTTCTAGCAGCCAACTCTGAGGAGCCGTCAGCAGGTTACACAAATCTGGGGCTCCCACTGCCTGCACTCTGGTCCCCAGGATTCATTGGCCAGAAGCTCCAAAACAGGAAGTATACGCTACAGCACGGTGGCCACTGTGAGCCAGCTGGCATCTTGGGCAATGGGAACCAGGCCAGAGGTTGCACCACCCACCACAGATGGGAGTGGAGGGGAGAGCCAGGGGCCTGCTGGGAAGGTGAGAGGAGAGGGCTCCACCGCCTGCCCCCTGCGGTCGAGAGAGATGGTGACCACATAATGTACTGCTCAACCTCTGACACTCTTGGGGTGCTATTCAAAACTACTTGTGCAACAGTGCAAAACCTGTGGGTGGATCGTAAGAGCTGGGTTTAAATCCCTACCCTGCTTCCGAGGTACCTGAGGCCCAGGGAGCCCTCTTCCCCCACCGCCCAGTCTTTGGTCCTCTGTTCCAGTCAATCTGTGCTGAGCCTTCACTGCAGTGTGATCCTGTCGGGTGGCAGGAGCGGGCGTGTCCCTAGAAAGTCTTATGCCCGCTCTGCTCTGGACCCTCTGCTCCATCTCCTGCTTCAGGGCATGACCCAAGATTGTTTTTATACACGTATATGAGGGGAATCCTTTGTGGAATTTCGATTAAAGAGTTTTAGAGCATGGAGAGGCGTGGGGAGGGGTCTCTGTACACTGTGGGGTGAAAACGGGTGGTGGGGCCTGAGAAGGGGAGGAGAAAGTTTGAGCTGGACAGGAGCCCCGGGCACTGCACTGTGGAGGGCGTCATTTCAACTGGGCATTCATCTGCCAGCAGCCTACGCTGTCTCTGCTGAGCCAGGCCTGGGTGCTGAGAGCCAGGGCTTCAGGCCAGGGTTAAGGGCCCAGCAGGCAGGGAGAAGCCCGCCTGGCCTGGTTGGGGATGGGAGTTGGGGTGGGAGAAGGGAACAGCTCGAGGCTCTCCAGCAGCAGTGAGCCCCGGGCCTGCAGTTGAAGCCAGGGAGCCCCTTTGGTTGCCTCCTAAATCTCCCTGCTCAGGCCCAAGACCGTAGGTCAACGTGGGCCTCTAGCTGCGCCCGGGGGCCTTGAGGAGAAGGTGGGCGCGGGCCTCGGGCCTCGAGACTCTGCACTGACTCCTCCCGTGGCTCCTGCTTTGTCCCTGGGGATCTACCCCCGGTTTCATCTGCTGCTGTGGACTCTTAGTGCCAGCTACCGCAGAAAGAGGGCGCTATTCTCACAGCTTGTGGGGGCCCAGGGAGCAGGGATGGGTAGGCTGATACCTGCTAGAGGCAGGGCCAGGCTACCCCTCGGGTTGAAGGACAAGCCCATGGACCAGATTCCTCACGCCCCAGCGCAGAAAGAATGCTCCTGCCCAGCGGGGAGGCTGGCCTGGCCCAAACCTCAGCTTCTGACCTCAAGGCAGAGACAACTTCTAAGAAACTGGCTGCCAGACCCTAGGGCCAGCTGCTCTGTGTGGAGGAGGGCGGAGGCCCCGCAGCAGAAGACACCACACTTCCTCCCCAGCTTCCTCCTGCATGGCCTCGAGTTCTCCTTCTCTGGACCCTTTACTAGTGAACGTATCGCTTCGTGGTTTCCTGTTTTCAGTGAAATTTACTCTGAGCTCCAGGCTCCATCTTCATCCATGACAACACGCCCTGCCCCTAGCAACCCTAAAGGCACCCTCCCTGATGCTGTGGGGAGGGGCAGGGCACTAGGGTATCCCTCTGTGCTCGCCCTAGGGTGGTGGCGCCTCTGGAGATGCCAGCTCTGGTGGCCGGTTCCTACAGCCTCAGTGCCTGTGGGCTGGGGTGCATGGCACGGAATAGGGGAGCGAGAACACGGTGCCTGCCTCCAAGGGGGCTGGGAGGAGCCCTGGGCCTTCTGGGCAGGGTGCAACTGAGGCAGGAAGCTCACGGATCATGGCACTGCCTGAGGCCGTGGGAGGGAAATTTGTGCTTTTAGGCACTAAGTCATTGTTAGGCACTAAGTCATTGTTAAGAGATGTATCAGGAATTCTGGGACCTGTAACCTATCTCCTGATCACATTTAATAAAGATCTCCAGCCTTTATTTCCGTCAAGTGATAAGCTAAGGGGATGGAATTGACCCTCTCTGAAAACATACTGCAGAGGCCACTGGATATGCTGCTGTTGGATCAGGCTGGCCCTGCCTGGGGGTCTGTGGTGATGGACTGGGGTAGGTGTGCAGGAACCCCCGGGGCCACTTGTCGTAAAGACCAGCCCTGGGGATACCCTGGCTCCTGCCTGGCCAGAGCTCCCTCCTACACGCGGCAGCCTGGGATAGAGGGGCTAATGCGTCGCCTTCTTCACGGAGTGCTCTGTGGTGAGGGAACTGGGAAGACGAGGTGGGGCTGGGGGTTGCAGAGGTCTTATCACTCTCCACCCCAGCTGGGGCTCTGCGGCCCTGCCTCCTTGAAGAGGCCTTCCTGGGTGACAGCTAGAGCTCTCCAGGGCTGGCCTAACTGTGCTGGGGGCCGGGCTAAGATTTGCTCAGGGAACTCAGAGGGAATAAGAATGGCAGAAAGAGGAACTGGGCCTGGCAGCCAGGAGGCTAGGTGCAAAGTCCTCTCGAGAACCTGACACTCACAGCCCTGATCACCAGCTGTCCAGCCCACTGAGAGCACTGACCATCTAGCCCCTTCACTGGGCATTCACTGTACCCGCTTTGCATGCTCACCTCTCCTGCACGGACGCTGTGGCTCCCTAACTATTCTGTGAGTTCTATGGTAGGGATCCAATAACAGCCTGCCCTTTGGACCTGGTTGTAGAGCTGAGGACTGAAACACAGCCACTGGGTGAGGGGCTGAACCAGGATGCCAGGGTTCTGTCCTCTGGACCACGCACGATCGGCAGGGTCACCTCTGCCTTTCGGCTAGCTCGAGTTCCCAGCAGCTTCGTCTGGGCTCTCTCCTCAACAGCAATGATGCCCTGAGCTTTTGCAGGCCAACGGGCATGGGTTTCATTTTGTTTTGCAATTCTGATCTCTTGGTATGGCTTCCTGGAATATATGTTAAGAGGGATTCTGAAGTATCAATATAGTTTAATGAGAAAGTGCTGACATCCGCTAGCAATGCATGCCTTGGGCACAGGATAGGCAAGGGCAGTACATGTTCCATATCTGTGCCTCTTCTGTGATAATACTGTGCTTTCCAAAACGCTTTACCAGGTGTTATTACTTCTTTGGTTCCTACTCCTCCCCACCCCTCCCCTGGAAAACCCTGGAAGGTTTTATTGTCCCATTTAATGCATAGGGAAACTGAGGTTCCAAAAGGTTTGTGTCTTGTCACAGTTGAATGCGGAACTGGGACTGAAGCCTGGGTCTCCTGCTTCCCAGGTCTGTGCTCCTTCCTCTGCACTGAAGCGAGTGGCATCACAGGCCAGGACTTGGACTTGCTCACAGTACATACCGGGCCCTGGGGGATGAACCTGTGCCCACAAGCCCGTGGTTCTACTCCTTCCACATCAGTCTTTTCACTCCCCTTCCTGCCTGGCAGCCCCGAAACCACAGGACTCCTGGTGGGCATGGCGGCCCGTGCACCCCACTTGCTTGCGGGAGGGGAATGGGGAAGGGAGAAACTCATCTATCTGCAGAGCCCCAGGGTCTCTTGGAGGAACTGAACCAGTTGCATGTGTAGCATTTGAGCAGCTGCAGAACACTCTCAAGAAGCAGGGCTACAGGAAGGGTCTGAATTTAGTCATTGCTGGGCCAGAGAAGGCCGGCTTACTTGGTGTGCAGCACAGGGAAGGGGCCGGGCTGGGGTTTCCTGAGCTTGAGCCAGGGGAAGCGGGCTTCACAAACAGCAGCAGGGTCCAAGTTTAATAAACAGAGGAGCCTCGGCTCTAAAAATATGAGGTGAGCTGCCGAGAGCAGCACCCCCTGCGCACAGACTTTCGTGGGGCTGTTGCTGGCGGCTCTTGTACCAGAAGCGGCTGGTGGGAGATTTTCTGTCTTTCTGCCTGGACAGGTGTCTTCTGCAGGCCCCCACCAGCCTGAGAAGCCAGGGCTGGTTATCTGGGATTGCTAACCTCTGGCTGTGATTTGCACAGCAGGGAGGCCCCCCTCAGGAACCTCCGTCTCCCCATCCCCCTGCCAAGGTACCTCTGTGCCTGGGGCTCAGCTCCTGACCTCCCAGTTGCCTTCCGTCCTTCCTCCCTGGGCCCAGCCCTTCCTCTTGCAGGGGTCTCCTGACGGCCACTTGGACCCCTCCCCCAAGCCTGCCCTCCCTGTCTGTGGCCTGGAGCGAGGCAGAGGGCCGAGGCTGTACTACGACTTCCCCTGCTGGGCGCACACCATTGTGTGACAGGCCTAGGCTGGCCCGGATGCCCCTTGCAGCACAGCTGTTCTGAGCTCTGGGTGATAAGGGGCTGAGAGCTGGGTGGGGTGGCCTGGGCTACTTGCAGGAATGTTCTGCTCTCAGGAAACTGTGGGGGAGGGGACCCTAGGGAGAAAAGAAGAGATGGGAGGCCTCGGATATAGGATTTCTCTTGGTTTTGGGGAGACTTTGTAGCCGAATCCCACCCGCCTGCTTAGAAAGCCTCATCCTTTAAGACATGGATGCAAATGCCTTGTCCAGAACCCTCCCTAGCTCCTGGCTCTGACCTCCTAGCATTCTATCACATCCTAGAGTGTCAACTCTCTGTTATGTGTCCACTTCCCCCACTAACTGTAGGCTCCTTGAGGGCAGATCTGTGTCCAACTCATTTCTGACTTCCTGGCCTCTAGCACAGGCCTGGCACTTACTTGGTGTTGAATGAATGAATGAATGAATGAATGACTCCTACGTGCCCTTGTCCAACAGGAAGGCTGGTCCTGTGCCAGTAAGGGCCTGTTGAACCAGGCAGGTACTTGTAGGTGGGAACAAGAGGACGGCGTGTGGGTCTGCCGGGCGTCTCTGGACAGACGTATGCACCCCTATTAAACCACGGTGACCTTTCTTGGAACCTCGAGATGGCTGGTCTGAGGCTTCTCAGGGCTCTGGCTGGTCTAGAAGACGCTGGAGCGATCCTACTTCCTCAACACTCAGCCAGTGAAATCTGCCCAGTAGCAGACAAGGTCCCTCCTCTGGTCCCCTCTGGCTTGGGGGCACTCATGACCCCAGAGTGTTCACTGCCCAGAAGTAACAGCCTGGCCAGTGGCAGCAAACCTTCAAGGGTCCAGCACTCCTCGGAGACAAACGCCAATCATGGAGGGGCACTGGCTGTAGGGCCCTGGCCTAGCGGGGCCAGGAGGGAGTGGAGGGGGCACTTGGGAAAGTATTGGGACCGGCCCCTGGGGCCTGCCCCAGACAGAATGTGGGGAGGATATGTAGATACAGAGCCCTGCTCTGGGCGCTGGATGCTGCCACGGGTCTAGACCACCTGCAGCTCCCTGGCCCCACCCCGGATTACCACTTGCTCTTAGGCCTTTGCTCAGGTCGATGCCCAGTTCCAGGATATGATTTCCCCCTTTGCTGTGCTAACTGTGACTGACTGACAAGACAGCCCAGGTATCACCTGCCCCGGGAAGTCTTCCCCGAGGCCTTCTCAGTGCCCCATCTGCACCTTGGCCCTGCACAGGGATGTCCTCATGGCCTCCCTTACTCAGCTGCACTTCATCATGGCAGGACCCGCACTGCCTTCACCTCTGTATCTCTGGGACCTGGCACATAGAGGGTATTCAGGGAACACTGGCTGAATGAATAAATGAATACATGAACAAATATGGTCCAGTGCTAAGTTCTCAACAATGCCCCTGTGGTCCCTGTAATTCTTCACTGTGGTGTCACCAACAAAAATCAAATAAAAGTGATCTTTTCCAAGAAGCAGAAAAAAAATGGAAAGGATGGATACTTTTTTTTTTTTTTTTTGCGGTACGCGGGCCTCTCACTGTTGTGGCCTCTCCCGTTGCAGAGCACAGGCTCCGGACGCGCAGGCTCGGCGGCCATGGCTCACGGGCCCAGCCGCTCCGCGGCACGTGGGATCCTCCCGGACCGGGGCACGAACCCGCATCCCCTGCATCGGCAGGCGGACTCTCAACCACTGCGCCACCAGGGAAGCCCAAGGACGGATACTTTTTGACTTAAAAGTTTTCTCCTTTAAATGTTTTTCCAGCTGGTACCTGATGCTGTTTGTCTGTGTTATTATAGTACAGCCCAGGAACCATATCCACACATATACATATACCCAATTCCTGATCTTGGTCATCCTGAAGTTGTTTTCTTGGAGCAGAGCTGGTGATGACCAAGATGAGGAAGGTAGACAAAGGGAGACTGCATTTCTCACCACCCAACTTCCCACACTCTTACCAGGGAGCTGGAACAGGCCAAGACCTGCTTCAAGGAGGGCCAGAATGTCAGCGGCCCGCGTGTGAGAAGGCAGTGTTCACAGGTCTCCACCAGGCTAGGGTGGATCTCTAAGGAGAGTTTGGTCAACAGATGAAACTTCTGGCCATGGGGACTAGTCCCAAGTTCTGCAGGGACTGCTTGGGGAGTGGCCCACCATACGGGGTGGCTAAATGTGGCTAGGGTGATTTCACATTTCTCTAATTCTCATTTCTTCTGGGGACCAAAAGGAAACCAGATGTTGCCTCCTGAACTCAGGGTCTTAGAATATTGTGGGTCTCACCATCTGCCTCCCTGGAAAACTCTAGGACTATGTGTTATAGAGGAGGGTGGGGAGTGGGGGTAAGAGTGGTGTGTTCACTGGCCTAGGTCAGGATGAAAAAGAGCAGCATGGCGGATGCCATGAGTTGCCCACCTCTTCTTCACTAACAGAGCCCTGCTTTTATTTGAGGCAGTGTTATATGTGGCCCCCAAGTAATTAGCCAAAGGGCAGAGGTGGCTTGCATAGCTCTTTATTATTTTTTGTCATTTCCTGCCTTGAACTCTGACATGATGGCTGGAGCTATAGCAGCCATCTTGCAACCATGAAGGAAAGGCCAAGATACATTAGCTCTGACATCACTGAGCATGAAATCAACGTTTGTAATTCTCTCTGGGATTGTTGTTATGCGAGAAAAATGCATTCTCATTTATTTACAAATCCATAGTTAAGTTTCTGTTACTTGTAGTCAAACACATCTGTAAATGCTATTGGAGAGATGACCAAGAAGATGATTCACTCTGAAGCTAGGTGCAGGCAGGGAGGGGTTATGTCAAAACTGAGTCCCTCCATGTCGCCACAATAAACGATACCCCTACCTGTCCTCCTCTCAGTTAGTTACATGTGCCCTGTAATTGTGTCTCCGTTTGGCCCACTGGGTATGACTGGCTGAAGTGATTAGTATTATCCTGGGCTTTTCAGAATGTGGTTTTCTGGGATTGACCTAATTCCACCATCCTCCCCAGAGTCACTCCAGATAAAAAGCCCCGCCCAGGCCTGCTCTGATCCCACAGTCCACAGAGCCACTGCCAAAGGAGAGGACCGGATCCAAGAGAGTCACCTTTTGGGGGCAGAAGGACAGAGCTGAGGCCTCATTTACAATCAGGGTCCCTAGGGTAGACAGATTATACAAATGTCCCCAATCCTTACACCTCCCTGTATCTATACTCTTTGCAACGTGACTTTGCAGTTCATTCCTTCAAAAGAGAGAGTTTATCTCCCCGTATTTTGAACCTGGACTGGCCTTGTGACTTGCTTTGGCAAACAGAATGTGGCAGAAATAACCCTGTTCCAGTTCCAAGCCTGGGCCTTGAGAGGCCTTGCATGCTCTGCTCTTTCCCCCGGACCTTTTCTGGCTCCATGAGAACCAGCACTGACCAGCCTTCTGAAAGGGGACAGACAGGTGGCCCAGTTGCCCTGTTATCCCAACTGATGGGCAGCCAACCCCCAAAAGAACAGCCATCCAACCGACACACAGCTGCCCATGCACACATGTGGGAGCCCAGCTGACAGCAGAAGAACCACCCCGCTAAGCCAGGTCTCAATTGCCAGCCTGCAGAATTGGAGCTAAGTCAATGGTTGTTTTATGCCTCTCTGTTTGGTTTATAATGCAGGGTTATTGTGGCGATAGGTAGCTGATACACTCCTCTTCCTCGAGGTTTACCAAGTGCTTCCACAGACAAGAGCTAACTCAATTCCCCAAACACCACCTATGCAGGAGATATTATCTCTCTTTCACAGATGACAAAACCAGTATTCAGAGAGGTTCTGACTTGCTCACAATCACGAAGCCAGCTTACAGTAGACATCGTCATCCCCCAGCCCATCACCCCACACAGTGGCGTCACCATCCAGCCCTGCAGGCCCCGCCTCCTTCTGCAACTTTGTGGACCCTGCACATTGCCTTGGGCAGTGGCTCTACCCATTCACGCATCAGACTGGACCACGGACGTCAGCGCTTTCCGACCCTGATGTGTTGCCACAGCGTGTCACACCAACGTGATGCAGGGGAAGAGGCCAGAGGGCACCTTTTCCCATTTGGCACAGAGGCCCCACAGGTACACGGCACAGCTTGGCAGGCGGAGTGGGGGCTGGCCAGGCCCTGAGGTTCAGGCTTAATCTGTACCATCCCATAGAGCTGCACTGGGCAAGCAAACATGGCTAAATAGAGGTTGAGTGGCTGCAGAGGTGGGTGAACCGACACCCTAGCTTGGCACACACTGGCCCTCCATAAATACTTGTAGACTGATGGACTCAAGACGCGATAAAGGAGTTGTGGAGGACTCATCGGCGCGTGGCATTCCACTCCCACCCATCTCGTCCCTGTCACACAGAAGGCGGAGCTGCCCCTCCCCCCCTTCTCTCCCCGAGGCCACCCCCCATCACTCACCGACAGGGTAGGGGTGCCCTCGTCCTCCACGGTGACCACCAGGTGGTAGAAGCTCTGGCGCTCACGGTCGGGTGGTGCAGGCCGCGTGGCAATCTCGCCACTGATGCGGTCCATGCGGAAGGTCATGTCCTCATTGCCCCCAGTGATGTAGTAGGACAGGACGCTGTTGATCCCGATGTCACGGTCAGTGGCTCTCACCTGGACCACAGCGGTACCCCCGCCCACATTCTGGGGGGAGAGCAGGAAAGCGGTCATTCCAGATTCAAGGCCTTTGGGGCAAAGTCTAGCTCCTGTTCCTGAGAGCCCAAGGGCTGCACCTGGACCTCTAGAAAGTTCTGCTCTGACTACCCTGGGGCAACGAGGAGGAAGATAAAGATGACGGTGCCGAACATTCGGTGGGTATCTGCTACATGCCGGGGGCCTGAGTGAACTCATCAAATCCTCTCCATAATGCTACAGATTAGGTCAACTCCATTCACAGATGAGAAAACTGAGGTGCCAGGACGGAATGTGTGCAAATCACACAGCCAGTCAGTGGGACAGCCAGGGTCTGAATTGAGGGAGGCCTTCATGAATGTCCAACCGGGCATGATACCCAGCAGTGCCTGGGCAAAAATTCTCCTGACATGACTCAATCTTACTATGAGTAAAAAATGAGCTGTTTTTACAGATATTGGAAACAAACTTATGGTTGCCAAAGGGGAAATGTGGGGTAACGGATAAATCAGGAACTTGGGATTAACATGTACACACTACTCTATATAAGCTAGATAATCAACAAGGACCTACTGTATAGCACAGGGTCTCAATATCCTGTGATAATCTATATAAGAAACTGAAAAAGAACGAATACATGTATAACTGAATCACTTTGCTGTACACCTGAAACGAACACAACATTGCAAATCAACTATATTCCAATACCATTTTTAAAAAATGAGCTGTTTTATTTAAAAGCAGCTCTCCCAGGGTAAACCTCAGTTTCCTGTTGATGGTGAAAGGCCACTTTCTTCTTCCCCTCTCCTTTCCATCCAAACCACAAAAAGTTACCACATTCCAGGACCTGGCCTAGGTGTTAGGGATAGAATCATGAATGAGTAAGCCACGACCCCATCTCTGTGATCCGACAAACCGTGGATCAGGCAGATAATTATGCGCTTTTTTTTTTCTTTTGGCCACATCACGTGGGATCTTAGTTCCCCAACCAGGGATTGAACCTGCGCCCCCTGCAGTGGAAGCATGGCGTCTTAACCACTGGGCCGCCAGGGAAGTCCCCAGGCAGATATTTAAACAGGTGCTTCACGGTCGGCTCACACCCACTGTCCACTCCAGACGTCCAGCTATATGGGCACCAGAGCCACCCTCACCTCGTTGACGCTGACATTGTATCCAAAGGGGCTCTCGATCACCGGGGGGTTGTCATTGACATCCAGGATGGTCACCTGCAGGATGTGGTCCTTCTTCCGTGGAGGGGTGCCACGGTCGGATGCCACAACCTGCGAGGAGGGGGATGACTGGAGTCAGGGCTAAAAGGATCAGCAATATGGAGTCCAAATGGGCTGCCTGTTCAGTGGGCGTGGGGGGGACTGAGAGGCCAGAGAGACTTCCTGGCCCATCCCTGCTCCCTGCCCCCTGCCCCCTGGGGTCTCCCCAAGGCTTTCACCTTCTGCTCCATGCTGCAAACAACCGTTGCCCAATACTTGTCTGTTTGGTAACCGTCCTTTGCAATCTGACTCTGATTTGCACGGTCTTTACCTCCCCATCCTGCTGCTGACTGTGACCCTGGGCCTGCAACCAGACCCAGGGCTCCTGCCTTTGGCTTCAAGGCCTCTGTTCCATGCACTCAGACCTGGTCTCTGGCCAATAGAGGAACAGTCTCAAATAATCTTTTGGGCAATGAGCTGAAGTCCTAACCATAGCCTGAGCCTGTCCCTAGGAGCCCTGATGTTTCCTGGAGGCCTGTAGAAAGTGTTCTAGAGCTCAGACGCCTGCAGAAGCATGGCCCTGGGGTCCCCAGAGACCCCTCAGGAAACACGGTAGCCTCAGCAATTCAGCAACAGTGGTGGTCTTCGTTATTCCTCACCTCAGCAGAGGAAGCCAGGTTTTTCTGCCCATTACACAAGAGGGGAAACTGAGGCCCAGACAGAGTAAACAACCTGCCCAAGGTCACACTGTGTCTGTGGAGGAGTCGCTCTATCAGCTGCCAGGCTTTCTCTCCTGGCTCTGGCAGCAGGCACAGACACCTCTGCTGTTTCCTGCTCTGGGTCCAGAAACCCCTTCCAGCATGCCCTTTCCAGGTCAGCCTCACTCACGCTCTTGGTCCTAAGGGGTTCTGCCTGCCCACGGCACTTGGTGACAGCAGGAAGCTGAAAGCCAGGGCGTGCTGATGGGCTGAGCTCTCTTGGGATGGAAGGCAGTTGGCGCTCACCTTGAGGATGTAGTGGTCCAGCTCTTCTCTGTCCAGGGGTGTGGCCACAAACACTTCGCCAATGGAGTCGTTGGTGGTGATGATCTCAAAGGCCCCGGCAATGTTGCCAGAGGCCAGGGAGAAGACCACCTGTAAGGGAAGAGAGAGGATGAGGGGCGAGGGGTGAAGAAGCGGGGAGGACCAGCAGCTGGCCAGGCCAGGGCGCACCCCCCCGCCCACCTGAGCCCTCTGCTCAGCCTGGGAGAGTGAGAAGAATGCGTTTTATTCAGAAGTGCTTACATCCTTCAAAATGAGGGTGGCAGGTCCACAGAGCGGGCGCAGGGCCTATGACAGGCTAGGGGTGGGGGGGATGCGAGCATACTGGCCTGGGGCCAGGTGCGAGTCCCACATGAGATTTCCCAGGGCAGGGAAGCACTGAGCCCCCCTGCAGGGAGCAGGCGCGGCCCTGGTGTCACACGGGCTCTGTTCGGCTCTCACAGCGACCCTGTCAAAGGGAGCTGTTCTCTTCAGCTCAGAGAGGAGGCTCAGGAACAAGAAGTCACTGGCAAGGTCACACAGCTTGCAAGGGCCCAAGAGAACAAGGATTTGAACCCATAGGCTTCCAACTCCAGAGCCAGCATCTCTTGGTCCCCTAGAGGTGTGCAAGCGTTTAAAAACCAGTGGAGGGCTTCCCTGGTGGTGCAGTGGTTGAGAGGCCGCCTGCCGACGCGGGGGACGGGGGTTCGTGCCCCAGTCTGGGAGGGTCCCGCGTGCCGCGGAGCGGCTGGGCCCGTGAGCCATGGCCGCTGAGCCTGCGCGTCCGGAGCCTGTGCTCCGCAACGGGAGAGGCCACAGCAGGGAGAGGCCCGCGTACCGCAAAATAAATAAATAAATAAATAAAAACCAGTGGAAACCTCGTGAAACACACCTCAATTTGTAGGACAGATCAAAGTGGTGTGAAGACTGGTGTGCTCTGTCACCCCTCTTCCTTGTGCTCAGGGGGGGCCCAAACCTGCTGTGGTGGGGAGCGCTTCTTGCCAGGGGACAGGGAGGGGCCTGAGAAGCAGGGGGAGGAGTGTGCTCTCTTGGGGCCCTGGGTCCTCGTGGGGAGGGCCGGCCCAGGGCTGGCACACAGGGGTGAGATGCTGTGTGGTTCATGGATGAGGTGACCAAGGAGTCACTGGGGAAACTAAACCCCCTCTGTGCTCAGCCTGCCACGGGGACTGAGCCGTGGCCAGCCTGGGGCCTCGTGTTCCCTGGACACAGGCAGGGCTGACAGCTTGCACAGCTCTGTCTCCTTCCCTGGACCATGGACTGCGGTGAGGGCAGGGCGGACCTGCTCAGGGCCCGGCAGAGCCTGGATGACTCTGCTTCCTGCTCAGGGAGGGGATGGCTTTGGAGGTCCCCTCCGGCTGAGGGGCTGTGGGAGCCCCTACTGACAGGGCAGATCTGGACTATCTCACTTGGTGCCCACCTGCCCGTTGCTGCCGGCGTCGGGGTCCCGGGCCTTGACAATGGCCACGCGCTGGCCCACGGGGCAGTCCTCGGGCACACTGACGGCCGAGTCGGACGTGACGTCGAACCGGGGGCTGTTGTCATTCTCGTCCAGCACAGTGATGTAGACCTGCGTGTGAACATGGCCAGAGACCTCCCACCTTCTTCCCCTCCCTGACCCCAAACACAGGGTCCCGCTGTGGGCCCAGTGGGGACCGGACCTCCAATCAGTTCCAGAAGGTCAGCAAGCTTTCAGAGCCTGCCTAGGCCAACCCTGACTTTACACGGAGGCCCTGAGCGCATTTCTTCTGGAAGTCTGGTGGGGGAGGGCTGCACACACTCAAGTGCTGGGGCCTGGCGGGGGGACTCAGAGGTGGTGGGGCCTTGGAGAACCGGAAGGCATGGGCCCTGGCTAAAGGAAACGGAGGCTACTCGGCTCCAGATCCGTGAGGGTGTGTCAGCCTGGCACGGGCAGAGCTTCCTGTTTTTCAAAAGGAACTAGGAATCCAGATTTTTATGTGGAATTAGGTGGTGATAGTAAAAAAAAATTTTTTTTGTGGGCCAGCTAAAATACATCTGGCAACCAGATATTGCCCAAAGGCCTCTTCACTTTCACCTTTAGATTAGAGGAAAGGAAACAGGGCTCAGGAGCAGGAGAGGGGTCACAAGGTGGCTTGGTGGTCCCAGTGGGGAGAGGGCAGATGGGGAAGAGAGGGGAATTTCCAACTACCAGATAAAAACAGGGAACATGCAAGTTGCACGCAAAGAACACATTGTTTTGTGTCTGCAGCTCAGGCTTCTCCTGCAGGGTTTGAATAGCCTGGAGAGAAGGCCTGGCTGGGGGTGCAGCTTCCAGCCCACGGATGGCCATGGGCCACACAGCCAGAGTCGTAGGTACCCCTCGGGTTCACTGATGAGGGGACTGCAGTGTGGGGGCAGGGGAGGAGGCTCAGGTTCTAGCAATCCCAAGCCAGGCCTTCTCCCACCACCCTGCTCCAGGCCAGATCCCATCCTCTCCTTCCCCAGGCCTGGGGCTCCGGGGCTCCCAGGCCTACCTGCCTCCTGGTGTGCACAGGACTCCATGGGGAGCCTGTGGAACCTCACCACGACTCAGAGAAGATTCCACTTCATCCCCCCTCCTTCCTAATCAGGACTATCCCCTTCTCAGTTCTAGCCACGCTTCCATATTTCAGGCAGCTGTCAGAACTGTAGGCAACAAACCCAGGCTTCACAGCAGTACCAGCTTTACCACTTACTAGCTGTGTGATTTGGCAAAAGTTATTCAACCTCTCTGATTTTCCATTTCCTCAGATGAAAGTAGGAACGAGAACACCTACAGAATCAGGAGGCTGGAAGGAATAAATGAGCCAACAAATGTGGTCCTTGTCCTGCTTCTGGCCTGACAGACAGGCAGGATCTCACCGGCCAAGACGCTGCCCACCCATCATAAATTTTGGTCAGGGAGTTCTGTGGAGTCCCGGAGCCCCAGTCTGCTCACCCGTGAAATGGGCATAATAATGTCTACCACCCTGTTCTCAGGAAGAAAACAAACAAGCCCCCCGCAATCTGATCCCTCCCAAACTCTCTCACTCTGGTCAAGGCCTTGTTGGGACTCCGCATGCTTCCTCCCACCACAGGGCCTCTGCACCTGCTGTTCCCTCTGCCTGAAATGCTCTTCCTTCTCTACTGTGTAAACTCCTATGCTTTCTGAGGAGCTCAGCTTGAGTCACTTCCTCCGGGAAGCCCTCCTTGATTTCCCCGACGCCTTGTTATCCTCTCTCTCGTGGCATATATTTATTGGTGTGGTAGTTTGATCAGTGTCTTTCCCCTACTCTATCTTATGCCTGTGAAGGCAGAAGCCACGTCTGATTTTGGTTTCCCATTGTATGTACCCTGAGCCCAACCCAGAGCCTGGCACGCAGTAGGTGCTCCCTCCACATTTGCTGCTCTGATGAGGTATTCCCAACAGTGGGGAGTCTGCATCAGTGAGTGCGTTAGGAAGGCAGGTACCAAGATCTACGGGAATGAGCTATGGGCCTTTGTCCCCACCCAGGGTCTCAGGGCCCAAATCTCCCTCCCTGATCCCCCAAAAGCCCGGGGGTGTTACTCAGAGCTCCTATGGCTCTGAGTAACCCCCCAGCCGCCCCCGCCCAGCCTGCCCCTTCTGCTGCCTCCCCACCCCTCTCAGGGCCATGGGGGCTGCTGGCGCTGAGGAGGAATCAGGTGTAGGTGAGCTGTGGTTTGGGGGTTCCGGCCTCGCAGAGGAAATGGTGGTGCCTTTAAAAGGCCCCTCAGCTTGCCTCCACCCTGGCACCTCCAACAAGTTTGGGACTGACAGGGCTGGTGTATCTGGGGCAGTGGCCCCTGGGAGCCTCTGAGAGGAAGCCAGGGCAGAACAAAGGGGGGTGGGTCCTGCTTCCTGGAAGAGGGTGAAGGGACTGGGGCAGTACAGGGGCCCACGGAGGAGTGTGTGTTCTGAAACGCCCTCGCCAGCCCCAGCACAGGAAGTGGCTGCCTGGTCCACGGGGGGCTTCGGCAGCCTGGGGAGGGACGGCCCTACTGCTCACCAGGCTCTACCTGGCCTCAAGCCCCCGACTCCGCACGACAGGGGCGAGGGGAGACTGGGCCCATTTTATGGACGAGGCTGTCGAGGCTTGCGAGAGGGCTCCACTTAACCCCCTGAGCCTTAGACCCTCTGGTGGGGAAGACCAGGAGCCTCGCCACGAGCTGTGGGACACAGGGCACGTGCCCACCATCTACCACCGGAGGGCCCTGCTCACTGGCTGCCCTCAGGGACCCGGGGGGGTCGAGGGGAGCTGTGGGGGCTCACTGCTGCTCGCTCACCCCCGGCTCGCCCCGTGGATGGAGGGGCCTTTTGGGTACGGCCAAGCCACAACCAGGGCCACTGGAGCCGGCACCTTGAGGGAGCCATGGGGCACAGGATGCCAAGCAGCTGCATTTGGCTCTTAGCCTGGACACCGGGTTGGTCTATCCCTTCCGGCTAAGGTGAAAAGGACTCAGCAGGGGTGAAAACGTGGCTGTAACCAAGGCTGATGATGAGCTGGACACCCATGTGGTCTACAGATGGCCTCAGACCTGCCTGGCTGGGGCCCAAGCCGAATCGATGGTTAAATGTTCTCATTATCGCTGCAGGATTCCACCCCATGACCCGCCCCTGGGGCCCACCTTCATATCCACCCCCAGCCTGAGGTCACCACTTCTCTACCCTTCTAGGAGTCTTGTCTGCACCTCTGACCTCAGCAGTCAACCTCCCCGAAGTTCACAAGGTCTCTGTGCCTTTACTTAGAGCCCTCAAGGGCAGTGACTCACACCATATGCCCACTGCTGCCCTTGCCCACACTCCCCTGGCCCTGGCGCCCCACTTCACACGACTACTGTAACATACTCCTAAGACTGACCCCAAGAGAGGGAAGGGGGCCCCCTTACAGACCCCGCTCCCATCACCCCTCCTAGTTTACAAAGGCTTCCTATCGGCCAGCTCCGTCACATCCTCTGAGGAAGGCAGGGCAGTTGGTATGATACCCACTTTAGACCCGAGGAAAGGAAGCACAGAGAGGTTGAGCAATTAGCCTTGTCACACAGCCGCTGAGGAGTAGAGCTGGGATGAGGCCTCAGTGTTCCCTCCATTGTGTGTTCCACACACTCCTTGTTAGTGCAGTGCCCACCCCAGGACCCACTGGGGGGGGGGGGCTAGACAGGACAAGGAGGGCAGAGGGGACAGAGCTGGACGTGGAGTTCGTGCTCGGGAGGGGCCTGGGCTCAGGTGTGAGAGTGGATGGGTGGGGGAGTTTGGGAGGGGTCTGAGCAGGGACCAGCTGCAGTCCTGTCCATGTGCCCTCTCCCCCAGGAGAGGCAGGAAGGCCCAGTGCCACACAGCGCCCAAGCCAGCACTGGCCACAGACAACTCACAGGGGAGGGCACCAGGCCATGGGCTACTCACCTTCTGTAGGCAGAGGCGGCAGGAGGTGGCCAAGGGAGAGAAAAGGCAAAGATGCAGACGGTTAGCAGTCCCAGCTCTTCCAGCCCCACTCCAAGCAGTGGTCTGTGGAGGATGCCACCCCTCCCCCCACCTGAGGTCTCAGCCCTGCCCAGGCTGCCCGGGAAGGTGTGGCATGGACGGCTGCAGTGCCGTTCCTGGGCTACCTAAACCCTCACCCACTGCCTGCCTGCATGCTGGGTGGCTGGTGAAGATGTCAGTTTGGGGGAACTTGGAGCGGTGACAGGCTGCACCCGTGGGGCTCTCGGCCGGGGATCCACTCACCACAGTGGAGTCCACCTTGGGGCCGCCATCGTCTGCCACCACCGTCAAGGTGTAGAAGTCGCTTTTCTCCCGGTCCACCAGGCCCTTGACGGTGATCACACCCTGCAGGGAGGGGGTCAGATGGGCAGTGACATCGTATCCCAAGCAGTCCTGTGCCCTGGCCAAACTAGACTCCTTGCCAACCCGGGACATTCTGTCCACTTTCCCACCTTCACATTACTCCCTCTGCTGGCATAACTTCTCCGTGAAGCTCTGTCCGCTGAAATCCTACTTCTCTCTCAATCCCACTCGGATATTACCTCTTCCATGCAGGCTTCCCGCTTCCCCAGCCAGGTACGATCGCTCTCTTTATTTGGGCCCCGAAGGCGCTCCATTACACCTCTATTGTAGATCTTTTCATCTCTTCCCTTGTGATGCTCTGACCTGCATCCTTGATTATTCCCACTTCTACTCCTAGCCTGAGAGCTCTCTGAGGGCTGCAAAGGGTCTTGTTCATTTCTGTGTCCCCAGCATGCCCCGGAACAAGGTGGGGCACATTGTAGCAATTATTACTGTGCTTATTTTCAAAGAAGAGATTCTGAGAGAAAACACACTAACGCAAAGATGGAGGAGTAAGATCCAGGCAGTAGATAAGACATCGCTGCACCAGACACCTAACGAAGACTACTAGCTACTGCAGTGAGGCATGAAATTTGTATCTGAGCCACGGTACAAAGGGAAACACCATGACTCGCACAGCTTTCGTTATCTAGTAACAAGAAGACAGCAGGTTGCCTGTGTATAAACTTTACCTTATCCCTGCATATTAAAGGGATGTATTACGGGGATGTTTATGACAAAGAAGAGTGCTGGGCATAGAGAAGGAGCTCAGTGAATGCTGGTTAGCTTTACAGGAATTGAGCTTCCTGCCCTCAGAGAGAACCCTTGCTGTGCCATCCCTCACCGTGATGGAATCTATCTTGAAGAGGGCTTTGGCCTGGGCGCTGGTGTAGGCATCAAAGCGGTAGGTGATCTGGTTGATGTTGTCAATGGAGTAGGCCTGGACCCGCACGATCTCGGTGCCCAGTGCCAGGTTCTCCAAGATGGCAACCTCGTAGGAGGCGTTGGCGAATTGCACGGCTTCGTCCAGCTCGTTGAGCAGAGTGATGTAGACAGTGCAGAAGCCCTGGTTGAAGGGCGGTGCCTGGTCGGTGGCGGACACGTTCATCAGGTAGCTGGTCTTGGTCTCGTAGTCCAGGTAATCCACGGTGATGATAAGCCCCGTGCTCTCATCAATCTCGAACTTGCCCTCCGCGCCGGACAGGATGCGGTACTTCACCAGGCCACCATCCCCTACAGGAGGGCACAAGAGGCTATGCAGTCCCGGGTGGGGGTGGGCTGCCTTGTGGCTTTACAAGCTGCCCCAGCACACCCACTGCTGTCCCAGAGGGACAGGGTGAGAGGCCTTGGCTCACCTACCCGGCGTGCACCACCCCCCGCCTCTGGGTCCGATCATCGTCCCAAGAGAAACTGTCAAGGACGGGGTCAAGGTTAAGGACGGCAAGGCCCAGCACACACTGGTGACGCCCTCTGGGGCCTGGCCTTGAGATGAGAGATATGCCAGAGCGGGTTGGTTCTGCTCCTGGAGCTGTAAAATTCAAGCTCGAGCACCTCCCTTGGGTATCTGCACAAGGAGAGGGTGGGGAAATTAGGGATCCCTTGTAGTGGAGGCTTTGATTTAGAAAGCGTTCGACCGGGGCAGCATCCTCAGAAGTGGCTAAGCCTTCATCTGGTCCCTACAGCCAAAGGGTTCCAGTGCCAGGGTCACCTTTCTCTGTTCTCCCCACTCCCTCCACCCCCAATTCCTGTGCCTTGGAATACACGCTTCAACCAGGAGCTACAGTTGGGATTCCTTAGCTGAAGTCCACATACTTCAAAGAGAATGATTATAAAATCACTCAGGAAATCCCAGACTTCCTTGAAATTATTTGCAGAACTCTGGGCATGCATTCTTGCTGGGAAGGGACCCATAGCTTTCACTAGTTTCTCAGACAGATTCCTGACCCAGAAAATGTCTTGAACCATTAGCCTCCAGCCATGTACGTGATCTGAACTGTATAAAGGTGCCATTTATTAAGGGAGCACAGTCGCTCGGGAGTTTTCAGGCCTATTTCTCCCTCTACTCCATCCCGTGCTCCAGGTGAGCTGGGGGTGCTGACAGGGGCTGGGGTGGGAGCCACCAGAGCAGCTGACATGAAAGAAGGGCAGGAGCTGGGAAATGAGAAGCACAGGAAGGAGGTTTTCTCTGGCTGTATCCCTGGCCTGCGGCACAGGCCCAGACAGCCAGGCACTGTGAAGAGGCCCACAGTGACCTGGTCATCTTTCTCCTTCATTTTGTGCTGCTAACGGTAGCCACCTCTAGGGCTCGGGGCCTTCGGCGAGGTCCGGGCTGCCTTCAGGGATGGCCACAGCCCTGTAGAACAGGACGCTGCCTCTTGTGAAATGTGTGTGTGCCAGGCCCTGGGCTGCGCTGGCTGGAGGAGCAGGCCTCCGCCAGCTTTTGGACAAGTCCTTTATCCCCCCCAGCCCTGCCTAGCCCTTAGCCAAAGGTTAGCCAGGAGCTGCCAGGTTCTGGGACGACAAATCCGGACTTCCCAAGCTTGTGACCTCTCCTCTCTCTGCCCAGAAATCAGAGCAACTCCCCATGACTCCCATCCTCCTGGGACTGGGAATCTGGTGGGGATGCCACCAAGACTGTCCCATGAGCCCCTCCCCACCTGGGAGCCACTCAGTGGGGGAGCCGAGGCATCCTGAGGATGACAGGCCCCGCGGGAGAGGGAGGCATGAGCTGGGGCGGGTCACTCTGGGGAATGGACTCCCCGGCTTCCTCCTGCCAGCCTCACCAGTGTCTCGGTCCGTGGCTCGGACGACGATGACCGACGTGCCAATGCCTGCCGTCTCGCGAAGCTCCAGGCGGCTGTACTGCTGCTGCGTGAACACTGGGGCCTCGTCGTTGACATCCTCCACGTACACTATCACCTGCACGAGCCGGGCCAGGGATGAAAGGTCGGGGGGGTGGGGGTGGGGTTGGGCAAGACCAGGGCTGCACCCACCCGAGCCTGCGTGTCTGGTCGCTGCTCTCCTGGGCCAGCTGTGAGCTCCCTACGGAGGGCCTAGGGCTGTCCGGTTGGTCACCATGTTCCCCCACCCTGCACAGTACCTGGCGCATGGCAGGTGCTTAAATGTCATGTTAGAGAGCAAACTTTGTCTTGCTCTTGGCTCTGCTGCAAATCCTGTGGGAACCTGTGGCTAACTAGTGAAACTTGGGCCGTCCAATTTCTCAGCTATGAAACGGGTAACATCAATTTAACAGTTCACGCCCTGTCCTACTCCTAGGATGATTATGAAGACAAAATGAGCCAGGGTCTTGCAAAAGCGCCTGAAAAGTTTAAAGGGACCCCATTCAACTATCAAGATACATCTGGGAGAACAGAAATGAAAACGTTAAGTATGGCGGTAGCAGAGGACGTTGGTGCTCAGACTACTCTAGATTCTCCCGTGCTTTCTCTGGTGCTCTCACTGCCAGCGGCCAGAACTGTGGTTCTTTGTTGGGGACTAACCCCAGCCCCCGCTGCTGCCGGAGCCAGAGACACCCAGAGAGCCGGAGGTGCCTGGGAATTACGTCCCACACTGGCTAAGGCAGCCCTTAGCCACTGACTGACGGGGCAGCTGAGATGACTCTCTCCAGGGCTCCCTGTGGGACTGAGTCACAGTTTCCTGTGTTCCACTTTGCCGGCTGCCTCTCCTTCCTGGGTCCCAAGCCCCTTCCGGCTTTTCCTGGGAACACTTCCTATACTTCCCACTCATCACTTTCACACCAATCCTTGTCTCAGGATTTGCTTCTGCAGACCCTGCCCAAGACAGTGGCTATGTCTGAATTGTGGAATTATGCATAATTTTCATCACTGCTTATTTACATTTTCTAATTTCTCTTTAATGAACATGTATGTCTTACACAACAACAAAAAACAGTTCAAAAGATGTTTATGGAGAGAGATGTTATAGCTAGAGATCAGCACCCCACCCTTCTTTCTGTGCACCTCCATCTGCCCCCCCCGCCCAACACAGGAGCATGGGAGGGTCTGGTCCAGGTATGAGCAGGACCAGGGCTATGTCTAGAAGGATCAGTGTGGTGGGGAGGGGAGTTATAGGCAGAGACCAGAGAGTGGTGGCACTCAAGGAGGCCCAGGGCTCCTGCCTCTTTTCCCAGATGAGGGAACAGAGGCCCAAAGATGGGGGGACTTGCCCGAGGCCTCATGGTCACCGAGAGCTGGAAAGAGAGTGGGGCTTCTCCTGCTTCCGGGTCTAGCAACCTTACCACTCTTCACTCTATCCTGGGGATGAGCTGGCCCCGAAACAGGAGAGATACCCTACTTCCAGTCTAGAAGAGCCAGGGCCAGCAGGAACTGGTCAGCAGAGCAGGTGGGGAGTCAATGGGGTAGGGGCAATCACGTGGCGTGGATTTCACAGGTGTGGTCACCAGCACTGATGGTGGCGCGAGGCCTCGTCTGAGAGCACACATATTTGGTTTCTGATCTGATCACTCCTCTCAGATCAGCCCCAGCTTCTCTTCCAGGGTTAGCTGGGAATTAGCTGGACAGAAGGGAAGGGGCTTCTGTTGGTATAAGTAGAAATGGTGCCCTGAGCAGTGGAGAACTGTGAGGTGAGTGGGGTGGCAGAGCCAGCGGGGAGGAGACGTTTATGGGGGTTAAGGTTTCTCTACTTCCCTGCTCTTGGGGCCCGTGTAGCCCTGCTATGTCATCGAATTTTCATGTCCAGACACCCAGAACCCACTATGCAAACTAGCGTGCCTACTTCAGAGCACAGCTGCTCACAAGCCAGAACCTTCTAAGTCTGGCTTCACCAAGAACTTGGCTGGGGAGATCCTGGGTGGGGCGGGTGGGTGTTGGGGGGATTTGCATGGATGAACTTCAGGAACTCTCCTGCCGTAAACAGAAGCTGCCCATCCATCTTTTGAAACTGTGAACCTTCCCCTTCCCAAGTCTGCTTGTCCAAATGGCCTTGACTCCAAGGGTGGCGGGGAAAACACAGAGCTAGTCTGACAGCGCAATAAACAGAGGGAGGTGGCATGGAGCCTGGGTGTGGCCCTCCATGAGACTGGCTGCATGCCACTGTCCTCTAACCGGTCTCAGCCTTGTTTTTAGCAGCAGAGACAGGAGGTAAAATGCTGTGTGGTTTGCAAACCTGAGAGACACAGATGTACAGGAAACAGCCAGGTCTGCCAAGTTCTTGCTGAGCAGCAAGGCTCAGCGACTGAGCTGCCGGGCTCCCTGGGTTCCCAGCCCCACTCTCTGTCCAACGCTGTGCCACGCAAAGGCGACGAGGCAGGAGATGTGTGTGCGTGTGCACCTGCGCGGTGTGCGCGTGAGGCCCCGGTCTCTACGAGGACCGTTTCACTTCACACTCCCTGGCCCCTCATCTGTGCTGTCCTGGTCTCTGAAGCAGGAACAGGAGAATATGGATTGTCCCTACAAGCCAGGTCTGCTGCTGCTGGGAAAATGAGTCCAGGGAGTCCCTATACTGTCTTCAGGAGGGTCCCCAGCTTTCCTGGGGCTCAGGGGTGTGGGAGCTGGCTACTGTAAGGGCCATCAAGTCCTGGCCCTAGGGCCAGCGACCAAATTCCCACCTTAAAAATGACTCTTTGGGGATAAGGCAGCAGTGGCCTCTGTGCTCTGGAACCTTCCGTGAGGCAGCGTAGTACCGTGGTTAAGAGAACAGCCCTGAGCTGACTGCCTGGGTGTGAAGGCTGGCTCTGTCTACCCTTACTGCCATGGGACTCTAAACACATTGGCGAAGCCCTCCTTGCCTCAGTCTCCTCATCTATAAAATGGGTATAATAACAGTGCCTACCTCATGGGGTTTTTATGAGGCTTAAATGAGTTCAATAAGTAATTCACGTGCTGATTTAATATCTCGCAGTCATGCAGGTGAGCATGGCTGTGTGGAGCTGCCCTGGTGCACATTCGGGTAACTGTCTCACCCTCAGTCACCAGGGCCCTGGAATCAAGCAGTCCCAAGGTATAAATACCCGAGGGATCTGACCCCCTCAGCCATCTCCATCTGGGAAGACCTCACTTAGAGGGGCAGCCTAAAAGGACCCAGGTTTCCCTTCCCATCTCCTCCTGGGGCAGAGCTGCGGGGGCAACATCAGAAGACGGGCCAACGCTGAGTCACCCGCTCCCCAGCACCTCCTTCGTGATGGTGACCCGAGGCAGGCTTCTGTTCACTGTTTCCAGCCTGAGGGAAACAGTGGGGCAGAGATGGGGCGATAAGAGGAGCTGATTCAGCCCCACTCAGCTCTGGGTGAAAGTCCCTGCTTGCTCCCCACCCCGTCTTTTCCCATCTTCCTCCTACTCTTCACCTCTAGGGTCTGACTCACTTTCCATCTGGTTAAGGGGAAGGGGCTGTGAGCTGCTGAGTGTGCAGTGGGGGCAGGATGGGGGTGACTTGAAGGTTATCTCATTCATCTCAGTCATCCCCTTGTTACAGGGCAGGAGAGTACATCAACCAGCCCAGCCGGCGGAATATCTGGGTGCGTATTTTTGACCATTCGGGAAGATTAAGGTCAATTTGATTTTAGCTCCATAGTGGAGAGGCCCGAGGTGAGTGAGGGTGGGCAGAAACGAATATATCTGCTGGGGCAGTTGGGAGCGCTGACTAGAATATCTGGGGGACACTTCCAATGGAAAGAACACCGAACTTGGACCCAAAGACCTGGGCTCAAGTCCTGGTTCTATCACGAGTGACTTTTCTGTGCCTCAGTCTCCTCATTTGGAAAATGAAGTTGGCAACAGCTACCGCTCCAAGAGCACGTATGTGAGATTTCCTTGGCCCACCCTAAAGAGCCGTGTGGATGCAGAGGGTTAGTATAGTAAGGACACCTCATCCCTTAGGATAGACATCAGTATCACTGATCCCTTTCTACATCTGAAGAAACTGAGGCTTAGAGCAAAAGGACATGTCCAAGATCCCAGGCTCCCCCACCGTACCTGAGCTCCAGGCGTCATGTGGCACCTAAACTGGGGTGGCCCTGCCCCCACCGGGTTCCACCTGGTGGCCAGCTCTGGCCCACCTGAGGCCTTGGCCCAGCCCTGAGGTCGGCGCTGAACAGGGCGCAGGGCTTCACCGAGAGCTGTCCCCGTGTGCATCCCCACCACCCACACGCCCAGCCCGAGCGCCCCCCGCCTCACCCTGACGGAGCTCCGCATGGGGCCCAGGTCGTGGTTGTAGGCCTCCACTATAAGAACGTGGGACGAGTTCCGCTCCCGGTCCAGGGGCCGCGGCCCTCGCATGAGAAGCCCACTGCTGACATGGATCCAGAAGTTGTTGCCATGGTTACCTGCGTGGAGGGATAGATGATAAGCATGGGCTCTGCCCCGGAGTAGGATGCTTGTGGGATCGTGGTGGTGGTGGGAGAGAAGCTGGGGAGCCCAGACCCACAGAATGCAGACCCTGCCCCGAGGTCTTAGGAGCTTGGCTGAAGCCTGAAGTGGCAAAGAAGCCTCTGCCTGATGCTGCCCTGGCCTAGCAGGATTTGAGGGACGGGGCAGAAGCTCACTCTGTGACCCCTATGGAAGGCGTGCATGTCCCCTGAGACTCCCATACCCAGCGGTGTCAGTAGATTCAATATTTCAGAGGACTCTGAGGCATTACAAAGAAAGGAACCCAAATCTAATTCTCTGTTGGGGGTTTAGTGGGGAAGCTCCCATTTCCTCATCTTGTGGACGCTGCTATTCCTTTGGGATCCACCCACCTCCACTCTCAGTCCGTGTGCTTTGCATAGGGGTGATTTCACCCGACGGCAGAAGTGAGCAGATCAGCACATTTTAGTCTCTGGCCATAGGGATTGGTTCAGGCATGGTCCCATGATTCCAGTTGGTCTAGTGAGACTCATTCTGGGGAGCTCACTGGGGGGCTGTCCTAGTGTCCCAGGCCATAGTGATTGGTTCAGGGATGGGCATAGGATACATGTTGGGCCAATGAGGCTCAGTCTCTTGGGAGCTCACTGCCAGGGGCTGCCTTGTTCCCCAAGGCCCCCTCTGTCAGGGTGATATCCCGCCATGGGACATGAGGAACTTGGGGAGCATAGCAATCGAATGCATCCTCACTTAAAATACAACAAACTTGGCGCAGATGACTGCAGAACATCCCTGGTTCCTCCCTCTGACCTGCCCACCCTGTGTGTACAGCGCTTGGGGCCTCTCTGGCTGCACCTCCCAAACCCTTGGCAGCCTAGAGAAGCTCTGCTACCCGCCAGGCAGGAGGGCCTGCCCCCTCCCCGCCATCCTAGGTCAGCCCACTCACCGTGAAGGATGCGGTACCATACACGCCCAAACTCGCCCTCGTCCGCATCCGTGGCTGTTAGCTGAGGGAGAATGAGACACGTGGTTACTCCTTGAATTCCACTCACAGGCAGAGAAGGTGTTTCTGGAGTCCCTCCCCTTCCCTCACACCACTCCCAGCCCGTCCTGCCTAAACCCATGGTTTCCCACGAGGCTGGGGGTGTGGGAGAGGAGAGAGACACATCTTTCTCATCCCCCACTAGGAAACCTGTCTGTTGTGGCCCCATGCTGCCCTGTCCATGGCGAGGCACCTGCCAGCTCTGTTCCCTGACCCTCCTCCAGGTTCTCGGGGAGCACGGAGGAGAAGGTGGGTGACAGCACTGCAGCTCTCTGGATCCAGGCTTGACTAGCTCAGCCCTCCACAGTTCCCTCCTTCAGCCTTTTGAGATTCCAGGAGCCTCACCTGGGGTAGGTGGATTGCATGACTGCTCCTTGCCCACACTTCCTTGGTCTGAAGCTATTCTAGTCACACTGGCTCCCAGCCAGGCACTGTATACTATAACAGCCACACTGGGGAGACCCAGAAATCCCACCTCCCAAAGGTTCCATGGCCATTCACACCAGGATCATTCCAGTGCATTCCAGCCCACCCAGCTTGCTCGGCTGTACCTCAGGCTTATGGACTATCTCCAGGGGGACTTGGGGTATGCTGTTCTCACTCTGAGAATGCCCGCTGCTTAGCCCTTTTGACAAGGAGTCTGGCCTTGAGGCTGTTGGCAGTCACAGCTGGCCCTGAGGTGTGTCCTGTCAAACTGCGAGCTGAACACCTCCTCTACCTGCCACATACCGGAAAGGAGCAGAGAACTCCCCTGCAGAGTGATACAGAGAAAGGCCCGAGCCTGCCTGGCTGGGCAGGCTCCCATGGGGCCACAGTACGTGTGACTTGCTTTGTAATGCCTGGGACCCTCCCACTTCTTCTGGATCTGCCCTCTTGTCTCTGCCAATCACTTCAACCCTGTGCTGTGCGTCTAAGGATTTTGAAAAGTGTGTTGATGGTGGGGAGAAGGGGAAGTCTGTTGGTGTGAAAGGAACAGAGGGACTGGGTCAGGGAGACCCAAGCGTGAATCCTGACTTTGTCACTTACTGGCTATGTGGCCATAGATACGTAACCCCACTGAGCCTCAGTAGGTACAATGATAACCAACCTGGCGGGGTTGATGGGAAGATTAGAAATAATCTCTGCAAAGCATCTGGTCTGATGCCTGGTGCAGAGATAGATGTTGAAGGCTGGACATTATGAGATAGGCCACCTTTTCCTGGGAGGCCCCCTTGATTTATACTGGAGGTGGTATGGCTGGGTTGCCCCTTGCTGTGGAGTTCTTCTTCTCTCCCATGAGAAGTCTTAAGAGCTAATAGGTGGAGGGATGTAGTGGGGTACTTCAACAGTCCGGATCTGGAAGGGCTCAGGACAGGGGAGAGGGCCAAGCTGTCCAGTGGATGTCCTTGGGTGTCTTCCATCTGTGCTGGGACTTCCCCTGGCAGCCTGCACCACCCTGGGAGTGTTGCCTCCTACCATCTAAGAAGAATGAAGGCCATAGATGAGGTGTGCAGTCAGCTTGGGAAGAGAAGGTGAAGGAAAATGAGATTCACTGAAGGGCGAGGTGTAAGATGCAGGAATCCCAGTGGGAGCTCTGGGCAGTGGGAACATCCTTAGGCTGATGCAGCTCATAGCACCAGATGCCTGGTGCCCACGCCTGCCCACGCTTTTCAGGGAAAGCACCAAATCCTACCACTAACTTGCTGGGTGACCCTGGCCAGGCCACACCTCTTTATATCTCAGTTTCATTATCCGAGAGACAGGGGGATGGATGAGATGACCCCTCAGTCGTCTAATGGACTTTGACAATCCTATCCATTTGGGGCTATGCAGAGGATACTTCTTTTGTTGTCAAGGGCTAAGGGCAGGAGGGAAGAGCTAAATGCCAAAAACTGAGGCTCCAAACAAGCAGGTGGAGCCCAGGCTCAGGCCTTGGACAGAGCCACAACTCCCCACCTCCGTGTTATATCTCTGGGAGCTTGGGGGTCCTTGATGGGAAAGCTGCTTAAGACTTAGGCTCCTAAGCAGGCAGCTGGTTGCCAGGGAAGTGCTGGCTTCCAGGAAGAAGGGAGGCTGGGGGAGGGGGAGGGGGAGGGGAGAGGAGGGGGAGGGGGAGGGGGAGGGGGGAGGGGGGAGGGGTGTGTGTGTGTGTGTATGTGTGTGTGCGCGCGCGCGCGCGGCGCCACCACCTGGAGGGTCTCCAAGGGCCCACCCAAACTACAAGCCCCACAGCCCTGGCTGTCTCTCAATCCTGTGCTTTCTGCCCTGTTATCTCTCTGACCTTTGAAAATGCCTCTCTCCCTTACTTCTGCAGCCAGACGCCCTCAAAGGGAGGTGCTTTGCTGGGAAGCTGAGGGGAGGGGGGCCTGGGGATTATCAGGGCCCATCTCTCTGCCTGTTCCCCTCCCGCTGTGTGGCTTGTAGCCCCTCTCCCTGGTAACCTGAAGGCTGGCAGGCACTGAATAGCAAGCCGCTGGCTGCCCCTGACCATACTATTCAAACATCCAACGGGAAGGTGAGAGCTGTGGGTGCAGAGGCAGGGAAACCCTCCCCCTGCATCTCCCCAGTGCCTCCGCCCCTCCAGAGGGCTCCAAGGAGACAGGCTGGAGTGAGGCCGTGGGAAGGCTCCGGAGCTCCCAACTCCTCTGCAACGCTCCCCTCTCCCAGCCCAGTTGCCATCCCTACCCTCCTGGCTGTCCCCTCCCTCAAGGCAGGGCCCAGGCTCTCCCAGACAAAGCCAGGTCTAACTGGAGAGTGAGGGGCGAAGGCCACTCTGCCTGGCTGGCTGAGGGGCACAGGGCAAGGCAGAGCCTAGGGCAGGTTGGGTCACAGTGGTGCCCGGTGCTCCTGGGGCCTCCCTTGGACAGCTGAGAAGAACTCTTCGCCCGGCTGGGGACTGCTGAGGGCTGGCTCAGAGGTCAGTGCTGGGGGACTGCAGGAAAGTGGGGCTGCACCCTTCCTGGGGTACTTTAGGGAGAATGTGAGGGCGTGCTCAGACCTGGGGAATCCCTCCACTCTTCTGGAGAGCGGAAAGGCCCAGTAGGAGCAGTGGTTAGTCCGAGGCTATACAGAAAGTCGTGCTGACATCAGTCCCCTCTGCTCACAGCGTGCCCTGCTCTATGGAGCTCTGAATGAAGAAAGAAGGTTCTAGACTAAGCTTGCAGGGATATGTCCAGAGCAAGGCCTGCCGGCATGCCTTGGACTCCAACAGGCAGGGGGAGGCTTCAGCCGCTCTCAGAATCATTCCAAGCCTTGGTCTGATGGAGGTCTCCTTTCCCCAGAACGACGGGTCCCTGCTGGCTGCTCAGAGAGGGTATCAAGGGGGCCTGCAGCTGGCTTTGCTGTGCGTCCCGGGGGGATGGCTTGATGTTTTCAAGCACTTTGGAACCTCTTGCTTTGAAGGAAAATACTCAAATGCTAATTATAGCCTCACTTATCTTTTTTTAAAGCGCTGCCCCAAGGACTGAAGCCTGGACCTGCTTTGCTGGCCTGATAGGGTCTCCAGATCCATGGGAAGGCCTTGAAATAACATTAGGACTAGTAGGATTGAGACTTTTCCCACTTCCGAATGCCCTTTTCTTACTCCCAGCCAAGCACTGCCCTGGGTAGGACAGACGGACGGGCAGTTTTCTCCTCATGGGACACGGTGGTGGGCACACCCCATCCTTCTTCCCTGCTCAGATTCAAGGAAGGGCCAACCCACGTATGGCCCGGCCAGAGCACTCTCTAGGCCTGATGTCTGAGAGGCAGAGGCCCTGGGCAGCTAGCTGGGCATGAGAGTTTCCATCTGGGAGCTGGGAGGGGTCATGTCCTGTCTGGAAATGCTGGAAGGAGTGTGGTGGGAACTGGGTGGGGGTGGGGGGGGTGCACTGGATGCCCTCAGTCGCCGGGCACAGGGGAGGCTGCAGGCGGGAGGAGGCTGTGTACAGGCAGCCGGGAGTTAGGTCCTGTGGCTGCTGGTGAGTGCCTGGGGAGCGTGGGGCTGGGCCGCCCCTCTCCACTCCCCTCTGCCTGCTGATTTGGACTCTGCAGCCCGCATGCAGAGCCTCGGCAGGGCACGACCTAAAGCCCTTCCTTCTGTCTAGTGTTGGCGCTAGACCTTGACTGAGTTAGCATAAGCAGCAAGTTGGGAAAAGGAGGGAAATCTGTTACCCATCAGGCTCATGAAAGTCTCCAAGGTCAAAGAGAAATAGATGATTATTTCTTATTAGACCCCCCTTTTGGATTTCCTGTCCTGTGTTTGTAGAAATCACAGATCACAAACGCTGGCCTGGAAGCTGGATGTAGCCTCCTTATGCATTTTGTTTGGCCTGTTGTAGTATTTTAAATATTTGAAAATTCATTTCGATTTTTAAAAAAATCAAGTTTGTTTGTCCTTTGCAGTGTCTTTTTTTCCCCCCCCCTCTCTCTCAACCAGATTTGAATTAGTTGCCAATATTTAAACGTCAGGAACGTTTGCCTAAAAAGTCCAGATTTCTGGTTTCTCTCGGGAACCTGGAAGGGGACCACAGGGGCTTGCCTTCCGGCATTCCATCAGCCTGGTCGAGGCCCCTCGGCCTCTGCTCTCCAGGTAGGCCTGCCCATCTGTCCCGCTGGTCACACGTTATCTACCATCTGCGCTCTGTAAGCATTTTAATTTGCAGCCAGAAGCTCAGCTTGACTTTCCAGCTACAAGGACCACCTGCCGTCCTCCCTCTAGTGGGATGATCCTAAGTGATAACAGGTGACTATGTCAGGGTTTCGAGCCCCATCTTGTCAACTCAGTTGCTCTCTGTGGGTTCTTCCCCACCTGTTCTCAGAGCTGCTTAGGGAGTCCTGGGAGAGAGTTGGGAGCCAACGGGGTGGCAAGGCCACTGGGCCAGGAGTCAGGAAACCTGGTCCTGGTCTTGCTTGCCCACTGGCTCACAGTGTGACCTTGGCAGTCCCTTATTTCGGCCTCAGTTTCCTCACTTGTCAAGGGAGCAGGTTGGTCTTCCTCAGGAAGCACCAATAGGAATTCCCCCAGGGCCAGGCAGGTGACACAGGTGTGCAGGGGGCCTGAGGGCAGGGAGTGCGATGGGCTGGGGGCCAGCACCCTGTCTAAACGGGGCAGCTACGGCACAGCCGCGGCCACTGGGTGCCTGGCCCCATGTTGCCAGTGTTGAAATTCTGAAATTTCAAGAGAAGAAGCCAGACGTTCAGATATTTATGTCAAATATCTTGGTTTCCTTTTGTTTTTAAAAAATATTCACAATTAATTTAAATTTATAAAACCACTGCAAGAACCCAACAAAACACACTGGTGCGTCCCCAGTTTGCAGTCTTGGCGTTAGATAACTGCTAGGGTCCTTGCCTGCTGCAGCCTCCTATGATTGATGAATCGTTCCTGGTCACAGAGCACGTTAGTGATGGAGTTGGTCTTAGATCCCAAGTTTTCAGTCTAAGACTATTGTAATTCATGAAAATTGACTTTAAAATGCCAGAAGGCACTACCCTCGTGCCTCCTCCATGAGTTCACGTCCAGCTCCATCACTTTCCCAGTGTGTGACCTTAGACCTGTTACCTCTCCCAGCCTCATTGTTCTAACTTGTAAAATGACCGTAATGCTATCTGCAGCTAGGTTAGCTGTGTCTAGAGTCCATCAAAGTTCCCCTCCCTCTCCAGTCCCAAGTCCACCTGATTTGTTTCTGTCCCATTCTTGCTGCAGGAGCCATGAGCACAGAGGGCCCCAGCCCCCTCGCCTTCCTCACAGCTCCTGTCACTCCGGGGAGGCTCTCAGTGGCAGTTGACCCCATCCCCGTGCTCATTGCCCTGGCCTGCATCTTCCTCCTGCTGGCCACCTGTCTGCTGTTCATGACCCTCTGCAAGCCCGCTGCGCTGGAGCCGAGGCGCCGCTGGGCCTGCGAGTGCATGCCACACCACCCGGGGAGCCCCAGCGAGCCCCAGCTCCGGCTCTGGAAGCGCCTGGGCTCGCTGCGCCGCTCCCTGCACAGCTTCCGCCGTGGCTGGCCTGCCCCAAGGCGCCCCCTGCCGGGCAGAGAGGACCACGACGACTGTGACTGCATAGAATCTACAAAGATGTGACAAGAGTGTCCCCCTACTCCAGGGTCCATCTGCAGGCCCTCCTGCCTCAGACGGAAACCGGCACCACAGGCTGCAAGAGGACAGTGGCCCAAACAGCATGGGCCACGCGCTCACCCCCACTGGTCCCCTGTGTGCCCAGGCCCGTGGCCTTTCCCAGAGACGGCCCCTGCAAGAACACCTTCCTTCCTGCAGACACTCTAGCTGCTGCCTGCTGGAAGACTCCTGGACCAAGCTGAGCGCCTGCAGCCATGTGGACCCTTGGCCCAAGGCTCTGAACGGTACAAACCTGGGGCCCCCAGGGCCCCTCTCTGACCACCAGGCACCAACCGTCTCCAGGAAGCAGTGCCCCTGCTTCCCAACAGAAGCCCTGCCCGCCCTCCAGGTGCCAAAACCCAGCTCAGATTCCAGTGCGAGTTGCTGAATGGCCAAAGGTTCCCTCCAGCCAAGTGAAATACTCAGCCCCTGCTGGGGATAAGGGAGTGTCCTGCCCTCTGTGCCAACTCAGTGCCCAAGGCAAAGGGGAACCCAGGGAGTCTTCTCCTCGGACTTCCTGGGCCTGCCAGCATTTGCCTGTGATACACGGGAGCAGCCAGCACCCTTGGGTGGATCAGATGCTGGGTCCCTGCTGGGAGGAGGGGCAAGCAGGAGGAGCTCAACACCACCCAGCCAATCACAATCTCGGCTGTCATCTTGGCGTGCCCCCCCCCCCCCCCCCGCCACCCGGCCCCCATGCGCCTCTGCTAAGATGGATGAGGAACGCGCTGAGAATGAGTTAAGAAGCTCCTTGCACAGGCCAGGACTGGTCCTGTGTCACAGTGGGAGGAGGCACTGCCAGCAGCTGGAGGTGTTGCTATCTGGGCTCTGAGGACACAACATAGCGGCTCCATGCGTCACCCAGGGAAGGAGGCGGCCTTCCTTCGAGGGGAAGGGCCCAGCTCTCTCCAGGACGGCTGTGGGCCCTCAGGCTCGGACCACATAACGTGTGCTATCTGTATTTTTGGCCACTGATTCACTGACTGGCTACTGTCAAAGTAATCCCACACCAAGGTGGGCTTCTCAGAATCCCAAACCTTCAGCCTCTCGTCACAATGCTGGGGTTAAACACTTTGGTTGGGTCCCAAATTTGGAGGGTGGGCAGAGGGGTCTGAACTGCCCAGCTTCTGCCCCAGAGAGTCATCTGTCCAGGGCCACCTGGTACCCCACCACGGACTGCTCCACCGCGCCGTGCTACGCCCCATAGCACAGCCAGCCGAGTCTCCTCACAGGGTGAGCTCCGATTTTGTCATCCCCGGCTCCAAAACCTTCACTGGCTCCCTACTGCCAGATCAAGCCAGAGCTCCTTTCGTCTGGTGTTTGGCGCCCACTGGGAGCTGGCTGTGAACGATCCTTCTAGCCTCTTCTTGACCCAAGACTCCAGGTAAACTGAAATACCTGTCCTCCCCTGGCTACGGCTTACCTGGCACGCCCTCTGTGAAGCCCTCTTTGCTTTACACCTGAAACCACCTCCTACCTGAAACCAAGGGAGGGCAGGGACACTTGCTCTTGGCAGTGTGGGTCATCCCTGTGTCTCCGCCTTCCCACAAGCCTGGGAGCTCCCAGAGAGCGAGACCGCATCCAACCCCTCACTCTGCCTCACCAGCTCTGGGCTCAGAAGTATGGGGCCTCTGTTGACTGAGTGAAGGGTGGCCCCGTCTAGTCCCGGGGGGCATCCCCTTCTCCCTTCTGATGCTTCTACGGAGAAGCTCTCTGTCCAAGCAGGCCCTCTTGGACAGGCCCAGTGTACCTTCCTTTTGGGTCAGCCTGACATCACATCAAAGAGCGAGCCCGCCTTGGCCAGAAACTTACTTCCAGGGGGGCCTTGGAGAAATCACCAGTGCCTGAATTTCTCCCTGAGAAACGGGAAGAATCAGGCCTGCCTTATATTACTCACAGAGCTCTAGGATTTCAGTCTGAGTAGTTTGTATAAATAGAAACCAATTCTTGGGGTTTAGAAAGTGCGCAGGCCCCCTCCTGCAGCGCTGTGTCCCCCTCCCTTCCAGATTAGTGACGCCTCCCTGCTTTGCCTCCCGCCAGCTCTCCCTGAGGCATCCCAGGCTGAACTCTGCCTGCAGCCGGTCCCCCGACCCCCGCTGGCCAGCGTGCTCTGCCTAGCACGTGGTGTCACCGGGGTGGGCAGTAAGGCTACCCCCGGCCTGAAGGACGAAAAGCTGGGGAGGAGGAGGGGCTCTCAAAGGCTGCCAGACCCCCAGCTGTGTCCCCAGGTTGGTCCTGGGAGACGGGTGTTAGGTTTTGGGCTAGGGGAGAGGCGGGGCCCCACAGCTTGGTGCATGTGGGGTGTCTCTAAACCCCTAGGAGCTGAGGCTCAGAGGGACAGACCCCTTTTCTAGAACCAGCCCCCAGAGTCCAGCAACCCCCCGTGGCTTCCTGGACTCTCTCTCGGCACCTCTGGAAGTCAGCGCCCTGCCCCACGCCCGGCCCTGATGCAGGGAGGGGGCACACTCCCAGCTTCCTGCTCTCCTGCCCCTCCCAAGCCCCGGAGCCCGGCCCAGCGGGCAGGCCCAGATTCGCTCTTGGGCTCAGCCTCCAATGGGAAACCCTGCGCTCAGCTGGTGAAGAGGGTGATTCATGCCCGGCCCCCCTCCCCACGCAGCAACTGAGGCCTCCAGGGAGGGCTGGGGAGGGCACCCAGCCTCCTTTCCAGGTCCCCCCCTTCCTCCCTCGAGGCCCAAGGCTGTCGTTCCTGCTCCCCGGGCAAAGGAGCCCTTTCTTTTTGTGCCGGTTTATTTCCCAAGAGGGGAGCTTCAGCCAAAAGCCCTGTGAAAGCAGCTCTGTTCCGGGCCTCACTGGGCCCTGGCTTTCGCTCCTCACTCCTTTCTGGGAAAACGTGACACCTCTAGCTCCCCCTGCTCTGAAAGGCCTTTCTGGGTGCAGTGGGGGATGGGAGAGGACTGTGGGGGAGGGAGGGAGGAGCGGAGGGCCGAGGCCCTCCTTCTGTCTTGCGGGGAGCAAGGGCCCATCTTGGGCTACATAACCTCGGGGCCTACTCTCCCCAGGAGGGAGAAGGGAGCCTGGGCCCCCCCTTGGCCACAGCGCCGGCTACTTTTGGAGCAGCAGCTGGACCCTCTCCTATTTCCAGCCCGCTCTGCTGCGAGGCCACTGAGCGCGTGCGCGCTGAGCTGAGCGTGGCCCTGCCTGTGCCCCGGCCGCCACCTGCCTGCACGATGCTGTGGCCCTCAGGGATGTCCTCGGGGACGCTGGCTTCATAGCTGCTCTGCAGAAAGATGGGCCGGTTGTCATTCACATCCAGGACGGTGACAAACACGGTCGCCGTGCCTGTGCGCCGCTTGCCGACGGGGCCATTGTCTGTGGGAGGTGAAAGAGGATGGGTGTTAGCAGCTGCCTGAGGGGCACGTTCCCGGGCACCAGCCACAGGTATGCCCTGTTCCCCCACCTGCTCTGGCCTTTGCAAGGGGGGGGGCTCTTTTTCTCTTTAGATTAGGAACAACACTGACCGTATCTAATACGTTCCAGACGCTATTCTAACTCATTCAATCCTCACAGCAAGCCTGCCAAGCGGGCGCTCTTATCATCACCCCCATTTTACAAAGGAGGTAACTGAGGCATGAGGTGGGTTGAATGGTGGCCCCCAAAAGATACAGCCATGGCAAATCCCTGGGAACCTGTACGTGTAACCTTATCGGGAAGAAGGGTCTTTGAAGATGTAATTAAGTTAAGGATCTTGAGATGAGGTATCCGGTATCCTGGATTATCTGGGTGGGCCATAAACCCCATGACCCCGTGGGGGTCCTTATGAGGGAAAGGCGGGTGGGATTTGACACAGAGAGGAGAAGGCCACGTGACGTTGGAGGCAGAGACTGGAGTTCTGCAGTCACGTGCAAGGAACCCTTAGAGCCACCAGAAACCGGAGGAGGCAAGGAGGGATTCTCTCCTGGAGCCTCTGGAGGGAATGCAACCCTGTGGACAACTACTTTTGAACTTCCGGCCTCCAGAGCCGTGAGGGAATAAGTTTGTTCTTTAAGCCACCAAGGCTGTGGTACTTTGTTACAGCAGCCCTAAGAACCAGATACAGGTCCTGAGATGCCAAACCTGACTGCCGTCAGGGCCAGGAAGGCAAGACCCCACACCTGGGCATGCCTGCCTCAAGGGGCAGCTGTCCTCTGCTCCGGCCCACACTGGACAGGCAGGAGGGGGCCCAGTGACACTAGATCTTCTGATTTCTCAGGAGAAATCAAACGTCTGAGCTTTTAAATAAAATCTCCTGATTTTTAAACATTCACGATGAATTGTCATTTCTTATGAAACATGAGTTGAGTCAAACCCACCTACAGGATGGATTGGATCCCTGCATTCAGGGATGGCGGCTCTGCTTGATTTCTAAGCCTAAGGTATCCAGGGGCTCTGCCCCTTCGGTTCCTTGCAGGACCCTCCCAGGGCTCAGCCCCAGGGGCAGCTGTTGGATCATCTTCCCTGGGAGAGGGAGCTTGTGCCCAGTTGCTGCATGACCAGGCAAGGATGGTCACCCTAGGGAGGAATGCTGCTGCACTTGAACCCAGATTAAGGCCGGGACTGCAGCAAGGATTTCTCACCACGTGAGCCAGAGGAAGGAGCCAACACGCAGGGGGCAGAGCCAGCCAATGCAGAGAGACTGAGGCCTGGTGGCATCACCTGAGCCCCAAAGCCAGTTGAAGCTCCATCTCCCCGTGGACTGGTTTTGTGAGCCTACACTGTTGAAGTCAGTTTATTTTAAAATTTGCCGCCAAGAGTCCTAATTAATTGAAGGGCACTTGTAGAGGCCACTTCCTCCGAGAAGCCTGCTTTGATCACCCCCCTCCCCATGTTTCCACCACCCTCTGTGCTTGCTACCCTTGGGCCACACCTTCTTCCCTTTCTGCTTTGTCCTCCTGGTTGTGCAGTGATTTGTCTACGTGCTGCTCTCCCGTATGGCTCCCACACAGCCCCTGCCACACCACCTTGGCAGGTAGCGCCATGGGCCGAGCCTCACGGCCCGCAAGCGCACAGTAGTATACTGAGGGTCTGGTTGCCCTTTCTCCAGTGGCATCAGGGCAGAGCCTTTGGCTCAAGGCCTGGCTCCTGGAAGGCCACCCCACGTGAACCCACTGGTGCCTACCGATGGCCTCCAGGACGAGCGTGTATGAGGCTGTGGTCTCCCGGTCCAGGTTCACCACCGTTCTCACGACAGCGTCGCGGTAGCCAACGCTGAACTTCCCATCCACGTTTCCACCTGTGGGCAAGAGAGAATGAAGCTCTGGTCAGGAAACAGAGCTCCCGGCCAGGGAAAGGGCAGTGGCACCCAGCTCTGCTTCTGAGCCAGGACACTCCAGGGGTGGTCCGGGGGTGAAAGGCTGTGCTTTCCACTCAGCTTTGCCAGGGAAGGGGGTCCTGGGGGAATCTGATGAGGGCGTGGCCTATGTGGGCTTAGGTGAACTGTCAAATGCCTGAAAATCATAAGGGTCTAACATTCATTGAGCACCTACTGTGTACCAGCCACTTCGTGGAGCATTTCCTCTCGTTTGCACTATCACTACTTTGCAGAGAAGGAAAACAGTCCTTTAGTGAGGTTACAGGGTACAGTCACCTATTCGGGGTGTAGGACTCCCAACTCAGCAGTCTGATTCCCGAGTCTGAGTCCGTCTCCACTCTGCCACCTGCCTGTCGGGTAGAAGTGTCTGAGCAGTTAACCTGGGTTGGGGCTTTTATATGTGGCCAAGGACTTTGGAGTCAGCCGAGCGTTCTTGGGCCCTCTGAGTGGGGACTCCTGGAGGCTCCACAGAGTAAAGAGTAGAAGCAGGTGGACAGGAGACATGCCTCAGACAGTCCTCCTGAGTTCTGGGACAGGTGGGGAGGGTGAGGGCCTCCTCCCTGAGGCAGACACAAGCCAGGAAAGGACTCCATCAGAACCGTGTTGGAGACCCTTCCCCTGCCAGCTGGGAGGCAGTGTGGCATTCTGGGCAGCAGAGGGCGCCACTGCATTGGGCCTGGGCTAGCTCGGCTCAGGACACAGCACAGCGTTGGGCAGAATGTGCAGAATTAAAATCCGAGAAACCTAGGGCTGGGAGGGCTCTCAGGTCAGCAGAAACTGGCCACTTTGAGGCACTGGGAAGTCATCCTGGGGGCTGCCGCCAGGTGTTCCCTTGTCCTCACATGGTTTGCTCCCGTTCCCCGAGCCTCCAGTATCTGCTCCCCAGTGCCTGAAGCACCATCTACAAGGGACACAATCTGACTCCAAGGCGCAGGGAAGGAACTAGGACACAAGTAGTGCTGGTGGCCAAACCATGGCTCGTGCCATGTGGGGGTCTTGATAACAGCCTTTTCCAGAGCAGTCTTGAGGACCGGCCTGTAAGGAGCTGGCTTGAGGGTGTGGGGCTCCTCTAGGGAGGGGAAGGAGGGAAAGGATCTGGAAAGGGAGGCAGAGGCCTGGGAGTTCACCTGGGCTGCAACTGTGGACGGGCCGTAGTCTGGGATTCCTTGCTCCGGAGGAGAGGCATCAGGGAGGCTGGTGTGTGCACGGCATGTGTGTATATGAGTGTGTATGTAATGTGGCTGCAGGTAGGCCATGGACAGAGGGAAGATTGAGCCAGTAAAATGGCCGAGGGAGGGCTGAGGAATGTGAAAGAACTGCCCTGCTCCCTGCCATGCATTCCAGCACCTCTCATGTGTGTCCTGAAGAATGCTGATAGACTGTTCTAATCCAGGAATGACTAATACGTGGCACGTTTGCCACCACCTACCAAGTCTACTGTCGTGGCAGACATCACTAATCGATCATGGCTCCCCTTCTACTGTTGAGCCAGACATGGCCTCATAGTATTTCTCCACAGGTCTCTAAGTGGTAGCCACTTGACACTTTTTAAGCGAAAACCATTTCACTCAGGGATGTCTAAGCCATCTCCCTCTAAACAGATGCAAATTCTCCTCATGGGTGAAAGGTCCCCAAGGAAGGAAAAGGCCACATTCCTCTAGTCACTGCTTTGTCACCCTGATATGGGCTGGAGTGGGGGGCAGGGCTCCTCCCCAGGAGTCACTGGCTCCACCACCCTCTAGAATAAACTTCAGGAAGTCCACCCCTCCACCCCCGTCCCCCTACAGGTTCAGGAGGCCCCCAGAGAGCCAGACCACAGGGACTCAGGAGCAAAACCCTGAGGAGAAGTCAAGGGCAAATCCTCAGGGAGACCCCAGCAGCAGCAAAACCCTGATGGCTGACTCAGGCCCCTTCCCCTCTCCCGGCTGGCTGCTCATCCGGGAGGGGGTGGAGGCAGGGCCGGACCTGTGATGAAGTAGCTGAGCTCAGCGTTGAGGCCCACGTCGTTGTCGGTGCAGTTCAGCCAGACCACCCGGAAGTCCCGCGGCACGTCCTCGGACACGGAGACGTTGTATGTGGCAGGGTGGAAGGTGGGTGTCTCGTCATTCACATCCAGCACTGTGGGCAGAGTCGGTGGTCAGGGCTAGGCCTGGCTTCTGCTCTAAACAACCAGCTCTAAAGGCAGTGGCTCGTGCCACAGACCAATGGAAGCACATTTCCTAGGAGTCGACACCTGCGGGTCATGAGCTGAGGGCCCCCACGGCCGCTGGGGCCGGGACAGAGCTGACCAGAGATCCACACCCTCCCACAGCTCCCGTTCCCCTGGGGACTTGCTGCTGCTCATGCTGTCCAGACCCCACAGCCTCTTTCCAATACACGCCTAACAACGACGACGATAAGTTATGATGACGATGACGGCGCTCACCATTTCTCAGCTCTCCCCAGGTGCCAAGCGATGCTAAGTGCTGCCTCTACAGGACCACACGGGCCCCTCACATCATCCTCACTAGGCAGCCATCATTAGACACACTATATAGGCAAGGAAGCTCAGAGCAACTGAATGACTTGTCCAAAGTCACACAGTGAGGGAGTGGTGGGGTGGGGGTCTGGGGAAGCCCGTCCCCAGTTTGTCCCAGGGAAAGTAGCTGGCTTTGAAAGCTACCCTTCCTTCCGCGCCCCACACACCCCAGCCAAGAAAGTCTCATTTCCCTTATAGATCTGTGTTTTCAGCTCTGCATGCCAGGCCCCCCATTCCTCGGGCAGATGGAGCTTGGGATGACCTTCAGTGAAATGAGCCCCGCGCCACTCCGGCTCCTCTCTGTGATAACGTCAGGAGAAACGATAGGCTCATCTGATGACACGGCTTCTGCTGAGCCTTGGGAAAAAAATCTGGGGTCCTCTCTGAGAGGACTGGACACCTGCCCTGTCAATCACGGGCACAGATGTGGGTCCTCACACTGGCACCAGGAGCCCACAAGCCTTGGACCAGCAGGAGAGAGAACACTCGGCTCTCTAGTCGTCATCATCTTGGGTCGCGCTTAAGGAGGGTGAATGTGCCGAGCCAACCACCACCCAACCCCCATCCCACAGAGGCTGGCAGGACCCAGGATGGGACCAGGCCTGTCCTAGAGAACAGGCCACATCCTGCCCATTACACTCTGAACTTACTTCCCTGGGGTTACTCCTGGCCCTCTGTCAACAGCTCATGTCCACGTCCCAGTTTTGTCTTAAGAATTAAAGATACAGCCAGAGTAGATGAGCAATAGTCACCCTCCTTGGCCTGGCCCCGCCCTGATAGAGGGTGGAGACGGTGGGAATTACCGAGAGGGCCCCAGGAAGATGAGGAATCCTAGGGAGCCTGGGAATCCCAGCTGCCCTCTTCCGGGGGTGATGCCCTTCCACTGCGATTCCAGGCATTCCCCACACACGGGAGGGGAGGCTTCCCTTTACGTCTCCAAATAGAAAGTCTGTCCCTCCAAAGACGAGGACAAAGGGTTTTGAACCTCCCCTGCCTGCTCGTGAATCCGAGGACGCCACCCCCTGAGCAAGCCCTCTCTGCTGCTGCCAGGATCAAAAAGGGGGACCTTAGCAGTGGGTCCAGGCCACTGCCCCTGGGCTCTGGGACCCTGAAGGCAGTGACCAGGTGGGAAGAAGGCCCTGCCGGCATTTCTGACTTAGTGGAGACAGAGGGGGCTCTGCTGTGTCGAAGGGCTCCAGCTGAAGAGGGCGCCCATCGGCAAGGTAGCCTGTGCCGCCTGGACAGGGGACAGCAGTGGTGAGCGCGGGCTCCCAGCCGCCTGCCACTGCCCCAGGGCCCGTGCCATGTGCTCAGTGCAGCAGGAGGCACCCCTGCCCCTCACCTCGGATGGTTAGCGTGCTGGTGGAGGTCTTGGGGGGTGCGCCCGCGTCGCTGGCCACCACGCGCAGCTGGTACTCGGCGATGCGCTCGCGGTCCAGCTCGGCGGTGGTGACCACCACGCCGCTGCTGCTGTTGATGAGGAAGTCCATGCGGGGCATGCCCACAGGCATGCGGTAGGACACCAGCCCGTTCAGGCCCTCGTCCAGGTCGATGGCCACCACCTGAGGGAGAGGAGGGGCCGCGTGAGGGGTGAGGACACCAGCACTGACGCTCATCCCCTGAGAAGTACTCCCTCCTTCCCGCTGACCCACGCCTGGCGCCGGCAGACACACCTGCCCCCACCACAACCCAGAGCCTCAGGCCAGGCCACTGTCCCCAGCGCAGCCTCCCAGATGCTCTTTAAGGGGGCAGCACGTCAGAGCTGAAAGGTATCCAGATGTAACAAGTGCGGCCGGGAGTGGGGTGGCACGGGAAAGGGGCTTTTCAGAACAAGAGTCCAGGTCCACAGCCGTCCCCCCTTCAAAACCCTGCTCTCTTCGTTAGGAAGCCCTCCCAGGCTCACCCCAGCTGGCTCGGGACCCTCCAAGCTCGGCTGTCTCCCTCACCCCCGGCCCTCGTGCTGCTGGCTAGCAGCAGCTGTTAACAGCTCAGACCCTTTCAACTACATGGAGCTCAACTACACAGAACGTTTGACCAAAAGGACTCCCTTCCCTGCTTTGTTTTCATTTGTAAGACAACAAAAATAAGATGATATCAAGAACTTGTTTTTAAAAGTCACTTGAGGATTTGATTATTATTTTAAACAGGCCATTCGAGGCCATGTGTAAGCAAACCTCCTTCCAATCCCTACACTGTTCCCATTTGCACCTCTAGTCCTGACGAGCGCTCCTGACTCAAGACCCTGATATGTTGAAAGTTTTACAGAAGACGATTCAAGACATTTGAGAAAAAATGTACAATAATAGTTAAAATAAGAGCTTTGGATCAAGCCAAGACTCTCAGGATTGAAAGACAATGTCAAAGTCATCTGGTCTAATTTACATCCAACAAGTTGGATAAGAGGGTATCCAGACTCGGCTTGAATGCTTTCCATGACGGGGGGCTCACCGCTTCCAATTTGTCTGCACACAGCTCTAATCCCTGGCGAAAGTTCTTCTGCACATTCAGCAGAAATCATTATTGGTTGAGGTTGTAGAGGGCACCTGGGGAACCGCTGAGCTTGGGTCAGAGCCCTCTTTCTGTATCTGAAGACAGTTTCCCAGTTAAATGCTCCCAGCTCCTCCCACCATCTTCTCATGACTCTGAGACAGTTCCTCTGTGAACTCAGAAGCTGTGCTGGTGGGCATTTCCTTCCTCTGCTGTCTCTGAGCCCTGGAGAACCAGGTCTCGGGGCTCATCGGCTCTCTCGCCAACCTCCCTCCTATTTGGGGGACTTCTCAGGGACTGGCTGCTGTTCCCTGGATCACAGCTCCCCCTGCTGGGGGTTTGGGGAGAATGTTCTGTTGGAGAGAGTGAACGCTCCCTGGATCCTTAATCTCCTTTTACGGACGAAGCAACTGAAGCACAGTGGGCCTGCAGGGCATGGCCAAGGTTAACCATCCCGGCATCCTTAGCAAATGGGATCAGGCTAACCCTGTGCCACGGGCTCCCGCTGTCTCTAGGGTATAAACCCTCACGATAGACACATAAATCACGAGCACATCGGCTACTGTGTATCTCCTGCAATCCAAGCGCCAGGTGGCTTACACAGGTGTCTGATTGAATCCCCACAGCACAGCCAGCCAGGTACTCTTCTGATCCCCATTTCACAGGTGAGAAAATTGAGGCCCAGAGAGGTTAAATAGTGTGCTCCAAGTCACCCAGCACACAGGTGGTGGAGTTGGGACCCACACCCATCTTGGTCGTACTCCAAAGCCCATCTCAACTTTGAGGGCTTTCCAGTGTTTCTAAATAGCCCCTGTTAGGGCATCACCTCCCCTCAACCTGGACCTTCAGGGCCTCCCCGACCAGAAGGGCGATGAAGCAGGAGGCAGAGGACCCAGGTTCAAGATCAGGCCCTACCCCTTCTCGGCTACAGGGACTTGGGAAAGTCTCTGTAAGTCTCCTGAAAAGTGGGGGAATCCACCCACTGTGTGGCACTGCCTTGGGGTTTACAGGGGAGCACAGGAGAGAGGGGGCTGCCCATGGAGGCGGGATGCCTGGGCTACACTCGTCTGACCTTCTTCGTGTTCTAGAACCACCTATAGGCATGAAGTGCTGAGGGTCTTGGGCCAGCCCTCCACAATCGGGCCCTGAGAAACTGATTTGGCTTCCTAGAATTCTATTCTTCGTCCCCCTCCCTCCCTCTGCCTTTAACCATCTCCTGTGGTGCTTTCCTTTCCAGACCCAGCTCAAGCCCCTCCTCCTCCAGGAAGCCTTCCACTTCCATCTCTCAGAGCACTGGCTCTCCAAGTCTGGTGTGGATTGTGTCCCGTCTGATGGTCTCGGGCTGGCCTCCCCTGTCCCGCCCCTGCCAAGTGTCTGTCACAAGGCTGGGCACACAGCACCCACTGCTCCCTTGCTGGCTGGCTGGTGAGGGAGATGACAGAGAGCAGGCTCCCGGGCCAGGAAAGGGAAACTCACCTGGTAGACGGAGACCCCCGCAGGGGTGCCTTCAAGCACCTCGGCCACAAAAGGCAGGTTCTGAAAGGTGGGGTCATTGTCATTGAGGTCCAAGAGGTTCACAAACACCGTGGCACTGCTGGTGGCGCTCAGAGGGGGTGTGCCACCTAGGGGGGGCCGGGGACAGGAGAGGGAAAGAGGGGTGCAGGAGAAGAAGGGGGGTGGAGAAAGGCGATTCAGTGGCCCTCCATCCCAGGGGCCCCTTCACGAAGCAGCCTGGGCCTTGCACCCCCAGCTCCCTCTGCCCTCTGCGAGGGCTGGGTCACAACTGGGAAGTGGGTGTCACTCCACTCTCAGTCATCAAGACACAGCCCTCCTGGGGAGGTCCCAGGACGCCCAGAGGACATGCCACGGGGGGGAGGTCCCCAGCTCACTGAGTGTCAGGGGCCACAGCCCAGGCGTGAGGGGCACGTACAGTCTGTGACAGAGACGATGATCTTGCGCATCAGCTCCGCCTCGTGGGGGTCGGGGTTCTCCCGGTCCAGCATGATGTGCGTGGTGCGGATCTTGCCTGTGCTGCTGCTGATGTGGTAGAACTTGTTGGGTGGCTGGATGCTGTACACCAGAGTGCCGTTCTCCCCCAGGTCCGGGTCAATGGCCACCACCTGCCCGGGAGGAACCGACCCCTCCACTGAGCCAGGCCAGGGAGGGGGTCTCTGTGGCCCGGGCTGCCCGCCCGGGTTGTCTGAGCTCACACACCGGGCCCGGGCACCCCACTGTCTGGGAGCAGGAGGTATCCTCGCTCAAACTTGGGAAGTGGGTCTCCCTCCCGGCTTCAGCAGGGGGATCTCTGGGGGTGGGGAGGAAGGAGGTTCAGAAGATGAACAAGCACTGGAAGTCCTGGGCTTCCTGGCTTCTCCGTCCACTGTTCTGACTTTAGGTAAGTCCCTTTCCCCACTCAAGCCTTGGCTTCTGATCTGTAAAAGCCACACTTAGCACCCGATAGCATATAGGAGGCTCCCCGAACCTCAGAGGCACCAGGCCTTCTCCACCTGCTGTGTCAACAGTCTTACGAGGAGGACACCTATAATTAAGCCCATTTCACAGATGAGGCACAGTGAGTCTCCCCAAGTCTCCCAGCCAGGAAGTGGCTCTAGGTCCCTCCGGCAGGAAACACCGCCAGCATCCTGCCTTTTCAGACATGTGGGGTAACATGTTCATGGAGCTTTTGGGGGAGGAGTCCCTGTAGCTCACGACCATGGACCTCTTCAGGGTGGGGGCTGGGAAGGGTTGGGGAGCCCAAATCCTTGGCTGATCTTTTGAAAGGCTTTGAAACCACAGATTTTGGGAACTGGGTTCCTCCTCATCAAACCCTCTCTTCTTTCCTTTGGAGCTTTAGACTGTGAGGCAATTTGAAAAGAACTGGGCCTCTTGGGACACCAAGGATGACAGGGCATGGGAAGGGAGCCATGGATAAGTCCCCTGGTCTGGAGGGTGGGCCAGTCATGGGGCTGGGGGTAGGGGAGGCTGGAGGAGGGAGAGGCCTGAGTTTCCCTGAAGGGGAACGCCATCCTCGAGAAGGGGGAGGGTCTCAGGACAGGGGCCCCAGACACTCTGGCCCCTTTAACTTTCCAGCCCCTCCCCATGAAGGGATCAGCCTCACTGCTGACCTAACCCAGAGCAACAAACCCTGCAGCGCATTCTCTCCCAGGTCCTCACGCCCACCAATCCCCTGCTCTGTAGGACCTTCTCTACCATCCACCGCCCACAAGGGGAAAGCAGAGCTCAGAGAGGCATGGGCCAGCCTCAGTGTCAGACAACACCAGCCTCGGAGCTGACTCAGTTCCCACCCCGGACAGCAGTGGCACCCACCCCTCCGCTCACCCCCAACCCTGGCTGCAGGGGCCACTGCAGCACCAGAGGTGGACAAGATCAATGGCGGGTGGTGACCGCAGTCCCAGGGGCCGCATCAGGACGGTGTCATTCTTAACTCCAGAACACGTGGCGATGACAGCCTGGCCGTGTCAGCTCCTTCATCTTACTTGATGTGGGGTCTTCTGTGCTTTGGCGGCAGAATCTGTCCCTCCTCTGGCTTAATCCTCAGCCCGCGGTGTCTCAGGGGCCATTAGACCAGAACAGACAGATGGTTGGCCTGCTCAGGGTGCCCATCTGCCCCTGGGCCCCAGGGAGGTCAGGGAGAGAGGCCAATGTTGGCGCTGAACTCCGAGCCACTCTGGGCCCCTCTTCTGCTTCAGAGAGTGGGACATGGCTCTAGTCCCACCCTAGCTGCTCAGCCCATCTCCTGCCTTCCCAGCCTTGCTGTGCCAATGGGGATGGGGGAGGCCCCAGCCTTCCAGGCCTGAGCAGCCCTCACTGTGCTGCGGGCATGGTGCTCAGTTTCCCCGCCTCTATAATGGGGACCCAATCACCCCTATTTCGACAGCAGGGGACAAGGCTCTCCTGGTATCATTTCAGCCAGGCAAAGTCATCCCACTGATGGACAGAGGAGACCAGCAAGCCCTGTGTTTCTGCAATGCTCCTCTCAAGTTAGAGGAGGGAGATAGTTTTTATTCCCATTTTTTCTGGATAGGGAAACTGAGGTACAGAGCAGTTAAACCACCCGTTCCAGGGCAGCAGCCTGTTGCTGAATGTGCTGAGATACCTTCCACTACCCCTGAGTGCTGGGGTGGGGGTACCTTGGGCAGCTGCTTCCAAGTGACCATGGTTGGGGGTGGGCACTGACTCTTGGCCCCTTGGCCCACTCCCTGGTCATGGCATGGGGGCACAGGAGAAGGCAGTGGGCTGGGACCCCTCCTGCAAGCTCCCTGCTGGGCGATTGTATAGAATCTCACCACTTTCCCCTCATTATTTCCCATTTCATGCTCGTCATTTTTCTCCTGGCCTGACGGGGAATAATTCTCTCCCTCTTCCCTCTCCTTTAGTTTGCTGGAGGGCTTTGAAAGGCTCTAAATCAATGCCTATCAGCCAGGTCCTGGAAGGAGGCTGCAGGAGCGGGGAGGGAGAGTTGGGCCAAAATCTCACTTGCAAACAGAGAACGGCCACTCTGCAAGCTCGCGCCCGTGCGGGTTGGACGCCCGCAGTGCACACGTGCACACGGACACCTCCCTGGTCAGCTCCCGGTGCACACGAACATGGCACATGATCGTCTGCACACGGCTCTGAAAAAAAATCACTGGAATCACCCTGCACTTCAGACACCAGGGCCAGTGGCCAGGGCTCCCTCTAGAGGGGCCCTCGGTCACACACCCTAGTCTCCCTCTGACAGGGAAGACTCGACCCCACCTGGTGGAGTGGAGAGCCAGGTAGGGCGGGGATGAAAGGCGAACAAGTTCATCAACAGCTCTCATTCGCAAATACTGAACGCTTACAATGTGCCTGGCACTGTGCTAGGCACTGGGGCTCAACAGTGAACAAGACAGATGTGATTCCAGCAGCGGGGGCAGCTGATGGCGACAACAGCTGTCATTTGCTGACCACTCACCGTGTGCCGGGGTACTTTGTGTATTTTGGCTCATTAAGTATGACTACAACTCTACCAAGTGAAGAATTTATCCCCGTTTTCTACTTGAGAAGGTGGGAGCACAGAGAGGTTAAGTAACTTGCCCAAGGTCACACAGCTGGTAAGTAGTATGGCTGGAATTAGAGCCCAGACATTTTGGTACCAGAGGCGCCCACTTAATCACTGAGCTATACTGCCTCTTAATAAGCAAGCAACCTAACTAACAGATAAACACGGATTGTGTGGCCATCTCTGAAAGAAACAGAGTGTAGAGAGGTGGCATTTTGAGCTGGGGCAGATGGAGGAGAATGAGCCAGCCATGGGAAGAGCAGGGGTGGGGAGTAGAGGAAGAAGGGCACCCTGCAGGGGCAGGAAGAGCTTGCGCAGAGGCTCCAAGGTGGGAAAGAGTTCAGCAGGTTTAGGAAACTGAAAGGTGTGTGTGTGTGTGTGTGCGCGCGTGCACGCGCGGTGGCTCTGAGAAGGGGGGTGGGAGATGAGTCAGCAGGTAGGCCAGTTTCTGTTCAAATATCACCTCCCCCTTGATGTCACCTCTGGGTTAGCTGTTCCCTGCCTGAAGCCCACTTTTCTCACACCTCAGCCACAACGCCTACGTCACCCAGGGCCGTCGTGAGGCCTTAGAAGGCCCCAGGGGGCCCCCTCAAAGGTATTACAATGTACCCATGTATATATGCGTACATACATTTCACGGCTCTAAAATCTGAAAGAATTTTTATGACTATTCCTTTTGAAATTATTTTGCTATGACAAGCTCAGTTAATGTGGGCTTCATTTCTGCCATCCTAGCAATCATCACACATAACTGGGAATTCCAGAAAATCAAACCCACAATTTGTCCTCACATGCAATGAAATTTTTACACACATTAAATCGCGTCATTTCTAAGGTTGTCACAACATGTTTGGCAGATGTTTAATATAACAAGCTTTAATTCTGATTCTGCGCTTTTCTTTTTGAAATTCTGAGTCATTAACATTTTTTTTTTTTTCAGGGCTCAAACACCACCGTGAGTCACTGAAAAGCTGAAGTCCCCCATCCCTGTGGCTGCCCCAAGCTGGGGGAGGAACGGCCATGTCCACTCTACCCTGAGGGGTGGACACACATGTCCATCTCCCGAGAGTTAAGGTGGGGCAGATCCCGTGGGCCGGGTGGGTCCAGTAAGGACTCTGGCTTTTACACAGGGTTAAGGTGGGAACCAGTGGTGGGTTTGAGCCTAGGAGTGACACCAAGCTCCCTGAAAGCAGAGAGGAAACTTGCTGCTTCCCGTACTCCTGCCAAGCACAGAGTCTGGCCCATAGTAGGTGCTCACTGAAGGTCTGTGGAGGTTTCCTGGAGAGTGGGGGGCACTGGGCAGCAGGCCCCTGGCCCACCGTCCTTACCTGCTCATGGCTCGGAGGATGTGAGGAAAGGCTGGCGACCCGGAGAAGGCTACCGGGGACCTGATCTGGGAACTGCCCAAGGCCAAGTGCAGTCCCAGCCGGGCCGAACTACTTTTTGCCTGGCAGGTGGACTCTCTAATAGTGGCACCCCTGGCTGCTGTTCCACGCAGCCACATTCTCTCCTCAGTTCCCTCTGGGAGGAATTTCTCAGTCACGTAAAGCAAAGGTAAGAGTTGACCAGACAGATGTTCACAGGGGAATATTGTGCCCCAGCTCTTGGGGTCTCTGGCTGGGGTTGTCCTAGTCTAGACCCCTAGTGTACATGAGGTGGCAGCAGAGAGCGCCCATCGGATCTGTAGCCTAGAGAGCACGGAGGAAAGGGCCTAGGGGAGCGGTTGCCAAATCTGGCTCTGAGCTGGAAGGACGCTCCCAGTCTGGGGCTTTGAGAAAACACAGATTCCAGATCCCTACCCCGCCCCCCCCACCCCCCGGCCACCCTACAGGAATCCTTGCAAGGGGGACCCGCCCACGAGTCGAGAGTCATTCGGATCCTGAACTTGTACAAAGGAAGACAGGACAGACGTGATGGCCATCTCTCTCTCTCTCTCTCTCTCTCTCTCTCTCTCTCTCTCTGTCCTTCCTTCCAGGCTGACATCCTCTCCCATCTAGACCAGGTGGACCTTGTCACTACCGGCTGTGGTTGATGTGGTGTGGGGCAGGGAGGCTAGGCATCACCACCCCACGGTTGCTTGCACTCAGTGTGGGGCAGCCTTCCTGGAGAGCTGGATATGAAAGTTACCATCTCTTCTCTCATCCCACCTGAGTTCTCCAGTTTTTCGGGACCTGGGCCACCTGTCAGAGCACCGCTGAGCCAACAGAGGGATAAAGGCCAGGTGGGACCTGGGTTTCAGTCCTGACACTATCTCTTCCTATCTTACTAGCTCTGCGACCTTGGGCAAACCCCTCAAACGCTAACTCTCCATTTTCTCCATCACACAGCGGAAGCAAGGAATCCATCTGCCACGTGGGACCACACATGCACAGCATCTGGCATGTCCCAGCAGGGTTGCCGTAATCTGTCAGGTTCATGTCTATCACAGGGCTGGCTGGCGTCTGTGGGGCTGGACATCTGGGGAGAGGCCTCCCTGAATGAGGCCAAACGGGCACAATATGAGGGCGAAAAGAAAGCCTCACAAATGTGAATCCCAGAGCAGAGCGGATCGAGTGGGGTGCTCAAGCCTGGCTCTGCTCAGCTTCCTCAGGACTCTGCTCTCGCTCCTGGACGCCCTGAGGTTTTTGGCTGTGTCTCCCCTCCCCTACCCTGAGTCACATTCCCTGCACGCAGCACACACAGGAGCCTGTGAAAACCTGGAACGACCCGTGCCAGAAAGTCCCTGAACTCTGAACCCCTTGCTGGGGCAGCCCTGGGCCCGCTGACCCAGGCCGATGGCTGCAGTGATGGAAGTGGTGAAGGAAGGCTCTGAGGGCAGAGCTGAAGCTTGCGCGATCTGAGCGGGGGACGGGAGGCTGGGGGCTCTCCTGAGGGGGTGGCCGGAGTCCTAGGGTCTCGGTCCTAAGGGTGGCTATGAGCTGAACCAGCCCTAGCTCCTCTGGCACTGTCCTTGGGCTGCCTGGGCTCCTTTTGACAAAGCCTGGAGTCCGCTGTCACTGAGGACTGTGTGAGGGCTTTCCCCCAACCTCTGACTACCTTTCACCATGTAAGAGAGCTTCTGGAACTCGGCTCCTAGAGCTGGCTCCGAGGGAAACATTAAGTCCATCAGCACCACACTGGCAGGTCCTTAGGGCTCACGTGGGAATGGCAGACACCCCGCGAAGGGCCGCCTAGCAGCTCTGCCTCCCACCGCCACTTACTGTGGTCACGTCAGAGTCTGGAGGGGTCATCTCCACCAGGTTGATGTAGTAGGGAGCGTCCTTCCATCTGGGGGGGTTGTCGTTGATGTCCAGGAGGGTGATGTTCACCTGCAAAGCCACAAGGGGCGCTGTGGGACGCGCCTAGCTGAGTTGTGTGACGACGGTGCCCACGCTGGGGGACACACTCAGATGCCTATGGGGCACCTTGGCATTAACTCCACCAGGTCCACCCGCTTTGGGGGCCTCGGGGCAGGGCCTGGGCTTTCAAGGACAGGAGGGAGCCAAGACCCTTCAGAGGGTTTAGGTGCTGTCCCATTAGGAGGCAGAGGAATGGATGAGATGACCCCTGAGATCGTTCCTGTGACTTGGGACTTGTTCTGTCCACCCCTAGTCTTGGCTGAAGGTGACCGACAGCATGCGGGAGGTTTGGGGTGGGGATCCTGATAGAATCCCTAGAGCTTCTCCCGTCAGTCTCAGCTACAAGCCAAGCCATTTCCCTGCTCACCTGCCACCCAGGTAAATTATTTATAGAGCTCTGAGTCTTATTAGCAGGGGCCTCCCATGACGGAATAGGGCCCTGGGGGTTTTTCAGCCAAGTGCCTGGCTGAGTGATAGCAACCCCAGCTCCTCTGGCTGGGTCAGGATGCGGGTAGCTGCTGTGGGGGGGATGAGGACTAAAGGAGAGGTCAGGAGAGGGCTCCAGGTGGAGAGCAAATGAGGATAAGGAAGGGACCTGTCAGCTACTCTTCCTGTTTGCTCTCCCACAGAGAGAGTGTCTCACTCCCCCATCCTCTTCTGCAGCTAAGAGCTCAGTCAGGATCCTCAAATGGCTTCCCTCTAGCTTCCTACTCTCAGAGGCACCAAGGCCTTGGATGGGGCTCTGGGCCTTCCTGGGTCCTTCTTGCTCATGGCAGGGAAACCTAGGCATCATTTCTCATCATCTCTTGCAAACCTAGGCTGCAAATGTAGGGGTGGGGTGGTAACAGGCTCCCAGAAACCCTCCAGGGCCCTGCTTCCTGCTCTGAGCCACTCTTCTGAGAGGAATACCTGTTCCAGCTTCTTGGCAGGTGCCAAGGCAGGGAGGGAACTATGGGGCTCGTGCCTTCTTCCCGGCTGGTCTTTGGAGGCAGGAGAGAGAGTATTTGCTCCTCCGGAATGCCCCCATGTCCCAGGCGGGAATAATGCCCCCATGTCCCAGGTGGGAATGCCTTTTTTTTTGGCTGCACTGTGTGGCTTGCAGGATCTTTCCTCACCAGGGATCAAACCCGTGCCCCCTGCAGTGGAAGCACGGCATCCTAACTACTGGACCGCCAGGGAATTCCTGGGATGTCTTTCTTCCCATAGCTGTGGAGGCCCCAGGGCTGACCTTGGCTGACAACGAATTGGTACCTGCTACCCTCCCTCCACTCCCACAAGGCCTCACACTGCCTCAGGACACAAGCACCCAGGTGCCTAAGTGGTGCAAGCTGAAGATGAGCTGGGGGCAGCAGCCTGGCTGGCGAGTGGGGAGCTGGGGGCAGGGGAGGGCCAGGCACTCACAGTGGCGATGCCGGTTTTCTGGTTGTGGCCCACGCCCCCGTCCACTGCCCGTACGATGAGGATGTACTCAGACTTGGTTTCACGGTCCAGCAGGGTGGTGGTGGTAATTTCACCTGCAGGAGAGAGGGGTGCGTGAGAGAGGGTTTGGGTGGGCCAGGGAGGGATTGGGGAAGGAGGGAAAGAGCAAGTGTGCAAAAGAGAGACGCCTGCAAGATCCAGTGACCTCGCTGCACATGTGTGAATGTACAGGTGTGCATGGGGGGTGGTGAGATGGTGCTCACAGGAGAGAGGGCATAGCACCCACGCCTTGGGAACCCGAATCCCAGAGCTGGGCAGTATAACCCCGTGGGGAGGAGGTATTTTCAGATGTGGGAAAACCTAGGTTGATTATGGAGTTAGGGGCTGGAAAACAGGGCAGGAGGGACATTTGGCCTCAAGCTCACTCACAAAGGACCTCTCACTTAGACTGCTACTACCTCACTGGCTTTATCAACTGGAACTAATTACTTAAATTCCCTGTGCTTCAGTTTCCTCATCTGGTTAAAAAGGAACAATAATAGGGCCTACGTCATAGGGCTGTTATGGGATTAATTCACCTAATTTAGTTCTAAAGCTTAGAGCAGCACCTGGCACTATTTATTCACATGGTCACAGAAATACAGCAACAGGACTGAAACACACCAAGCGCTTCACGCATGTTCCAACTTGCGGCTCATTCTAGATAGCTCAACCTACAGTGCACTGAGATTTAAGTTATAAAATAATTGCCTTAATTACCTTGTACGTGACATAATTATAATGCCTTGAATTTTCTTTAGTGTATAAACAAGTTATTCTATTAAATATAAACATTTAAAATAGACCATAATCTTTGTCAGCCTGTTTTGGGCTTTTCTTTGTATATTGGTGTAATTAAAGTGTGGAAGTCATCTGGCAGTGGTGTGACGGTAAATGTTTGACAACTGGCTCCCCAAAGGAAAAATAAATGGTATTTGCTGATTTCCATAGTTATAAATATTCCCACCAGGGCCTTTTTTTTTTTTTTTTTTTTTTTTGCGGTACGTGGGCCTCTCACTGTTGTGGCCTCTCCCGTTGTGGAGCACAGGCTCCGGACGCGCAGGCTCAGCGGCCATGGCTCACGGGCCCAGCCGCTCTGCGGCATGTGGGATCTTCCCGGACCGGGGCACGAACCCGTGTCCCCTGCATCGGCAGGCGGACTCTCAACCACTGCGCCACGAGGGAAGCCCCCAGGGCCCATTTTAAGCTGCCCACTTGATGGCATTGAACCTGGAGTTGGGAAGAGATGTATACAGTTGGCTCTCGTGAGCAGGTGTGAGCCAGCACAAGCCAGCTTCAGTGCAGTACAGTAGCCAGGTCATCTACCATCGCACGTGGGCCACGGGAAAGAGCCGATGCTTTGAGGACAGTGAAGCCCAGATCTGAATTCTGATTATGGCCCTTTCCAGATGCTTGGCCTTGGAAAAGTCACTTAATTTCTTTGAGCCTCAGTTTTCTCACGTGTAAAAGAGAGATTAGTATGCTTTCAAGTAAGAGCTTTGGAAGGATTAAATAACTCTAGGTGAAATTCCCAACACTCAGAAAATGCTCATTTCCTTCCAAAGGACAGTGAGGGCTCTGCAAGGGCAGGGCCTGTGTGCTATCCCCCTTGCCTGAGCTGTGTGACCTGGGGCAGGTTACTTAAATTCTTTGTGCTTGATTTATTCTACCATAAAATAAGGGAGTGGGGCCAGTGGTCCCTAGGACTCTTTCACTCTCAAATTTCCCTTCCTGCCATGCTGGCCTGTCTCTGGCCTGTGCAGGGAGCTGGGGGTGGTGCTAAAGCCAGGAACAAAAGCCTGACAAAGGTCTGCCCACAGAGCCACGCTCCTTGCTGGGGTGGTGTCAGTTAATTGGCAGCGTGAGGAAGAAATTAAGCTCTAAGGGCTTCCCTGGTGGCGCAGTAGTTGAGAGTCCGCCTGCCGATGCCGGGGACACGGGTTCGTGCCCCGGTCCGGGAAGATCCCACATGCCGCGGAGTGGCTGGGCCCGTGAGCCATGGCCGCTGAGCCTGCGCATCCAGAGCCTGTGCCCCGCAACGGGAGAGGCCACAACAGTGAGAGGCCCGCGTACCGCAAAAAAAAAAAAAAAAAAAAAAAAAAAGAAATTAAGCTCTAAAAAGTTTTAAACATGAACTTGTTGGCATGATAGATGGCTCCTCCCGTCTGGGAAATTAGATCCAATTAAGGCCACCTTTGTGGAGCAGGCCTGGCTAATTTGACCAAGGTGCTCAGAGGATAACGCTTACACCTTTGGAGCTGAAGGAGCCGTGTTAAGGCAGCAAGAAAATGTCCATGTCATTATTAAAGGCCCCGGGTGGAGATGGCGTCCCTGACTGGGAAGGCTGGGTAGGTGCTGAAAGGTCAGTGTGCCCGCCACTGTATCTGGGGGTGGCACGCGGCTCTCCACGGCTTTATAGAATGGAGCGTTGAAAGTGTGGGCTCTGGAGTTGGAAGTTCAGGCTCTGCGAGTCCTCAGTCAAGTGACTTTAACCTCTCCTATGCTTTAGTTTCCTTGTATGGAAAATGGGGATGCTGTGAGGCTAGTACCTGCCTCAGAGTGGCGGTGATGCTGGTCAGAGCACTTAGAACAGTGCTGAGCACGCAGTTAATATTCGTTAACGATATTCCTCTGAGCTCCCTAGAAACGTTGGCTCGCTGAGGGTGGAGGCTCCTGAGAGCAGGGAGGGAGGCACCTGTTTTGTCAGAGGTGGAAAGGGAGGCTCAGGATAGCCCTGGGTGTGTTCAGTCTTTGTACACGTCAGCCACCTGCTCCCCAAGCTTCCAGGAAAGGGGGATGAGAGAGAGATTGCAGGCAGACTTTGAGCAGGGAGGCATGAATAACAGGAAGACTCGATGCCCTGCTGGGCCACCGATCACCTGTGGCAGGGATGGCCAGTGTTCGTCAAAGATTCCTGCTCCCCTCCCAGGCCAGAATGATTGCTGGGGAGGGACTGCCAGGCCAGGGACTATGATGTTCCCCAAGCCTTCCTTGCATCTAGGTGGGGCCATTGCTTGGTTCTGGCCAACAGGATGTGGGCACAAGTGATGTATGTTACCTCCGGGCCTGACCCATAAACATCTCCTTGCACAAGACCCCATATTCCCTTTTCCTTTCTGCAGTGACCTTGGAGCCACAACATGGAAGGGGCCTGGGTCCCAGAATCATCATGTGGAAGACTGTCCCCTGAACACAGCACTGGACTGCTGTGTAAGTTAGAATTTCTATTGTGCTAAGCCACTGAGGTTTCAGGGTTTGCCTGTTGGGCATCTACAAGTTCCCTTACCCAATACACAAGTGGGTACTTGGAAGTGGGGAGCCTTGCATGCCCACTAAGCTGACTTGGAACCCCGTGAGGGTGACACCATGTCTTATTCCATCCTGTTCCCCAGCGTAGCACCTGGAGGGGAACAGGCCCCCACTGATATCTGAATGAAGGTATGAATGAATATCGGGGGCCTCCCATTCCTTCCCAGCTTCTTTTAGAAGGCTGGGTTCTCTTATCGCTTTTTTCTGCGCCTCTTCCCTCCCTGCCTCAAGGAGAGAAAGCTAGAGGGAGGCATATGGAGAAATGAGAAAGAAAGGAGAGTTACATGGGCTGAGCAGGGAGCTGGGGATGGGGTCCCCAGGGTGAAAAGACCAAAGAAAATAATGATAATAACCTAACTTTGTTAGCACTTACTACATGCCAGAGTCTACCCTGAGTTCTCTATAATGACTCACTGAATTCACACAACAGCCCTGATCTGCGCATCCTCTGTAGGTGGGGAACTGAGGCACACACCATGTTAGGAAGAGGAGCCAGGATTCAAGAATGAGGTCTGCAGGTGAGGAGGGAGACACTTAGGCTTGCAGAAAGGTGTCCCTGAAGAGCAGTGGGTTAGCCAGATACGGGTAAAATGGAACACATTTTAAACATGACAGGGCTCTTCATCACTGAAAGACATTCTCTGGTGAATGGATGAATGTTGCTGTGTGTGGGGTAAGCTCAGTAATCTCACACAAATGCGTATCTCAGGGATAAAACCAGGTGCTCAAAGCCGACTTGCTCAGAAACACGGGCCTCCTGTGAAAGGGAGGAGACGCTGGCCCAGAGGCCGGTCCCCAGGCTGAGGACGGAGCGTCAGCCTGAGGTGCAGAGGACGAGGGCCACAGGGGGCTCACCTGAGCGGGCGCTGATCCGAAACTGGAAGGAGCCCTCCAAGGAGTAGATGATGGACTCCTGCCCGTACTCCCGGGAGCGGTCCAGGTCCGTGGCGTTCAGGAACAGCACCGTGGCTCCTTCCGGGAGACAAAAGGAGTGGGGTGCTGCTCACCGTGGGCTCACAGCCCCGGGCTCCGGGGGCAGGACGGGAGCACAGGCCCAAGGGGAAGGAGCCCTCAGGAGGTAGGAAGCCTGCCGCTGGGGAGACCCAGGGATGACAGTGGGCTCAAGCGCCTGTTCCCAGGGCCCAGGTTCCTGGGCTGTGTGGGGACGAAGCTCCATGGGAGTGGGTGGAGCCTGGGATGGATCCAGTCCTGGCCCGGCCTCAGAGGGCGCACCACTGCCCCACCCCATCCCTCCCTGCCTGGTCACCATATTAAACATGCTCAGATGGACCAGCTTTGACTTTGACTCAAAAAGAAATGGAGCTCCATATTAAATTACTCTACATTTATTGTATTCAGTTTTGGTCTTATTTTATCTTGATCACAAGGAGAACTTATCAGGGTTTTTATTTTCTCCTTCATTTCCATCTCTGTGAGATCCTGGGTTGGGGGCCAGCCTTGCCAGCTGCCTGGCCAAGCTCTGAGGGCAGCGTGTCTTGTAGCTGTGCCTGCCAGGGCACTCAGCCCCCGCCTGCCACCCAGCTGCCAGCTCTGGCAGGGTGGCGAGGAGGGGCAGTGTGTGGCCTTCTAGAGTCACCACAGCCAGGCTGGAGTCTGGTAGCACCTCTGGCAACTGCCTTAACCTGTCTGAGCCTTAGCTTCTTCCTCTGTTAAACGGGTCTAACTATAAAGCCCAACTTGTGGGGTTGTTGGCAAGGATCCCAAAGGATGAAACACGCGGGGCACAGGCCTGGCCCGCGGTAGCTCCCACTGAACTGCAGACCGTGGTTACTATTATGCTGATGAATCGATAGTCCCAGGGGGCGTGAGGGGCCAGGCAGGGGGCTGTGGACGGTCAGGTCATTCTGGGCCTCTCCAGGTAGCCGTGGGGCCTCTGATCCTCTCAGTCCTGTCCTGAGCAGGACAGGTACCTTTGCCCTGACACACTGCTGTATCCCAGCATACTCAACTTGGAAGAGGATTAAATGCCATGATGAAGGTCTCTCCTTGTCAGAGGCTCTGGGGGTGATGGGGAGTGCAGGGGGCTGCTTCAGAGTGATATTCTCCAGGGGATGCCTGAGACTGGGATGGGTAAAGGTGGGCTGGGCACAGTCTGGCACCTGCCCAGCAAATCATCAGATACCAGGAAGGTACCTGAAGGTTCTCTTTAGAAGGGCCTGTGATGCCAGGGAAGGTTACCTCTGATTTCACTGTCCCTGATTCCTCCAGCTGCTGCAGCAATTCCTGATATGAGAGTTTCCCCCACAGAACGTCCACTCTGGGTGTAAGGGTGAAGCTTCCGGCCTGCCCTGAGGACACAGCAGGTCCCCTGGAACCTGAGTGTGGAGCTGGTGGCCCTGGGTCTGCAAGCTGGGCCCTGGCACTTGAGACAGCCCAGGGAGGAGCCTCCCATTCTCATCCTCCCTAGGAACACATGCCATCCTCCAAGGTGACCCCTTCGGCCACTATGGGCCCTGGGACCGGCCTCAGAGCCCCGTAAACTCAGAACTCTCTGCCTACTCTTGTTTAACCAAGGTTGCTGAATTAATCATTGGTCATTATTCTCTTCCCTGCAGGAAAACTAGCTGCAGGGGAGCAGGGACCAAGTGCCTAGCCGAGCAACTGCACACAGTAGGTGCTCTGTAAAGAACTGTGGGCTGGCAGACAACTGGACATCTCCAGAGGTTCCACCTGTCATTGCGAAACACAGGGAGGGCACAGGCCTCTGGCGATCGTGTGCAAGGTCAGGTTTTCATGCCGTCGGCGCCATGCCCGCTGGCCTCCCGCCTTCGTGCCTCCCCAGCCCAGGCCGTACCTGCCATGATGTTCTCCACCACGGACACAAAGTAGGCAGGCTTGCTGAAGGTGGGAGGGTTGTCGTTCTCATCCTGGAACAGAAGAGAGACACGTTGCAGGAGCCAGGGAGGCATTCGGGGCTGGTCGGCACCGCAGGCCGGCACGGAGGAGCTCTGGCCTCAATGTATAACCAGAGCCAGGTGGGGTGTCACAGGGTGGCCAGGTGGCCCCCCAGCTGGGCTACAGTTCAGGGTGGCAGGATAGGCCTTGGGGAAACATGTGGGGTCAGGAAGGGACAGTGATGGCCGGAGAGATGGAGAATGAAGACAGCAGCTGGGACTCCCAGCTCCCCCGGTTCTCCCTGCCGGTCTCTCGGCTGAACTCCGAGCTCCCTCCATTTCTTGCACCCACACTCGGACCTTCCCATCCAGCTCCGCCAAGGTGACAGTGGAAGGTTCTAGGAACCCTCCTGTCTTCTGCCTTCTAGAAACGAAGGGAGAAAGGAGTACCTCAGTCCTGAAGTATGCAGTGGCAGGCAGGGGCAGGTGGCTCCCAGAGCCTGAATTCTAGACCCTGCTGCACACACACAAGAACAACAGCTCCTCCACCCGCCTGGGCAAACCCAGCCCACCACAACCAGCTGCGGTTCTAGAGCAATCCCTCCTCCGGCCCAGCCCTCACAAGTGGCCAGGGGATGCCGCTGGGTCTATGGGCCGAGCCAGCAGGGTGGGCCCGGGACACGGCCTCCGCCTGCACCTGCAGCTGCTCCACAGTCAGGAGACTTTCCTACCCTTTAAGACTCTCGTCCTCACCAACTGTTTTTGCCGTCACTCCACAAGAGTTCCTCCCTGCTCCCCTCTTGGAGGAAGCCTCGCTGGCCCACCTGACTCAGCACCTCCTCCCCTTTCCCCAAAAGCCCAGCACAGAGCTCAGAGGTCAGACTGGGCCGCAGCTCCCGGGGGAGCCTGTAGGCTTCAGTTCTCAGCCATGCAGGCTCCCAGGGCCTCCCTCCCCCAAGCACTGGGAGCCCCCTGAGAGGAAGGTTCCTGTAGCGAGTCACTCACTTCTGTCTGAGCACGTGTGAAGAAGGAGGCGGCCTGACCGCAACCTTGTAAATCAACTATACTTCAGTAAAACGAATTTAAACAAAATTTAAAGAAGAAGGAGGTGGCCTGGTGTCTGGTTGCCCACCCCGTGGGACTTTAGAGAATCCCATCGTGCTGGGACTGTGGGTGGAGGAACGCTCTTCTTCTCTCATCTGGCCCCTGGCTCTGGACCAAACACTGGTCCCCGCTGACCTGTCCCTCTCTCCAGCCTCAGAGAACTGGCAGTGTGAGGCCCCAGCCCATGTCTGATGCCCCAGCAGCACGCCTGGGCATCCCTGGTGTGGGCACAAGTGCCTTAAATATATACGTATGTATCTATTTAAGCCTTCTGCTTGGCTGCACGGAACGGCGCGGAGAATGTCAGTGACAGAGCATGAGGCAGAAACTTATCAGCGGTGATATTTCCCTGGACCCTGGCGCTGCATTCACTATTAGTTCTAATTCAGTGGCTCCCTCTACAGAAGCTTATTGTCCCCCAATGGGAAATCTACAAACCGAGTTTGACTTCTTTATTAAAAACCAACAAGCAGTGGATGAAAAGGAATCACCTGGCTCCGCTGGCCTTTTCAAGTGTGGTCCTTAGACACAAGCGACTACACCATCCCAAAACGCTGCTCGAGAGACGATGCTCACTCACAGTCAAGGGGGCACTTTGTTGCCAGATCCACCCTGCTGCCACGGGCAAGGGCAGACCTGCAAGGGCAGCACGGGGCTCCTGCTGACCCGCATGACAGCTCTGAGGAAATCTGAAAACGGCGCCCCTTCCGTGGGGCTGAGGTAGCTCCAGGCCAGGGCACCTGCTGGCTTTTGCTGAGGGGGAGCGAGGTGGACTCCTGCCCCCACCTGCCTCTGCACATGGAGCCCCCGCTCCCTGGTATCAGTGGGGGAGGCGGAGGCTGCTCATCACTCTTATTCCCAGCGGATAAAAGGTTAGTTCTGTCCCTGGGCCATCCACCTCCTGCTCTGGCTACATGTGACGGGTTGAGGCAAAAAGAGAAAGAGGCCCTCCCCAGGCCCCTTCCTTAAGTGACCACAGGTTGGGACGTGGGCTGGGGTTCGGGGCAGTCCCTGGGTTTCAAGATACCACGAGGCCGGATCTTTGAAGGCCTTGCTACTCTAAGTGTGGTCCCCTGACCAGAAGTATCAGCGTCTCCTGGGAGCACGTTAGAAACGCAGAGCTTCAGCTCTTTCCCCAGACGCACCAAATAAGAATTTGCATTTTAAGAAGATGCCCAGGGAATCCATGTGAACTTTGACGCACACTGGTCCCAGTCACATGAAGACCGGGATATCCAAGCCTCCAAGCCTTCGGCTGTGGTGGAAAGAACGTGAACCTAGGAGTCGCACAGGTCAGGATTCAAATCCTAGCTTATTAGGATGGGAAGTAAATTCAAATGCCACTTACTAGCCAGAAAGTGAGGAAGGCACTGGTGACCTTGTACCACCTTATGTTCCCTCCCTGAGCCTCATCTGCTGAGTGGGATTGAGAAGGACTGTGTAACATGAAAGCAGTTGGCACAGTATGGAGCTAGAGACGTTTTAACTTCCGTTTGGTCCATTCTGCCTGCCCATCTCTGGGTGGCGTGGAACACCTCAACTCATTTCCCCAAACCTCCCCTACTCTCATCCTCTTTCACTTCCATTTCCCTAAAGCCTAGAGAGGGTCCTTCTCTGCCCAGCTGAGTTGTCTGGAATTCCCCTTGCACCAGAGAGCCTGGCGCACGCGTGCTGCCGCTCGTACGCACATCTGTCCTATCAGCTGTGACGACGGCCCACCTTACCGGAGCCAGGTACCACCTGCAGGATCTCAGTTAATCTTCCCAATATCATGAGGCAGTACCATGAGTGTCCCCATTCTGTAGATCAGGACACTGAGGCTCAGAGAGGACAAGAGCCACAGGTCACATGGCTACAGGATGGCAGAGCTGGGTTTCAAAGCCATATGCCTCCCAAGCTGTGCTCCTCCCTCTATTCACAGTGTCCCTTTGTGGGGGGAGCAGGATTCACAGTCGCCTTCATATCCCCCCAGGACCTTCTACTGCACCGCGCACACAGGAGGAATTCACTGCTTGCTTGAGTAGAGCAAGATTCTGGTTGAAAGTGATGGGGGATGGGGGTGGGCGTCGGTCAGGGTTATAAGTGTGGCCAGGGTTGGGGGGGTCTGGGGGCTGTGGTCAGGGTTGGGGCCATGTGGGGACGAATACCAGGACTTGTCCAGGATTAGCAGGGAGCATACTCGGCTTCTCTGCTATCACCCTCGGCATTTCAAGGTGGGACGTTGCAGGTTAAAGGCAGGCATGCGTTTGGGCTTCTGTGGATCTCCTCCTGGCCACTCCCTGGAGCCTGAAGTGCTAGATCTAGGGTCCCAGACTCTGACTTTCCATTACTGGACCTGGTTCTGCAGAGACTCTCCATCCTCTCCTACCCCGAAATGCTGCTCCCACATGCCCAAGCTGCAGGGCTCCCCGCAGGAATCACCCTCGACTTTTCCATCACTGCCCTGTCCTATTCCGTAAGCAAGTGGGGTCCCCGTCCAGAACTGGCCCTGGAGCCTTGGACTTGGGTTGCAAGGATGAGACTCATTAAAGCCAGAAGTAAGGCAGCACCAGAGGCTGTTACCAAAGCCAGCTGGGACAGGAAGGTCATCCATCAACCTGCTCTGGGCAAGACTTCGCTGAGTGTTTGTCAAATCGCAGAGTACCTCCTAACCTGGCAATCTGATCGAATCCTTCTGGAGCCAGTAATGCACTAACTCTTCCGTCAACACGTGTTCACCCTCTCCGCGGGCAGCAGCCTTTATGAGATGGGGGCGGGTGTCTTGCGCGGCGGCAGGGCTACCGTCAGACCGTGATCTGCATCCCCGGGATTGCTGGGGGAGCTGCATGGGGTCAGTGAACCAGTGTGGAGCTGGATTCAGCGACATAATTTCAGACACGGAAAGCACTAAGGTGTGCTTGCTATTCATGTCAGACAAGCTGTGGTTTGGTTTCAGGCTCTTTTAGATCTTCACAGGAATGGAAAAAGGAAGTGAAGAAGAAAGAGGGGACCGGAGAGAGAGACAGAGAAGATGACCTTCCAGCAATTCCCTTGAACTTCACCGAATATGGCTATAAATGAAGGAATCAATGACATTTCCTCCCTGCTTGAGCCCCAGCTCCTGTTCCCCCTCAGAGGGTGTCCTGAGGTCCCTGAATGAAGTTAGAGCAGGACCACTGGGCTCTTCTTGGGTCCCAGGGCCCTGTGCCTTCCATGGCTGAGCTGCGAGGCGGTTTGCTAGAGGACAGTCTTTGGGACAGTCTGCTGAGTAACTCTCTGAGCTGTGGGGACAGCGGGTTCTGACAGGGCCCCAATACTCTGGGAAGCACTCAGCACCCCATATCCTGGAAGGGCAAGGCCAGTGCACCCCTGGGTACTTACAAACACCTCGATGGTGACAGGGACGGTGCTGTTCAGAGGCGGGTTGCCAGCATCCTTGGCCATGACCGTCAGATAAATCAGCCCGTTGGGTATCTGTTCATAATCCAGGGGGCGGTTCACGCTGATCACTGAAATGACAGGGTAGGGCCCCAGGCCCTCTGTGAGCAGACTTTACATGTCCATCCAGCCACGGCTCCCCTTTGGGCAGAGAGGGTGTGGCTGGCTCAGCCTGAGCCAGGTCTGCCTTGTTTTCCCCTCCTGCCTCTGAACTCCTGGAGCCCCATGGTCCTGACTTAGGTTTACTGACTGCCTGATCTGTGCCAGGCACAGTGTGGAGTCCAGCAGGTGGTAACTATTTGGGTGGTAACGTAAGCCCCACTTTACAGATGAGGAAACCAGGCTCAGAGAGGTTCAGTGTCTTCCCCAAAGGCACACTGCACATGCCTGGACTCTCACCATGAGTATCTTTCATGCTCGGCCATTGATTCTCAATTTGGGAGGGAAGATGTATTGGCTTGGGAGTGGGGGGCACGGGTAGTCTGCAAACGCATTACCACAATATTAAGTCACCACTTTCTATTTGGAAAACAGAAACAAAATTGTTGCTTTAGTAATAGAAAACCCAAGGAGGGTTCCTCTAGCTGAGAAGGTGGTGAGGTGTGAGGGTGGGCAGAGGCATGGGACTGTTACGTTTTTAAAAGGGGGGACACAGATTTTACAGAGACCATCGGGCTGTAGCACCCAGACCCAGGACTGCAGCTTCTCCAAGAGCATTTCTCTGACACAGATGTGGGGTGGGAGGAGGAGTGAGCACTGCACTCAGAGTCACCCAGTGCACATCTGCTCTGCCTTGGGGACACCTAGACCATCTCCAAGCATTAGGGAAGCTTCGCAGAGGAGAGGATGTCCAAATGAGCCCTAAAGCAAGCCAGAGGTTAAAGGGAAGCAGGGCAAAGGGACAGGGAGGAAGGGCTTTCCCAGCAGAAGGAAAAGACTCTTCAAAGACATGGAAGTGACCCCTGTAAGGGGTGAGAGTGTCAAGAAGTTCAAGGAGGTTGGATTCTGGTGGGGAGGCAGGTGCTGAAAAGCCAGCAAGAGCCAGATCCCAGGGCCTCCCTGGACAGCTTTGCTGTGTGGCTTTGGGCAAGCCACTCCGTCTCTGGGCCCCAGTTGCTTCAACAAAAAGACCAGGTGGTCTCTTGGGATCTTGAAGCTTGAGGTTGTTGCTGCTACGCCCTTCCTGGACTCACAGTGCGGCAGGCAGGGCAAGGTCCAGAGTATGGAACGGTGCCTGGCCAAGCAGGGAAAGGCCATAGCCTGGAAGATCTGGGAAGTGGCCACAGCATGCCCAAAGGATGGGGAAGCTTGGCTAAGAAGCCTCTACCCGGCTCCCCTCCCCCTCGTCCCCCGCCACAGATCTGGCCAGGCAGCCCTTCTGAATAGGAACCCCACACACTGTGGTAACTTCAGATGCCTGACTGGCCACAGGCCTAAGACTCAAAGAAAGATCTGGCTGAACTGAGACACAGATCTTGAGCCTATGAAATGGTGACCCCATACCACGTGCTGCTCCAGACGACGGGAGCCGTGGGGCAGCTTCCCAAGTGGTCCAGGGTGTCTGGGAGACAGAAGGGCTCCCTCCTGAGACAGGTGTGATGTGCAACCCCGCCCCCACCTGCCAACCCCCCTCCCAGGCTGGGCCCTCAGCCCTGCCCCCCGCGTACCGGCATAGCCCTCATACACGCGGATGTCGAAGTAGCTGCCGAAGGCGGAGGCGTTGACTATGCTGTAGGTGATCTGGTTGTTGGGAGGAGAGTCTTCATCTGTTGCCTGGAAGGAAGAGGGCGGACAGGGCCCTTGAGCTTTCAGTGACCCTGGGGCCAGAAGAGGGCAGGTGGGAGGGGAGGGCTGGCCCCTCTCTGAGCCCCCTTTTCTGGGTGATCCAGGCCCCCCTTGTCCCTCAGCTGGAGGCTACCCTCTGGCTCCCAGCAGACACACCTCATGTTGGGGTGTGGAGGTATCCTGGGGAATCTAGAGGGCAGGCTGAAGGCCTGGAGGAACAGAGGAAGGCCAAGCCTTACCCAGAGGATGAAAAGGGTTGCCACCATACCTGGCACGGCCATCTCCTACACCCTCAGTACCAGCTGGAACACCTCATGCACAGAGGCCTTCCCTGACCTCTGGACTGGGTTAGGGCCCTGTGCTGGGCACCCCATTCGTCCCCCCTCCTGATTGGAACTTCGTGTTTAATTTCTGTCTTCCTCGTTCTGCCTGCCTGTCAGCTCCATGGAAGCGGGAACTTTGCTTCCTGACTGAAGCTGATACCTGGAATGCAGCACAGTGTTTGGAACACAGTAGGTCATCTAATAAATGCACGTTGCATGAATGCAAGAAGGGAAGGTGGCACTTGGAATTGGGTCAGGGATCCTCCTTTCTCTTGACTGTCTCTGCGGTGGCTGCATTAGTTAGCTCTTTCCAGATGTCTTTGACCCTAGAGAGCCGCCAGGGGTCTCCCTCCACTCTGCATGTAAGAGGACACGGGCGGTGAGGGAGGGCAGGGTCCACCAGGGAGCCAGGGCTACGTTCGGAGGGCACGTGGTCCTGTCTTCTGTGTATCCCCCGTGCCCACCTCCTCCACCTCGCCTTCATCCCTGCCTCCTTCAGAAATAAGTTCTAAATGGAGGCTCTGGGTCCTGTCATTCTGGGTCGGCAGAGTGGGGAAGGGGCACGAGGACATTAAGAAGTTTCTGGTCAGAGGTCACCAACACGCGGTGGGGACTCATTGCAGGAGGATGCTTGGAGCGTAGAGTCCCAAGTTCTAGTCCTGGCTCTCTCCTCTACTAATTCATGGCGTCTGCCGCTCCCCTCCTGTTTCCCCTTCCATGAACTGGGTTGTGCCCATGGTTTTTGGTATCTTCCAGCTGCATCAGTACCTGATTCTAAGCAGTCATTAAAGGGCTTGGATGGGGGGCCTTACACAGGGACCTGCTCAGAACTCACCAAGGGAGATGGGGGGTGAATGGAGACACACACTAGCCTCACTCAGTAACCAGGGACCTGAAGTACCACTCAGAGGTGGCCTGACACAGACCGTGAGCCCCGATCTGAGCAGAATTCTTTGTGGACGGGCACTTAGTACTTCTTGCAGTGGCTTCCTGAGCAGGCAGTCAAGGGGAAACCAGAGAGAGGAGGACAAGGCAAACAGACAGATCAAAGGGCAGCCCGGCATCTTACCCGGAGCCGCACCAGCTGTGTGACGGAAGGCTCGTTCTCTCTCAGGGCACCCACATAGCTGTCCTTCTGGAAGGTGGGCACGTTGTCGTTGACGTCCAACACGTTGATCCTGACCCGGCCTGTGGTTTCCTCGCCACCCCCGTCCCGGGCGATGACTGTCAAGGTGAAGCGCTGGATGAGTTCATAGTCCAGCCTGGCAATCAGCATGATGAGTCCCGTGTCCTTGTCCAGAGAGAACCTATGCCAGGCAGGAAGGAGGAAGGGAAAGGACACCTTGGTTTCAAGCAGCTTGCAGAAAAGGGCCTGCATTTACCAGCCTGTCCTTGTCCAAGGTACTAAACAGAGAGAAATTAATGAAGTCTGAAATCTGCCTTCTCTTTCATTTTCCCTAAATAAGAAGAACAGCTAAGTTTAACAGGAGGTGGGGCAGGATGTGGCGGGCAGGGATCAGTGCCACATGAGGGGTGGCGTGGTGGTCAGGTACTGAAAGGGCAGGAGTGTGTTGATTTAATCAAAGAGGAGACGGGCAGAATGACCCTCTTCTTGCTGTGAACAAGAGTTTCTGCCTACTGGAGACATTTAGATGTTGAAGAACTGTGATGGCCAGAAATTCTTAAAACTGATACCACAGACATACAAAGGATCGTTAGTGACTATTAAGAAAAATTATATGCCAACAAACTGAACAATCTAGACAAAACGAATAAATTCCTGGAAACATACAACCTGCCAAGACTGAATCATGAAGAAATATAAAATCTGAACACACTGATTACTAGTAAGGGGATTGAACCAGTAATCAGAAATCTCCCCCAGGAGGAGCTTCAAGATGGCAGAAGAGTAAGACGCGGAGATCACCTTCCTCCCCACAGATACACCAGAAATACATCTACAACTCCTACAGAGCACCTGCTGAACGCTGGCAGAAGACCTCAGACCTCCCAAAAGGCAAGAAACTCCCCACGTACCTGGGTAGGGCAAAAGAAAAAAGAATGAGCAGAGACAAAAGGATAGGGACGGGGCCTGCACCAGTGGGAGGGAGCTGTGAAGGGGGAAAGGTTTCCACACAGTAGGAAGCCCCCCTTCGCAGGCGGTGACTGCGGGTAGCGGAGGGGGAAGCATCGGAGCCGCGGAGGAGAGTGCAGCCACAGGGGTGCGGAGGGCAAAGCGGTGAGACTCCCGCACAGAGAATCAGGGCCGACCGTCCCGGGAAAAGGTCTGGAGCTGCCGAAGAGGCAAGAGACTTTTTCTTGCCTCTTTGTTTCCTGGTGCGCGAGGAGAGGGGATTAAGAGCGCTGCTTAAAGGAGCTCCAGAGACGGGCGCGAGCCGCGGCTAAAAGCGCGGACCCCAGAGACGGGCATGAGATGCTAAGGCAGCTGCTGCCGCCACCAAAAAGCCTGTGTGCGAGCACAGGTCACTATCCACACCCCCTTCTGGGGAGCCTGTGCAACCCGCCACTGCTAGGGTCCCGGGATCCAGGGACAACTTCCCCGGGAGAACACAGCGTGCCTCAGGCTGGTGCAACGTCAAGCTGGCCTCTGCCGCCGCAGGCTCGCCCCGCCCTCCGTGCCCCTCCCCCCCCCCACCCCGCCTGAGTGAGCCAGAGCCCCCGTCAGCGGCTCCTTTAACCCCGTCCTGTCTGGGCGGGAACAGACGCCCTCAGGCGGCCTACATGCAGAGGCGGGTCCAAATCCAAAGCTGAACCCCAGGAGCTGTGCGAACAAAGAAAAGAAAGGGAAATCTCTCCCAGCAGCCTCAGGAGCAGTGGATTAAATCTCCACAATCAACTTGAGGTACCCTGCATCTGTGGAATACCTGAAAAGACAACGAATCATCCCAAATTGAGGAGGTGGACTTTGGGAGCAACGATATATATATATTTTTTTCCCCTTTTTCTCAGTTTGTGAGTGTGTATGTGTATGCTTCTGCATGTGATTTTGTCTGTATAGCTTTGCTTTTACCATTTGTCCTAGGGTTCAGTCTGTCCGTTTTTTTGTTTGTTTGTTTGTTTGTTTTAGTATAGTTTTTAGCACTTGTTATTTATCATTGGTGGATTTGTTTTCTGGTTTGGTTACTCTCTGTTTTATTACTTAAAATTTTTTTAATAATTACTTTTTATTTTTAATAACTTTTTAATTTAATTTTATTTTATCTTCTTTCTTTCTTTCTTTTCTCCCTTTTATTCTGAGCCATGTGGATGACAGGCTCTTGGTGCTCCAGCCAGGCGTCAGGGCTGCACCTCTAAGGTGGGAGAGCCAAGTTCAGGACATTGGTCCACAAGAGACCTCCCAGCTCCACGTAATATCAAACAGCAAAAACCCCCCAGAGACCTCCATCTTAACGCCAAGACCCAGATCCACTCAATGACCAGCAAGCTGCAGTGTTGGACACCCCATGCCAAACAACTAGAAAGACAGGAACACAACCCCACCCATTAGCAGAGAGGATGCCTAAAACCATAATAAGGCCACAGACACCCGAAAACACACCACCAGACGTGGACCTGCCCACCAGAAAGACAAGATCCAACCTCATCCACCAGAACACAGGCACTAGTCCCCTCCACCAGGAAGCCTACACCACCCACTGAACCAACCTTAGCCACTGGGGGCAGACATCAAAAACAATGGGAACTACGAACTTGCAGTCTGTGAAAAGGAGACCCCTAACACAATAAGTTAAGCAAAATGAGAAGACAGAGAAACACACAGCAGATGAAGGAGCAAGGTAAAAACCCACCAGACCAAACTAATGAAGAAGAAATAGGCAGTCTACCTGAAAAATAATTCAGAATAATGATAGTAAAGATGATCCCAAATCTTGGAAATAGAATGGAAAAAATACAAGAAACGTTTAACAAGGACCTAGAAGAACTAAAGAGCAAACAAACAATGATGAACAACACAAAAAATGAAATTAAATATTCGCCAAAAGGGATCAATAGCAGAATAACTGAAGCAGAAGAACAGATAAGTGACCTGGAAGATAAAATAGTGGAAATAACTACTGCAGAGCAGAATAAAGAAAAAAGAATGAAAAGAATTGAGGACAGTCTCAGAGAACTCTGGGACACCATTAAATGCATCAACATTTGAATTATAGCTGTCCCAGAAGAAGAAAAGAAAAAAAAGGGACTGAGAAAATATTGGAAGAGATTATAGTGGAAAACTTCCCTAATATGGGAAAGGAAATAGTTAATCAAGTCCAGGAAGCACAGAGAGTTCCATACAGGATAAATCCAAGGAGAAATGCACCAAGACACATATTAATCAAATTATCAAAAATTAAATACAGAGAAAAAGTATTAAAAGCAGCAAGGGAAAAACAACAAATAACATACAAGGGAATCCCCATAAGGTTAACAGCTGATCTTTCAGCAGAAACTCTGCAAGCCAGAAGAGAGTGGCAGGACATATTTAAAGTGATGAAGGGGAAAAACCTACAACCAAGATTACTCTACCCAGCAAGGACCTCATTCACATTTGACGGAGCAAAAGCTAAGAGAATTCAGCACCACCAAACCAGTTTTACAACAAATGCTAAAGGAACTTCTCTAGGCAGGAAACACAAGAGAAGGAAAAGACCTACAATAACAAACCCAAAACAATTAAGAACATGGTAATAGGAACATACATATCAATAATTACCTTAAACGTAAATGGATTAAATGCTCCAACCAAAAGACATAGACTGGCTGAATGGATACAAAAACAAGACCCGTATATATGCTGGCTACAAGAGACCCACTTCAGACCTAGGGACACATACAGACTGAAAGTGAGGGGATGGAAAAAGATATTCCATGCAAATGGAAATCAAAAGAAAGCTGGAGTTGCAATTCTCATATCAGACAAAATAGACTTTAAAACAAAGACTATTACAAGAGACAAAAAAGGACACTACATAATGATCAAGGGATCAATCAAACAAGAAGATATAACAACTGTAAATATTTATGCACCCAACATAGGAGCACCTCAATACATAAGGCAAATACTAAGAGCCACAAAAGGGGAAATTGACAGTAACACAGTCATAGTAGGGGACTTTAACACCCCACTTTCACCAATGGACAGATCATCCAAAATGAAAATAAATAAGGAAACACAAGCTTTAAATGATACATTAAACAAGATGGACTTAATTGATATTTATAGGACATTCCGTTCAAAAACAACAGAATACACTTTCTTCTCAAGTGCTCATGGAACATTCTCCAGGATAGATCATAACCTGGGTCACAAATCGAGCCTTGGTAAATTTAAGAAAACAAATCATATCAAGTATCTTTTCTGACAACAATGCTGTGAGACTAGATATCAATTACAGGAAAAATTCTGTAAAAAATACAAACACAGGGACGCTAAACAATACACTACTTAATAACCAGAGGTTACTGAAGAAATCAAAGAGGAAATCAAAAAAACCAGAGAAACAAATGACAGTGAAAACACAACGACCCAAAACCTACAGGATGAAGCAAAAGCAGTTCTAAGAGGGAAGTTTATAGCAATACAATCCTACCTTAAGAAACAAGAAAAATCTCAAATAAACAACCTAACCTTACACCTAAAGCAATTAGAGAAAGAAGAAGAACAAAACTGCAAAGTTAGCAAAAGAAAAGAAATCATAAATATCAGATCAGAAATAAATGAAAAAGAAATGAAGGAAATGATAGCAAAGATCAATAAAACTAAAAGCTGGTTCTTTGAGAAGCTAAACAAAATTGATAAACCACTTAGCCAGACTCATTAAGAAAAAAAGGGAGAAGACTCAAATCAATAGAATTAGAAATGAAAAAGGAGAAGTAACAACTGACACTGCAGAAATACAAAAGATCATGAGAGATTACTAAGAGCAACTCTATGACAATAAAATGGACAACATGGAAGAAATGGACAAATGCTTAGAAATGCACAACCTTACAAGATTGAACCAGGAAGAAATAGAAAATATGAACAGACCAATCACAAGCACTGAAATTGAAACTGTGATTTAAAATTTTCCAACAAACAAAAGCCCAGGACCAGAGGGCTTCACAGGCGAATTCCATCAAACATTTAGAGAAGAGCTAACACCTATCCTTCTCAAACTCTTCCAAAATATAGCAGAGGGAGGAACACCCCCAAACTCATTCTATGAGGCCACCATCACCCTGATACCAAAACCAGACAAAGATGCCACAAAGAAATAACACTGTAGGCCAATAACACCGATGAACAATGATGCAAAAATCCTCAACAAAATACTAGCAAACAGAATCCAACAGCACATTAAAGGATCATACACCATGATCAAGTGGAGTTTATCCCAGGAATGCAAGGATTCTTCAATATATACAAATCAATCAATGTGATACACCATATTAACAAACTGAAGAAGAAAAACCATATGATCATCTCTATAGATGCAGAGAAAGCTTTTGACAAAATTCAACACCCATTTATGATAAAAACCCTCCAGAAAGCAGGCATAGAGGGAACTTACCTCAACATAATAAAGGCCATATATGACAAACCCACAGTCAACATCATTCTCAATAGTGAAAAACTGAAACCATTTCCACTAAGATCAGGAACAAGACAAGGTTGCACACTCTCACCACTCTTATTCAACATAGTTTTGGAAGTTTTAGCCACAGCAATCAGAGAAGAAAAAGAAATAAAAGGAATCCAAATTGGAAAAGAAGAAGTAAAGCTGTCACTGTTTGCAGATGACATTATACTATACATAGAGAATCCTAAAGATGCTACGAGACAACTACTAGAACTAATCAATGAATTTGGTAAAGTAGCAGGATACAAAATTAATGCACAGAAATCTCTTGCATTCCTATACACTAATGGTGAAAAATATGAAAGTGAAATTAAGTAACCACTCCCATTTACCATTGCAACAAAAAGAATAAAATACCTAAGAATAAACCTACCTAAGGAGACAAAAGACTTGTATGCAGAAAACTATAAGACACTGATGAAAGAAATTAAAGATGATACAAATAGATGGAGAGATATACCATGTTCTTGGACTGGAACAATCAACATTGTGAAAATGACTATGCTACCCAAAGCAATCTACAGATACAATGCAATACCTACCAAATTACCAATGGCATTTTTCACAGAACTAGAACTAAAAATTTCACAATTTGTATGGAAATACAAAAGACCCGAATAGCCAAAGCAATCTTGACAAAGAGAAACGGAGCTGGAGGAATCAGGCTCCCTGACTTCAGACTATACTACAAAGCTACAGTAATCAAGACAGTATGGTACTGGCACAAAGCCAGAAAGATAGATCAATGGAAAAGGTTAGAAAGCACAGAGATAAACCCACGCACATATGGTCACCTTATCTTTGATAAAGGAGGCAAGAATATACAGTGGAGAAAAGACAGCCTCTTCAAAAAGTGGTGCTGGGAAAACTGGACAGCTACATGTCAAAGAATGAAATTACAACACTCCCTAACACCATACACAAAAGTAAACTCAAAATGGATTAAAGACCTAAATGTAAGTCCAGACACTATAAAACTCTTAGAGGAAAACATAGGAAGAACACTCCATGACATAAATCACAGCAAGATCCTTTTTGACACACCTCCTTGAGAAATGGAAATAAAAACAAAAATAAACAAATGGGACCTAATGAAACTTCAAAGCTTTTGCACAGCAAAGGAAACCATAAACAAGACAAAAAGACAGCCCTCAGAATGGGAGAAAATATTTGCAAATGAAGCAACTGACAAAAGATTAATATCCAAAATTTACATGCAGCTCAATATCAAAAAAAACAAACAACCCAATCCACAAATGGGCAGAAGACCTAAATAGACATTTCTCCAAAGAAGATATACAGATTGCCAACAAACACATGAAAGGATGCTCAACATCATTAATCATTAGAGAAGTGCAAATCAAAACTACAATGAGATATCACCTCACACCAGTCAGAATAGCCATCATCAAAAAATCTACAAGCAATAAATGCTGGAGAGGGTGTGGAGAAAAGGGAACCCTCTTGCAGTGTTAGTGGGAATGTAAATTGATAGAGCCACTATGGAGAACAGTATGAAGGTTCCCTAAAAGACTAAAAATAGAAATATCACATGACCCAGCAATTCCACTACTGGGCATATACCCTGAGAAAACCATAATTCAAAAAGAGTCATGTACCACAATATTCACTGCAGCTCTGTTTACAATAGCCAGGACATGTAAGCAACCTAGTGTCAATTGACAGATGAATGGATAAAGAAGATGTGGCACATATATACAATGGAATATTACTCAGCCATAAAAAGAAACGAAATTGAGTTATTTGTAGTGAGGTGGATGGACCTAGAGTCTGTCATACACAGTGAAGTAAGTCAGAAAGAGAAAAACAAATACCGTATTCTAACACATATATATGGAATCTAAAAATCAAAAAATAAATGGTCATGAAGAACCTAGGTGCAAGACGGGAATAAAGACACAGACCTGCTAGAGAATGGACTTGAGGATATGGGGAGGGGGAAGGGTAAGCTGGGACAAAGTGAGAGAGTGGCATGGACATATATACACTACCAAATGTAAAATAGATAGCTAGTGGGAAGCAGCCGCATACCACAGGGATATCAGCTTGGTGCTCTGTGACCACCGAGAGGGGTGGGATAGGGAGGGTGGGAGGGAGGGAGACGCAAGGGGGAAGAGATACGGGGATATATGTATATGTCTAACTGATTCACTTTGTTATAAAGCAGAAACTAACACACCATTGTAAAGCAATTATACTCCAATAAATATGTTTAAAAAAAAATGTCCCCCAAACAAAAGTCCAAGACCAGGTGGCTTCACTGGTGAATTCTATCAAAAATTTAAAGAACAATCAATTCCAATCCTTCTCAAACTCTTCCCAAAAACCGAAGAGTAAGGAGTACTTCCAAACTCATTTTATGATTCCAGCATTACCCTGATACCAAAACCAGACAAGGACAACACAAGAAAAGAAAATTACAGGCCAATATCCCTGATGGACAAAGATGTAAAAACTTCACAAAATATTAGCAAACCAAACTCAACAGAACATTAAGAGGATCATATATCATGATCAAGTGGGATTTATTCCAGGGATGCAAAGACGGTTCAACATCTGCAAATCAGTGTGACACACTACATTAACACAGTGATAGATAATATCATATGATCATTTCAATAAATACAGAATAAGCATGTGACAAATTTCAATATCCATTTATGATAACAATTCTCAACAAACTGGGTATAGAGGGAAAGTACCTCAGGATAATAAAAGCCATATGTGACAAGCCCAAAGCTAGCATTATACTCAATGCTGAAAATTTGAAAGCTTTATCTCTAAGATCAGAACAAGATAATGATGCCCACTCTCACCACTTTTATTCAACGTAGTACTGGAAGTCCTAGCTAGAACAATTAAGCAAGACAAAAAAGCCATTCAAATCTGAAAAGAAGTAAAATTGTCACTACTTGCAGATGACATGATATTATATAAAGAAACCCCAAGACTCCACCAAAAAAACTGTTAGAATAAAAGGAATTTGGTAAAGTTGCAGTATACAAAATCAATATACAAAAACCTGTTTCATATCTACACACTAAGAATGAACTATCAGAAAGAAAAATTAAGAAAAAAATCCCATTTACAGTTGCATCAAAAAACAATAAAATACTACCTAGGAATAAATTTAACCAAGGAGGTGAAAGACCTGCACACTGAAGAATATGACATTGATAAAAGAAATTGAAAAAGACCAATAAATGGAAAGATATTCCATGTTCATGGATTGGAAGAATTAATATTGCTAAAATTTCCATACTACCTAAAGCAATCTGCAGATTCAGTGCAGTCTCTATCAAAATTCCAATGGCATTTTTCACAGAAATAGAACAAACAATCCTAAACTTTGTGTGGAACCATAACAGACCCCCAGTAGCCAAAGTAATCTTGAGAAAGAAGAATAAAGCATCATGCTCCCTGATTTCAAACTATATCACAAAGTTATAGGAATCAAAACAGTATGGTAGTGGCATAAAAGCAAACACATAGATCAGAGGAATTCTGGCCTGAAGTGCTGGGTGGAGGCCTCTGTCTGTGGTACCCTATGAGCAAGTGAAACTAGATGAAGCACAAAGGAAAGGAAAAAAAATGTTCTTGTTGGGAGACAAGATGGCAGAGTAGAAGGATGTGACCTGACCTCTTCTTATGAAAAGACCAAAATCACAACTAACTACTGAATACCCATCAACAAAAAAAATGCTGGAACCTACCAAAAAAGATATCCTACATCCAGAAACAAAGAAAAAACCATAACGAGATGATATGAGGGGTGCAATCATGAAAAAATCAAATCCCATACCCACTGGGTGGGCAGCCCATAAACTGGAAAATAATTATATCACAGAAATTCTCCCACAGCAGTGAAAGTTCTGAGCCCCACATCAGGGTTCCCAGCCTGGGGGTCTGGCAATGGGAGGGGGAGCCCCCAGAGAATCTGGCTTTGAAGACCAGCAGGGTTTGATCACAGAAATTCCAAAGGACTGGGGGAAACAGAAACTCCACTTGTGGAGTGTGCACACAAGGTCTTGTGCACACCAGGACCCAGGAAAAAAAAGCAGTGACCTCATAAGAGCCTGGACCACACCTACCTGCTGGTATTGGCACGTCTACTGCAAATGTGGGGGCAGTTGTGGCTTACTGCATGGACAAAGACATGGGAAGCCACAGTTCTGGTGAGTATTTATTGGCATAAGCCCTCCTGGAGGTGGCCATTTTCTCACAAAGACCTGGCCCCAACCAACAGCCTGTAGGCTCCAGTGCTGGGATGCCTCAGACCAAAAAACAAACAAGGAGGGAAAACAGCCTTACCCATCAACAGACAGGCTCCTGAAAGTCTTCCTGACCACAAAACTGCCTGCTAAACACAACCACTGACAAAGCTCTGCCCATCAGAGGGACAAGATCCAGGTCCACCTGCCAGTGGGCAGGAACCAGTAGCTCCCACCAGGAAACCTGCACAAGCCTCTCAGAATGCCTCATCCACCAGGGTGCAGAAAGCAGAAGCAAGAAGAACTACAGCACCGCAGCCTGTGGAACGGAAACCGTAATCATAGCAAGTTAGACAAAATAAGATAGCAGAGGAATATGTTTCCAGAAGGAAAAACACAAAACCCCAGAAGAACAACTAAGTGAAGAGGAGATAGGCAATCTACTCAAAAAAGAATTCAGAGAAATGATAGTAAAGATGTTCCAAGATCTCAGAAAAAGAATGGCGGCACAGATCAAAAAGACACAAGAAATATTTAACAAAGACCTAGAAGAACTACAGAACAGACAAACAGAGATGAATACAATAAATGAAATGAAAAATACACTAGAAGGAATCAATAGCAGAGTAACGGAGGCAGAAAACTGATAAGTGACCTGGAAGACAGAATGGTGGAAATCACTGCCACAGAACAGAATAAAGAAAAAAGAATGAAAAGAAATGAAGACAGTCTAAGAGACCTCTGGGACATTAAATGCACCAACGTTTGCATTATAGGGGTCCCAGAGAAGAAGAAGAGAGAGAAAGGACCTGAGAAAATATGTGAATAGATAATAGCTGCAAACTTCTCTAACATGGGGAAGGAAATAGGCACCTGAGTCCAGGAAGCATGGAGAGTCCCTGGCAGGCTAAACCCAAGGAGGAACATGCCAAGACACAGAGTAATCAAAATGACAAAAACTAAAGACAAAGAAAAAATATTAAAAGTAACAAGAGAAAAGCAACAAATAACACACAAGGGAACTCCCATAAGTTTATCAGCTGATTGCTCAGCAGCAACTCTGCAGGCCAGAAAGGAGTGGCATGATATATTTAAAGTGATGAAAGGGAAGAACCTACAACCAAGAATACCCTACACAGCAAGGCTCTCATTAAGATTAGATGGGGAGGGACTTCCCTGGTGGTCCAGTGGTTAAGACTTTGCGTTCCAGTGCAGGGGTTGCAGGTTCAATCTCTGGTTGGGGAGCTAAGATCCCACATGCCTCGGGGCCAAAGAACCAAAACAAACAGCAGAAGCGATTTTGTAACAAATCCAATAAAGACTTTAAAAATGGTCCATATAAAAAAAAATCTTAAAAAAAATAGATTTGATGGATAAATCAAAATCTTTACAGATAAGTAAAAACTAAAAGGGCTTCCCTGGTGGCGCAGTGGTTGAGAGTCCGCCTGCTGATGCAGGGGACACGGGTTCAAGCCCCGATCCGGGAAGATCCCACATGCCGTGGAGCGGCTGGGCCCGTGAGCCATGGCCGCTGAGCCTGCGCACCGCAACGGGAGAGGCCCGCGTACCGCAAAAAAAATAAAACTGAGAGGATTCAGCACCACCAGACCAGCTTTACAACAAATACTAGGGGAACTTCTTTAGGCAGAAAAGAAAAGGCCACAACTAGAAACAAGAAAATTATGAATGTGAAAGCTCACCGGTAAAGGCAAGCATACAGTAAAGGTAAGAAATCATCCACACACAAATATGTATCAAAACCAGCATTCGTGAGAAGAGGAGACGACAGATGCAGGATGCTGGAAATGCATTTGAAATTAAGAGACCAGCAACTCGTTTATATATAGACTGCTATATCAAAACCTCATGGGAACTGCAAACCAAAAGTCTACAATAGATACACACACACACACACACACACACACACACACACAAACATACACACAAAAGAAAGCAATCCAAACATGAAACTAAAGATAATCATCAAATCACAAGAGAACAAATGAGGAAAGGAACAAAAAGAAATCCACAGAAACAAATCCAAAAGAGTTAACAAAATGGCAATAAGAATATACTTATTGACAATTACCTTAAATGTAAATAGATTAAATGCTCCAACCAAAAGACACAGACTGGCTGAATGGATACAAAAACAAGACCCAGATATATGCTGTGTATAAGAGATCCACTTCAGATCTAGGGACACATACAGACTGACAGTGAGGGGATGGTAAAAGGTATTCCATGCAAGTAGAAATCAAAAGAAAGCTGGAGTAGCAATACTCATATCAGACAAAATAGACTTTAAAATAAAGACTTAAAAGAGACAAAAAAGGACACTACATAATGATCAAGGGATAAGACTGAGAAGAAGACATAACAATTGTAAATATATATGCACCCAACATAGGAGGACCTCAATATATAAGGCAAATGCTAACAGCCACACGTGGAGAAAGTGACAGTAACATAACAACAGTAGGGGACTTTAACACCCCACTTACATCAATGGACAGATAATCCAGACAGAACATCAATAAGGAACCACAGGCCTTAAATAACACATTAGACCAGATAGACTTATTTGATATTTATAGAACATTCCATCCAAAAGCAGTAGAATACACAGTCTTCTCAAGTGCACATGGAACATTCTCAGGATACGTCACATGCTGGTCCATGAAACAAGGCTTGGTAAATTTAAGGAAATTGAAATCATATCAAGCCTCTTTTCAGACCACAATGTTATGACATTAGAAATCAATTACAAGAAAAAAAAACTGTAAAAAACATAAACACGTGGAGGCCAAACAATATATTACCAAACAACCAATGGATCACAGAAGAAATTGAAGAGGAAATAAAGAAATACCTACAGACAAATGACAAAAGAACACAATGATCCAAAACCTATGGGACACAGCAAAAGCAGTTCTAAGAGGGAAGTTTGTAGCAATAAAATCTTACCTCAGGAAACAAGAAAAATCTCAAATAAACAACCTAACCCTACAGCTAAAGCAACTAGAGAAAGAAGAACAAATAAAACCCAAAGTCAGTAGAAGAAAAGAAATCATAAAGATGAGAGCAGAAATAAGTGAAATAGAGACAAAGAAAACAATAGAAAAGATCAATGAAACTAAAAGCCGGTTCTTTGAAAAGATAAACAAAATTGATAAACCTTTAGCCAGACTCGTCAAGATAAAAAGAGAGAGGCTCAAATCAATAAAATTAGTAATAAAAAATAAGTTACAACAGACTTCAGAAATACAAAGGATAATAAGAGACTACTATAAGCAACTATATGTCAATAAAATGGACAACCTAGAAGAAGTGGACAAATGCTTAGAAAGGTACAATCGCCCAAGACTGAACCAGGAAGAAATAGAAAATATGAACAGACCAGTCACAAGTACTGAAATTGAACCTGTGATTTAAAAACTTCTAACAAACAAAGTCCAGGGCCACATGGCTTCACAGGCAAATTCTATCAAACATTTAGAGAAGAGCTAACACCTATCCTTCTCAAACTCTTCCAAAATATAGCAGAGGGAGGAACATTCCCAAACTCTTTCTACAAGGCCACCATCACCCTGATACCAAGACCAGACAAAGATACCACAAAAAAAAAAAAAAAAAAAGAAAGAAAATTACAGGCCAATATCACCAATGAACATAAATGCAAAAATTCTCAGCAAAATACTAGCAAAACAAATCTGACAATACATTAAAAGGATCATTCACCATAATCAAGTGGGATTTATCTCATGGATGAAAGGACTTTTCAATAACTGCAAATCATTCAGTGTGATACACCACATCAACAAACTGAAGAATAAAAACCTTATGATCATCTCAATAGATGCAGAAAAAGCTTTTGACCAAATTCAATACCCGTTTATTATAGAAACTCTCCAGATAGTGGGAATAGAGGAAACATAATAAAGGCCATATATGACAAGCCACAGTTAACATCATTCTCAACGGTGAAAAGCTGAAAGCATTTCCTCTAAGATCAGGAACAAGACAAGATGTCCACTCTCACCAGTTTTATTCAACATAGTTTTGGAACTCCTGGCCACAGCAGAGAACAAAAAGAAATAAAGGAATCCAAATTGGGAAAGGAGAAGTAAAACCATCACTGTTTGCAGATGACATTATACATAGAAATCCTAAAAATGCTACCAGAAAACTACTAGAGCTCATCAATGAATTTGGTAAAGTTGCAGGATACAAAATTAATACACAGAAATCTCTTACATTCCTATACACTAACAATGAAAGATCAGAAGAGAAATTAAAGAAACAATCCCATTTACCATCACATCAAAATGAATAAAATACTTAGGAATAAACCCACCTAAGGAGGCAAAGACCTGTACTCTGAAAACTATAAGACACTGTTGAAAGAAATCAAAGATGACACAAACAGATGGAAAGGTATACCATATTCTTGGTTTGGAAGACTCAATATTTTCAAAATGACTATAATATCCAAGGCAATCTACAGATTCAGTGCAATCCCTATCAAATTACCAATGGCATTTTTTCACAGGTCTAGAACAAAAAAATTTTTAATTTGCATGGAAACACAAAAGACCCTTAATAGCCAAAACAATGCTGAGAAAGAAAAATGGAGCTGGAAGAATCAGGCTCCCTGACTTTGGACTATACTACAAAGCTGAAGTTATCTAAACAGTATGCTACTGGCACAAAAACAGAAATACAGATCAATGAAACAAGGTATAAAGCCCAGAAATAAACCCACACACCTAAGGTCAATTAATCTATGACAAAGGATGCAAAAATATACAATGGAGAAAAGACAGTCTCTTCAACAAATGGTGCTGGGAAAACTGGAAAACTATGTGCAAAAGCATGAAATTAAAACATCCTTTAGCACCATACACAAAAATAAACTCAAAATGGATTAAAGACCCAAGTGTAAGGACAGATACTATAAACCTCTTGAAAACACAGGCAGAACACTCTGACATAAATCGCAGCAATTTCTTTTTCAATCCATCTCCTAGAGTAATGGAAATAAAAACAAAAATAAACAAATGCGACATAATTAAACTCAAAACTTTGGCACAGGGCTTCCCTGGTGGCGCAGTGGTTGAGAGTCCACCTGCCGATGCAGGGGACACGGGTTCGTGCCCCGGTCTGGGAGGATCCCGCATGCCGCGAAGCGGCTGGGCCCGTGGGCCATGGCCGCTGAGCCTGCGCGTCCGGGGCCTGTGCTCCGAACGGGAGAGGCCATAGCGGTGAGAGGCCCGCGTACCACAAAAAACAAAACAAAACAAAACAAAACTTTGGCACAGCAAAAGAAACCATAAACAAAATGAAAAGACAACCCACTGAATGGGAGAAAATATTTGCAAATGATGCAACTGACAAGGGATTAATCTCCAAAATCTACAAACAGCTCATGCAGCTCAATATCCAAAAACAAACAAGCAAACAACCAGACAACTCAATCAAAAAATGAGCAGATTAAACAGACATTTCTCCAGAGAAGACATACAGATGGCCAAAAGGCACATGAAAAGATGCTCAACACTGCTAATTATTAGAGAAATGGAAATCAAAACTACAATGAGGTAAAACCTCACCCCCATCAGAATGGCCATCATCAAAAAGTCTAAAAACAATAAATGCTGGAGAGGGCATGGAGAAAAGGGAATGCTCCTACACTGCTGGTGGGAATGCAAATTTGTACAACCACTATGGAGAAATACATGGAGGTTCTTTGAAAAAATAAAACTAGAGCTACCATATGATCCAGCAATCCTACTCCTGGGTATATATGTGGAGAAACCCATAATTCGAAAAGATACATGCACCCCAATGTTCACTGCAGCACTATTTATGATAGCCAAGAAAGGGAAGAAACCTAAATGTCCTCTGACAGCTGAATGGGTAAAGAAGGTGTGGTACATATATACAGTGGAATATTACTCAGCCATAAGAACGAACGAAATTATGCCATTTGCAGCAACATGAATGGACCTAGAGATTATCATCCTAAATGCAGTAAGTCAAACAGAGGAAGACAGATACCATATGATATCACTTATATGCAGAATCTAAAAAAGAATGACCCAAATGAACTTATTTCCAAAACAGAAAGAGGCTCAGAGACATAGAAAACAAACTTTCCTCTTTCCAAAGGGGAAAGGCTGTGGGAGAGGAGGGATAATTTGGGAGTGTGGGACTGACATATACACACTACTACATATAAAATAGATAATCAACAAGGACCTACTCTATAGCACAGGGAACTCTACTAAATATTCTGTAATAACCTATATGGGAAAAGAATCTGACAAAGAATGGATATATGTATTTGTATAACTAAATCACTGTGCTGTACACCTGAAACTAATAGAACATTGTAAATCAACTACACTCCAGTATAAAATAAAAATTAAAAAAAAAGAAAAAAAACACCAAAAGAATTAAACTGGGCCACTATTTTATATCATATACAAAAATCAATTGCAAATGGATTAAAAACTTTAATGTAAGACCTGAAACCACAAAACTAGAAGGAGAGCTAGGCAGTAATCTTCTTGCCATCACTCTTAATGATGACTTCTTGGACTTGACACCAAAAGCAAAGGCAACAAAATAAAAAACAAAGAAGTGGGACTACATTAAACTAAAAAGCTTGTGAACAGCAAAGGAAGCCATCAACAAAATCAAAAGACAGCCTACGGAATAGGAGAATATTTTTGCAAATCATGTATCAGATGAGGGGTTCATATCCAAAATATTCACGTAAAGATCTCATATAACTCAATAGCCAAAAAAAAAAAAGAAACAAAAAAACCCAAAAAACAAAAGACAAAATAAAACAAAAAACAATTTTAAAAATGGGCAGAGACTCTGAATAGTCATTTTTCTAAAGGGGACATCCAGATGGCCAACAGGCATACAAAAAGATGCTCAACATCACTAATCACCAGGGAATTGCAAAGCAAAACCACAGTGAGATATCACCTCACACCTGTCAGAATTGTTATCATCAAAAACCAAGAAGTAACAAGCGTTGGCAAGAATGTGAAGAAAGGAAATGCTTGCGCACTGTTGGTGGGAATGTATCAATAAATTGGAGCAGCCACTGTGGTAAAGAGTATGGAGGTTCCTCAAAAAACTAAAAATAGAGCTACCATATCATCCAGCAACTCCATCTCTGGGCATTTATCTGAAGAAAACAAAAACTTGAAAAGGTATCTGTACCCCCATGTTCACTGCAGCATTATATATAATAGTCAAGGTGTGGAAACAATGTAAATGTCCATCAAAGAATGAATGGATAAAGAAAATGTGGGGTGTGTGTGTACACATCACACACACACAATGGAATATTATTCAGCCATAAAAAGAAGGAAATCCTGCCATTTGTGACAATATGAATGGATCTCCTGAGGTATTATGCTAAGTGAAATAAATCAGACAGAGAAAGAAAAATACAATCTGATCTTACTTATATGTGGAATCTAAAACAAACAAACAAACAAAAACAGAGTTCATAAATACAGAGAACATTGGTGGTTGCTAGAGGCAGGGTGTGGAAGGTGGATGGGAAATATGGCTGAAAGGGGTTAAAAAGGACAAACTCTACAAGCAACTCTATGCCAATAAAATGGACAACCTGGAAGAAGTGGACAATTTCTTAGAAAAGCATAACCTTCCGAGACCGAAATAGGAAGAAATAGAAAATATAACCAGAACGATCACAAGCACTGAAATTGAAACTGTGATTAGAAATCTTCCCACAAACAAAAGCCCAGGACCAGATGGCTTCACAGGCGAATTCTATCAAACATTTAGAGAAGAGCTGACACCTATCCTTCTCAAACTCTTCCAAAATATAACAGAGGGAGGAACACTCCCAAAATCACTCTATGAGGCCACCATCATCCTGATATCAAAACCAGACAAAGATGTCACAAAGAAAGAAAACCATAGGCCAATATCACCGATGAACATAGATGCAAAAATCCTCAGCAAAATACTAGCAAACAGAATTCAACAGCACATTAAAAGGATCCTACACCATGACCAAGTGGGGTTTATCCCAGGAATGCAAGGATTCTTCAATATACACAAATCAATCAATGTGATAAACTATATTAAAAAACTGAAGGAGAAAAACCATATGATCATCTCAATAGATGCAGAAAAAGCTTTCGACAAAATTCAACACCCATTTATGATAAAAACCCTGCAGAAAGTAGGCATAGAGGGAACTTACCTCAACATAATAAAGGCCATATATGACAAACTCACAGCCAACATCGTTCTCAATGGTGAAAAACTGAAACCATTTCCACTAAGATCAGGAACAAGACAAGGTTGCCCACTCTCACCACTATTACTCAACATAGTTTTGGAAGTTTTAGCTACAGCAATCAGAGAAGAAAAAGCAATAAAAGGAATCCAGATCAGAAAAGAAGAAGTAAAACTGTCATTATTCACAGATGACATGATACTATACATAGAGAATCCTAAAGATGCCATGAGAAAACTACTAGAACTAATCAATGAATTTGGTAAAGTAGCAGGATAGAAAATCAGTGCACATAAATCTCTTGCATTCCTAGACACTAACGATGAAAAATCTGAAAGAGAAATTAAGGAAACACTCCCATATACCATTGCAACAAAAAGAATAAAATACCTAGGAATAAACCTACATAAGGAGACAAAAGACTTGTATGCAGAAAACTATAAGACACTGATGAAAGAAATTAATGATGATACAAACAGAGGAGAGATAGATCATGTTCTTGGGTTGGAAGAATCAACATTGTGAAAATGACTATTCTACCCAAAGCAATCTACAGATTCAATGTAATCGCTGTCAAACTACCAATGGCATTTTTCACAGAACTAGAACAAAAAATTTCACAATTTCTATGGAAGCACAAAGGACCCCGAATAGCCAAAGCCATCTTGAGAAAGGAAAACAGAGCTGGAGGAATCAGGCTCCCTGACTTCAGACTATACTACAAAGCTACAGTAATCAAGACAGTATGGTACTGGCACAAAAACAGAAATATAGATCAATGGAACAGGATAGAAAGCCCAGAGATAAACCCACGCACATATGGTCACCTTATTTTTGATAAAGGAGGCAAGAATATACAATGGAAAAAGACAGCCTCTTCAAAAAGTGGTGCTGGGAAAACTGGACAGCTACATGTCAAAGAATGAAATGAGAACACTCTCTAACACCATACACAAAAATAAACTCAAAATGGATTAAAGACCTTAATGTAAGTCCAGATACTATAAAACTCTTAGAGGAAAACATAGGCAGAACACTCCAAATCACAGCAAGATCCTTTTTGACACACCTCCTAGAGAAATGGAAATAAAAACAAAAATAAACAAATGGGACCTAATGAAACTTAAAACCTTTTGCACAGTAAAGGAAACCATAAACAAGATGAAAAGACAGCCCTCAGAATGGGAGAAAATATTTGCCAATGAAGCAACTGACAAAAGATTAATCTCCAAAATTTACAAGCAGCTCATGCAGCTCAGTATCAAAAAAACAACCCAATCCACAAATGGGCAGAAGACCTAAATAGACATTTCTCCAAAGAAGATATACAGATTGCCAACAAACACATGAAAGGATGCTCAACATCACTAATCATTAGAGAAATGCAAATCAAAACTACAATGGGGTATCACCTCACACCAGTCAGAATGGCCATCAACAAAAAATCTACAAACAATAAATGCTGGAGAGGGTGTGGAGAAAAGGGAACCCTCTTGCAGTGTTAGTGGGAATGTAAATTTATACAGCCACAATGGAGAACAGTATGGAGGTTCCCTAAAAAACTAAAAATAGAATTACCATATGACCCAGCAATCCCACTACTGGGCATATACCCTGAGAAAACCATAATTCAAAAAGAGTCATGTACCACAATGTTCATTGCAGCTCTATTTACAATAGCCAGGACATGGAAGCAACCTAAGTGTCCATCGACAGATGAATGGATAAAGAAGATATGGCACATATATACAATGAAATATTACTCAGCCATAAAAAGAAATGAAATTGAGTTATTTATAGTGAGGTGGATGGACTTAGAGACTGTCATACACAGTGAAGTAAGTCAGAAAGAGAAAAATAAATACCATATGCTAACACACATATATGGAATCTAAAAAAAAAAAGGTTCTGAAGAACCTAGGGGCAGGACAGGAATAAAGATGCAGATGTAGAGAATGGACTTGAGGACATGGGGAGGGGGAAGAGTAAGCTGGGATGAAGTGAGAGAGTGGCATTGACATATATACACTACCAAATGTAAAATAGATAGCTAGTGGGAAGCAGCCACATAGCACAGGGAGATCAGCTCAGTGCTTTGTGACCACCTAGAGGGGTGGAATAGGGAGGGTGGGAGGGATATGCAAGAGGGAGGAGATATGGGGATATATATATATATATATATATATATATATATGTATAGCTATAGCTGATTCACTTTGTTATAAAGCAGAAACATGCTACTGTAAAGAAATTATACTCCAATAAAGATGTTAAAAAAAAAAGGACAAACTTACAGCTCTAAAATAAGTGTCATGTGGGTGTAATATACAGCATGGTGACTATCTTTAATAATACAGTACTGCATATTTGAAAGTTGCTAAAGGAGTAGATTTTAAAAGTTCTTATCACAGGAAAAAAATTTTTGTAACTAAGAATGGTGATGGATGTTAACTAGACTTATTGTGGTGATCGTTTTGCCACATATATTGATACAAATATTGAATCACTATGTTGTACACCTGAAACTAATATAATGTTATATGTAATTATATCTCAATAAAAAGTAAAGCGCATTGGGGCAATTTAAAAAAAAGAAATTCTTCCATCCAGATGATTTTGCATCAAAAGCTTTAAATGGGCAGTCAGCAATGGGAGGGGTGACTCGTCCTTTCTTGGGAGCGTGTCTTCCACTCAAGGGGCTGAACCTTGAGTAAGAGGCTGGCAAATGTCTCTGGGGGAGGAGTAAGGTCCAGTGACACCATCCCTCCATGAACATCTTTCTTGGGAACCTCGTCTGAGCTGTCAGTTGACGTTTGTGTGCTCTGAGCTGTTCCACAGCTGCCAGCCACTGAGCCTGGAAGGTTCTGGCTCTGAGACCAGGAAAGTCCCCACCCCAGTAGATGGGAAGGGATGAGAAAAATCCAAGAGGATCAGGACAAGGCCACATGAACACGGGTGTCCCGAGGGACAGGGGTGTTCTGTGAATTGGTCCTGTTGTTGGTTCCTTCCTCCCAACTGGAGAGTGGCTGAGAATTGCTAGGTACACCTAACAGTCTCTGTCTCTTCCTGGTCATTTACACAGATTTGGGGCCGGTAATCCAAGCTGACAGACACCGTCTTACTCATCCTGTTGGGCTTCCAGATGCATCAGACACTTTGTTTTCAGGAACAGACATGCCCTCTGAATTCAACCTGGCTTTGATCACGTTGAAAATGAGAGGGCTTCCACTTGGCTCAGTTTAACTGAAGACAAGGGAAAGAGATGGCCTAGAACCTTGGTGGGTGACATGGCAAAGCTGGCACAGGTCAGGCAGTGAGCACACCAACCCACCTAATGGCTATGGCAGGTTGAGAGCCCCTTCCTGCTGGAGGCTGTGTATCCAGGTGGTGAAGACCACATGCTGAGGCCTGGCCTTGGCGTTTACCAGTTGTGTGACTTTGGGCAAGTAACACAGACTCTAAGCGGGGATGATAAGTGTACTTAGCACTGAGTTCTCCAGCATTTAGTTGTGAGGATTACATCAGATAACATGGGTAAAGCAGTTGACAAAGAGCTTGATACAAAGTGAGGGCTTCATAAATACAGCCACTGTTGCTGCTGCTGCTGGTGTGCTGTCCTTAGCGTTTCAGTTTCCTCATTCCTGAAGATAGCAGAGTGGAAGGACTCAAGCTCACCCTGTCTCATGAAAGTACCAAACTGCTGAACAACCATCAACAAAAGACCCAAACCTACCAAAAAAGGCATTCTACATCCAAAGTAGAACTCACAACAAAATGGTAGGAGGGGTGCTTTCATGATATAATCAAATCCCATACCCGTCGGTGGGTGACCCACAAATGGGAAAATAATTATATCACACAGATTCTCCCACAGGAGTGAGAGTTCTGAGCCCTGCTTTCAGGCTTCTCAGCCTGGAGGTCTGGCATCCAGAGGAGGAGCCCCCGGAGCATTTGGCTTTGAAGGCCAGTGGGGCTTGAGTGCAGGAGTTCCACAGGACTGGGGGAAACAGAGACTCCATTCTTGGAGGGCACACACAAGGTTTCACATGTACTGGGAACCAGGGCAAAGCAGTGACTCCACAGGAGCCTGAGGCAGACATACTTGAGGGTCTTGTAGGGCCTCCTGGGGAGGTGGAGGTTGTCTGTGGCTCACTGTGTGGGAAAGGACACTGGGGATAGAAACCTCAGTGAATATTCACTGGTGTGAGCTCTGCCGGAAATCACCATTTTGGCATCAAGACCTGGGCCCACCCAACACCCTGTAGGCTCCAGTGCTGGGACACCTCAGGCCAAACAACCAATAGTGTGGGAACACAGCCACACCCATCAGCAGACAGGCTGCCTAAAGTCATCCTGATCCTACAGCTGCCTGCTAAACACACCCCTTGGCATGGCCCTGCCCACCAGAGGGACAAGATCCAGCTCCACCAGCTAGTGGGCAGGCACCAGCCACTTCCACTAGGAAGCCTGCACAAGCCCCTGGACCAAGCTTACCTATCAGGGGGCAGACACCAGTAGCTAGAGGAGCTACAATCTTACAACCTGAGGAATGGAGGCCACAAACACAGAAAGTTAAACAAAATGAGATGGCAGAGGAACATATTCCAGATGGAGGAACAAGATAAAACTTTGGAAGACCAACTAAGTGAAGTGGAGATAGGCAATCGTCTTGAAAAAAAATTCAGAGTAATGATAGTAAAGATATCAAAGATCTCGGAAGAAGAATGGAGGCACAGACTCAGAAGATACAAGAAATGTTTAACAAAGAGCTAGAACATTTAAAGAACAAGCAGAGGGCTTCCCTGGTGGCGCAGTGGTTGAGAATCTGCCTGCCAATGCAGGGGACATGGGTTCGAGCCCTGGTCTGGGAAGATCCCACATGCTGCAGAGCAACTGGGCCTGTGAGCCACAACTACTGAGCCTGCGCGTCTGGAGCCTGTGCTCCGCAACGAGAGGCCACGATAGTGAGAGGCCCGCGCACCGCAATGAAGAGTGGCCCCCGCTTGCTGCAACTAGAGAAAGCCCTCGCACAGAAACGAAGACCCAACACAGCCAAAAATAAATTAAAAAAAAGAACAAGCAGATATGTACAATAGAATAACTGAAATGAAAAATACACTAGGAAGAATCAATAGCAGAACAAATGAGGCAGAAGAGCAATAAATGAGCTGGAAGACAGAGTGGTGGAAATCACCACTATGCAACAGAATAAAAGAAAAAGAATGAAAAGAAATAAGCAGTCTCAGAGACCCGTGGTACAACATTAAATGCACCAACATTCACATTATAGGGATCCCAGAAGGAGATGAGAGAGAAAAGGGCCTGAGAAAATATTCGAAGAGATAATACCTGAAAACTTCCCTAACATGGGAAAGGAAATATTCACTCAAGTCCAGGATATGCAGAGTCCCATACAGGATAAATCCAAGGAGGAACACACCAAGACACATAGTAATCAAACTGACAAAAATTAAAGACAAAGAAAATATATTAAAAGCAACAAGAGAAAAGCAACAAATAACATGCAAGGGAACTCCCATAAGGTTATCATGATTTTTCAGCATAAACTCTGCAGGCCAGAAGCGAGTGGCATGATATATTTAATGTGATGAAAGGGAATAACTACAACCAAGAATACTCTACTCAGCAAGGTTCTCATTCGATTCAGTGGAGAGATCAAAACCTTTACAAACAAGCAAAAGCTAAGAATTCAGCATCACAAAACCAGCTTTACAAGAAATACTAAAGGAACTTCTCTAGACAGAAAAGAAAAGGCCACAACTAGAAAAAAGAAAATTCTGAATGGGGAAGCTCTCCGGTAAAAGCAAACATACAGGAAAGGTAGGAAATCATCCACACACAAATATGATATCAAAACCAGCATTCATGAGAAGAGGAGAGTACAGAGGCAGCATATTGGAAATGCACTGAAAATTAAGTGAGCAGTAACTTGAAATAATCTTGTATATATGTAGACTGCTATATCAAAACCTCATGGGAACTGCAAACCAAAAATCTACAATAGATACACACACACAAAAGAAAACAATCTAAACACAACAGTAAAGACTGTCATGAAATCACAAGAGAACAAAAGAGGAAGGGAAGAAAAAAGACCTACAGAAGCAAATCCAGAACAGTTAACAAAATGGCAATAAGAACATACTTATAAATAATTACCTTAAATATAAATGGATTAAATGCTCCAACCAAAAGACACAGACTGGCTGAATGGATACAAAAATAAGACCCGGATATATGCTGTGTACAAGAGATCCACTTCAGACCTAGGGACACATACAGACTGACAGTGAGGGGATGGAGAAAGGTATTCCATGCAAATGGAAATCAGAAGAAAGCTGGAGGAACAATATTCACATCAGACAAAATAGACTTTAAAATAAAGACTGTTACAACAAGAGACAAAGAAGGATACTACATAATGTTCAAGGGATCAATCCAAGAAGAATATATAACAATTGTAAGTATATATGCACCCAACATAGGAGCACCAAATATATATGGCAAACACTAACAGCCATAAAAGCAGAAATCTACGGTAACACAGTAATAGTGGGAGACTATAACACCCCACTTTCATCAATGGACAGATCATCCAGACAGAAGATCAATAAGGAAACAGGTCTTAAATGACTCATTAGACCAGATGGACTTAATTGATATTTATAGAACATTCCATCCCAAAGCACCAGAATACACATTCTTCTCAAGTGCATATGGAACATTCTCCAGGATAGATCACATCTTGGGCCACAAATCAAGCCTTGGTAAATTTAAGAAAACTGAAATCACATCAAGCATCTTTTCTGACCACAATGGTATGAGATTAGAAATCAGCTACAAGATAAAAATCTGTAAAAAGAACACAAACACATGGAGGCTAAACAATATGTTACCAATCAACCAGTGGATCACTGAAGAAATCAAAGAGGGAATAAAACAATACCTACAGACTAATGACAACCAAAACACAATGATCCAAAACCTATGGGATGCAGCAAAAGCAGTTCTAAGAGGGAAGTTTGGAGCAATACAATCTCACCTCAGGAAAAAAGAAAAATCTCAAATGAATAACCTAGCCTTATAACTAAAGCAACTAGAGAAAGAAGAACAAACAAAACCCAAAGTTAATAGAAATCATAAAGATCAGACCAGAAATAAATGAAATAGCCATGAAGGAAACAATAGAAAAGATCGATGAAACTAAAAGCTGGTTCTTTGAAAAGATAAACAAAATTGATAAACCTTTAGCCAGACTCATCAAGAAAAAAAGAGAGGGCTGAAAAAAATAAAATTTGAAATGAAGAAGGGCAGTTACAAGGGACACCACAGAAATACAAAGGATCATAAGAGACTACTACAGGCAACTATATGGCAATAAGATGGACAAGCTAGAAGAAATGGACAAATTCTTAGAAAGGTATAATCTCTCAAGACTGAACTAGGAAGAAACAGAAAATATGAACAAACCAATCACAAGTATTGGAATTGAAACTGTGATTTAAAACATCCAACAAGGGACTTCCCTGGTGGTCCAGTGGTAAAGAATCTGCCTTCCAATGCAGGGGACACAGGTTTGATCCCTGGTCGGGGAACTAAGGTCCCACATACCACGGGGCAACTAAGCCTGCATGCCACAAACACTGAGCTTGTGCAACTCAGTGAGAGAGTCTGCGTGCTGCAAACTACAGAGCCCATGCGCTCTGGAGCCTGCACGCCACAGCTACAGAGCCCACATGCCCTGGAGCCCACATGCCACAACTAGAGAGAGAAAACCTGCACATCACAACTAGAGAGAAGCCTGCATGCCACAACTAGAGAGAAGCCCATGCACCACAACTAGAGAGAAGCCTGCGTACTGCAATGAAAACCCCGTGCCTCAACGAAAGATCCCACGTGCCACAATTAAGGCCTAACACAGCCAAAAACATTAAGAAAATAAATAAATTTTTAAAAAATCCAACAAAGAAAAGTCTAGGATCAGGCTTCACAGGAGAATTCTATCAAACATTTAGAGAAGAGTTAATACCTATCATTCTGAAACTCTTCCAAAAACTGCAGAGGAAGGAGCACTCCCAAGCTCATTGTATAAGCCTACCATCAGCCTGATACCAAAACCAGACAAAGATACCACAGAAAAAGAAAATTATAGGCCAACATCACTGATGAACATAGACACAGAAATCCTCAACAGAATACTAATGAACCGAATCCAACAATACATTAAAAGGATCATATACCATGATCAAGTGGGAGTTATCCCAGGGATGCAAGGATTTTTCAATATCCACAAATCAATCAGTGTGATACACCACATTAAGAAATTGAAGAATAAAAACCATATGATCATCTCAATAGATGCAGAAAAAGCTTCTGATAAAAGTCAACACCCATTTATGATAAAAACTCTCCAGGGACTTCCCTGGTGGTCCAGTGGGTAAGACACTGTGCTCCCAATGTAGGGGACTGGGGTTCAATCCCTGGTCAGGGAACTAGATCTCACACTCATGCCTCAATTAAGAGTTTGCATGCCACAGCTAAGAGTCTGCATGCTGCAACTATGAAGTCTGCATTCCACAACCAAGAAGGTCCCACTGCTGCAACTAAAAAGATCCCACATGCTGCAACAAAGATCCCACATGCTGCAATGAAGATCCCATGTGCCACAACTAAGACCCAGTGCAGCCAAAATAAATAAATAAATAATAAAATAAATACGGAAAAAAACCTCTCCAGAGGGCTTCCCTGGTGGCACAGTGGTTGAGAGTCCTCCTGTCGATGCAGGGGACACGGGTGTGTGCCCTCCGAGAAGATCCCACGTGCCGTGGAGTGGCTGGGCCCTTGAGCCGTGGCCGCTGAGCCTGTGCGCCCGGAGCCTGTACTCCACAACGGAAGAGGCCACAGCAATGAGAGGCCCGCGTACCACAAAGAAAACCTCTCCAGAAAGTTGGCATAGAGGGAACTTACCTCAACATAATGAAGACCGTATATGACAAACCCACAGCTAACAACATTCTCTCAGTGAAAAGCTGAAAGCGTTTCCTCTAAGATCAGGAACAAGACAAGGACGCCCACTCTCACCACTTTTACTCAACATAGTTTTGGAAGTCTTAGCTATGGTAATCAGAGAAGAAAAAGAAATAAATGGAATCCAAATTGGAAAAGGAGAAGTAAAACTGTCACTGTTTGCAGATGACATGATACTCTACATAGAAAATCCTAAAGATGCTACCAGAAAACTACTAGAGCTCATCAGTGAATCTGGTAAAGTTGCAGGATACAAAATTAATGCACAGAAATCTGTTGTATTCCTATACACTAAAGTTCCTATACAACAGAAGTTCAGATAGAGAAATTAAAGAAAAAATACCACTTACCATTGCATCAAAAAGAAGAAAATACCTAGGAATAAACCTCCCTAAGGAGAACAAAGACCTGTACTCTGAAAACTATACAGACACTGATGAAAGAAATCGAAGATGACAGAAACTGATGGAAAGATCTACCATGTTCTTGGATTAGAAGAATCAATATTATCAAAATGCCTATACTACCCATGGCAATCTATAGATTCAATGCAATCCCTATCAAACTACCAAAGACATTTGTCACAGAAAAACAACAAAAATTTAAAAATTTGTATGGAAACACAAAAGACCCCGAATAGCCAAGGCAATCCTGCGAAAGAAAACCGAAGCTGGAGGAATCAGGCTCCCTGACTTCAGACTACACTACAAAGTTACAGTCATCAAAATAGTATGGTTCTGGCACAAAAACAGAAATATAGATCAATGGAACAGGATATAAAACCCAGAAATAAACCCACGCACCTAAGGTCAATTAATCTATGACAAAGGATGCAAGAATATACAATGGAGAAAAGACAGTCTCTTCAATAAGTGGTGCTGGAAAACTGGACAGCTACATGTAAAAGAATGAAATTAGAACACTCCCTAACACCATACACAAAGATAAATTCAACATGGGTCAAAGACCTAAATGTAAGGTCAGACACTATAAAACTCTTAGAGGAAAACACAGGGAGAACACTCTTTGACATAAATTACAGCAATATCCTTTTTGATCCACCTCCTAGAGCAATGAAAATAAAAACAAAAATAAGCAAATGTGACCTAATTAAACTAAAGAACTTTTACACAGCAAAGGAAACCATAAACAAAATAAAAACGCAACCCACAGAATGGGAGAAAATATTTGTAAATGAAGCCATTGGGAAGGGATTAACCTTCCAAATATACAGACAGCTTATGCAGCTCTATATTAAAAAAACAAAACAAAAAAAACCTCCCCAAACAACCCAATCAAAAATGGGCAGAATATCAGACAGACATTTCTCCAAAGAAGAAATACAGATGGCCAAAAAGCACTTGAAAAGGTGCTCAACATCTCTAATTATTAGAGAAATGCAAATCAAAACTACAATCAGGGGGCTTCCCTGGTGGTGCAGAGGTTAAGAATTTGCCTGCCAATGCAGGGGACACAGGTTCGAGTCCTGGTCTGGGAAGATCCCACATGCTGCGGAGCAGCTAGGCCCATGAGCCACAACTACTGAGCCTGCAAGCCACAACTACTGGGCCCATATGTCACAACTACTGAAGCCCGCGTGCCTAGAGCCCATGCTCCCCAACAAGAGAGGCCACCACAATGAGAAGCCCACATACTGCAGCGAAGAGTAACCCCCACTCGCCGCAACTAGAAAAAGCCCGCATGTAGCAACGAAGACCCAATGCAGCCAAAAATAAAATAAATAAATAAATTTTAAAAACGAAGAAACAAAACTACAATCAGGTATCACCTCACACCAGTTAGAATGGCCATCAAAAAGCCTACAAACAATAAATGCTGGGGAGGGTGTGGAGAAAAGGGAACCCTCCTACACTGTTGGTGGGAATGTAAATTGATGCAGCCACTATGGAGAACAGAATGGGGGATCCTTAAAAAACTAAAAATAGAGCTACCATATGATCCAGCAATCCTACTCCTGGCCATCTATCCGAAGAAAACCGTAATTCAAAAAGATACATGCACCCCTGTGTTCATTGCAGAATTATTTGCAATGGCCAAGACATGGAAGCAACCTAAATAGCCATCGACAGAAGAATGGATAAAGACGATATGGTACATATATACAGTGGAATACTCCTCAGCCATAAACAAGAATGCAGTAATGCCATTTGTGGCAACATGGATGGACCTAGAGATTATCATACTAAGTGAAGTAAGTCAGACAGAAAGACAAATATCATATGATATCACTTACATGTGGAATCTAAAAAATGATACAAATGAACTTATTTACAAAATTGAAACAGACTCACAGACTTCAAAAACATACTTATGGTTACCAAAGGGGAAAGGTGATGGGGGAGGGATAAATTAGGAGTTTGGGATTAACAGATATATACCAGTCTCTATAAAATAATCAACAAGGACCTACTGCATAGCACAGGGAACTCTACTCAATATTCTGTAATAACCTATATGGGAAAAGAATCTGACAAAGAATGGATACATATATTTGTATAACTGAATCACTTTGCTATATACCTGAAACTAACACAACATTGTAAGTCAACTATACTCCAATATAAAATAAAAATTAAATTAAAACAAAGTATTGAAGAGGTAAAAAAAAAAAAGAACTATGTGTGGACAATTTCACTCTGATATTTTTAGAAACTAAAGCAAAAGGGAAAATCTACTGTCATTTGATTTTCATTTTTCAACAACAGAACAAAAGGACACGGAAAAGTTTGTAAAAATGGTTATTTTCCTCCCTTGGCTTAAATGTCCCCTCTGTAAAATAAAGACATTAGGCAAGGTTAAAAAAAAAAAAAAAAAAAAGCGTCTTCATTCCCCCAACTAAAAGCTATCTTTTGAGGGTCAGAGAAACTATGCCCCAGAGTTTAGGGGACTTGAGCAATACTGTACCACAATCAGGGCCAAACGAGCAGCAGTGCCCGTGAGTTCTGACTCACAGTCCAGTTCCCTAGCCACAGGGGCACAGCACTTTTCCTGGGCACCAAGAAGTGTCCTGGGCCTGCTGAGTGGCAGAGGGCCACCTCGGAAGGCCAGGGGCAGGGGCTCACCGATCAGCGTTATCGCTGAAGAAGTAGTTGACTTCCCCGAAGGTGCCCACGTCATCGTCTGTTGCCTGCAAAGGTAAGAAAAAGAAGTCATTACTGCCAGAACCAGCCGAGGCTCCCGATCTCAGCAGGAAACGTCCACAGCAAACCCATGCTTCCCCCCACACAGCTCCTCAGGCCCAGGCCGAATTTTCTAGAGCCATGCTGTGCAATAAGGTTTTCACCAGTCACAAACGGCGATTTAAATTAATCCTGGAGCACACAGTTCCGGAGGATCAGTCTTCTACCTAAATCTCCAACTTTGCGAAATCTCCCTTCCTGGACTCATGTCAGACATTCTCTGTAGATGCTCAGAGGGCTTGGGGGAGAGACCCTAGACCTGTGGCTTGGGGTCGTCACAACTTGTAGGTTTACAAAATATCTCAAACAAAAGCGGGGGTGGGTTCAACCATCTGGTGGCCTCCTCCGGCGACTCTCCTCCAGTCCCCAAAGCCTCCAAGTCAGATGTGGTACCCGGTAGGGGAGGCCTCTTGGGTGGATTTCTAGTGTTCCCCCTTCTTTAACCCGGGGAATAATCCACTGCGTGTACCAAGCAGACTATCGTCTGGTTGGCAACCTCTTCTGCTGGAAACAGTCTGCTGCCCACCCCCACCCATCTTTTGGCATCCCTCTCTGCTTGAACAAGTGGTCCAAGTGGGACCTAGTCCCGTGACCTCAGGGACTAGGCTGGGAGTGGTCCCTGACCTCAGCAGGGGCCTATTAGAATCCTTTCCTGGGATTCTTCTTATTGTTGCTGGGGATAAAAGCTTTCCTCTGGGGCAGTGAAGCTGGGACGATGTGAAGTGGGAGTTGCTAGATGTGTAGGGACGATGAAGACAGGGGCTGATCTTGGTAGTTCTAGAGTCCTGAATCTGACATCCCTTCCCACCTCAGTTTGGTTTGTGAGTTCAACAAGATCTCTTTTATCCAGGCTGGTCCAAGTTGGCTTTCTATCACCTACAGTCAAAAGAGACTGGAGCGAGAGTGGCCTGCCTCATGCCTGATGATGATGGCAACAATGGTGGCCACTGCCAGCCTGCACTCGATCATATATTTTACATTGTCAAAGGGCATCCAGGTCTATTAAGACCTCATTTTATCCTCACAACTGTCACAACATGATGAGGAAGGCACACATTTCTACCCATCACACAGATCACAAAACTGAGGGCCAGACCACAGTGAGGTCTGGTGTGACCCTGTCACCACTCTAGGTCACGAGCAGGTTCAAGCAGAGTGGGGCAGAACCTGCGATCCCTACTCCCATCCCAGGGTTCCTTCCTTTAGGCCACCTACGTGGGGCCCCTCTCCAACCCCTCCCTTGTCCAGGACATTAGTAGTTATAGTAGAGGCTTGGCTTTTGCAGCTGGAACCTCTGGGCTTCTGCATTGTCGCTGGCATGGTTACAGTCCACAGTGCAGACTAAGTGACACCATTCATGCATTCATTCAATAGTTACTCAGTAAGCGTGTACTCTGTGCCAGGCACTGTGACCTCTGCTCCCTCCCAGGCCAGGCCCTAGAGCTGGGCAAACTGCTACCTGCCACCAGAGCCTGGAGGGAAAGGCCTTGGGCTGACCTTGGGGTGTTTGACACTCAGGGCTTCTCTAAGATCACAACTGGATAAAGGTTCTGCTGCTAAAAATATGTTTCAATACCTACTTTTGTTTATTTTTTAGCTTTGAGGTATAATTGACAAATTATTTTATAACTTTATTATACAATAAAATTATTATGATAATATATTATATTGAGGTATACTTGACAATGGAAAGGATTCCCACTATTGAGTTAATTAACCACCCATCACCTCACAGATTTACTCTTTTGTTACTTGTCTGGTGAGAACACTTAAGTTCTGCTCTCTCAGCAAATTTCAATGGTACGGTACAGTGTTATCAACTATAGTCACCATGTTATACATTAGATCCTCAGACCTTATTCATCTTATAACAAAGTTTGTACCCGTTGATCAGCCTCTCCCTATTTCCCCCTGCTCAATACCTCGGTACTAGGTATTTTTTGAGGTTCCTTTTAAAGTTCTTGGATTCTGTGAAATCTATTCCATTCTGTGTTCTTTACGATAAACCCGAATTTCAAGAAAACGCCAATTTGAGTCCAGTATTTTGAATTCAGGAAGGCAGAGAAGTAAATGATATATTCCAAATGATTTAAATGAAAAAGTGTTTCTATCCAAAGGGTTAAGATCTCATTTATCCAGAAAACTTGGTTATCCAGAAGGAAGCCAATTCCAGGGGCTGTGGCAGCCTGCTTTTAAGGACAGGCTCTTGTACACACTGTTCCATTCAGTCCCCACTGTGTTCAGCAGACGTGTGGACCTCTGTCTTCTCACCGCCCTGGCCAGGCTCCAAGAGCATCACAGGTTGTCGGGGGACGCGTGTATAATAAATGGAAAGGTAAACGCCGAGCTATGTAACCCACCCTCTAACCCAGGACCGATTCCAGGGCAGACCGTCCCCCGTGCCCTGAGCCACTCCTCCCGACACCTGCATTTATCGACTCCTCACACTTATCACGTATTGTATCTTCATAATGACCCTATGACGTAGGTGCTATTATTACTACCACCCCCAATTTACAGATGGGGAAACTGAGGCACAGAGAGTGAACAGCTCACCCAAGGCTTCACAGCTGAAAGAGCGGCAAAGTTAGGATTTGAACCCAGTGCCGGCTAGTCACATCCTTCGCCTCAACGTGTTCTTGCTTCTAAACCAAGAAGAGAACTTGTTCTCAGAAGGAATGGTTATTCCAGGGCACAGGAGACCAAAACTTCTCATAATAAGCCCACCTCTCTCCTCCCCTTTCAGGGACGAGAGAAGGCGGGGAGGCACCCATAAGTCCCCTTTCATTCCACCAAGAAATGATCACCGCCACACATGGTATTACTAGACTATAATAACTGCAGCTCAGTCTAGGGAACAGCTGACCAGATGTCATCAAGCCCCTTGGTGAGGGGTGAGTGTAATGTAAAGACCCTAGCTCCAGGTCAGAGTCAGCAGCCCAGGTCACCGTGCGACCAGACAGCAACCTCCTGGGGCCTCGGCATCCTCATTTGTCCAAGGAAAGGGTTTGGGGAAGCAAAGAGGGTAGGGCCGCATCTGCCAGGCTCACCTCCCAGCCTGGACAGTGCCTGACACGTGGCAGGTGCTTCAAAAATGCTTGGAAAACGAAGGAACCAATTCTAGTAAGAAGGGGGTGGTGGAGAGATGGGGGCAAAAGCGAGGAGAGCGGATTCTAAGGGAAAGGGAGGGGCGAAAAGAAGGAGCGAGGGAAAAGGAGGGGAGAGGCTAGGAGGGGCAGAGGGGTCAGCAGAGTGGGCTGCGCCAAGCCACAAGGGGGGTTCCTGCCCCTGAAGGTCGCATCGGGACCCTGGGGACAAGCCCTCCACGTCTATGTGCCCTATGGAATTGCACTCGGACTCTTAGGGTGGGAAGGACCCCCGAGGTCCCCCTGTCCAGTCCTCTTCACCCTGAGGCTCAGGGAAGTTAGGTGACGAGCCCCTGGGAACAAGACAGAACTGCCTTCTCTCTCCAGGCAGATGCTGGCCTCTACCACCCCCGCTGAGTCCCCACTCCCTCCCCGAGTGGACTGAGCACAGCCATGGTTCCCACGGTGACCCCTCTCCCCGGGGGCCTCTTGCTGCCCGCCCAGGCCGCCGATGCTAACCGGGGAAGATTTGTGAGTCCTTTAGTGCCACCGTCTAATGACCGTATGAAATATGTATGCCTGGTGAAGAGGAGAGGGAGAACTTTCATTTTTCACGTGCACGAAGCAGAATAATATGGCAGGCTGTGCGCCTGCCAGGGTGGGAGCGGCCAGCACAACACAAAGGGCCTGGTCAGGGCGCTCCGGCCAGCGCCAGGCTGCTGCAGGGCCTGATAGGGCCCTGCGCCCAGAGAAGGCAGCAAATCTGCCCACTAGGCGGCCCTGCTGAAGGCCCTCCTCCTTTACATGCATTCTCAGCCCTGTACTTGGGCCTTTGCTGCCAGCTCCGGCCTCATCTCCAACCACGTGCAGGCTGGACCGTGTGCGGCTCCCGGGCCTGACCGGCTCTGCTCACGCTGCGCCCTCTGCCGGATCGCCTCCTTCCTCTCCCACCTGGCTCACCCACTCCTGTCCTCCTGGCTCCCCAACGTTGGGTTAGGGCTCCACCCTGCTGGAGGCATTCCCAGCTGTGACCGCTCTGTGGAGCTGGAGCTGTGGGCTGATGTGTTTCCCACCCCAGGAGGCTGCGGATCCCCGAGGCCAGGGTGGGACACGGGGCCTGGACATCAGGGTGGCTCAGGAAAGCTCCTATATCCGTCATCTACAGGTACACCTGCGTCCACATCCACACCACATAGGTACGTATACTGTTTCATTTTGACCACACGCATACGTGGCAAGTACTGTTAGAACCCTCTCCTCCCTGTCTGTAACAAACAAGGAATCAGAGGCAGGATGATAAGGAACTCTCCCAAGACTTCACAGCTGGTAAGAGCCAGAGCTGGCCTCCAGATCCCTGTGTTGAAAACCGTTTAGCAGCTTGTGACACACGCCCTCGGAGCAGCGTCCTGTGGAGGCCTAGGAGCCGCTTGGCCGTGCTGGCCAGCCCAGTAGGGGGCGCTGCCGGGGCCTGCTCCACTACCCACCCTGCAACCTGTCCCACCCAGGCAGGTCTCTGTCCCAGCCCCACTCTGCTTGTTACAGCACTTTTCACAACAACCTCCTTCCCAGGACCTGCTTTGCTCCTAAGCAACTGAAAAATCAACAGATGAATCACGTGCCAAACAGACAGTGACCCTCGGGCCCACTTTAGGAAGGAGGGTTTGAGAAGTGACCTGTGCAGAGAGAACAAATGTCCTCCTCAGGCCATGAACACCCTTCCTCCTGCCACGTTCTGGGATGTTCTGTCTCCGTGCAGGGTCACTTCCGGGATCTCGCTGCTGCTGGCCCCCTCTCTGATGCCTCTGTGTCCCCGTTACTACTCCACCTGGGCTAGAATCTCACCCACAGGTACACACTAGCACATTTTGCCACTTGCCATGACTCTCATAAGATGCCCAGGTGTAAGAAGTCAAAACCAATGGCTACAATGATCTTCCTCTGCTCAAAGACCTTCAATGGCTCCCCACTGCTGCTGAATTAACTTCAGACCGGCGCCTGTCGTCAAGGCTCTGCAGAGCCTGGCTGGCCTTGGCGATTTTGTACCCATCTCTCCCTGATGCACCCAAACTGCCCCCTCATTGCCTGGTTGCATCATCCCTTCATTCCGTAACTGCTGCCCACCCCTCCAAATGCCCCCTCCCTTAGGGAGCTCCCTGGCTGCTTCCTGTTCTTGACCTGAGAGCCCCTGGCTGGACCTGTTTTAGAATACTCAGCAGTCTGCTGTCCCTGAAACCTGCTTTGCGTATGCCCCGTTCCCTCCCCTTGACGGACAAGTCTGTACCTAACTTATTTTTGTATACTGTGTTGTGCTTGGCACAGGGCTCAAAATCTTCGCCAAATTTAGTAAAATCTGGGATTTCCATTGCCAGACGCTGAGGGCCAGCATGACCTTCCTTCTGGGGGGCTAGTGCTCCCATCAGCAAACACCTTGGTGGGCCGTGAGCAGCCAGAGTGGGGCTCCTCAGGTGGCCCAGGAGGCAGGGCTGGGGTTTATAAAGCACCTCCAGTAAGTCTCCCAAGCTCAGGTCTCTCATCCAAGCTCCCTACTGGCTAAACCTTAGAGGCAGGTGGGATGGGGGGTGGGGGGAACACTCACTGAACAGCCCTCACGGCCAGCCTGCAGGCAGGTGCAGAGCAGGTGAGAAGGGCAGCGTGGGCGTGGAGGGGCAGATGGGGGGCGCCTGGCACACCACAGAAAGAACCTTCACCAAGATGATGATCAGACTCGCGCTCAGTCGCGTGCTCAGTAAATACTTTGAGCTTTTCCAACGTGCCAGCTACTGTGCCTGGCTCTGAAGCCACAGCCATCAGCATGGCAATGCCCTTGCTGGAATGTGACTGACGATCAGAAAGGGGAGACAGACAATAATGGAGGAGAGAAATAGCTAAATGACAATTTCAGACAGTGGTAAGAACTGTGGGGAAACACAGCAGAAAATGGGCTAGCAGGTGACTGGGTTGCTATCTCAGGTTGACTAGCCCTGGAGAAGATCTTTGGCACAGTGTATCTGGGTCTACAGGACAGTCACTGGCTGGACACCGAGAAGCCTGGGAGGTCCTGGTGAGAACCGCTCTCACTGAGGCCCGGAGGCGGCTCAGACGTCTCTGTCTCCCCCAGTGGAAGCGTCTGCAGCCCAGGAAGACCAGCCGGCGGGTCAGCACCTGTCCCCGCGGTCAGCTCGTGGGAGAGGGTGCCGCCGGGACTGGCTGCTGCCCAGCGCCTGATTTATAAGGCCTCTCCTCCGATTCTCCTCAACACCGGCATTACCAGCAAAACTAATTCCCTCATTTGGGCCTTTATAATTGCATCCGCGAGTGCTTATTTCTGTGATGGACAATGCCGGCAAAAGTGTAATTTTCTTCTGCTGACAAAAAAGAAAAAAATAAATACACACGGTGGGGGGGAAAATTCCAAAGGTTAAGACAAGGTGAGCCTGCAGTGGAGGAATAGGCAGATCCCCAGACCAGCCAGGCTCATGTCAGAAACGTCCGACTTTCCCCTGGCTATACAGGGTGGGAGGGGCTCAAAGGACCCCCTGCCATTTCCCTTTGAGCACTTACTCACAGTGTCAGGCACTGTGCCCAGTATTTCTCATGCTTTAGTTCACTCTATCTTCCCAAAAGTCCTACGGGAAGGACTTTCGGGAAGGAATAGAAATTATTTCTATTTTACAGATGGAGGGAACTGAGGCTCAGAAAGGTCAATCAACTTGCCCAAGGTCAAACAGCCACGGTACCAGGACATGAACCCAATACAGTCAACTGCAAGGCAGGTGCTCTCAAACACTCCCCTCCCCCATTGGTGGGGCTGGAGGAGGGGCGTCCTCCTGCAGTTTGAGAGCTCAGCCATGGGATCCAGGGTGCTCCTACCAGGTCACTGTACTCACCCCGTAGATGAGGCCCCAACAGGCAGTCTTTTCCTTCTTGTCACAGGCTCTGCCCCCAGCCTCTGCCTTGAGCGGGTGGGCTCCAGCGATTCTGCTTGTGCTCGTAAGCAAAGGATGCAGGGGTCGCTGGATGTCATTTCCCAGGACGCAGGCCCTTAGCCAAGATCCTTCATCCTCAAAGGTTCCCCCCAATCCCATCCCACCCAAGCTTGGTCATGGTGTGTGCAGGTGGCTCAGGGCCTAGACTGGGGGAGGCTGTCACCTGCTAAAGGCCGGGGCCGGCTGGCTGGCTGTGGGCACCCTTCTGACCCTTGCAGGGCTCTTCACCCAGCACCCTGTGGATATAGCTCTTCCTTCAACTTGGATGCCAGGGCTCTATGCTCAGCCCAGCTCCCTGCCCTCTGATGCTCATCACAACATCTCATGCCCACTCCCAGGAATCCACCATTTCAACAGCGATCAGGTCCTCTTGTCTCTTTGCTCCTCCCAAGAGCCCCCTTCTGACCCAGCCTGTTCTGACAATGAACAGTGGCCATCTCTCACCGTCTTCCATTCATTTGCCCTGAACCAGGGGCCTCCCTTACAGGTTATCTGCCTTGCCGACACACCATCCCCATGGATCCCTGCACCTCCCTGTTGTCCCTCGTCATGGCCTTGCAGACGCCCATCTGCTGACATTGGGCCTTATGCCCCGACCTGACCCCCACCTGCTCTGGCCTCCTGCTGGGTCTGCCGCCAACTGCTGCTCGTCGGATGCCGCTGCTGCACTCTGGCTCCCTGATCCCCTCCCTGGGCCAGACGCCCTCCTCTCTCAGGTTTCTAAACACCCTGTACCCTTCTTTTTGGCTAGAAAGTCCTGCCCTGTGTCTTCTTTTGTCTACCTGTGCCCTCTCGCTTCCCTACCTACTTCTCTCTCTCTTCACACACACACACACACACACACACACACACACACACACACACACACACACACACACACACACACACACACACACCCCCTCTCTCTCTCTCTCTCTTCCTCTCTGTGTCTCAGGCAGCCCCCAATACCTCCCTGTCCCACCCCCACCCTCACATACTCTCACAGAAACCTTCTCTCTTTTCCTCTGTCTCAGGTGGACCCCAACCTGCTACGTACTCACATGCACATCTGCACCCACCCTCAGTCTCAAGCAGCCCCCACGCCCACCCGACCCTCAGCCCTGGGGGCCCCTCCACGCCCCTGCCCCAGCCACCTGTGCACCTCTCCCTGCAGGCCGGCAGCTGGCAGGCACACACTCAGTCACTCCCCACCGGCGTCCACACCCCCGTCACGCACGCTCGCCCGGATGCCCCACACGGGGCTTCTGCTCTGAAGCAAGGCGGACCCAGCTGCCTTCCCAGCAGCCCTGGGTCCCAAGCAAACGTGGCAGACAGCGGGCACTGGCGAGCAGTTCTGCTCCCGTGCACAAATCTGCAGAGAAGGGCACACGGTACAATTTGTTCAGGAAACAATAGCAATGTTTGACATGTCATAAGGATTGATGGAGCAGAAATTTACATGGGAGAATGCATTTTTAAACAGCTCCACGGAGCCCCAGTGCTTCACTGGTAGTGATTTCCACATTCATCATTCGCTGAGCTCCTCTGAATAACTCCTTAAACTACGTGAGATTAACTGCCCTCTTGCAAGCTCTGGGGAGGCCGGTGGGAGGCAGGAGGTACTCCTCTGGAGGAACCTGGTAGCCCGGAGGCTGGGGTGACCTCCACTTGGCCTGATTAGGCCCATGGGGCCCGGTCTTCTCCCCTGTTCCCACACTCCCTCCCATGCTGTGGACGAGTATTTCAGCTTCTCTCTAGGATGTGAGGTAGAAGCCAATGGCCAGGAAGTATCATCTGGACTGCCCCACACTTCCGGGCAAATGCTCGGTGTGTCAGTTTCCCTCATCGTCTCAGAAGGAAGCTATCTAATCTGAGTAGGAAGCCAGGGCTGATGGGTGAGGGCATGGTGAGTGCTGGGTGCGTAAAACAAGGTTTGGTTGGAAGCTGCTGCTCTGAGCACCTTCCTGGGAATCCCTGGTCAGGGGGGATGTCACACTCCTGGGAGAAGAAATGATAGCATCTGTAAGGAAATGTCTCCCATTGGACTTCGTGTAGGGATAAGAAGAGGAGTGCTCCAGGTGGGCAGTGGGACCAGGGAGTGAAGCAGAGGGTACAGGAGAGATCCCGGGGAGGCTGCGGGTCATAGGAAGAAAGGTGCATTCAGGAAAGCCCTTGGTCCTGCTCTCGGCCTTCTGAGTGTGCAGAAGGCCTTAGGACAAAAGGGTGCTACTGGGGAGGCTGGGGACAGAGACTCAGAGCACACGGTCAGGTGAGTCGCTGAGTGGGAGGGCAGTTAGGAAAGGGTGGGGACTCGGTGGGTGGTGGGGCTCCCTCACGTTCCATCGTGGACCTGGGGTGGATGGCCACCACTCCATCACACATGCCCATGCCGCATCACTCATCTGTCATAGTACTGAGTGCAGAGAAGGCCTCAGGATCTCTCTCAGCCCCACCTTCCCTATGGGAGTCAGCAAACAGTGGGATGTGAGTAAAGTCTCTCTGCTATGTCTGTTGGGCTCTCTGCCCCCGGAGGGTCAGAAACCTGCTTCTCCCTGGGAGGCACAGTACAAGACCAGGCACCAAAGGCCTCAAAAGGTTGTGTGGCTCTGTGTAGGGTCATGAAAATCCCTTCAAAATGGGAGCGTGAGATCTGGGTGCTGGTCCAGCTTCTGCCCAACCATCCAGCTGTGGGACTTTGAGGAAGACACTGGGCTTCACGGCCTATGTGCACAGCCTCCTGACCCATCTGCCCGCTCCTCCTCTGGTGCTAGCAGCCCATCCTCCACCAGGGCCAGAGGGGATGTCTGACCACACGAGACACCATTCTCCAGCTTAGAAGGCTCCCGGGGCATTGAAGACAAAGCCCAAACTGCTTGCCATGCCCCTGAGGCCTGATGTGGGCCAGCCTCTTTGGCCCCTGACCTCTCCTGGCCCATCTGCCAACAACTACAGTAACATCCACTCCAACCCTCAGTTTCCTCATCTGTAAAATGGGGCTAATAGTAGTACCTGTCTCATGGAGTTGGAGTGGGGATTTTAGAAGGTACTGAAGCAACGTGCCTTAGACCAGTGCCTGGCACATAGGAGCCGCTGTCTAAGTGGAGCCAGTTCTTGTCTTTCCACCCCTGATTCTAACCACTCACTGTTTCCAGTCCTCCGCAGACATGCTGCTGCTGAGCCCTCCCTCAGCCTGGCCCTCCCGCCTGGGCTGTGCCAGCAGCTGGCCGGGTGGAGGGGGAGGAGAAGTGGCACTGAGCCCTACCGGAGAGGGTGCTCCAATGCGGGCCTGACCTGAGCCCCGCCTATTGACGTGCCCTTCTGTGGCCGGGGAGGGACGAGAATTGGGCTGACAGGTGCACTCAAGGTGTGGGGTCCCCGGCTTGCTTGTTATTGCAGATACAGTGTTGTTCTTGGGCTCCTCCACCCCCCTTCTTTATTTCTATCTTATTTTAAAACCTGGAAATAAAAATTGATGGGGAGCAAATTGCTCTGGCCAGCGGCTCTGTGCTTAAAGCAGTTGTCACGGGAAAGCAATTACGGGATGTCGAGGGCTGTCGGGGTGGCCGCAGCTGCCTGCGTCCCATGCCTGGCACTGCCTGCCGGTCCCCAGGCCGGCTTGTAGGACGAGCATGGGGTCCCCCGGAGGCAGGGGGATAAGTGCAACCACTGCCTTGCTGAGTGTCAAGCTATGGGCCTGGCCTGGCACTGTGTGAGAAACGTGACACGGTTTGTCCCTAATCCTGCAAGCAACCAGCAAGATGGGGTCACAGCCCCATTTTACAGATAAGCAACTCCAGCTGATATGACTGCAAAACGAGTAACACAGCTCACTCTTGTTTAGTCCTTACTGGGTCCCAGGATTTATTCCAAGAAACCTACATGTATTGGCACATTTCATTTCCACTCCCACTCCATGAGATAAGTACTAATACTACCTCTGTCTTATGAGCGTGCAAAGTTCCCAGCTGGGGCAGAAGCTATTGGTGCCACACACGCCCCCGTGCCCACCTCCACACACCAGGGGCTGCTTTAGTGGAAGCGTCCATGCCCCTCTTGGCCCGTGAGCTTCCTTCTCAAAGGAGCAGTTGGAATGATGGGGTGTCCACATCCCCAGAAGCTGTCCCCACTCAATGGGGGCTAGGAGTCGATGGACCAATACCCCAGCCTCCTCGCCCTGAGCTTGGATAGCTCAGACACAGCCCTGCCGTTGATTTCCCAGCGGACAGAGCTCCAGAAGCGCCCGTGGTAGCCGGCTTCACGGCGCCCCCTTGAGTGACCTCGTCTCACCTCCCGCTCCCACCTGAGTTTCCTGGGGTCACCTCCCAAGTAAACTGCCGGTCCTTGAGTCCTTGTCTCAGGGTCTGCTTCTGGAGAGCCAGACCTTCGACACAAGCCTCAGGCTGGACACTGGACACGCAACGGTGAGCCTGGCAGTATGTTCCCAGCCCTCAAGGCACGCAGAGTGGCCAGTGGCTCAGGGATGGCTGTTAGCGGGCTCAGGGTCCTGCAGTTGGTCACCGGCAGAGCTGGGACTCGAACCCTCGTCTGTCTGACACTCGCACGCACAAATCAAAGAGGAAAAAAATCCCGCTCCTAGCCCTTCTACAATGCTGCCCCTTCTTTTATGCCATTGGATTTGAGGAAGACTCAACTGAGTGCCTTTAAAAAAAGAAAAATCACATCTGACCATCAAAGAAGAGCGGGATGCAGAAAGCCATTTTCCCGGGGATGCAGGAGGGTGGCCGGGGGTGAACGAGATGTTCACAGTCAGAAGGGTCTTGAGGCCTCTCTGGGGCCAGTTATCAGGCTGGGATTATGTGGTAGAGGATGAGAAGGGGAGGGTGCCAGAGAGATGTGGGGACAGACACTGCGGCCGAGCCTCAGTTAAGTGGGGCCTTGTGTGCAGAGGAGATGGAAGGAGGAAGAACAGACAGTCCAATCAGCCCCCTGGGGATGTAGCCAAACCATGGCTGGGAACACCTCCCCCCACTGCTGGACCTCACCACTGTATCCTTGCCTGGAGTCTGACCCCCTCCCTCTTCTTCCCTGCCCCCATGGGGTGCAACAGGCAGCTCCAGGCCTAGTGGAAAGGTGAGGAGAGGTACCTGGGTGGGGACTGGTCCCCACCCATGTGCCAGGACACATCCTCACTCAAGGTGACTTGGAGCCGGGTGACACGGCCCCCGTGCCTGCTGCCATTGGCGGGCTCCGATTGGGCCATCACGCGCAGCTCACTAATGAACCATATTGATTCCACATCCTCCTGTTGTCTCCCTAAATGGCAAGCCACACATCTGATAGATTAAATACCCACACAGTTGCCCGCCTGACATCTCCATCACTCCGCCTGCAGGTCCCTAAAGAATTTTACAGCCCCACAACGACAGAAGAAATTAAGGTCAAAGTCAGACAAAGGAACTATAAATCACCCGTGATCCTGAGACCAGCAGAGGGCTACAGCCCCAGGCCCTCACTCACATGGGCCAGTCCAGCCCAGGGCTTGACTGGTGAGACAATCAGATTTTGTGTATCAGCGCAGGCTGGCGAGGGCGTGCTGGGAGCATTCACGCCCGAGAAGCAGCCTCTGTCCACAGACATTTGGATTCACTCACTCCTCTGCCCATCCCGCCTCCGGTATTTAGAATGTTCTAACTCAGACTGAGAAATGCCCTGACAGGAGAGCAGCGTATCTCATTTATAAAGACTTGCTTCCCAAGGAGTTCAAAACATTCTAGCCACGTTGTTCTAAAAATGTCCCAGAATGGGGAGAGGGTCCAGCAGCCTTCTCTCCATAGAGAAACTGAGGTTCATGGAGGAAAGGGGTTTACCCAGGGTCCTTCAGCAACTTGAAGTCCCTGACCTTCTGACCCGAAGGTTGCAGGTCTTGTTACAATGGGAGCCTAAAGGGCTTTTTGTGTGTGTGTGTCCTGGTCCTGTTTCTCCTTTGGGCAGGGGGTACCCCCTACAGGTGGCTGGGCAGACAGAGGGGGGTCTGGGCCTTGGGTTCAGCTTGGACGTCAGTCGGCCAAGTTCAGTTTCCAACCTGTCATACCTCTTGGTCCCACAGTTTCACCAGGGGAGTCTCAGGGAGGGTTTCAGTCTTCATGAGGAGGCTGTGTTGCCTCATGGTGAAGGGGAAGGACGTTGGTATCCTAGAGACAAGGGTTCACGCCTCCGCTCTGCCCCCTCCACAGGTGTGACCTTTGGCAAGCAGCTAAGTACTCTGAATCTCAGGGCTCTCATCTATAAGATAAGGACACTAATTTCTACCTCACCGGGCTGTCATGGGGATTCGATGAGATAACACACAGAAGGGGGTCAGTTTGGCACCAGGCACTCAATACTAGTGCCTGTTATTTGTTTAGCACCTACTCCACATTAGGTGCTTTGCCAAGTCCTTTACATTATCCCCTTGAATCCCCACAACAAATGCATATGGAGCTATCATGATCACCGTTTTCCAAGAGAGGAAACTGAGGCACACACAGGTTATTTGGCAGAGACTTAAACATCTATACTCCCTTTCTCAGCTGAACAGAAACCATGCTTTTTAGGGGGTAGAACACTACCTGGCTAAAATACGACATTTCCCACCTTCCTTTGCAGCTAAGCACAGCCACACAACTAAGTTCTGGCCAACGAGATGAAAGCAGAAGTTTGCAAGGCATTTCCTTTGGAAGTCTCCTTAAAAGGAAATGAGAGTGCTTGGCCTCATTTTCTCCATTCTGCAGCTTGGAATCTGGATGTGAAGGCTGGAGCTCTAGCAACCATTTTGGATCATGGAGGTGAGGGCCATACTCTAGGAATGGTGAAGGAGAGAACCTGAAAGAAGCAGCCAAGGCTGCTTACCTCTAAACAGCTTTTAAATGTGAGAGAAATGCACTTTGATTTTGTTTAAGAAAAGATTTGGGGGGTTTGTGTTAGTGGTAGCTGTATTGAGTCATTGCCGATACAAGTAACCTATTCAAAGTCATAGGACTCAGAAATGGGTGAATCAGAATAAACGTGGATCGTGTAAGTCTGGAGGCTGGGGTCTTTACCACTCTGCCCCCTGTAGTGAGCACTTGAGAAACATGAGGTATCATTATCATCATCATTACATTAGGGGAGAAGTTTCCTTCTTAGGTTACCATACGTTAATTGGTCATAAAATCAATTTAGTGGGTCATGACTATCATTAAAAAAATAAAAAAGAAATCTAGTAGAATGAAACAGAAAATACTAGGGTGAAAACTGTAAGACATTGATGAAAGAAACTGAAAACGACACAAATAAATGGAAAGATATTCCATGGTCATGCACTGAAAAATTAATATTGTTAAAATTTCCACACTGCCCAAAGCAATCTACAGATTCAATGCAATCCCTATCAAAATTCCAATGGAGGGTTTCCCTGGTGGCGCAGTGGTTGAGAGTCCGCCTGCCGATGCAGGGGACACGGGTTCGTGCCCCCGTCTGGGAAGATCCCATATGCCGCGGAGTGGCTGGGCCTGTGAGCCATGGCCGCTGAGCCTGCGCATCCGGAGCCTGTGCTCCGCAAAGGGAGAGGCCACAATAGTGAGAGGCCCGCGTACCGCAAAAAAAAAAAAAAAAATTCCAATGGAATTTTTCACAGAAACACAGCAGACAATCCTAAAATTTGTGTGGAACCACAACAAACCCCCAATAGCCAAAGCAACCTTGAGAAAGAAGAACAAAGCTGGAAGCATCATGTTCCCCGATTTCAAACTACAAAACTATAGGAATCAAAACAGTACGGTACTGGCATAAAAACAGACACAGATCGATGGAACAAAATAAAGAGCCCAGAAATAAACCCATGTATATATGGTCAATTAATTCATGACAAGGAGCTAAGACTATACAAATGGGAAAGGACAATCTCTTCAGTAAATTGTGCTGGGAAAACTGGACAGCCATGTGAAAAAGAATGAAACTGGACCACTATCTTATACCATACACAAAATTAACTCAAAATGGGGATAGGGATCAAGATGGTGGAGGGGTAGGATGGGGAGCTCACCTTCTCCCGCAGAAACATTAAAAACACATCTACATGACATTTTTTTTTCTTAAATCCCATATATATGTGTTAGCATACGGTATTTGTCTTTCTCTTTCTGACTTACTTCACTCTGTATGACAGACTCTCGGTCTATCCACCTCATTACAAATAGCTCAATTTCATTTCTTTTTATGGCTGAGTAATATTCCATTGTATATATGTGCCACATCTTCTTTATCCATTCATCCGATGATGGACACTTAGGTTGTTTCCATCTCCGGGCTATTGTAAATAGAGCTGCAATGAACATTTTGGTACATGACTCTTTTTGAATTATGGTTTTCTCAGGGTGACAAAGCAAGAGAGAGGCATAGACATATATACACTACCAAACATAGCTTCCCACTAGCTATCTACCTTACGTTTGGTGCATAGCACAGGGAGATCAGCTCGGTGCTTTGTGACCGCCTGGAGGGGTGGGATAGGGATGGTGGGAGGGAGGGAGATGCAAGAGGGAAGAGATATGGGAACATATGCATATGTATAACTGATTCACTTTGTTATAAAGCAGAAACTAACACACCATTGTAAAGCAATTATACTCCAGTAAAGATGTAAAAAAAAAAAAAACACATCTACAAGTGGAACGATTCACACAGAACATCTACTGAATGACAGCAGAAGACCTCAGACTTCTGCAAGTCCATGTAACCATGTAACTCCATGTAACCAAGTAGGACAAGAGGAAAAAGAAAAAGAAAGGAATTGGTGACAGGGCTTGTGCCCCAGGCAGAGAGCTGTGAAGGAGGAAAGGTTCCTGCACCCTGGAGAGTCCCTGCATCAGCAGGTAGATCAGCCTGGATAGAGGGGAACTTCGGAGCCTAGGAGGAGAGCACAGCGACCAGTTTGCAGAAGGCAAAACAGAGAGTAACCTGCACTGTAACTTGCCGCCCTGCACTCCCCAGCCTCAGACGCTCATCTGTCGGTGTAGGTGGGGGCTGGGTGCTGAAGTGCAGGCTTCAGAGGTCAGACCCAGGGAGAGGACTGGGGTTGGCTTCACCAAGACAGCCTTAAGAGGCTGGACTGTGGCAACTAAGGGGGTACTTGGAAGAAGCCAGGGCCCACCAGAGAGGTGCCGTTATTGGGAGGGTGCATGAGGAGAGGGGCAGGATGACTGTAAGAGTTTCTTTCCCTGTGAGTATTCCCAGGCAACAGGACACCACCTACGGGAGCTCTGGGGTGGGGGGGTGCGTGAGTTGTTGCTTCTATTCTGGGCTCCAGAAGTGGGCACGGGCCACCGGTATGAGACCTGCAAGCAGGCACCAAGCGCTGCACTGCTATCCTGGGAGTGCGCAGAGAGCAGCCGCCCCTAGGAGACCCGTGAGCAGGTGCCAAGGGCTGCCCCACTGTCCCAGGAGTGTTCAGGGACCACTGCACCTGCACACCCCGTATCAAAGGGATAACGGCCAACACACGCTGAGGAAAGAGACAGCGAGCATCAAAACTAAAAGCAGCCCCTCAATTCTGAAAAAGATGGCAGAGTAGAAGGACTTGAGCTCACCTCCGCTCATGAAAACATCAAAATCACAACTAACTGCTGAACAACCATCAACAAAAAAGACTCGAACCTAACAAAAAAGATACTTTACATTCAAAGACAAAGTCACAATGAGACGGCAGGAGGGGCACTTTTGTGACAATCAAATCCCATACTGCCCAGGTGGGCAACCCACAAACTGGAGAATAATTATATCACAGAGTTTCTCCCACAAGAGTTAAAGTCCTGCCTGAGGGTCTGGCATCAGGAGGAGGAATCCCCAGAGCATTTGGCTTTTTTGGGGGGCGGGGGGGGGCTGTGCTGTATGGTTTGCAGGATCTTAATTCCATGACCAGGGATCAAACTCAGGGCCCTGGCAGTGAGAGTGCCGAGTCCTAACGACTGGACTGCCAGGGAATTCCCCAGAGCATTTGACTTTGAAGGCCAGCTGGGCTTGAGTGCAGGAGCTCCACAGGACTGGGGTAAAAAGACACTCCACTCTTGGAGGGCTCACACAAGGTTTCACATATACTGGGACCCAGCACAAAGCAGTGACTTTACAGGAGCCTGGGCTAGTTCTACCTATGAACCTTGGAGAGTCTCCTGGGGAAGTGGGGGTCAGCTCTGATTCACTGAGGGGACAAGGACACTGGTGGCAGAGGCCCCAGAGAATACTGATTGGCATGAGCTCTTCCACAATTCGCCATTTTGGCATCAAGACCTACAGCAGCCTACAGGCTCCACTGCTGGAATGCCTCAGGCCAAACAACCAGCAGGATAGGAGCACAGTCCCACCCATCAGCATGCAGGCTGCCTAAAGTTATACTGAGCTCACAGCCACCTCTAGACACAACCCTTGACATGGCCGTGCCCAATGGAGGGACAAGACTCAGCTCCATCAACCAGTGGGTAGGCACCAATCCCTCCCACCAGGAAGCCTACACAAGCCCCAGGACTAACCTCAACCATGAGGAGACAGACACCAGAAGCAAGAAGAGCTATGATCCTGGAGCCAGTGTAAAGGAGACCACAAACACAGAAAGTTAGACAAAATGAGATAGCAAAGAAATATGTTCCAGACAAAGGAACAAGATAAAAACCCACAAGAACAACTAAATGAAGAGGAGATAGGCAACCTACCTGAAAAAGAATTCAAAGTAATGATAGTAAAGGTGATCCAAGATCTTCAGAAAAAGAATGAAGGCACAGATTGAGAAGATACAAAAGTAGTTTAACAAAGAGCTAGAGATCTAAAGAACAAACAAACAGAGATGAACAATACAATAACTGGAATGAAAAATACACTAGAAAGAATCCATAACGGAATAACTGAGGCAGAAGAACAAATAAGTGAGCTGGAAGACAGAATGATGGAAATCACTGCCATGGAACAGAGGAATGAAAAGAAATGAGGACAGTTTCAGAGACCTCTGGGACAACATTAAATGCATGAACATTCACATTATAGGGGTTCCAGAAAGAGAAGAGAGACAGAACAAGCCTGAGAAAATATCTGAAGAGATTATACCCAAAAACTTCCCTAACATGGGAAAGGAAACACTCAAGTCCAGGAAGCACAGAGAGTCCCACATATGATAAACCCAAAGAGGCACATGCTGAGACACATATTAATCAAACTGACCAAAAATTAAAGATGAAGAAAAAATATTAAAAGCAACAGGGAAAAGCAACAGTATACAAGGGAATCCCCATAAGGTTATCAGCTGATTTTTCAGCAGAAACTCTGCAGGCCAGAAGAGAGTGGCATGATATACTTAAAGTGATGAAAAAGAAAAAACCTACAACCAAGAATGCTCTAACCAGCAAAGCTCTCATTCAGATTTGACAGAGAAATCAAAAGCTTAGACAAGGAAAATCTAAGAGAATTCAGCACCACAAACCCAGCTTTACAACAAATGTTAAAGGAACTTCTCTAGGTGCAAAAGAAAAGGCCACAACTAGAATCAAGAAAATTATGAATGGGAAAGCTCACTGGTAAAGGCAAACATAACGCAAAGGTAAGAAATCACACACACACAAATATGATATCAAAACCAGCAACTGTGAGAAAAGGAGAGTACAAATACAGGATATTGGAAATGCACTGTAAATTAAGAGACCAGCACCTTGAAACAATCTTGTACATATATAGACTGTTATATCAAAACTTCATGGGAACCACAAACCAAAAATCTACAATCCCCCCCAAAAATCTACACACACACAAAAGAAAAACCAATCCAAACAACACTAAAGATACACATCAAATCACAAGAGAACAAAAGAGGAAGGGAAAAAAAAGACCTTCAAAAACAAATCCAGGGGGCTTCCCTGGTGGCGCGGTGGTTGAGAGTCCACCTGCTGATGCAGGGGACGCGGGTTTGTGCCCTGGTCTGGGAGGATCCCACATGCCATGGAGTGGCTGGGCCCGTGAGCCATGGCCTCTGAGCCTGCGCACCCGGAGCCTGTGCTCCGCAACGGGAGAGACCACCACGGTGAGAGGCCCGCGTACTGCACCAAAAAAAAAAGAAAAAATCCCAAACAATTAACAAAATGGCAATAAGAACATATATATCAATAATTACCTTAAATAAAAATGGATTAAATGTTCCAACCAGAAGACACAGACCGGCTGAATGGATACAAAAACAAGACCCGGATATATACTGTCTACCAGAGACCCACTTTAGATCTAGGGACACATACAGACTGAAAGTGAGGGAATGGAAAAATGTATACCATGCAAATGGAAATCAAAGGAAAGCTGGAGGAGCAATATTCACGTCAGACAAAATAGACTTTAAAATAAAGACTATTACAAGAGACAAAGAAGGGCACTACATAATGATTGAGGGATCAATCCAAGAAGAAGACATAACAATTGGAAATATATATGTACCCAACATAGGAGCACCTCAATATATAAGGCAAATGCTAACAGCCATAAAAGGAGAAATCAGTAGTAACACAATAAAAATGGGGGACTTTAACACCCCACTTTCATCAATGGACAGATCATCCAGACAGAAAATCAATAAGGAAACACAGGCCTTAAATGACACATTAGACCACATGGACTTAACTGATATTTATAGAAGAGTCTATCCCAAAGCAGCAGAATACACTTTCTTCTCAAGTGCACATGGAACATTCTCCAGGATAGATCACATCTTGGGCCACAAATCAAGCCTTGGTAAATTTAAGAAAACTGAAATCATATCAAGCATCCTTTCAGACCACAATGCTATGAGATTAGAAATACACTACAAAAAAAAAAAAACTATAAAAAACACCAACACATGGAGGCTAAACAATAAGTTACTAAACAACAAATGGATCACTGAAGGACTCAAAGAGGAAATCAAAAAATACCTAGAGACAATTGACAATGAAAACACGATGATCCAAAACCTTGGGACACAGCAAAAGCAGTTCTAAGAGGGAAGTTTGTAGCAAGACAATCTTACCTCAGGAAACAAGACAGATCTCAAGTAAACAACCTAACCTTACAGCTAAAGCAACTGGGGAAAGAAGAACAATGAAAACCCAAAGTTAGTAGAAGGAAAGAAATCATAAAGATCAGAGCAGAAATAAATGAAATAGAGATAAAGGAAACAATAGAAAAGATCAATGAAACTAAAAGCTATTCAAAAGTTTCTTTGAATTGATAAACAAAATTGATAAATATTTAGCCAGACTCATCAAGAAAAAAAAGAGAGGGCTCAAATCAATAAAATTTGGAATGAAAAAGGAGAAGTTACAATGGACACCACAGAAGTACAAAGGATCATAAAAGACTACTGCAGGCCACCATATGCCAATGAAATGGAAAACCTAGAAGAAATGGACAAATTCTTAGAAAGCTACAACCTTCCAAGACTGAACCAGGAAGAAATAGAAAATATGAACAGACCAATCACAAGGAATGAAATTGAAACTGTGATTTAAAAACTTCCAACAAACAAAAATCCAGGACCAGATGACTTCACAGGCGAATTCTATCAAACATTTAGAGAAGAGTTAACACCTGGCCTTCTTAAACTCTTCCAAAAAACTGCAGAGGAAGGAACACTCCCAAGCTCATTCTATGAGGCCACCATCACCCTGATACCAAAACCAGACAAAGATACCATGAAAAAAGAAAATTACAGGCCAATATCACTGATGAACATAGACACAGAAAAAACGCAATGAAATACTAGCAAACCTAATTCAACAGTACACTAAAAGGATCATACACCATGATCAACTGGGATTTATCCCAGGCATGCAAGGATTCTTCAGTATACTCAAATCAATATGATACACCACATTAACAAACTGAAGAATAAAAACCACACTATCATCTCAGTAGATGCAGAAAAAGCTTTTGATAAAATTTAACACCGATTTATGATAAAAAACTCTCCAGAAAGTGGGCATAGAGGGAACTTACCTTAACACAATAAAGGCCATACTTATATCCAGACAAAACTGTAATTCAAAAAGATACATGCACCCCTATGTTCATAGCAGCACTGTTCACAATAGCCAAGACATGGAAACATAAATGCCCACTGACAGATGAATGGATAAAGAAGATGTGGTACATATATACAATGGAATGTTACTCAGCCATAAAAAATGAAATAATGCCATTTGCAGCAACACGGATGCAACTAGAGAGTATCATACTAAGCGAAGCAAGTCAGAAAGAGAAAGACAAATACATAAGATATCATTTTTATGTGGAATCTGAAAGATGACACAAATGAACCTATCTATGAAACAGAAACAGAATAGAGAATAGACTGGTGGTTGCCAAGGGGGAGGGGGATGGGAGACGGTTGGATTGGGAGCTTGGGATTAGCAGATGCACACTGGTATATACAGAATGGATAAACAACAAGGTCCTATTGTATAACACAGGGAACTGTATTCAATATCCTGTGATAAACCATAATGGAAAAGAATATAAAAAATGAATATATCTATATGTATAACTGAGTCACTTTGTACAGCAGTAATTAACACAATATTGTAATTCAACTATACTTCAATAAAGAATAAAATGAAAAAATTTTAAACTAAATGACAAAGAATGTACTGAATATCAATTTTTCTTGATACAACTTATGAATGCTTAGATGAAAATCCAGCACTTTAAATACTTATATTAGAAGAAAAATCTAAAATCAATGACCTAAGATTCCATCTTAAGAAACTAAAAAAAACAAAGTAAAAAAGAAATAAATTATAATAAGAGGGAAGTCAATAAAATAGAAAATAAATAATAGAGAAAATTAACAAAGCCAAAAGTTGATTCTTTGAACTTATAAACAAAAATGACAAACTTCTAGCTAATCAAGGAAAAAGAGAAAACCCCAAAAGGAGGAATGAAAAAGAGATTATCAACACAGACCCCACAGACATTAGAGGATAATAAAAAGAATGCTATGAACAACTTTATGCTAAAAATTTCAACAACTGAGATGAAAGGACAAATCCCCCCCCGAAAGTTACCAAAATTCACATGAAAAATAACAAAAAAATCTGAATACACCTATATCTATTAAGGAAAATGAATCTAAAGCTTCCCCCAAAGAAAATTCCAGGACCAGATAGTAACCCCAGTGAATCCCATCAAAATATCCAAGAAGAAATAAGACCCATCTCATGCAAACTTTTTAAAACATACCGAAGGGATTACTAATAAACTCGTTTTATGAGACAAGGATAAATGTAATACCAAAACCTGAGAAAGACATTACCATAAAAAAGATTATAAACCAATATCCTTCATGAATATAAACTCCAAAATTCTTAATAAAATAATAGCAAATCAAATTCAACAATACATCACATACTAGGTTTTATCCCAGGTATGCAGGTTTGACTTAACATTAAAAAATTAACTAAGTTAATTTTTCCTTTTATTCTCTTAATATATGATCATATCAATAAACGCAGAAAAAGCAAAAAAAAAAAAAACCCCAAAACCCCAACATAATAAAGGCCATATATGACAAACCCACAGCTAACATTCTCAACAGTGGAAAGCTGAAAGCATTCCCTCTAAGATCAGGAAGAAGACAAGGTTGTCCACTGTTGCCACTTTTATTCAACATAGTTTTGGAAGTCCATGGCAATCAGAGAAGAAACAAAAAGAATCTAAATTGGAAAAGAAGGGCCACTGTTTGCAGATGACATGATACTATACATAGAAAATCCTAAATATGTTACCAGAAAACCACTAGAACTCATCAATGAATTCAGTAAATTTCCAGGATACAAAATTAATACACGGAAATCTCCTGCATTCCTATACACTAACAATGAAAGATCAGAAAGAGAAATTAAGGAAACAATCCCTTTTCCCATGGCATCAAAAAGAATAAAATACCTAGGAATAAACCTACCTAAGAAGACAAAAGACCTATACTCTGAAAAACTATAAAATGCTGATGAAAGAAGCTGAAGATGACACAAATGGATAGAAAGATATACCATGTTCTTGGATTGGAAGAATCAATATTTTCAAAATGACTATACTACCCAAGGCAATCTACAGACTCAGTGCAATCCATATCAAATTACCAATGGCATTGTTTTTCACAGAACTAGATCAAACATTTTAAAATTCTGTATGGAGACACAAAAGACCCCGAATAGCCAAAGCAATCCTGAGAAAGAAAAAACGGAGCTAGAGGAATCAGGCTCCCTGACTTCAGACTATACTACAAAGCTACAGTCATCAAAACAGTATGGTACTGGCACAACAACAGAAATATAAACAGAAAAGGATAGAAAGCCCAGAAATAAACCCACGCGCCTATGGTCAATTAATCTATGACAAAGGAGGCTAGACAACACAATGGAGAAAAGACAGTATCTTCAGTAAGCAGTGCTGGGAAAACTGGAAAGCTACATGTAAAAGAATGAAATTAAAACATTCCCTAATACCATATACAAAAATAAACTCAAAATGGATCAAAGACCTAAATGTAAGGCTGGACACTATAAAACCCTTAGAGGAAAACATAGGCAGAACACTCTGACATAAATTGCAGCAATATCTTCTTTGATCCACCTCTTAGAGTAATAAAAATAAAAACAAAAATAAACAAATGGGACCTAGTTAAACTTAAAAGCTTCTGCACAGCACATGAAACCATAAACAAAATGAAAAGACAATCCACAGAGTGGGAGAAAATAATTGCAAATGAAGCGACTGACAAAGGATTAATCTCCAAAATATACAAAGAGCTCACACAGCTCTATATCAAAAAAACAAACAACCCAATCAAAAATCGGGCAGAAGATCTATATAGACATTTCTCCAAAGAAGACATACAGATGGCCAAAAAGCACATGAAAAGGTGCTCAACATCACTAATTATCAGAGAACTGTAAATCAAAACTACAGGGACATATCACCTCACAACAGTGAGAATGGCCATCATCAAAAAGTCTACAAACAAATGCTGGAGTGGGTGTGGAGAAAAGGGAACCCTCCTACACTATTGGTGGGAATGTAAATTGGTACAACCACTATGGAGAACAGTATGGGGATTCCTTTAAAAACTAAAAATAGAACTATCATATGATCCATCAATCCCATTCTTGGGCATACATCTGGAGAAAACCATAGTTCAAAAGGATACATGCACACCAATGTTCATTGCAGCACTATTTACAATAGCCAAGACATGGAAGCAACCTAAATATCCATCAACAGAGGAATGGTTAAAGAAGATGTGGTACATATATACAATGGAATATTACTCAGCCATAAAAAAGAACAAAATAATGCCATATGTGGAAACATGGATGGACCTAGAGATTATCATACTAAGTGAAGTAAGTCAGACACAGAAAGGAAATATCACATGATAATGCTTATATGTGGAATCTCGTTTTTAAAATGATGCAAATGAACTTATTCACAAAACTGAAACAGACTTTCAGCTATCGAAAACAAACTTATGGTTACCAAAGGGGAAATGTGGCAGGGAGGGATAAATCAGGAGTTTAGGATTAACATATACACACTACTATATATAAGGTAGATAACCAACAAGGACCTACTGTATAGCACAGGGAACTCTACTCAATAGTCTGTGATAACCTATATGAGAACGGACTCTGAAAAAGAATGAATATATGTATAACAATCACTTTGCTGTACACCTGAAACTAACACAACATTGTAAATCAACTATACTCTAATAAAATTTAAAAAAATGAACTCAAAATGGATGAGAGACTTATAAGACCTCAAGCCATAAGAAAACATAGGTGGGAAGCTCTTTTTTAATTAATTAATTATTTTTTTGCAGTACGCAGTCCTCTCACTGTTGTGGCCTCTCCCATTACAGAGCACAGGCTCCGGACGCGCAGGCTCAGGGCCATGGCTCACAGGCCCAGCCGCTCTGCGGCATGTGGGATCTTCCCAGACCAGGGCACGAACCCGCCATCAGCGGTGGACTCTCAACCACTGCGCCACCAGGGAAGCCCTCAGGTGGGAAGCTCTTTGAAATCAGTCTTGGTGATGATTTTTTTGGATTTGACATTTAAAGGGAAAGCAACAAATTAAAAGATAAACAGATGGAGTACATCAAACTAAAAAGCTTCCAAACTTCAAAAGAAACAAACAAGACGAAAAGATAACCTACTGAATGGGGGAACATATTTGCAAATCACATATCTGATAAGTGGTTCATATCCATGTCTATAGAACACATACAACTCACTAGCAAAAACCCAATCTGATTAAAAAATGGGCAGAGGGGGACTTCCCTGGTGGCACAGTGGTTAAGATTCCACGCTCCCAATGCAGGGGGCCTGGGTTCGATCCCTGGTCAGGGAACTAGATCCCACACGCATGCCACAACTAAGGAGCCCACCTGCCCACAACTAAGGAGGTGAGCCACAACTAAGATCTGGTACAACCAAATAAATAAATAAATATTTTTAAAAAGGGCAGAGGATCTGAATAGGAATATTTCCAATGACGATGTACAGATGGCCAACACGTACTTGAAAAGGTGTTCAACGTTACTAATCATCAGGGAAATGAAAATCAAAACCACAATGAGATATCACCTCATACCTATTAGAATGGCTATTATCAGAAAGATAACAAATAACAAGTGTTGATGAGAATGTGGATAGAGAACCCTCGTGCACTGTTGGTGGGTATGTAAATTGGTGCAGCCACTGTGGAAGACAGTATAGAGATTCCTCAAAAATTAAAAATAGAGCTACCATATGATCCAGCAATTCCATTTCTGGATAGTTATCTGAAGAAAATGAAAACACTAACTTGAAAAGACATCTGAACTCCCATGTTAATGGCAACACTTTTTTTTTTTTTTTTTTTTACACAATAGCCCAGATATGGAAACAACCTAAGTGTTCATTGATGGAGAATGCATAAAGAAGATGCAGTACACATACATACAATGGAATATTACTCAGCCATAAAAAAGGAAACCTTGCCATTTGTGACAACATGGATGGACATCCTTGAGGGCATTATGCTGAGTGGAATAAGTCAGACAGAGAAAGACAAATATATGCTCTTACTTATATACAGAATTTAAACAAACACCACCACCAAAACTGAGCTCATAGCTACAGAGAACAAATTGTTGGTTGCCAAAGGCAGGGGTGGGGGTGGGCGAAATGAGTGAAGGAGATCAAATGGTACAAACTTATTATAAAATAAGTCCTGGGGATGTAACGTACAGCATGGTGACTATAGTTAATGATAATTTATTGTATATTTGAAAGTTGCTAAGATAGATCTTCAAGGTTCTCATAAAAAAATGAAACCTAGCAGAATAAAATACAACTAGGGTGTATTATCACACTTAGTAGGGAAGTACTGTTTTGTTCTACACGTGGATGTGTGTGTTTGAGTGTGTATTCTGGGTCATGAAGTTAAATGTGGTTTTTATTACGGACCATGGTAAGAAAAAGTTTGAAAAATACTAACCAAACCAATGGGCATACGGGACTTTGAGCCGGTAGGGAAACAAGGTGACAGGAACCACAGGTGCCATCCCCTCTGACAAGAATTATGCGGCAAGATTAAGCCACCCCAAACCCACAGGCCCTGCTCAACTTCTCCCTAAACCTCTGCGGGTCCCTCTCCCTGCTCCCTCAGCCTTTCTCCCACCTGCTCCCAGGACAAGCTCTCAGGCCTGGGCCCCACCCCTGTCGGCTGATCCCAGGGCTCCTGACCCTCCTGGCACAAGGCACAGGTGGACTTTGTACAGCCATTGGCTTTACTGCACTGATGAACTCATTCTGGCCCTGGCCACGCTTACAGCTGCCCACTGTCCCCTCACCCGGGGGTATATTTTCTTCCCTCTCATGTCCTCTGAGCGACTGCCTGAGAGGAGCAATCAGCAGCAGCCCTACTGAAGGGGGACTCCGACAGGCGCAGAGGGCAGGGAGTCACAGCTCTCAGCAGGAGGGGCTGTCGGGGGCCGCTGGTCACACGTTGTTGGCACAGGGGGCCTTAGAGGGCAGCCAGCACCATCCCTTCATTTTACAGATGAGGACACCAGGGCCTGGGAGCCGGGCACCTGCTCAAGGTCACCCAGTGATGGGGTGACTCCGGCCTCTGAGGCCAGCGCTGGGCCCATCTCCCTGGACCCTGGAGACAGCTGATTCCAACAATAGGCTGGAGCCCAGCGTGGGAATGGGCGCCTGGTGGTGATCGGCAAACGGGAGGGGGACCCAGGGGCTTTGGAATCAGGCAGACCCAGGTTGGAATCCTGGCTTGGTCACTCGCTGTTGGCTGGCCCCAGACAGGTTACTTACCACTCTGGGCCTCTGTTTCTTTCTTCTGCACAATGGGTACAGAAGAGGTAAGTAACATTCTGTAAAGTACCTGCCATTTACTAAGCTCACATCACCCGCTCACCAGGCCTATGATGATAAACAACAGCATCCTTCCGGTCTTTTTTTGCAAAGGGGCAAAGGTCAGTAGCAGACAGATCCGCTCCTGTCAAGGATGGGGAAGTCTGGAGGCGCCAATGAGGGAGGCATCAAAGGCTTGACAGGAAACGAGGGTTTAGATCAATTTGCCAAAAATCCAGTAGTCGAGCGACTAAATGGCGGGAAACTGTTGGACCGTGAACAAAGTCTGGGACAATCCACTTCAGGGGCAGAGCTGGGGGAGCCCCGCTCTCCATTCTGACCCAGGCTCTAGCCAGTCTCAGGCGGCCCCCTGCGGCCTCCAACCCACAGGCCCCGCCGAGGTCCTTCCAGAGGCCCAGGGTGGCAGTGGGCAGCTCTGTTCTCCCTCTCTCTCCTTAGCACCTGTCCTACCTCTAATTCCATCCCATTTTGGTTTTACGGATTGATATTTAGATTAAAGAGATAAACACATCCGAGCAGCACTGAGGCCTGACAGACAGAGGAACTTGACCGGTCAATCACCATCAACCAGCTCAGCTTCCTCCCGGTGCCTGGCCCCTCTGACGAGATGAACCAGAGAGCAGATTCAAGGGGCCCCAAATGGGGGACGGTGTGTCCACAAAGGCCTTCCAGGCCAGCTTGGGAGCAGGGCTAGGGTGACTACTATTTACGTGTGCTGTGTGTGCGCGCGCATGCGCGCGCGAGTGTGTGTCTCTAGCCTCTCTCTTCCCTTCCCCAGGCTGCAGATAAAGAATTCAATTTTCTTTTAAAAGGTGGGGAAATTGGAAGAGATTTTGTTCTGTTTAAGCACAGCTGGAGTCTCAGGTCTCTAGGGATTGGAGAACAATGAGATCAATTAAGATGCCTGTGGTGAGGGGTGTCAGGAGGGGGTGGGGAAAGACAGCAGAGGTAGGGAGGCAGGAGGAAGGGGAAGAACAGCTGAGGGGACCCAGTTGCCAGGAGCCCTGCTTCCACTCTTTCCTGTGTTGACCTGCCCACCTCTGTTGGGTTTTGCTAAAGTGTCTGGATGGGGCCTGCCCATTGGGTGCTATTATCTCCTAAACTTGCTAATAATTCACGTTGGCAATTTCTGTCACCAGCTTTACACAGTGACAGAATCGAGCTGAAGCAATACTATCAGAAACAGGGAGAGGACACTGTTGCAGAGCAGCACGGATAACACTGGACACTTGGCCTGCAGCAGGGGCTGGGACCGCAACCAGAGCATCTGCTGTGCGCAGGCTCCAGACGACTATCTTTCCACACGTCACCCTACAACGTTGCTGAGATGGAATCACTCTGCCCATTTTATACAGGAGGAAACCGAAACTCAGGGACAGTGAATAACCTGCCCAAAGCCAACCTGCTGGTGAGAAGCTGAGGCAGAACTCCAACCCGGGGCTGTCCACCCCCCTCAGTGTTTGTGAAGGTACAGGGCACACCTGGCAGTCAGGTGGGGAGGAAGATGGGTGTGCCTTGCTGGGTCTGGGGAGGAGAATGGTGGAGCCGCTGTTCAGACCTGAGCACAGGCTAGGAGAGCTCTCCCCACCTCCACTGTCACCTGGGTGGTTGGGGCCATCGTCTCTCACCTAGTCGCCCCGCTTCCACCTGGGCGTCCTCGGCCCCTCCCGCTGGCCTACTCTCCACACAGCATCCTCCGTGATCCATCTGGTTCCCCTTCAGCACAGTCACGTCCTGACCTCCTCTGGTCCTCCCTCTTCCTCTCTGCATATCCACCCACCACCAGGCTCTTGTCTGAAGCCTCTCACCTGCAGCTCCCTCAGCCTGGGGCAGCTCTTTGCAGAATCCCCAACTCAGACTCCCCTGCCTTCCTTCAGGGCTCTGTCTAAGGTCACCTTCTGTGAGAGGCCCGCCTTCCTTGACCACCTAGTAGAAGACAGTAACAATGCCACCCCCAGCACTCCTCCCTTACTGCCCCCAGCTATACTTTCCCCCAAGGCATGCATCCCCTTCTGACATGCTCTGTATTTCCTTATTCCTTATATCTGTCTCCACCCCTGGTACATACACGGATGTTTGTCTGTCTTGTTCACTGCCATCATTCCAAGCCCTCGATAAACAGTCACGGAATGAAGGAGTATGGTGGTTGCATCTGGGAGGCCCCTTTCCCCCAGAGGGTGCAGAGTCTTGTTCTGGGAGCGGCAGAGGGGAGGCTTCTGTAGGGGAGACACAGGGGCTCACGGGGCACCCGGCCCTGCCAGCAGCAGCCAAGGAAGCAAGGTCAGCTCCTGCACACCTGTCTGCAGAGGCAGGCTGAAGGGCTGGGCACATCGCAGCCTTGACCTTGTAATCACATGCCCTGATCAGGGCTAGGAGGCCGCAGGGATCCTGGAATCTGGTGGCCACTGCACCTTCCGGACGCTTGCCTTTGTTCCTGGCCTGGGGTCTGCATCCCCAGACCTCCCCGGACCTAGGAAGGATAATCAGAGGGCAGCCAGTTTGCCCTCTCCTTGGACTGAGCAGGCAGCCAAGGCCCAGAGACGGAATGAGACTGGCACAGGGTCACAGAGCGAGTCAGTGATCTAGAGCCCAGGCCTCGGGGCTCCCTGCCCAGCAGCCTTCCCCCGTGCCCACCGCCAGAGCGGGTGCTCGGGAGCCTGGCTCACACAGTGAAACATGGGGGTACGAGGCTTTGGATCCAGACAAACATCTCTGCCCTTGACTCTCTGGGTGAGCTTGGGTGTATAATTTACCCTTTCCATGCCTCAGTTTCCCCACGAGACCTCTGCCTCTATCCCTCCTTTGAGGAAGATGCCCTAGACACTCCAGACCACAGGAGTGAAACCTCCTCTGTGCCACACAGCCCAGGGATGGGGGCACCCAGGCAGAGAGAACCTGCCTTCAGGAGGTTCTCTGTGGAGTGGGGAGAAGAGGACATGAGCCCTGCTGCCCCAACAGGAGTGGTGAGAGCAGCCAGGGAAAGCGAGGTGCAGGCACGCAGGGGCGCTGGAGAGGAGGGGGAGGGCCTCGGGGGAGGTGGGCACGTGCCCGTTACCAGAGGGAGATGGCTTCTTATGGGGAGGCTGCCAACTGGGCTGGCTCTGAGGGTCAGCAGGCTTTTGATGGTCTCAGACGGGAGGGAGGGAGAGCTAGGTGGGGGAGGAGTGTGAGGAAGTGCAGAGGGTGTGCAGGGAAGCCAGGGACTCTGGTCAGGCAGGAGAGAAGGGGCGTGAGAGGCGTAGCGGGCAGACGGCTGGAAGGCGGCTCAGGGCCAGGGTGTGGGGACCTTGACTGCCAACCCAGGCCCAGGGCGCTGGAGCTTACCGGCCAGGGAGCGCCTGGGATTACTCTTTTCTCTCCCCTCTTCCCACTACTGGCAGAGAACACTTCCAGGCTGATAACGGGGTCTGAAGGGTTCCCCCCTTCTGTTCTTCTGCTTATGTTTGCACAACACCCAGGAGGAGCGGGAATCCGCTGTCTCCCGGCGCCACGCTCATGTGCGGCATCTCAGGAAAGGAGCATTGAGAGCTGGGGAGGGTCTATAGCCCCTCTTCTTAAACGTGAACCTGCCTCGGTGACTCACTGTAACCGACAGCACTCAGTGGAAGTGCAGCGTGACCTCTAGGCTAGATCACAAAAGGCCACGCAGCTTCTGCCTGGTTCTCTTGGGACACCCGTTTCCCAGAGGCTTCCTCTGAGGAGCTCTCTCTACAAGCCATGCCTGAGATGCCTGTACCATGTGGAGAGGCCACAAGCAGGGGCTCAGAACAGTGTCGGGCTGAGCCAGTCCTTCAGCCAGAGCAGCCCAGGCGCCAGACAGAGGGAGGAGCCACCAGTGGCTAGAGTCACCCCCAGACTTGGAGCAGAGAAGGGCTCCCCCGCTGGGCCCTTTTCCATACTCCTGACCCACCCGATCCACGCATATAACAAAATGGTTGTTGCTTTATGCCGCTAAGTGTGGGATGGTTTCTCACGCAGCGTTTGGAACCGAAACAAGCTCGGTGGGCCCTTGCTTGGAGCGTGGCACAAGGCAAGCGATTACTGAGCCAGTGCCGATGGAATGTGGGAATAGACGAAAACAACGGACAACCACAGAGCTCCTTTGGGCACAGAATTACGGAGCTCCTGTAGCCAGGATAGGCTACATAATCTGCATAATTTTCCAGTGCAAAATGAACATGCAGCGCCCCTTGTTCAAAAATTAAGAATCTCAAGACGGCGACAGTAGAGCATCAAACCCAGGGTGAGGCCCTCCTACTTCCAGCGTCCCACGCAAATGCCCAGGCCGCACATGCATGAAGCCAGTCCTCCTGTCGCACCTGCTGCCTGCCTCCTCTGAGTCTTAGCCCTCCGGCCGCATCCTCATTTAACCTCTCTCTTCTGCTTCTTGACGCTGGGGCCTGAGTACCCAGAGACCTAGGTTTAAGAGCCAGTGTTCTCTGCAGCTCCACTGACCCCCAGATATGATGGTGGAGAAGAAAAACAACAACAGCACTAGCGAGCACAGCTGTCGGTCACCCAGCGCTTTCTGGGTGTGAGCGGTCTAAAATACATCTCTTTTAATCATGGGATAGATATAATTACTATCATCCCCACAGCAAACTTTGGGGACTTAGGATCAGACACAGCCAGGCATCTGTCCAGGGTCACAGAGACAGCAAGGGTAGGGGCAGAATTTCAACCTGAGTCTCCCTGGTTTCAAAGCTTTGCTCCTAAAGTTCCCTCCTGCAGGTGCTGAAGCAGCTGGGAGGTGTCCACCCACTTGTAGAGCAGCAAGTCCTTCTGCAAGGAGCCAGAGGGACCAGGGAGCACCACCTGAGGCCGAGGCAGGGGACTGGCCTTCCCAGACCACCTGGCTGGGCCATCGAGTTCCCAGCACCGGGGTGAGGCCCATGTTAAATTCCTTGGATTCAGCAACACGGCAGGCGGGGGGGACGGGGGCCGGGGGGGGGGGGGAAGGGGGGCCGTGCCCTGAGCCTGCAGGCTCTCAGGGCTGGGGAAGAGGCCCCGCAGCCTGACAGCTGATGGAAGAGGCACGCTGCATTTCGGTTCTTCCAGGACTGAGGCTGGCCTTCACCAGGGTCAGCCTGGGGCAGTGACATCACACACACCTTTGCCTTTGGTGTCAGCAGGCAGGGGAGGAGGGAGTGAAGGGGGCCAGCAGGAGCACGGCTGCCTCTGTTGATGCCCCTGGGGAGGGAGGCCAGGCTGGACGACCAGGAACAGCTAGTGAGCTCCAGGAGCAGGGAAGTGACCCCCTTGGAACCTTCACCAAACTTCCAGACAGGGGCTGGGAGAGGGCGGGCAGGGCAGGCAAGGGAACTCTAGACCCTCAAAGGACAGGAAGCATGTTTGTGTTGCCAGGAGTGAAACTAAACAGCAAAAATCAACTTTTCCTCTTGGGCAGAGTGCACTGGAATTAAGCCGCATGGAGCCAGAAGGCGCTGAAGCAGCATCGGCCCAACCATCTAGCTTTATAATGAGGACGATGGGGCCCCAGAGGCTCAGGGATATGCTCAGCTTACACGACTCCGAGCGAGTCCTGGCTACGTCAAAGCTCAGGCTGGAGGCTGGCATGACTTGCTGACATTTTCTGAGTGTTCCCGGCCAGGCTCGGCACCGAGTATCTTCAACCAACCATTCCACTGAACTCTCACGTCAACCCTCTCAGGTAGGATCCCGTCAGGGTACCTCCCCAGGTAACAGAGGAGGAAAGAGGCCCACCTCGCAGAGCTGGGCTTACACACAGGCTGAAGGGCGGCCAGATGGGGCCCTTTAAGGCCGAAGATAATAAGGACCACAGCTTAGGTCTGTAATCCCGTAACCTGTTTACATCCACATCACCGCACTGGAGCCTCCCAACAGCCCAGCCAATGCAGGCTGGGCAGGCACTATTTTCCTCACGTGATGGGAAGAAAACCAAGTCCCGGAGAAGGAGTGACCAGTCCACAACAGAACAGGATTCAGGGCCCTGCCCAAGATGGTACCAGCCTCTCAAGGACTGGCTGGGAAGAGGGGCACGGAGGGGAGGGAGGAGCCATGCCTTTCAGCCTCCACAGGCCACTCTGTCTGCCTGGAGTTGAGGCAGCCCATCCCTGGGCTGAGCAAACTGAGCTGGTCCTGGGCCCTGCACCTGCCCCATCAGGGCTCTTGTGTACCTCTCCTGCTTCCTTTGATTCCTGCCTGGGGAAGAATCCTGTCTTGGCCGGCACTCCATCTTCTGCCCATCCTTGCTGTGCCCCACGCCCCTGGAGCAGGGAGGGAAGGCCTCTTGGAGTGCGGGAAGACCTGCCCTCCTGGCTGCTACTCCTGTGTCCCTCTCTCACTGCCCAGGGGACATGGAGCTAATAAATCTGGGGACACGAGCTCCATACTGCAGGAGGCCTGGCTGCCTCCTTGCACATCCCAGGAACAGCTTCTGCCAGCTGTTGCCCAAATGCTGGCCATGGGCCACCAGGATGGAATAGGTAAGAGAATGTGGACGGGCTGATACAAGACTTCTCCACTATAAGAACAGCAGCCCGGTGGTTATGTTTGGGGTGGGCGCAATTCAGGAGAGACAGTTGAACCCACCCCCAACCCCCGCCGCCTCAGAGCAGCACTCCACTTCCTTGCACATCACACCCCCACCACTGCATTCCAGTCACAGGGCCTTTGCACATGCTATTCCCTCTTTCTCCAAGGTGCTTCTCTCCATTCGCTTACCTGTTAATGCCTACTCAATCGCCACTTCCTCAGGGAAGGCTTCCCTGACCCCAGTCAAGGTCAGATGCCCTGTTACCGGCTTTCATAGCTCCCTGACCTCTCCATCACAGCAAGTAATGCTTAATGTCAAGATTCACTTCTTAGTACTAACATCAGGCTTTCCCAAGAGACTATAAACTTCATGAGGGCAAGACTCACATCACCATTGTATCCTCAGGGCCATGTGCCTGACACAGTGGTGGGTGTTCAAAAAAACATTTGTTGAATGTTCAGATTGCTCTCCTCCTGTCCAGCAGCACCCACAAACCCCACCAGGCCCCAGGTAGCCATCGGCCAGGCTACAGGGCTGCCCGAAGCCCAGCAGAATCCTAGGAAGTTACCCCACAGCCTTCCCACCCAACCCCTATTATCAGGTCAGGAGGCAGGATTGGAAGGAGAATCAGAGCAGCCTGGGGATATGAGAGGGAAAGAAACCATACAACCTAGAGGATGGGGAGCCACCAGCGTCATACAGGAACCTGCACACGCACACACATGCGCACGTGTTATATACGCGTATCTGAGTGCATGTAGTTGCACACACACATAAAGGCACAGACACAAGGGCATGCCTGTGTGCGTGCACGCAAACACACACACACACCACAAGCAAACATACGCGGGTATATGTGCCCCTACGCACCCCTCCCCTATGCGGCCACCCTTCAGAGTTGGGGCTCAAGGTCAAGTCTTTGACCGCTACATCCCCGCTCTTTCCCCTCCACCAGTGGAAACTCATTTGTCTATAACTCGGGGCTGTAAGGGCCTCAAAACCCGGGCTGAGGAAGGCCTGGGGAGCAGGGAGGTGAGAAGGGATGCCATCCCAGCTGGGATGCCCAGGTTGCAGGCGACAGCCCCCTCCTGTTCCGGCTTTCCCAGCTCCCTGGTGAACTGCTGCCTTCCCCCAGGACAGGTGATGAGGCCCTGCCATGGCGTGGGGTGGGGAGGCCCCTTGCAGCAGGCTCTGCCCTGGCCTTCGGTGCAAACTGAAACATTTTCCTTTTGTTCATAGTTATTTTTTCTGACACAACTGCCCATGAAACCTTTTAATTACATCCCAGAAAAGGTCAGGGAGAAGGAATTTCACAGTCCCTGAGCAGACAGCTATAATTTCAGCCCCTCCTGGAGCAAAGGAGGTAGAGAGACTGGGCTAACCCTGGGTCTGAGTGGAGAAGGGCAGCGTGGGAGAGGCCAGGGCAGTGGGTGTGGCAGGTGTGGCCGTGAAACTTGCCCCCTGCTAGGAGCTCTGGAAGTACCCTGGGGAGACTGGGAGATGACGGTGAGTGGGGGTCACCAGGGGATGCTTTCACATCTGTCATTCACACCTAGCAGCCTTGGTGGCGGCGGGAGTAGTGGGGGGAACTCATGCCCATTCTGCGGATAGGAAATGAAGATTCTTAGAGGTAATACAGTTAGACCAGCACACACAGAAGGCAGAGATGCAGGGCCCACTGTTTCACTTCAGGACCTGAGCTCCTTCAGACACACAGCCCTGCTGCTAGAGCTTATCATTGGGTCAAACAGCCCCTTCAGAGCTGCACAATTCCACAACTGTGCAGACACAATTGAGGAACTAGACACACTGAGTGGACAGACACACTGAGGAACTAGAGGCTGCCCAGATGAGCCAGCCCTGGACAGAGACCCTCAGGTAGCCACAGAGGAGGCTGAACACATCCGCTAAACATTGGGAGAGGGACTGGAGAAGGGGTCATAGGCAGCGGGCCGGGGTCCATGCAGGCCCAGGAACTGCTCCAGTGCTTGAGGAAACCCAGCTCGAGAAGCTACTCTCCAGCGCCAACCCCAGATGGGATTGGGCTTCACACATCGTCCTTGGCACCTGCAGCCGGCCACCAACCAAGAGGTGTGACATTCCACACTTCACCCCCGCACCCTACACCCTAGGCTCCCCTCAACCCTTGCCAGGGCCACAGGAACTGGGGACTGCAAAGTGAGACCTTCCATCCCCAGCAAGAACGACACGAAGGAATCGCCAGCCACCCGCCAAGCCTGGGCTTAACATCCGAATTCTTTGCCACGTGGCTCCAGGCCCTGTGGGGGACACGCTGCTTGGGTGTCCTTCATCCTGACAGTGGAAGGTGGCTGGGGGGCCGAAGAGGTTCTCTTTGGGTCCAGAGGCCAGAACCTCTGGCACTTGCTCTCTGGCTGGGCCCCTAGAGGCTGCAGGAGGGCCCAAGGGGCCTCAGGCACCAGGTGACTGATTGCAATGAGCAACTTGGTGAAAGCTGGCAGAGCCACGGGCTGGGGAAGCAGGTGGGAGGAAAACAGCCGCAGCAGACTTACTGTTTACATCTGACGGCCTGCCTACCCAAACATCTGTTTGAAATATTAATAACTGTCAGATGGGAAGGGCCTGGGGGCTCAAAACAGTTTCATACCATCTTTCTGTAGAGTAAACGCACTATGGAGTAGGGGCCTGAGATCGGCGGGCAATCTCTGTGCTTGGAGTGAGAATGGAGCAAGAAGTGGAAGGACTCTGGGGGCCTCAGTGGGCAGGGAAGGGCAGCAGTGAGGTAAACTCCATAACGTTTATTGAGCACCTACTATGGGCAAGCCCCTGAGCTTGTGTAGCACACATCTACCACTTTGGTCTGCTCAGCAACCCTCTTTGTTCTGATTCTAGAAGCCGCTATAGAAAATCCTGTCCCATTTTCAGCCCATATAATTTGAATGGAGTTGACCCAACGCCCCGTTCCACTAGGGGAGTATGACCCATCTCTGGTATATCAGAATTATGATGATTGGTTCCAGGGTGGCCCAAAAAGCCGGGTCAATGAGAATCAGCTCTGGGACTTTTGCTGGAACTACTGAAAAAGAATATTTTTCCCCCACTGGGGCTGATAAATTGGTGAGAAGTGAGCCTAAGGGTGCTGGTGTCCCTCTCTGCCAATACAAAAAAGCAGAGCCCAGTGCTGAAGTCAGATTCCTGCTCAGCTGAGTGCCTGGATACAGCCATGCCTGAAATCACTTACACTTTTGAGTTACATGAGCCAATCCTTTTTTGCTTGAGCCACTTAAGGGTTTCTGTCCCTTGTGACCACGAGTACTAACGGATACAAATGGACACTGGCAGGAGTCCCCTGTCAAAGTCCCAGCCAAAGACGGCTGGCGATGTCCATGTATCTTCAAGGAGCCCATTCTTCCCTGGCGTCTGTGCTCAGAGAGAGAGGATCACCTTCCTGAGAGATGGCTGGCACTTGTCCCCATTAGAGGGCAGGTCCAGGGCTCCTGGCCCATCCAGGCTCAGTATCTCTCAGGGACAAGGCAGAAAACCAAAGTATCCTTCCCCAGGTTGGTCCCTTCTCCACAGTGCTGCCCTGGCCAAGGAAGCCCATCATGAAGAGTCCAGATGCCCCAGTATACTAACATCACAGCCTCTGAGGGCTTGGGGCACCCCGTTCCCTGACGGCTCAGACTCCCTGGATCCCTCTGGAAGCCTCCTGATGGTCCACCCCAGAGCTCAGCTGCCCTGCAGGAGAGCGGGGACTCACCAGGACTGTCAGCACAGAGGTCCCCACGGTGACATTCTCGTATAGGCTGACGTTGTACAGTGGCTGGCTGAAGATGGGCCGGTTGTCATTCTCGTTGATGAGGGTGATCTTCACCTTGGCATAGCCCACGTGGTCAGGCACACTCTCATTGGCAAAGAGCTGGATGCGTAGAGCAGGGACCAGGTGAGCTCTCACACGCTGCTGGAGCCCTCGTTCCCATAAGTCCCCCTGGGCCCTCTGCCCATTCCAACCCAGAGCACCAGCCTGAGTCATTGCCCATCCCAGATGTAGGCTACTGTGAGTCCCTCCATCAGTACTCATAGGGTTAGGCTGGCCACAGAATCTGCTGGGGAGGAAGGGGCTAACGGGGGCCGTGCTGGCTGATGCTGGGCAGTAGAGGCTCCTGATGGGCTTCTGAGGCCCTGATGGTACCTAATGAAATTCCACTCAATTCTTGGACATTTCCTCGTCCTCCTGGAAAAGAGGCCCAGCCTAGCCCCTGCCATAGCTCAGTGGGCTTCTCTGGGTCAGATCCACGAGGGAAGAATGGGAAGAGGTGGAAGGGGGGATTTAAGGGGACGGTGCCACCCCCTCCCTCCCCTGAAATCCCGCACCCGGCCAAGGAGAGGGTGAGCAGGCCTTACGTCGAAGTCGTAACGGTCCACAGTCTCATAGTCCAGGGGGATGGCCACCCGGATGCGAATGTCCGCCTTCCCTTGGACGGAGGTGGGGGAGATGATGAAGTGGTGAGAGTTGTTCCCCACCAGGTACACCTCGAACATGCTGTTCAGGCCCTGGATCAAAATGGAGAAGAAACCAGTCAGAGCGGGCGCCGGGGCTGAAGCAGGGCTCGTCTACCCCCCACTCCAAAGTGGCCTGGCCTCCCCTGGGGGAT